>NC_091049.1:28365601-29772305 GCF_963966145.1 Tenebrio molitor | reverse complement strand
ATTTGAAAAGAAGCTCTTTGACGAGAGGAATCCAACGGTGTAAAATTCATTGCCGTAGCTTGCTTAATAACGGAGTTATGGCCGTTTAAAGTTTTGGAATTTCAAACGGCCATAACTCCGTTATTAAGCGACTTAGAGCGATGAATTTGGCACCGTTGGATTCCCCTCGTCAAGCAGCTTCTTTTGAGACAAAAATCTTCGAAAATTAAAAAAAATATTTTTTTGCGAATTTTGCAAAAAATTTTATTTGAAAAGAAGGTCTTTGACGAGAGGAATCCAACGGTGTAAAATTCATTGCCGTAGCTTGCTTAATAACGGAGTTATGGCCGTTTAAAGTTTTGAAATTTCAAACGGCCATAACTCCGTTATTAAGCGACTTGGAGCGATAAATTTGGCACCGTTGGATTCCTCTCGTCAAGCAGCTTCTTTTGGGCCAAAAATCTTCGAAAATTAAAAAAAATATTTTTTTGCGAATTTCGCAAAAAATTTTATTTGAAAAGAAGGTCTTTGACGAGAGGAATCCAACGGTGTAAAATTCATTGCCGTAGCTTGCTTAACAACGGAGTTATGGCCGTTTAAACTTTTGAAATTTCAAACGGCCATAACTCCGTTATTAAGCCACTTAGAGCGATGAATTTAGCACCGTTGGATTCCTCTCGTCAAGCAGCTTCTTTTGAGCCGAAAATCTTCGAAAATTAAAAAAATTATTTTTTTGCGAATTTCGAAAAAAATTTTATTTGAAAAGAAGCTCTTTGACGAGAGGAATCCAACGGTGTAAAATTCATTGCCGTAGCTTGCTTAATAACGGAGTTATGGCCGTTTAAAGTTTTGGAATTTCAAACGGCCATAACTCCGTTATTAAGCGACTTAGAGCGATGAATTTGGCACCGTTGGATTCCCCTCGTCAAGCAGCTTCTTTTGAGACAAAAATCTTCGAAAATTAAAAAAAATATTTTTTTGCGAATTTTGCAAAAATTTTTATTTGAAAATAAGCTCTTTGACGAGAGGAATCCAGTGGTGTAAAATTCATTGCCGTAGATTGCTTAATAACGGAGTTATGGCCGTTTAAAGTTTTGAAATTTCAAACGGCCATAACTCCGTTATTAAGCGACTTAGAGCGATGAATTTAGCACCGTTGGATTCCTCTCGTCAAGCAGCTTCTTTTGGGCCAAAAATCTTCGAAAATTAAAAAAAATATTTTTTTGCGAATTTCGCAAAAATTTTTATTTAGGAAGAAGCTCTTTGACGAGAGGAATCCAACGGTGTAAAATTCATTGCCGTAGCTTGCTTAATAACGGAGCTATGGCCGTTTAAAGTTTTGAAATTTCAAACGGCCATAACTCCGTTATTAAGCGACTTAGAGCGATGAATTTAGCACCGTTGGATTCCTCTCGTCAAGCAGCTTCTTTTGGGCCAAAAATCTTCGAAAATTAAAAAAAATATTTTTTTGCGAATTTCGCAAAATTTTTTATTTGAAAAGAAGGTCTTTGACGAGAGGAATCCAACGGTGTAAAATTCATTGCCGTAGCTTGCTTAACAACGGAGTTATGGCCGTTTAAAGTTTTGAAATTTCAAACGGCCATAACTCCGTTATTAAGCGACTTAGAGCGATGAATTTAGCACCGTTGGATTCCTCTCGTCAAGCAGCTTCTTTTGAGCCGAAAATCTTCGACAATTAAAAAATTTATTTTTTTGCGAATTTCGAAAAAAATTTTATTTGAAAAGAAGCTCTTTGACGAGAGGAATCCAGTGGTGTAAAATTCATTGCCGTAGCTTGCTTAATAACGGAGCTATGGCCGTTTAAAGTTTTGAAATTTCAAACGGCCATAACTCCGTTATTAAGCGACTTAGAGCGATGAATTTAGCACCGTTGGATTCCTCTCGTCAAGCAACTTCTTTTGGGCCAAAAATCTTCGAAAATTAAAAAAAATATTTTTTTGCGAATTTCGCAAAAATTTTTATTTGAAAAGAAGCTCTTTGACGAGAGGAATCCAACGGTGTAAAATTCATTGCCGTAGCTTGCTTAATAACGGAGTTATGGCCGTTTAAAGTTTTGGAATTTCAAACGGCCATAACTCCGTTATTAAGCGACTTAGAGCGATGAATTTGGCACCGTTGGATTCCCCTCGTCAAGCAGCTTCTTTTGAGACAAAAATCTTCGAAAATTAAAAAAAATATTTTTTTGCGAATTTCGCAAAAAATTTTATTTGAAAAGAAGGTCTTTGACGAGAGGAATCCAACGGTGTAAAATTCATTGCCGTGGCTTGCTTAACAACGGAGTTATGGCCGTTTAAAGTTTTGAAATTTCAAACGGCCATAACTCCGTTATTAAGCCACTTAGAGCGATGAATTTAGCACCGTTGGATTCCTCTCGTCAAGCAGCTTCTTTTGAGCCGAAAATCTTCGAAAATTAAAAAATTTATTTTTTTGCGAATTTCGAAAAAAATTTTATTTGAAAAGAAGCTCTTTGACGAGAGGAATCCAACGGTGTAAAATTCATTGCCGTAGCTTGCTTAATAACGGAGTTATGGCCGTTTAAAGTTTTGGAATTTCAAACGGCCATAACTCCGTTATTAAGCGACTTAGAGCGATGAATTTGGCACCGTTGGATTCCCCTCGTCAAGCAGCTTCTTTTGAGACAAAAATCTTCGAAAATTAAAAAAAATATTTTTTGCGAATTTTGCAAAAATTTTTATTTGAAAATAAGCTCTTTGACGAGAGGAATCCAGTGGTGTAAAATTCATTGCCGTAGATTGCTTAATAACGGAGTTATGGCCGTTTAAAGTTTTGAAATTTCAAACGGCCATAACTCCGTTATTAAGCGACTTAGAGCGATGAATTTAGCACCGTTGGATTCCTCTCGTCAAGCAGCTTCTTTTGAGCCGAAAATCTTCGACAATTAAAAAATTTATTTTTTTGCGAATTTCGAAAAAAATTTTATTTGAAAAGAAGCTCTTTGACGGGAGGAATCCAACGGTGTAAAATTCATTGCCGTAGCTTGCTTAATAACGGAGTTATGGCCGTTTAAAGTTTTGGAATTTCAAACGGCCATAACTCCGTTATTAAGTGACTTAGAGCGATGAATTTGGCACCGTTGGATTCCTCTCGTCAAGCAGCTTTTTTGAGACAAAAATCTTCGAAAATTAAAAAAAATATTTTTTTGCGAATTTCGCAAAAATTTTTATTTGAAAAGAAGCTCTTTGACCAGAGGAATCCAGTGGTGTAAAATTCATTGCCGTAGATTGCTTAATAACGGAGTTATGGCCGTTTAAAGTTTTGAAATTTCAAACGGCCATAACTCCGTTATTAAGCGACTTAGAGCGATGAATTTAGCACCGTTGGATTCCTCTCGTCAAGCAACTTCTTTTGGGCCAAAAATCTTCGAAAATTAAAAAAAATATTTTTTTGCGAATTTCGCAAAAATTTTTATTTGAAAATAAGCTCTTTGACGAGAGGAATCCAGTGGTGTAAAATTCATTGCCGTAGATTGCTTAATAACGGAGTTATGGCCGTTTAAAGTTTTGAAATTTCAAACGGCCATAACTCCGTTATTAAGCGACTTAGAGCGATGAATTTAGCACCGTTGGATTCCTCTCGTCAAGCAGCTTTTTTGAGACAAAAATCTTCGAAAATTAAAAAAAATATTTTTTTGCGAATTTCGCAAAAATTTTTATTTGAAAAGAAGCTCTTTGACCAGAGGAATCCAGTGGTGTAAAATTCATTGCCGTAGATTGCTTAATAACGGAGTTATGGCCGTTTAAAGTTTTGAAATTTCAAACGGCCATAACTCCGTTATTAAGCGACTTAGAGCGATGAATTTAGCACCGTTGGATTCCTCTCGTCAAGCAGCTTCTTTTGAGCCGAAAATCTTCGACAATTAAAAAATTTATTTTTTTGCGAATTTTGAAAAAATTTTTATTTGAAAATAAGCTCTTTGACGAGAGGAATCCAGTGGTGTAAAATTCATTGCCGTAGATTGCTTAATAACGGAGTTATGGCCGTTTAAAGTTTTGAAATTTCAAACGGCCATAACTCCGTTATTAAGCGACTTAGAGCGATGAATTTAGCACCGTTGGATTCCTCTCGTCAAGCAGCTTCTTTTGGGCCAAAAATCTTCGAAAATTAAAAAAAATATTTTTTTGCGAATTTCGCAAAAATTTTTATTTGAAAAGAAGCTCTTTGACGAGAGGAATCCAACGGTGTAAAATTCATTGCCGTAGCTTGCTTAATAACGGAGTTATGGCCGTTTAAAGTTTTGGAATTTCAAACGGCCATAACTCCGTTATTAAGCGACTTAGAGCGATGAATTTGGCACCGTTGGATTCCCCTCGTCAAGCAGCTTCTTTTGAGACAAAAATCTTCGAAAATTAAAAAAAATATTTTTTTGCGAATTTCGCAAAAAATTTTATTTGAAAAGAAGGTCTTTGACGAGAGGAATCCAACGGTGTAAAATTCATTGCCGTGGCTTGCTTAACAACGGAGTTATGGCCGTTTAAAGTTTTGAAATTTCAAACGGCCATAACTCCGTTATTAAGCCACTTAGAGCGATGAATTTAGCACCGTTGGATTCCTCTCGTCAAGCAGCTTCTTTTGAGCCGAAAATCTTCGAAAATTAAAAAATTTATTTTTTTGCGAATTTCGAAAAAAATTTTATTTGAAAAGAAGCTCTTTGACGAGAGGAATCCAACGGTGTAAAATTCATTGCCGTAGCTTGCTTAATAACGGAGTTATGGCCGTTTAAAGTTTTGGAATTTCAAACGGCCATAACTCCGTTATTAAGCGACTTAGAGCGATGAATTTGGCACCGTTGGATTCCCCTCGTCAAGCAGCTTCTTTTGAGACAAAAATCTTCGAAAATTAAAAAAAATATTTTTTGCGAATTTTGCAAAAATTTTTATTTGAAAATAAGCTCTTTGACGAGAGGAATCCAGTGGTGTAAAATTCATTGCCGTAGATTGCTTAATAACGGAGTTATGGCCGTTTAAAGTTTTGAAATTTCAAACGGCCATAACTCCGTTATTAAGCGACTTAGAGCGATGAATTTAGCACCGTTGGATTCCTCTCGTCAAGCAGCTTCTTTTGAGCCGAAAATCTTCGACAATTAAAAAATTTATTTTTTTGCGAATTTCGAAAAAAATTTTATTTGAAAAGAAGCTCTTTGACGGGAGGAATCCAACGGTGTAAAATTCATTGCCGTAGCTTGCTTAATAACGGAGTTATGGCCGTTTAAAGTTTTGGAATTTCAAACGGCCATAACTCCGTTATTAAGTGACTTAGAGCGATGAATTTGGCACCGTTGGATTCCTCTCGTCAAGCAGCTTTTTTGAGACAAAAATCTTCGAAAATTAAAAAAAATATTTTTTTGCGAATTTCGCAAAAATTTTTATTTGAAAAGAAGCTCTTTGACCAGAGGAATCCAGTGGTGTAAAATTCATTGCCGTAGATTGCTTAATAACGGAGTTATGGCCGTTTAAAGTTTTGAAATTTCAAACGGCCATAACTCCGTTATTAAGCGACTTAGAGCGATGAATTTAGCACCGTTGGATTCCTCTCGTCAAGCAACTTCTTTTGGGCCAAAAATCTTCGAAAATTAAAAAAAATATTTTTTTGCGAATTTCGCAAAAATTTTTATTTGAAAATAAGCTCTTTGACGAGAGGAATCCAGTGGTGTAAAATTCATTGCCGTAGATTGCTTAATAACGGAGTTATGGCCGTTTAAAGTTTTGAAATTTCAAACGGCCATAACTCCGTTATTAAGCGACTTAGAGCGATGAATTTAGCACCGTTGGATTCCTCTCGTCAAGCAGCTTTTTTGAGACAAAAATCTTCGAAAATTAAAAAAAATATTTTTTTGCGAATTTCGCAAAAATTTTTATTTGAAAAGAAGCTCTTTGACCAGAGGAATCCAGTGGTGTAAAATTCATTGCCGTAGATTGCTTAATAACGGAGTTATGGCCGTTTAAAGTTTTGAAATTTCAAACGGCCATAACTCCGTTATTAAGCGACTTAGAGCGATGAATTTAGCACCGTTGGATTCCTCTCGTCAAGCAGCTTCTTTTGAGCCGAAAATCTTCGACAATTAAAAAATTTATTTTTTTGCGAATTTTGAAAAAATTTTTATTTGAAAATAAGCTCTTTGACGAGAGGAATCCAGTGGTGTAAAATTCATTGCCGTAGATTGCTTAATAACGGAGTTATGGCCGTTTAAAGTTTTGAAATTTCAAACGGCCATAACTCCGTTATTAAGCGACTTAGAGCGATGAATTTAGCACCGTTGGATTCCTCTCGTCAAGCAGCTTCTTTTGGGCCAAAAATCTTCGAAAATTAAAAAAAATATTTTTTTGCGAATTTCGCAAAAATTTTTATTTAGGAAGAAGCTCTTTGACGAGAGGAATCCAACGGTGTAAAATTCATTGCCGTAGCTTGCTTAATAACGGAGCTATGGCCGTTTAAAGTTTTGAAATTTCAAACGGCCATAACTCCGTTATTAAGCGACTTAGAGCGATGAATTTAGCACCGTTGGATTCCTCTCGTCAAGCAGCTTCTTTTGGGCCAAAAATCTTCGAAAATTAAAAAAAATATTTTTTTGCGAATTTCGCAAAATTTTTTATTTGAAAAGAAGGTCTTTGACGAGAGGAATCCAACGGTGTAAAATTCATTGCCGTAGCTTGCTTAACAACGGAGTTATGGCCGTTTAAAGTTTTGAAATTTCAAACGGCCATAACTCCGTTATTAAGCGACTTAGAGCGATGAATTTAGCACCGTTGGATTCCTCTCGTCAAGCAGCTTCTTTTGAGCCGAAAATCTTCGACAATTAAAAAATTTATTTTTTTGCGAATTTCGAAAAAAATTTTATTTGAAAAGAAGCTCTTTGACGAGAGGAATCCAACGGTGTAAAATTCATTGCCGTAGCTTGCTTAATAACGGAGCTATGGCCGTTTAAAGTTTTGAAATTTCAAACGGCCATAACTCCGTTATTAAGCGACTTAGAGCGATGAATTTAGCACCGTTGGATTCCTCTCGTCAAGCAGCTTCTTTTGGGCCAAAAATCTTCGAAAATTAAAAAAAATATTTTTTTGCGAATTTCGCAAAATTTTTTATTTGAAAAGAAGGTCTTTGACGAGAGGAATCCAACGGTGTAAAATTCATTGCCGTAGCTTGCTTAACAACGGAGTTATGGCCGTTTAAAGTTTTGAAATTTCAAACGGCCATAACTCCGTTATTAAGCGACTTAGAGCGATGAATTTAGCACCGTTGGATTCCTCTCGTCAAGCAGCTTCTTTTGAGCCGAAAATCTTCGACAATTAAAAAATTTATTTTTTTGCGAATTTCGAAAAAAATTTTATTTGAAAAGAAGCTCTTTGACGAGAGGAATCCAGTGGTGTAAAATTCATTGCCGTAGCTTGCTTAATAACGGAGCTATGGCCGTTTAAAGTTTTGAAATTTCAAACGGCCATAACTCCGTTATTAAGCGACTTAGAGCGATGAATTTAGCACCGTTGGATTCCTCTCGTCAAGCAACTTCTTTTGGGCCAAAAATCTTCGAAAATTAAAAAAAATATTTTTTTGCGAATTTCGCAAAAATTTTTATTTGAAAAGAAGCTCTTTGACGAGAGGAATCCAGTGGTGTAAAATTCATTGCCGTAGATTGCTTAATAACGGAGCTATGGCCGTTTAAAATTTTGAAATTTCAAACGGCCATAACTCCGTTATTAAGCGACTTAGAGCGATGAATTTAGCACCGTTGGATTCCTCTCGTCAAGCAGCTTCTTTTGAGCCGAAAATCTTCGACAATTAAAAAATTTATTTTTTTGCGAATTTTGAAAAAAATTTTATTTGAAAAGAAGCTCTTTGACGAGAGGAATCCAGTGGTGTAAAATTCATTGCCGTAGCTTGCTTAATAACGGAGCTATGGCCGTTTAAAGTTTTGAAATTTCAAACGGCCATAACTCCGTTATTAAGCGACTTAGAGCGATGAATTTAGCACCGTTGGATTCCTCTCGTCAAGCAACTTCTTTTGGGCCAAAAATCTTCGAAAATTAAAAAAAATATTTTTTTGCGAATTTCGCAAAAATTTTTATTTGAAAAGAAGCTCTTTGACGAGAGGAATCCAGTGGTGTAAAATTCATTGCCGTAGATTGCTTAATAACGGAGCTATGGCCGTTTAAAATTTTGAAATTTCAAACGGCCATAACTCCGTTATTAAGCGACTTAGAGCGATGAATTTAGCACCGTTGGATTCCTCTCGTCAAGCAGCTTCTTTTGAGCCGAAAATCTTCGACAATTAAAAAATTTATTTTTTTGCGAATTTCGAAAAAAATTTTATTTGAAAAGAAGCTCTTTGACGAGAGGAATCCAACGGTGTAAAATTCATTGCCGTAGCTTGCTTAATAACGGAGCTATGGCCGTTTAAAGTTTTGGAATTTCAAACGGCCATAACTCCGTTATTAAGCGACTTAGAGCGATGAATTTGGCACCGTTGGATTCCCCTCGTCAAGCAGCTTCTTTTGAGATAAAAATCTTCGAAAATTAAAAAAAATATTTTTTTGCGAATTTTGCAAAAATTTTTATTTGAAAATAAGCTCTTTGACGAGAGGAATCCAGTGGTGTAAAATTCATTGCCGTAGATTGCTTAATAACGGAGTTATGGCCGTTTAAAGTTTTGAAATTTCAAACGGCCATAACTCCGTTATTAAGCGACTTAGAGCGATGAATTTAGCACCGTTGGATTCCTCTCGTCAAGCAGCTTCTTTTGGGCCAAAAATCTTCGAAAATTAAAAAAAATATTTTTTTGCGAATTTCGCAAAAATTTTTACTTAGGAAGAAGCTCTTTGACGAGAGGAATCCAACGGTGTAAAATTCATTGCCGTAGCTTGCGTAATAACGGAGCTATGGCCGTTTAAAGTTTTGAAATTTCAAACGGCCATAACTCCGTTATTAAGCGACTTAGAGCGATGAATTTAGCACCGTTGGATTCCTCTCGTCAAGCAGCTTCTTTTGAGCCAAAAATCTTCGAAAATTAAAAAAATTATTTTTTTGCGAATTTCGCAAAAATTTTTATTTGAAAAGAAGGTCTTCGACGAGAGGAATCCAACGGTGTAAAATTCATTGCCGTAGCTTGCTTAATAACGGAGCTATGGCCGTTTAAAATTTTGAAATTTCAAACGGCCATAACTCCGTTATTAAGCGACTTAGAGCGATGAATTTAGCACCGTTGGATTCCTCTCGTCAAGCAGCTTCTTTTGAGCCAAAAATATTCGAAAATTAAAAAAAATATTTTTTTGCGAATGTCGCAAAAATTTTTATTTGAAAAGAAGGTCTTCGACGAGAGGAATCCAACGGTGTAAAATTCATTGCCGTAGCTTGCTTAATAACGGAGCTATGGCCGTTTAAAATTTTGAAATTTCAAACGGCCATAAGTCCGTTATTAAGCGACTTAGAGCGATACATTTAGCACCGTTGGATTCCTCTCGTCAAGCAGCTTCTTTTGAGCTAAAAATCTTCGAAAATTAAAAAAATTATTTTTTTGCGAATTTCGCAAAAATTTTTATTTGAAAAGAAGGTCTTCGACGAGAGGAATCCAACGGTGTAAAATTCATTGCCGTAGCTTGCTTAATAACGGAGCTATGGCCGTTTAAAATTTTGAAATTTCAAACGGCCATAACTCCGTTATTAAGCGACTTAGAGCGATGAATTTAGCACCGTTGGATTCCTCTCGTCAAGCAGCTTCTTTTGAGCCAAAAATCTTCGAAAATTAAAAAAATTATTTTTTTGCGAATTTCGCAAAAATTTTTATTTGAAAAGAAGGTCTTCGACGAGAGGAATCCAACGGTGTAAAATTCATTGCCGTAGCTTGCGTAATAACGGAGCTATGGCCGTTTAAAATTTTGAAATTTCAAACGGCCATAACTCCGTTATTAAGCGACTTAGAGCGATGAATTTAGCACCGTTGGATTCCTCTCGTCAAGCAGCTTCTTTTGAGCCAAAAATATTCGAAAATTAAAAAAAATATTTTTTTGCGAATGTCGCAAAAATTTTTATTTGAAAAGAAGGTCTTCGACGAGAGGAATCCAACGGTGTAAAATTCATTGCCGTAGCTTGCTTAATAACGGAGCTATGGCCGTTTAAAATTTTGAAATTTCAAACGGCCATAACTCCGTTATTAAGCGACTTAGAGCGATGAATTTAGCACCGTTGGATTCCTCTCGTCAAGCAGCTTCTTTTGAGCCAAAAATCTTCGAAAATTAAAAAAATTATTTTTTTGCGAATTTCGCAAAAATTTTTATTTGAAAAGAAGGTCTTCGACGAGAGGAATCCAACGGTGTAAAATTCATTGCCGTAGCTTGCTTAATAACGGAGCTATGGCCGTTTAAAATTTTGAAATTTCAAACGGCCATAACTCCGTTATTAAGCGACTTAGAGCGATGAATTTAGCACCGTTGGATTCCTCTCGTCAAGCAGCTTCTTTTGAGCCAAAAATCTTCGAAAATTAAAAAAATTATTTTTTTGCGAATTTCGCAAAAATTTTTATTTGAAAAGAAGGTCTTCGACGAGAGGAATCCAACGGTGTAAAATTCATTGCCGTAGCTTGCGTAATAACGGAGCTATGGCCGTTTAAAGTTTTGAAATTTCAAACGGCCATAACTCCGTTATTAAGCGACTTAGAGCGATGAATTTAGCACCGTTGGATTCCTCTCGTCAAGCAGCTTCTTTTGAGCCAAAAATATTCGAAAATTAAAAAAAATATTTTTTTGCGAATGTCGCAAAAATTTTTATTTGAAAAGAAGGTCTTCGACGAGAGGAATCCAACGGTGTAAAATTCATTGCCGTAGCTTGCTTAATAACGGAGCTATGGCCGTTTAAAATTTTGAAATTTCAAACGGCCATAAGTCCGTTATTAAGCGACTTAGAGCGATACATTTAGCACCGTTGGATTCCTCTCGTCAAGCAGCTTCTTTTGAGCTAAAAATCTTCGAAAATTAAAAAAATTATTTTTTTGCGAATTTCGCAAAAATTTTTATTTGAAAAGAAGGTCTTCGACGAGAGGAATCCAACGGTGTAAAATTCATTGCCGTAGCTTGCTTAATAACGGAGCTATGGCCGTTTAAAATTTTGAAATTTCAAACGGCCATAACTCCGTTATTAAGCGACTTAGAGCGATGAATTTAGCACCGTTGGATTCCTCTCGTCAAGCAGCTTCTTTTGAGCCAAAAATCTTCGAAAATTAAAAAAATTATTTTTTTGCGAATTTCGCAAAAATTTTTATTTGAAAAGAAGGTCTTCGACGAGAGGAATCCAACGGTGTAAAATTCATTGCCGTAGCTTGCGTAATAACGGAGCTATGGCCGTTTAAAGTTTTGAAATTTCAAACGGCCATAACTCCGTTATTAAGCGACTTAGAGCGATGAATTTAGCACCGTTGGATTCCTCTCGTCAAGCAGCTTCTTTTGAGCCAAAAATCTTCGAAAATTAAAAAATTTATTTTTTTGCGAATTTCGCAAAAATTTTTATTTGAAAAGAAGCTCTTCGACGAGAGGAATCCAACGGTGTAAAATTCATTGCCGTAGCTTGCTTAATAACGGAGCTATGGCCGTTTAAAATTTTGAAATTTCAAACGGCCATAACTCCGTTATTAAGCGACTTAGAGCGATGAATTTAGCACCGTTGGATTCCTCTCGTCAAGCAGCTTCTTTTGAGCTAAAAATCTTCGAAAATTAAAAAAATTATTTTTTTGCGAATTTCGCAAAAATTTTTATTTGAAAAGAAGGTCTTCGACGGGAGGAATCCAACGGTGTAAAATTCATTGCCGTAGCTTGCTTAATAACGGAGCTATGGCCGTTTAAAATTTTGAAATTTCAAACGGCCATAACTCCGTTATTAAGCGACTTAGAGCGATGAATTTAGCACCGTTGGATTCCTCTCGTCAAGCAGCTTCTTTTGAGCCAAAAATATTCGAAAATTAAAAAAAATATTTTTTTGCGAATGTCGCAAAAATTTTTATTTGAAAAGAAGGTCTTCGACGAGAGGAATCCAACGGTGTAAAATTCATTGCCGTAGCTTGCTTAATAACGGAGCTATGGCCGTTTAAAATTTTGAAATTTCAAACGGCCATAAGTCCGTTATTAAGCGACTTAGAGCGATACATTTAGCACCGTTGGATTCCTCTCGTCAAGCAGCTTCTTTTGAGCTAAAAATCTTCGAAAATTAAAAAAATTATTTTTTTGCGAATTTCGCAAAAATTTTTATTTGAAAAGAAGGTCTTCGACGAGAGGAATCCAACGGTGTAAAATTCATTGCCGTAGCTTGCGTAATAACGGAGCTATGGCCGTTTAAAGTTTTGAAATTTCAAACGGCCATAACTCCGTTATTAAGCGACTTAGAGCGATGAATTTAGCACCGTTGGATTCCTCTCGTCAAGCAGCTTCTTTTGAGCCAAAAATCTTCGAAAATTAAAAAAATTATTTTTTTGCGAATTTCGCAAAAATTTTTATTTGAAAAGAAGGTCTTCGACGAGAGGAATCCAACGGTGTAAAATTCATTGCCGTAGCTTGCGTAATAACGGAGCTATGGCCGTTTAAAGTTTTGAAATTTCAAACGGCCATAACTCCGTTATTAAGCGACTTAGAGCGATGAATTTAGCACCGTTGGATTCCTCTCGTCAAGCAGCTTCTTTTGAGCCAAAAATCTTCGAAAATTAAAAAATTTATTTTTTTGCGAATTTCGCAAAAATTTTTATTTGAAAAGAAGCTCTTCGACGAGAGGAATCCAACGGTGTAAAATTCATTGCCGTAGCTTGCTTAATAACGGAGCTATGGCCGTTTAAAATTTTGAAATTTCAAACGGCCATAACTCCGTTATTAAGCGACTTAGAGCGATGAATTTAGCACCGTTGGATTCCTCTCGTCAAGCAGCTTCTTTTGAGCTAAAAATCTTCGAAAATTAAAAAAATTATTTTTTTGCGAATTTCGCAAAAATTTTTATTTGAAAAGAAGGTCTTCGACGGGAGGAATCCAACGGTGTAAAATTCATTGCCGTAGCTTGCTTAATAACGGAGCTATGGCCGTTTAAAATTTTGAAATTTCAAACGGCCATAACTCCGTTATTAAGCGACTTAGAGCGATGAATTTAGCACCGTTGGATTCCTCTCGTCAAGCAGCTTCTTTTGAGCCAAAAATCTTCGAAAATTAAAAAAATTATTTTTTTGCGAATTTCGCAAAAATTTTTATTTGAAAAGAAGGTCTTCGACGAGAGGAATCCAACGGTGTAAAATTCATTGCCGTAGCTTGCTTAATAACGGAGCTATGGCCGTTTAAAATTTTGAAATTTCAAACGGCCATAACTCCGTTATTAAGCGACTTAGAGCGATGAATTTAGCACCGTTGGATTCCTCTCGTCAAGCAGCTTCTTTTGAGCCAAAAATCTTCGAAAATTAAAAAAATTATTTTTTTGCGAATTTCGCAAAAATTTTTATTTGAAAAGAAGGTCTTCGACGAGAGGAATCCAACGGTGTAAAATTCATTGCCGTAGCTTGCTTAATAACGGAGCTATGGCCGTTTAAAATTTTGAAATTTCAAACGGCCATAACTCCGTTATTAAGCGACTTAGAGCGATGAATTTAGCACCGTTGGATTCCTCTCGTCAAGCAGCTTCTTTTGAGCCAAAAATATTCGAAAATTAAAAAAAATATTTTTTTGCGAATGTCGCAAAAATTTTTATTTGAAAAGAAGGTCTTCGACGAGAGGAATCCAACGGTGTAAAATTCATTGCCGTAGCTTGCTTAATAACGGAGCTATGGCCGTTTAAAATTTTGAAATTTCAAACGGCCATAAGTCCGTTATTAAGCGACTTAGAGCGATACATTTAGCACCGTTGGATTCCTCTCGTCAAGCAGCTTCTTTTGAGCTAAAAATCTTCGAAAATTAAAAAAATTATTTTTTTGCGAATTTCGCAAAAATTTTTATTTGAAAAGAAGGTCTTCGACGAGAGGAATCCAACGGTGTAAAATTCATTGCCGTAGCTTGCTTAATAACGGAGCTATGGCCGTTTAAAATTTTGAAATTTCAAACGGCCATAACTCCGTTATTAAGCGACTTAGAGCGATGAATTTAGCACCGTTGGATTCCTCTCGTCAAGCAGCTTCTTTTGAGCCAAAAATCTTCGAAAATTAAAAAAATTATTTTTTTGCGAATTTCGCAAAAATTTTTATTTGAAAAGAAGGTCTTCGACGAGAGGAATCCAACGGTGTAAAATTCATTGCCGTAGCTTGCGTAATAACGGAGCTATGGCCGTTTAAAGTTTTGAAATTTCAAACGGCCATAACTCCGTTATTAAGCGACTTAGAGCGATGAATTTAGCACCGTTGGATTCCTCTCGTCAAGCAGCTTCTTTTGAGCCAAAAATCTTCGAAAATTAAAAAATTTATTTTTTTGCGAATTTCGCAAAAATTTTTATTTGAAAAGAAGCTCTTCGACGAGAGGAATCCAACGGTGTAAAATTCATTGCCGTAGCTTGCTTAATAACGGAGCTATGGCCGTTTAAAATTTTGAAATTTCAAACGGCCATAACTCCGTTATTAAGCGACTTAGAGCGATGAATTTAGCACCGTTGGATTCCTCTCGTCAAGCAGCTTCTTTTGAGCTAAAAATCTTCGAAAATTAAAAAAATTATTTTTTTGCGAATTTCGCAAAAATTTTTATTTGAAAAGAAGGTCTTCGACGGGAGGAATCCAACGGTGTAAAATTCATTGCCGTAGCTTGCTTAATAACGGAGCTATGGCCGTTTAAAATTTTGAAATTTCAAACGGCCATAACTCCGTTATTAAGCGACTTAGAGCGATGAATTTAGCACCGTTGGATTCCTCTCGTCAAGCAGCTTCTTTTGAGCCAAAAATCTTCGAAAATTAAAAAAATTATTTTTTTGCGAATTTCGCAAAAATTTTTATTTGAAAAGAAGGTCTTCGACGAGAGGAATCCAACGGTGTAAAATTCATTGCCGTAGCTTGCTTAATAACGGAGCTATGGCCGTTTAAAATTTTGAAATTTCAAACGGCCATAACTCCGTTATTAAGCGACTTAGAGCGATGAATTTAGCACCGTTGGATTCCTCTCGTCAAGCAGCTTCTTTTGAGCCAAAAATCTTCGAAAATTAAAAAAATTATTTTTTTGCGAATTTCGCAAAAATTTTTATTTGAAAAGAAGGTCTTCGACGAGAGGAATCCAACGGTGTAAAATTCATTGCCGTAGCTTGCTTAATAACGGAGCTATGGCCGTTTAAAATTTTGAAATTTCAAACGGCCATAACTCCGTTATTAAGCGACTTAGAGCGATAAATTTAGCACCGTTGGATTCCTCTCGTCAAGCAGCTTCTTTTGAGCCAAAAATCTTCGAAAATTAAAAAAAATATTTTTTTGCGAATTTCGCAAAAATTTTTATTTGAAAAGAAGGTCTTCGACGAGAGGAATCCAACGGTGTAAAATTCATTGCCGTAGCTTGCTTAATAACGGAGCTATGGCCGTTTAAAATTTTGAAATTTCAAACGGCCATAACTCCGTTATTAAGCGACTTAGAGCGATGAATTTAGCACCGTTGGATTCCTCTCGTCAAGCAGCTTCTTTTGAGCCAAAAATCTTCGAAAATTAAAAAAATTATTTTTTTGCGAATTTCGCAAAAATTTTTATTTGAAAAGAAGGTCTTCGACGAGAGGAATCCAACGGTGTAAAATTCATTGCCGTAGCTTGCTTAATAACGGAGCTATGGCCGTTTAAAGTTTTGAAATTTCAAACGGCCATAACTCCGTTATTAAGCGACTTAGAGCGATGAATTTAGCACCGTTGGATTCCTCTCGTCAAGCAGCTTCTTTTGAGCTAAAAATCTTCGAAAATTAAAAAAATTATTTTTTTGCGAATTTCGCAAAAATTTTTATTTGAAAAGAAGGTCTTCGACGAGAGGAATCCAACGGTGTAAAATTCATTGCCGTAGCTTGCTTAATAACGGAGCTATGGCCGTTTAAAATTTTGAAATTTCAAACGGCCATAACTCCGTTATTAAGCGACTTAGAGCGATGAATTTAGCACCGTTGGATTCCTCTCGTCAAGCAGCTTCTTTTGAGCCAAAAATCTTCGAAAATTAAAAAAATTATTTTTTTGCGAATTTCGCAAAAATTTTTATTTGAAAAGAAGGTCTTCGACGAGAGGAATCCAACGGTGTAAAATTCATTGCCGTAGCTTGCTTAATAACGGAGCTATGGCCGTTTAAAGTTTTGAAATTTCAAACGGCCATAACTCCGTTATTAAGCGACTTAGAGCGATGAATTTAGCACCGTTGGATTCCTCTCGTCAAGCAGCTTCTTTTGAACTAAAAATCTTCGAAAATTTAAAAAAATATTTTTTTGCGAATTTCGCAAAAATTTTTATTTGAAAAGAAGGTCTTTGACGAGAGGAATCCAACGGTGTAAAATTCATTGCCATAGCTTGCTTAATAACGGAGCTATGGCCGTTTAAAGTTTTGAAATTTCAAACGGCCATAACTCCGTTATTAAGCGACTTAGAGCGATGAATTTAGCACCGTTGGATTCCTCTCGTCAAGCAGCTTCTTTTGAGCCAAAAATCTTCGAAAATTAAAAAAATTATTTTTTTGCGAATTTCGCAAAAATTTTTATTTGAAAAGAAGGTCTTCGACGAGAGGAATCCAACGGTGTAAAATTCATTGCCGTAGCTTGCTTAATAACGGAGCTATGGCCGTTTAAAGTTTTGAAATTTCAAACGGCCATAACTCCGTTATTAAGCGACTTAGAGCGATGAATTTAGCACCGTTGGATTCCTCTCGTCAAGCAGCTTCTTTTGAGCTAAAAATCTTCGAAAATTAAAAAAATTATTTTTTTGCGAATTTCGCAAAAATTTTTATTTGAAAAGAAGGTCTTCGACGAGAGGAATCCAACGGTGTAAAATTCATTGCCGTAGCTTGCTTAATAACGGAGCTATGGCCGTTTAAAATTTTGAAATTTCAAACGGCCATAACTCCGTTATTAAGCGACTTAGAGCGATGAATTTAGCACCGTTGGATTCCTCTCGTCAAGCAGCTTCTTTTGAGCCAAAAATCTTCGAAAATTAAAAAAAATATTTTTTTGCGAATTTCGCAAAAATTTTTATTTGAAAAGAAGGTCTTCGACGAGAGGAATCCAACGGTGTAAAATTCATTGCCGTAGCTTGCTTAATAACGGAGCTATGGCCGTTTAAAGTTTTGAAATTTCAAACGGCCATAACTCCGTTATTAAGCGACTTAGAGCGATGAATTTAGCACCGTTGGATTCCTCTCGTCAAGCAGCTTCTTTTGAACTAAAAATCTTCGAAAATTTAAAAAAATATTTTTTTGCGAATTTCGCAAAAATTTTTATTTGAAAAGAAGGTCTTTGACGAGAGGAATCCAACGGTGTAAAATTCATTGCCATAGCTTGCTTAATAACGGAGCTATGGCCGTTTAAAGTTTTGAAATTTCAAACGGCCATAACTCCGTTATTAAGCGACTTAGAGCGATGAATTTAGCACCGTTGGATTCCTCTCGTCAAGCAGCTTCTTTTGAGCCAAAAATCTTCGAAAATTAAAAAAATTATTTTTTTGCGAATTTCGCAAAAATTTTTAATTGAAAAGAAGGTCTTCGACGAGAGGAATCCAACGGTGTAAAATTCATTGCCGTAGCTTGCTTAATAACGGAGCTATGGCCGTTTAAAATTTTGAAATTTCAAACGGCCATAACTCCGTTATTAAGCGACTTAGAGCGATGAATTTAGCACCGTTGGATTCCTCTCGTCAAGTAGCTTCTTTTGAGCCATAAATCTTCGAAAATTAAAAAATTTATTTTTTTGCGAATTTCGCAAAAATTTTTATTTGAAAAGAAGCTCTTCGACGAGAGGAATCCAACGGTGTAAAATTCATTGCCGTGGCTTGCGTAATAACGGAGCTATGGCCGTTTAAAGTTTTGAAATTTCAAACGGCCATAACTCCGTTATTAAGCGACTTAGAGCGATGAATTTAGCACCGTTGGATTCCTCTCGTCAAGCAGCTTCTTTTGAGCCAAAAATCTTCGAAAATTAAAAAAATTATTTTTTTGCGAATTTCGCAAAAATTTTTATTTGAAAAGAAGCTCTTTGACGAGAGGAATCCAACGGTGTAAAATTCATTGCCCTAGCTTGCTTAATAACGGAGCTATGGCCGTTTAAAGTTTTAAAATTTCAAACGGCCATAACTCCGTTATTAAGCGACTTAGAGCGATGAATTTAGCACCGTTGAGTTCCTCTCGTTAAGCAGCTTCTTTTGAGCTAAAAATCTTCGAAAATTAAAAAAAATATTTTTTTGCGAATTTCGCAAAAAATTTTATTTGAAAAGAAGCTCTTTGACGAGAGGAATCCAACGGTGTAAAATTCATTGCCCTAGCTTGCTTAATAACGGAGCTATGGCCGTTTAAAGTTTTAAAATTTCAAACGGCCATAACTCCGTTATTAAGCGACTTAGAGCGATGAATTTAGCACCGTTGGATTCCTCTCGTTAAGCAGCTTCTTTTGAGCTAAAAATCTTCGAAAATTAAAAAAAATATTTTTTTGCGAATTTCGCAAAAATTTTTATTTGAAAAGAAGCTCTTTGACGAGAGGAATCCAACGGTGTAAAATTCATTGCCCTAGCTTGCTTAATAACGGAGCTATGGCCGTTTAAAGTTTTAAAATTTCAAACGGCCATAACTCCGTTATTAAGCGACTTAGAGCGATGAATTTAGCACCGTTGGATTCCTCTCGTCAAGCAGCTTCTTTTGAGCTAAAAATCTTCGAAAATTAAAAAAATTATTTTTTTGCGAATTTCGCAAAAATTTTTGTTTGAAAAGAAGCTCTTCGACGAGAGGAATCCAACGGTGTAAAATTCATTGCCGTAGCTTGCGTAATAACGGAGCTATGGCCGTTTAAAATTTTGAAATTTCAAACGGCCATAACTCCGTTATTAAGCGACTTAGAGCGATGAATTTAGCACCGTTGGATTCCTCTCGTCAAGCAGCTTCTTTTGAGCCAAAAATCTTCGAAAATTAAAAAAATTATTTTTTTTTGAATTTCGCAAAAATTTTTATTTGAAAAGAAGGTCTTCGATGAGAGGAATCCAACGGTGTAAAATTCATTGCCGTAGCTTGCGTAATAACGGAGCTATGGCCGTTTAAAGTTTTGAAATTTCAAACGGCCATAACTCCGTTATTAAGCGACTTAGAGCGATGAATTTAGCACCGTTGGATTCCTCTCGTCAAGCAGCTTCTTTTGAGCCAAAAATCTTCGAAAATTAAAAAAATTATTTTTTTGCGAATTTCGCAAAAATTTTTATTTGAAAAGAAGGTCTTCGACGAGAGGAATCCAACGGTGTAAAATTCATTGCCGTAGCTTGCTTAATAACGGAGCTATGGCCGTTTAAAATTTTGAAATTTCAAACGGCCATAACTCCGTTATTAAGCGACTTAGAGCGATGAATTTAGCACCGTTGGATTCCTCTCGTCAAGCAGCTTCTTTTGAGCCAAAAATCTTCGAAAATTAAAAAAATTATTTTTTTGCGAATGTCGCAAAAATTTTTATTTGAAAAGAAGGTCTTCAACGAGAGGAATCCAACGGTGTAAAATTCATTGCCGTAGCTTGCTTAATAACGGAGCTATGGCCGTTTAAAATTTTGAAATTTCAAACGGCCGTAAGTCCGTTATTAAGCGACTTAGAGCGATACATTTAGCACCGTTGGATTCCTCTCGTCAAGCAGCTTCTTTTGAGCTAAAAATCTTCGAAAATTAAAAAAATTATTTTTTTGCGAATTTCGCAAAAATTTTTATTTGAAAAGAAGGTCTTCGACGAGAGGAATCCAACGGTGTAAAATTCATTGCCGTAGCTTGCTTAATAACGGAGCTATGGCCGTTTAAAATTTTGAAATTTCAAACGGCCATAACTCCGTTATTAAGCGACTTAGAGCGATGAATTTAGCACCGTTGGATTCCTCTCGTCAAGCAGCTTCTTTTGAGCCAAAAATCTTCGAAAATTAAAAAAATTATTTTTTTGCGAATTTCGCAAAAATTTTTATTTGAAAAGAAGGTCTTCGACGAGAGGAATCCAACGGTGTAAAATTCATTGCCGTAGCTTGCGTAATAACGGAGCTATGGCCGTTTAAAGTTTTGAAATTTCAAACGGCCATAACTCCGTTATTAAGCGACTTAGAGCGATGAATTTAGCACCGTTGGATTCCTCTCGTCAAGCAGCTTCTTTTGAGCCAAAAATCTTCGAAAATTAAAAAATTTATTTTTTTGCGAATTTCGCAAAAATTTTTATTTGAAAAGAAGCTCTTCGACGAGAGGAATCCAACGGTGTAAAATTCATTGCCGTAGCTTGCTTAATAACGGAGCTATGGCCGTTTAAAATTTTGAAATTTCAAACGGCCATAACTCCGTTATTAAGCGACTTAGAGCGATGAATTTAGCACCGTTGGATTCCTCTCGTCAAGCAGCTTCTTTTGAGCCAAAAATCTTCGAAAATTAAAAAAATTATTTTTTTGCGAATTTCGCAAAAATTTTTATTTGAAAAGAAGCTCTTTGACGAGAGGAATCCAACGGTGTAAAATTCATTGCCCTAGCTTGCTTAATAACGGAGCTATGGCCGTTTAAAGTTTTAAAATTTCAAACGGCCATAACTCCGTTATTAAGCGACTTAGAGCGATGAATTTAGCACCGTTGAGTTCCTCTCGTTAAGCAGCTTCTTTTGAGCTAAAAATCTTCGAAAATTAAAAAAAATATTTTTTTGCGAATTTCGCAAAAAATTTTATTTGAAAAGAAGCTCTTTGACGAGAGGAATCCAACGGTGTAAAATTCATTGCCCTAGCTTGCTTAATAACGGAGCTATGGCCGTTTAAAGTTTTAAAATTTCAAACGGCCATAACTCCGTTATTAAGCGACTTAGAGCGATGAATTTAGCACCGTTGGATTCCTCTCGTCAAGCAGCTTCTTTTGAGCTAAAAATCTTCGAAAATTAAAAAAATTATTTTTTTGCGAATTTCGCAAAAATTTTTATTTGAAAAGAAGCTCTTCGACGAGAGGAATCCAACGGTGTAAAATTCATTGCCGTAGCTTGCGTAATAACGGAGCTATGGCCGTTTAAAATTTTGAAATTTCAAACGGCCATAACTCCGTTATTAAGCGACTTAGAGCGATGAATTTAGCACCGTTGGATTCCTCTCGTCAAGCAGCTTCTTTTGAGCCAAAAATCTTCGAAAATTAAAAAAATTATTTTTTTTTGAATTTCGCAAAAATTTTTATTTGAAAAGAAGGTCTTCGATGAGAGGAATCCAACGGTGTAAAATTCATTGCCGTAGCTTGCGTAATAACGGAGCTATGGCCGTTTAAAGTTTTGAAATTTCAAACGGCCATAACTCCGTTATTAAGCGACTTAGAGCGATGAATTTAGCACCGTTGGATTCCTCTCGTCAAGCAGCTTCTTTTGAGCCAAAAATCTTCGAAAATTAAAAAAATTATTTTTTTGCGAATGTCGCAAAAATTTTTATTTGAAAAGAAGGTCTTCGACGAGAGGAATCCAACGGTGTAAAATTCATTGCCGTAGCTTGCTTAATAACGGAGCTATGGCCGTTTAAAATTTTGAAATTTCAAACGGCCATAAGTCCGTTATTAAGCGACTTAGAGCGATACATTTAGCACCGTTGGATTCCTCTCGTCAAGCAGCTTCTTTTGAGCTAAAAATCTTCGAAAATTAAAAAAATTATTTTTTTGCGAATTTCGCAAAAATTTTTATTTGAAAAGAAGGTCTTCGACGAGAGGAATCCAACGGTGTAAAATTCATTGCCGTAGCTTGCTTAATAACGGAGCTATGGCCGTTTAAAATTTTGAAATTTCAAACGGCCATAACTCCGTTATTAAGCGACTTAGAGCGATGAATTTAGCACCGTTGGATTCCTCTCGTCAAGCAGCTTCTTTTGAGCCAAAAATCTTCGAAAATTAAAAAAATTATTTTTTTGCGAATTTCGCAAAAATTTTTATTTGAAAAGAAGGTCTTCGACGAGAGGAATCCAACGGTGTAAAATTCATTGCCGTAGCTTGCTTAATAACGGAGCTATGGCCGTTTAAAATTTTGAAATTTCAAACGGCCATAACTCCGTTATTAAGCGACTTAGAGCGATGAATTTAGCACCGTTGGATTCCTCTCGTCAAGCAGCTTCTTTTGAGCCTGAAATCTTCGAAAATTAAAAAAATTATTTTTTTGCGAATTTCGCAAAAATTTTTATTTGAAAAGAAGGTCTTCGACGAGAGGAATCCAACGGTGTAAAATTCATTGCCGTAGCTTGCTTAATAACGGAGCTATGGCCGTTTAAAATTTTGAAATTTCAAACGGCCATAACTCCGTTATTAAGCGACTTAGAGCGATAAATTTAGCACCGTTGGATTCCTCTCGTCAAGCAGCTTCTTTTGAGCCAAAAATCTTCGAAAAATAAAAAAAATATTTTTTTGCGAATTTCGCAAAAATTTTTATTTGAAAAGAAGGTCTTCGACGAGAGGAATCCAACGGTGTAAAATTCATTGCCGTAGCTTGCTTAATAACGGAGCTATGGCCGTTTAAAATTTTGAAATTTCAAACGGCCATAACTCCGTTATTAAGCGACTTAGAGCGATGAATTTAGCACCGTTGGATTCCTCTCGTCAAGCAGCTTCTTTTGAGCCAAAAATCTTCGAAAATTAAAAAAATTATTTTTTTGCGAATTTCGCAAAAATTTTTATTTGAAAAGAAGGTCTTCGACGAGAGGAATCCAACGGTGTAAAATTCATTGCCGTAGCTTGCGTAATAACGGAGCTATGGCCGTTTAAAGTTTTGAAATTTCAAACGGCCATAACTCCGTTATTAAGCGACTTAGAGCGATGAATTTAGCACCGTTGGATTCCTCTCGTCAAGCAGCTTCTTTTGAGCCAAAAATCTTCGAAAATTAAAAAATTTATTTTTTTGCGAATTTCGCAAAAATTTTTATTTGAAAAGAAGCTCTTCGACGAGAGGAATCCAACGGTGTAAAATTCATTGCCGTAGCTTGCTTAATAACGGAGCTATGGCCGTTTAAAATTTTGAAATTTCAAACGGCCATAACTCCGTTATTAAGCGACTTAGAGCGATGAATTTAGCACCGTTGGATTCCTCTCGTCAAGCAGCTTCTTTTGAGCTAAAAATCTTCGAAAATTAAAAAAATTATTTTTTTGCGAATTTCGCAAAAATTTTTATTTGAAAAGAAGGTCTTCGACGGGAGGAATCCAACGGTGTAAAATTCATTGCCGTAGCTTGCTTAATAACGGAGCTATGGCCGTTTAAAATTTTGAAATTTCAAACGGCCATAACTCCGTTATTAAGCGACTTAGAGCGATGAATTTAGCACCGTTGGATTCCTCTCGTCAAGCAGCTTCTTTTGAGCCAAAAATCTTCGAAAATTAAAAAAATTATTTTTTTGCGAATTTCGCAAAAATTTTTATTTGAAAAGAAGGTCTTCGACGAGAGGAATCCAACGGTGTAAAATTCATTGCCGTAGCTTGCTTAATAACGGAGCTATGGCCGTTTAAAATTTTGAAATTTCAAACGGCCATAACTCCGTTATTAAGCGACTTAGAGCGATGAATTTAGCACCGTTGGATTCCTCTCGTCAAGCAGCTTCTTTTGAGCCAAAAATCTTCGAAAATTAAAAAAATTATTTTTTTGCGAATTTCGCAAAAATTTTTATTTGAAAAGAAGGTCTTCGACGAGAGGAATCCAACGGTGTAAAATTCATTGCCGTAGCTTGCTTAATAACGGAGCTATGGCCGTTTAAAGTTTTGAAATTTCAAACGGCCATAACTCCGTTATTAAGCGACTTAGAGCGATGAATTTAGCACCGTTGGATTCCTCTCGTCAAGCAGCTTCTTTTGAACTAAAAATCTTCGAAAATTTAAAAAAATATTTTTTTGCGAATTTCGCAAAAATTTTTATTTGAAAAGAAGGTCTTTGACGAGAGGAATCCAACGGTGTAAAATTCATTGCCATAGCTTGCTTAATAACGGAGCTATGGCCGTTTAAAGTTTTGAAATTTCAAACGGCCATAACTCCGTTATTAAGCGACTTAGAGCGATGAATTTAGCACCGTTGGATTCCTCTCGTCAAGCAGCTTCTTTTGAGCCAAAAATCTTCGAAAATTAAAAAAATTATTTTTTTGCGAATTTCGCAAAAATTTTTATTTGAAAAGAAGGTCTTCGACGAGAGGAATCCAACGGTGTAAAATTCATTGCCGTAGCTTGCTTAATAACGGAGCTATGGCCGTTTAAAGTTTTGAAATTTCAAACGGCCATAACTCCGTTATTAAGCGACTTAGAGCGATGAATTTAGCACCGTTGGATTCCTCTCGTCAAGCAGCTTCTTTTGAGCTAAAAATCTTCGAAAATTAAAAAAATTATTTTTTTGCGAATTTCGCAAAAATTTTTATTTGAAAAGAAGGTCTTCGACGAGAGGAATCCAACGGTGTAAAATTCATTGCCGTAGCTTGCTTAATAACGGAGCTATGGCCGTTTAAAATTTTGAAATTTCAAACGGCCATAACTCCGTTATTAAGCGACTTAGAGCGATGAATTTAGCACCGTTGGATTCCTCTCGTCAAGCAGCTTCTTTTGAGCCAAAAATCTTCGAAAATTAAAAAAAATATTTTTTTGCGAATTTCGCAAAAATTTTTATTTGAAAAGAAGGTCTTCGACGAGAGGAATCCAACGGTGTAAAATTCATTACCGTAGCTTGCTTAATAACGGAGCTATGGCCGTTTAAAGTTTTGAAATTTCAAACGGCCATAACTCCGTTATTAAGCGACTTAGAGCGATGAATTTAGCACCGTTGGATTCCTCTCGTCAAGCAGCTTCTTTTGAACTAAAAATCTTCGAAAATTTAAAAAAATATTTTTTTGCGAATTTCGCAAAAATTTTTATTTGAAAAGAAGGTCTTTGACGAGAGGAATCCAACGGTGTAAAATTCATTGCCATAGCTTGCTTAATAACGGAGCTATGGCCGTTTAAAGTTTTGAAATTTCAAACGGCCATAACTCCGTTATTAAGCGACTTAGAGCGATGAATTTAGCACCGTTGGATTCCTCTCGTCAAGCAGCTTCTTTTGAGCCAAAAATCTTCGAAAATTAAAAAAATTATTTTTTTGCGAATTTCGCAAAAATTTTTAATTGAAAAGAAGGTCTTCGACGAGAGGAATCCAACGGTGTAAAATTCATTGCCGTAGCTTGCTTAATAACGGAGCTATGGCCGTTTAAAATTTTGAAATTTCAAACGGCCATAACTCCGTTATTAAGCGACTTAGAGCGATGAATTTAGCACCGTTGGATTCCTCTCGTCAAGTAGCTTCTTTTGAGCCAAAAATCTTCGAAAATTAAAAAATTTATTTTTTTGCGAATTTCGCAAAAATTTTTATTTGAAAAGAAGCTCTTCGACGAGAGGAATCCAACGGTGTAAAATTCATTGCCGTGGCTTGCGTAATAACGGAGCTATGGCCGTTTAAAGTTTTGAAATTTCAAACGGCCATAACTCCGTTATTAAGCGACTTAGAGCGATGAATTTAGCACCGTTGGATTCCTCTCGTCAAGCAGCTTCTTTTGAGCCAAAAATCTTCGAAAATTAAAAAAATTATTTTTTTGCGAATTTCGCAAAAATTTTTATTTGAAAAGAAGCTCTTTGACGAGAGGAATCCAACGGTGTAAAATTCATTGCCCTAGCTTGCTTAATAACGGAGCTATGGCCGTTTAAAGTTTTAAAATTTCAAACGGCCATAACTCCGTTATTAAGCGACTTAGAGCGATGAATTTAGCACCGTTGAGTTCCTCTCGTTAAGCAGCTTCTTTTGAGCTAAAAATCTTCGAAAATTAAAAAAAATATTTTTTTGCGAATTTCGCAAAAAATTTTATTTGAAAAGAAGCTCTTTGACGAGAGGAATCCAACGGTGTAAAATTCATTGCCCTAGCTTGCTTAATAACGGAGCTATGGCCGTTTAAAGTTTTAAAATTTCAAACGGCCATAACTCCGTTATTAAGCGACTTAGAGCGATGAATTTAGCACCGTTGGATTCCTCTCGTTAAGCAGCTTCTTTTGAGCTAAAAATCTTCGAAAATTAAAAAAAATATTTTTTTGCGAATTTCGCAAAAATTTTTATTTGAAAAGAAGCTCTTTGACGAGAGGAATCCAACGGTGTAAAATTCATTGCCCTAGCTTGCTTAATAACGGAGCTATGGCCGTTTAAAGTTTTAAAATTTCAAACGGCCATAACTCCGTTATTAAGCGACTTAGAGCGATGAATTTAGCACCGTTGGATTCCTCTCGTCAAGCAGCTTCTTTTGAGCTAAAAATCTTCGAAAATTAAAAAAATTATTTTTTTGCGAATTTCGCAAAAATTTTTGTTTGAAAAGAAGCTCTTCGACGAGAGGAATCCAACGGTGTAAAATTCATTGCCGTAGCTTGCGTAATAACGGAGCTATGGCCGTTTAAAATTTTGAAATTTCAAACGGCCATAACTCCGTTATTAAGCGACTTAGAGCGATGAATTTAGCACCGTTGGATTCCTCTCGTCAAGCAGCTTCTTTTGAGCCAAAAATCTTCGAAAATTAAAAAAATTATTTTTTTTTGAATTTCGCAAAAATTTTTATTTGAAAAGAAGGTCTTCGATGAGAGGAATCCAACGGTGTAAAATTCATTGCCGTAGCTTGCGTAATAACGGAGCTATGGCCGTTTAAAGTTTTGAAATTTCAAACGGCCATAACTCCGTTATTAAGCGACTTAGAGCGATGAATTTAGCACCGTTGGATTCCTCTCGTCAAGCAGCTTCTTTTGAGCCAAAAATCTTCGAAAATTAAAAAAATTATTTTTTTGCGAATTTCGCAAAAATTTTTATTTGAAAAGAAGGTCTTCGACGAGAGGAATCCAACGGTGTAAAATTCATTGCCGTAGCTTGCTTAATAACGGAGCTATGGCCGTTTAAAATTTTGAAATTTCAAACGGCCATAACTCCGTTATTAAGCGCCTTAGAGCGATGAATTTAGCACCGTTGGATTCCTCTCGTCAAGCAGCTTCTTTTGAGCCAAAAATCTTCGAAAATTAAAAAAATTATTTTTTTGCGAATGTCGCAAAAATTTTTATTTGAAAAGAAGGTCTTCGACGAGAGGAATCCAACGGTGTAAAATTCATTGCCGTAGCTTGCTTAATAACGGAGCTATGGCCGTTTAAAATTTTGAAATTTCAAACGGCCATAAGTCCGTTATTAAGCGACTTAGAGCGATACATTTAGCACCGTTGGATTCCTCTCGTCAAGCAGCTTCTTTTGAGCCAAAAATCTTCGAAAATTAAAAAAATTATTTTTTTGCGAATTTCGCAAAAATTTTTATTTGAAAAGAAGGTCTTCGACGAGAGGAATCCAACGGTGTAAAATTCATTGCCGTAGCTTGCTTAATAACGGAGCTATGGCCGTTTAAAATTTTGAAATTTCAAACGGCCATAACTCCGTTATTAAGCGCCTTAGAGCGATGAATTTAGCACCGTTGGATTCCTCTCGTCAAGCAGCTTCTTTTGAGCCAAAAATCTTCGAAAATTAAAAAAATTATTTTTTTGCGAATTTCGCAAAAATTTTTATTTGAAAAGAAGCTCTTTGACGAGAGGAATCCAACGGTGTAAAATTCATTGCCCTAGCTTGCTTAATAACGGAGCTATGGCCGTTTAAAGTTTTAAAATTTCAAACGGCCATAACTCCGTTATTAAGCGACTTAGAGCGATGAATTTAGCACCGTTGAGTTCCTCTCGTTAAGCAGCTTCTTTTGAGCTAAAAATCTTCGAAAATTAAAAAAAATATTTTTTTGCGAATTTCGCAAAAAATTTTATTTGAAAAGAAGCTCTTTGACGAGAGGAATCCAACGGTGTAAAATTCATTGCCCTAGCTTGCTTAATAACGGAGCTATGGCCGTTTAAAGTTTTAAAATTTCAAACGGCCATAACTCCGTTATTAAGCGACTTAGAGCGATGAATTTAGCACCGTTGGATTCCTCTCGTTAAGCAGCTTCTTTTGAGCTAAAAATCTTCGAAAATTAAAAAAAATATTTTTTTGCGAATTTCGCAAAAATTTTTATTTGAAAAGAAGCTCTTTGACGAGAGGAATCCAACGGTGTAAAATTCATTGCCCTAGCTTGCTTAATAACGGAGCTATGGCCGTTTAAAGTTTTAAAATTTCAAACGGCCATAACTCCGTTATTAAGCGACTTAGAGCGATGAATTTAGCACCGTTGGATTCCTCTCGTCAAGCAGCTTCTTTTGAGCCAAAAATCTTCGAAAATTAAAAAAATTATTTTTTTGCGAATTTCGCAAAAATTTTTATTTGAAAAGAAGGTCTTCGACGAGAGGAATCCAACGGTGTAAAATTCATTGCCGTAGCTTGCTTAATAACGGAGCTATGGCCGTTTAAAATTTTGAAATTTCAAACGGCCATAACTCCGTTATTAAGCGCCTTAGAGCGATGAATTTAGCACCGTTGGATTCCTCTCGTCAAGCAGCTTCTTTTGAGCCAAAAATCTTCGAAAATTAAAAAAATTATTTTTTTGCGAATGTCGCAAAAATTTTTATTTGAAAAGAAGGTCTTCGACGAGAGGAATCCAACGGTGTAAAATTCATTGCCGTAGCTTGCTTAATAACGGAGCTATGGCCGTTTAAAATTTTGAAATTTCAAACGGCCATAAGTCCGTTATTAAGCGACTTAGAGCGATACATTTAGCACCGTTGGATTCCTCTCGTCAAGCAGCTTCTTTTGAGCCAAAAATCTTCGAAAATTAAAAAAATTATTTTTTTGCGAATTTCGCAAAAATTTTTATTTGAAAAGAAGGTCTTCGACGAGAGGAATCCAACGGTGTAAAATTCATTGCCGTAGCTTGCTTAATAACGGAGCTATGGCCGTTTAAAATTTTGAAATTTCAAACGGCCATAACTCCGTTATTAAGCGCCTTAGAGCGATGAATTTAGCACCGTTGGATTCCTCTCGTCAAGCAGCTTCTTTTGAGCCAAAAATCTTCGAAAATTAAAAAAATTATTTTTTTGCGAATTTCGCAAAAATTTTTATTTGAAAAGAAGCTCTTTGACGAGAGGAATCCAACGGTGTAAAATTCATTGCCCTAGCTTGCTTAATAACGGAGCTATGGCCGTTTAAAGTTTTAAAATTTCAAACGGCCATAACTCCGTTATTAAGCGACTTAGAGCGATGAATTTAGCACCGTTGAGTTCCTCTCGTTAAGCAGCTTCTTTTGAGCTAAAAATCTTCGAAAATTAAAAAAAATATTTTTTTGCGAATTTCGCAAAAAATTTTATTTGAAAAGAAGCTCTTTGACGAGAGGAATCCAACGGTGTAAAATTCATTGCCCTAGCTTGCTTAATAACGGAGCTATGGCCGTTTAAAGTTTTAAAATTTCAAACGGCCATAACTCCGTTATTAAGCGACTTAGAGCGATGAATTTAGCACCGTTGGATTCCTCTCGTCAAGCAGCTTCTTTTGAGCTAAAAATCTTCGAAAATTAAAAAAATTATTTTTTTGCGAATTTCGCAAAAATTTTTGTTTGAAAAGAAGCTCTTCGACGAGAGGAATCCAACGGTGTAAAATTCATTGCCGTAGCTTGCGTAATAACGGAGCTATGGCCGTTTAAAATTTTGAAATTTCAAACGGCCATAACTGCGTTATTAAGCGACTTAGAGCGATGAATTTAGCACCGTTGGATTCCTCTCGTCAAGCAGCTTCTTTTGAGCCAAAAATCTTCGAAAATTAAAAAAAATATTTTTTTTTGAATTTCGCAAAAATTTTTATTTGAAAAGAAGGTCTTCGATGAGAGGAATCCAACGGTGTAAAATTCATTGCCGTAGCTTGCGTAATAACGGAGCTATGGCCGTTTAAAGTTTTGAAATTTCAAACGGCCATAACTCCGTTATTAAGCGACTTAGAGCGATGAATTTAGCACCGTTGGATTCCTCTCGTCAAGCAGCTTCTTTTGAGCCAAAAATCTTCGAAAATTAAAAAAATTATTTTTTTGCGAATTTCGCAAAAATTTTTATTTGAAAAGAAGGTCTTCGACGAGAGGAATCCAACGGTGTAAAATTCATTGCCGTAGCTTGCTTAATAACGGAGCTATGGCCGTTTAAAATTTTGAAATTTCAAACGGCCATAACTCCGTTATTAAGCGACTTAGAGCGATGAATTTAGCACCGTTGGATTCCTCTCGTCAAGCAGCTTCTTTTGAGCCAAAAATCTTCGAAAATTAAAAAAATTATTTTTTTGCGAATGTCGCAAAAATTTTTATTTGAAAAGAAGGTCTTCGACGAGAGGAATCCAACGGTGTAAAATTCATTGCCGTAGCTTGCTTAATAACGGAGCTATGGCCGTTTAAAATTTTGAAATTTCAAACGGCCATAAGTCCGTTATTAAGCGACTTAGAGCGATACATTTAGCACCGTTGGATTCCTCTCGTCAAGCAGCTTCTTTTGAGCTAAAAATCTTCGAAAATTAAAAAAATTATTTTTTTGCGAATTTCGCAAAAATTTTTGTTTGAAAAGAAGCTCTTCGACGAGAGGAATCCAACGGTGTAAAATTCATTGCCGTAGCTTGCGTAATAACGGAGCTATGGCCGTTTAAAATTTTGAAATTTCAAACGGCCATAACTGCGTTATTAAGCGACTTAGAGCGATGAATTTAGCACCGTTGGATTCCTCTCGTCAAGCAGCTTCTTTTGAGCCAAAAATCTTCGAAAATTAAAAAAATTATTTTTTTTTGAATTTCGCAAAAATTTTTATTTGAAAAGAAGGTCTTCGATGAGAGGAATCCAACGGTGTAAAATTCATTGCCGTAGCTTGCGTAATAACGGAGCTATGGCCGTTTAAAGTTTTGAAATTTCAAACGGCCATAACTCCGTTATTAAGCGACTTAGAGCGATGAATTTAGCACCGTTGGATTCCTCTCGTCAAGCAGCTTCTTTTGAGCCAAAAATCTTCGAAAATTAAAAAAATTATTTTTTTGCGAATTTCGCAAAAATTTTTATTTGAAAAGAAGGTCTTCGACGAGAGGAATCCAACGGTGTAAAATTCATTGCCGTAGCTTGCTTAATAACGGAGCTATGGCCGTTTAAAATTTTGAAATTTCAAACGGCCATAACTCCGTTATTAAGCGACTTAGAGCGATGAATTTAGCACCGTTGGATTCCTCTCGTCAAGCAGCTTCTTTTGAGCCAAAAATCTTCGAAAATTAAAAAAATTATTTTTTTGCGAATGTCGCAAAAATTTTTATTTGAAAAGAAGGTCTTCGACGAGAGGAATCCAACGGTGTAAAATTCATTGCCGTAGCTTGCTTAATAACGGAGCTATGGCCGTTTAAAATTTTGAAATTTCAAACGGCCATAAGTCCGTTATTAAGCGACTTAGAGCGATACATTTAGCACCGTTGGATTCCTCTCGTCAAGCAGCTTCTTTTGAGCTAAAAATCTTCGAAAATTAAAAAAATTATTTTTTTGCGAATTTCGCAAAAATTTTTATTTGAAAAGAAGGTCTTCGACGAGAGGAATCCAACGGTGTAAAATTCATTGCCGTAGCTTGCTTAATAACGGAGCTATGGCCGTTTAAAATTTTGAAATTTCAAACGGCCATAACTCCGTTATTAAGCGACTTAGAGCGATGAATTTAGCACCGTTGGATTCCTCTCGTCAAGCAGCTTCTTTTGAGCCAAAAATCTTCGAAAATTAAAAAAATTATTTTTTTGCGAATTTCGCAAAAATTTTTATTTGAAAAGAAGGTCTTCGACGAGAGGAATCCAACGGTGTAAAATTCATTGCCGTAGCTTGCGTAATAACGGAGCTATGGCCGTTTAAAGTTTTGAAATTTCAAACGGCCATAACTCCGTTATTAAGCGACTTAGAGCGATGAATTTAGCACCGTTGGATTCCTCTCGTCAAGCAGCTTCTTTTGAGCCAAAAATCTTCGAAAATTAAAAAATTTATTTTTTTGCGAATTTCGCAAAAATTTTTATTTGAAAAGAAGCTCTTCGACGAGAGGAATCCAACGGTGTAAAATTCATTGCCGTAGCTTGCTTAATAACGGAGCTATGGCCGTTTAAAATTTTGAAATTTCAAACGGCCATAACTCCGTTATTAAGCGACTTAGAGCGATGAATTTAGCACCGTTGGATTCCTCTCGTCAAGCAGCTTCTTTTGAGCCAAAAATCTTCGAAAATTAAAAAAATTATTTTTTTGCGAATTTCGCAAAAATTTTTATTTGAAAAGAAGGTCTTCGACGAGAGGAATCCAACGGTGTAAAATTCATTGCCGTAGCTTGCTTAATAACGGAGCTATGGCCGTTTAAAATTTTGAAATTTCAAACGGCCATAACTCCGTTATTAAGCGACTTAGAGCGATGAATTTAGCACCGTTGGATTCCTCTCGTCAAGCAGCTTCTTTTGAGCCAAAAATCTTCGAAAATTAAAAAAATTATTTTTTTGCGAATTTCGCAAAAATTTTTATTTGAAAAGAAGGTCTTCGACGAGAGGAATCCAACGGTGTAAAATTCATTGCCGTAGCTTGCTTAATAACGGAGCTATGGCCGTTTAAAATTTTGAAATTTCAAACGGCCATAACTCCGTTATTAAGCGACTTAGAGCGATAAATTTAGCACCGTTGGATTCCTCTCGTCAAGCAGCTTCTTTTGAGCCAAAAATCTTCGAAAATTAAAAAAAATATTTTTTTGCGAATTTCGCAAAAATTTTTATTTGAAAAGAAGGTCTTCGACGAGAGGAATCCAACGGTGTAAAATTCATTGCCGTAGCTTGCTTAATAACGGAGCTATGGCCGTTTAAAATTTTGAAATTTCAAACGGCCATAACTCCGTTATTAAGCGACTTAGAGCGATGAATTTAGCACCGTTGGATTCCTCTCGTCAAGCAGCTTCTTTTGAGCCAAAAATCTTCGAAAATTAAAAAAATTATTTTTTTGCGAATTTCGCAAAAATTTTTATTTGAAAAGAAGGTCTTCGACGAGAGGAATCCAACGGTGTAAAATTCATTGCCGTAGCTTGCTTAATAACGGAGCTATGGCCGTTTAAAGTTTTGAAATTTCAAACGGCCATAACTCCGTTATTAAGCGACTTAGAGCGATGAATTTAGCACCGTTGGATTCCTCTCGTCAAGCAGCTTCTTTTGAGCTAAAAATCTTCGAAAATTAAAAAAATTATTTTTTTGCGAATTTCGCAAAAATTTTTATTTGAAAAGAAGGTCTTCGACGAGAGGAATCCAACGGTGTAAAATTCATTGCCGTAGCTTGCGTAATAACGGAGCTATGGCCGTTTAAAATTTTGAAATTTCAAACGGCCATAACTCCGTTATTAAGCGACTTAGAGCGATGAATTTAGCACCGTTGGATTCCTCTCGTCAAGCAGCTTCTTTTGAACTAAAAATCTTCGAAAATTTAAAAAAATATTTTTTTGCGAATTTCGCAAAAATTTTTATTTGAAAAGAAGGTCTTTGACGAGAGGAATCCAACGGTGTAAAATTCATTGCCATAGCTTGCTTAATAACGGAGCTATGGCCGTTTAAAGTTTTGAAATTTCAAACGGCCATAACTCCGTTATTAAGCGACTTAGAGCGATGAATTTAGCACCGTTGGATTCCTCTCGTCAAGCAGCTTCTTTTGAGCCAAAAATCTTCGAAAATTAAAAAAATTATTTTTTTGCGAATTTCGCAAAAATTTTTAATTGAAAAGAAGGTCTTCGACGAGAGGAATCCAACGGTGTAAAATTCATTGCCGTAGCTTGCTTAATAACGGAGCTATGGCCGTTTAAAATTTTGAAATTTCAAACGGCCATAACTCCGTTATTAAGCGACTTAGAGCGATGAATTTAGCACCGTTGGATTCCTCTCGTCAAGCAGCTTCTTTTGAGCCAAAAATCTTCGAAAATTAAAAAATTTATTTTTTTGCGAATTTCGCAAAAATTTTTATTTGAAAAGAAGCTCTTCGACGAGAGGAATCCAACGGTGTAAAATTCATTGCCGTAGCTTGCGTAATAACGGAGCTATGGCCGTTTAAAGTTTTGAAATTTCAAACGGCCATAAGTCCGTTATTAAGCAACTTAGAGCGATGAATTTAGCACCGTTGGATTCCTCTCGTCAAGCAGCTTCTTTTGAGCTAAAAATCTTCGAAAATTAAAAAAAATATTTTTTTGCGAATTTCGCAAAAATTTTTATTTGAAAAGAAGCTCTTCGACGAGAGGAATCCAACGGTGTAAAATTCATTGCCCTAGCTTGCTTAATAACGGAGCTATGGCCGTTTAAAGTTTTAAAATTTCAAACGGCCATAACTCCGTTATTAAGCGACTTAGAGCGATGAATTTAGCACCGTTGGATTCCTCTCGTCAAGCAGCTTCTTTTGAGCCAAAAATCTTCGAAAATTAAAAAATTTATTTTTTTGCGAATTTCGCAAAAATTTTTATTTGAAAAGAAGCTCTTCGATGAGAGGAATCCAACGGTGTAAAATTCATTGCCGTAGCTTGCGTAAAAACGGAGCTATGGCCGTTTAAAGTTTTGAAATTTCAAACGGCCATAAGTCCGTTATTAAGCAACTTAGAGCGATGAATTTAGCACCGTTGGATTCCTCTCGTCAAGCAGCTTCTTTTGAGCTAAAAATCTTCGAAAATTAAAAAAAATATTTTTTTGCGAATTTCCCAAAAATTTTTATTCGAAAAGAAGCTCTTCGACGAGAGGAATCCAACGGTGTAAAATTCATTGCCGTGGCTTGCGTAATAACGGAGCTATGGCCGTTTAAATTGTTGAAATTTCAAACGGCCATAACTCCGTTATTAAGCGACTTAGAGCGATGAATTTAGCACCGTTGGATTCCTCTCGTCAAGCAGCTTCTTTTGAGCCAAAAATCTTCGAAAATTAAAAAAAATATTTTTTTGCGATTTTCGCAACAATTTTTATTTGAAAAGAAGCTCTTCGACGAGAGGAATCCAACGGTGTAAAATTCATTGCCGTGGCTTGCGTAATAACGGAGCTATGGCCGTTTAAAGTTTTGAAATTTCAAACGGCCATAACTCCGTTATTAAGCGACTTAGAGCGATGAATTTAGCACCGTTGGATTCCTCTCGTCAAGCAGCTTCTTTTGAGCCAAAAATCTTCGAAAATTAAAAAAATTATTTTTTTGCGAATTTCGCAAAAATTTTTATTTGAAAAGAAGCTCTTTGACGAGAGGAATCCAACGGTGTAAAATTCATTGCCCTAGCTTGCTTAATAACGGAGCTATGGCCGTTTAAAGTTTTAAAATTTCAAACGGCCATAACTCCGTTATTAAGCGACTTAGAGCGATGAATTTAGCACCGTTGGATTCCTCTCGTTAAGCAGCTTCTTTTGAGCTAAAAATCTTCGAAAATTAAAAAAAATATTTTTTTGCGAATTTCGCAAAAATTTTTATTTGAAAAGAAGCTCTTTGACGAGAGGAATCCAACGGTGTAAAATTCATTGCCCTAGCTTGCTTAATAACGGAGCTATGGCCGTTTAAAGTTTTAAAATTTCAAACGGCCATAACTCCGTTATTAAGCGACTTAGAGCGATGAATTTAGCACCGTTGGATTCCTCTTGTTAAGCAGCTTCTTTTGAGCTAAAAATCTTCGAAAATTAAAAAAAATATTTTTTTGCGAATTTCGCAAAAATTTTTATTTGAAAAGAAGCTCTTCGACGAGAGGAATCCAACGGTGTAAAATTCATTGCCGTGGCTTGCGTAATAACGGAACTATGGCCGTTTAAAGTTTTGAAATTTCAAACGGCCATAACTCCGTTATTAAGCGACTTAGAGCGATGAATTTAGCACCGTTGGATTCCTCTCGTCAAGCAGCTTCTTTTGAGCTAAAAATCTTCGAAAATTAAAAAAATTATTTTTTTGCGAATTTCGCAAAAATTTTTATTTGAAAAGAAGCTCTTCGATGAGAGGAATCCAACGGTGTAAAATTCATTGCCGTAGCTTGCGTAATAACGGAGCTATGGCCGTTTAAAGTTTTGAAATTTCAAACGGCCATAAGTCCGTTATTAAGCAACTTAGAGCGATGAATTTAGCACCGTTGGATTCCTCTCGTCAAGCAGCTTCTTTTGAGCTAAAAATCTTCGAAAATTAAAAAAAATATTTTTTGCGAATTTCGCAAAAATTTTTATTTGAAAAGAAGCTCTTCGACGAGAGGAATCCAACGGTGTAAAATTCATTGTCGTGGCTTGCGTAATAACGGAGCTATGGCCGTTTAAAATTTTGAAATTTCAAACGGCCATAACTCCGTTATTAAGCGACTTAGAGCGATGAATTTAGCACCGTTGGATTCCTCTCGTCAAGCAGCTTCTTTTGAGCCAAAAATCTTCGAAAATTAAAAAAATTATTTTTTTGCGAATTTCGCAAAAATTTTTATTTGAAAAGAAGGTCTTCGACGAGAGGAATCCAACGGTGTAAAATTCATTGCCGTAGCTTGCGTAATAACGGAGCTATGGCCGTTTAAAATTTTGAAATTTCAAACGGCCATAACTCCGTTATTAAGCGACTTAGAGCGATGAATTTAGCACCGTTGGATTCCTCTCGTCAAGCAGCTTCTTTTGAACTAAAAATCTTCGAAAATTTAAAAAAATATTTTTTTGCGAATTTCGCAAAAATTTTTATTTGAAAAGAAGGTCTTTGACGAGAGGAATCCAACGGTGTAAAATTCATTGCCATAGCTTGCTTAATAACGGAGCTATGGCCGTTTAAAGTTTTGAAATTTCAAACGGCCATAACTCCGTTATTAAGCGACTTAGAGCGATGAATTTAGCACCGTTGGATTCCTCTCGTCAAGCAGCTTCTTTTGAGCCAAAAATCTTCGAAAATTAAAAAAATTATTTTTTTGCGAATTTCGCAAAAATTTTTAATTGAAAAGAAGGTCTTCGACGAGAGGAATCCAACGGTGTAAAATTCATTGCCGTAGCTTGCTTAATAACGGAGCTATGGCCGTTTAAAATTTTGAAATTTCAAACGGCCATAACTCCGTTATTAAGCGACTTAGAGCGATGAATTTAGCACCGTTGGATTCCTCTCGTCAAGCAGCTTCTTTTGAGCCAAAAATCTTCGAAAATTAAAAAATTTATTTTTTTGCGAATTTCGCAAAAATTTTTATTTGAAAAGAAGCTCTTCGACGAGAGGAATCCAACGGTGTAAAATTCATTGCCGTAGCTTGCGTAATAACGGAGCTATGGCCGTTTAAAGTTTTGAAATTTCAAACGGCCATAAGTCCGTTATTAAGCAACTTAGAGCGATGAATTTAGCACCGTTGGATTCCTCTCGTCAAGCAGCTTCTTTTGAGCTAAAAATCTTCGAAAATTAAAAAAAATATTTTTTTGCGAATTTCGCAAAAATTTTTATTTGAAAAGAAGCTCTTCGACGAGAGGAATCCAACGGTGTAAAATTCATTGCCCTAGCTTGCTTAATAACGGAGCTATGGCCGTTTAAAGTTTTAAAATTTCAAACGGCCATAACTCCGTTATTAAGCGACTTAGAGCGATGAATTTAGCACCGTTGGATTCCTCTCGTCAAGCAGCTTCTTTTGAGCCAAAAATCTTCGAAAATTAAAAAATTTATTTTTTTGCGAATTTCGCAAAAATTTTTATTTGAAAAGAAGCTCTTCGATGAGAGGAATCCAACGGTGTAAAATTCATTGCCGTAGCTTGCGTAAAAACGGAGCTATGGCCGTTTAAAGTTTTGAAATTTCAAACGGCCATAAGTCCGTTATTAAGCAACTTAGAGCGATGAATTTAGCACCGTTGGATTCCTCTCGTCAAGCAGCTTCTTTTGAGCTAAAAATCTTCGAAAATTAAAAAAAATATTTTTTTGCGAATTTCGCAAAAATTTTTATTCGAAAAGAAGCTCTTCGACGAGAGGAATCCAACGGTGTAAAATTCATTGCCGTGGCTTGCGTAATAACGGAGCTATGGCCGTTTAAATTGTTGAAATTTCAAACGGCCATAACTCCGTTATTAAGCGACTTAGAGCGATGAATTTAGCACCGTTGGATTCCTCTCGTCAACCAGCTTCTTTTGAGCCAAAAATCTTCGAAAATTAAAAAAATTATTTTTTTGCGAATTTCGCAAAAATTTTTATTTGAAAAGAAGCTCTTTGACGAGAGGAATCCAACGGTGTAAAATTCATTGCCCTAGCTTGCTTAATAACGGAGCTATGGCCGTTTAAAGTTTTAAAATTTCAAACGGCCATAACTCCGTTATTAAGCGACTTAGAGCGATGAATTTAGCACCGTTGGATTCCTCTCGTTAAGCAGCTTCTTTTGAGCTAAAAATCTTCGAAAATTAAAAAAAATATTTTTTTGCGAATTTCGCAAAAATTTTTATTTGAAAAGAAGCTCTTTGACGAGAGGAATCCAACGGTGTAAAATTCATTGCCCTAGCTTGCTTAATAACGGAGCTATGGCCGTTTAAAGTTTTAAAATTTCAAACGGCCATAACTCCGTTATTAAGCGACTTAGAGCGATGAATTTAGCACCGTTGGATTCCTCTTGTTAAGCAGCTTCTTTTGAGCTAAAAATCTTCGAAAATTAAAAAAAATATTTTTTTGCGAATTTCGCAAAAATTTTTATTTGAAAAGAAGCTCTTCGACGAGAGGAATCCAACGGTGTAAAATTCATTGCCGTGGCTTGCGTAATAACGGAACTATGGCCGTTTAAAGTTTTGAAATTTCAAACGGCCATAACTCCGTTATTAAGCGACTTAGAGCGATGAATTTAGCACCGTTGGATTCCTCTCGTCAAGCAGCTTCTTTTGAGCTAAAAATCTTCGAAAATTAAAAAAATTATTTTTTTGCGAATTTCGCAAAAATTTTTATTTGAAAAGAAGCTCTTCGATGAGAGGAATCCAACGGTGTAAAATTCATTGCCGTAGCTTGCGTAATAACGGAGCTATGGCCGTTTAAAGTTTTGAAATTTCAAACGGCCATAAGTCCGTTATTAAGCAACTTAGAGCGATGAATTTAGCACCGTTGGATTCCTCTCGTCAAGCAGCTTCTTTTGAGCTAAAAATCTTCGAAAATTAAAAAAAATATTTTTTGCGAATTTCGCAAAAATTTTTATTTGAAAAGAAGCTCTTCGACGAGAGGAATCCAACGGTGTAAAATTCATTGCCGTGGCTTGCGTAATAACGGAGCTATGGCCGTTTAAAGTTTTGAAATTTCAAACGGCCATAACTCCGTTATTAAGCGACTTAGAGCGATGAATTTAGCACCGTTGGATTCCTCTCGTCAAGCAGCTTCTTTTGAGCCAAAAATCTTCGAAAATTAAAAAAATTATTTTTTTGCGAATTTCGCAAAAATTTTTATTTGAAAAGAAGGTCTTCGATGAGAGGAATCCAACGGTGTAAAATTCATTGCCGTAGCTTGCGTAATAACGGAGCTATGGCCGTTTAAAGTTTTGAAATTTCAAACGGCCATAAGTCCGTTATTAAGCAACTTAGAGCGATGAATTTAGCACCGTTGGATTCCTCTCGTCAAGCAGCTTCTTTTGAGCTAAAAATCTTCGAAAATTAAAAAAAATATTTTTTGCGAATTTCGCAAAAATTTTTATTTGAAAAGAAGCTCTTCGACGAGAGGAATCCAACGGTGTAAAATTCATTGCCGTGGCTTGCGTAATAACGGAGCTATGGCCGTTTAAAGTTTTGAAATTTCAAACGGCCATAACTCCGTTATTAAGCGACTTAGAGCGATGAATTTAGCACCGTTGGATTCCTCTCGTCAAGCAGCTTCTTTTGAGCCAAAAATCTTCGAAAATTAAAAAAATTATTTTTTTGCGAATTTCGCAAAAATTTTTATTTGAAAAGAAGGTCTTCGATGAGAGGAATCCAACGGTGTAAAATTCATTGCCGTAGCTTGCGTAATAACGGAGCTATGGCCGTTTAAAGTTTTGAAATTTCAAACGGCCATAACTCCGTTATTAAGCGACTTAGAGCGATGAATTTAGCACCGTTGGATTCCTCTCGTCAAGCAGCTTCTTTTGAGCCAAAAATCTTCGAAAATTAAAAAAATTATTTTTTTGCGAATTTCGCAAAAATTTTTATTTGAAAAGAAGCTCTTCGACGAGAGGAATCCAACGGTGTAAAATTCATTGCCGTGGCTTGCGTAATAACGGAGCTATGGCCGTTTAAAGTTTTGAAATTTCAAACGGCCATAACTCCGTTATTAAGCGACTTAGAGCGATGAATTTAGCACCGTTGGATTCCTCTCGTCAAGCAGCTTCTTTTGAGCCAAAAATCTTCGAAAATTAAAAAAATTATTTTTTTGCGAATTTCGCAAAAATTTTTATTTGAAAAGAAGCTCTTTGACGAGAGGAATCCAACGGTGTAAAATTCATTGCCCTAGCTTGCTTAATAACGGAGCTATGGCCGTTTAAAGTTTTAAAATTTCAAACGGCCATAACTCCGTTATTAAGCGACTTAGAGCGATGAATTTAGCACCGTTGAATTCCTCTCGTTAAGCAGCTTCTTTTGAGCTAAAAATCTTCGAAAATTAAAAAAAATATTTTTTTGCGAATTTCGCAAAAAATTTTATTTGAAAAGAAGCTCTTTGACGAGAGGAATCCAACGGTGTAAAATTCATTGCCCTAGCTTGCTTAATAACGGAGCTATGGCCGTTTAAAGTTTTAAAATTTCAAACGGCCATAACTCCGTTATTAAGCGACTTAGAGCGATGAATTTAGCACCGTTGAATTCCTCTCGTTAAGCAGCTTCTTTTGAGCTAAAAATCTTCGAAAATTAAAAAAAATATTTTTTTGCGAATTTCGCAAAAAATTTTATTTGAAAAGAAGCTCTTCGACGAGAGGAATCCAACGGTGTAAAATTCATTGCCGTAGCTTGCGTAATAACGGAGCTATGGCCGTTTAAAATTTTGAAATTTCAAACGGCCATAACTCCGTTATTAAGCGACCTAGAGCGATGAATTTAGCACCGTTGGATTCCTCTCGTCAAGCAGCTTCTTTTGAGCCAAAAATCTTCGAAAATTAAAAAAATTATTTGTTTGCGAATTTCGCAAAAATTTTTATTTGAAAAGAAGGTCTTTGACGAGAGGAATCCAACGGTGTAAAATTCATTGCCGTAGCTTGCTTAATAACGGAGCTATGGCCGTTTAAAATTTTGAAATTTCAAACGGCCATAACTCCGTTATTAAGCGACTTAGAGCGATGAATTTAGCACCGTTGGATTCCTCTCGTCAAGCAGCTTCTTTTGAGCTAAAAATCTTCGAAAATTAAAAAAAATATTTTTTTGCGAATTTCGCAAAAATTTTTATTTGAAAAGAAGGTCTTCGACGAGAGGAATCCAACGGTGTAAAATTCATTGCCGTAGCTTGCTTAATAACGGAGCTATGGCCGTTTAAAATTTTGAAATTTCAAACGGCCATAACTCCGTTATTAAGCGACTTAGAGCGATGAATTTAGCACCGTTGGATTCCTCTCGTCAAGCAGCTTCTTTTGAGCCAAAAATCTTCGAAAATTAAAAAAATTATTTTTTTGCGAATTTCGCAAAAATTTTTATTTGAAAAGAAGGTCTTCGACGAGAGGAATCCAACGGTGTAAAATTCATTGCCGTAGCTTGCTTAATAACGGAGCTATGGCCGTTTAAAATTTTGAAATTTCAAACGGCCATAACTCCGTTATTAAGCGACTTAGAGCGATAAATTTAGCACCGTTGGATTCCTCTCGTCAAGCAGCTTCTTTTGAGCCAAAAATCTTCGAAAATTAAAAAAAATATTTTTTTGCGAATTTCGCAAAAATTTTTATTTGAAAAGAAGGTCTTCGACGAGAGGAATCCAACGGTGTAAAATTCATTGCCGTAGCTTGCTTAATAACGGAGCTATGGCCGTTTAAAATTTTGAAATTTCAAACGGCCATAACTCCGTTATTAAGCGACTTAGAGCGATGAATTTAGCACCGTTGAATTCCTCTCGTTAAGCAGCTTCTTTTGAGCTAAAAATCTTCGAAAATTAAAAAAAATATTTTTTTGCGAATTTCGCAAAAAATTTTATTTGAAAAGAAGCTCTTTGACGAGAGGAATCCAACGGTGTAAAATTCATTGCCCTAGCTTGCTTAATAACGGAGCTATGGCCGTTTAAAGTTTTAAAATTTCAAACGGCCATAACTCCGTTATTAAGCGACTTAGAGCGATGAATTTAGCACCGTTGGATTCCTCTCGTTAAGCAGCTTCTTTTGAGCTAAAAATCTTCGAAAATTAAAAAAAATATTTTTTTGCGAATTTCGCAAAAATTTTTATTTGAAAAGAAGCTCTTTGACGAGAGGAATCCAACGGTGTAAAATTCATTGCCCTAGCTTGCTTAATAACGGAGCTATGGCCGTTTAAACTTTTAAAATTTCAAACGGCCATAACTCCGTTATTAAGCGACTTAGAGCGATGAATTTAGCACCGTTGGATTCCTCTCGTCAAGCAGCTTCTTTTGAGCTAAAAATCTTCGAAAATTAAAAAAATTATTTTTTTGCGAATTTCGCAAAAAATTTTGTTTGAAAAGAAGCTCTTCGACGAGAGGAATCCAACGGTGTAAAATTCATTGCCGTAGCTTGCGTAATAACGGAGCTATGGCCGTTTAAAATTTTGAAATTTCAAACGGCCATAACTCCGTTATTAAGCGACTTAGAGCGATGAATTTAGCACCGTTGGATTCCTCTCGTCAAGCAGCTTCTTTTGAGCCAAAAATCTTCGAAAATAAAAAAAATTATTTGTTTGCGAATTTCGCAAAAATTTTTATTTGAAAAGAAGGTCTTTGACGAGAGGAATCCAACGGTGTAAAATTCATTGCCGTAGCTTGCTTAATAACGGAGCTATGGCCGTTTAAAATTTTGAAATTTCAAACGGCCATAACTCCGTTATTAAGCGACTTAGAGCGATGAATTTAGCACCGTTGGATTCCTCTCGTCAAGCAGCTTCTTTTGAGCTAAAAATCTTCGAAAATTAAAAAAAATATTTTTTTGCGAATTTCGCAAAAATTTTTATTTGAAAAGAAGGTCTTCGACGAGAGGAATCCAACGGTGTAAAATTCATTGCCGTAGCTTGCTTAATAACGGAGCTATGGTCGTTTAAAATTTTGAAATTTCAAACGGCCATAACTCCGTTATTAAGCGACTTAGAGCGATGAATTTAGCACCGTTGGATTCCTCTCGTCAAGCAGCTTCTTTTGAGCCAAAAATCTTCGAAAATTAAAAAAATTATTTTTTTGCGAATTTCGCAAAAATTTTTATTTGAAAAGAAGGTCTTCGACGAGAGGAATCCAACGGTGTAAAATTCATTGCCGTAGCTTGCTTAATAACGGAGCTATGGCCGTTTAAAATTTTGAAATTTCAAACGGCCATAACTCCGTTATTAAGCGACTTAGAGCGATAAATTTAGCACCGTTGGATTCCTCTCGTCAAGCAGCTTCTTTTGAGCCAAAAATCTTCGAAAATTAAAAAAAATATTTTTTTGCGAATTTCGCAAAAATTTTTATTTGAAAAGAAGGTCTTCGACGAGAGGAATCCAACGGTGTAAAATTCATTGCCGTAGCTTGCTTAATAACGGAGCTATGGCCGTTTAAAATTTTGAAATTTCAAACGGCCATAACTCCGTTATTAAGCGACTTAGAGCGATGAATTTAGCACCGTTGGATTCCTCTCGTCAAGCAGCTTCTTTTGAGCCAAAAATCTTCGAAAATTAAAAAAATTATTTTTTTGCGAATTTCGCAAAAATTTTTATTTGAAAAGAAGGTCTTCGACGAGAGGAATCCAACGGTGTAAAATTCATTGCCGTAGCTTGCTTAATAACGGAGCTATGGCCGTTTAAAGTTTTGAAATTTCAAACGGCCATAACTCCGTTATTAAGCGACTTAGAGCGATGAATTTAGCACCGTTGGATTCCTCTCGTCAAGCAGCTTCTTTTGAGCTAAAAATCTTCGAAAATTAAAAAAAATATTTTTTTGCGAATTTCGCAAAAATTTTTATTTGAAAAGAAGGTCTTCGACGAGAGGAATCCAACGGTGTAAAATTCATTGCCGTAGCTTGCGTAATAACGGAGCTATGGCCGTTTAAAATTTTGAAATTTCAAACGGCCATAACTCCGTTATTAAGCGACTTAGAGCGATGAATTTAGCACCGTTGGATTCCTCTCGTCAAGCAGCTTCTTTTGAACTAAAAATCTTCGAAAATTTAAAAAAATATTTTTTTGCGAATTTCGCAAAAAATTTTATTTGAAAAGAAGGTCTTTGACGAGAGGAATCCAACGGTGTAAAATTCATTGCCATAGCTTGCTTAATAACGGAGCTATGGCCGTTTAAAGTTTTGAAATTTCAAACGGCCATAACTCCGTTATTAAGCGACTTAGAGCAATGAATTTAGCACCGTTGGATTCCTCTCGTCAAGCAGCTTCTTTTGAGCCAAAAATCTTCGAAAATTAAAAAAATTATTTTTTTGCGAATTTCGCAAAAATTTTTAATTGAAAAGAAGGTCTTCGACGAGAGGAATCCAACGGTGTAAAATTCATTGCCGTAGCTTGCTTAATAACGGAGCTATGGCCGTTTAAAATTTTGAAATTTCAAACGGCCATAACTCCGTTATTAAGCGACTTAGAGCGATGAATTTAGCACCGTTGGATTCCTCTCGTCAAGCAGCTTCTTTTGAGCCAAAAATCTTCGAAAATTAAAAAAATTATTTTTTTGCGAATTTCGCAAAAATTTTTATTTGAAAAGAAGGTCTTCGACGAGAGGAATCCAACGGTGTAAAATTCATTGCCGTAGCTTGCTTAATAACGGAGCTATGGCCGTTTAAAGTTTTGAAATTTCAAACGGCCATAACTCCGTTATTAAGCGACTTAGAGCGATGAATTTAGCACCGTTGGATTCCTCTCGTCAAGCAGCTTCTTTTGAGCCAAAAATCTTCGAAAATTAAAAAAATTATTTTTTTGCGAATTTCGCAAAAATTTTTAATTGAAAAGAAGGTCTTCGACGAGAGGAATCCAACGGTGTAAAATTCATTGCCGTAGCTTGCTTAATAACGGAGCTATGGCCGTTTAAAATTTTGAAATTTCAAACGGCCATAACTCCGTTATTAAGCGACTTAGAGCGATGAATTTAGCACCGTTGGATTCCTCTCGTCAAGCAGCTTCTTTTGAGCCAAAAATCTTCGAAAATTAAAAAAATTATTTTTTTGCGAATTTCGCAAAAATTTTTATTTGAAAAGAAGGTCTTCGACGAGAGGAATCCAACGGTGTAAAATTCATTGCCGTAGCTTGCTTAATAACGGAGCTATGGCCGTTTAAAGTTTTGAAATTTCAAACGGCCATAACTCCGTTATTAAGCGACTTAGAGCGATGAATTTAGCACCGTTGGATTCCTCTCGTCAAGCAGCTTCTTTTGAGCTAAAAATCTTCGAAAATTAAAAAAATTATTTTTTTGCGAATTTCGCAAAAATTTTTATTTGAAAAGAAGGTCTTCGACGAGAGGAATCCAACGGTGTAAAATTCATTGCCGTAGCTTGCGTAATAACGGAGCTATGGCCGTTTAAAATTTTGAAATTTCAAACGGCCATAACTCCGTTATTAAGCGACTTAGAGCGATGAATTTAGCACCGTTGGATTCCTCTCGTCAAGCAGCTTCTTTTGAACTAAAAATCTTCGAAAATTTAAAAAAATATTTTTTTGCGAATTTCGCAAAAATTTTTATTTGAAAAGAAGGTCTTTGACGAGAGGAATCCAACGGTGTAAAATTCATTGCCATAGCTTGCTTAATAACGGAGCTATGGCCGTTTAAAGTTTTGAAATTTCAAACGGCCATAACTCCGTTATTAAGCGACTTAGAGCGATGAATTTAGCACCGTTGGATTCCTCTCGTCAAGCAGCTTCTTTTGAGCCAAAAATCTTCGAAAATTAAAAAAATTATTTTTTTGCGAATTTCGCAAAAATTTTTAATTGAAAAGAAGGTCTTCGACGAGAGGAATCCAACGGTGTAAAATTCATTGCCGTAGCTTGCTTAATAACGGAGCTATGGCCGTTTAAAATTTTGAAATTTCAAACGGCCATAACTCCGTTATTAAGCGACTTAGAGCGATAAATTTAGCACCGTTGGATTCCTCTCGTCAAGCAGCTTCTTTTGAGCCAAAAATCTTCGAAAATTAAAAAAAATATTTTTTTGCGAATTTCGCAAAAATTTTTATTTGAAAAGAAGGTCTTCGACGAGAGGAATCCAACGGTGTAAAATTCATTGCCGTAGCTTGCTTAATAACGGAGCTATGGCCGTTTAAAATTTTGAAATTTCAAACGGCCATAACTCCGTTATTAAGCGACTTAGAGCGATGAATTTAGCACCGTTGGATTCCTCTCGTCAAGCAGCTTCTTTTGAGCCAAAAATCTTCGAAAATTAAAAAAATTATTTTTTTGCGAATTTCGCAAAAATTTTTATTTGAAAAGAAGGTCTTCGACGAGAGGAATCCAACGGTGTAAAATTCATTGCCGTAGCTTGCTTAATAACGGAGCTATGGCCGTTTAAAGTTTTGAAATTTCAAACGGCCATAACTCCGTTATTAAGCGACTTAGAGCGATGAATTTAGCACCGTTGGATTCCTCTCGTCAAGCAGCTTCTTTTGAGCTAAAAATCTTCGAAAATTAAAAAAATTATTTTTTTGCGAATTTCGCAAAAATTTTTATTTGAAAAGAAGGTCTTCGACGAGAGGAATCCAACGGTGTAAAATTCATTGCCGTAGCTTGCCTAATAACGGAGCTATGGCCGTTTAAAGTTTTGAAATTTCAAACGGCCATAACTCCGTTATTAAGCGACTTAGAGCGATGAATTTAGCACCGTTGGATTCCTCTCGTCAAGCAGCTTCTTTTGAGCCAAAAATCTTCGAAAATTAAAAAAATTATTTTTTTGCGAATTTCGCAAAAATTTTTAATTGAAAAGAAGGTCTTCGACGAGAGGAATCCAACGGTGTAAAATTCATTGCCGTAGCTTGCTTAATAACGGAGCTATGGCCGTTTAAAATTTTGAAATTTCAAACGGCCATAACTCCGTTATTAAGCGACTTAGAGCGATGAATTTAGCACCGTTGGATTCCTCTCGTCAAGCAGCTTCTTTTGAGCCAAAAATCTTCGAAAATTAAAAAATTTATTTTTTTGCGAATTTCGCAAAAATTTTTATTTGAAAAGAAGCTCTTCGACGAGAGGAATCCAACGGTGTAAAATTCATTGCCGTAGCTTGCGTAATAACGGAGCTATGGCCGTTTAAAGTTTTGAAATTTCAAACGGCCATAAGTCCGTTATTAAGCAACTTAGAGCGATGAATTTAGCACCGTTGGATTCCTCTCGTCAAGCAGCTTCTTTTGAGCTAAAAATCTTCGAAAATTAAAAAAAATATTTTTTTGCGAATTTCGCAAAAATTTTTATTTGAAAAGAAGCTCTTCGACGAGAGGAATCCAACGGTGTAAAATTCATTGCCCTAGCTTGCTTAATAACGGAGCTATGGCCGTTTAAAGTTTTAAAATTTCAAACGGCCATAACTCCGTTATTGAGCGACTTAGAGCGATGAATTTAGCACCGTTGGATTCCTCTCGTCAAGCAGCTTCTTTTGAGCCAAAAATCTTCGAAAATTAAAAAATTTATTTTTTTGCGAATTTCGCAAAAATTTTTATTTGAAAAGAAGCTCTTCGATGAGAGGAATCCAACGGTGTAAAATTCATTGCCGTAGCTTGCGTAAAAACGGAGCTATGGCCGTTTAAAGTTTTGAAATTTCAAACGGCCATAAGTCCGTTATTAAGCAACTTAGAGCGATGAATTTAGCACCGTTGGATTCCTCTCGTCAAGCAGCTTCTTTTGAGCTAAAAATCTTCGAAAATTAAAAAAAATATTTTTTTGCGAATTTCGCAAAAATTTTTATTCGAAAAGAAGCTCTTCGACGAGAGGAATCCAACGGTGTAAAATTCATTGCCGTGGCTTGCGTAATAACGGAGCTATGGCCGTTTAAATTGTTGAAATTTCAAACGGCCATAACTCCGTTATTAAGCGACTTAGAGCGATGAATTTAGCACCGTTGGATTCCTCTCGTCAAGCAGCTTCTTTTGAGCCAAAAATCTTCGAAAATTAAAAAAAATATTTTTTTGCGATTTTCGCAACAATTTTTATTTGAAAAGAAGCTCTTCGACGAGAGGAATCCAACGGTGTAAAATTCATTGCCGTGGCTTGCGTAATAACGGAGCTATGGCCGTTTAAAGTTTTGAAATTTCAAACGGCCATAACTCCGTTATTAAGCGACTTAGAGCGATGAATTTAGCACCGTTGGATTCCTCTCGTCAAGCAGCTTCTTTTGAGCCAAAAATCTTCGAAAATTAAAAAAATTATTTTTTTGCGAATTTCGCAAAAATTTTTATTTGAAAAGAAGCTCTTTGACGAGAGGAATCCAACGGTGTAAAATTCATTGCCCTAGCTTGCTTAATAACGGAGCTATGGCCGTTTAAAGTTTTAAAATTTCAAACGGCCATAACTCCGTTATTAAGCGACTTAGAGCGATGAATTTAGCACCGTTGGATTCCTCTCGTTAAGCAGCTTCTTTTGAGCTAAAAATCTTCGAAAATTAAAAAAAATATTTTTTTGCGAATTTCGCAAAAATTTTTATTTGAAAAGAAGCTCTTTGACGAGAGGAATCCAACGGTGTAAAATTCATTGCCCTAGCTTGCTTAATAACGGAGCTATGGCCGTTTAAAGTTTTAAAATTTCAAACGGCCATAACTCCGTTATTAAGCGACTTAGAGCGATGAATTTAGCACCGTTGGATTCCTCTCGTTAAGCAGCTTCTTTTGAGCTAAAAATCTTCGAAAATTAAAAAAAATATTTTTTTGCGAATTTCGCAAAAATTTTTATTTGAAAAGAAGCTCTTCGACGAGAGGAATCCAACGGTGTAAAATTCATTGCCGTGGCTTGCGTAATAACGGAACTATGGCCGTTTAAAGTTTTGAAATTTCAAACGGCCATAACTCCGTTATTAAGCGACTTAGAGCGATGAATTTAGCACCGTTGGATTCCTCTCGTCAAGCAGCTTCTTTTGAGCTAAAAATCTTCGAAAATTAAAAAAATTATTTTTTTGCGAATTTCGCAAAAATTTTTGTTTGAAAAGAAGCTCTTCGACGAGAGGAATCCAACGGTGTAAAATTCATTGCCGTAGCTTGCGTAATAACGGAGCTATGGCCGTTTAAAGTTTTGAAATTTCAAACGGCCATAACTCCGTTATTAAGCGACTTAGAGCGATGAATTTAGCACCGTTGGATTCCTCTCGTCAAGCAGCTTCTTTTGAGCCAAAAATCTTCGAAAATTAAAAAATTTATTTTTTTGCGAATTTCGCAAAAATTTTTATTTGAAAAGAAGCTCTTCGATGAGAGGAATCCAACGGTGTAAAATTCATTGCCGTAGCTTGCGTAATAACGGAGCTATGGCCGTTTAAAGTTTTGAAATTTCAAACGGCCATAAGTCCGTTATTAAGCAACTTAGAGCGATGAATTTAGCACCGTTGGATTCCTCTCGTCAAGCAGCTTCTTTTGAGCTAAAAATCTTCGAAAATTAAAAAAAATATTTTTTGCGAATTTCGCAAAAATTTTTATTTGAAAAGAAGCTCTTCGACGAGAGGAATCCAACGGTGTAAAATTCATTGCCGTGGCTTGCGTAATAACGGAGCTATGGCCGTTTAAAGTTTTGAAATTTCAAACGGCCATAACTCCGTTATTAAGCGACTTAGAGCGATGAATTTAGCACCGTTGGATTCCTCTCGTCAAGCAGCTTCTTTTGAGCCAAAAATCTTCGAAAATTAAAAAAATTATTTTTTTGCGATTTTCGCAACAATTTTTATTTGAAAAGAAGCTCTTTGACGAGAGGAATCCAACGGTGTAAAATTCATTGCCGTGGCTTGCGTAATAACGGAGCTATGGCCGTTTAAAGTTTTGAAATTTCAAACGATGAATTTAGCACCGTTGGATTCCTCTCGTCAAGCAGCTTCTTTTGAGCCAAAAATCTTCGAAAATTAAAAAAATTATTTTTTTGCGAATTTCGCAAAAATTTTTATTTGAAAAGAAGCTTTTTGACGAGAGGAATCCAACGGTGTAAAATTCATTGCCCTAGCTTGCTTAATAACGGAGCTATGGCCGTTTAAAGTTTTAAAATTTCAAACGGCCATAACTCCGTTATTAAGCGACTTAGAGCGATGAATTTAGCACCGTTGGATTCCTCTCGTTAAGCAGCTTCTTTTGAGCTAAAAATCTTCGAAAATTAAAAAAAATATTTTTTTGCGAATTTCGCAAAAATTTTTATTTGAAAAGAAGCTCTTTGACGAGAGGAATCCAACGGTGTAAAATTCATTGCCCTAGCTTGCTTAATAACGGAGCTATGGCCGTTTAAAGTTTTAAAATTTCAAACGCCCATTACTCCGTTATTAAGCGACTTAGAGCGATGAATTTAGCACCGTTGGATTCCTCTTGTTAAGCAGCTTCTTTTGAGCTAAAAATCTTCGAAAATTAAAAAAAATATTTTTTTGCGAATTTCGCAAAAATTTTTATTTGAAAAGAAGCTCTTCGACGAGAGGAATCCAACGGTGTAAAATTCATTGCCGTGGCTTGCGTAATAACGGAACTATGGCCGTTTAAAGTTTTGAAATTTCAAACGGCCATAACTCCGTTATTAAGCGACTTAGAGCGATGAATTTAGCACCGTTGGATTCCTCTCGTCAAGCAGCTTCTTTTGAGCTAAAAATCTTCGAAAATTAAAAAAATTATTTTTTTGCGAATTTCGCAAAAATTTTTGTTTGAAAAGAAGCTCTTCGACGAGAGGAATCCAACGGTGTAAAATTCATTGCCGTAGCTTCCGTAATAACGGAGCTATGGCCGTTTAAAGTTTTGAAATTTCAAACGGCCATAACTCCGTTATTAAGCGACTTAGAGCGATGAATTTAGCACCGTTGGATTCCTCTCGTCAAGCAGCTTCTTTTGAGCCAAAAATCTTCGAAAATTAAAAAAATTATTTTTTTGCGATTTTCGCAACAATTTTTATTTGAAAAGAAGCTCTTTGACGAGAGGAATCCAACGGTGTAAAATTCATTGCCCTAGCTTGCTTAATAACGGAGCTATGGCCGTTTAAAGTTTTAAAATTTCAAACGGCCATAACTCCGTTATTAAGCGACTTAGAGCGATGAATTTAGCACCGTTGGATTCCTCTCGTCAAGCAGCTTCTTTTGAGCTAAAAATCTTCGAAAATTAAAAAAAATATTTTTTTGCGAATTTCGCAAAAATTTTTGTTTGAAAAGAAGCTCTTCGACGAGAGGAATCCAACGGTGTAAAATTCATTGCCGTAGCTTGCGTAATAACGGAGCTATGGCCGTTTAAAGTTTTGAAATTTCAAACGGCCATAACTCCGTTATTAAGCGACTTAGAGCGATGAATTTAGCACCGTTGGATTCCTCTCGTCAAGCAGCTTCTTTTGAGCCAAAAATCTTCGAAAATTAAAAAATTTATTTTTTTGCGAATTTCGCAAAAATTTTTATTTGAAAAGAAGCTCTTCGATGAGAGGAATCCAACGGTGTAAAATTCATTGCCGTAGCTTGCGTAATAACGGAGCTATGGCCGTTTAAAGTTTTGAAATTTCAAACGGCCAAAAGTCCGTTATTAAGCAACTTAGAGCGATGAATTTAGCACCGTTGGATTCCTCTCGTCAAGCAGCTTCTTTTGAGCTAAAAATCTTCGAAAATTAAAAAAAATATTTTTTGCGAATTTCGCAAAAATTTTTATTTGAAAAGAAGCTCTTCGACGAGAGGAATCCAACGGTGTAAAATTCATTGCCGTGGCTTGCTTAATAACGGAGCTATGGCCGTTTAAAGTTTTAAAATTTCAAACGGCCATAACTCCGTTATTAAGCGACTTAGAGCGATGAATTTAGCACCGTTGGATTCCTCTTGTTAAGCAGCTTCTTTTGAGCTAAAAATCTTCGAAAATTAAAAAAAACATTTTTTTGCGAATTTCGCAAAAATTTTTATTTGAAAAGAAGCTCTTTGACGAGAGGAATCCAACGGTGTAAAATTCATTGCCCTAGCTTGCTTAATAACGGAGCTATGGCCGTTTAAAGTTTTAAAATTTCAAACGGCCATAACTCCGTTATTAAGCGACTTAGAGCGATGAATTTAGCACCGTTGGATTCCTCTCGTCAAGCAGCTTCTTTTGAGCTAAAAATCTTCGAAAATTAAAAAAAATATTTTTTTGCGAATTTCGCAAAAATTTTTGTTTGAAAAGAAGCTCTTCGACGAGAGGAATCCAACGGTGTAAAATTCATTGCCGTAGCTTGCGTAATAACGGAGCTATGGCCGTTTAAAGTTTTAAAATTTCAAACGGCCATAACTCCGTTATTAAGCAACTTAGAGCGATGAATTTAGCACCGTTGGATTCCTCTCGTCAAGCAGCTTCTTTTGAGCTAAAAATCTTCGAAAATTAAAAAAAATATTTTTTGCGAATTTCGCAAAAATTTTTATTTGAAAAGAAGCTCTTCGACGAGAGGAATCCAACGGTGTAAAATTCATTGCCGTGGCTTGCGTAATAACGGAGCTATGGCCGTTTAAAGTTTTGAAATTTCAAACGGCCATAACTCCGTTATTAAGCGACTTAGAGCGATGAATTTAGCACCGTTGGATTCCTCTCGTCAAGCAGCTTCTTTTGAGCCAAAAATCTTCGAAAATTAAAAAAATTATTTTTTTGCGATTTTCGCAACAATTTTTATTTGAAAAGAAGCTCTTCGACGAGAGGAATCCAACGGTGTAAAATTCATTGCCGTGGCTTGCGTAATAACGGAGCTATGGCCGTTTAAAGTTTTGAAATTTCAAACGGCCATAACTCCGTTATTAAGCGACTTAGAGCGATGAATTTAGCACCGTTGGATTTCTCTCGTCAAGCAGCTTCTTTTGAGCCAAAAATCTTCGAAAATTAAAAAAATTATTTTTTTGCGAATTTCGCAAAAATTTTTATTTGAAAAGAAGCTCTTTGACGAGAGGAATCCAACGGTGTAAAATTCATTGCCCTAGCTTGCTTAATAACGGAGCTACGGCCGTTTAAAGTTTTAAAATTTCAAACGGCCATAACTCCGTTATTAAGCGACTTAGAGCGATGAATTTAGCACCGTTGGATTCCTCTCGTTAAGCAGCTTCTTTTGAGCTAAAAATCTTCGAAAATTAAAAAAAATATTTTTTTGCGAATTTCGCAAAAATTTTTATTTGAAAAGAAGCTCTTTGACGAGAGGAATCCAACGGTGTAAAATTCATTGCCCTAGCTTGCTTAATAACGGAGCTATGACCGTTTACAGTTTTAAAATTTCAAACGGCCATAACTCCGTTATTAAGCGACTTAGAGCGATGAATTTAGCACCGTTGAATTCCTCTCGTTAAGCAGCTTCTTTTGAGCTAAAAATCTTCGAAAATTAAAAAAAATATTTTTTTGCGAATTTCGCAAAAAATTTTATTTGAAAAGAAGCTCTTTGACGAGAGGAATCCAACGGTGTAAAATTCATTGCCCTAGCTTGCTTAATAACGGAGCTATGGCCGTTTAAAGTTTTAAAATTTCAAACGGCCATAACTCCGTTATTAAGCGACTTAGAGCGATGAATTTAGCACCGTTGGATTCCTCTCGTCAAGCAGCTTCTTTTGAGCTAAAAATCTTCGAAAATTAAAAAAAATATTTTTTGCGAATTTCGCAAAAATTTTTATTTGAAAAGAAGCTCTTCGACGAGAGGAATCCAACGGTGTCAAATTCATTGCCGTGGCTTGCGTAATAACGGAGCTATGGCCGTTTAAAGTTTTGAAATTTCAAACGGCCATAACTCCGTTATTAAGCGACTTAGAGCGATGAATTTAGCACCGTTGGATTCCTCTCGTCAAGCAGCTTCTTTTGAGCCAAAAATCTTCGAAAATTAAAAAAAATATTTTTTTTGCGATTTTCGCAACAATTTTTATTTGAAAAGAAGCTCTTCGACGAGAGGAATCCAACGGTGTAAAATTCATTGCCGTGGCTTGCGTAATAACGGAGCTATGGCCGTTTAAAGTTTTGAAATTTCAAACGGCCATAACTCCGTTATTAAGCGACTTAGAGCGATGAATTTAGCACCGTTGGATTTCTCTCGTCAAGCAGCTTCTTTTGAGCCAAAAATCTTCGAAAATTAAAAAAATTATTTTTTTGCGAATTTCGCAAAAATTTTTATTTGAAAAGAAGCTCTTCGACGAGAGGAATCCAACGGTGTAAAATTCATTGCCCTAGCTTGCTTAATAACGGAGCTATGGCCGTTTAAAGTTTTAAAATTTCAAACGGCCATAACTCCGTTATTAAGCGACTTAGAGCGATGAATTTAGCACCGTTGGATTCCTCTCGTTAAGCAGCTTCTTTTGAGCTAAAAATCTTCGAAAATTAAAAAAAATATTTTTTTGCGAATTTCGCAAAAATTTTTATTTGAAAAGAAGCTCTTTGACGAGAGGAATCCAACGGTGTAAAATTCATTGCCCTAGCTTGCTTAATAACGGAGCTATGACCGTTTACAGTTTTAAAATTTCAAACGGCCATAACTCCGTTATTAAGCGACTTAGAGCGATGAATTTAGCACCGTTGAATTCCTCTCGTTAAGCAGCTTCTTTTGAGCTAAAAATCTTCGAAAATTAAAAAAAATATTTTTTTGCGAATTTCGCAAAAAATTTTATTTGAAAAGAAGCTCTTTGACGAGAGGAATCCAACGGTGTAAAATTCATTGCCCTAGCTTGCTTAATAACGGAGCTATGGCCGTTTAAAGTTTTAAAATTTCAAACGGCCATAACTCCGTTATTAAGCGACTTAGAGCGATGAATTTAGCACCGTTGGATTCCTCTCGTCAAGCAGCTTCTTTTGAGCTAAAAATCTTCGAAAATTAAAAAAAATATTTTTTGCGAATTTCGCAAAAATTTTTATTTGAAAAGAAGCTCTTCGACGAGAGGAATCCAACGGTGTAAAATTCATTGCCGTGGCTTGCGTAATAACGGAGCTATGGCCGTTTAAAGTTTTGAAATTTCAAACGGCCATAACTCCGTTATTAAGCGACTTAGAGCGATGAATTTAGCACCGTTGGATTCCTCTCGTCAAGCAGCTTCTTTTGAGCCAAAAATCTTCGAAAATTAAAAAAAATATTTTTTTTGCGATTTTCGCAACAATTTTTATTTGAAAAGAAGCTCTTCGACGAGAGGAATCCAACGGTGTAAAATTCATTGCCGTGGCTTGCGTAATAACGGAGCTATGGCCGTTTAAAGTTTTGAAATTTCAAACGGCCATAACTCCGTTATTAAGCGACTTAGAGCGATGAATTTAGCACCGTTGGATTTCTCTCGTCAAGCAGCTTCTTTTGAGCCAAAAATCTTCGAAAATTAAAAAAATTATTTTTTTGCGAATTTCGCAAAAATTTTTATTTGAAAAGAAGCTCTTCGACGAGAGGAATCCAACGGTGTAAAATTCATTGCCCTAGCTTGCTTAATAACGGAGCTATGGCCGTTTAAAGTTTTAAAATTTCAAACGGCCATAACTCCGTTATTAAGCGACTTAGAGCGATGAATTTAGCACCGTTGGATTTCTCTCGTCAAGCAGCTTCTTTTGAGCCAAAAATCTTCGAAAATTAAAAAAAATATTTTTTTGCGAATTTCGCAAAAAATTTTATTTGAAAAGAAGCTCTTTGACGAGAGGAATCCAACGGTGTAAAATTCATTGCCCTAGCTTGCTTAATAACGGAGCTATGGCCGTTTAAAGTTTTAAAATTTCAAACGGCCATAACTCCGTTATTAAGCGACTTAGAGCGATGAATTTAGCACCGTTGGATTCCTCTCGTTAAGCAGCTTCTTTTGAACTAAAAATCTTCGAAAATTAAAAAAAATATTTTTTTGCGAATTTCGCAAAAATTTTTATTTGAAAAGAAGCTCTTGGACGAGAGGAATCCAACGGTGTAAAATTCATTGCCCTAGCTTGCTTAATAACGGAGCTATGGCCGTTTAAAGTTTTGAAATTTCAAACGGCCATAACTCCGTTATTAAGCGACTTAGAGCGATGAATTTGGCACCGTTGGATTCCTCTCGTCAAGCAGCTTCTTTTGAGCCAAAAATCTTCGAAAATTAAAAAATTTATTTTTTTGCGAATTTCGCAAAAATTTTTATTTGAAAAGAAGCTCTTCGATGAGAGGAATCCAACGGTGTAAAATTCATTGCCGTAGCTTGCGTAAAAACGGAGCTATGGCCGTTTAAAGTTTTGAAATTTCAAACGGCCATAACTCCGTTATTAAGCGACTTAGAGCGATGAATTTAGCACCGTTGGATTCCTCTCGTCAAGCAGCTTCTTTTGAGCCAAAAATCTTCGAAAATTAAAAAATTTATTTTTTTGCGAATTTCGCAACAATTTTTATTTGAAAAGAAGCTCTTCGACGAGAGGAATCCAACGGTGTAAAATTCATTGCCGTAGCTTGCGTAAAAACGGAGCTATGGCCGTTTAAAGTTTTAAAATTTCAAACGGCCATAACTCCGTTATTAAGCGACTTAGAGCGATGAATTTAGCACCGTTGGATTCCTCTCGTTAAGCAGCTTCTTTTGAGCTAAAAATCTTCGAAAATTAAAAAAAATATTTTTTTGCGAATTTCGCAAAAAATTTTATTTGAAAAGAAGCTCTTTGACGAGAGGAATCCAACGGTGTAAAATTCATTGCCCTAGCTTGCTTAATAACGGAGCTATGGCCGTTTAAAGTTTTAAAATTTCAAACGGCCATAACTCCGTTATTAAGCGACTTAGAGCGATGAATTTAGCACCGTTGGATTCCTCTCGTTAAGCAGCTTCTTTTGAACTAAAAATCTTCGAAAATTAAAAAAAATATTTTTTTGCGAATTTCGCAAAAATTTTTATTTGAAAAGAAGCTCTTGGACGAGAGGAATCCAACGGTGTAAAATTCATTGCCCTAGCTTGCTTAATAACGGAGCTATGGCCGTTTAAAGTTTTGAAATTTCAAACGGCCATAACTCCGTTATTAAGCGACTTAGAGCGATGAATTTGGCACCGTTGGATTCCTCTCGTCAAGCAGCTTCTTTTGAGCCAAAAATCTTCGAAAATTAAAAAATTTATTTTTTTGCGAATTTCGCAAAAATTTTTATTTGAAAAGAAGCTCTTCGATGAGAGGAATCCAACGGTGTAAAATTCATTGCCGTAGCTTGCGTAAAAACGGAGCTATGGCCGTTTAAAGTTTTGAAATTTCAAACGGCCATAACTCCGTTATTAAGCGACTTAGAGCGATGAATTTAGCACCGTTGGATTCCTCTCGTCAAGCAGCTTCTTTTGAGCCAAAAATCTTCGAAAATTAAAAAATTTATTTTTTTGCGAATTTCGCAACAATTTTTATTTGAAAAGAAGCTCTTCGACGAGAGGAATCCAACGGTGTAAAATTCATTGCCCTAGCTTGCTTAATAACGGAGCTATGGCCGTTTAAAGTTTTAAAATTTCAAACGGCCATAACTCCGTTATTAAGCGACTTAGAGCGATGAATTTAGCACCGTTGGATTCCTCTCGTTAAGCAGCTTCTTTTGAGCTAAAAATCTTCGAAAATTAAAAAAAATATTTTTTTGCGAATTTCGCAAAAATTTTTATTTGAAAAGAAGCTCTTGGACGAGAGGAATCCAACGGTGTAAAATTCATTGCCCTAGCTTGCTTAATAACGGAGCTATGGCCGTTTAAAGTTTTGAAATTTCAAACGGCCATAACTCCGTTATTAAGCGACTTAGAGCGATGAATTTGGCACCGTTGGATTCCTCTCGTCAAGCAGCTTCTTTTGAGCCAAAAATCTTCGAAAATTAAAAAATTTATTTTTTTGCGAATTTCGCAAAAATTTTTATTTGAAAAGAAGCTCTTCGATGAGAGGAATCCAACGGTGTAAAATTCATTGCCGTAGCTTGCGTAAAAACGGAGCTATGGCCGTTTAAAGTTTTGAAATTTCAAACGGCCATAACTCCGTTATTAAGCGACTTAGAGCGATGAATTTAGCACCGTTGGATTCCTCTCGTCAAGCAGCTTCTTTTGAGCCAAAAATCTTCGAAAATTAAAAAATTTATTTTTTTGCGAATTTCGCAACAATTTTTATTTGAAAAGAAGCTCTTCGACGAGAGGAATCCAACGGTGTAAAATTCATTGCCCTAGCTTGCTTAATAACGGAGCTATGGCCGTTTAAAGTTTTAAAATTTCAAACGGCCATAACTCCGTTATTAAGCGACTTAGAGCGATGAATTTAGCACCGTTGGATTCCTCTCGTTAAGCAGCTTCTTTTGAGCTAAAAATCTTCGAAAATTAAAAAAAATATTTTTTTGCGAATTTCGCAAAAATTTTTATTTGAAAAGAAGCTCTTGGACGAGAGGAATCCAACGGTGTAAAATTCATTGCCCTAGCTTGCTTAATAACGGAGCTATGGCCGTTTAAAGTTTTGAAATTTCAAACGGCCATAACTCCGTTATTAAGCGACTTAGAGCGATGAATTTAGCACCGTTGGATTCCTCTCGTCAAGCAGCTTCTTTTGAGCCAAAAATCTTCGAAAATTAAAAAAATTATTTTTTTGCGATTTTCGCAACAATTTTTATTTGAAAAGAAGCTCTTCGACGAGAGGAATCCAACGGTGTAAAATTCATTGCCCTAGCTTGCTTAATAACGGAGCTATGGCCGTTTAAAGTTTTAAAATTTCAAACGGCCATAACTCCGTTATTAAGCGACTTAGAGCGATGAATTTAGCACCGTTGGATTCCTCTCGTCAAGCAGCTTCTTTTGAGCCAAAAATCTTCGAAAATTAAAAAAATTATTTTTTTGCGATTTTCGCAACAATTTTTATTTGAAAAGAAGCTCTTCGACGAGAGGAATCCAACGGTGTAAAATTCATTGCCGTGGCTTGCGTAATAACGGAGCTATGGCCGTTTAAAGTTTTGAAATTTCAAACGGCCATAACTCCGTTATTAAGCGACTTAGAGCGATGAATTTAGCACCGTTGGATTCCTCTCGTTAAGCAGCTTCTTTTGAGCTAAAAATCTTCGAAAATTAAAAAAAATATTTTTTTGCGAATTTCGCAAACATTTTTATTTGAAAAGAAGCTCTTGGACGAGAGGAATCCAACGGTGTAAAATTCATTGCCCTAGCTTGCTTAATAACGGAGCTATGGCCGTTTAAAGTTTTGAAATTTCAAACGGCCATAACTCCGTTATTAAGCGACTTAGAGCGATGAATTTAGCACCGTTGGATTCCTCTCGTCAAGCAGCTTCTTTTGAGCCAAAAATCTTCGAAAATTAAAAAAATTATTTTTTTGCGATTTTCGCAACAATTTTTATTTGAAAAGAAGCTCTTCGACGAGAGGAATCCAACGGTGTAAAATTCATTGCCGTGGCTTGCGTAATAACGGAGCTATGGCCGTTTAAAGTTTTGAAATTTCAAACGGCCATAACTCCGTTATTAAGCGACTTAGAGCGATGAATTTAGCACCGTTGGATTCCTCTCGTTAAGCAGCTTCTTTTGAGCTAAAAATCTTCGAAAATTAAAAAAAATATTTTTTTGCGAATTTCGCAAACATTTTTATTTGAAAAGAAGCTCTTGGACGAGAGGAATCCAACGGTGTAAAATTCATTGCCCTAGCTTGCTTAATAACGGAGCTATGGCCGTTTAAAGTTTTGAAATTTCAAACGGCCATAACTCCGTTATTAAGCGACTTAGAGCGATGAATTTAGCACCGTTGGATTCCTCTCGTCAAGCAGCTTCTTTTGAGCCAAAAATCTTCGAAAATTAAAAAAATTATTTTTTTGCGATTTTCGCAACAATTTTTATTTGAAAAGAAGCTCTTCGACGAGAGGAATCCAACGGTGTAAAATTCATTGCCGTGGCTTGCGTAATAACGGAGCTATGGCCGTTTAAAATTTTGAAATTTCAAACGGCCATAACTCCGTTATTAAGCGACTTAGAGCGATGAATTTAGCACCGTTGGATTCCTCTCGTCAAGCAGCTTCTTTTGAGCCAAAAATCTTCGAAAATTAAAAAATTTATTTTTTTGCGAATTTCGCAAAAATTTTTATTTGAAAAGAAGCTCTTCGATGAGAGGAATCCAACGGTGTAAAATTCATTGCCGTGGCTTGCGTAATAACGGAGCTATGGCCGTTTAAAGTTTTGAAATTTCAAACGGCCATAACTCCGTTATTAAGCGACTTAGAGCGATGAATTTAGCACCGTTGGATTTCTCTCGTCAAGCAGCTTCTTTTGAGCCAAAAATCTTCGAAAATTAAAAAAATTATTTTTTTGCGAATTTCGCAAAAATTTTTATTTTAAAAGAAGCTCTTTGACGAGAGGAATCCAACGGTGTAAAATTCATTGCCCTAGCTTGCTTAATAACGGAGCTATGGCCGTTTAAAGTTTTAAAATTTCAAACGGCCATAACTCCGTTATTAAGCGACTTAGAGCGATGAATTTAGCACCGTTGGATTCCTCTCGTTAAGCAGCTTCTTTTGAGCTAAAAATCTTCGAAAATTAAAAAAAATATTTTTTTGCGAATTTCGCAAAAATTTTTATTTGAAAAGAAGCTCTTTGACGAGAGGAATCCAACGGTGTAAAATTCATTGCCCTAGCTTGCTTAATAACGGAGCTATGGCCGTTTAAAGTTTTAAAATTTCAAACGGCCATAACTCCGTTATTAAGCGACTTAGAGCGATGAATTTAGCACCGTTGGATTCCTCTCGTCAAGCAGCTTCTTTTGAGCCAAAAATCTTCGAAAATTAAAAAAATTATTTTTTTGCGATTTTCGCAACAATTTTTATTTGAAAAGAAGCTCTTCGACGAGAGGAATCCAACGGTGTAAAATTCATTGCCGTGGCTTGCGTAATAACGGAGCTATGGCCGTTTAAAATTTTGAAATTTCAAACGGCCATAACTCCGTTATTAAGCGACTTAGAGCGATGAATTTAGCACCGTTGGATTCCTCTCGTCAAGCAGCTTCTTTTGAGCCAAAAATCTTCGAAAATTAAAAAATTTATTTTTTTGCGAATTTCGCAAAAATTTTTATTTGAAAAGAAGCTCTTCGATGAGAGGAATCCAACGGTGTAAAATTCATTGCCGTGGCTTGCGTAATAACGGAGCTATGGCCGTTTAAAGTTTTGAAATTTCAAACGGCCATAACTCCGTTATTAAGCGACTTAGAGCGATGAATTTAGCACCGTTGGATTTCTCTCGTCAAGCAGCTTCTTTTGAGCCAAAAATCTTCGAAAATTAAAAAAATTATTTTTTTGCGAATTTCGCAAAAATTTTTATTTTAAAAGAAGCTCTTTGACGAGAGGAATCCAACGGTGTAAAATTCATTGCCCTAGCTTGCTTAATAACGGAGCTATGGCCGTTTAAAGTTTTAAAATTTCAAACGGCCATAACTCCGTTATTAAGCGACTTAGAGCGATGAATTTAGCACCGTTGGATTCCTCTCGTTAAGCAGCTTCTTTTGAGCTAAAAATCTTCGAAAATTAAAAAAAATATTTTTTTGCGAATTTCGCAAAAATTTTTATTTGAAAAGAAGCTCTTTGACGAGAGGAATCCAACGGTGTAAAATTCATTGCCCTAGCTTGCTTAATAACGGAGCTATGGCCGTTTAAAGTTTTAAAATTTCAAACGGCCATAACTCCGTTATTAAGCGACTTAGAGCGATGAATTTAGCACCGTTGGATTCCTCTCGTCAAGCAGCTTCTTTTGAGCTAAAAATCTTCGAAAATTAAAAAAAATATTTTTTTGCGAATTTCGCAAAAATTTTTATTTGAAAAGAAGCTCTTCGACGAGAGGAATCCAACGGTGTAAAATTCATTGCCGTAGCTTGCGTAATAACGGAGCTATGGCCGTTTAAAGTTTTGAAATTTCAAACGGCCATAACTCCGTTATTAAGCGACTTAGAGCGATGAATTTAGCACCGTTGGATTCCTCTCGTCAAGCAGCTTCTTTTGAGCTAAAAATCTTCGAAAATTAAAAAAAATATTTTTTTGCGAATTTCGCAAAAATTTTTGCTTGAAAAGAAGCTCTTCGACGAGAGGAATCCAACGGTGTAAAATTCATTGCCGTAGCTTGCGTAATAACGGAGCTATGGCCGTTTAAAGTTTTGAAATTTCAAACGGCCATAACTCCGTTATTAAGCGACTTAGAGCGATGAATTTAGCACCGTTGGATTCCTCTCGTCAAGCAGCTTCTTTTGAGCCAAAAATCTTCGAAAATTAAAAAATTTATTTTTTTGCGAATTTCGCAAAAATTTTTATTTGAAAAGAAGCTCTTCGATGAGAGGAATCCAACGGTGTAAAATTCATTGCCGTGGCTTGCGTAATAACGGAGCTATGGCCGTTTAAAGTTTTGAAATTTCAAACGGCCATAACTCCGTTATTAAGCGACTTACGGCCGTATTCACCAACGACAGTTAACGTTAACTGTAGGTTAAAATACTTCGTTACTTTAGTTACCTATTGTTATAACAATGTTTTCGTATAATTTAACCTACGGTTAACTTTAACTGGCGTTGGTGAATACGGGCCTTAGAGCGATGAATTTAGCACCGTTGGATTTCTCTCGTCAAGCAGCTTCTTTTGAGCCAAAAATCTTCGAAAATTAAAAAAATTATTTTTTTGCGAATTTCGCAAAAATTTTTATTTGAAAAGAAGCTCTTTGACGAGAGGAATCCAACGGTGTAAAATTCATTGCCCTAGCTTGCTTAATAACGGAGGTATGGCCGTTTAAAGTTTTAAAATTTCAAACGGCCATAACTCCGTTATTAAGCGACTTAGAGCGATGAATTTAGCACCGTTGGATTCCTCTCGTTAAGCAGCTTCTTTTGAGCTAAAAATCTTCGAAAATTAAAAAAAATATTTTTTTGCGAATTTCGCAAAAATTTTTATTTGAAAAGAAGCTCTTTGACGAGAGGAATCCAACGGTGTAAAATTCATTGCCCTAGCTTGCTTAATAACGGAGCTATGGCCGTTTAAAGTTTTAAAATTTCAAACGGCCATAACTCCGTTATTAAGCGACTTAGAGCGATGAATTTAGCACCGTTGGATTCCTCTCGTCAAGCAGCTTCTTTTGAGCTAAAAATCTTCGAAAATTAAAAAAAATATTTTTTTGCGAATTTCGCAAAAATTTTTATTTGAAAAGAAGCTCTTCGACGAGAGGAATCCAACGGTGTAAAATTCATTGCCGTGGCTTGCGTAATAACGGAGCTATGGCCGTTTAAAGTTTTGAAATTTCAAACGGCCATAACTCCGTTATTAAGCGACTTAGAGCGATGAATTTAGCACCGTTGGATTCCTCTCGTCAAGCAGCTTCTTTTGAGCTAAAAATCTTCGAAAATTAAAAAAAATATTTTTTTGCGAATTTCGCAAAAATTTTTGCTTGAAAAGAAGCTCTTCGACGAGAGGAATCCAACGGTGTAAAATTCATTGCCGTAGCTTGCGTAATAACGGAGCTATGGCCGTTTAAAGTTTTGAAATTTCAAACGGCCATAACTCCGTTATTAAGCGACTTAGAGCGATGAATTTAGCACCGTTGGATTCCTCTCGTCAAGCAGCTTCTTTTGAGCCAAAAATCTTCGAAAATTAAAAAAATTATTTTTTTGCGAATTTCGCAAAAACTTTTATTTGAAACGAAGCTCTTCGATGAGAGGAATCCAACGGTGTAAAATTCATTGCCGTAGCTTGCGTAATAACGGAGCTATGGCCGTTTAAAGTTTTGAAATTTCAAACGGCCATAACTCCGTTATTAAGCGACTTAGAGCGATGAATTTAGCACCGTTGGATTCCTCTCGTCAAGCAGCTTCTTTTGAGCCAAAAATCTTCGAAAATTAAAAAATTTATTTTTTTGCGAATTTCGCAACAATTTTTATTTGAAAAGAAGCTCTTCGACGAGAGGAATCCAACGGTGTAAAATTCATTGCCCTAGCTTGCTTAATAACGGAGCTATGGCCGTTTAAAGTTTTAAAATTTCAAACGGCCATAACTCCGTTATTAAGCGACTTAGAGCGATGAATTTAGCACCGTTGGATTCCTCTCGTTAAGCAGCTTCTTTTGAGCTAAAAATCTTCGAAAATTAAAAAAAATATTTTTTTGCGAATTTCGCAAAAATTTTTATTTGAAAAGAAGCTCTTTGACGAGAGGAATCCAACGGTGTAAAATTCATTGCCCTAGCTTGCTTAATAACGGAGCTATGACCGTTTACAGTTTTAAAATTTCAAACGGCCATAACTCCGTTATTAAGCGACTTAGAGCGATGAATTTAGCACCGTTGAATTCCTCTCGTTAAGCAGCTTCTTTTGAGCTAAAAATCTTCGAAAATTAAAAAAAATATTTTTTTGCGAATTTCGCAAAAAATTTTATTTGAAAAGAAGCTCTTTGACGAGAGGAATCCAACGGTGTAAAATTCATTGCCCTAGCTTGCTTAATAACGGAGCTATGGCCGTTTAAAGTTTTAAAATTTCAAACGGCCATAACTCCGTTATTAAGCGACTTAGAGCGATGAATTTAGCACCGTTGGATTCCTCTCGTCAAGCAGCTTCTTTTGAGCTAAAAATCTTCGAAAATTAAAAAAAATATTTTTTGCGAATTTCGCAAAAATTTTTATTTGAAAAGAAGCTCTTCGACGAGAGGAATCCAACGGTGTCAAATTCATTGCCGTGGCTTGCGTAATAACGGAGCTATGGCCGTTTAAAGTTTTGAAATTTCAAACGGCCATAACTCCGTTATTAAGCGACTTAGAGCGATGAATTTAGCACCGTTGGATTCCTCTCGTCAAGCAGCTTCTTTTGAGCCAAAAATCTTCGAAAATTAAAAAAAATATTTTTTTTGCGATTTTCGCAACAATTTTTATTTGAAAAGAAGCTCTTCGACGAGAGGAATCCAACGGTGTAAAATTCATTGCCGTGGCTTGCGTAATAACGGAGCTATGGCCGTTTAAAGTTTTGAAATTTCAAACGGCCATAACTCCGTTATTAAGCGACTTAGAGCGATGAATTTAGCACCGTTGGATTTCTCTCGTCAAGCAGCTTCTTTTGAGCCAAAAATCTTCGAAAATTAAAAAAATTATTTTTTTGCGAATTTCGCAAAAATTTTTATTTGAAAAGAAGCTCTTCGACGAGAGGAATCCAACGGTGTAAAATTCATTGCCCTAGCTTGCTTAATAACGGAGCTATGGCCGTTTAAAGTTTTAAAATTTCAAACGGCCATAACTCCGTTATTAAGCGACTTAGAGCGATGAATTTAGCACCGTTGGATTCCTCTCGTTAAGCAGCTTCTTTTGAGCTAAAAATCTTCGAAAATTAAAAAAAATATTTTTTTGCGAATTTCGCAAAAATTTTTATTTGAAAAGAAGCTCTTTGACGAGAGGAATCCAACGGTGTAAAATTCATTGCCCTAGCTTGCTTAATAACGGAGCTATGACCGTTTACAGTTTTAAAATTTCAAACGGCCATAACTCCGTTATTAAGCGACTTAGAGCGATGAATTTAGCACCGTTGAATTCCTCTCGTTAAGCAGCTTCTTTTGAGCTAAAAATCTTCGAAAATTAAAAAAAATATTTTTTTGCGAATTTCGCAAAAAATTTTATTTGAAAAGAAGCTCTTTGACGAGAGGAATCCAACGGTGTAAAATTCATTGCCCTAGCTTGCTTAATAACGGAGCTATGGCCGTTTAAAGTTTTAAAATTTCAAACGGCCATAACTCCGTTATTAAGCGACTTAGAGCGATGAATTTAGCACCGTTGGATTCCTCTCGTCAAGCAGCTTCTTTTGAGCTAAAAATCTTCGAAAATTAAAAAAAATATTTTTTGCGAATTTCGCAAAAATTTTTATTTGAAAAGAAGCTCTTCGACGAGAGGAATCCAACGGTGTAAAATTCATTGCCGTGGCTTGCGTAATAACGGAGCTATGGCCGTTTAAAGTTTTGAAATTTCAAACGGCCATAACTCCGTTATTAAGCGACTTAGAGCGATGAATTTAGCACCGTTGGATTCCTCTCGTCAAGCAGCTTCTTTTGAGCCAAAAATCTTCGAAAATTAAAAAAAATATTTTTTTTGCGATTTTCGCAACAATTTTTATTTGAAAAGAAGCTCTTCGACGAGAGGAATCCAACGGTGTAAAATTCATTGCCGTGGCTTGCGTAATAACGGAGCTATGGCCGTTTAAAGTTTTGAAATTTCAAACGGCCATAACTCCGTTATTAAGCGACTTAGAGCGATGAATTTAGCACCGTTGGATTTCTCTCGTCAAGCAGCTTCTTTTGAGCCAAAAATCTTCGAAAATTAAAAAAATTATTTTTTTGCGAATTTCGCAAAAATTTTTATTTGAAAAGAAGCTCTTCGACGAGAGGAATCCAACGGTGTAAAATTCATTGCCCTAGCTTGCTTAATAACGGAGCTATGGCCGTTTAAAGTTTTAAAATTTCAAACGGCCATAACTCCGTTATTAAGCGACTTAGAGCGATGAATTTAGCACCGTTGGATTTCTCTCGTCAAGCAGCTTCTTTTGAGCCAAAAATCTTCGAAAATTAAAAAAAATATTTTTTTGCGAATTTCGCAAAAAATTTTATTTGAAAAGAAGCTCTTTGACGAGAGGAATCCAACGGTGTAAAATTCATTGCCCTAGCTTGCTTAATAACGGAGCTATGGCCGTTTAAAGTTTTAAAATTTCAAACGGCCATAACTCCGTTATTAAGCGACTTAGAGCGATGAATTTAGCACCGTTGGATTCCTCTCGTTAAGCAGCTTCTTTTGAACTAAAAATCTTCGAAAATTAAAAAAAATATTTTTTTGCGAATTTCGCAAAAATTTTTATTTGAAAAGAAGCTCTTGGACGAGAGGAATCCAACGGTGTAAAATTCATTGCCCTAGCTTGCTTAATAACGGAGCTATGGCCGTTTAAAGTTTTGAAATTTCAAACGGCCATAACTCCGTTATTAAGCGACTTAGAGCGATGAATTTGGCACCGTTGGATTCCTCTCGTCAAGCAGCTTCTTTTGAGCCAAAAATCTTCGAAAATTAAAAAATTTATTTTTTTGCGAATTTCGCAAAAATTTTTATTTGAAAAGAAGCTCTTCGATGAGAGGAATCCAACGGTGTAAAATTCATTGCCGTAGCTTGCGTAAAAACGGAGCTATGGCCGTTTAAAGTTTTGAAATTTCAAACGGCCATAACTCCGTTATTAAGCGACTTAGAGCGATGAATTTAGCACCGTTGGATTCCTCTCGTCAAGCAGCTTCTTTTGAGCCAAAAATCTTCGAAAATTAAAAAATTTATTTTTTTGCGAATTTCGCAACAATTTTTATTTGAAAAGAAGCTCTTCGACGAGAGGAATCCAACGGTGTAAAATTCATTGCCCTAGCTTGCTTAATAACGGAGCTATGGCCGTTTAAAGTTTTAAAATTTCAAACGGCCATAACTCCGTTATTAAGCGACTTAGAGCGATGAATTTAGCACCGTTGGATTCCTCTCGTTAAGCAGCTTCTTTTGAGCTAAAAATCTTCGAAAATTAAAAAAAATATTTTTTTGCGAATTTCGCAAAAAATTTTATTTGAAAAGAAGCTCTTTGACGAGAGGAATCCAACGGTGTAAAATTCATTGCCCTAGCTTGCTTAATAACGGAGCTATGGCCGTTTAAAGTTTTAAAATTTCAAACGGCCATAACTCCGTTATTAAGCGACTTAGAGCGATGAATTTAGCACCGTTGGATTCCTCTCGTTAAGCAGCTTCTTTTGAACTAAAAATCTTCGAAAATTAAAAAAAATATTTTTTTGCGAATTTCGCAAAAATTTTTATTTGAAAAGAAGCTCTTGGACGAGAGGAATCCAACGGTGTAAAATTCATTGCCCTAGCTTGCTTAATAACGGAGCTATGGCCGTTTAAAGTTTTGAAATTTCAAACGGCCATAACTCCGTTATTAAGCGACTTAGAGCGATGAATTTGGCACCGTTGGATTCCTCTCGTCAAGCAGCTTCTTTTGAGCCAAAAATCTTCGAAAATTAAAAAATTTATTTTTTTGCGAATTTCGCAAAAATTTTTATTTGAAAAGAAGCTCTTCGATGAGAGGAATCCAACGGTGTAAAATTCATTGCCGTAGCTTGCGTAAAAACGGAGCTATGGCCGTTTAAAGTTTTGAAATTTCAAACGGCCATAACTCCGTTATTAAGCGACTTAGAGCGATGAATTTAGCACCGTTGGATTCCTCTCGTCAAGCAGCTTCTTTTGAGCCAAAAATCTTCGAAAATTAAAAAATTTATTTTTTTGCGAATTTCGCAACAATTTTTATTTGAAAAGAAGCTCTTCGACGAGAGGAATCCAACGGTGTAAAATTCATTGCCCTAGCTTGCTTAATAACGGAGCTATGGCCGTTTAAAGTTTTAAAATTTCAAACGGCCATAACTCCGTTATTAAGCGACTTAGAGCGATGAATTTAGCACCGTTGGATTCCTCTCGTTAAGCAGCTTCTTTTGAGCTAAAAATCTTCGAAAATTAAAAAAAATATTTTTTTGCGAATTTCGCAAAAATTTTTATTTGAAAAGAAGCTCTTGGACGAGAGGAATCAATCCAACGGTGTAAAATTCATTGCCCTAGCTTGCTTAATAACGGAGCTATGGCCGTTTAAAGTTTTGAAATTTCAAACGGCCATAACTCCGTTATTAAGCGACTTAGAGCGATGAATTTAGCACCGTTGGATTCCTCTCGTCAAGCAGCTTCTTTTGAGCCAAAAATCTTCGAAAATTAAAAAAATTATTTTTTTTGCGATTTTCGCAACAATTTTTATTTGAAAAGAAGCTCTTCGACGAGAGGAATCCAACGGTGTAAAATTCATTGCCGTGGCTTGCGTAATAACGGAGCTATGGCCGTTTAAAGTTTTGAAATTTCAAACGGCCATAACTCCGTTATTAAGCGACTTAGAGCGATGAATTTAGCACCGTTGGATTTCTCTCGTCAAGCAGCTTCTTTTGAGCCAAAAATCTTCGAAAATTAAAAAAATTATTTTTTTGCGAATTTCGCAAAAATTTTTATTTGAAAAGAAGCTCTTTGACGAGAGGAATCCAACGGTGTAAAATTCATTGCCCTAGCTTGCTTAATAACGGAGCTATGGCCGTTTAAAGTTTTAAAAATTTCAAACGGCCATAACTCCGTTATTAAGCGACTTAGAGCGATGAATTTAGCACCGTTGGATTCCTCTCGTTAAGCAGCTTCTTTTGAGCTAAAAATCTTCGAAAATTAAAAAAAATATTTTTTTGCGAATTTCGCAAAAATTTTTATTTGAAAAGAAGCTCTTTGACGAGAGGAATCCAACGGTGTAAAATTCATTGCCCTAGCTTGCTTAATAACGGAGCTATGGCCGTTTAAAGTTTTAAAATTTCAAACGGCCATAACTCCGTTATTAAGCGACTTAGAGCGATGAATTTAGCACCGTTGGATTCCTCTCGTCAAGCAGCTTCTTTTGAGCTAAAAATCTTCGAAAATTAAAAAAAATATTTTTTTGCGAATTTCGCAAAAATTTTTATTTGAAAAGAAGCTCTTCGACGAGAGGAATCCAACGGTGTAAAATTCATTGCCGTGGCTTGCGTAATAACGGAGCTATGGCCGTTTAAAGTTTTGAAATTTCAAACGGCCATAACTCCGTTATTAAGCGACTTAGAGCGATGAATTTAGCACCGTTGGATTTCTCTCGTCAAGCAGCTTCTTTTGAGCCAAAAATCTTCGAAAATTAAAAAAATTATTTTTTTGCGAATTTCGCAAAAATTTTTATTTGAAAAGAAGCTCTTTGACGAGAGGAATCCAACGGTGTAAAATTCATTGCCCTAGCTTGCTTAATAACGGAGCTATGGCCGTTTAAAGTTTTAAAATTTCAAACGGCCATAACTCCGTTATTAAGCGACTTAGAGCGATGAATTTAGCACCGTTGGATTCCTCTCGTTAAGCAGCTTCTTTTGAGCTAAAAATCTTCGAAAATTAAAAAAAATATTTTTTTGCGAATTTCGCAAAAATTTTTATTTGAAAAGAAGCTCTTTGACGAGAGGAATCCAACGGTGTAAAATTCATTGCCCTAGCTTGCTTAATAACGGAGCTATGGCCGTTTAAAGTTTTAAAATTTCAAACGGCCATAACTCCGTTATTAAGCGACTTAGAGCGATGAATTTAGCACCGTTGGATTCCTCTCGTCAAGCAGCTTCTTTTGAGCTAAAAATCTTCGAAAATTAAAAAAAATATTTTTTTGCGAATTTCGCAAAAATTTTTATTTGAAAAGAAGCTCTTCGACGAGAGGAATCCAACGGTGTAAAATTCATTGCCGTGGCTTGCGTAATAACGGAGCTATGGCCGTTTAAAGTTTTGAAATTTCAAACGGCCATAACTCCGTTATTAAGCGACTTAGAGCGATGAATTTAGCACCGTTGGATTCCTCTCGTCAAGCAGCTTCTTTTGAGCTAAAAATCTTCGAAAATTAAAAAAAATATTTTTTTGCGAATTTCGCAAAAATTTTTGCTTGAAAAGAAGCTCTTCGACGAGAGGAATCCAACGGTGTAAAATTCATTGCCGTAGCTTGCGTAATAACGGAGCTATGGCCGTTTAAAGTTTTGAAATTTCAAACGGCCATAAGTCCGTTATTAAGCAACTTAGAGCGATGAATTTAGCACCGTTGGATTCCTCTCGTCAAGCAGCTTCTTTTGAGCTAAAAATCTTCGAAAATTAAAAAAAATATTTTTTTGCGAATTTCGCAAAAATTTTTATTTGAAAAGAAGCTCTTCGACGAGAGGAATCCAACGGTGTAAAATTCATTGCCGTGGCTTGCGTAATAACGGAGCTATGGCCGTTTAAAGTTTTGAAATTTCAAACGGCCATAACTCCGTTATTAAGCGACTTAGAGCGATGAATTTAGCACCGTTGGATTCCTCTCGTCAAGCAGCTTCTTTTGAGCCAAAAATCTTCGAAAATTAAAAAAATTATTTTTTTGCGAATTTCGCAAAAATTTTTATTTGTAAAGAAGCTCTTTGACGAGAGGAATCCAACGGTGTAAAATTCATTGCCGTGGCTTGCGTAATAACGGAGCTATGGCCGTTTAAAGTTTTGAAATTTCAAACGGCCATAACTCCGTTATTAAGCGACTTAGAGCGATGAATTTAGCACCGTTGGATTCCTCTCGTCAAGCAGCTTCTTTTGAGCCAAAAATCTTCGAAAATTAAAAAAAATATTTTTTTGCGATTTTCGCAAAAATTTTTATTTGAAAAGAAGTTCTTCGACGAGAGGAATCCAACGGTGTAAAATTCATTGCCGTGGCTTGCGTAATAACGGAGCTATGGCCGTTTAAAGTTTTGAAATTTCAAACGGCCATAACTCCGTTATTAAGCGACTTAGAGCGATGAATTTAGCACCGTTGGATTCCTCTCGTCAAGCAGCTTCTTTTGAGCCAAAAATCTTCGAAAATTAAAAAAAATATTTTTTTGCGAATTTCGCAAAAATTTTTATTTGAAAAGAAGCTCTTTGACGAGAGGAATCCAACGGTGTAAAATTCATTTCCGTAGCTTGCTTAATAACGGAGCTATGGCCGTTTAAAATTTTGAAATTTCAAACGGCCATAACTCCGTTATTAAGCGACTTAGAGCGATGAATTTAGCACCGTTGGATTCCTCTCGTCAAGCAGCTTCTTTTGAGCCAAAAATCTTCGAAAATTAAAAAAAATATTTTTTTGCGAATTTCGCAAAAATTTTTAATTGAAAAGAAGGTCTTCGACGAGAGGAATCCAACGGTGTAAAATTCATTGCCGTAGCTTGCTTAATAACGGAGCTATGGCCGTTTAAAGTTTTGAAACTTCAAACGGCCATAAGTCCGTTATTAAGCAACTTAGAGCGATGAATTTAGCACCGTTGGATTCCTCTCGTCAAGCAGCTTCTTTTGAGCTAAAAATCTTCGAAAATTAAAAAAAATATTTTTTTGCGAATTTCGCAAAAATTTTTATTTGAAAAGAAGCTCTTCGACGAGAGGAATCCAACGGTGTAAAATTCATTGCCCTAGCTTGCTTAATAACGGAGCTATGGCCGTTTAAAGTTTTAAAATTTCAAACGGCCATAACTCCGTTATTAAGCGACTTAGAGCGATGAATTTAGCACCGTTGGATTCCTCTCGTCAAGCAGCTTCTTTTGAGCCAAAAATCTTCGAAAATTAAAAAAAATATTTTTTTGCGATTTTCGCAAAAATTTTTATTTGAAAAGAAGTTCTTCGACGAGAGGAATCCAACGGTGTAAAATTCATTGCCGTGGCTTGCGTAATAACGGAGCTATGGCCGTTTAAAGTTTTGAAATTTCAAACGGCCATAACTCCGTTATTAAGCGACTTAGAGCGATGAATTTAGCACCGTTGGATTCCTCTCGTCAAGCAGCTTCTTTTGAGCCAAAAATCTTCGAAAATTAAAAAAAATATTTTTTTGCGAATTTCGCAAAAATTTTTATTTGAAAAGAAGCTCTTTGACGAGAGGAATCCAACGGTGTAAAATTCATTTCCGTAGCTTGCTTAATAACGGAGCTATGGCCGTTTAAAATTTTGAAATTTCAAACGGCCATAACTCCGTTATTAAGCGACTTAGAGCGATGAATTTAGCACCGTTGGATTCCTCTCGTCAAGCAGCTTCTTTTGAGCCAAAAATCTTCGAAAATTAAAAAATTTATTTTTTTGCGAATTTCGCAAAAATTTTTATTTGAAAAGAAGCTCTTCGATGAGAGGAATCCAACGGTGTAAAATTCATTGCCGTGGCTTGCGTAATAACGGAGCTATGGCCGTTTAAAGTTTTGAAATTTCAAACGGCCATAACTCCGTTATTAAGCGACTTAGAGCGATGAATTTAGCACCGTTGGATTTCTCTCGTCAAGCAGCTTCTTTTGAGCCAAAAATCTTCGAAAATTAAAAAAATTATTTTTTTGCGAATTTCGCAAAAATTTTTATTTTAAAAGAAGCTCTTTGACGAGAGGAATCCAACGGTGTAAAATTCATTGCCCTAGCTTGCTTAATAACGGAGCTATGGCCGTTTAAAGTTTTAAAATTTCAAACGGCCATAACTCCGTTATTAAGCGACTTAGAGCGATGAATTTAGCACCGTTGGATTCCTCTCGTTAAGCAGCTTCTTTTGAGCTAAAAATCTTCGAAAATTAAAAAAAATATTTTTTTGCGAATTTCGCAAAAATTTTTATTTGAAAAGAAGCTCTTTGACGAGAGGAATCCAACGGTGTAAAATTCATTGCCCTAGCTTGCTTAATAACGGAGCTATGGCCGTTTAAAGTTTTAAAATTTCAAACGGCCATAACTCCGTTATTAAGCGACTTAGAGCGATGAATTTAGCACCGTTGGATTCCTCTCGTCAAGCAGCTTCTTTTGAGCTAAAAATCTTCGAAAATTAAAAAAAATATTTTTTTGCGAATTTCGCAAAAATTTTTATTTGAAAAGAAGCTCTTCGACGAGAGGAATCCAACGGTGTAAAATTCATTGCCGTGGCTTGCGTAATAACGGAGCTATGGCCGTTTAAAGTTTTGAAATTTCAAACGGCCATAACTCCGTTATTAAGCGACTTAGAGCGATGAATTTAGCACCGTTGGATTCCTCTCGTCAAGCAGCTTCTTTTGAGCTAAAAATCTTCGAAAATTAAAAAAAATATTTTTTTGCGAATTTCGCAAAAATTTTTGCTTGAAAAGAAGCTCTTCGACGAGAGGAATCCAACGGTGTAAAATTCATTGCCGTAGCTTGCGTAATAACGGAGCTATGGCCGTTTAAAGTTTTGAAATTTCAAACGGCCATAACTCCGTTATTAAGCGACTTAGAGCGATGAATTTAGCACCGTTGGATTCCTCTCGTCAAGCAGCTTCTTTTGAGCCAAAAATCTTCGAAAATTAAAAAATTTATTTTTTTGCGAATTTCGCAAAAATTTTTATTTGAAAAGAAGCTCTTCGATGAGAGGAATCCAACGGTGTAAAATTCATTGCCGTGGCTTGCGTAATAACGGAGCTATGGCCGTTTAAAGTTTTGAAATTTCAAACGGCCATAACTCCGTTATTAAGCGACTTACGGCCGTATTCACCAACGACAGTTAACGTTAACTGTAGGTTAAAATACTTCGTTACTTTAGTTACCTATTGTTATAACAATGTTTTCGTATAATTTAACCTACGGTTAACTTTAACTGGCGTTGGTGAATACGGGCCTTAGAGCGATGAATTTAGCACCGTTGGATTTCTCTCGTCAAGCAGCTTCTTTTGAGCCAAAAATCTTCGAAAATTAAAAAAATTATTTTTTTGCGAATTTCGCAAAAATTTTTATTTGAAAAGAAGCTCTTTGACGAGAGGAATCCAACGGTGTAAAATTCATTGCCCTAGCTTGCTTAATAACGGAGGTATGGCCGTTTAAAGTTTTAAAATTTCAAACGGCCATAACTCCGTTATTAAGCGACTTAGAGCGATGAATTTAGCACCGTTGGATTCCTCTCGTTAAGCAGCTTCTTTTGAGCTAAAAATCTTCGAAAATTAAAAAAAATATTTTTTTGCGAATTTCGCAAAAATTTTTATTTGAAAAGAAGCTCTTTGACGAGAGGAATCCAACGGTGTAAAATTCATTGCCCTAGCTTGCTTAATAACGGAGCTATGGCCGTTTAAAGTTTTAAAATTTCAAACGGCCATAACTCCGTTATTAAGCGACTTAGAGCGATGAATTTAGCACCGTTGGATTCCTCTCGTCAAGCAGCTTCTTTTGAGCTAAAAATCTTCGAAAATTAAAAAAAATATTTTTTTGCGAATTTCGCAAAAATTTTTATTTGAAAAGAAGCTCTTCGACGAGAGGAATCCAACGGTGTAAAATTCATTGCCGTGGCTTGCGTAATAACGGAGCTATGGCCGTTTAAAGTTTTGAAATTTCAAACGGCCATAACTCCGTTATTAAGCGACTTAGAGCGATGAATTTAGCACCGTTGGATTCCTCTCGTCAAGCAGCTTCTTTTGAGCCAAAAATCTTCGAAAATTAAAAAAAATATTTTTTTGCGAATTTCGCAAAAATTTTTAATTGAAAAGAAGGTCTTCGACGAGAGGAATCCAACGGTGTAAAATTCATTGCCGTAGCTTGCTTAATAACGGAGCTATGGCCGTTTAAAGTTTTGAAACTTCAAACGGCCATAAGTCCGTTATTAAGCAACTTAGAGCGATGAATTTAGCACCGTTGGATTCCTCTCGTCAAGCAGCTTCTTTTGAGCTAAAAATCTTCGAAAATTAAAAAAAATATTTTTTTGCGAATTTCGCAAAAATTTTTATTTGAAAAGAAGCTCTTCGACGAGAGGAATCCAACGGTGTAAAATTCATTGCCCTAGCTTGCTTAATAACGGAGCTATGGCCGTTTAAAGTTTTAAAATTTCAAACGGCCATAACTCCGTTATTAAGCGACTTAGAGCGATGAATTTAGCACCGTTGGATTCCTCTCGTCAAGCAGCTTCTTTTGAGCCAAAAATCTTCGAAAATTAAAAAAAATATTTTTTTGCGATTTTCGCAAAAATTTTTATTTGAAAAGAAGTTCTTCGACGAGAGGAATCCAACGGTGTAAAATTCATTGCCGTGGCTTGCGTAATAACGGAGCTATGGCCGTTTAAAGTTTTGAAATTTCAAACGGCCATAACTCCGTTATTAAGCGACTTAGAGCGATGAATTTAGCACCGTTGGATTCCTCTCGTCAAGCAGCTTCTTTTGAGCCAAAAATCTTCGAAAATTAAAAAAAATATTTTTTTGCGAATTTCGCAAAAATTTTTATTTGAAAAGAAGCTCTTCGATGAGAGGAATCCAACGGTGTAAAATTCATTGCCGTGGCTTGCGTAATAACGGAGCTATGGCCGTTTAAAGTTTTGAAATTTCAAACGGCCATAACTCCGTTATTAAGCGACTTAGAGCGATGAATTTAGCACCGTTGGATTTCTCTCGTCAAGCAGCTTCTTTTGAGCCAAAAATCTTCGAAAATTAAAAAAATTATTTTTTTGCGAATTTCGCAAAAATTTTTATTTTAAAAGAAGCTCTTTGACGAGAGGAATCCAACGGTGTAAAATTCATTGCCCTAGCTTGCTTAATAACGGAGCTATGGCCGTTTAAAGTTTTAAAATTTCAAACGGCCATAACTCCGTTATTAAGCGACTTAGAGCGATGAATTTAGCACCGTTGGATTCCTCTCGTTAAGCAGCTTCTTTTGAGCTAAAAATCTTCGAAAATTAAAAAAAATATTTTTTTGCGAATTTCGCAAAAATTTTTATTTGAAAAGAAGCTCTTTGACGAGAGGAATCCAACGGTGTAAAATTCATTGCCCTAGCTTGCTTAATAACGGAGCTATGGCCGTTTAAAGTTTTAAAATTTCAAACGGCCATAACTCCGTTATTAAGCGACTTAGAGCGATGAATTTAGCACCGTTGGATTCCTCTCGTCAAGCAGCTTCTTTTGAGCTAAAAATCTTCGAAAATTAAAAAAAATATTTTTTTGCGAATTTCGCAAAAATTTTTATTTGAAAAGAAGCTCTTCGACGAGAGGAATCCAACGGTGTAAAATTCATTGCCGTGGCTTGCGTAATAACGGAGCTATGGCCGTTTAAAGTTTTGAAATTTCAAACGGCCATAACTCCGTTATTAAGCGACTTAGAGCGATGAATTTAGCACCGTTGGATTCCTCTCGTCAAGCAGCTTCTTTTGAGCTAAAAATCTTCGAAAATTAAAAAAAATATTTTTTTGCGAATTTCGCAAAAATTTTTGCTTGAAAAGAAGCTCTTCGACGAGAGGAATCCAACGGTGTAAAATTCATTGCCGTAGCTTGCGTAATAACGGAGCTATGGCCGTTTAAAGTTTTGAAATTTCAAACGGCCATAACTCCGTTATTAAGCGACTTAGAGCGATGAATTTAGCACCGTTGGATTCCTCTCGTCAAGCAGCTTCTTTTGAGCCAAAAATCTTCGAAAATTAAAAAATTTATTTTTTTGCGAATTTCGCAAAAATTTTTATTTGAAAAGAAGCTCTTCGATGAGAGGAATCCAACGGTGTAAAATTCATTGCCGTGGCTTGCGTAATAACGGAGCTATGGCCGTTTAAAGTTTTGAAATTTCAAACGGCCATAACTCCGTTATTAAGCGACTTACGGCCGTATTCACCAACGACAGTTAACGTTAACTGTAGGTTAAAATACTTCGTTACTTTAGTTACCTATTGTTATAACAATGTTTTCGTATAATTTAACCTACGGTTAACTTTAACTGGCGTTGGTGAATACGGGCCTTAGAGCGATGAATTTAGCACCGTTGGATTTCTCTCGTCAAGCAGCTTCTTTTGAGCCAAAAATCTTCGAAAATTAAAAAAATTATTTTTTTGCGAATTTCGCAAAAATTTTTATTTGAAAAGAAGCTCTTTGACGAGAGGAATCCAACGGTGTAAAATTCATTGCCCTAGCTTGCTTAATAACGGAGGTATGGCCGTTTAAAGTTTTAAAATTTCAAACGGCCATAACTCCGTTATTAAGCGACTTAGAGCGATGAATTTAGCACCGTTGGATTCCTCTCGTTAAGCAGCTTCTTTTGAGCTAAAAATCTTCGAAAATTAAAAAAAATATTTTTTTGCGAATTTCGCAAAAATTTTTATTTGAAAAGAAGCTCTTTGACGAGAGGAATCCAACGGTGTAAAATTCATTGCCCTAGCTTGCTTAATAACGGAGCTATGGCCGTTTAAAGTTTTAAAATTTCAAACGGCCATAACTCCGTTATTAAGCGACTTAGAGCGATGAATTTAGCACCGTTGGATTCCTCTCGTCAAGCAGCTTCTTTTGAGCTAAAAATCTTCGAAAATTAAAAAAAATATTTTTTTGCGAATTTCGCAAAAATTTTTATTTGAAAAGAAGCTCTTCGACGAGAGGAATCCAACGGTGTAAAATTCATTGCCGTGGCTTGCGTAATAACGGAGCTATGGCCGTTTAAAGTTTTGAAATTTCAAACGGCCATAACTCCGTTATTAAGCGACTTAGAGCGATGAATTTAGCACCGTTGGATTCCTCTCGTCAAGCAGCTTCTTTTGAGCTAAAAATCTTCGAAAATTAAAAAAAATATTTTTTTGCGAATTTCGCAAAAATTTTTGCTTGAAAAGAAGCTCTTCGACGAGAGGAATCCAACGGTGTAAAATTCATTGCCGTAGCTTGCGTAATAACGGAGCTATGGCCGTTTAAAGTTTTGAAATTTCAAACGGCCATAACTCCGTTATTAAGCGACTTAGAGCGATGAATTTAGCACCGTTGGATTCCTCTCGTCAAGCAGCTTCTTTTGAGCCAAAAATCTTCGAAAATTAAAAAAATTATTTTTTTGCGAATTTCGCAAAAACTTTTATTTGAAACGAAGCTCTTCGATGAGAGGAATCCAACGGTGTAAAATTCATTGCCGTAGCTTGCGTAATAACGGAGCTATGGCCGTTTAAAGTTTTGAAATTTCAAACGGCCATAACTCCGTTATTAAGCGACTTAGAGCGATGAATTTAGCACCGTTGGATTCCTCTCGTCAAGCAGCTTCTTTTGAGCCAAAAATCTTCGAAAATTAAAAAATTTATTTTTTTGCGAATTTCGCAACAATTTTTATTTGAAAAGAAGCTCTTCGACGAGAGGAATCCAACGGTGTAAAATTCATTGCCCTAGCTTGCTTAATAACGGAGCTATGGCCGTTTAAAGTTTTAAAATTTCAAACGGCCATAACTCCGTTATTAAGCGACTTAGAGCGATGAATTTAGCACCGTTGGATTCCTCTCGTTAAGCAGCTTCTTTTGAGCTAAAAATCTTCGAAAATTAAAAAAAATATTTTTTTGCGAATTTCGCAAAAATTTTTATTTGAAAAGAAGCTCTTTGACGAGAGGAATCCAACGGTGTAAAATTCATTGCCCTAGCTTGCTTAATAACGGAGCTATGACCGTTTACAGTTTTAAAATTTCAAACGGCCATAACTCCGTTATTAAGCGACTTAGAGCGATGAATTTAGCACCGTTGAATTCCTCTCGTTAAGCAGCTTCTTTTGAGCTAAAAATCTTCGAAAATTAAAAAAAATATTTTTTTGCGAATTTCGCAAAAAATTTTATTTGAAAAGAAGCTCTTTGACGAGAGGAATCCAACGGTGTAAAATTCATTGCCCTAGCTTGCTTAATAACGGAGCTATGGCCGTTTAAAGTTTTAAAATTTCAAACGGCCATAACTCCGTTATTAAGCGACTTAGAGCGATGAATTTAGCACCGTTGGATTCCTCTCGTCAAGCAGCTTCTTTTGAGCTAAAAATCTTCGAAAATTAAAAAAAATATTTTTTGCGAATTTCGCAAAAATTTTTATTTGAAAAGAAGCTCTTCGACGAGAGGAATCCAACGGTGTCAAATTCATTGCCGTGGCTTGCGTAATAACGGAGCTATGGCCGTTTAAAGTTTTGAAATTTCAAACGGCCATAACTCCGTTATTAAGCGACTTAGAGCGATGAATTTAGCACCGTTGAATTCCTCTCGTTAAGCAGCTTCTTTTGAGCTAAAAATCTTCGAAAATTAAAAAAAATATTTTTTTGCGAATTTCGCAAAAAATTTTATTTGAAAAGAAGCTCTTTGACGAGAGGAATCCAACGGTGTAAAATTCATTGCCCTAGCTTGCTTAATAACGGAGCTATGGCCGTTTAAAGTTTTAAAATTTCAAACGGCCATAACTCCGTTATTAAGCGACTTAGAGCGATGAATTTAGCACCGTTGGATTCCTCTCGTCAAGCAGCTTCTTTTGAGCTAAAAATCTTCGAAAATTAAAAAAAATATTTTTTGCGAATTTCGCAAAAATTTTTATTTGAAAAGAAGCTCTTCGACGAGAGGAATCCAACGGTGTAAAATTCATTGCCGTGGCTTGCGTAATAACGGAGCTATGGCCGTTTAAAGTTTTGAAATTTCAAACGGCCATAACTCCGTTATTAAGCGACTTAGAGCGATGAATTTAGCACCGTTGGATTCCTCTCGTCAAGCAGCTTCTTTTGAGCCAAAAATCTTCGAAAATTAAAAAAAATATTTTTTTTGCGATTTTCGCAACAATTTTTATTTGAAAAGAAGCTCTTCGACGAGAGGAATCCAACGGTGTAAAATTCATTGCCGTGGCTTGCGTAATAACGGAGCTATGGCCGTTTAAAGTTTTGAAATTTCAAACGGCCATAACTCCGTTATTAAGCGACTTAGAGCGATGAATTTAGCACCGTTGGATTTCTCTCGTCAAGCAGCTTCTTTTGAGCCAAAAATCTTCGAAAATTAAAAAAATTATTTTTTTGCGAATTTCGCAAAAATTTTTATTTGAAAAGAAGCTCTTCGACGAGAGGAATCCAACGGTGTAAAATTCATTGCCCTAGCTTGCTTAATAACGGAGCTATGGCCGTTTAAAGTTTTAAAATTTCAAACGGCCATAACTCCGTTATTAAGCGACTTAGAGCGATGAATTTAGCACCGTTGGATTTCTCTCGTCAAGCAGCTTCTTTTGAGCCAAAAATCTTCGAAAATTAAAAAAAATATTTTTTTGCGAATTTCGCAAAAAATTTTATTTGAAAAGAAGCTCTTTGACGAGAGGAATCCAACGGTGTAAAATTCATTGCCCTAGCTTGCTTAATAACGGAGCTATGGCCGTTTAAAGTTTTAAAATTTCAAACGGCCATAACTCCGTTATTAAGCGACTTAGAGCGATGAATTTAGCACCGTTGGATTCCTCTCGTTAAGCAGCTTCTTTTGAACTAAAAATCTTCGAAAATTAAAAAAAATATTTTTTTGCGAATTTCGCAAAAATTTTTATTTGAAAAGAAGCTCTTGGACGAGAGGAATCCAACGGTGTAAAATTCATTGCCCTAGCTTGCTTAATAACGGAGCTATGGCCGTTTAAAGTTTTGAAATTTCAAACGGCCATAACTCCGTTATTAAGCGACTTAGAGCGATGAATTTGGCACCGTTGGATTCCTCTCGTCAAGCAGCTTCTTTTGAGCCAAAAATCTTCGAAAATTAAAAAATTTATTTTTTTGCGAATTTCGCAAAAATTTTTATTTGAAAAGAAGCTCTTCGATGAGAGGAATCCAACGGTGTAAAATTCATTGCCGTAGCTTGCGTAAAAACGGAGCTATGGCCGTTTAAAGTTTTGAAATTTCAAACGGCCATAACTCCGTTATTAAGCGACTTAGAGCGATGAATTTAGCACCGTTGGATTCCTCTCGTCAAGCAGCTTCTTTTGAGCCAAAAATCTTCGAAAATTAAAAAATTTATTTTTTTGCGAATTTCGCAACAATTTTTATTTGAAAAGAAGCTCTTCGACGAGAGGAATCCAACGGTGTAAAATTCATTGCCCTAGCTTGCTTAATAACGGAGCTATGGCCGTTTAAAGTTTTAAAATTTCAAACGGCCATAACTCCGTTATTAAGCGACTTAGAGCGATGAATTTAGCACCGTTGGATTCCTCTCGTTAAGCAGCTTCTTTTGAGCTAAAAATCTTCGAAAATTAAAAAAAATATTTTTTTGCGAATTTCGCAAAAAATTTTATTTGAAAAGAAGCTCTTTGACGAGAGGAATCCAACGGTGTAAAATTCATTGCCCTAGCTTGCTTAATAACGGAGCTATGGCCGTTTAAAGTTTTAAAATTTCAAACGGCCATAACTCCGTTATTAAGCGACTTAGAGCGATGAATTTAGCACCGTTGGATTCCTCTCGTTAAGCAGCTTCTTTTGAACTAAAAATCTTCGAAAATTAAAAAAAATATTTTTTTGCGAATTTCGCAAAAATTTTTATTTGAAAAGAAGCTCTTGGACGAGAGGAATCCAACGGTGTAAAATTCATTGCCCTAGCTTGCTTAATAACGGAGCTATGGCCGTTTAAAGTTTTGAAATTTCAAACGGCCATAACTCCGTTATTAAGCGACTTAGAGCGATGAATTTGGCACCGTTGGATTCCTCTCGTCAAGCAGCTTCTTTTGAGCCAAAAATCTTCGAAAATTAAAAAATTTATTTTTTTGCGAATTTCGCAAAAATTTTTATTTGAAAAGAAGCTCTTCGATGAGAGGAATCCAACGGTGTAAAATTCATTGCCGTAGCTTGCGTAAAAACGGAGCTATGGCCGTTTAAAGTTTTGAAATTTCAAACGGCCATAACTCCGTTATTAAGCGACTTAGAGCGATGAATTTAGCACCGTTGGATTCCTCTCGTCAAGCAGCTTCTTTTGAGCCAAAAATCTTCGAAAATTAAAAAATTTATTTTTTTGCGAATTTCGCAACAATTTTTATTTGAAAAGAAGCTCTTCGACGAGAGGAATCCAACGGTGTAAAATTCATTGCCCTAGCTTGCTTAATAACGGAGCTATGGCCGTTTAAAGTTTTAAAATTTCAAACGGCCATAACTCCGTTATTAAGCGACTTAGAGCGATGAATTTAGCACCGTTGGATTCCTCTCGTTAAGCAGCTTCTTTTGAGCTAAAAATCTTCGAAAATTAAAAAAAATATTTTTTTGCGAATTTCGCAAAAATTTTTATTTGAAAAGAAGCTCTTGGACGAGAGGAATCAATCCAACGGTGTAAAATTCATTGCCCTAGCTTGCTTAATAACGGAGCTATGGCCGTTTAAAGTTTTGAAATTTCAAACGGCCATAACTCCGTTATTAAGCGACTTAGAGCGATGAATTTAGCACCGTTGGATTCCTCTCGTCAAGCAGCTTCTTTTGAGCCAAAAATCTTCGAAAATTAAAAAAATTATTTTTTTTGCGATTTTCGCAACAATTTTTATTTGAAAAGAAGCTCTTCGACGAGAGGAATCCAACGGTGTAAAATTCATTGCCGTGGCTTGCGTAATAACGGAGCTATGGCCGTTTAAAGTTTTGAAATTTCAAACGGCCATAACTCCGTTATTAAGCGACTTAGAGCGATGAATTTAGCACCGTTGGATTTCTCTCGTCAAGCAGCTTCTTTTGAGCCAAAAATCTTCGAAAATTAAAAAAATTATTTTTTTGCGAATTTCGCAAAAATTTTTATTTGAAAAGAAGCTCTTTGACGAGAGGAATCCAACGGTGTAAAATTCATTGCCCTAGCTTGCTTAATAACGGAGCTATGGCCGTTTAAAGTTTTAAAAATTTCAAACGGCCATAACTCCGTTATTAAGCGACTTAGAGCGATGAATTTAGCACCGTTGGATTCCTCTCGTTAAGCAGCTTCTTTTGAGCTAAAAATCTTCGAAAATTAAAAAAAATATTTTTTTGCGAATTTCGCAAAAATTTTTATTTGAAAAGAAGCTCTTTGACGAGAGGAATCCAACGGTGTAAAATTCATTGCCCTAGCTTGCTTAATAACGGAGCTATGGCCGTTTAAAGTTTTAAAATTTCAAACGGCCATAACTCCGTTATTAAGCGACTTAGAGCGATGAATTTAGCACCGTTGGATTCCTCTCGTCAAGCAGCTTCTTTTGAGCTAAAAATCTTCGAAAATTAAAAAAAATATTTTTTTGCGAATTTCGCAAAAATTTTTATTTGAAAAGAAGCTCTTCGACGAGAGGAATCCAACGGTGTAAAATTCATTGCCGTGGCTTGCGTAATAACGGAGCTATGGCCGTTTAAAGTTTTGAAATTTCAAACGGCCATAACTCCGTTATTAAGCGACTTAGAGCGATGAATTTAGCACCGTTGGATTTCTCTCGTCAAGCAGCTTCTTTTGAGCCAAAAATCTTCGAAAATTAAAAAAATTATTTTTTTGCGAATTTCGCAAAAATTTTTATTTGAAAAGAAGCTCTTTGACGAGAGGAATCCAACGGTGTAAAATTCATTGCCCTAGCTTGCTTAATAACGGAGCTATGGCCGTTTAAAGTTTTAAAATTTCAAACGGCCATAACTCCGTTATTAAGCGACTTAGAGCGATGAATTTAGCACCGTTGGATTCCTCTCGTTAAGCAGCTTCTTTTGAGCTAAAAATCTTCGAAAATTAAAAAAAATATTTTTTTGCGAATTTCGCAAAAATTTTTATTTGAAAAGAAGCTCTTTGACGAGAGGAATCCAACGGTGTAAAATTCATTGCCCTAGCTTGCTTAATAACGGAGCTATGGCCGTTTAAAGTTTTAAAATTTCAAACGGCCATAACTCCGTTATTAAGCGACTTAGAGCGATGAATTTAGCACCGTTGGATTCCTCTCGTCAAGCAGCTTCTTTTGAGCTAAAAATCTTCGAAAATTAAAAAAAATATTTTTTTGCGAATTTCGCAAAAATTTTTATTTGAAAAGAAGCTCTTCGACGAGAGGAATCCAACGGTGTAAAATTCATTGCCGTGGCTTGCGTAATAACGGAGCTATGGCCGTTTAAAGTTTTGAAATTTCAAACGGCCATAACTCCGTTATTAAGCGACTTAGAGCGATGAATTTAGCACCGTTGGATTCCTCTCGTCAAGCAGCTTCTTTTGAGCTAAAAATCTTCGAAAATTAAAAAAAATATTTTTTTGCGAATTTCGCAAAAATTTTTGCTTGAAAAGAAGCTCTTCGACGAGAGGAATCCAACGGTGTAAAATTCATTGCCGTAGCTTGCGTAATAACGGAGCTATGGCCGTTTAAAGTTTTGAAATTTCAAACGGCCATAAGTCCGTTATTAAGCAACTTAGAGCGATGAATTTAGCACCGTTGGATTCCTCTCGTCAAGCAGCTTCTTTTGAGCTAAAAATCTTCGAAAATTAAAAAAAATATTTTTTTGCGAATTTCGCAAAAATTTTTATTTGAAAAGAAGCTCTTCGACGAGAGGAATCCAACGGTGTAAAATTCATTGCCGTGGCTTGCGTAATAACGGAGCTATGGCCGTTTAAAGTTTTGAAATTTCAAACGGCCATAACTCCGTTATTAAGCGACTTAGAGCGATGAATTTAGCACCGTTGGATTCCTCTCGTCAAGCAGCTTCTTTTGAGCCAAAAATCTTCGAAAATTAAAAAAATTATTTTTTTGCGAATTTCGCAAAAATTTTTATTTGTAAAGAAGCTCTTTGACGAGAGGAATCCAACGGTGTAAAATTCATTGCCGTGGCTTGCGTAATAACGGAGCTATGGCCGTTTAAAGTTTTGAAATTTCAAACGGCCATAACTCCGTTATTAAGCGACTTAGAGCGATGAATTTAGCACCGTTGGATTCCTCTCGTCAAGCAGCTTCTTTTGAGCCAAAAATCTTCGAAAATTAAAAAAAATATTTTTTTGCGAATTTCGCAAAAATTTTTATTTGAAAAGAAGCTCTTGGACGAGAGGAATCCAACGGTGTAAAATTCATTGCCCTAGCTTGCTTAATAACGGAGCTATGGCCGTTTAAAGTTTTGAAATTTCAAACGGCCATAACTCCGTTATTAAGCGACTTAGAGCGATGAATTTGGCACCGTTGGATTCCTCTCGTCAAGCAGCTTCTTTTGAGCCAAAAATCTTCGAAAATTAAAAAATTTATTTTTTTGCGAATTTCGCAAAAATTTTTATTTGAAAAGAAGCTCTTCGATGAGAGGAATCCAACGGTGTAAAATTCATTGCCGTAGCTTGCGTAAAAACGGAGCTATGGCCGTTTAAAGTTTTGAAATTTCAAACGGCCATAACTCCGTTATTAAGCGACTTAGAGCGATGAATTTAGCACCGTTGGATTCCTCTCGTCAAGCAGCTTCTTTTGAGCCAAAAATCTTCGAAAATTAAAAAATTTATTTTTTTGCGAATTTCGCAACAATTTTTATTTGAAAAGAAGCTCTTCGACGAGAGGAATCCAACGGTGTAAAATTCATTGCCCTAGCTTGCTTAATAACGGAGCTATGGCCGTTTAAAGTTTTAAAATTTCAAACGGCCATAACTCCGTTATTAAGCGACTTAGAGCGATGAATTTAGCACCGTTGGATTCCTCTCGTTAAGCAGCTTCTTTTGAGCTAAAAATCTTCGAAAATTAAAAAAAATATTTTTTTGCGAATTTCGCAAAAATTTTTATTTGAAAAGAAGCTCTTGGACGAGAGGAATCCAACGGTGTAAAATTCATTGCCCTAGCTTGCTTAATAACGGAGCTATGGCCGTTTAAAGTTTTGAAATTTCAAACGGCCATAACTCCGTTATTAAGCGACTTAGAGCGATGAATTTAGCACCGTTGGATTCCTCTCGTCAAGCAGCTTCTTTTGAGCCAAAAATCTTCGAAAATTAAAAAAATTATTTTTTTGCGATTTTCGCAACAATTTTTATTTGAAAAGAAGCTCTTCGACGAGAGGAATCCAACGGTGTAAAATTCATTGCCCTAGCTTGCTTAATAACGGAGCTATGGCCGTTTAAAGTTTTAAAATTTCAAACGGCCATAACTCCGTTATTAAGCGACTTAGAGCGATGAATTTAGCACCGTTGGATTCCTCTCGTCAAGCAGCTTCTTTTGAGCCAAAAATCTTCGAAAATTAAAAAAATTATTTTTTTGCGATTTTCGCAACAATTTTTATTTGAAAAGAAGCTCTTCGACGAGAGGAATCCAACGGTGTAAAATTCATTGCCGTGGCTTGCGTAATAACGGAGCTATGGCCGTTTAAAGTTTTGAAATTTCAAACGGCCATAACTCCGTTATTAAGCGACTTAGAGCGATGAATTTAGCACCGTTGGATTCCTCTCGTTAAGCAGCTTCTTTTGAGCTAAAAATCTTCGAAAATTAAAAAAAATATTTTTTTGCGAATTTCGCAAACATTTTTATTTGAAAAGAAGCTCTTGGACGAGAGGAATCCAACGGTGTAAAATTCATTGCCCTAGCTTGCTTAATAACGAAGCTATGGCCGTTTAAAGTTTTGAAATTTCAAACGGCCATAACTCCGTTATTAAGCGACTTAGAGCGATGAATTTAGCACCGTTGGATTCCTCTCGTCAAGCAGCTTCTTTTGAGCCAAAAATCTTCGAAAATTAAAAAAATTATTTTTTTGCGATTTTCGCAACAATTTTTATTTGAAAAGAAGCTCTTCGACGAGAGGAATCCAACGGTGTAAAATTCATTGCCGTGGCTTGCGTAATAACGGAGCTATGGCCGTTTAAAGTTTTGAAATTTCAAACGGCCATAACTCCGTTATTAAGCGACTTAGAGCGATGAATTTAGCACCGTTGGATTCCTCTCGTTAAGCAGCTTCTTTTGAGCTAAAAATCTTCGAAAATTAAAAAAAATATTTTTTTGCGAATTTCGCAAACATTTTTATTTGAAAAGAAGCTCTTGGACGAGAGGAATCCAACGGTGTAAAATTCATTGCCCTAGCTTGCTTAATAACGGAGCTATGGCCGTTTAAAGTTTTGAAATTTCAAACGGCCATAACTCCGTTATTAAGCGACTTAGAGCGATGAATTTAGCACCGTTGGATTCCTCTCGTCAAGCAGCTTCTTTTGAGCCAAAAATCTTCGAAAATTAAAAAAATTATTTTTTTGCGATTTTCGCAACAATTTTTATTTGAAAAGAAGCTCTTCGACGAGAGGAATCCAACGGTGTAAAATTCATTGCCGTGGCTTGCGTAATAACGGAGCTATGGCCGTTTAAAATTTTGAAATTTCAAACGGCCATAACTCCGTTATTAAGCGACTTAGAGCGATGAATTTAGCACCGTTGGATTCCTCTCGTCAAGCAGCTTCTTTTGAGCCAAAAATCTTCGAAAATTAAAAAATTTATTTTTTTGCGAATTTCGCAAAAATTTTTATTTGAAAAGAAGCTCTTCGATGAGAGGAATCCAACGGTGTAAAATTCATTGCCGTGGCTTGCGTAATAACGGAGCTATGGCCGTTTAAAGTTTTGAAATTTCAAACGGCCATAACTCCGTTATTAAGCGACTTAGAGCGATGAATTTAGCACCGTTGGATTTCTCTCGTCAAGCAGCTTCTTTTGAGCCAAAAATCTTCGAAAATTAAAAAAATTATTTTTTTGCGAATTTCGCAAAAATTTTTATTTTAAAAGAAGCTCTTTGACGAGAGGAATCCAACGGTGTAAAATTCATTGCCCTAGCTTGCTTAATAACGGAGCTATGGCCGTTTAAAGTTTTAAAATTTCAAACGGCCATAACTCCGTTATTAAGCGACTTAGAGCGATGAATTTAGCACCGTTGGATTCCTCTCGTTAAGCAGCTTCTTTTGAGCTAAAAATCTTCGAAAATTAAAAAAAATATTTTTTTGCGAATTTCGCAAAAATTTTTATTTGAAAAGAAGCTCTTTGACGAGAGGAATCCAACGGTGTAAAATTCATTGCCCTAGCTTGCTTAATAACGGAGCTATGGCCGTTTAAAGTTTTAAAATTTCAAACGGCCATAACTCCGTTATTAAGCGACTTAGAGCGATGAATTTAGCACCGTTGGATTCCTCTCGTCAAGCAGCTTCTTTTGAGCTAAAAATCTTCGAAAATTAAAAAAAATATTTTTTTGCGAATTTCGCAAAAATTTTTATTTGAAAAGAAGCTCTTCGACGAGAGGAATCCAACGGTGTAAAATTCATTGCCGTGGCTTGCGTAATAACGGAGCTATGGCCGTTTAAAGTTTTGAAATTTCAAACGGCCATAACTCCGTTATTAAGCGACTTAGAGCGATGAATTTAGCACCGTTGGATTCCTCTCGTCAAGCAGCTTCTTTTGAGCTAAAAATCTTCGAAAATTAAAAAAAATATTTTTTTGCGAATTTCGCAAAAATTTTTGCTTGAAAAGAAGCTCTTCGACGAGAGGAATCCAACGGTGTAAAATTCATTGCCGTAGCTTGCGTAATAACGGAGCTATGGCCGTTTAAAGTTTTGAAATTTCAAACGGCCATAACTCCGTTATTAAGCGACTTAGAGCGATGAATTTAGCACCGTTGGATTCCTCTCGTCAAGCAGCTTCTTTTGAGCCAAAAATCTTCGAAAATTAAAAAATTTATTTTTTTGCGAATTTCGCAAAAATTTTTATTTGAAAAGAAGCTCTTCGATGAGAGGAATCCAACGGTGTAAAATTCATTGCCGTGGCTTGCGTAATAACGGAGCTATGGCCGTTTAAAGTTTTGAAATTTCAAACGGCCATAACTCCGTTATTAAGCGACTTACGGCCGTATTCACCAACGACAGTTAACGTTAACTGTAGGTTAAAATACTTCGTTACTTTAGTTACCTATTGTTATAACAATGTTTTCGTATAATTTAACCTACGGTTAACTTTAACTGGCGTTGGTGAATACGGGCCTTAGAGCGATGAATTTAGCACCGTTGGATTTCTCTCGTCAAGCAGCTTCTTTTGAGCCAAAAATCTTCGAAAATTAAAAAAATTATTTTTTTGCGAATTTCGCAAAAATTTTTATTTGAAAAGAAGCTCTTTGACGAGAGGAATCCAACGGTGTAAAATTCATTGCCCTAGCTTGCTTAATAACGGAGGTATGGCCGTTTAAAGTTTTAAAATTTCAAACGGCCATAACTCCGTTATTAAGCGACTTAGAGCGATGAATTTAGCACCGTTGGATTCCTCTCGTTAAGCAGCTTCTTTTGAGCTAAAAATCTTCGAAAATTAAAAAAAATATTTTTTTGCGAATTTCGCAAAAATTTTTATTTGAAAAGAAGCTCTTTGACGAGAGGAATCCAACGGTGTAAAATTCATTGCCCTAGCTTGCTTAATAACGGAGCTATGGCCGTTTAAAGTTTTAAAATTTCAAACGGCCATAACTCCGTTATTAAGCGACTTAGAGCGATGAATTTAGCACCGTTGGATTCCTCTCGTCAAGCAGCTTCTTTTGAGCTAAAAATCTTCGAAAATTAAAAAAAATATTTTTTTGCGAATTTCGCAAAAATTTTTATTTGAAAAGAAGCTCTTCGACGAGAGGAATCCAACGGTGTAAAATTCATTGCCGTGGCTTGCGTAATAACGGAGCTATGGCCGTTTAAAGTTTTGAAATTTCAAACGGCCATAACTCCGTTATTAAGCGACTTAGAGCGATGAATTTAGCACCGTTGGATTCCTCTCGTCAAGCAGCTTCTTTTGAGCTAAAAATCTTCGAAAATTAAAAAAAATATTTTTTTGCGAATTTCGCAAAAATTTTTATTTGAAAAGAAGCTCTTCGACGAGAGGAATCCAACGGTGTAAAATTCATTGCCGTGGCTTGCGTAATAACGGAGCTATGGCCGTTTAAAGTTTTAAAATTTCAAACGGCCATAACTCCGTTATTAAGCGACTTAGAGCGATGAATTTAGCACCGTTGGATTCCTCTCGTTAAGCAGCTTCTTTTGAGCTAAAAATCTTCGAAAATTAAAAAAAATATTTTTTTGCGAATTTCGCAAAAATTTTTATTTGAAAAGAAGCTCTTTGACGAGAGGAATCCAACGGTGTAAAATTCATTGCCCTAGCTTGCTTAATAACGGAGCTATGGCCGTTTAAAGTTTTAAAATTTCAAACGGCCATAACTCCGTTATTAAGCGACTTAGAGCGATGAATTTAGCACCGTTGGATTCCTCTCGTCAAGCAGCTTCTTTTGAGCTAAAAATCTTCGAAAATTAAAAAAAATATTTTTTTGCGAATTTCGCAAAAATTTTTATTTGAAAAGAAGCTCTTCGACGAGAGGAATCCAACGGTGTAAAATTCATTGCCGTGGCTTGCGTAATAACGGAGCTATGGCCGTTTAAAGTTTTGAAATTTCAAACGGCCATAACTCCGTTATTAAGCGACTTAGAGCGATGAATTTAGCACCGTTTAATTTCTCTCGTCAAGCAGCTTCTTTTGAGCCAAAAATCTTCGAAAATTAAAAAAATTATTTTTTTGCGAATTTCGCAAAAATTTTTATTTGAAAAGAAGCTCTTTGACGAGAGGAATCCAACGGTGTAAAATTCATTGCCCTAGCTTGCTTAATAACGGAGCTATGGCCGTTTAAAGTTTTAAAATTTCAAACGGCCATAACTCCGTTATTAAGCGACTTAGAGCGATGAATTTAGCACCGTTGGATTCCTCTCGTTAAGCAGCTTCTTTTGAGCTAAAAATCTTCGAAAATTAAAAAAAATATTTTTTTGCGAATTTCGCAAAAATTTTTATTTGAAAAGAAGCTCTTTGACGAGAGGAATCCAACGGTGTAAAATTCATTGCCCTAGCTTGCTTAATAACGGAGCTATGGCCGTTTAAAGTTTTAAAATTTCAAACGGCCATAACTCCGTTATTAAGCGACTTAGAGCGATGAATTTAGCACCGTTGGATTCCTCTCGTCAAGCAGCTTCTTTTGAGCTAAAAATCTTCGAAAATTAAAAAAAATATTTTTTTGCGAATTTCGCAAAAATTTTTATTTGAAAAGAAGCTCTTCGACGAGAGGAATCCAACGGTGTAAAATTCATTGCCGTGGCTTGCGTAATAACGGAGCTATGGCCGTTTAAAGTTTTAAAATTTCAAACGGCCATAACTCCGTTATTAAGCGACTTAGAGCGATGAATTTAGCACCGTTGGATTCCTCTCGTTAAGCAGCTTCTTTTGAGCTAAAAATCTTCGAAAATTAAAAAAAATATTTTTTTGCGAATTTCGCAAAAATTTTTATTTGAAAAGAAGCTCTTTGACGAGAGGAATCCAACGGTGTAAAATTCATTGCCCTAGCTTGCTTAATAACGGAGCTATGGCCGTTTAAAATTTTAAAATTTCAAACGGCCATAACTCCGTTATTAAGCGACTTAGAGCGATGAATTTAGCACCGTTGGATTCCTCTCGTCAAGCAGCTTCTTTTGAGCTAAAAATCTTCGAAAATTAAAAAAAATATTTTTTTGCGAATTTCGCAAAAATTTTTATTTGAAAAGAAGCTCTTCGACGAGAGGAATCCAACGGTGTAAAATTCATTGCCGTGGCTTGCGTAATAACGGAGCTATGGCCGTTTAAAGTTTTAAAATTTCAAACGGCCATAACTCCGTTATTAAGCGACTTAGAGCGATGAATTTAGCACCGTTGGATTCCTCTCGTTAAGCAGCTTCTTTTGAGCTAAAAATCTTCGAAAATTAAAAAAAATATTTTTTTGCGAATTTCGCAAAAATTTTTATTTGAAAAGAAGCTCTTTGACGAGAGGAATCCAACGGTGTAAAATTCATTGCCCTAGCTTGCTTAATAACGGAGCTATGGCCGTTTAAAGTTTTAAAATTTCAAACGGCCATAACTCCGTTATTAAGCGACTTAGAGCGATGAATTTAGCACCGTTGGATTCCTCTCGTCAAGCAGCTTCTTTTGAGCTAAAAATCTTCGAAAATTAAAAAAAATATTTTTTTGCGAATTTCGCAAAAATTTTTATTTGAAAAGAAGCTCTTCGACGAGAGGAATCCAACGGTGTAAAATTCATTGCCGTGGCTTGCGTAATAACGGAGCTATGGCCGTTTAAAGTTTTGAAATTTCAAACGGCCATAACTCCGTTATTAAGCGACTTAGAGCGATGAATTTAGCACCGTTGGATTCCTCTCGTCAAGCAGCTTCTTTTGAGCCAAAAATCTTCGAAAATTAAAAAAATTATTTTTTTGCGATTTTCGCAAAAATTTTTATTTGAAAAGAAGTTCTTCGACGAGAGGAATCCAACGGTGTAAAATTCATTGCCGTGGCTTGCGTAATAACGGAGCTATGGCCGTTTAAAGTTTTGAAATTTCAAACGGCCATAACTCCGTTATTAAGCGACTTAGAGCGATGAATTTAGCACCGTTGGATTCCTCTCGTCAAGCAGCTTCTTTTGAGCCAAAAATCTTCGAAAATTAAAAAAAATATTTTTTTGCGAATTTCGCAAAAATTTTTATTTGAAAAGAAGCTCTTTGACGAGAGGAATCCAACGGTGTAAAATTCATTTCCGTAGCTTGCTTAATAACGGAGCTATGGCCGTTTAAAATTTTGAAATTTCAAACGGCCATAACTCCGTTATTAAGCGACTTAGAGCGATGAATTTAGCACCGTTGGATTCCTCTCGTCAAGCAGCTTCTTTTGAGCCAAAAATCTTCGAAAATTAAAAAAAATATTTTTTTGCGAATTTCGCAAAAATTTTTAATTGAAAAGAAGGTCTTCGACGAGAGGAATCCAACGGTGTAAAATTCATTGCCGTAGCTTGCTTAATAACGGAGCTATGGCCGTTTAAAGTTTTGAAATTTCAAACGGCCATAAGTCCGTTATTAAGCAACTTAGAGCGATGAATTTAGCACCGTTGGATTCCTCTCGTCAAGCAGCTTCTTTTGAGCTAAAAATCTTCGAAAATTAAAAAAAATATTTTTTTGCGAATTTCGCAAAAATTTTTATTTGAAAAGAAGCTCTTCGACGAGAGGAATCCAACGGTGTAAAATTCATTGCCGTGGCTTGCGTAATAACGGAGCTATGGCCGTTTAAAGTTTTAAAATTTCAAACGGCCATAACTCCGTTATTAAGCGACTTAGAGCGATGAATTTAGCACCGTTGGATTCCTCTCGTTAAGCAGCTTCTTTTGAGCTAAAAATCTTCGAAAATTAAAAAAAATATTTTTTTGCGAATTTCGCAAAAATTTTTATTTGAAAAGAAGCTCTTTGACGAGAGGAATCCAACGGTGTAAAATTCATTGCCCTAGCTTGCTTAATAACGGAGCTATGGCCGTTTAAAATTTTAAAATTTCAAACGGCCATAACTCCGTTATTAAGCGACTTAGAGCGATGAATTTAGCACCGTTGGATTCCTCTCGTCAAGCAGCTTCTTTTGAGCTAAAAATCTTCGAAAATTAAAAAAAATATTTTTTTGCGAATTTCGCAAAAATTTTTATTTGAAAAGAAGCTCTTCGACGAGAGGAATCCAACGGTGTAAAATTCATTGCCGTGGCTTGCGTAATAACGGAGCTATGGCCGTTTAAAGTTTTAAAATTTCAAACGGCCATAACTCCGTTATTAAGCGACTTAGAGCGATGAATTTAGCACCGTTGGATTCCTCTCGTTAAGCAGCTTCTTTTGAGCTAAAAATCTTCGAAAATTAAAAAAAATATTTTTTTGCGAATTTCGCAAAAATTTTTATTTGAAAAGAAGCTCTTTGACGAGAGGAATCCAACGGTGTAAAATTCATTGCCCTAGCTTGCTTAATAACGGAGCTATGGCCGTTTAAAGTTTTAAAATTTCAAACGGCCATAACTCCGTTATTAAGCGACTTAGAGCGATGAATTTAGCACCGTTGGATTCCTCTCGTCAAGCAGCTTCTTTTGAGCTAAAAATCTTCGAAAATTAAAAAAAATATTTTTTTGCGAATTTCGCAAAAATTTTTATTTGAAAAGAAGCTCTTCGACGAGAGGAATCCAACGGTGTAAAATTCATTGCCGTGGCTTGCGTAATAACGGAGCTATGGCCGTTTAAAGTTTTGAAATTTCAAACGGCCATAACTCCGTTATTAAGCGACTTAGAGCGATGAATTTAGCACCGTTGGATTCCTCTCGTCAAGCAGCTTCTTTTGAGCCAAAAATCTTCGAAAATTAAAAAAATTATTTTTTTGCGATTTTCGCAAAAATTTTTATTTGAAAAGAAGTTCTTCGACGAGAGGAATCCAACGGTGTAAAATTCATTGCCGTGGCTTGCGTAATAACGGAGCTATGGCCGTTTAAAGTTTTGAAATTTCAAACGGCCATAACTCCGTTATTAAGCGACTTAGAGCGATGAATTTAGCACCGTTGGATTCCTCTCGTCAAGCAGCTTCTTTTGAGCCAAAAATCTTCGAAAATTAAAAAAAATATTTTTTTGCGAATTTCGCAAAAATTTTTATTTGAAAAGAAGCTCTTTGACGAGAGGAATCCAACGGTGTAAAATTCATTTCCGTAGCTTGCTTAATAACGGAGCTATGGCCGTTTAAAATTTTGAAATTTCAAACGGCCATAACTCCGTTATTAAGCGACTTAGAGCGATGAATTTAGCACCGTTGGATTCCTCTCGTCAAGCAGCTTCTTTTGAGCCAAAAATCTTCGAAAATTAAAAAAAATATTTTTTTGCGAATTTCGCAAAAATTTTTAATTGAAAAGAAGGTCTTCGACGAGAGGAATCCAACGGTGTAAAATTCATTGCCGTAGCTTGCTTAATAACGGAGCTATGGCCGTTTAAAGTTTTGAAATTTCAAACGGCCATAAGTCCGTTATTAAGCAACTTAGAGCGATGAATTTAGCACCGTTGGATTCCTCTCGTCAAGCAGCTTCTTTTGAGCTAAAAATCTTCGAAAATTAAAAAAAATATTTTTTTGCGAATTTCGCAAAAATTTTTATTTGAAAAGAAGCTCTTCGACGAGAGGAATCCAACGGTGTAAAATTCATTGCCCTAGCTTGCTTAATAACGGAGCTATGGCCGTTTAAAGTTTTAAAATTTCAAACGGCCATAACTCCGTTATTAAGCGACTTAGAGCGATGAATTTAGCACCGTTGGATTCCTCTCGTCAAGCAGCTTCTTTTGAGCTAAAAATCTTCGAAAATTAAAAAAACTATTTTTTTGCGAATTTCGCAAAAATTTTTATTTGAAAAGAAGCTCTTCGACGAGAGGAATCCAACGGTGTAAAATTCATTGCCGTGGCTTGCGTAATAACGGAGCTATGGCCGTTTAAAGTTTTGAAATTTCAAACGGCCATAACTCCGTTATTAAGCGACTTAGAGCGATGAATTTAGCACCGTTGGATTCCTCTCGTCAAGCAGCTTCTTTTGAGCTAAAAATCTTCGAAAATTAAAAAAAATATTTTTTTGCGAATTTCGCAAAAATTTTTATTTGAAAAGAAGCTCTTTGACGAGAGGAATCCAACGGTGTAAAATTCATTGCCGTGGCTTGCGTAATAACGGAGCTATGGCCGTTTAAAGTTTTGAAATTTCAAACGGCCATAACTCCGTTATTAAGCGACTTAGAGCGATGAATTTAGCACCGTTGGATTCCTCTCGTCAAGCAGCTTCTTTTGAGCCAAAAATCTTCGAAAATTAAAAAAAATATTTTTTTGCGAATTTCGCAAAAATTTTTATTTGAAAAGAAGCTCTTCGACGAGAGGAATCCAACGGTGTAAAATTCATTGCCGTAGCTTGCGTAATAACGGAGCTATGGCCGTTTAAAGTTTTGAAATTTCAAACGGCCATAAGTCCGTTATTAAGCAACTTAGAGCGATGAATTTAGCACCGTTGGATTCCTCTCGTCAAGCAGCTTCTTTTGAGCTAAAATTCTTCGAAAATTAAAAAAAATATTTTTTTGCGAATTTCGCAAAAATTTTTATTTGAAAAGAAGCTCTTCGACGAGAGGAATCCAACGGTGTAAAATTCATTGCCGTGGCTTGCGTAATAACGGAGCTATGGCCGTTTAAAGTTTTGAAATTTCAAACGGCCATAACTCCGTTATTAAGCGACTTAGAGCGATGAATTTAGCACCGTTGGATTCCTCTCGTCAAGCAGCTTCTTTTGAGCCAAAAATCTTCGAAAATTAAAAAAAATATTTTTTTGCGATTTTCGCAAAAATTTTTATTTGAAAAGAAGGTCTTCGACGAGAGGAATCCAACGGTGTAAAATTCATTGCCGGAGCTTGCGTAATAACGGAGCTATGGCCGTTTAAAATTTTGAAATTTCAAACGGCCATAACTCCGTTATTAAGCGACTTAGAGCTATGAATTTAGCACCGTTGGATTCCTCTCGTCAAGCAGCTTCTTTTGAGCTAAAAATCTTCGAAAATTAAAAAAAATATTTTTTTGCGAATTTCGCAAAAATTTTTATGTGAAAAGAAGCTCTTCGACGAGAGGAATCCAACGGTGTAAAATTCATTGCCGTGGCTTGCGTAATAACGGAGCTATGGCCGTTTAAAGTTTTGAAATTTCAAACGGCCATAACTCCGTTATTAAGCGACTTAGAGCGATGAATTTAGCACCGTTGGATTCCTCTCGTCAAGCAGCTTCTTTTGAGCTAAAAATCTTCGAAAATTAAAAAAATTATTTTTTTGCGAATTTCGCAAAAATTTTTATTTGAAAAGAAGGTCTTCGACGAGAGGAAACCAACGGTGTAAAATTCATTGCCGTAGCTTGCTTAATAACGGAGCTATGGCCGTTTAAAGTTTTGAAATTTCAAACGGCCATAACTCCGTTATTAAGCGACTTAGAGCGATGAATTTAGCACCGTTGGATTCCTCTCGTCAAGCAGCTTCTTTTGAGCCAAAAATCTTCGAAAATTAAAAAAATTATTTTTTTGCGATTTTCGCAAAAATTTTTATTTGAAAAGAAGCTCTTCGACGAGAGGAATCCAACGGTGTAAAATTCATTGCCGTGGCTTGCGTAATAACGGAGCTATGGCCGTTTAAAGTTTTGAAATTTCAAACGGCCATAACTCCGTTATTAAGCGACTTAGAGCGATGAATTTAGCACCGTTGGATTCCTCTCGTCAAGCAGCTTCTTTTGAGCCAAAAATCTTCGAAAATTAAAAAAATTATTTTTTTGCGATTTTCGCAAAAATTTTTATTTGAAAAGAAGGTCTTCGACGAGAGGAATCCAACGGTGTAAAATTCATTGCCGGAGCTTGCGTAATAACGGAGCTATGGCCGTTTAAAATTTTGAAATTTCAAACGGCCATAACTCCGTTATTAAGCGACTTAGAGCTATGAATTTAGCACCGTTGGATTCCTCTCGTCAAGCAGCTTCTTTTGAGCTAAAAATCTTCGAAAATTAAAAAAAATATTTTTTTGCGAATTTCGCAAAAATTTTTATTTGAAAAGAAGCTCTTCGACGAGAGGAATCCAACGGTGTAAAATTCATTGCCGTGGCTTGCGTAATAACGGAGCTATGGCCGTTTAAAGTTTTGAAATTTCAAACGGCCATAACTCCGTTATTAAGCGACTTAGAGCGATGAATTTAGCACCGTTGGATTCCTCTCGTCAAGCAGCTTCTTTTGAGCTAAAAATCTTCGAAAATTAAAAAAAATATTTTTTTGCGAATTTCGCAAAAATTTTTGCTTGAAAAGAAGCTCTTCGACGAGAGGAATCCAACGGTGTAAAATTCATTGCCGTAGCTTGCGTAATAACGGAGCTATGGCCGTTTAAAGTTTTGAAATTTCAAACGGCCATAACTCCGTTATTAAGCGACTTAGAGCGATGAATTTAGCACCGTTGGATTCCTCTCGTCAAGCAGCTTCTTTTGAGCCAAAAATCTTCGAAAATTAAAAAATTTATTTTTTTGCGAATTTCGCAAAAATTTTTATTTGAAAAGAAGCTCTTCGATGAGAGGAATCCAACGGTGTAAAATTCATTGCCGTGGCTTGCGTAATAACGGAGCTATGGCCGTTTAAAGTTTTGAAATTTCAAACGGCCATAACTCCGTTATTAAGCGACTTACGGCCGTATTCACCAACGACAGTTAACGTTAACTGTAGGTTAAAATACTTCGTTACTTTAGTTACCTATTGTTATAACAATGTTTTCGTATAATTTAACCTACGGTTAACTTTAACTGGCGTTGGTGAATACGGGCCTTAGAGCGATGAATTTAGCACCGTTGGATTTCTCTCGTCAAGCAGCTTCTTTTGAGCCAAAAATCTTCGAAAATTAAAAAAATTATTTTTTTGCGAATTTCGCAAAAATTTTTATTTGAAAAGAAGCTCTTTGACGAGAGGAATCCAACGGTGTAAAATTCATTGCCCTAGCTTGCTTAATAACGGAGGTATGGCCGTTTAAAGTTTTAAAATTTCAAACGGCCATAACTCCGTTATTAAGCGACTTAGAGCGATGAATTTAGCACCGTTGGATTCCTCTCGTTAAGCAGCTTCTTTTGAGCTAAAAATCTTCGAAAATTAAAAAAAATATTTTTTTGCGAATTTCGCAAAAATTTTTATTTGAAAAGAAGCTCTTTGACGAGAGGAATCCAACGGTGTAAAATTCATTGCCCTAGCTTGCTTAATAACGGAGCTATGGCCGTTTAAAGTTTTAAAATTTCAAACGGCCATAACTCCGTTATTAAGCGACTTAGAGCGATGAATTTAGCACCGTTGGATTCCTCTCGTCAAGCAGCTTCTTTTGAGCTAAAAATCTTCGAAAATTAAAAAAAATATTTTTTTGCGAATTTCGCAAAAATTTTTATTTGAAAAGAAGCTCTTCGACGAGAGGAATCCAACGGTGTAAAATTCATTGCCGTGGCTTGCGTAATAACGGAGCTATGGCCGTTTAAAGTTTTGAAATTTCAAACGGCCATAACTCCGTTATTAAGCGACTTAGAGCGATGAATTTAGCACCGTTGGATTCCTCTCGTCAAGCAGCTTCTTTTGAGCTAAAAATCTTCGAAAATTAAAAAAAATATTTTTTTGCGAATTTCGCAAAAATTTTTATTTGAAAAGAAGCTCTTCGACGAGAGGAATCCAACGGTGTAAAATTCATTGCCGTGGCTTGCGTAATAACGGAGCTATGGCCGTTTAAAGTTTTAAAATTTCAAACGGCCATAACTCCGTTATTAAGCGACTTAGAGCGATGAATTTAGCACCGTTGGATTCCTCTCGTTAAGCAGCTTCTTTTGAGCTAAAAATCTTCGAAAATTAAAAAAAATATTTTTTTGCGAATTTCGCAAAAATTTTTATTTGAAAAGAAGCTCTTTGACGAGAGGAATCCAACGGTGTAAAATTCATTGCCCTAGCTTGCTTAATAACGGAGCTATGGCCGTTTAAAGTTTTGAAATTTCAAACGGCCATAACTCCGTTATTAAGCGACTTAGAGCGATGAATTTAGCACCGTTGGATTCCTCTCGTCAAGCAGCTTCTTTTGAGCTAAAAATCTTCGAAAATTAAAAAAAATATTTTTTTGCGAATTTCGCAAAAATTTTTGCTTGAAAAGAAGCTCTTCGACGAGAGGAATCCAACGGTGTAAAATTCATTGCCGTAGCTTGCGTAATAACGGAGCTATGGCCGTTTAAAGTTTTGAAATTTCAAACGGCCATAAGTCCGTTATTAAGCAACTTAGAGCGATGAATTTAGCACCGTTGGATTCCTCTCGTCAAGCAGCTTCTTTTGAGCTAAAAATCTTCGAAAATTAAAAAAAATATTTTTTTGCGAATTTCGCAAAAATTTTTATTTGAAAAGAAGCTCTTCGACGAGAGGAATCCAACGGTGTAAAATTCATTGCCGTGGCTTGCGTAATAACGGAGCTATGGCCGTTTAAAGTTTTGAAATTTCAAACGGCCATAACTCCGTTATTAAGCGACTTAGAGCGATGAATTTAGCACCGTTGGATTCCTCTCGTCAAGCAGCTTCTTTTGAGCCAAAAATCTTCGAAAATTAAAAAAATTATTTTTTTGCGAATTTCGCAAAAATTTTTATTTGTAAAGAAGCTCTTTGACGAGAGGAATCCAACGGTGTAAAATTCATTGCCGTGGCTTGCGTAATAACGGAGCTATGGCCGTTTAAAGTTTTGAAATTTCAAACGGCCATAACTCCGTTATTAAGCGACTTAGAGCGATGAATTTAGCACCGTTGGATTCCTCTCGTCAAGCAGCTTCTTTTGAGCCAAAAATCTTCGAAAATTAAAAAAAATATTTTTTTGCGAATTTCGCAAAAATTTTTATTTGAAAAGAAGCTCTTGGACGAGAGGAATCCAACGGTGTAAAATTCATTGCCCTAGCTTGCTTAATAACGGAGCTATGGCCGTTTAAAGTTTTGAAATTTCAAACGGCCATAACTCCGTTATTAAGCGACTTAGAGCGATGAATTTGGCACCGTTGGATTCCTCTCGTCAAGCAGCTTCTTTTGAGCCAAAAATCTTCGAAAATTAAAAAATTTATTTTTTTGCGAATTTCGCAAAAATTTTTATTTGAAAAGAAGCTCTTCGATGAGAGGAATCCAACGGTGTAAAATTCATTGCCGTAGCTTGCGTAAAAACGGAGCTATGGCCGTTTAAAGTTTTGAAATTTCAAACGGCCATAACTCCGTTATTAAGCGACTTAGAGCGATGAATTTAGCACCGTTGGATTCCTCTCGTCAAGCAGCTTCTTTTGAGCCAAAAATCTTCGAAAATTAAAAAATTTATTTTTTTGCGAATTTCGCAACAATTTTTATTTGAAAAGAAGCTCTTCGACGAGAGGAATCCAACGGTGTAAAATTCATTGCCCTAGCTTGCTTAATAACGGAGCTATGGCCGTTTAAAGTTTTAAAATTTCAAACGGCCATAACTCCGTTATTAAGCGACTTAGAGCGATGAATTTAGCACCGTTGGATTCCTCTCGTTAAGCAGCTTCTTTTGAGCTAAAAATCTTCGAAAATTAAAAAAAATATTTTTTTGCGAATTTCGCAAAAATTTTTATTTGAAAAGAAGCTCTTGGACGAGAGGAATCCAACGGTGTAAAATTCATTGCCCTAGCTTGCTTAATAACGGAGCTATGGCCGTTTAAAGTTTTGAAATTTCAAACGGCCATAACTCCGTTATTAAGCGACTTAGAGCGATGAATTTAGCACCGTTGGATTCCTCTCGTCAAGCAGCTTCTTTTGAGCCAAAAATCTTCGAAAATTAAAAAAATTATTTTTTTGCGATTTTCGCAACAATTTTTATTTGAAAAGAAGCTCTTCGACGAGAGGAATCCAACGGTGTAAAATTCATTGCCCTAGCTTGCTTAATAACGGAGCTATGGCCGTTTAAAGTTTTAAAATTTCAAACGGCCATAACTCCGTTATTAAGCGACTTAGAGCGATGAATTTAGCACCGTTGGATTCCTCTCGTCAAGCAGCTTCTTTTGAGCCAAAAATCTTCGAAAATTAAAAAAATTATTTTTTTGCGATTTTCGCAACAATTTTTATTTGAAAAGAAGCTCTTCGACGAGAGGAATCCAACGGTGTAAAATTCATTGCCGTGGCTTGCGTAATAACGGAGCTATGGCCGTTTAAAGTTTTGAAATTTCAAACGGCCATAACTCCGTTATTAAGCGACTTAGAGCGATGAATTTAGCACCGTTGGATTCCTCTCGTTAAGCAGCTTCTTTTGAGCTAAAAATCTTCGAAAATTAAAAAAAATATTTTTTTGCGAATTTCGCAAACATTTTTATTTGAAAAGAAGCTCTTGGACGAGAGGAATCCAACGGTGTAAAATTCATTGCCCTAGCTTGCTTAATAACGAAGCTATGGCCGTTTAAAGTTTTGAAATTTCAAACGGCCATAACTCCGTTATTAAGCGACTTAGAGCGATGAATTTAGCACCGTTGGATTCCTCTCGTCAAGCAGCTTCTTTTGAGCCAAAAATCTTCGAAAATTAAAAAAATTATTTTTTTGCGATTTTCGCAACAATTTTTATTTGAAAAGAAGCTCTTCGACGAGAGGAATCCAACGGTGTAAAATTCATTGCCGTGGCTTGCGTAATAACGGAGCTATGGCCGTTTAAAGTTTTGAAATTTCAAACGGCCATAACTCCGTTATTAAGCGACTTAGAGCGATGAATTTAGCACCGTTGGATTCCTCTCGTTAAGCAGCTTCTTTTGAGCTAAAAATCTTCGAAAATTAAAAAAAATATTTTTTTGCGAATTTCGCAAACATTTTTATTTGAAAAGAAGCTCTTGGACGAGAGGAATCCAACGGTGTAAAATTCATTGCCCTAGCTTGCTTAATAACGGAGCTATGGCCGTTTAAAGTTTTGAAATTTCAAACGGCCATAACTCCGTTATTAAGCGACTTAGAGCGATGAATTTAGCACCGTTGGATTCCTCTCGTCAAGCAGCTTCTTTTGAGCCAAAAATCTTCGAAAATTAAAAAAATTATTTTTTTGCGATTTTCGCAACAATTTTTATTTGAAAAGAAGCTCTTCGACGAGAGGAATCCAACGGTGTAAAATTCATTGCCGTGGCTTGCGTAATAACGGAGCTATGGCCGTTTAAAATTTTGAAATTTCAAACGGCCATAACTCCGTTATTAAGCGACTTAGAGCGATGAATTTAGCACCGTTGGATTCCTCTCGTCAAGCAGCTTCTTTTGAGCCAAAAATCTTCGAAAATTAAAAAATTTATTTTTTTGCGAATTTCGCAAAAATTTTTATTTGAAAAGAAGCTCTTCGATGAGAGGAATCCAACGGTGTAAAATTCATTGCCGTGGCTTGCGTAATAACGGAGCTATGGCCGTTTAAAGTTTTGAAATTTCAAACGGCCATAACTCCGTTATTAAGCGACTTAGAGCGATGAATTTAGCACCGTTGGATTTCTCTCGTCAAGCAGCTTCTTTTGAGCCAAAAATCTTCGAAAATTAAAAAAATTATTTTTTTGCGAATTTCGCAAAAATTTTTATTTTAAAAGAAGCTCTTTGACGAGAGGAATCCAACGGTGTAAAATTCATTGCCCTAGCTTGCTTAATAACGGAGCTATGGCCGTTTAAAGTTTTAAAATTTCAAACGGCCATAACTCCGTTATTAAGCGACTTAGAGCGATGAATTTAGCACCGTTGGATTCCTCTCGTTAAGCAGCTTCTTTTGAGCTAAAAATCTTCGAAAATTAAAAAAAATATTTTTTTGCGAATTTCGCAAAAATTTTTATTTGAAAAGAAGCTCTTTGACGAGAGGAATCCAACGGTGTAAAATTCATTGCCCTAGCTTGCTTAATAACGGAGCTATGGCCGTTTAAAGTTTTAAAATTTCAAACGGCCATAACTCCGTTATTAAGCGACTTAGAGCGATGAATTTAGCACCGTTGGATTCCTCTCGTCAAGCAGCTTCTTTTGAGCTAAAAATCTTCGAAAATTAAAAAAAATATTTTTTTGCGAATTTCGCAAAAATTTTTATTTGAAAAGAAGCTCTTCGACGAGAGGAATCCAACGGTGTAAAATTCATTGCCGTGGCTTGCGTAATAACGGAGCTATGGCCGTTTAAAGTTTTGAAATTTCAAACGGCCATAACTCCGTTATTAAGCGACTTAGAGCGATGAATTTAGCACCGTTGGATTCCTCTCGTCAAGCAGCTTCTTTTGAGCTAAAAATCTTCGAAAATTAAAAAAAATATTTTTTTGCGAATTTCGCAAAAATTTTTGCTTGAAAAGAAGCTCTTCGACGAGAGGAATCCAACGGTGTAAAATTCATTGCCGTAGCTTGCGTAATAACGGAGCTATGGCCGTTTAAAGTTTTGAAATTTCAAACGGCCATAACTCCGTTATTAAGCGACTTAGAGCGATGAATTTAGCACCGTTGGATTCCTCTCGTCAAGCAGCTTCTTTTGAGCCAAAAATCTTCGAAAATTAAAAAATTTATTTTTTTGCGAATTTCGCAAAAATTTTTATTTGAAAAGAAGCTCTTCGATGAGAGGAATCCAACGGTGTAAAATTCATTGCCGTGGCTTGCGTAATAACGGAGCTATGGCCGTTTAAAGTTTTGAAATTTCAAACGGCCATAACTCCGTTATTAAGCGACTTACGGCCGTATTCACCAACGACAGTTAACGTTAACTGTAGGTTAAAATACTTCGTTACTTTAGTTACCTATTGTTATAACAATGTTTTCGTATAATTTAACCTACGGTTAACTTTAACTGGCGTTGGTGAATACGGGCCTTAGAGCGATGAATTTAGCACCGTTGGATTTCTCTCGTCAAGCAGCTTCTTTTGAGCCAAAAATCTTCGAAAATTAAAAAAATTATTTTTTTGCGAATTTCGCAAAAATTTTTATTTGAAAAGAAGCTCTTTGACGAGAGGAATCCAACGGTGTAAAATTCATTGCCCTAGCTTGCTTAATAACGGAGGTATGGCCGTTTAAAGTTTTAAAATTTCAAACGGCCATAACTCCGTTATTAAGCGACTTAGAGCGATGAATTTAGCACCGTTGGATTCCTCTCGTTAAGCAGCTTCTTTTGAGCTAAAAATCTTCGAAAATTAAAAAAAATATTTTTTTGCGAATTTCGCAAAAATTTTTATTTGAAAAGAAGCTCTTTGACGAGAGGAATCCAACGGTGTAAAATTCATTGCCCTAGCTTGCTTAATAACGGAGCTATGGCCGTTTAAAGTTTTAAAATTTCAAACGGCCATAACTCCGTTATTAAGCGACTTAGAGCGATGAATTTAGCACCGTTGGATTCCTCTCGTCAAGCAGCTTCTTTTGAGCTAAAAATCTTCGAAAATTAAAAAAAATATTTTTTTGCGAATTTCGCAAAAATTTTTATTTGAAAAGAAGCTCTTCGACGAGAGGAATCCAACGGTGTAAAATTCATTGCCGTGGCTTGCGTAATAACGGAGCTATGGCCGTTTAAAGTTTTGAAATTTCAAACGGCCATAACTCCGTTATTAAGCGACTTAGAGCGATGAATTTAGCACCGTTGGATTCCTCTCGTCAAGCAGCTTCTTTTGAGCTAAAAATCTTCGAAAATTAAAAAAAATATTTTTTTGCGAATTTCGCAAAAATTTTTGCTTGAAAAGAAGCTCTTCGACGAGAGGAATCCAACGGTGTAAAATTCATTGCCGTAGCTTGCGTAATAACGGAGCTATGGCCGTTTAAAGTTTTGAAATTTCAAACGGCCATAACTCCGTTATTAAGCGACTTAGAGCGATGAATTTAGCACCGTTGGATTCCTCTCGTCAAGCAGCTTCTTTTGAGCCAAAAATCTTCGAAAATTAAAAAAATTATTTTTTTGCGAATTTCGCAAAAACTTTTATTTGAAACGAAGCTCTTCGATGAGAGGAATCCAACGGTGTAAAATTCATTGCCGTAGCTTGCGTAATAACGGAGCTATGGCCGTTTAAAGTTTTGAAATTTCAAACGGCCATAACTCCGTTATTAAGCGACTTAGAGCGATGAATTTAGCACCGTTGGATTCCTCTCGTCAAGCAGCTTCTTTTGAGCCAAAAATCTTCGAAAATTAAAAAATTTATTTTTTTGCGAATTTCGCAACAATTTTTATTTGAAAAGAAGCTCTTCGACGAGAGGAATCCAACGGTGTAAAATTCATTGCCCTAGCTTGCTTAATAACGGAGCTATGGCCGTTTAAAGTTTTAAAATTTCAAACGGCCATAACTCCGTTATTAAGCGACTTAGAGCGATGAATTTAGCACCGTTGAATTCCTCTCGTTAAGCAGCTTCTTTTGAGCTAAAAATCTTCGAAAATTAAAAAAAATATTTTTTTGCGAATTTCGCAAAAATTTTTATTTGAAAAGAAGCTCTTTGACGAGAGGAATCCAACGGTGTAAAATTCATTGCCCTAGCTTGCTTAATAACGGAGCTATGGCCGTTTAAAGTTTTAAAATTTCAAACGGCCATAACTCCGTTATTAAGCGACTTAGAGCGATGAATTTAGCACCGTTGGATTCCTCTCGTTAAGCAGCTTCTTTTGAGCTAAAAATCTTCGAAAATTAAAAAAAATATTTTTTTGCGAATTTCGCAAAAATTTTTATTTGAAAAGAAGCTCTTTGACGAGAGGAATCCAACGGTGTAAAATTCATTGCCCTAGCTTGCTTAATAACGGAGCTATGGCCGTTTAAAGTTTTAAAATTTCAAACGGCCATAACTCCGTTATTAAGCGACTTAGAGCGATGAATTTAGCACCGTTGGATTCCTCTCGTCAAGCAGCTTTTTTTGAGCTAAAAATCTTCGAAAATTAAAAAAAATATTTTTTTGCGAATTTCGCAAAAATTTTTATTTGAAAAGAAGCTCTTCGACGAGAGGAATCCAACGGTGTAAAATTCATTGCCGTGGCTTGCGTAATAACGGAGCTATGGCCGTTTAAAGTTTTGAAATTTCAAACGGCCATAACTCCGTTATTAAGCGACTTAGAGCGATGAATTTAGCACCGTTGGATTTCTCTCGTCAAGCAGCTTCTTTTGAGCCAAAAATCTTCGAAAATTAAAAAAATTATTTTTTGCGAATTTCGCAAAAATTTTTATTTGAAAAGAAGCTCTTTGACGAGAGGAATCCAACGGTGTAAAATTCATTGCCCTAGCTTGCTTAATAACGGAGCTATGGCCGTTTAAAGTTTTAAAATTTCAAACGGCCATAACTCCGTTATTAAGCGACTTAGGCCCATATTCACCAACGCCAGTTAAAGTTAATTGTAGGTTAAAATGTTTCGTTACCTTAGTTACCTATTGTTACAACAATGTTTTCGTATATTTTAACCTACAGTTAACTTTAACTGGCGTTGGTGAATATGGGCCTTAGAGCGATGAATTTAGCACCGTTGGATTCCTCTCGTTAAGCAGCTTCTTTTGAGCTAAAAATCTTCGAAAATTAAAAAAAATATTTTTTTGCGAATTTCGCAAAAATTTTTATTTGAAAAGAAGCTCTTTGACGAGAGGAATCCAACGGTGTAAAATTCATTGCCCTAGCTTGCTTAATAACGGAGCTATGGCCGTTTAAAGTTTTAAAATTTCAAACGGCCATAACTCCGTTATTAAGCGACTTAGAGCGATGAATTTAGCACCGTTGGATTCCTCTCGTCAAGCAGCTTCTTTTGAGCTAAAAATCTTCGAAAATTAAAAAAAATATTTTTTTGCGAATTTCGCAAAAATTTTTATTTGAAAAGAAGCTCTTCGACGAGAGGAATCCAACGGTGTAAAATTCATTGCCGTGGCTTGCGTAATAACGGAGCTATGGCCGTTTAAAGTTTTAAAATTTCAAACGGCCATAACTCCGTTATTAAGCGACTTAGAGCGATGAATTTAGCACCGTTGGATTCCTCTCGTTAAGCAGCTTCTTTTGAGCTAAAAATCTTCGAAAATTAAAAAAAATATTTTTTTGCGAATTTCGCAAAATTTTTTATTTGAAAAGAAGCTCTTTGACGAGAGGAATCCAACGGTGTAAAATTCATTGCCCTAGCTTGCTTAATAACGGAGCTATGGCCGTTTAAAGTTTTAAAATTTCAAACGGCCATAACTCCGTTATTAAGCGACTTAGAGCGATGAATTTAGCACCGTTGGATTCCTCTCGTTAAGCAGCTTCTTTTGAGCTAAAAATCTTCGAAAATTAAAAAAAATATTTTTTTGCGAATTTCGCAAAAATTTTTATTTGAAAAGAAGCTCTTCGACGAGAGGAATCCAACGGTGTAAAATTCATTGCCGTGGCTTGCGTAATAACGGAGCTATGGCCGTTTAAAGTTTTAAAATTTCAAACGGCCATAACTCCGTTATTAAGCGACTTAGAGCGATGAATTTAGCACCGTTGAATTCCTCTCGTGAAGCAGCTTCTTTTGAGCTAAAAATCTTCGAAAATTAAAAAAAATATTTTTTTGCGAATTTCGCAAAAAATTTTATTTGAAAAGAAGCTCTTTGACGAGAGGAATCCAACGGTGTAAAATTCATTGCCCTAGCTTGCTTAATAACGGAGCTATGGCCGTTTAAAGTTTTAAAATTTCAAACGGCCATAACTCCGTTATTAAGCGACTTAGAGCGATGAATTTAGCACCGTTGGATTCCTCTCGTTAAGCAGCTTCTTTTGAGCTAAAAATCTTCGAAAATTAAAAAAAATATTTTTTTGCGAATTTCGCAAAAATTTTTGCTTGAAAAGAAGCTCTTCGACGAGAGGAATCCAACGGTGTAAAATTCATTGCCGTAGCTTGCGTAATAACGGAGCTATGGCCGTTTAAAGTTTTGAAATTTCAAACGGCCATAAGTCCGTTATTAAGCAACTTAGAGCGATGAATTTAGCACCGTTGGATTCCTCTCGTCAAGCAGCTTCTTTTGAGCTAAAAATCTTCGAAAATTAAAAAAAATATTTTTTTGCGAATTTCGCAAAAATTTTTATTTGAAAAGAAGCTCTTCGACGAGAGGAATCCAACGGTGTAAAATTCATTGCCGTGGCTTGCGTAATAACGGAGCTATGGCCGTTTAAAGTTTTAAAATTTCAAACGGCCATAACTCCGTTATTAAGCGACTTAGAGCGATGAATTTAGCACCGTTGAATTCCTCTCGTGAAGCAGCTTCTTTTGAGCTAAAAATCTTCGAAAATTAAAAAAAATATTTTTTTGCGAATTTCGCAAAAAATTTTATTTGAAAAGAAGCTCTTTGACGAGAGGAATCCAACGGTGTAAAATTCATTGCCCTAGCTTGCTTAATAACGGAGCTATGGCCGTTTAAAGTTTTAAAATTTCAAACGGCCATAACTCCGTTATTAAGCGACTTAGAGCGATGAATTTAGCACCGTTGGATTCCTCTCGTTAAGCAGCTTCTTTTGAGCTAAAAATCTTCGAAAATTAAAAAAAATATTTTTTTGCGAATTTCGCAAAAATTTTTATTTGAAAAGAAGCTCTTTGACGAGAGGAATCCAACGGTGTAAAATTCATTGCCCTAGCTTGCTTAATAACGGAGCTATGGCCGTTTAAAGTTTTAAAATTTCAAACGGCCATAACTCCGTTATTAAGCGACTTAGAGCGATGAATTTAGCACCGTTGGATTCCTCTCGTTAAGCAGCTTCTTTTGAGCTAAAAATCTTCGAAAATTAAAAAAAATATTTTTTTGCGAATTTCGCAAAAATTTTTATTTGAAAAGAAGCTCTTCGACGAGAGGAATCCAACGGTGTAAAATTCATTGCCGTGGCTTGCGTAATAACGGAGCTATGGCCGTTTAAAGTTTTGAAATTTCAAACGGCCATAACTCCGTTATTAAGCGACTTAGAGCGATGAATTTAGCACCGTTGGATTTCTCTCGTCAAGCAGCTTCTTTTGAGCCAAAAATCTTCGAAAATTAAAAAAATTATTTTTTTGCGAATTTCGCAAAAATTTTTATTTGAAAAGAAGCTCTTTGACGAGAGGAATCCAACGGTGTAAAATTCATTGCCCTAGCTTGCTTAATAACGGAGCTATGGCCGTTTAAAGTTTTAAAAATTTCAAACGGCCATAACTCCGTTATTAAGCGACTTAGAGCGATGAATTTAGCACCGTTGGATTCCTCTCGTTAAGCAGCTTCTTTTGAGCTAAAAATCTTCGAAAATTAAAAAAAATATTTTTTTGCGAATTTCGCAAAAATTTTTATTTGAAAAGAAGCTCTTTGACGAGAGGAATCCAACGGTGTAAAATTCATTGCCCTAGCTTGCTTAATAACGGAGCTATGGCCGTTTAAAGTTTTAAAATTTCAAACGGCCATAACTCCGTTATTAAGCGACTTAGAGCGATGAATTTAGCACCGTTGGATTCCTCTCGTCAAGCAGCTTCTTTTGAGCTAAAAATCTTCGAAAATTAAAAAAAATATTTTTTTGCGAATTTCGCAAAAATTTTTATTTGAAAAGAAGCTCTTCGACGAGAGGAATCCAACGGTGTAAAATTCATTGCCGTGGCTTGCGTAATAACGGAGCTATGGCCGTTTAAAGTTTTGAAATTTCAAACGGCCATAACTCCGTTATTAAGCGACTTAGAGCGATGAATTTAGCACCGTTGGATTTCTCTCGTCAAGCAGCTTCTTTTGAGCCAAAAATCTTCGAAAATTAAAAAAATTATTTTTTTGCGAATTTCGCAAAAATTTTTATTTGAAAAGAAGCTCTTTGACGAGAGGAATCCAACGGTGTAAAATTCATTGCCCTAGCTTGCTTAATAACGGAGCTATGGCCGTTTAAAGTTTTAAAATTTCAAACGGCCATAACTCCGTTATTAAGCGACTTAGAGCGATGAATTTAGCACCGTTGGATTCCTCTCGTTAAGCAGCTTCTTTTGAGCTAAAAATCTTCGAAAATTAAAAAAAATATTTTTTTGCGAATTTCGCAAAAATTTTTATTTGAAAAGAAGCTCTTTGACGAGAGGAATCCAACGGTGTAAAATTCATTGCCCTAGCTTGCTTAATAACGGAGCTATGGCCGTTTAAAGTTTTAAAATTTCAAACGGCCATAACTCCGTTATTAAGCGACTTAGAGCGATGAATTTAGCACCGTTGGATTCCTCTCGTCAAGCAGCTTCTTTTGAGCTAAAAATCTTCGAAAATTAAAAAAAATATTTTTTTGCGAATTTCGCAAAAATTTTTATTTGAAAAGAAGCTCTTCGACGAGAGGAATCCAACGGTGTAAAATTCATTGCCGTGGCTTGCGTAATAACGGAGCTATGGCCGTTTAAAGTTTTGAAATTTCAAACGGCCATAACTCCGTTATTAAGCGACTTAGAGCGATGAATTTAGCACCGTTGGATTCCTCTCGTCAAGCAGCTTCTTTTGAGCTAAAAATCTTCGAAAATTAAAAAAAATATTTTTTTGCGAATTTCGCAAAAATTTTTGCTTGAAAAGAAGCTCTTCGACGAGAGGAATCCAACGGTGTAAAATTCATTGCCGTAGCTTGCGTAATAACGGAGCTATGGCCGTTTAAAGTTTTGAAATTTCAAACGGCCATAAGTCCGTTATTAAGCAACTTAGAGCGATGAATTTAGCACCGTTGGATTCCTCTCGTCAAGCAGCTTCTTTTGAGCTAAAAATCTTCGAAAATTAAAAAAAATATTTTTTTGCGAATTTCGCAAAAATTTTTATTTGAAAAGAAGCTCTTCGACGAGAGGAATCCAACGGTGTAAAATTCATTGCCGTGGCTTGCGTAATAACGGAGCTATGGCCGTTTAAAGTTTTGAAATTTCAAACGGCCATAACTCCGTTATTAAGCGACTTAGAGCGATGAATTTAGCACCGTTGGATTCCTCTCGTCAAGCAGCTTCTTTTGAGCCAAAAATCTTCGAAAATTAAAAAAATTATTTTTTTGCGAATTTCGCAAAAATTTTTATTTGTAAAGAAGCTCTTTGACGAGAGGAATCCAACGGTGTAAAATTCATTGCCGTGGCTTGCGTAATAACGGAGCTATGGCCGTTTAAAGTTTTGAAATTTCAAACGGCCATAACTCCGTTATTAAGCGACTTAGAGCGATGAATTTAGCACCGTTGGATTCCTCTCGTCAAGCAGCTTCTTTTGAGCCAAAAATCTTCGAAAATTAAAAAAAATATTTTTTTGCGATTTTCGCAAAAATTTTTATTTGAAAAGAAGTTCTTCGACGAGAGGAATCCAACGGTGTAAAATTCATTGCCGTGGCTTGCGTAATAACGGAGCTATGGCCGTTTAAAGTTTTGAAATTTCAAACGGCCATAACTCCGTTATTAAGCGACTTAGAGCGATGAATTTAGCACCGTTGGATTCCTCTCGTCAAGCAGCTTCTTTTGAGCCAAAAATCTTCGAAAATTAAAAAAAATATTTTTTTGCGAATTTCGCAAAAATTTTTATTTGAAAAGAAGCTCTTTGACGAGAGGAATCCAACGGTGTAAAATTCATTTCCGTAGCTTGCTTAATAACGGAGCTATGGCCGTTTAAAATTTTGAAATTTCAAACGGCCATAACTCCGTTATTAAGCGACTTGGAGCGATGAATTTAGCACCGTTGGATTCCTCTCGTCAAGCAGCTTCTTTTGAGCCAAAAATCTTCGAAAATTAAAAAAAATATTTTTTTGCGAATTTCGCAAAAATTTTTAATTGAAAAGAAGGTCTTCGACGAGAGGAATCCAACGGTGTAAAATTCATTGCCGTAGCTTGCTTAATAACGGAGCTATGGCCGTTTAAAGTTTTGAAATTTCAAACGGCCATAAGTCCGTTATTAAGCAACTTAGAGCGATGAATTTAGCACCGTTGGATTCCTCTCGTCAAGCAGCTTCTTTTGAGCTAAAAATCTTCGAAAATTAAAAAAAATATTTTTTTGCGAATTTCGCAAAAATTTTTATTTGAAAAGAAGCTCTTCGACGAGAGGAATCCAACGGTGTAAAATTCATTGCCCTAGCTTGCTTAATAACGGAGCTATGGCCGTTTAAAGTTTTAAAATTTCAAACGGCCATAACTCCGTTATTAAGCGACTTAGAGCGATGAATTTAGCACCGTTGGATTCCTCTCGTCAAGCAGCTTCTTTTGAGCTAAAAATCTTCGAAAATTAAAAAAACTATTTTTTTGCGAATTTCGCAAAAATTTTTATTTGAAAAGAAGCTCTTCGACGAGAGGAATCCAACGGTGTAAAATTCATTGCCGTGGCTTGCGTAATAACGGAGCTATGGCCGTTTAAAGTTTTGAAATTTCAAACGGCCATAACTCCGTTATTAAGCGACTTAGAGCGATGAATTTAGCACCGTTGGATTCCTCTCGTCAAGCAGCTTCTTTTGAGCTAAAAATCTTCGAAAATTAAAAAAAATATTTTTTTGCGAATTTCGCAAAAATTTTTGCTTGAAAAGAAGCTCTTCGACGAGAGGAATCCAACGGTGTAAAATTCATTGCCGTAGCTTGCGTAATAACGGAGCTATGGCCGTTTAAAGTTTTGAAATTTCAAACGGCCATAAGTCCGTTATTAAGCAACTTAGAGCGATGAATTTAGCACCGTTGGATTCCTCTCGTCAAGCAGCTTCTTTTGAGCTAAAAATCTTCGAAAATTAAAAAAAATATTTTTTTGCGAATTTCGCAAAAATTTTTATTTGAAAAGAAGCTCTTCGACGAGAGGAATCCAACGGTGTAAAATTCATTGCCGTGGCTTGCGTAATAACGGAGCTATGGCCGTTTAAAGTTTTGAAATTTCAAACGGCCATAACTCCGTTATTAAGCGACTTAGAGCGATGAATTTAGCACCGTTGGATTCCTCTCGTCAAGCAGCTTCTTTTGAGCCAAAAATCTTCGAAAATTAAAAAAATTATTTTTTTGCGAATTTCGCAAAAATTTTTATTTGTAAAGAAGCTCTTTGACGAGAGGAATCCAACGGTGTAAAATTCATTGCCGTGGCTTGCGTAATAACGGAGCTATGGCCGTTTAAAGTTTTAAAATTTCAAACGGCCATAACTCCGTTATTAAGCGACTTAGAGCGATGAATTTAGCACCGTTGGATTCCTCTCGTCAAGCAGCTTCTTTTGAGCTAAAAATCTTCGAAAATTAAAAAAACTATTTTTTTGCGAATTTCGCAAAAATTTTTATTTGAAAAGAAGCTCTTCGACGAGAGGAATCCAACGGTGTAAAATTCATTGCCGTGGCTTGCGTAATAACGGAGCTATGGCCGTTTAAAGTTTTGAAATTTCAAACGGCCATAACTCCGTTATTAAGCGACTTAGAGCGATGAATTTAGCACCGTTGGATTCCTCTCGTCAAGCAGCTTCTTTTGAGCTAAAAATCTTCGAAAATTAAAAAAAATATTTTTTTGCGAATTTCGCAAAAATTTTTGCTTGAAAAGAAGCTCTTCGACGAGAGGAATCCAACGGTGTAAAATTCATTGCCGTAGCTTGCGTAATAACGGAGCTATGGCCGTTTAAAGTTTTGAAATTTCAAACGGCCATAAGTCCGTTATTAAGCAACTTAGAGCGATGAATTTAGCACCGTTGGATTCCTCTCGTCAAGCAGCTTCTTTTGAGCTAAAAATCTTCGAAAATTAAAAAAAATATTTTTTTGCGAATTTCGCAAAAATTTTTATTTGAAAAGAAGCTCTTCGACGAGAGGAATCCAACGGTGTAAAATTCATTGCCGTGGCTTGCGTAATAACGGAGCTATGGCCGTTTAAAGTTTTGAAATTTCAAACGGCCATAACTCCGTTATTAAGCGACTTAGAGCGATGAATTTAGCACCGTTGGATTCCTCTCGTCAAGCAGCTTCTTTTGAGCCAAAAATCTTCGAAAATTAAAAAAATTATTTTTTTGCGAATTTCGCAAAAATTTTTATTTGTAAAGAAGCTCTTTGACGAGAGGAATCCAACGGTGTAAAATTCATTGCCGTGGCTTGCGTAATAACGGAGCTATGGCCGTTTAAAGTTTTGAAATTTCAAACGGCCATAACTCCGTTATTAAGCGACTTAGAGCGATGAATTTAGCACCGTTGGATTCCTCTCGTCAAGCAGCTTCTTTTGAGCCAAAAATCTTCGAAAATTAAAAAAAATATTTTTTGCGATTTTCGCAAAAATTTTTATTTGAAAAGAAGTTCTTCGACGAGAGGAATCCAACGGTGTAAAATTCATTGCCGTGGCTTGCGTAATAACGGAGCTATGGCCGTTTAAAGTTTTGAAATTTCAAACGGCCATAACTCCGTTATTAAGCGACTTAGAGCGATGAATTTAGCACCGTTGGATTCCTCTCGTCAAGCAGCTTCTTTTGAGCCAAAAATCTTCGAAAATTAAAAAAAATATTTTTTTGCGAATTTCGCAAAAATTTTTATTTGAAAAGAAGCTCTTTGACGAGAGGAATCCAACGGTGTAAAATTCATTTCCGTAGCTTGCTTAATAACGGAGCTATGGCCGTTTAAAATTTTGAAATTTCAAACGGCCATAACTCCGTTATTAAGCGACTTAGAGCGATGAATTTAGCACCGTTGGATTCCTCTCGTCAAGCAGCTTCTTTTGAGCCAAAAATCTTCGAAAATTAAAAAAAATATTTTTTTGCGAATTTCGCAAAAATTTTTAATTGAAAAGAAGGTCTTCGACGAGAGGAATCCAACGGTGTAAAATTCATTGCCGTAGCTTGCTTAATAACGGAGCTATGGCCGTTTAAAGTTTTGAAACTTCAAACGGCCATAAGTCCGTTATTAAGCAACTTAGAGCGATGAATTTAGCACCGTTGGATTCCTCTCGTCAAGCAGCTTCTTTTGAGCTAAAAATCTTCGAAAATTAAAAAAAATATTTTTTTGCGAATTTCGCAAAAATTTTTATTTGAAAAGAAGCTCTTCGACGAGAGGAATCCAACGGTGTAAAATTCATTGCCCTAGCTTGCTTAATAACGGAGCTATGGCCGTTTAAAGTTTTAAAAGTTCAAACGGCCATAACTCCGTTATTAAGCGACTTAGAGCGATGAATTTAGCACCGTTGGATTCCTCTCGTCAAGCAGCTTCTTTTGAGCCAAAAATCTTCGAAAATTAAAAAAAATATTTTTTTGCGATTTTCGCAAAAATTTTTATTTGAAAAGAAGTTCTTCGACGAGAGGAATCCAACGGTGTAAAATTCATTGCCGTGGCTTGCGTAATAACGGAACTATGGCCGTTTAAAGTTTTGAAATTTCAAACGGCCATAACTCCGTTATTAAGCGACTTAGAGCGATGAATTTAGCACCGTTGGATTCCTCTCGTCAAGCAGCTTCTTTTGAGCCAAAAATCTTCGAAAATTAAAAAAAATATTTTTTTGCGAATTTCGCAAAAATTTTTATTTGAAAAGAAGCTCTTTGACGAGAGGAATCCAACGGTGTAAAATTCATTTCCGTAGCTTGCTTAATAACGGAGCTATGGCCGTTTAAAATTTTGAAATTTCAAACGGCCATAACTCCGTTATTAAGCGACTTAGAGCGATGAATTTAGCACCGTTGGATTCCTCTCGTCAAGCAGCTTCTTTTGAGCCAAAAATCTTCGAAAATTAAAAAAAATATTTTTTTGCGAATTTCGCAAAAATTTTTAATTGAAAAGAAGGTCTTCGACGAGAGGAATCCAACGGTGTAAAATTCATTGCCGTAGCTTGCTTAATAACGGAGCTATGGCCGTTTAATGTTTTGAAATTTCAAACGGCCATAAGTCCGTTATTAAGCAACTTAGAGCGATGAATTTAGCACCGTTGGATTCCTCTCGTCAAGCAGCTTCTTTTGAGCTAAAAATCTTCGAAAATTAAAAAAAATATTTTTTTGCGAATTTCGCAAAAATTTTTATTTGAAAAGAAGCTCTTCGACGAGAGGAATCCAACGGTGTAAAATTCATTGCCCTAGCTTGCTTAATAACGGAGCTATGGCCGTTTAAAGTTTTAAAATTTCAAACGGCCATAACTCCGTTATTAAGCGACTTAGAGCGATGAATTTAGCACCGTTGGATTCCTCTCGTCAAGCAGCTTCTTTTGAGCTAAAAATCTTCGAAAATTAAAAAAACTATTTTTTTGCGAATTTCGCAAAAATTTTTATTTGAAAAGAAGCTCTTCGACGAGAGGAATCCAACGGTGTAAAATTCATTGCCGTGGCTTGCGTAATAACGGAGCTATGGCCGTTTAAAGTTTTGAAATTTCAAACGGCCATAACTCCGTTATTAAGCGACTTAGAGCGATGAATTTAGCACCGTTGGATTCCTCTCGTCAAGCAGCTTCTTTTGAGCTAAAAATCTTCGAAAATTAAAAAAAATATTTTTTTGCGAATTTCGCAAAAATTTTTATTTGAAAAGAAGCTCTTTGACGAGAGGAATCCAACGGTGTAAAATTCATTGCCCTAGCTTGCTTAATAACGGAGCTATGGCCGTTTAAAGTTTTGAAATTTCAAACGGCCATAACTCCGTTATTAAGCGACTTAGAGCGATGAATTTAGCACCGTTGGATTCCTCTCGTCAAGCAGCTTCTTTTGAGCCAAAAATCTTCGAAAATTAAAAAATTTATTTTTTTGCGAATTTCGCAAAAATTTTTATTTGAAAAGAAGCTCTTCGATGAGAGGAATCCAACGGTGTAAAATTCATTGCCGTAGCTTGCGTAATAACGGAGCTATGGCCGTTTAAAGTTTTGAAATTTCAAACGGCCATAAGTCCGTTATTAAGCAACTTAGAGCGATGAATTTAGCACCGTTGGATTCCTCTCGTCAAGCAGCTTCTTTTGAGCTAAAAATCTTCGAAAATTAAAAAAAATATTTTTTGCGAATTTCGCAAAAATTTTTATTTGAAAAGAAGCTCTTTGACGAGAGGAATCCAACGGTGTAAAATTCATTGCCCTAGCTTGCTTAATAACGGAGCTATGGCCGTTTAAAGTTTTAAAATTTCAAACGGCCATAACTCCGTTATTAAGCGACTTAGAGCGATGAATTTAGCACCGTTGGATTCCTCTCGTTAAGCAGCTTCTTTTGAGATAAAAATCTTCGAAAATTAAAAAAAATATTTTTTTGCGAATTTCGCAAAAATTTTTATTTGAAAAGAAGCTCTTCGACGAGAGGAATCCAACGGTGTAAAATTCATTGCCGTGGCTTGCGTAATAACGGAGCTATGGCCGTTTAAAGTTTTGAAATTTCAAACGGCCATAACTCCGTTATTAAGCGACTTAGAGCGATGAATTTAGCACCGTTTAATTTCTCTCGTCAAGCAGCTTCTTTTGAGCCAAAAATCTTCGAAAATTAAAAAAATTATTTTTTTGCGAATTTCGCAAAAATTTTTATTTGAAAAGAAGCTCTTTGACGAGAGGAATCCAACGGTGTAAAATTCATTGCCCTAGCTTGCTTAATAACGGAGCTATGGCCGTTTAAAGTTTTAAAATTTCAAACGGCCATAACTCCGTTATTAAGCGACTTAGAGCGATGAATTTAGCACCGTTGGATTCCTCTCGTCAAGCAGCTTCTTTTGAGCTAAAAATCTTCGAAAATTAAAAAAAATATTTTTTTGCGAATTTCGCAAAAATTTTTATTTGAAAAGAAGCTCTTCGACGAGAGGAATCCAACGGTGTAAAATTCATTGCCCTAGCTTGCTTAATAACGGAGCTATGGCCGTTTAAAGTTTTAAAATTTCAAACGGCCATAACTCCGTTATTAAGCGACTTAGAGCGATGAATTTAGCACCGTTGGATTCCTCTCGTCAAGCAGCTTCTTTTGAGCTAAAAATCTTCGAAAATTAAAAAAACTATTTTTTTGCGAATTTCGCAAAAATTTTTATTTGAAAAGAAGCTCTTCGACGAGAGGAATCCAACGGTGTAAAATTCATTGCCGTGGCTTGCGTAATAACGGAGCTATGGCCGTTTAAAGTTTTGAAATTTCAAACGGCCATAACTCCGTTATTAAGCGACTTAGAGCGATGAATTTAGCACCGTTGGATTCCTCTCGTTAAGCAGCTTCTTTTGAGCTAAAAATCTTCGAAAATTAAAAAAAATATTTTTTTGCGAATTTCGCAAAAATTTTTATTTGAAAAGAAGCTCTTTGACGAGAGGAATCCAACGGTGTAAAATTCATTGCCCTAGCTTGCTTAATAACGGAGCTATGGCCGTTTAAAGTTTTAAAATTTCAAACGGCCATAACTCCGTTATTAAGCGACTTAGAGCGATGAATTTAGCACCGTTGGATTCCTCTCGTCAAGCAGCTTCTTTTGAGCTAAAAATCTTCGAAAATTAAAAAAACTATTTTTTTGCGAATTTCGCAAAAATTTTTATTTGAAAAGAAGCTCTTCGACGAGAGGAATCCAACGGTGTAAAATTCATTGCCGTGGCTTGCGTAATAACGGAGCTATGGCCGTTTAAAGTTTTGAAATTTCAAACGGCCATAACTCCGTTATTAAGCGACTTAGAGCGATGAATTTAGCACCGTTGGATTCCTCTCGTTAAGCAGCTTCTTTTGAGCTAAAAATCTTCGAAAATTAAAAAAAATATTTTTTTGCGAATTTCGCAAAAATTTTTATTTGAAAAGAAGCTCTTTGACGAGAGGAATCCAACGGTGTAAAATTCATTGCCCTAGCTTGCTTAATAACGGAGCTATGGCCGTTTAAAGTTTTGAAATTTCAAACGGCCATAACTCCGTTATTAAGCGACTTAGAGCGATGAATTTAGCACCGTTGGATTCCTCTCGTCAAGCAGCTTCTTTTGAGCCAAAAATCTTCGAAAATTAAAAAATTTATTTTTTTGCGAATTTCGCAAAAATTTTTATTTGAAAAGAAGCTCTTCGATGAGAGGAATCCAACGGTGTAAAATTCATTGCCGTAGCTTGCGTAATAACGGAGCTATGGCCGTTTAAAGTTTTGAAATTTCAAACGGCCATAAGTCCGTTATTAAGCAACTTAGAGCGATGAATTTAGCACCGTTGGATTCCTCTCGTCAAGCAGCTTCTTTTGAGCTAAAAATCTTCGAAAATTAAAAAAAATATTTTTTTGCGAATTTCGCAAAAATTTTTATTTGAAAAGAAGCTCTTTGACGAGAGGAATCCAACGGTGTAAAATTCATTGCCCTAGCTTGCTTAATAACGGAGCTATGGCCGTTTAAAGTTTTAAAATTTCAAACGGCCATAACTCCGTTATTAAGCGACTTAGAGCGATGAATTTAGCACCGTTGGATTCCTCTCGTTAAGCAGCTTCTTTTGAGATAAAAATCTTCGAAAATTAAAAAAAATATTTTTTTGCGAATTTCGCAAAAATTTTTATTTGAAAAGAAGCTCTTCGACGAGAGGAATCCAACGGTGTAAAATTCATTGCCGTGGCTTGCGTAATAACGGAGCTATGGCCGTTTAAAGTTTTGAAATTTCAAACGGCCATAACTCCGTTATTAAGCGACTTAGAGCGATGAATTTAGCACCGTTTAATTTCTCTCGTCAAGCAGCTTCTTTTGAGCCAAAAATCTTCGAAAATTAAAAAAATTATTTTTTTGCGAATTTCGCAAAAATTTTTATTTGAAAAGAAGCTCTTTGACGAGAGGAATCCAACGGTGTAAAATTCATTGCCCTAGCTTGCTTAATAACGGAGCTATGGCCGTTTAAAGTTTTAAAATTTCAAACGGCCATAACTCCGTTATTAAGCGACTTAGAGCGATGAATTTAGCACCGTTGGATTCCTCTCGTTAAGCAGCTTCTTTTGAGCTAAAAATCTTCGAAAATTAAAAAAAATATTTTTTTGCGAATTTCGCAAAAATTTTTATTTGAAAAGAAGCTCTTTGACGAGAGGAATCCAACGGTGTAAAATTCATTGCCCTAGCTTGCTTAATAACGGAGCTATGGCCGTTTAAAGTTTTAAAATTTCAAACGGCCATAACTCCGTTATTAAGCGACTTAGAGCGATGAATTTAGCACCGTTGGATTCCTCTCGTCAAGCAGCTTCTTTTGAGCTAAAAATCTTCGAAAATTAAAAAAAATATTTTTTTGCGAATTTCGCAAAAATTTTTATTTGAAAAGAAGCTCTTCGACGAGAGGAATCCAACGGTGTAAAATTCATTGCCGTGGCTTGCGTAATAACGGAGCTATGGCCGTTTAAAGTTTTAAAATTTCAAACGGCCATAACTCCGTTATTAAGCGACTTAGAGCGATGAATTTAGCACCGTTGGATTCCTCTCGTTAAGCAGCTTCTTTTGAGCTAAAAATCTTCGAAAATTAAAAAAAATATTTTTTTGCGAATTTCGCAAAAATTTTTATTTGAAAAGAAGCTCTTTGACGAGAGGAATCCAACGGTGTAAAATTCATTGCCCTAGCTTGCTTAATAACGGAGCTATGGCCGTTTAAAATTTTAAAATTTCAAACGGCCATAACTCCGTTATTAAGCGACTTAGAGCGATGAATTTAGCACCGTTGGATTCCTCTCGTCAAGCAGCTTCTTTTGAGCTAAAAATCTTCGAAAATTAAAAAAAATATTTTTTTGCGAATTTCGCAAAAATTTTTATTTGAAAAGAAGCTCTTCGACGAGAGGAATCCAACGGTGTAAAATTCATTGCCGTGGCTTGCGTAATAACGGAGCTATGGCCGTTTAAAGTTTTAAAATTTCAAACGGCCATAACTCCGTTATTAAGCGACTTAGAGCGATGAATTTAGCACCGTTGGATTCCTCTCGTTAAGCAGCTTCTTTTGAGCTAAAAATCTTCGAAAATTAAAAAAAATATTTTTTTGCGAATTTCGCAAAAATTTTTATTTGAAAAGAAGCTCTTGGACGAGAGGAATCCAACGGTGTAAAATTCATTGCCCTAGCTTGCTTAATAACGGAGCTATGGCCGTTTAAAGTTTTAAAATTTCAAACGGCCATAACTCCGTTATTAAGCGACTTAGAGCGATGAATTTAGCACCGTTGGATTCCTCTCGTTAAGCAGCTTCTTTTGAGCTAAAAATCTTCGAAAATTAAAAAAAATATTTTTTTGCGAATTTCGCAAAAATTTTTATTTGAAAAGAAGCTCTTCGACGAGAGGAATCCAACGGTGTAAAATTCATTGCCGTGGCTTGCGTAATAACGGAGCTATGGCCGTTTAAAGTTTTGAAATTTCAAACGGCCATAACTCCGTTATTAAGCGACTTAGAGCGATGAATTTAGCACCGTTGGATTTCTCTCGTCAAGCAGCTTCTTTTGAGCCAAAAATCTTCGAAAATTAAAAAAATTATTTTTTTGCGAATTTCGCAAAAATTTTTATTTGAAAAGAAGCTCTTTGACGAGAGGAATCCAACGGTGTAAAATTCATTGCCCTAGCTTGCTTAATAACGGAGCTATGGCCGTTTAAAGTTTTAAAAATTTCAAACGGCCATAACTCCGTTATTAAGCGACTTAGAGCGATGAATTTAGCACCGTTGGATTCCTCTCGTTAAGCAGCTTCTTTTGAGCTAAAAATCTTCGAAAATTAAAAAAAATATTTTTTTGCGAATTTCGCAAAAATTTTTATTTGAAAAGAAGCTCTTTGACGAGAGGAATCCAACGGTGTAAAATTCATTGCCCTAGCTTGCTTAATAACGGAGCTATGGCCGTTTAAAGTTTTAAAATTTCAAACGGCCATAACTCCGTTATTAAGCGACTTAGAGCGATGAATTTAGCACCGTTGGATTCCTCTCGTCAAGCAGCTTCTTTTGAGCTAAAAATCTTCGAAAATTAAAAAAAATATTTTTTTGCGAATTTCGCAAAAATTTTTATTTGAAAAGAAGCTCTTCGACGAGAGGAATCCAACGGTGTAAAATTCATTGCCGTGGCTTGCGTAATAACGGAGCTATGGCCGTTTAAAGTTTTGAAATTTCAAACGGCCATAACTCCGTTATTAAGCGACTTAGAGCGATGAATTTAGCACCGTTGGATTTCTCTCGTCAAGCAGCTTCTTTTGAGCCAAAAATCTTCGAAAATTAAAAAAATTATTTTTTTGCGAATTTCGCAAAAATTTTTATTTGAAAAGAAGCTCTTTGACGAGAGGAATCCAACGGTGTAAAATTCATTGCCCTAGCTTGCTTAATAACGGAGCTATGGCCGTTTAAAGTTTTAAAATTTCAAACGGCCATAACTCCGTTATTAAGCGACTTAGAGCGATGAATTTAGCACCGTTGGATTCCTCTCGTCAAGCAGCTTCTTTTGAGCTAAAAATCTTCGAAAATTAAAAAAAATATTTTTTTGCGAATTTCGCAAAAATTTTTATTTGAAAAGAAGCTCTTCGACGAGAGGAATCCAACGGTGTAAAATTCATTGCCGTGGCTTGCGTAATAACGGAGCTATGGCCGTTTAAAGTTTTGAAATTTCAAACGGCCATAACTCCGTTATTAAGCGACTTAGAGCGATGAATTTAGCACCGTTGGATTCCTCTCGTCAAGCAGCTTCTTTTGAGCTAAAAATCTTCGAAAATTAAAAAAAATATTTTTTTGCGAATTTCGCAAAAATTTTTGCTTGAAAAGAAGCTCTTCGACGAGAGGAATCCAACGGTGTAAAATTCATTGCCGTAGCTTGCGTAATAACGGAGCTATGGCCGTTTAAAGTTTTGAAATTTCAAACGGCCATAAGTCCGTTATTAAGCAACTTAGAGCGATGAATTTAGCACCGTTGGATTCCTCTCGTCAAGCAGCTTCTTTTGAGCTAAAAATCTTCGAAAATTAAAAAAAATATTTTTTTGCGAATTTCGCAAAAATTTTTATTTGAAAAGAAGCTCTTCGACGAGAGGAATCCAACGGTGTAAAATTCATTGCCGTGGCTTGCGTAATAACGGAGCTATGGCCGTTTAAAGTTTTGAAATTTCAAACGGCCATAACTCCGTTATTAAGCGACTTAGAGCGATGAATTTAGCACCGTTGGATTCCTCTCGTCAAGCAGCTTCTTTTGAGCCAAAAATCTTCGAAAATTAAAAAAATTATTTTTTTGCGAATTTCGCAAAAATTTTTATTTGTAAAGAAGCTCTTTGACGAGAGGAATCCAACGGTGTAAAATTCATTGCCGTGGCTTGCGTAATAACGGAGCTATGGCCGTTTAAAGTTTTGAAATTTCAAACGGCCATAACTCCGTTATTAAGCGACTTAGAGCGATGAATTTAGCACCGTTGGATTCCTCTCGTCAAGCAGCTTCTTTTGAGCCAAAAATCTTCGAAAATTAAAAAAAATATTTTTTTGCGATTTTCGCAAAAATTTTTATTTGAAAAGAAGTTCTTCGACGAGAGGAATCCAACGGTGTAAAATTCATTGCCGTGGCTTGCGTAATAACGGAGCTATGGCCGTTTAAAGTTTTGAAATTTCAAACGGCCATAACTCCGTTATTAAGCGACTTAGAGCGATGAATTTAGCACCGTTGGATTCCTCTCGTCAAGCAGCTTCTTTTGAGCCAAAAATCTTCGAAAATTAAAAAAAATATTTTTTTGCGAATTTCGCAAAAATTTTTATTTGAAAAGAAGCTCTTTGACGAGAGGAATCCAACGGTGTAAAATTCATTTCCGTAGCTTGCTTAATAACGGAGCTATGGCCGTTTAAAATTTTGAAATTTCAAACGGCCATAACTCCGTTATTAAGCGACTTAGAGCGATGAATTTAGCACCGTTGGATTCCTCTCGTCAAGCAGCTTCTTTTGAGCCAAAAATCTTCGAAAATTAAAAAAAATATTTTTTTGCGAATTTCGCAAAAATTTTTAATTGAAAAGAAGGTCTTCGACGAGAGGAATCCAACGGTGTAAAATTCATTGCCGTAGCTTGCTTAATAACGGAGCTATGGCCGTTTAAAGTTTTGAAACTTCAAACGGCCATAAGTCCGTTATTAAGCAACTTAGAGCGATGAATTTAGCACCGTTGGATTCCTCTCGTCAAGCAGCTTCTTTTGAGCTAAAAATCTTCGAAAATTAAAAAAAATATTTTTTTGCGAATTTCGCAAAAATTTTTATTTGAAAAGAAGCTCTTCGACGAGAGGAATCCAACGGTGTAAAATTCATTGCCCTAGCTTGCTTAATAACGGAGCTATGGCCGTTTAAAGTTTTAAAATTTCAAACGGCCATAACTCCGTTATTAAGCGACTTAGAGCGATGAATTTAGCACCGTTGGATTCCTCTCGTCAAGCAGCTTCTTTTGAGCCAAAAATCTTCGAAAATTAAAAAAAATATTTTTTTGCGATTTTCGCAAAAATTTTTATTTGAAAAGAAGTTCTTCGACGAGAGGAATCCAACGGTGTAAAATTCATTGCCGTGGCTTGCGTAATAACGGAGCTATGGCCGTTTAAAGTTTTGAAATTTCAAACGGCCATAACTCCGTTATTAAGCGACTTAGAGCGATGAATTTAGCACCGTTGGATTCCTCTCGTCAAGCAGCTTCTTTTGAGCCAAAAATCTTCGAAAATTAAAAAAAATATTTTTTTGCGAATTTCGCAAAAATTTTTATTTGAAAAGAAGCTCTTTGACGAGAGGAATCCAACGGTGTAAAATTCATTTCCGTAGCTTGCTTAATAACGGAGCTATGGCCGTTTAAAATTTTGAAATTTCAAACGGCCATAACTCCGTTATTAAGCGACTTAGAGCGATGAATTTAGCACCGTTGGATTCCTCTCGTCAAGCAGCTTCTTTTGAGCCAAAAATCTTCGAAAATTAAAAAAAATATTTTTTTGCGAATTTCGCAAAAATTTTTAATTGAAAAGAAGGTCTTCGACGAGAGGAATCCAACGGTGTAAAATTCATTGCCGTAGCTTGCTTAATAACGGAGCTATGGCCGTTTAAAGTTTTGAAATTTCAAACGGCCATAAGTCCGTTATTAAGCAACTTAGAGCGATGAATTTAGCACCGTTGGATTCCTCTCGTCAAGCAGCTTCTTTTGAGCTAAAAATCTTCGAAAATTAAAAAAAATATTTTTTTGCGAATTTCGCAAAAATTTTTATTTGAAAAGAAGCTCTTCGACGAGAGGAATCCAACGGTGTAAAATTCATTGCCCTAGCTTGCTTAATAACGGAGCTATGGCCGTTTAAAGTTTTAAAATTTCAAACGGCCATAACTCCGTTATTAAGCGACTTAGAGCGATGAATTTAGCACCGTTGGATTCCTCTCGTCAAGCAGCTTCTTTTGAGCTAAAAATCTTCGAAAATTAAAAAAAATATTTTTTTGCGAATTTCGCAAAAATTTTTATTTGAAAAGAAGCTCTTCGACGAGAGGAATCCAACGGTGTAAAATTCATTGCCGTGGCTTGCGTAATAACGGAGCTATGGCCGTTTAAAGTTTTGAAATTTCAAACGGCCATAACTCCGTTATTAAGCGACTTAGAGCGATGAATTTAGCACCGTTGGATTCCTCTCGTCAAGCAGCTTCTTTTGAGCTAAAAATCTTCGAAAATTAAAAAAACTATTTTTTTGCGAATTTCGCAAAAATTTTTATTTGAAAAGAAGCTCTTCGACGAGAGGAATCCAACGGTGTAAAATTCATTGCCGTAGCTTGCGTAATAACGGAGCTATGGCCGTTTAAAGTTTTGAAATTTCAAACGGCCATAAGTCCGTTATTAAGCAACTTAGAGCGATGAATTTAGCACCGTTGGATTCCTCTCGTCAAGCAGCTTCTTTTGAGCTAAAAATCTTCGAAAATTAAAAAAAATATTTTTTTGCGAATTTCGCAAAAATTTTTATTTGAAAAGAAGCTCTTCGACGAGAGGAATCCAACGGTGTAAAATTCATTGCCGTGGCTTGCGTAATAACGGAGCTATGGCCGTTTAAAGTTTTGAAATTTCAAACGGCCATAACTCCGTTATTAAGCGACTTAGAGCGATGAATTTAGCACCGTTGGATTCCTCTCGTCAAGCAGCTTCTTTTGAGCCAAAAATCTTCGAAAATTAAAAAAATTATTTTTTTGCGAATTTCGCAAAAATTTTTATTTGTAAAGAAGCTCTTTGACGAGAGGAATCCAACGGTGTAAAATTCATTGCCGTGGCTTGCGTAATAACGGAGCTATGGCCGTTTAAAGTTTTGAAATTTCAAACGGCCATAACTCCGTTATTAAGCGACTTAGAGCGATGAATTTAGCACCGTTGGATTCCTCTCGTCAAGCAGCTTCTTTTGAGCCAAAAATCTTCGAAAATTAAAAAAAATATTTTTTTGCGATTTTCGCAAAAATTTTTATTTGAAAAGAAGTTCTTCGACGAGAGGAATCCAACGGTGTAAAATTCATTGCCGTGGCTTGCGTAATAACGGAGCTATGGCCGTTTAAAGTTTTGAAATTTCAAACGGCCATAACTCCGTTATTAAGCGACTTAGAGCGATGAATTTAGCACCGTTGGATTCCTCTCGTCAAGCAGCTTCTTTTGAGCCAAAAATCTTCGAAAATTAAAAAAAATATTTTTTTGCGAATTTCGCAAAAATTTTTATTTGAAAAGAAGCTCTTTGACGAGAGGAATCCAACGGTGTAAAATTCATTTCCGTAGCTTGCTTAATAACGGAGCTATGGCCGTTTAAAATTTTGAAATTTCAAACGGCCATAACTCCGTTATTAAGCGACTTAGAGCGATGAATTTAGCACCGTTGGATTCCTCTCGTCAAGCAGCTTCTTTTGAGCCAAAAATCTTCGAAAATTAAAAAAAATATTTTTTTGCGAATTTCGCAAAAATTTTTAATTGAAAAGAAGGTCTTCGACGAGAGGAATCCAACGGTGTAAAATTCATTGCCGTAGCTTGCTTAATAACGGAGCTATGGCCGTTTAAAGTTTTGAAACTTCAAACGGCCATAAGTCCGTTATTAAGCAACTTAGAGCGATGAATTTAGCACCGTTGGATTCCTCTCGTCAAGCAGCTTCTTTTGAGCTAAAAATCTTCGAAAATTAAAAAAAATATTTTTTTGCGAATTTCGCAAAAATTTTTATTTGAAAAGAAGCTCTTCGACGAGAGGAATCCAACGGTGTAAAATTCATTGCCCTAGCTTGCTTAATAACGGAGCTATGGCCGTTTAAAGTTTTAAAAGTTCAAACGGCCATAACTCCGTTATTAAGCGACTTAGAGCGATGAATTTAGCACCGTTGGATTCCTCTCGTCAAGCAGCTTCTTTTGAGCCAAAAATCTTCGAAAATTAAAAAAAATATTTTTTTGCGATTTTCGCAAAAATTTTTATTTGAAAAGAAGTTCTTCGACGAGAGGAATCCAACGGTGTAAAATTCATTGCCGTGGCTTGCGTAATAACGGAACTATGGCCGTTTAAAGTTTTGAAATTTCAAACGGCCATAACTCCGTTATTAAGCGACTTAGAGCGATGAATTTAGCACCGTTGGATTCCTCTCGTCAAGCAGCTTCTTTTGAGCCAAAAATCTTCGAAAATTAAAAAAAATATTTTTTTGCGAATTTCGCAAAAATTTTTATTTGAAAAGAAGCTCTTTGACGAGAGGAATCCAACGGTGTAAAATTCATTTCCGTAGCTTGCTTAATAACGGAGCTATGGCCGTTTAAAATTTTGAAATTTCAAACGGCCATAACTCCGTTATTAAGCGACTTAGAGCGATGAATTTAGCACCGTTGGATTCCTCTCGTCAAGCAGCTTCTTTTGAGCCAAAAATCTTCGAAAATTAAAAAAAATATTTTTTTGCGAATTTCGCAAAAATTTTTAATTGAAAAGAAGGTCTTCGACGAGAGGAATCCAACGGTGTAAAATTCATTGCCGTAGCTTGCTTAATAACGGAGCTATGGCCGTTTAATGTTTTGAAATTTCAAACGGCCATAAGTCCGTTATTAAGCAACTTAGAGCGATGAATTTAGCACCGTTGGATTCCTCTCGTCAAGCAGCTTCTTTTGAGCTAAAAATCTTCGAAAATTAAAAAAAATATTTTTTTGCGAATTTCGCAAAAATTTTTATTTGAAAAGAAGCTCTTCGACGAGAGGAATCCAACGGTGTAAAATTCATTGCCCTAGCTTGCTTAATAACGGAGCTATGGCCGTTTAAAGTTTTAAAATTTCAAACGGCCATAACTCCGTTATTAAGCGACTTAGAGCGATGAATTTAGCACCGTTGGATTCCTCTCGTCAAGCAGCTTCTTTTGAGCTAAAAATCTTCGAAAATTAAAAAAACTATTTTTTTGCGAATTTCGCAAAAATTTTTATTTGAAAAGAAGCTCTTCGACGAGAGGAATCCAACGGTGTAAAATTCATTGCCGTGGCTTTCGTAATAACGGAGCTATGGCCGTTTAAAGTTTTGAAATTTCAAACGGCCATAACTCCGTTATTAAGCGACTTAGAGCGATGAATTTAGCACCGTTGGATTCCTCTCGTCAAGCAGCTTCTTTTGAGCTAAAAATCTTCGAAAATTAAAAAAACTATTTTTTTGCGAATTTCGCAAAAATTTTTATTTGAAAAGAAGCTCTTCGACGAGAGGAATCCAACGGTGTAAAATTCATTGCCGTGGCTTGCGTAATAACGGAGCTATGGCCGTTTAAAGTTTTGAAATTTCAAACGGCCATAACTCCGTTATTAAGCGACTTAGAGCGATGAATTTAGCACCGTTTAATTTCTCTCGTCAAGCAGCTTCTTTTGAGCCAAAAATCTTCGAAAATTAAAAAAATTATTTTTTTGCGAATTTCGCAAAAATTTTTATTTGAAAAGAAGCTCTTTGACGAGAGGAATCCAACGGTGTAAAATTCATTGCCCTAGCTTGCTTAATAACGGAGCTATGGCCGTTTAAAGTTTTAAAATTTCAAACGGCCATAACTCCGTTATTAAGCGACTTAGAGCGATGAATTTAGCACCGTTGGATTCCTCTCGTCAAGCAGCTTCTTTTGAGCTAAAAATCTTCGAAAATTAAAAAAAATATTTTTTTGCGAATTTCGCAAAAATTTTTATTTGAAAAGAAGCTCTTCGACGAGAGGAATCCAACGGTGTAAAATTCATTGCCCTAGCTTGCTTAATAACGGAGCTATGGCCGTTTAAAGTTTTAAAATTTCAAACGGCCATAACTCCGTTATTAAGCGACTTAGAGCGATGAATTTAGCACCGTTGGATTCCTCTCGTCAAGCAGCTTCTTTTGAGCTAAAAATCTTCGAAAATTAAAAAAACTATTTTTTTGCGAATTTCGCAAAAATTTTTATTTGAAAAGAAGCTCTTCGACGAGAGGAATCCAACGGTGTAAAATTCATTGCCGTGGCTTTCGTAATAACGGAGCTATGGCCGTTTAAAGTTTTGAAATTTCAAACGGCCATAACTCCGTTATTAAGCGACTTAGAGCGATGAATTTAGCACCGTTGGATTCCTCTCGTCAAGCAGCTTCTTTTGAGCTAAAAATCTTCGAAAATTAAAAAAACTATTTTTTTGCGAATTTCGCAAAAATTTTTATTTGAAAAGAAGCTCTTCGACGAGAGGAATCCAACGGTGTAAAATTCATTGCCGTGGCTTGCGTAATAACGGAGCTATGGCCGTTTAAAGTTTTGAAATTTCAAACGGCCATAACTCCGTTATTAAGCGACTTAGAGCGATGAATTTAGCACCGTTTAATTTCTCTCGTCAAGCAGCTTCTTTTGAGCCAAAAATCTTCGAAAATTAAAAAAATTATTTTTTTGCGAATTTCGCAAAAATTTTTATTTGAAAAGAAGCTCTTTGACGAGAGGAATCCAACGGTGTAAAATTCATTGCCCTAGCTTGCTTAATAACGGAGCTATGGCCGTTTAAAGTTTTAAAATTTCAAACGGCCATAACTCCGTTATTAAGCGACTTAGAGCGATGAATTTAGCACCGTTGGATTCCTCTCGTCAAGCAGCTTCTTTTGAGCTAAAAATCTTCGAAAATTAAAAAAAATATTTTTTTGCGAATTTCGCAAAAATTTTTATTTGAAAAGAAGCTCTTCGACGAGAGGAATCCAACGGTGTAAAATTCATTGCCCTAGCTTGCTTAATAACGGAGCTATGGCCGTTTAAAGTTTTAAAATTTCAAACGGCCATAACTCCGTTATTAAGCGACTTAGAGCGATGAATTTAGCACCGTTGGATTCCTCTCGTCAAGCAGCTTCTTTTGAGCTAAAAATCTTCGAAAATTAAAAAAACTATTTTTTTGCGAATTTCGCAAAAATTTTTATTTGAAAAGAAGCTCTTCGACGAGAGGAATCCAACGGTGTAAAATTCATTGCCGTGGCTTGCGTAATAACGGAGCTATGGCCGTTTAAAGTTTTGAAATTTCAAACGGCCATAACTCCGTTATTAAGCGACTTAGAGCGATGAATTTAGCACCGTTGGATTCCTCTCGTTAAGCAGCTTCTTTTGAGCTAAAAATCTTCGAAAATTAAAAAAAATATTTTTTTGCGAATTTCGCAAAAATTTTTATTTGAAAAGAAGCTCTTTGACGAGAGGAATCCAACGGTGTAAAATTCATTGCCCTAGCTTGCTTAATAACGGAGCTATGGCCGTTTAAAGTTTTGAAATTTCAAACGGCCATAACTCCGTTATTAAGCGACTTAGAGCGATGAATTTAGCACCGTTGGATTCCTCTCGTCAAGCAGCTTCTTTTGAGCCAAAAATCTTCGAAAATTAAAAAATTTATTTTTTTGCGAATTTCGCAAAAATTTTTATTTGAAAAGAAGCTCTTCGATGAGAGGAATCCAACGGTGTAAAATTCATTGCCGTAGCTTGCGTAATAACGGAGCTATGGCCGTTTAAAGTTTTGAAATTTCAAACGGCCATAAGTCCGTTATTAAGCAACTTAGAGCGATGAATTTAGCACCGTTGGATTCCTCTCGTCAAGCAGCTTCTTTTGAGCTAAAAATCTTCGAAAATTAAAAAAAATATTTTTTTGCGAATTTCGCAAAAATTTTTATTTGAAAAGAAGCTCTTTGACGAGAGGAATCCAACGGTGTAAAATTCATTGCCCTAGCTTGCTTAATAACGGAGCTATGGCCGTTTAAAGTTTTAAAATTTCAAACGGCCATAACTCCGTTATTAAGCGACTTAGAGCGATGAATTTAGCACCGTTGGATTCCTCTCGTCAAGCAGCTTCTTTTGAGATAAAAATCTTCGAAAATTAAAAAAAATATTTTTTTGCGAATTTCGCAAAAATTTTTATTTGAAAAGAAGCTCTTTGACGAGAGGAATCCAACGGTGTAAAATTCATTGCCCTAGCTTGCTTAATAACGGAGCTATGGCCGTTTAAAGTTTTAAAATTTCAAACGGCCATAACTCCGTTATTAAGCGACTTAGAGCGATGAATTTAGCACCGTTGGATTCCTCTCGTTAAGCAGCTTCTTTTGAGATAAAAATCTTCGAAAATTAAAAAAAATATTTTTTTGCGAATTTCGCAAAAATTTTTATTTGAAAAGAAGCTCTTCGACGAGAGGAATCCAACGGTGTAAAATTCATTGCCGTGGCTTGCGTAATAACGGAGCTATGGCCGTTTAAAGTTTTGAAATTTCAAACGGCCATAACTCCGTTATTAAGCGACTTAGAGCGATGAATTTAGCACCGTTTAATTTCTCTCGTCAAGCAGCTTCTTTTGAGCCAAAAATCTTCGAAAATTAAAAAAATTATTTTTTTGCGAATTTCGCAAAAATTTTTATTTGAAAAGAAGCTCTTTGACGAGAGGAATCCAACGGTGTAAAATTCATTGCCCTAGCTTGCTTAATAACGGAGCTATGGCCGTTTAAAGTTTTAAAATTTCAAACGGCCATAACTCCGTTATTAAGCGACTTAGAGCGATGAATTTAGCACCGTTGGATTCCTCTCGTTAAGCAGCTTCTTTTGAGCTAAAAATCTTCGAAAATTAAAAAAAATATTTTTTTGCGAATTTCGCAAAAATTTTTATTTGAAAAGAAGCTCTTTGACGAGAGGAATCCAACGGTGTAAAATTCATTGCCCTAGCTTGCTTAATAACGGAGCTATGGCCGTTTAAAGTTTTAAAATTTCAAACGGCCATAACTCCGTTATTAAGCGACTTAGAGCGATGAATTTAGCACCGTTGGATTCCTCTCGTCAAGCAGCTTCTTTTGAGCTAAAAATCTTCGAAAATTAAAAAAAATATTTTTTTGCGAATTTCGCAAAAATTTTTATTTGAAAAGAAGCTCTTCGACGAGAGGAATCCAACGGTGTAAAATTCATTGCCGTGGCTTGCGTAATAACGGAGCTATGGCCGTTTAAAGTTTTAAAATTTCAAACGGCCATAACTCCGTTATTAAGCGACTTAGAGCGATGAATTTAGCACCGTTGGATTCCTCTCGTTAAGCAGCTTCTTTTGAGCTAAAAATCTTCGAAAATTAAAAAAAATATTTTTTTGCGAATTTCGCAAAAATTTTTATTTGAAAAGAAGCTCTTTGACGAGAGGAATCCAACGGTGTAAAATTCATTGCCCTAGCTTGCTTAATAACGGAGCTATGGCCGTTTAAAATTTTAAAATTTCAAACGGCCATAACTCCGTTATTAAGCGACTTAGAGCGATGAATTTAGCACCGTTGGATTCCTCTCGTCAAGCAGCTTCTTTTGAGCTAAAAATCTTCGAAAATTAAAAAAAATATTTTTTTGCGAATTTCGCAAAAATTTTTATTTGAAAAGAAGCTCTTCGACGAGAGGAATCCAACGGTGTAAAATTCATTGCCGTGGCTTGCGTAATAACGGAGCTATGGCCGTTTAAAGTTTTAAAATTTCAAACGGCCATAACTCCGTTATTAAGCGACTTAGAGCGATGAATTTAGCACCGTTGGATTCCTCTCGTTAAGCAGCTTCTTTTGAGCTAAAAATCTTCGAAAATTAAAAAAAATATTTTTTTGCGAATTTCGCAAAAATTTTTATTTGAAAAGAAGCTCTTTGACGAGAGGAATCCAACGGTGTAAAATTCATTGCCGTGGCTTGCGTAATAACGGAGCTATGGCCGTTTAAAGTTTTGAAATTTCAAACGGCCATAACTCCGTTATTAAGCGACTTAGAGCGATGAATTTAGCACCGTTGGATTCCTCTCGTCAAGCAGCTTCTTTTGAGCCAAAAATCTTCGAAAATTAAAAAAATTATTTTTTTGCGATTTTCGCAAAAATTTTTATTTGAAAAGAAGTTCTTCGACGAGAGGAATCCAACGGTGTAAAATTCATTGCCGTGGCTTGCGTAATAACGGAGCTATGGCCGTTTAAAGTTTTGAAATTTCAAACGGCCATAACTCCGTTATTAAGCGACTTAGAGCGATGAATTTAGCACCGTTGGATTCCTCTCGTCAAGCAGCTTCTTTTGAGCCAAAAATCTTCGAAAATTAAAAAAAATATTTTTTTGCGAATTTCGCAAAAATTTTTATTTGAAAAGAAGCTCTTTGACGAGAGGAATCCAACGGTGTAAAATTCATTTCCGTAGCTTGCTTAATAACGGAGCTATGGCCGTTTAAAATTTTGAAATTTCAAACGGCCATAACTCCGTTATTAAGCGACTTAGAGCGATGAATTTAGCACCGTTGGATTCCTCTCGTCAAGCAGCTTCTTTTGAGCCAAAAATCTTCGAAAATTAAAAAAAATATTTTTTTGCGAATTTCGCAAAAATTTTTAATTGAAAAGAAGGTCTTCGACGAGAGGAATCCAACGGTGTAAAATTCATTGCCGTAGCTTGCTTAATAACGGAGCTATGGCCGTTTAAAGTTTTGAAATTTCAAACGGCCATAAGTCCGTTATTAAGCAACTTAGAGCGATGAATTTAGCACCGTTGGATTCCTCTCGTCAAGCAGCTTCTTTTGAGCTAAAAATCTTCGAAAATTAAAAAAAATATTTTTTTGCGAATTTCGCAAAAATTTTTATTTGAAAAGAAGCTCTTCGACGAGAGGAATCCAACGGTGTAAAATTCATTGCCGTGGCTTGCGTAATAACGGAGCTATGGCCGTTTAAAGTTTTAAAATTTCAAACGGCCATAACTCCGTTATTAAGCGACTTAGAGCGATGAATTTAGCACCGTTGGATTCCTCTCGTTAAGCAGCTTCTTTTGAGCTAAAAATCTTCGAAAATTAAAAAAAATATTTTTTTGCGAATTTCGCAAAAATTTTTATTTGAAAAGAAGCTCTTTGACGAGAGGAATCCAACGGTGTAAAATTCATTGCCCTAGCTTGCTTAATAACGGAGCTATGGCCGTTTAAAGTTTTAAAATTTCAAACGGCCATAACTCCGTTATTAAGCGACTTAGAGCGATGAATTTAGCACCGTTGGATTCCTCTCGTCAAGCAGCTTCTTTTGAGCTAAAAATCTTCGAAAATTAAAAAAAATATTTTTTTGCGAATTTCGCAAAAATTTTTATTTGAAAAGAAGCTCTTCGACGAGAGGAATCCAACGGTGTAAAATTCATTGCCGTGGCTTGCGTAATAACGGAGCTATGGCCGTTTAAAGTTTTGAAATTTCAAACGGCCATAACTCCGTTATTAAGCGACTTAGAGCGATGAATTTAGCACCGTTGGATTCCTCTCGTCAAGCAGCTTCTTTTGAGCCAAAAATCTTCGAAAATTAAAAAAATTATTTTTTTGCGATTTTCGCAAAAATTTTTATTTGAAAAGAAGTTCTTCGACGAGAGGAATCCAACGGTGTAAAATTCATTGCCGTGGCTTGCGTAATAACGGAGCTATGGCCGTTTAAAGTTTTGAAATTTCAAACGGCCATAACTCCGTTATTAAGCGACTTAGAGCGATGAATTTAGCACCGTTGGATTCCTCTCGTCAAGCAGCTTCTTTTGAGCCAAAAATCTTCGAAAATTAAAAAAAATATTTTTTTGCGAATTTCGCAAAAATTTTTATTTGAAAAGAAGCTCTTTGACGAGAGGAATCCAACGGTGTAAAATTCATTTCCGTAGCTTGCTTAATAACGGAGCTATGGCCGTTTAAAATTTTGAAATTTCAAACGGCCATAACTCCGTTATTAAGCGACTTAGAGCGATGAATTTAGCACCGTTGGATTCCTCTCGTCAAGCAGCTTCTTTTGAGCCAAAAATCTTCGAAAATTAAAAAAAATATTTTTTTGCGAATTTCGCAAAAATTTTTAATTGAAAAGAAGGTCTTCGACGAGAGGAATCCAACGGTGTAAAATTCATTGCCGTAGCTTGCTTAATAACGGAGCTATGGCCGTTTAAAGTTTTGAAATTTCAAACGGCCATAAGTCCGTTATTAAGCAACTTAGAGCGATGAATTTAGCACCGTTGGATTCCTCTCGTCAAGCAGCTTCTTTTGAGCTAAAAATCTTCGAAAATTAAAAAAAATATTTTTTTGCGAATTTCGCAAAAATTTTTATTTGAAAAGAAGCTCTTCGACGAGAGGAATCCAACGGTGTAAAATTCATTGCCCTAGCTTGCTTAATAACGGAGCTATGGCCGTTTAAAGTTTTAAAATTTCAAACGGCCATAACTCCGTTATTAAGCGACTTAGAGCGATGAATTTAGCACCGTTGGATTCCTCTCGTCAAGCAGCTTCTTTTGAGCTAAAAATCTTCGAAAATTAAAAAAACTATTTTTTTGCGAATTTCGCAAAAATTTTTATTTGAAAAGAAGCTCTTCGACGAGAGGAATCCAACGGTGTAAAATTCATTGCCGTGGCTTGCGTAATAACGGAGCTATGGCCGTTTAAAGTTTTGAAATTTCAAACGGCCATAACTCCGTTATTAAGCGACTTAGAGCGATGAATTTAGCACCGTTGGATTCCTCTCGTCAAGCAGCTTCTTTTGAGCTAAAAATCTTCGAAAATTAAAAAAAATATTTTTTTGCGAATTTCGCAAAAATTTTTATTTGAAAAGAAGCTCTTTGACGAGAGGAATCCAACGGTGTAAAATTCATTGCCGTGGCTTGCGTAATAACGGAGCTATGGCCGTTTAAAGTTTTGAAATTTCAAACGGCCATAACTCCGTTATTAAGCGACTTAGAGCGATGAATTTAGCACCGTTGGATTCCTCTCGTCAAGCAGCTTCTTTTGAGCCAAAAATCTTCGAAAATTAAAAAAAATATTTTTTTGCGAATTTCGCAAAAATTTTTATTTGAAAAGAAGCTCTTCGACGAGAGGAATCCAACGGTGTAAAATTCATTGCCGTAGCTTGCGTAATAACGGAGCTATGGCCGTTTAAAGTTTTGAAATTTCAAACGGCCATAAGTCCGTTATTAAGCAACTTAGAGCGATGAATTTAGCACCGTTGGATTCCTCTCGTCAAGCAGCTTCTTTTGAGCTAAAATTCTTCGAAAATTAAAAAAAATATTTTTTTGCGAATTTCGCAAAAATTTTTATTTGAAAAGAAGCTCTTCGACGAGAGGAATCCAACGGTGTAAAATTCATTGCCGTGGCTTGCGTAATAACGGAGCTATGGCCGTTTAAAGTTTTGAAATTTCAAACGGCCATAACTCCGTTATTAAGCGACTTAGAGCGATGAATTTAGCACCGTTGGATTCCTCTCGTCAAGCAGCTTCTTTTGAGCCAAAAATCTTCGAAAATTAAAAAAAATATTTTTTTGCGATTTTCGCAAAAATTTTTATTTGAAAAGAAGGTCTTCGACGAGAGGAATCCAACGGTGTAAAATTCATTGCCGGAGCTTGCGTAATAACGGAGCTATGGCCGTTTAAAATTTTGAAATTTCAAACGGCCATAACTCCGTTATTAAGCGACTTAGAGCTATGAATTTAGCACCGTTGGATTCCTCTCGTCAAGCAGCTTCTTTTGAGCTAAAAATCTTCGAAAATTAAAAAAAATATTTTTTTGCGAATTTCGCAAAAATTTTTATGTGAAAAGAAGCTCTTCGACGAGAGGAATCCAACGGTGTAAAATTCATTGCCGTGGCTTGCGTAATAACGGAGCTATGGCCGTTTAAAGTTTTGAAATTTCAAACGGCCATAACTCCGTTATTAAGCGACTTAGAGCGATGAATTTAGCACCGTTGGATTCCTCTCGTCAAGCAGCTTCTTTTGAGCTAAAAATCTTCGAAAATTAAAAAAATTATTTTTTTGCGAATTTCGCAAAAATTTTTATTTGAAAAGAAGGTCTTCGACGAGAGGAAACCAACGGTGTAAAATTCATTGCCGTAGCTTGCTTAATAACGGAGCTATGGCCGTTTAAAGTTTTGAAATTTCAAACGGCCATAACTCCGTTATTAAGCGACTTAGAGCGATGAATTTAGCACCGTTGGATTCCTCTCGTCAAGCAGCTTCTTTTGAGCCAAAAATCTTCGAAAATTAAAAAAATTATTTTTTTGCGATTTTCGCAAAAATTTTTATTTGAAAAGAAGCTCTTCGACGAGAGGAATCCAACGGTGTAAAATTCATTGCCGTGGCTTGCGTAATAACGGAGCTATGGCCGTTTAAAGTTTTGAAATTTCAAACGGCCATAACTCCGTTATTAAGCGACTTAGAGCGATGAATTTAGCACCGTTGGATTCCTCTCGTCAAGCAGCTTCTTTTGAGCCAAAAATCTTCGAAAATTAAAAAAATTATTTTTTTGCGATTTTCGCAAAAATTTTTATTTGAAAAGAAGGTCTTCGACGAGAGGAATCCAACGGTGTAAAATTCATTGCCGGAGCTTGCGTAATAACGGAGCTATGGCCGTTTAAAATTTTGAAATTTCAAACGGCCATAACTCCGTTATTAAGCGACTTAGAGCTATGAATTTAGCACCGTTGGATTCCTCTCGTCAAGCAGCTTCTTTTGAGCTAAAAATCTTCGAAAATTAAAAAAAATATTTTTTTGCGAATTTCGCAAAAATTTTTATTTGAAAAGAAGCTCTTCGACGAGAGGAATCCAACGGTGTAAAATTCATTGCCGTGGCTTGCGTAATAACGGAGCTATGGCCGTTTAAAGTTTTGAAATTTCAAACGGCCATAACTCCGTTATTAAGCGACTTAGAGCGATGAATTTAGCACCGTTGGATTCCTCTCGTCAAGCAGCTTCTTTTGAGCTAAAAATCTTCGAAAATTAAAAAAAATATTTTTTTGCGAATTTCGCAAAAATTTTTGCTTGAAAAGAAGCTCTTCGACGAGAGGAATCCAACGGTGTAAAATTCATTGCCGTAGCTTGCGTAATAACGGAGCTATGGCCGTTTAAAGTTTTGAAATTTCAAACGGCCATAACTCCGTTATTAAGCGACTTAGAGCGATGAATTTAGCACCGTTGGATTCCTCTCGTCAAGCAGCTTCTTTTGAGCCAAAAATCTTCGAAAATTAAAAAATTTATTTTTTTGCGAATTTCGCAAAAATTTTTATTTGAAAAGAAGCTCTTCGATGAGAGGAATCCAACGGTGTAAAATTCATTGCCGTGGCTTGCGTAATAACGGAGCTATGGCCGTTTAAAGTTTTGAAATTTCAAACGGCCATAACTCCGTTATTAAGCGACTTACGGCCGTATTCACCAACGACAGTTAACGTTAACTGTAGGTTAAAATACTTCGTTACTTTAGTTACCTATTGTTATAACAATGTTTTCGTATAATTTAACCTACGGTTAACTTTAACTGGCGTTGGTGAATACGGGCCTTAGAGCGATGAATTTAGCACCGTTGGATTTCTCTCGTCAAGCAGCTTCTTTTGAGCCAAAAATCTTCGAAAATTAAAAAAATTATTTTTTTGCGAATTTCGCAAAAATTTTTATTTGAAAAGAAGCTCTTTGACGAGAGGAATCCAACGGTGTAAAATTCATTGCCCTAGCTTGCTTAATAACGGAGGTATGGCCGTTTAAAGTTTTAAAATTTCAAACGGCCATAACTCCGTTATTAAGCGACTTAGAGCGATGAATTTAGCACCGTTGGATTCCTCTCGTTAAGCAGCTTCTTTTGAGCTAAAAATCTTCGAAAATTAAAAAAAATATTTTTTTGCGAATTTCGCAAAAATTTTTATTTGAAAAGAAGCTCTTTGACGAGAGGAATCCAACGGTGTAAAATTCATTGCCCTAGCTTGCTTAATAACGGAGCTATGGCCGTTTAAAGTTTTAAAATTTCAAACGGCCATAACTCCGTTATTAAGCGACTTAGAGCGATGAATTTAGCACCGTTGGATTCCTCTCGTCAAGCAGCTTCTTTTGAGCTAAAAATCTTCGAAAATTAAAAAAAATATTTTTTTGCGAATTTCGCAAAAATTTTTATTTGAAAAGAAGCTCTTCGACGAGAGGAATCCAACGGTGTAAAATTCATTGCCGTGGCTTGCGTAATAACGGAGCTATGGCCGTTTAAAGTTTTGAAATTTCAAACGGCCATAACTCCGTTATTAAGCGACTTAGAGCGATGAATTTAGCACCGTTGGATTCCTCTCGTCAAGCAGCTTCTTTTGAGCTAAAAATCTTCGAAAATTAAAAAAAATATTTTTTTGCGAATTTCGCAAAAATTTTTATTTGAAAAGAAGCTCTTCGACGAGAGGAATCCAACGGTGTAAAATTCATTGCCGTGGCTTGCGTAATAACGGAGCTATGGCCGTTTAAAGTTTTAAAATTTCAAACGGCCATAACTCCGTTATTAAGCGACTTAGAGCGATGAATTTAGCACCGTTGGATTCCTCTCGTTAAGCAGCTTCTTTTGAGCTAAAAATCTTCGAAAATTAAAAAAAATATTTTTTTGCGAATTTCGCAAAAATTTTTATTTGAAAAGAAGCTCTTTGACGAGAGGAATCCAACGGTGTAAAATTCATTGCCCTAGCTTGCTTAATAACGGAGCTATGGCCGTTTAAAGTTTTGAAATTTCAAACGGCCATAACTCCGTTATTAAGCGACTTAGAGCGATGAATTTAGCACCGTTGGATTCCTCTCGTCAAGCAGCTTCTTTTGAGCTAAAAATCTTCGAAAATTAAAAAAAATATTTTTTTGCGAATTTCGCAAAAATTTTTGCTTGAAAAGAAGCTCTTCGACGAGAGGAATCCAACGGTGTAAAATTCATTGCCGTAGCTTGCGTAATAACGGAGCTATGGCCGTTTAAAGTTTTGAAATTTCAAACGGCCATAAGTCCGTTATTAAGCAACTTAGAGCGATGAATTTAGCACCGTTGGATTCCTCTCGTCAAGCAGCTTCTTTTGAGCTAAAAATCTTCGAAAATTAAAAAAAATATTTTTTTGCGAATTTCGCAAAAATTTTTATTTGAAAAGAAGCTCTTCGACGAGAGGAATCCAACGGTGTAAAATTCATTGCCGTGGCTTGCGTAATAACGGAGCTATGGCCGTTTAAAGTTTTGAAATTTCAAACGGCCATAACTCCGTTATTAAGCGACTTAGAGCGATGAATTTAGCACCGTTGGATTCCTCTCGTCAAGCAGCTTCTTTTGAGCCAAAAATCTTCGAAAATTAAAAAAATTATTTTTTTGCGAATTTCGCAAAAATTTTTATTTGTAAAGAAGCTCTTTGACGAGAGGAATCCAACGGTGTAAAATTCATTGCCGTGGCTTGCGTAATAACGGAGCTATGGCCGTTTAAAGTTTTGAAATTTCAAACGGCCATAACTCCGTTATTAAGCGACTTAGAGCGATGAATTTAGCACCGTTGGATTCCTCTCGTCAAGCAGCTTCTTTTGAGCCAAAAATCTTCGAAAATTAAAAAAAATATTTTTTTGCGAATTTCGCAAAAATTTTTATTTGAAAAGAAGCTCTTGGACGAGAGGAATCCAACGGTGTAAAATTCATTGCCCTAGCTTGCTTAATAACGGAGCTATGGCCGTTTAAAGTTTTGAAATTTCAAACGGCCATAACTCCGTTATTAAGCGACTTAGAGCGATGAATTTGGCACCGTTGGATTCCTCTCGTCAAGCAGCTTCTTTTGAGCCAAAAATCTTCGAAAATTAAAAAATTTATTTTTTTGCGAATTTCGCAAAAATTTTTATTTGAAAAGAAGCTCTTCGATGAGAGGAATCCAACGGTGTAAAATTCATTGCCGTAGCTTGCGTAAAAACGGAGCTATGGCCGTTTAAAGTTTTGAAATTTCAAACGGCCATAACTCCGTTATTAAGCGACTTAGAGCGATGAATTTAGCACCGTTGGATTCCTCTCGTCAAGCAGCTTCTTTTGAGCCAAAAATCTTCGAAAATTAAAAAATTTATTTTTTTGCGAATTTCGCAACAATTTTTATTTGAAAAGAAGCTCTTCGACGAGAGGAATCCAACGGTGTAAAATTCATTGCCCTAGCTTGCTTAATAACGGAGCTATGGCCGTTTAAAGTTTTAAAATTTCAAACGGCCATAACTCCGTTATTAAGCGACTTAGAGCGATGAATTTAGCACCGTTGGATTCCTCTCGTTAAGCAGCTTCTTTTGAGCTAAAAATCTTCGAAAATTAAAAAAAATATTTTTTTGCGAATTTCGCAAAAATTTTTATTTGAAAAGAAGCTCTTGGACGAGAGGAATCCAACGGTGTAAAATTCATTGCCCTAGCTTGCTTAATAACGGAGCTATGGCCGTTTAAAGTTTTGAAATTTCAAACGGCCATAACTCCGTTATTAAGCGACTTAGAGCGATGAATTTAGCACCGTTGGATTCCTCTCGTCAAGCAGCTTCTTTTGAGCCAAAAATCTTCGAAAATTAAAAAAATTATTTTTTTGCGATTTTCGCAACAATTTTTATTTGAAAAGAAGCTCTTCGACGAGAGGAATCCAACGGTGTAAAATTCATTGCCCTAGCTTGCTTAATAACGGAGCTATGGCCGTTTAAAGTTTTAAAATTTCAAACGGCCATAACTCCGTTATTAAGCGACTTAGAGCGATGAATTTAGCACCGTTGGATTCCTCTCGTCAAGCAGCTTCTTTTGAGCCAAAAATCTTCGAAAATTAAAAAAATTATTTTTTTGCGATTTTCGCAACAATTTTTATTTGAAAAGAAGCTCTTCGACGAGAGGAATCCAACGGTGTAAAATTCATTGCCGTGGCTTGCGTAATAACGGAGCTATGGCCGTTTAAAGTTTTGAAATTTCAAACGGCCATAACTCCGTTATTAAGCGACTTAGAGCGATGAATTTAGCACCGTTGGATTCCTCTCGTTAAGCAGCTTCTTTTGAGCTAAAAATCTTCGAAAATTAAAAAAAATATTTTTTTGCGAATTTCGCAAACATTTTTATTTGAAAAGAAGCTCTTGGACGAGAGGAATCCAACGGTGTAAAATTCATTGCCCTAGCTTGCTTAATAACGAAGCTATGGCCGTTTAAAGTTTTGAAATTTCAAACGGCCATAACTCCGTTATTAAGCGACTTAGAGCGATGAATTTAGCACCGTTGGATTCCTCTCGTCAAGCAGCTTCTTTTGAGCCAAAAATCTTCGAAAATTAAAAAAATTATTTTTTTGCGATTTTCGCAACAATTTTTATTTGAAAAGAAGCTCTTCGACGAGAGGAATCCAACGGTGTAAAATTCATTGCCGTGGCTTGCGTAATAACGGAGCTATGGCCGTTTAAAGTTTTGAAATTTCAAACGGCCATAACTCCGTTATTAAGCGACTTAGAGCGATGAATTTAGCACCGTTGGATTCCTCTCGTTAAGCAGCTTCTTTTGAGCTAAAAATCTTCGAAAATTAAAAAAAATATTTTTTTGCGAATTTCGCAAACATTTTTATTTGAAAAGAAGCTCTTGGACGAGAGGAATCCAACGGTGTAAAATTCATTGCCCTAGCTTGCTTAATAACGGAGCTATGGCCGTTTAAAGTTTTGAAATTTCAAACGGCCATAACTCCGTTATTAAGCGACTTAGAGCGATGAATTTAGCACCGTTGGATTCCTCTCGTCAAGCAGCTTCTTTTGAGCCAAAAATCTTCGAAAATTAAAAAAATTATTTTTTTGCGATTTTCGCAACAATTTTTATTTGAAAAGAAGCTCTTCGACGAGAGGAATCCAACGGTGTAAAATTCATTGCCGTGGCTTGCGTAATAACGGAGCTATGGCCGTTTAAAATTTTGAAATTTCAAACGGCCATAACTCCGTTATTAAGCGACTTAGAGCGATGAATTTAGCACCGTTGGATTCCTCTCGTCAAGCAGCTTCTTTTGAGCCAAAAATCTTCGAAAATTAAAAAATTTATTTTTTTGCGAATTTCGCAAAAATTTTTATTTGAAAAGAAGCTCTTCGATGAGAGGAATCCAACGGTGTAAAATTCATTGCCGTGGCTTGCGTAATAACGGAGCTATGGCCGTTTAAAGTTTTGAAATTTCAAACGGCCATAACTCCGTTATTAAGCGACTTAGAGCGATGAATTTAGCACCGTTGGATTTCTCTCGTCAAGCAGCTTCTTTTGAGCCAAAAATCTTCGAAAATTAAAAAAATTATTTTTTTGCGAATTTCGCAAAAATTTTTATTTTAAAAGAAGCTCTTTGACGAGAGGAATCCAACGGTGTAAAATTCATTGCCCTAGCTTGCTTAATAACGGAGCTATGGCCGTTTAAAGTTTTAAAATTTCAAACGGCCATAACTCCGTTATTAAGCGACTTAGAGCGATGAATTTAGCACCGTTGGATTCCTCTCGTTAAGCAGCTTCTTTTGAGCTAAAAATCTTCGAAAATTAAAAAAAATATTTTTTTGCGAATTTCGCAAAAATTTTTATTTGAAAAGAAGCTCTTTGACGAGAGGAATCCAACGGTGTAAAATTCATTGCCCTAGCTTGCTTAATAACGGAGCTATGGCCGTTTAAAGTTTTAAAATTTCAAACGGCCATAACTCCGTTATTAAGCGACTTAGAGCGATGAATTTAGCACCGTTGGATTCCTCTCGTCAAGCAGCTTCTTTTGAGCTAAAAATCTTCGAAAATTAAAAAAAATATTTTTTTGCGAATTTCGCAAAAATTTTTATTTGAAAAGAAGCTCTTCGACGAGAGGAATCCAACGGTGTAAAATTCATTGCCGTGGCTTGCGTAATAACGGAGCTATGGCCGTTTAAAGTTTTGAAATTTCAAACGGCCATAACTCCGTTATTAAGCGACTTAGAGCGATGAATTTAGCACCGTTGGATTCCTCTCGTCAAGCAGCTTCTTTTGAGCTAAAAATCTTCGAAAATTAAAAAAAATATTTTTTTGCGAATTTCGCAAAAATTTTTGCTTGAAAAGAAGCTCTTCGACGAGAGGAATCCAACGGTGTAAAATTCATTGCCGTAGCTTGCGTAATAACGGAGCTATGGCCGTTTAAAGTTTTGAAATTTCAAACGGCCATAACTCCGTTATTAAGCGACTTAGAGCGATGAATTTAGCACCGTTGGATTCCTCTCGTCAAGCAGCTTCTTTTGAGCCAAAAATCTTCGAAAATTAAAAAATTTATTTTTTTGCGAATTTCGCAAAAATTTTTATTTGAAAAGAAGCTCTTCGATGAGAGGAATCCAACGGTGTAAAATTCATTGCCGTGGCTTGCGTAATAACGGAGCTATGGCCGTTTAAAGTTTTGAAATTTCAAACGGCCATAACTCCGTTATTAAGCGACTTACGGCCGTATTCACCAACGACAGTTAACGTTAACTGTAGGTTAAAATACTTCGTTACTTTAGTTACCTATTGTTATAACAATGTTTTCGTATAATTTAACCTACGGTTAACTTTAACTGGCGTTGGTGAATACGGGCCTTAGAGCGATGAATTTAGCACCGTTGGATTTCTCTCGTCAAGCAGCTTCTTTTGAGCCAAAAATCTTCGAAAATTAAAAAAATTATTTTTTTGCGAATTTCGCAAAAATTTTTATTTGAAAAGAAGCTCTTTGACGAGAGGAATCCAACGGTGTAAAATTCATTGCCCTAGCTTGCTTAATAACGGAGGTATGGCCGTTTAAAGTTTTAAAATTTCAAACGGCCATAACTCCGTTATTAAGCGACTTAGAGCGATGAATTTAGCACCGTTGGATTCCTCTCGTTAAGCAGCTTCTTTTGAGCTAAAAATCTTCGAAAATTAAAAAAAATATTTTTTTGCGAATTTCGCAAAAATTTTTATTTGAAAAGAAGCTCTTTGACGAGAGGAATCCAACGGTGTAAAATTCATTGCCCTAGCTTGCTTAATAACGGAGCTATGGCCGTTTAAAGTTTTAAAATTTCAAACGGCCATAACTCCGTTATTAAGCGACTTAGAGCGATGAATTTAGCACCGTTGGATTCCTCTCGTCAAGCAGCTTCTTTTGAGCTAAAAATCTTCGAAAATTAAAAAAAATATTTTTTTGCGAATTTCGCAAAAATTTTTATTTGAAAAGAAGCTCTTCGACGAGAGGAATCCAACGGTGTAAAATTCATTGCCGTGGCTTGCGTAATAACGGAGCTATGGCCGTTTAAAGTTTTGAAATTTCAAACGGCCATAACTCCGTTATTAAGCGACTTAGAGCGATGAATTTAGCACCGTTGGATTCCTCTCGTCAAGCAGCTTCTTTTGAGCTAAAAATCTTCGAAAATTAAAAAAAATATTTTTTTGCGAATTTCGCAAAAATTTTTGCTTGAAAAGAAGCTCTTCGACGAGAGGAATCCAACGGTGTAAAATTCATTGCCGTAGCTTGCGTAATAACGGAGCTATGGCCGTTTAAAGTTTTGAAATTTCAAACGGCCATAACTCCGTTATTAAGCGACTTAGAGCGATGAATTTAGCACCGTTGGATTCCTCTCGTCAAGCAGCTTCTTTTGAGCCAAAAATCTTCGAAAATTAAAAAAATTATTTTTTTGCGAATTTCGCAAAAACTTTTATTTGAAACGAAGCTCTTCGATGAGAGGAATCCAACGGTGTAAAATTCATTGCCGTAGCTTGCGTAATAACGGAGCTATGGCCGTTTAAAGTTTTGAAATTTCAAACGGCCATAACTCCGTTATTAAGCGACTTAGAGCGATGAATTTAGCACCGTTGGATTCCTCTCGTCAAGCAGCTTCTTTTGAGCCAAAAATCTTCGAAAATTAAAAAATTTATTTTTTTGCGAATTTCGCAACAATTTTTATTTGAAAAGAAGCTCTTCGACGAGAGGAATCCAACGGTGTAAAATTCATTGCCCTAGCTTGCTTAATAACGGAGCTATGGCCGTTTAAAGTTTTAAAATTTCAAACGGCCATAACTCCGTTATTAAGCGACTTAGAGCGATGAATTTAGCACCGTTGAATTCCTCTCGTTAAGCAGCTTCTTTTGAGCTAAAAATCTTCGAAAATTAAAAAAAATATTTTTTTGCGAATTTCGCAAAAATTTTTATTTGAAAAGAAGCTCTTTGACGAGAGGAATCCAACGGTGTAAAATTCATTGCCCTAGCTTGCTTAATAACGGAGCTATGGCCGTTTAAAGTTTTAAAATTTCAAACGGCCATAACTCCGTTATTAAGCGACTTAGAGCGATGAATTTAGCACCGTTGGATTCCTCTCGTTAAGCAGCTTCTTTTGAGCTAAAAATCTTCGAAAATTAAAAAAAATATTTTTTTGCGAATTTCGCAAAAATTTTTATTTGAAAAGAAGCTCTTTGACGAGAGGAATCCAACGGTGTAAAATTCATTGCCCTAGCTTGCTTAATAACGGAGCTATGGCCGTTTAAAGTTTTAAAATTTCAAACGGCCATAACTCCGTTATTAAGCGACTTAGAGCGATGAATTTAGCACCGTTGGATTCCTCTCGTCAAGCAGCTTTTTTTGAGCTAAAAATCTTCGAAAATTAAAAAAAATATTTTTTTGCGAATTTCGCAAAAATTTTTATTTGAAAAGAAGCTCTTCGACGAGAGGAATCCAACGGTGTAAAATTCATTGCCGTGGCTTGCGTAATAACGGAGCTATGGCCGTTTAAAGTTTTGAAATTTCAAACGGCCATAACTCCGTTATTAAGCGACTTAGAGCGATGAATTTAGCACCGTTGGATTTCTCTCGTCAAGCAGCTTCTTTTGAGCCAAAAATCTTCGAAAATTAAAAAAATTATTTTTTGCGAATTTCGCAAAAATTTTTATTTGAAAAGAAGCTCTTTGACGAGAGGAATCCAACGGTGTAAAATTCATTGCCCTAGCTTGCTTAATAACGGAGCTATGGCCGTTTAAAGTTTTAAAATTTCAAACGGCCATAACTCCGTTATTAAGCGACTTAGGCCCATATTCACCAACGCCAGTTAAAGTTAATTGTAGGTTAAAATGTTTCGTTACCTTAGTTACCTATTGTTACAACAATGTTTTCGTATATTTTAACCTACAGTTAACTTTAACTGGCGTTGGTGAATATGGGCCTTAGAGCGATGAATTTAGCACCGTTGGATTCCTCTCGTTAAGCAGCTTCTTTTGAGCTAAAAATCTTCGAAAATTAAAAAAAATATTTTTTTGCGAATTTCGCAAAAATTTTTATTTGAAAAGAAGCTCTTTGACGAGAGGAATCCAACGGTGTAAAATTCATTGCCCTAGCTTGCTTAATAACGGAGCTATGGCCGTTTAAAGTTTTAAAATTTCAAACGGCCATAACTCCGTTATTAAGCGACTTAGAGCGATGAATTTAGCACCGTTGGATTCCTCTCGTCAAGCAGCTTCTTTTGAGCTAAAAATCTTCGAAAATTAAAAAAAATATTTTTTTGCGAATTTCGCAAAAATTTTTATTTGAAAAGAAGCTCTTCGACGAGAGGAATCCAACGGTGTAAAATTCATTGCCGTGGCTTGCGTAATAACGGAGCTATGGCCGTTTAAAGTTTTAAAATTTCAAACGGCCATAACTCCGTTATTAAGCGACTTAGAGCGATGAATTTAGCACCGTTGGATTCCTCTCGTTAAGCAGCTTCTTTTGAGCTAAAAATCTTCGAAAATTAAAAAAAATATTTTTTTGCGAATTTCGCAAAATTTTTTATTTGAAAAGAAGCTCTTTGACGAGAGGAATCCAACGGTGTAAAATTCATTGCCCTAGCTTGCTTAATAACGGAGCTATGGCCGTTTAAAGTTTTAAAATTTCAAACGGCCATAACTCCGTTATTAAGCGACTTAGAGCGATGAATTTAGCACCGTTGGATTCCTCTCGTTAAGCAGCTTCTTTTGAGCTAAAAATCTTCGAAAATTAAAAAAAATATTTTTTTGCGAATTTCGCAAAAATTTTTATTTGAAAAGAAGCTCTTCGACGAGAGGAATCCAACGGTGTAAAATTCATTGCCGTGGCTTGCGTAATAACGGAGCTATGGCCGTTTAAAGTTTTAAAATTTCAAACGGCCATAACTCCGTTATTAAGCGACTTAGAGCGATGAATTTAGCACCGTTGAATTCCTCTCGTGAAGCAGCTTCTTTTGAGCTAAAAATCTTCGAAAATTAAAAAAAATATTTTTTTGCGAATTTCGCAAAAAATTTTATTTGAAAAGAAGCTCTTTGACGAGAGGAATCCAACGGTGTAAAATTCATTGCCCTAGCTTGCTTAATAACGGAGCTATGGCCGTTTAAAGTTTTAAAATTTCAAACGGCCATAACTCCGTTATTAAGCGACTTAGAGCGATGAATTTAGCACCGTTGGATTCCTCTCGTTAAGCAGCTTCTTTTGAGCTAAAAATCTTCGAAAATTAAAAAAAATATTTTTTTGCGAATTTCGCAAAAATTTTTGCTTGAAAAGAAGCTCTTCGACGAGAGGAATCCAACGGTGTAAAATTCATTGCCGTAGCTTGCGTAATAACGGAGCTATGGCCGTTTAAAGTTTTGAAATTTCAAACGGCCATAAGTCCGTTATTAAGCAACTTAGAGCGATGAATTTAGCACCGTTGGATTCCTCTCGTCAAGCAGCTTCTTTTGAGCTAAAAATCTTCGAAAATTAAAAAAAATATTTTTTTGCGAATTTCGCAAAAATTTTTATTTGAAAAGAAGCTCTTCGACGAGAGGAATCCAACGGTGTAAAATTCATTGCCGTGGCTTGCGTAATAACGGAGCTATGGCCGTTTAAAGTTTTAAAATTTCAAACGGCCATAACTCCGTTATTAAGCGACTTAGAGCGATGAATTTAGCACCGTTGAATTCCTCTCGTGAAGCAGCTTCTTTTGAGCTAAAAATCTTCGAAAATTAAAAAAAATATTTTTTTGCGAATTTCGCAAAAAATTTTATTTGAAAAGAAGCTCTTTGACGAGAGGAATCCAACGGTGTAAAATTCATTGCCCTAGCTTGCTTAATAACGGAGCTATGGCCGTTTAAAGTTTTAAAATTTCAAACGGCCATAACTCCGTTATTAAGCGACTTAGAGCGATGAATTTAGCACCGTTGGATTCCTCTCGTTAAGCAGCTTCTTTTGAGCTAAAAATCTTCGAAAATTAAAAAAAATATTTTTTTGCGAATTTCGCAAAAATTTTTATTTGAAAAGAAGCTCTTTGACGAGAGGAATCCAACGGTGTAAAATTCATTGCCCTAGCTTGCTTAATAACGGAGCTATGGCCGTTTAAAGTTTTAAAATTTCAAACGGCCATAACTCCGTTATTAAGCGACTTAGAGCGATGAATTTAGCACCGTTGGATTCCTCTCGTTAAGCAGCTTCTTTTGAGCTAAAAATCTTCGAAAATTAAAAAAAATATTTTTTTGCGAATTTCGCAAAAATTTTTATTTGAAAAGAAGCTCTTCGACGAGAGGAATCCAACGGTGTAAAATTCATTGCCGTGGCTTGCGTAATAACGGAGCTATGGCCGTTTAAAGTTTTGAAATTTCAAACGGCCATAACTCCGTTATTAAGCGACTTAGAGCGATGAATTTAGCACCGTTGGATTTCTCTCGTCAAGCAGCTTCTTTTGAGCCAAAAATCTTCGAAAATTAAAAAAATTATTTTTTTGCGAATTTCGCAAAAATTTTTATTTGAAAAGAAGCTCTTTGACGAGAGGAATCCAACGGTGTAAAATTCATTGCCCTAGCTTGCTTAATAACGGAGCTATGGCCGTTTAAAGTTTTAAAAATTTCAAACGGCCATAACTCCGTTATTAAGCGACTTAGAGCGATGAATTTAGCACCGTTGGATTCCTCTCGTTAAGCAGCTTCTTTTGAGCTAAAAATCTTCGAAAATTAAAAAAAATATTTTTTTGCGAATTTCGCAAAAATTTTTATTTGAAAAGAAGCTCTTTGACGAGAGGAATCCAACGGTGTAAAATTCATTGCCCTAGCTTGCTTAATAACGGAGCTATGGCCGTTTAAAGTTTTAAAATTTCAAACGGCCATAACTCCGTTATTAAGCGACTTAGAGCGATGAATTTAGCACCGTTGGATTCCTCTCGTCAAGCAGCTTCTTTTGAGCTAAAAATCTTCGAAAATTAAAAAAAATATTTTTTTGCGAATTTCGCAAAAATTTTTATTTGAAAAGAAGCTCTTCGACGAGAGGAATCCAACGGTGTAAAATTCATTGCCGTGGCTTGCGTAATAACGGAGCTATGGCCGTTTAAAGTTTTGAAATTTCAAACGGCCATAACTCCGTTATTAAGCGACTTAGAGCGATGAATTTAGCACCGTTGGATTTCTCTCGTCAAGCAGCTTCTTTTGAGCCAAAAATCTTCGAAAATTAAAAAAATTATTTTTTTGCGAATTTCGCAAAAATTTTTATTTGAAAAGAAGCTCTTTGACGAGAGGAATCCAACGGTGTAAAATTCATTGCCCTAGCTTGCTTAATAACGGAGCTATGGCCGTTTAAAGTTTTAAAATTTCAAACGGCCATAACTCCGTTATTAAGCGACTTAGAGCGATGAATTTAGCACCGTTGGATTCCTCTCGTTAAGCAGCTTCTTTTGAGCTAAAAATCTTCGAAAATTAAAAAAAATATTTTTTTGCGAATTTCGCAAAAATTTTTATTTGAAAAGAAGCTCTTTGACGAGAGGAATCCAACGGTGTAAAATTCATTGCCCTAGCTTGCTTAATAACGGAGCTATGGCCGTTTAAAGTTTTAAAATTTCAAACGGCCATAACTCCGTTATTAAGCGACTTAGAGCGATGAATTTAGCACCGTTGGATTCCTCTCGTCAAGCAGCTTCTTTTGAGCTAAAAATCTTCGAAAATTAAAAAAAATATTTTTTTGCGAATTTCGCAAAAATTTTTATTTGAAAAGAAGCTCTTCGACGAGAGGAATCCAACGGTGTAAAATTCATTGCCGTGGCTTGCGTAATAACGGAGCTATGGCCGTTTAAAGTTTTGAAATTTCAAACGGCCATAACTCCGTTATTAAGCGACTTAGAGCGATGAATTTAGCACCGTTGGATTCCTCTCGTCAAGCAGCTTCTTTTGAGCTAAAAATCTTCGAAAATTAAAAAAAATATTTTTTTGCGAATTTCGCAAAAATTTTTGCTTGAAAAGAAGCTCTTCGACGAGAGGAATCCAACGGTGTAAAATTCATTGCCGTAGCTTGCGTAATAACGGAGCTATGGCCGTTTAAAGTTTTGAAATTTCAAACGGCCATAAGTCCGTTATTAAGCAACTTAGAGCGATGAATTTAGCACCGTTGGATTCCTCTCGTCAAGCAGCTTCTTTTGAGCTAAAAATCTTCGAAAATTAAAAAAAATATTTTTTTGCGAATTTCGCAAAAATTTTTATTTGAAAAGAAGCTCTTCGACGAGAGGAATCCAACGGTGTAAAATTCATTGCCGTGGCTTGCGTAATAACGGAGCTATGGCCGTTTAAAGTTTTGAAATTTCAAACGGCCATAACTCCGTTATTAAGCGACTTAGAGCGATGAATTTAGCACCGTTGGATTCCTCTCGTCAAGCAGCTTCTTTTGAGCCAAAAATCTTCGAAAATTAAAAAAATTATTTTTTTGCGAATTTCGCAAAAATTTTTATTTGTAAAGAAGCTCTTTGACGAGAGGAATCCAACGGTGTAAAATTCATTGCCGTGGCTTGCGTAATAACGGAGCTATGGCCGTTTAAAGTTTTGAAATTTCAAACGGCCATAACTCCGTTATTAAGCGACTTAGAGCGATGAATTTAGCACCGTTGGATTCCTCTCGTCAAGCAGCTTCTTTTGAGCCAAAAATCTTCGAAAATTAAAAAAAATATTTTTTTGCGATTTTCGCAAAAATTTTTATTTGAAAAGAAGTTCTTCGACGAGAGGAATCCAACGGTGTAAAATTCATTGCCGTGGCTTGCGTAATAACGGAGCTATGGCCGTTTAAAGTTTTGAAATTTCAAACGGCCATAACTCCGTTATTAAGCGACTTAGAGCGATGAATTTAGCACCGTTGGATTCCTCTCGTCAAGCAGCTTCTTTTGAGCCAAAAATCTTCGAAAATTAAAAAAAATATTTTTTTGCGAATTTCGCAAAAATTTTTATTTGAAAAGAAGCTCTTTGACGAGAGGAATCCAACGGTGTAAAATTCATTTCCGTAGCTTGCTTAATAACGGAGCTATGGCCGTTTAAAATTTTGAAATTTCAAACGGCCATAACTCCGTTATTAAGCGACTTGGAGCGATGAATTTAGCACCGTTGGATTCCTCTCGTCAAGCAGCTTCTTTTGAGCCAAAAATCTTCGAAAATTAAAAAAAATATTTTTTTGCGAATTTCGCAAAAATTTTTAATTGAAAAGAAGGTCTTCGACGAGAGGAATCCAACGGTGTAAAATTCATTGCCGTAGCTTGCTTAATAACGGAGCTATGGCCGTTTAAAGTTTTGAAATTTCAAACGGCCATAAGTCCGTTATTAAGCAACTTAGAGCGATGAATTTAGCACCGTTGGATTCCTCTCGTCAAGCAGCTTCTTTTGAGCTAAAAATCTTCGAAAATTAAAAAAAATATTTTTTTGCGAATTTCGCAAAAATTTTTATTTGAAAAGAAGCTCTTCGACGAGAGGAATCCAACGGTGTAAAATTCATTGCCCTAGCTTGCTTAATAACGGAGCTATGGCCGTTTAAAGTTTTAAAATTTCAAACGGCCATAACTCCGTTATTAAGCGACTTAGAGCGATGAATTTAGCACCGTTGGATTCCTCTCGTCAAGCAGCTTCTTTTGAGCTAAAAATCTTCGAAAATTAAAAAAACTATTTTTTTGCGAATTTCGCAAAAATTTTTATTTGAAAAGAAGCTCTTCGACGAGAGGAATCCAACGGTGTAAAATTCATTGCCGTGGCTTGCGTAATAACGGAGCTATGGCCGTTTAAAGTTTTGAAATTTCAAACGGCCATAACTCCGTTATTAAGCGACTTAGAGCGATGAATTTAGCACCGTTGGATTCCTCTCGTCAAGCAGCTTCTTTTGAGCTAAAAATCTTCGAAAATTAAAAAAAATATTTTTTTGCGAATTTCGCAAAAATTTTTGCTTGAAAAGAAGCTCTTCGACGAGAGGAATCCAACGGTGTAAAATTCATTGCCGTAGCTTGCGTAATAACGGAGCTATGGCCGTTTAAAGTTTTGAAATTTCAAACGGCCATAAGTCCGTTATTAAGCAACTTAGAGCGATGAATTTAGCACCGTTGGATTCCTCTCGTCAAGCAGCTTCTTTTGAGCTAAAAATCTTCGAAAATTAAAAAAAATATTTTTTTGCGAATTTCGCAAAAATTTTTATTTGAAAAGAAGCTCTTCGACGAGAGGAATCCAACGGTGTAAAATTCATTGCCGTGGCTTGCGTAATAACGGAGCTATGGCCGTTTAAAGTTTTGAAATTTCAAACGGCCATAACTCCGTTATTAAGCGACTTAGAGCGATGAATTTAGCACCGTTGGATTCCTCTCGTCAAGCAGCTTCTTTTGAGCCAAAAATCTTCGAAAATTAAAAAAATTATTTTTTTGCGAATTTCGCAAAAATTTTTATTTGTAAAGAAGCTCTTTGACGAGAGGAATCCAACGGTGTAAAATTCATTGCCGTGGCTTGCGTAATAACGGAGCTATGGCCGTTTAAAGTTTTAAAATTTCAAACGGCCATAACTCCGTTATTAAGCGACTTAGAGCGATGAATTTAGCACCGTTGGATTCCTCTCGTCAAGCAGCTTCTTTTGAGCTAAAAATCTTCGAAAATTAAAAAAACTATTTTTTTGCGAATTTCGCAAAAATTTTTATTTGAAAAGAAGCTCTTCGACGAGAGGAATCCAACGGTGTAAAATTCATTGCCGTGGCTTGCGTAATAACGGAGCTATGGCCGTTTAAAGTTTTGAAATTTCAAACGGCCATAACTCCGTTATTAAGCGACTTAGAGCGATGAATTTAGCACCGTTGGATTCCTCTCGTCAAGCAGCTTCTTTTGAGCTAAAAATCTTCGAAAATTAAAAAAAATATTTTTTTGCGAATTTCGCAAAAATTTTTGCTTGAAAAGAAGCTCTTCGACGAGAGGAATCCAACGGTGTAAAATTCATTGCCGTAGCTTGCGTAATAACGGAGCTATGGCCGTTTAAAGTTTTGAAATTTCAAACGGCCATAAGTCCGTTATTAAGCAACTTAGAGCGATGAATTTAGCACCGTTGGATTCCTCTCGTCAAGCAGCTTCTTTTGAGCTAAAAATCTTCGAAAATTAAAAAAAATATTTTTTTGCGAATTTCGCAAAAATTTTTATTTGAAAAGAAGCTCTTCGACGAGAGGAATCCAACGGTGTAAAATTCATTGCCGTGGCTTGCGTAATAACGGAGCTATGGCCGTTTAAAGTTTTGAAATTTCAAACGGCCATAACTCCGTTATTAAGCGACTTAGAGCGATGAATTTAGCACCGTTGGATTCCTCTCGTCAAGCAGCTTCTTTTGAGCCAAAAATCTTCGAAAATTAAAAAAATTATTTTTTTGCGAATTTCGCAAAAATTTTTATTTGTAAAGAAGCTCTTTGACGAGAGGAATCCAACGGTGTAAAATTCATTGCCGTGGCTTGCGTAATAACGGAGCTATGGCCGTTTAAAGTTTTGAAATTTCAAACGGCCATAACTCCGTTATTAAGCGACTTAGAGCGATGAATTTAGCACCGTTGGATTCCTCTCGTCAAGCAGCTTCTTTTGAGCCAAAAATCTTCGAAAATTAAAAAAAATATTTTTTGCGATTTTCGCAAAAATTTTTATTTGAAAAGAAGTTCTTCGACGAGAGGAATCCAACGGTGTAAAATTCATTGCCGTGGCTTGCGTAATAACGGAGCTATGGCCGTTTAAAGTTTTGAAATTTCAAACGGCCATAACTCCGTTATTAAGCGACTTAGAGCGATGAATTTAGCACCGTTGGATTCCTCTCGTCAAGCAGCTTCTTTTGAGCCAAAAATCTTCGAAAATTAAAAAAAATATTTTTTTGCGAATTTCGCAAAAATTTTTATTTGAAAAGAAGCTCTTTGACGAGAGGAATCCAACGGTGTAAAATTCATTTCCGTAGCTTGCTTAATAACGGAGCTATGGCCGTTTAAAATTTTGAAATTTCAAACGGCCATAACTCCGTTATTAAGCGACTTAGAGCGATGAATTTAGCACCGTTGGATTCCTCTCGTCAAGCAGCTTCTTTTGAGCCAAAAATCTTCGAAAATTAAAAAAAATATTTTTTTGCGAATTTCGCAAAAATTTTTAATTGAAAAGAAGGTCTTCGACGAGAGGAATCCAACGGTGTAAAATTCATTGCCGTAGCTTGCTTAATAACGGAGCTATGGCCGTTTAAAGTTTTGAAACTTCAAACGGCCATAAGTCCGTTATTAAGCAACTTAGAGCGATGAATTTAGCACCGTTGGATTCCTCTCGTCAAGCAGCTTCTTTTGAGCTAAAAATCTTCGAAAATTAAAAAAAATATTTTTTTGCGAATTTCGCAAAAATTTTTATTTGAAAAGAAGCTCTTCGACGAGAGGAATCCAACGGTGTAAAATTCATTGCCCTAGCTTGCTTAATAACGGAGCTATGGCCGTTTAAAGTTTTAAAAGTTCAAACGGCCATAACTCCGTTATTAAGCGACTTAGAGCGATGAATTTAGCACCGTTGGATTCCTCTCGTCAAGCAGCTTCTTTTGAGCCAAAAATCTTCGAAAATTAAAAAAAATATTTTTTTGCGATTTTCGCAAAAATTTTTATTTGAAAAGAAGTTCTTCGACGAGAGGAATCCAACGGTGTAAAATTCATTGCCGTGGCTTGCGTAATAACGGAACTATGGCCGTTTAAAGTTTTGAAATTTCAAACGGCCATAACTCCGTTATTAAGCGACTTAGAGCGATGAATTTAGCACCGTTGGATTCCTCTCGTCAAGCAGCTTCTTTTGAGCCAAAAATCTTCGAAAATTAAAAAAAATATTTTTTTGCGAATTTCGCAAAAATTTTTATTTGAAAAGAAGCTCTTTGACGAGAGGAATCCAACGGTGTAAAATTCATTTCCGTAGCTTGCTTAATAACGGAGCTATGGCCGTTTAAAATTTTGAAATTTCAAACGGCCATAACTCCGTTATTAAGCGACTTAGAGCGATGAATTTAGCACCGTTGGATTCCTCTCGTCAAGCAGCTTCTTTTGAGCCAAAAATCTTCGAAAATTAAAAAAAATATTTTTTTGCGAATTTCGCAAAAATTTTTAATTGAAAAGAAGGTCTTCGACGAGAGGAATCCAACGGTGTAAAATTCATTGCCGTAGCTTGCTTAATAACGGAGCTATGGCCGTTTAATGTTTTGAAATTTCAAACGGCCATAAGTCCGTTATTAAGCAACTTAGAGCGATGAATTTAGCACCGTTGGATTCCTCTCGTCAAGCAGCTTCTTTTGAGCTAAAAATCTTCGAAAATTAAAAAAAATATTTTTTTGCGAATTTCGCAAAAATTTTTATTTGAAAAGAAGCTCTTCGACGAGAGGAATCCAACGGTGTAAAATTCATTGCCCTAGCTTGCTTAATAACGGAGCTATGGCCGTTTAAAGTTTTAAAATTTCAAACGGCCATAACTCCGTTATTAAGCGACTTAGAGCGATGAATTTAGCACCGTTGGATTCCTCTCGTCAAGCAGCTTCTTTTGAGCTAAAAATCTTCGAAAATTAAAAAAACTATTTTTTTGCGAATTTCGCAAAAATTTTTATTTGAAAAGAAGCTCTTCGACGAGAGGAATCCAACGGTGTAAAATTCATTGCCGTGGCTTGCGTAATAACGGAGCTATGGCCGTTTAAAGTTTTGAAATTTCAAACGGCCATAACTCCGTTATTAAGCGACTTAGAGCGATGAATTTAGCACCGTTGGATTCCTCTCGTCAAGCAGCTTCTTTTGAGCTAAAAATCTTCGAAAATTAAAAAAAATATTTTTTTGCGAATTTCGCAAAAATTTTTATTTGAAAAGAAGCTCTTTGACGAGAGGAATCCAACGGTGTAAAATTCATTGCCCTAGCTTGCTTAATAACGGAGCTATGGCCGTTTAAAGTTTTGAAATTTCAAACGGCCATAACTCCGTTATTAAGCGACTTAGAGCGATGAATTTAGCACCGTTGGATTCCTCTCGTCAAGCAGCTTCTTTTGAGCCAAAAATCTTCGAAAATTAAAAAATTTATTTTTTTGCGAATTTCGCAAAAATTTTTATTTGAAAAGAAGCTCTTCGATGAGAGGAATCCAACGGTGTAAAATTCATTGCCGTAGCTTGCGTAATAACGGAGCTATGGCCGTTTAAAGTTTTGAAATTTCAAACGGCCATAAGTCCGTTATTAAGCAACTTAGAGCGATGAATTTAGCACCGTTGGATTCCTCTCGTCAAGCAGCTTCTTTTGAGCTAAAAATCTTCGAAAATTAAAAAAAATATTTTTTGCGAATTTCGCAAAAATTTTTATTTGAAAAGAAGCTCTTTGACGAGAGGAATCCAACGGTGTAAAATTCATTGCCCTAGCTTGCTTAATAACGGAGCTATGGCCGTTTAAAGTTTTAAAATTTCAAACGGCCATAACTCCGTTATTAAGCGACTTAGAGCGATGAATTTAGCACCGTTGGATTCCTCTCGTTAAGCAGCTTCTTTTGAGATAAAAATCTTCGAAAATTAAAAAAAATATTTTTTTGCGAATTTCGCAAAAATTTTTATTTGAAAAGAAGCTCTTCGACGAGAGGAATCCAACGGTGTAAAATTCATTGCCGTGGCTTGCGTAATAACGGAGCTATGGCCGTTTAAAGTTTTGAAATTTCAAACGGCCATAACTCCGTTATTAAGCGACTTAGAGCGATGAATTTAGCACCGTTTAATTTCTCTCGTCAAGCAGCTTCTTTTGAGCCAAAAATCTTCGAAAATTAAAAAAATTATTTTTTTGCGAATTTCGCAAAAATTTTTATTTGAAAAGAAGCTCTTTGACGAGAGGAATCCAACGGTGTAAAATTCATTGCCCTAGCTTGCTTAATAACGGAGCTATGGCCGTTTAAAGTTTTAAAATTTCAAACGGCCATAACTCCGTTATTAAGCGACTTAGAGCGATGAATTTAGCACCGTTGGATTCCTCTCGTCAAGCAGCTTCTTTTGAGCTAAAAATCTTCGAAAATTAAAAAAAATATTTTTTTGCGAATTTCGCAAAAATTTTTATTTGAAAAGAAGCTCTTCGACGAGAGGAATCCAACGGTGTAAAATTCATTGCCCTAGCTTGCTTAATAACGGAGCTATGGCCGTTTAAAGTTTTAAAATTTCAAACGGCCATAACTCCGTTATTAAGCGACTTAGAGCGATGAATTTAGCACCGTTGGATTCCTCTCGTCAAGCAGCTTCTTTTGAGCTAAAAATCTTCGAAAATTAAAAAAACTATTTTTTTGCGAATTTCGCAAAAATTTTTATTTGAAAAGAAGCTCTTCGACGAGAGGAATCCAACGGTGTAAAATTCATTGCCGTGGCTTGCGTAATAACGGAGCTATGGCCGTTTAAAGTTTTGAAATTTCAAACGGCCATAACTCCGTTATTAAGCGACTTAGAGCGATGAATTTAGCACCGTTGGATTCCTCTCGTTAAGCAGCTTCTTTTGAGCTAAAAATCTTCGAAAATTAAAAAAAATATTTTTTTGCGAATTTCGCAAAAATTTTTATTTGAAAAGAAGCTCTTTGACGAGAGGAATCCAACGGTGTAAAATTCATTGCCCTAGCTTGCTTAATAACGGAGCTATGGCCGTTTAAAGTTTTAAAATTTCAAACGGCCATAACTCCGTTATTAAGCGACTTAGAGCGATGAATTTAGCACCGTTGGATTCCTCTCGTCAAGCAGCTTCTTTTGAGCTAAAAATCTTCGAAAATTAAAAAAACTATTTTTTTGCGAATTTCGCAAAAATTTTTATTTGAAAAGAAGCTCTTCGACGAGAGGAATCCAACGGTGTAAAATTCATTGCCGTGGCTTGCGTAATAACGGAGCTATGGCCGTTTAAAGTTTTGAAATTTCAAACGGCCATAACTCCGTTATTAAGCGACTTAGAGCGATGAATTTAGCACCGTTGGATTCCTCTCGTTAAGCAGCTTCTTTTGAGCTAAAAATCTTCGAAAATTAAAAAAAATATTTTTTTGCGAATTTCGCAAAAATTTTTATTTGAAAAGAAGCTCTTTGACGAGAGGAATCCAACGGTGTAAAATTCATTGCCCTAGCTTGCTTAATAACGGAGCTATGGCCGTTTAAAGTTTTGAAATTTCAAACGGCCATAACTCCGTTATTAAGCGACTTAGAGCGATGAATTTAGCACCGTTGGATTCCTCTCGTCAAGCAGCTTCTTTTGAGCCAAAAATCTTCGAAAATTAAAAAATTTATTTTTTTGCGAATTTCGCAAAAATTTTTATTTGAAAAGAAGCTCTTCGATGAGAGGAATCCAACGGTGTAAAATTCATTGCCGTAGCTTGCGTAATAACGGAGCTATGGCCGTTTAAAGTTTTGAAATTTCAAACGGCCATAAGTCCGTTATTAAGCAACTTAGAGCGATGAATTTAGCACCGTTGGATTCCTCTCGTCAAGCAGCTTCTTTTGAGCTAAAAATCTTCGAAAATTAAAAAAAATATTTTTTTGCGAATTTCGCAAAAATTTTTATTTGAAAAGAAGCTCTTTGACGAGAGGAATCCAACGGTGTAAAATTCATTGCCCTAGCTTGCTTAATAACGGAGCTATGGCCGTTTAAAGTTTTAAAATTTCAAACGGCCATAACTCCGTTATTAAGCGACTTAGAGCGATGAATTTAGCACCGTTGGATTCCTCTCGTTAAGCAGCTTCTTTTGAGATAAAAATCTTCGAAAATTAAAAAAAATATTTTTTTGCGAATTTCGCAAAAATTTTTATTTGAAAAGAAGCTCTTCGACGAGAGGAATCCAACGGTGTAAAATTCATTGCCGTGGCTTGCGTAATAACGGAGCTATGGCCGTTTAAAGTTTTGAAATTTCAAACGGCCATAACTCCGTTATTAAGCGACTTAGAGCGATGAATTTAGCACCGTTTAATTTCTCTCGTCAAGCAGCTTCTTTTGAGCCAAAAATCTTCGAAAATTAAAAAAATTATTTTTTTGCGAATTTCGCAAAAATTTTTATTTGAAAAGAAGCTCTTTGACGAGAGGAATCCAACGGTGTAAAATTCATTGCCCTAGCTTGCTTAATAACGGAGCTATGGCCGTTTAAAGTTTTAAAATTTCAAACGGCCATAACTCCGTTATTAAGCGACTTAGAGCGATGAATTTAGCACCGTTGGATTCCTCTCGTTAAGCAGCTTCTTTTGAGCTAAAAATCTTCGAAAATTAAAAAAAATATTTTTTTGCGAATTTCGCAAAAATTTTTATTTGAAAAGAAGCTCTTTGACGAGAGGAATCCAACGGTGTAAAATTCATTGCCCTAGCTTGCTTAATAACGGAGCTATGGCCGTTTAAAGTTTTAAAATTTCAAACGGCCATAACTCCGTTATTAAGCGACTTAGAGCGATGAATTTAGCACCGTTGGATTCCTCTCGTCAAGCAGCTTCTTTTGAGCTAAAAATCTTCGAAAATTAAAAAAAATATTTTTTTGCGAATTTCGCAAAAATTTTTATTTGAAAAGAAGCTCTTCGACGAGAGGAATCCAACGGTGTAAAATTCATTGCCGTGGCTTGCGTAATAACGGAGCTATGGCCGTTTAAAGTTTTAAAATTTCAAACGGCCATAACTCCGTTATTAAGCGACTTAGAGCGATGAATTTAGCACCGTTGGATTCCTCTCGTTAAGCAGCTTCTTTTGAGCTAAAAATCTTCGAAAATTAAAAAAAATATTTTTTTGCGAATTTCGCAAAAATTTTTATTTGAAAAGAAGCTCTTTGACGAGAGGAATCCAACGGTGTAAAATTCATTGCCCTAGCTTGCTTAATAACGGAGCTATGGCCGTTTAAAATTTTAAAATTTCAAACGGCCATAACTCCGTTATTAAGCGACTTAGAGCGATGAATTTAGCACCGTTGGATTCCTCTCGTCAAGCAGCTTCTTTTGAGCTAAAAATCTTCGAAAATTAAAAAAAATATTTTTTTGCGAATTTCGCAAAAATTTTTATTTGAAAAGAAGCTCTTCGACGAGAGGAATCCAACGGTGTAAAATTCATTGCCGTGGCTTGCGTAATAACGGAGCTATGGCCGTTTAAAGTTTTAAAATTTCAAACGGCCATAACTCCGTTATTAAGCGACTTAGAGCGATGAATTTAGCACCGTTGGATTCCTCTCGTTAAGCAGCTTCTTTTGAGCTAAAAATCTTCGAAAATTAAAAAAAATATTTTTTTGCGAATTTCGCAAAAATTTTTATTTGAAAAGAAGCTCTTGGACGAGAGGAATCCAACGGTGTAAAATTCATTGCCCTAGCTTGCTTAATAACGGAGCTATGGCCGTTTAAAGTTTTAAAATTTCAAACGGCCATAACTCCGTTATTAAGCGACTTAGAGCGATGAATTTAGCACCGTTGGATTCCTCTCGTTAAGCAGCTTCTTTTGAGCTAAAAATCTTCGAAAATTAAAAAAAATATTTTTTTGCGAATTTCGCAAAAATTTTTATTTGAAAAGAAGCTCTTCGACGAGAGGAATCCAACGGTGTAAAATTCATTGCCGTGGCTTGCGTAATAACGGAGCTATGGCCGTTTAAAGTTTTGAAATTTCAAACGGCCATAACTCCGTTATTAAGCGACTTAGAGCGATGAATTTAGCACCGTTGGATTTCTCTCGTCAAGCAGCTTCTTTTGAGCCAAAAATCTTCGAAAATTAAAAAAATTATTTTTTTGCGAATTTCGCAAAAATTTTTATTTGAAAAGAAGCTCTTTGACGAGAGGAATCCAACGGTGTAAAATTCATTGCCCTAGCTTGCTTAATAACGGAGCTATGGCCGTTTAAAGTTTTAAAAATTTCAAACGGCCATAACTCCGTTATTAAGCGACTTAGAGCGATGAATTTAGCACCGTTGGATTCCTCTCGTTAAGCAGCTTCTTTTGAGCTAAAAATCTTCGAAAATTAAAAAAAATATTTTTTTGCGAATTTCGCAAAAATTTTTATTTGAAAAGAAGCTCTTTGACGAGAGGAATCCAACGGTGTAAAATTCATTGCCCTAGCTTGCTTAATAACGGAGCTATGGCCGTTTAAAGTTTTAAAATTTCAAACGGCCATAACTCCGTTATTAAGCGACTTAGAGCGATGAATTTAGCACCGTTGGATTCCTCTCGTCAAGCAGCTTCTTTTGAGCTAAAAATCTTCGAAAATTAAAAAAAATATTTTTTTGCGAATTTCGCAAAAATTTTTATTTGAAAAGAAGCTCTTCGACGAGAGGAATCCAACGGTGTAAAATTCATTGCCGTGGCTTGCGTAATAACGGAGCTATGGCCGTTTAAAGTTTTGAAATTTCAAACGGCCATAACTCCGTTATTAAGCGACTTAGAGCGATGAATTTAGCACCGTTGGATTTCTCTCGTCAAGCAGCTTCTTTTGAGCCAAAAATCTTCGAAAATTAAAAAAATTATTTTTTTGCGAATTTCGCAAAAATTTTTATTTGAAAAGAAGCTCTTTGACGAGAGGAATCCAACGGTGTAAAATTCATTGCCCTAGCTTGCTTAATAACGGAGCTATGGCCGTTTAAAGTTTTAAAATTTCAAACGGCCATAACTCCGTTATTAAGCGACTTAGAGCGATGAATTTAGCACCGTTGGATTCCTCTCGTCAAGCAGCTTCTTTTGAGCTAAAAATCTTCGAAAATTAAAAAAAATATTTTTTTGCGAATTTCGCAAAAATTTTTATTTGAAAAGAAGCTCTTCGACGAGAGGAATCCAACGGTGTAAAATTCATTGCCGTGGCTTGCGTAATAACGGAGCTATGGCCGTTTAAAGTTTTGAAATTTCAAACGGCCATAACTCCGTTATTAAGCGACTTAGAGCGATGAATTTAGCACCGTTGGATTCCTCTCGTCAAGCAGCTTCTTTTGAGCTAAAAATCTTCGAAAATTAAAAAAAATATTTTTTTGCGAATTTCGCAAAAATTTTTGCTTGAAAAGAAGCTCTTCGACGAGAGGAATCCAACGGTGTAAAATTCATTGCCGTAGCTTGCGTAATAACGGAGCTATGGCCGTTTAAAGTTTTGAAATTTCAAACGGCCATAAGTCCGTTATTAAGCAACTTAGAGCGATGAATTTAGCACCGTTGGATTCCTCTCGTCAAGCAGCTTCTTTTGAGCTAAAAATCTTCGAAAATTAAAAAAAATATTTTTTTGCGAATTTCGCAAAAATTTTTATTTGAAAAGAAGCTCTTCGACGAGAGGAATCCAACGGTGTAAAATTCATTGCCGTGGCTTGCGTAATAACGGAGCTATGGCCGTTTAAAGTTTTGAAATTTCAAACGGCCATAACTCCGTTATTAAGCGACTTAGAGCGATGAATTTAGCACCGTTGGATTCCTCTCGTCAAGCAGCTTCTTTTGAGCCAAAAATCTTCGAAAATTAAAAAAATTATTTTTTTGCGAATTTCGCAAAAATTTTTATTTGTAAAGAAGCTCTTTGACGAGAGGAATCCAACGGTGTAAAATTCATTGCCGTGGCTTGCGTAATAACGGAGCTATGGCCGTTTAAAGTTTTGAAATTTCAAACGGCCATAACTCCGTTATTAAGCGACTTAGAGCGATGAATTTAGCACCGTTGGATTCCTCTCGTCAAGCAGCTTCTTTTGAGCCAAAAATCTTCGAAAATTAAAAAAAATATTTTTTTGCGATTTTCGCAAAAATTTTTATTTGAAAAGAAGTTCTTCGACGAGAGGAATCCAACGGTGTAAAATTCATTGCCGTGGCTTGCGTAATAACGGAGCTATGGCCGTTTAAAGTTTTGAAATTTCAAACGGCCATAACTCCGTTATTAAGCGACTTAGAGCGATGAATTTAGCACCGTTGGATTCCTCTCGTCAAGCAGCTTCTTTTGAGCCAAAAATCTTCGAAAATTAAAAAAAATATTTTTTTGCGAATTTCGCAAAAATTTTTATTTGAAAAGAAGCTCTTTGACGAGAGGAATCCAACGGTGTAAAATTCATTTCCGTAGCTTGCTTAATAACGGAGCTATGGCCGTTTAAAATTTTGAAATTTCAAACGGCCATAACTCCGTTATTAAGCGACTTAGAGCGATGAATTTAGCACCGTTGGATTCCTCTCGTCAAGCAGCTTCTTTTGAGCCAAAAATCTTCGAAAATTAAAAAAAATATTTTTTTGCGAATTTCGCAAAAATTTTTAATTGAAAAGAAGGTCTTCGACGAGAGGAATCCAACGGTGTAAAATTCATTGCCGTAGCTTGCTTAATAACGGAGCTATGGCCGTTTAAAGTTTTGAAACTTCAAACGGCCATAAGTCCGTTATTAAGCAACTTAGAGCGATGAATTTAGCACCGTTGGATTCCTCTCGTCAAGCAGCTTCTTTTGAGCTAAAAATCTTCGAAAATTAAAAAAAATATTTTTTTGCGAATTTCGCAAAAATTTTTATTTGAAAAGAAGCTCTTCGACGAGAGGAATCCAACGGTGTAAAATTCATTGCCCTAGCTTGCTTAATAACGGAGCTATGGCCGTTTAAAGTTTTAAAATTTCAAACGGCCATAACTCCGTTATTAAGCGACTTAGAGCGATGAATTTAGCACCGTTGGATTCCTCTCGTCAAGCAGCTTCTTTTGAGCCAAAAATCTTCGAAAATTAAAAAAAATATTTTTTTGCGATTTTCGCAAAAATTTTTATTTGAAAAGAAGTTCTTCGACGAGAGGAATCCAACGGTGTAAAATTCATTGCCGTGGCTTGCGTAATAACGGAGCTATGGCCGTTTAAAGTTTTGAAATTTCAAACGGCCATAACTCCGTTATTAAGCGACTTAGAGCGATGAATTTAGCACCGTTGGATTCCTCTCGTCAAGCAGCTTCTTTTGAGCCAAAAATCTTCGAAAATTAAAAAAAATATTTTTTTGCGAATTTCGCAAAAATTTTTATTTGAAAAGAAGCTCTTTGACGAGAGGAATCCAACGGTGTAAAATTCATTTCCGTAGCTTGCTTAATAACGGAGCTATGGCCGTTTAAAATTTTGAAATTTCAAACGGCCATAACTCCGTTATTAAGCGACTTAGAGCGATGAATTTAGCACCGTTGGATTCCTCTCGTCAAGCAGCTTCTTTTGAGCCAAAAATCTTCGAAAATTAAAAAAAATATTTTTTTGCGAATTTCGCAAAAATTTTTAATTGAAAAGAAGGTCTTCGACGAGAGGAATCCAACGGTGTAAAATTCATTGCCGTAGCTTGCTTAATAACGGAGCTATGGCCGTTTAAAGTTTTGAAATTTCAAACGGCCATAAGTCCGTTATTAAGCAACTTAGAGCGATGAATTTAGCACCGTTGGATTCCTCTCGTCAAGCAGCTTCTTTTGAGCTAAAAATCTTCGAAAATTAAAAAAAATATTTTTTTGCGAATTTCGCAAAAATTTTTATTTGAAAAGAAGCTCTTCGACGAGAGGAATCCAACGGTGTAAAATTCATTGCCCTAGCTTGCTTAATAACGGAGCTATGGCCGTTTAAAGTTTTAAAATTTCAAACGGCCATAACTCCGTTATTAAGCGACTTAGAGCGATGAATTTAGCACCGTTGGATTCCTCTCGTCAAGCAGCTTCTTTTGAGCTAAAAATCTTCGAAAATTAAAAAAAATATTTTTTTGCGAATTTCGCAAAAATTTTTATTTGAAAAGAAGCTCTTCGACGAGAGGAATCCAACGGTGTAAAATTCATTGCCGTGGCTTGCGTAATAACGGAGCTATGGCCGTTTAAAGTTTTGAAATTTCAAACGGCCATAACTCCGTTATTAAGCGACTTAGAGCGATGAATTTAGCACCGTTGGATTCCTCTCGTCAAGCAGCTTCTTTTGAGCTAAAAATCTTCGAAAATTAAAAAAACTATTTTTTTGCGAATTTCGCAAAAATTTTTATTTGAAAAGAAGCTCTTCGACGAGAGGAATCCAACGGTGTAAAATTCATTGCCGTAGCTTGCGTAATAACGGAGCTATGGCCGTTTAAAGTTTTGAAATTTCAAACGGCCATAAGTCCGTTATTAAGCAACTTAGAGCGATGAATTTAGCACCGTTGGATTCCTCTCGTCAAGCAGCTTCTTTTGAGCTAAAAATCTTCGAAAATTAAAAAAAATATTTTTTTGCGAATTTCGCAAAAATTTTTATTTGAAAAGAAGCTCTTCGACGAGAGGAATCCAACGGTGTAAAATTCATTGCCGTGGCTTGCGTAATAACGGAGCTATGGCCGTTTAAAGTTTTGAAATTTCAAACGGCCATAACTCCGTTATTAAGCGACTTAGAGCGATGAATTTAGCACCGTTGGATTCCTCTCGTCAAGCAGCTTCTTTTGAGCCAAAAATCTTCGAAAATTAAAAAAATTATTTTTTTGCGAATTTCGCAAAAATTTTTATTTGTAAAGAAGCTCTTTGACGAGAGGAATCCAACGGTGTAAAATTCATTGCCGTGGCTTGCGTAATAACGGAGCTATGGCCGTTTAAAGTTTTGAAATTTCAAACGGCCATAACTCCGTTATTAAGCGACTTAGAGCGATGAATTTAGCACCGTTGGATTCCTCTCGTCAAGCAGCTTCTTTTGAGCCAAAAATCTTCGAAAATTAAAAAAAATATTTTTTTGCGATTTTCGCAAAAATTTTTATTTGAAAAGAAGTTCTTCGACGAGAGGAATCCAACGGTGTAAAATTCATTGCCGTGGCTTGCGTAATAACGGAGCTATGGCCGTTTAAAGTTTTGAAATTTCAAACGGCCATAACTCCGTTATTAAGCGACTTAGAGCGATGAATTTAGCACCGTTGGATTCCTCTCGTCAAGCAGCTTCTTTTGAGCCAAAAATCTTCGAAAATTAAAAAAAATATTTTTTTGCGAATTTCGCAAAAATTTTTATTTGAAAAGAAGCTCTTTGACGAGAGGAATCCAACGGTGTAAAATTCATTTCCGTAGCTTGCTTAATAACGGAGCTATGGCCGTTTAAAATTTTGAAATTTCAAACGGCCATAACTCCGTTATTAAGCGACTTAGAGCGATGAATTTAGCACCGTTGGATTCCTCTCGTCAAGCAGCTTCTTTTGAGCCAAAAATCTTCGAAAATTAAAAAAAATATTTTTTTGCGAATTTCGCAAAAATTTTTAATTGAAAAGAAGGTCTTCGACGAGAGGAATCCAACGGTGTAAAATTCATTGCCGTAGCTTGCTTAATAACGGAGCTATGGCCGTTTAAAGTTTTGAAACTTCAAACGGCCATAAGTCCGTTATTAAGCAACTTAGAGCGATGAATTTAGCACCGTTGGATTCCTCTCGTCAAGCAGCTTCTTTTGAGCTAAAAATCTTCGAAAATTAAAAAAAATATTTTTTTGCGAATTTCGCAAAAATTTTTATTTGAAAAGAAGCTCTTCGACGAGAGGAATCCAACGGTGTAAAATTCATTGCCCTAGCTTGCTTAATAACGGAGCTATGGCCGTTTAAAGTTTTAAAAGTTCAAACGGCCATAACTCCGTTATTAAGCGACTTAGAGCGATGAATTTAGCACCGTTGGATTCCTCTCGTCAAGCAGCTTCTTTTGAGCCAAAAATCTTCGAAAATTAAAAAAAATATTTTTTTGCGATTTTCGCAAAAATTTTTATTTGAAAAGAAGTTCTTCGACGAGAGGAATCCAACGGTGTAAAATTCATTGCCGTGGCTTGCGTAATAACGGAACTATGGCCGTTTAAAGTTTTGAAATTTCAAACGGCCATAACTCCGTTATTAAGCGACTTAGAGCGATGAATTTAGCACCGTTGGATTCCTCTCGTCAAGCAGCTTCTTTTGAGCCAAAAATCTTCGAAAATTAAAAAAAATATTTTTTTGCGAATTTCGCAAAAATTTTTATTTGAAAAGAAGCTCTTTGACGAGAGGAATCCAACGGTGTAAAATTCATTTCCGTAGCTTGCTTAATAACGGAGCTATGGCCGTTTAAAATTTTGAAATTTCAAACGGCCATAACTCCGTTATTAAGCGACTTAGAGCGATGAATTTAGCACCGTTGGATTCCTCTCGTCAAGCAGCTTCTTTTGAGCCAAAAATCTTCGAAAATTAAAAAAAATATTTTTTTGCGAATTTCGCAAAAATTTTTAATTGAAAAGAAGGTCTTCGACGAGAGGAATCCAACGGTGTAAAATTCATTGCCGTAGCTTGCTTAATAACGGAGCTATGGCCGTTTAATGTTTTGAAATTTCAAACGGCCATAAGTCCGTTATTAAGCAACTTAGAGCGATGAATTTAGCACCGTTGGATTCCTCTCGTCAAGCAGCTTCTTTTGAGCTAAAAATCTTCGAAAATTAAAAAAAATATTTTTTTGCGAATTTCGCAAAAATTTTTATTTGAAAAGAAGCTCTTCGACGAGAGGAATCCAACGGTGTAAAATTCATTGCCCTAGCTTGCTTAATAACGGAGCTATGGCCGTTTAAAGTTTTAAAATTTCAAACGGCCATAACTCCGTTATTAAGCGACTTAGAGCGATGAATTTAGCACCGTTGGATTCCTCTCGTCAAGCAGCTTCTTTTGAGCTAAAAATCTTCGAAAATTAAAAAAACTATTTTTTTGCGAATTTCGCAAAAATTTTTATTTGAAAAGAAGCTCTTCGACGAGAGGAATCCAACGGTGTAAAATTCATTGCCGTGGCTTTCGTAATAACGGAGCTATGGCCGTTTAAAGTTTTGAAATTTCAAACGGCCATAACTCCGTTATTAAGCGACTTAGAGCGATGAATTTAGCACCGTTGGATTCCTCTCGTCAAGCAGCTTCTTTTGAGCTAAAAATCTTCGAAAATTAAAAAAACTATTTTTTTGCGAATTTCGCAAAAATTTTTATTTGAAAAGAAGCTCTTCGACGAGAGGAATCCAACGGTGTAAAATTCATTGCCGTGGCTTGCGTAATAACGGAGCTATGGCCGTTTAAAGTTTTGAAATTTCAAACGGCCATAACTCCGTTATTAAGCGACTTAGAGCGATGAATTTAGCACCGTTTAATTTCTCTCGTCAAGCAGCTTCTTTTGAGCCAAAAATCTTCGAAAATTAAAAAAATTATTTTTTTGCGAATTTCGCAAAAATTTTTATTTGAAAAGAAGCTCTTTGACGAGAGGAATCCAACGGTGTAAAATTCATTGCCCTAGCTTGCTTAATAACGGAGCTATGGCCGTTTAAAGTTTTAAAATTTCAAACGGCCATAACTCCGTTATTAAGCGACTTAGAGCGATGAATTTAGCACCGTTGGATTCCTCTCGTCAAGCAGCTTCTTTTGAGCTAAAAATCTTCGAAAATTAAAAAAAATATTTTTTTGCGAATTTCGCAAAAATTTTTATTTGAAAAGAAGCTCTTCGACGAGAGGAATCCAACGGTGTAAAATTCATTGCCCTAGCTTGCTTAATAACGGAGCTATGGCCGTTTAAAGTTTTAAAATTTCAAACGGCCATAACTCCGTTATTAAGCGACTTAGAGCGATGAATTTAGCACCGTTGGATTCCTCTCGTCAAGCAGCTTCTTTTGAGCTAAAAATCTTCGAAAATTAAAAAAACTATTTTTTTGCGAATTTCGCAAAAATTTTTATTTGAAAAGAAGCTCTTCGACGAGAGGAATCCAACGGTGTAAAATTCATTGCCGTGGCTTTCGTAATAACGGAGCTATGGCCGTTTAAAGTTTTGAAATTTCAAACGGCCATAACTCCGTTATTAAGCGACTTAGAGCGATGAATTTAGCACCGTTGGATTCCTCTCGTCAAGCAGCTTCTTTTGAGCTAAAAATCTTCGAAAATTAAAAAAACTATTTTTTTGCGAATTTCGCAAAAATTTTTATTTGAAAAGAAGCTCTTCGACGAGAGGAATCCAACGGTGTAAAATTCATTGCCGTGGCTTGCGTAATAACGGAGCTATGGCCGTTTAAAGTTTTGAAATTTCAAACGGCCATAACTCCGTTATTAAGCGACTTAGAGCGATGAATTTAGCACCGTTTAATTTCTCTCGTCAAGCAGCTTCTTTTGAGCCAAAAATCTTCGAAAATTAAAAAAATTATTTTTTTGCGAATTTCGCAAAAATTTTTATTTGAAAAGAAGCTCTTTGACGAGAGGAATCCAACGGTGTAAAATTCATTGCCCTAGCTTGCTTAATAACGGAGCTATGGCCGTTTAAAGTTTTAAAATTTCAAACGGCCATAACTCCGTTATTAAGCGACTTAGAGCGATGAATTTAGCACCGTTGGATTCCTCTCGTCAAGCAGCTTCTTTTGAGCTAAAAATCTTCGAAAATTAAAAAAAATATTTTTTTGCGAATTTCGCAAAAATTTTTATTTGAAAAGAAGCTCTTCGACGAGAGGAATCCAACGGTGTAAAATTCATTGCCCTAGCTTGCTTAATAACGGAGCTATGGCCGTTTAAAGTTTTAAAATTTCAAACGGCCATAACTCCGTTATTAAGCGACTTAGAGCGATGAATTTAGCACCGTTGGATTCCTCTCGTCAAGCAGCTTCTTTTGAGCTAAAAATCTTCGAAAATTAAAAAAACTATTTTTTTGCGAATTTCGCAAAAATTTTTATTTGAAAAGAAGCTCTTCGACGAGAGGAATCCAACGGTGTAAAATTCATTGCCGTGGCTTGCGTAATAACGGAGCTATGGCCGTTTAAAGTTTTGAAATTTCAAACGGCCATAACTCCGTTATTAAGCGACTTAGAGCGATGAATTTAGCACCGTTGGATTCCTCTCGTTAAGCAGCTTCTTTTGAGCTAAAAATCTTCGAAAATTAAAAAAAATATTTTTTTGCGAATTTCGCAAAAATTTTTATTTGAAAAGAAGCTCTTTGACGAGAGGAATCCAACGGTGTAAAATTCATTGCCCTAGCTTGCTTAATAACGGAGCTATGGCCGTTTAAAGTTTTGAAATTTCAAACGGCCATAACTCCGTTATTAAGCGACTTAGAGCGATGAATTTAGCACCGTTGGATTCCTCTCGTCAAGCAGCTTCTTTTGAGCCAAAAATCTTCGAAAATTAAAAAATTTATTTTTTTGCGAATTTCGCAAAAATTTTTATTTGAAAAGAAGCTCTTCGATGAGAGGAATCCAACGGTGTAAAATTCATTGCCGTAGCTTGCGTAATAACGGAGCTATGGCCGTTTAAAGTTTTGAAATTTCAAACGGCCATAAGTCCGTTATTAAGCAACTTAGAGCGATGAATTTAGCACCGTTGGATTCCTCTCGTCAAGCAGCTTCTTTTGAGCTAAAAATCTTCGAAAATTAAAAAAAATATTTTTTTGCGAATTTCGCAAAAATTTTTATTTGAAAAGAAGCTCTTTGACGAGAGGAATCCAACGGTGTAAAATTCATTGCCCTAGCTTGCTTAATAACGGAGCTATGGCCGTTTAAAGTTTTAAAATTTCAAACGGCCATAACTCCGTTATTAAGCGACTTAGAGCGATGAATTTAGCACCGTTGGATTCCTCTCGTCAAGCAGCTTCTTTTGAGATAAAAATCTTCGAAAATTAAAAAAAATATTTTTTTGCGAATTTCGCAAAAATTTTTATTTGAAAAGAAGCTCTTTGACGAGAGGAATCCAACGGTGTAAAATTCATTGCCCTAGCTTGCTTAATAACGGAGCTATGGCCGTTTAAAGTTTTAAAATTTCAAACGGCCATAACTCCGTTATTAAGCGACTTAGAGCGATGAATTTAGCACCGTTGGATTCCTCTCGTTAAGCAGCTTCTTTTGAGATAAAAATCTTCGAAAATTAAAAAAAATATTTTTTTGCGAATTTCGCAAAAATTTTTATTTGAAAAGAAGCTCTTCGACGAGAGGAATCCAACGGTGTAAAATTCATTGCCGTGGCTTGCGTAATAACGGAGCTATGGCCGTTTAAAGTTTTGAAATTTCAAACGGCCATAACTCCGTTATTAAGCGACTTAGAGCGATGAATTTAGCACCGTTTAATTTCTCTCGTCAAGCAGCTTCTTTTGAGCCAAAAATCTTCGAAAATTAAAAAAATTATTTTTTTGCGAATTTCGCAAAAATTTTTATTTGAAAAGAAGCTCTTTGACGAGAGGAATCCAACGGTGTAAAATTCATTGCCCTAGCTTGCTTAATAACGGAGCTATGGCCGTTTAAAGTTTTAAAATTTCAAACGGCCATAACTCCGTTATTAAGCGACTTAGAGCGATGAATTTAGCACCGTTGGATTCCTCTCGTTAAGCAGCTTCTTTTGAGCTAAAAATCTTCGAAAATTAAAAAAAATATTTTTTTGCGAATTTCGCAAAAATTTTTATTTGAAAAGAAGCTCTTTGACGAGAGGAATCCAACGGTGTAAAATTCATTGCCCTAGCTTGCTTAATAACGGAGCTATGGCCGTTTAAAGTTTTAAAATTTCAAACGGCCATAACTCCGTTATTAAGCGACTTAGAGCGATGAATTTAGCACCGTTGGATTCCTCTCGTCAAGCAGCTTCTTTTGAGCTAAAAATCTTCGAAAATTAAAAAAAATATTTTTTTGCGAATTTCGCAAAAATTTTTATTTGAAAAGAAGCTCTTCGACGAGAGGAATCCAACGGTGTAAAATTCATTGCCGTGGCTTGCGTAATAACGGAGCTATGGCCGTTTAAAGTTTTAAAATTTCAAACGGCCATAACTCCGTTATTAAGCGACTTAGAGCGATGAATTTAGCACCGTTGGATTCCTCTCGTTAAGCAGCTTCTTTTGAGCTAAAAATCTTCGAAAATTAAAAAAAATATTTTTTTGCGAATTTCGCAAAAATTTTTATTTGAAAAGAAGCTCTTTGACGAGAGGAATCCAACGGTGTAAAATTCATTGCCCTAGCTTGCTTAATAACGGAGCTATGGCCGTTTAAAATTTTAAAATTTCAAACGGCCATAACTCCGTTATTAAGCGACTTAGAGCGATGAATTTAGCACCGTTGGATTCCTCTCGTCAAGCAGCTTCTTTTGAGCTAAAAATCTTCGAAAATTAAAAAAAATATTTTTTTGCGAATTTCGCAAAAATTTTTATTTGAAAAGAAGCTCTTCGACGAGAGGAATCCAACGGTGTAAAATTCATTGCCGTGGCTTGCGTAATAACGGAGCTATGGCCGTTTAAAGTTTTAAAATTTCAAACGGCCATAACTCCGTTATTAAGCGACTTAGAGCGATGAATTTAGCACCGTTGGATTCCTCTCGTTAAGCAGCTTCTTTTGAGCTAAAAATCTTCGAAAATTAAAAAAAATATTTTTTTGCGAATTTCGCAAAAATTTTTATTTGAAAAGAAGCTCTTTGACGAGAGGAATCCAACGGTGTAAAATTCATTGCCCTAGCTTGCTTAATAACGGAGCTATGGCCGTTTAAAGTTTTAAAATTTCAAACGGCCATAACTCCGTTATTAAGCGACTTAGAGCGATGAATTTAGCACCGTTGGATTCCTCTCGTCAAGCAGCTTCTTTTGAGCTAAAAATCTTCGAAAATTAAAAAAAATATTTTTTTGCGAATTTCGCAAAAATTTTTATTTGAAAAGAAGCTCTTCGACGAGAGGAATCCAACGGTGTAAAATTCATTGCCGTGGCTTGCGTAATAACGGAGCTATGGCCGTTTAAAGTTTTGAAATTTCAAACGGCCATAACTCCGTTATTAAGCGACTTAGAGCGATGAATTTAGCACCGTTGGATTCCTCTCGTCAAGCAGCTTCTTTTGAGCCAAAAATCTTCGAAAATTAAAAAAATTATTTTTTTGCGATTTTCGCAAAAATTTTTATTTGAAAAGAAGTTCTTCGACGAGAGGAATCCAACGGTGTAAAATTCATTGCCGTGGCTTGCGTAATAACGGAGCTATGGCCGTTTAAAGTTTTGAAATTTCAAACGGCCATAACTCCGTTATTAAGCGACTTAGAGCGATGAATTTAGCACCGTTGGATTCCTCTCGTCAAGCAGCTTCTTTTGAGCCAAAAATCTTCGAAAATTAAAAAAAATATTTTTTTGCGAATTTCGCAAAAATTTTTATTTGAAAAGAAGCTCTTTGACGAGAGGAATCCAACGGTGTAAAATTCATTTCCGTAGCTTGCTTAATAACGGAGCTATGGCCGTTTAAAATTTTGAAATTTCAAACGGCCATAACTCCGTTATTAAGCGACTTAGAGCGATGAATTTAGCACCGTTGGATTCCTCTCGTCAAGCAGCTTCTTTTGAGCCAAAAATCTTCGAAAATTAAAAAAAATATTTTTTTGCGAATTTCGCAAAAATTTTTAATTGAAAAGAAGGTCTTCGACGAGAGGAATCCAACGGTGTAAAATTCATTGCCGTAGCTTGCTTAATAACGGAGCTATGGCCGTTTAAAGTTTTGAAATTTCAAACGGCCATAAGTCCGTTATTAAGCAACTTAGAGCGATGAATTTAGCACCGTTGGATTCCTCTCGTCAAGCAGCTTCTTTTGAGCTAAAAATCTTCGAAAATTAAAAAAAATATTTTTTTGCGAATTTCGCAAAAATTTTTATTTGAAAAGAAGCTCTTCGACGAGAGGAATCCAACGGTGTAAAATTCATTGCCGTGGCTTGCGTAATAACGGAGCTATGGCCGTTTAAAGTTTTAAAATTTCAAACGGCCATAACTCCGTTATTAAGCGACTTAGAGCGATGAATTTAGCACCGTTGGATTCCTCTCGTTAAGCAGCTTCTTTTGAGCTAAAAATCTTCGAAAATTAAAAAAAATATTTTTTTGCGAATTTCGCAAAAATTTTTATTTGAAAAGAAGCTCTTTGACGAGAGGAATCCAACGGTGTAAAATTCATTGCCCTAGCTTGCTTAATAACGGAGCTATGGCCGTTTAAAATTTTAAAATTTCAAACGGCCATAACTCCGTTATTAAGCGACTTAGAGCGATGAATTTAGCACCGTTGGATTCCTCTCGTCAAGCAGCTTCTTTTGAGCTAAAAATCTTCGAAAATTAAAAAAAATATTTTTTTGCGAATTTCGCAAAAATTTTTATTTGAAAAGAAGCTCTTCGACGAGAGGAATCCAACGGTGTAAAATTCATTGCCGTGGCTTGCGTAATAACGGAGCTATGGCCGTTTAAAGTTTTAAAATTTCAAACGGCCATAACTCCGTTATTAAGCGACTTAGAGCGATGAATTTAGCACCGTTGGATTCCTCTCGTTAAGCAGCTTCTTTTGAGCTAAAAATCTTCGAAAATTAAAAAAAATATTTTTTTGCGAATTTCGCAAAAATTTTTATTTGAAAAGAAGCTCTTTGACGAGAGGAATCCAACGGTGTAAAATTCATTGCCCTAGCTTGCTTAATAACGGAGCTATGGCCGTTTAAAGTTTTAAAATTTCAAACGGCCATAACTCCGTTATTAAGCGACTTAGAGCGATGAATTTAGCACCGTTGGATTCCTCTCGTCAAGCAGCTTCTTTTGAGCTAAAAATCTTCGAAAATTAAAAAAAATATTTTTTTGCGAATTTCGCAAAAATTTTTATTTGAAAAGAAGCTCTTCGACGAGAGGAATCCAACGGTGTAAAATTCATTGCCGTGGCTTGCGTAATAACGGAGCTATGGCCGTTTAAAGTTTTGAAATTTCAAACGGCCATAACTCCGTTATTAAGCGACTTAGAGCGATGAATTTAGCACCGTTGGATTCCTCTCGTCAAGCAGCTTCTTTTGAGCCAAAAATCTTCGAAAATTAAAAAAATTATTTTTTTGCGATTTTCGCAAAAATTTTTATTTGAAAAGAAGTTCTTCGACGAGAGGAATCCAACGGTGTAAAATTCATTGCCGTGGCTTGCGTAATAACGGAGCTATGGCCGTTTAAAGTTTTGAAATTTCAAACGGCCATAACTCCGTTATTAAGCGACTTAGAGCGATGAATTTAGCACCGTTGGATTCCTCTCGTCAAGCAGCTTCTTTTGAGCCAAAAATCTTCGAAAATTAAAAAAAATATTTTTTTGCGAATTTCGCAAAAATTTTTATTTGAAAAGAAGCTCTTTGACGAGAGGAATCCAACGGTGTAAAATTCATTTCCGTAGCTTGCTTAATAACGGAGCTATGGCCGTTTAAAATTTTGAAATTTCAAACGGCCATAACTCCGTTATTAAGCGACTTAGAGCGATGAATTTAGCACCGTTGGATTCCTCTCGTCAAGCAGCTTCTTTTGAGCCAAAAATCTTCGAAAATTAAAAAAAATATTTTTTTGCGAATTTCGCAAAAATTTTTAATTGAAAAGAAGGTCTTCGACGAGAGGAATCCAACGGTGTAAAATTCATTGCCGTAGCTTGCTTAATAACGGAGCTATGGCCGTTTAAAGTTTTGAAATTTCAAACGGCCATAAGTCCGTTATTAAGCAACTTAGAGCGATGAATTTAGCACCGTTGGATTCCTCTCGTCAAGCAGCTTCTTTTGAGCTAAAAATCTTCGAAAATTAAAAAAAATATTTTTTTGCGAATTTCGCAAAAATTTTTATTTGAAAAGAAGCTCTTCGACGAGAGGAATCCAACGGTGTAAAATTCATTGCCCTAGCTTGCTTAATAACGGAGCTATGGCCGTTTAAAGTTTTAAAATTTCAAACGGCCATAACTCCGTTATTAAGCGACTTAGAGCGATGAATTTAGCACCGTTGGATTCCTCTCGTCAAGCAGCTTCTTTTGAGCTAAAAATCTTCGAAAATTAAAAAAACTATTTTTTTGCGAATTTCGCAAAAATTTTTATTTGAAAAGAAGCTCTTCGACGAGAGGAATCCAACGGTGTAAAATTCATTGCCGTGGCTTGCGTAATAACGGAGCTATGGCCGTTTAAAGTTTTGAAATTTCAAACGGCCATAACTCCGTTATTAAGCGACTTAGAGCGATGAATTTAGCACCGTTGGATTCCTCTCGTCAAGCAGCTTCTTTTGAGCTAAAAATCTTCGAAAATTAAAAAAAATATTTTTTTGCGAATTTCGCAAAAATTTTTATTTGAAAAGAAGCTCTTTGACGAGAGGAATCCAACGGTGTAAAATTCATTGCCGTGGCTTGCGTAATAACGGAGCTATGGCCGTTTAAAGTTTTGAAATTTCAAACGGCCATAACTCCGTTATTAAGCGACTTAGAGCGATGAATTTAGCACCGTTGGATTCCTCTCGTCAAGCAGCTTCTTTTGAGCCAAAAATCTTCGAAAATTAAAAAAAATATTTTTTTGCGAATTTCGCAAAAATTTTTATTTGAAAAGAAGCTCTTCGACGAGAGGAATCCAACGGTGTAAAATTCATTGCCGTAGCTTGCGTAATAACGGAGCTATGGCCGTTTAAAGTTTTGAAATTTCAAACGGCCATAAGTCCGTTATTAAGCAACTTAGAGCGATGAATTTAGCACCGTTGGATTCCTCTCGTCAAGCAGCTTCTTTTGAGCTAAAATTCTTCGAAAATTAAAAAAAATATTTTTTTGCGAATTTCGCAAAAATTTTTATTTGAAAAGAAGCTCTTCGACGAGAGGAATCCAACGGTGTAAAATTCATTGCCGTGGCTTGCGTAATAACGGAGCTATGGCCGTTTAAAGTTTTGAAATTTCAAACGGCCATAACTCCGTTATTAAGCGACTTAGAGCGATGAATTTAGCACCGTTGGATTCCTCTCGTCAAGCAGCTTCTTTTGAGCCAAAAATCTTCGAAAATTAAAAAAAATATTTTTTTGCGATTTTCGCAAAAATTTTTATTTGAAAAGAAGGTCTTCGACGAGAGGAATCCAACGGTGTAAAATTCATTGCCGGAGCTTGCGTAATAACGGAGCTATGGCCGTTTAAAATTTTGAAATTTCAAACGGCCATAACTCCGTTATTAAGCGACTTAGAGCTATGAATTTAGCACCGTTGGATTCCTCTCGTCAAGCAGCTTCTTTTGAGCTAAAAATCTTCGAAAATTAAAAAAAATATTTTTTTGCGAATTTCGCAAAAATTTTTATGTGAAAAGAAGCTCTTCGACGAGAGGAATCCAACGGTGTAAAATTCATTGCCGTGGCTTGCGTAATAACGGAGCTATGGCCGTTTAAAGTTTTGAAATTTCAAACGGCCATAACTCCGTTATTAAGCGACTTAGAGCGATGAATTTAGCACCGTTGGATTCCTCTCGTCAAGCAGCTTCTTTTGAGCTAAAAATCTTCGAAAATTAAAAAAATTATTTTTTTGCGAATTTCGCAAAAATTTTTATTTGAAAAGAAGGTCTTCGACGAGAGGAAACCAACGGTGTAAAATTCATTGCCGTAGCTTGCTTAATAACGGAGCTATGGCCGTTTAAAGTTTTGAAATTTCAAACGGCCATAACTCCGTTATTAAGCGACTTAGAGCGATGAATTTAGCACCGTTGGATTCCTCTCGTCAAGCAGCTTCTTTTGAGCCAAAAATCTTCGAAAATTAAAAAAATTATTTTTTTGCGATTTTCGCAAAAATTTTTATTTGAAAAGAAGCTCTTCGACGAGAGGAATCCAACGGTGTAAAATTCATTGCCGTGGCTTGCGTAATAACGGAGCTATGGCCGTTTAAAGTTTTGAAATTTCAAACGGCCATAACTCCGTTATTAAGCGACTTAGAGCGATGAATTTAGCACCGTTGGATTCCTCTCGTCAAGCAGCTTCTTTTGAGCCAAAAATCTTCGAAAATTAAAAAAATTATTTTTTTGCGATTTTCGCAAAAATTTTTATTTGAAAAGAAGGTCTTCGACGAGAGGAATCCAACGGTGTAAAATTCATTGCCGGAGCTTGCGTAATAACGGAGCTATGGCCGTTTAAAATTTTGAAATTTCAAACGGCCATAACTCCGTTATTAAGCGACTTAGAGCTATGAATTTAGCACCGTTGGATTCCTCTCGTCAAGCAGCTTCTTTTGAGCTAAAAATCTTCGAAAATTAAAAAAAATATTTTTTTGCGAATTTCGCAAAAATTTTTATTTGAAAAGAAGCTCTTCGACGAGAGGAATCCAACGGTGTAAAATTCATTGCCGTAGCTTGCGTAAAACGGAGCTATGGCCGTTTAAAGTTTTGAAATTTCAAACGGCCATAAGTCCGTTATTAAGCAACTTAGAGCGATGAATTTAGCACCGTTGGATTCCTCTCGTCAAGCAGCTTCTTTTGAGCCAAAAATCTTCGAAAATTAAAAAAAATATTTTTTTGCGATTTTCGCAAAAATTTTTATTTGAAAAGAAGGTCTTCGACGAGAGGAATCCAACGGTGTAAAATTCATTGCCGGAGCTTGCGTAATAACGGAGCTATGGCCGTTTAAAATTTTGAAATTTCAAACGGCCATAACTCCGTTATTAAGCGACTTAGAGCGATGAATTTAGCACCGTTGGATTCCTCTCGTCAAGCAGCTTCTTTTGAGCTAAAAATCTTCGAAAATTACAAAAATTATTTTTTTGCGAATTTCGCAAAAATTTTTATTTGAAAAGAAGGTCTTCGACGAGAGGAAACCAACGGTGTAAAATTCATTGCCGTAGCTTGCTTAATAACGGAGCTATGGCCGTTTAAAGTTTTGAAATTTCAAACGGCCATAACTCCGTTATTAAGCGACTTAGAGCGATGAATTTAGCACCGTTGGATTCCTCTCGTCAAGCAGCTTCTTTTGAGCCAAAAATCTTCGAAAATTAAAAAAATTATTTTTTTGCGATTTTCGCAAAAATTTTTATTTGAAAAGAAGCTCTTCGACGAGAGGAATCCAACGGTGTAAAATTCATTGCCGTGGCTTGCGTAATAACGGAGCTATGGCCGTTTAAAGTTTTGAAATTTCAAACGGCCATAACTCCGTTATTAAGCGACTTAGAGCGATGAATTTAGCACCGTTGGATTCCTCTCGTCAAGCAGCTTCTTTTGAGCCAAAAATCTTCGAAAATTAAAAAAAATATTTTTTTGCGATTTTCGCAAAAATTTTTATTTGAAAAGAAGGTCTTCGACGAGAGGAATCCAACGGTGTAAAATTCATTGCCGGAGCTTGCGTAATAACGGAGCTATGGCCGTTTAAAATTTTGAAATTTCAAACGGCCATAACTCCGTTATTAAGCGACTTAGAGCTATGAATTTAGCACCGTTGGATTCCTCTCGTCAAGCAGCTTCTTTTGAGCTAAAAATCTTCGAAAATTAAAAAAAATATTTTTTTGCGAATTTCGCAAAAATTTTTATTTGAAAAGAAGCTCTTCGACGAGAGGAATCCAACGGTGTAAAATTCATTGCCGTAGCTTGCGTAATAACGGAGCTATGGCCGTTTAAAGTTTTGAAATTTCAAACGGCCATAAGTCCGTTATTAAGCAACTTAGAGCGATGAATTTAGCACCGTTGGATTCCTCTCGTCAAGCAGCTTCTTTTGAGCTAAAATTCTTCGAAAATTAAAAAAAATATTTTTTTGCGAATTTCGCAAAAATTTTTATTTGAAAAGAAGCTCTTCGACGAGAGGAATCCAACGGTGTAAAATTCATTGCCGTGGCTTGCGTAATAACGGAGCTATGGCCGTTTAAAGTTTTGAAATTTCAAACGGCCATAACTCCGTTATTAAGCGACTTAGAGCGATGAATTTAGCACCGTTGGATTCCTCTCGTCAAGCAGCTTCTTTTGAGCCAAAAATCTTCGAAAATTAAAAAAATTATTTTTTTGCGATTTTCGCAAAAATTTTTATTTGAAAAGAAGCTCTTCGACGAGAGGAATCCAACGGTGTAAAATTCATTGCCGTGGCTTGCGTAATAACGGAGCTATGGCCGTTTAAAGTTTTGAAATTTCAAACGGCCATAACTCCGTTATTAAGCGACTTAGAGCGATGAATTTAGCACCGTTGGATTCCTCTCGTCAAGCAGCTTCTTTTGAGCTAAAAATCTTCGAAAATTAAAAAAAATATTTTTTTGCGAATTTCGCAAAAATTTTTATTTGAAAAGAAGCTCTTCGACGAGAGGAATCCAACGGTGTAAAATTCATTGCCGTAGCTTGCGTAATAACGGAGCTATGGCCGTTTAAAGTTTTGAAATTTCAAACGGCCATAACTCCGTTATTAAGCGACTTAGAGCGATGAATTTAGCACCGTTGGATTCCTCTCGTCAAGCAGCTTCTTTTGAGCCAAAAATCTTCGAAAATTAAAAAAATTATTTTTTTGCGATTTTCGCAAAAATTTTTATTTGAAAAGAAGGTCTTCGACGAGAGGAATCCAACGGTGTAAAATTCATTGCCGGAGCTTGCGTAATAACGGAGCTATGGCCGTTTAAAATTTTGAAATTTCAAACGGCCATAACTCCGTTATTAAGCGACTTAGAGCTATGAATTTAGCACCGTTGGATTCCTCTCGTCAAGCAGCTTCTTTTGAGCTAAAAATCTTCGAAAATTAAAAAAAATATTTTTTTGCGAATTTCGCAAAAAATTTTATTTGAAAAGAAGCTCTTCGACGAGAGGAATCCAACGGTGTAAAATTCATTGCCGTAGCTTGCGTAATAACGGAGCTATGGCCGTTTAAAGTTTTGAAATTTCAAACGGCCATAAGTCCGTTATTAAGCAACTTAGAGCGATGAATTTAGCACCGTTGGATTCCTCTCGTCAAGCAGCTTCTTTTGAGCTAAAAATCTTCGAAAATTAAAAAAAATATTTTTTTGCGAATTTCGCAAAAATTTTTATGTGAAAAGAAGCTCTTCGACGAGAGGAATCCAACGGTGTAAAATTCATTGCCGTGGCTTGCGTAATAACGGAGCTATGGCCGTTTAAAGTTTTGAAATTTCAAACGGCCATAACTCCGTTATTAAGCGACTTAGAGCGATGAATTTAGCACCGTTGGATTCCTCTCGTCAAGCAGCTTCTTTTGAGCTAAAAATCTTCGAAAATTAAAAAAATTATTTTTTTGCGAATTTCGCAAAAATTTTTATTTGAAAAGAAGGTCTTCGACGAGAGGAAACCAACGGTGTAAAATTCATTGCCGTAGCTTGCTTAATAACGGAGCTATGGCCGTTTAAAGTTTTGAAATTTCAAACGGCCATAACTCCGTTATTAAGCGACTTAGAGCGATGAATTTAGCACCGTTGGATTCCTCTCGTCAAGCAGCTTCTTTTGAGCCAAAAATCTTCGAAAATTAAAAAAATTATTTTTTTGCGATTTTCGCAAAAATTTTTATTTGAAAAGAAGCTCTTCGACGAGAGGAATCCAACGGTGTAAAATTCATTGCCGTGGCTTGCGTAATAACGGAGCTATGGCCGTTTAAAGTTTTGAAATTTCAAACGGCCATAACTCCGTTATTAAGCGACTTAGAGCGATGAATTTAGCACCGTTGGATTCCTCTCGTCAAGCAGCTTCTTTTGAGCCAAAAATCTTCGAAAATTAAAAAAATTATTTTTTTGCGATTTTCGCAAAAATTTTTATTTGAAAAGAAGGTCTTCGACGAGAGGAATCCAACGGTGTAAAATTCATTGCCGGAGCTTGCGTAATAACGGAGCTATGGCCGTTTAAAATTTTGAAATTTCAAACGGCCATAACTCCGTTATTAAGCGACTTAGAGCTATGAATTTAGCACCGTTGGATTCCTCTCGTCAAGCAGCTTCTTTTGAGCTAAAAATCTTCGAAAATTAAAAAAAATATTTTTTTGCGAATTTCGCAAAAATTTTTATTTGAAAAGAAGCTCTTCGACGAGAGGAATCCAACGGTGTAAAATTCATTGCCGTAGCTTGCGTAAAACGGAGCTATGGCCGTTTAAAGTTTTGAAATTTCAAACGGCCATAAGTCCGTTATTAAGCAACTTAGAGCGATGAATTTAGCACCGTTGGATTCCTCTCGTCAAGCAGCTTCTTTTGAGCCAAAAATCTTCGAAAATTAAAAAAAATATTTTTTTGCGATTTTCGCAAAAATTTTTATTTGAAAAGAAGGTCTTCGACGAGAGGAATCCAACGGTGTAAAATTCATTGCCGGAGCTTGCGTAATAACGGAGCTATGGCCGTTTAAAATTTTGAAATTTCAAACGGCCATAACTCCGTTATTAAGCGACTTAGAGCGATGAATTTAGCACCGTTGGATTCCTCTCGTCAAGCAGCTTCTTTTGAGCTAAAAATCTTCGAAAATTACAAAAATTATTTTTTTGCGAATTTCGCAAAAATTTTTATTTGAAAAGAAGGTCTTCGACGAGAGGAAACCAACGGTGTAAAATTCATTGCCGTAGCTTGCTTAATAACGGAGCTATGGCCGTTTAAAGTTTTGAAATTTCAAACGGCCATAACTCCGTTATTAAGCGACTTAGAGCGATGAATTTAGCACCGTTGGATTCCTCTCGTCAAGCAGCTTCTTTTGAGCCAAAAATCTTCGAAAATTAAAAAAATTATTTTTTTGCGATTTTCGCAAAAATTTTTATTTGAAAAGAAGCTCTTCGACGAGAGGAATCCAACGGTGTAAAATTCATTGCCGTGGCTTGCGTAATAACGGAGCTATGGCCGTTTAAAGTTTTGAAATTTCAAACGGCCATAACTCCGTTATTAAGCGACTTAGAGCGATGAATTTAGCACCGTTGGATTCCTCTCGTCAAGCAGCTTCTTTTGAGCCAAAAATCTTCGAAAATTAAAAAAAATATTTTTTTGCGATTTTCGCAAAAATTTTTATTTGAAAAGAAGGTCTTCGACGAGAGGAATCCAACGGTGTAAAATTCATTGCCGGAGCTTGCGTAATAACGGAGCTATGGCCGTTTAAAATTTTGAAATTTCAAACGGCCATAACTCCGTTATTAAGCGACTTAGAGCTATGAATTTAGCACCGTTGGATTCCTCTCGTCAAGCAGCTTCTTTTGAGCTAAAAATCTTCGAAAATTAAAAAAAATATTTTTTTGCGAATTTCGCAAAAATTTTTATTTGAAAAGAAGCTCTTCGACGAGAGGAATCCAACGGTGTAAAATTCATTGCCGTAGCTTGCGTAATAACGGAGCTATGGCCGTTTAAAGTTTTGAAATTTCAAACGGCCATAAGTCCGTTATTAAGCAACTTAGAGCGATGAATTTAGCACCGTTGGATTCCTCTCGTCAAGCAGCTTCTTTTGAGCTAAAATTCTTCGAAAATTAAAAAAAATATTTTTTTGCGAATTTCGCAAAAATTTTTATTTGAAAAGAAGCTCTTCGACGAGAGGAATCCAACGGTGTAAAATTCATTGCCGTGGCTTGCGTAATAACGGAGCTATGGCCGTTTAAAGTTTTGAAATTTCAAACGGCCATAACTCCGTTATTAAGCGACTTAGAGCGATGAATTTAGCACCGTTGGATTCCTCTCGTCAAGCAGCTTCTTTTGAGCCAAAAATCTTCGAAAATTAAAAAAATTATTTTTTTGCGATTTTCGCAAAAATTTTTATTTGAAAAGAAGCTCTTCGACGAGAGGAATCCAACGGTGTAAAATTCATTGCCGTGGCTTGCGTAATAACGGAGCTATGGCCGTTTAAAGTTTTGAAATTTCAAACGGCCATAACTCCGTTATTAAGCGACTTAGAGCGATGAATTTAGCACCGTTGGATTCCTCTCGTCAAGCAGCTTCTTTTGAGCTAAAAATCTTCGAAAATTAAAAAAAATATTTTTTTGCGAATTTCGCAAAAATTTTTATTTGAAAAGAAGCTCTTCGACGAGAGGAATCCAACGGTGTAAAATTCATTGCCGTAGCTTGCGTAATAACGGAGCTATGGCCGTTTAAAGTTTTGAAATTTCAAACGGCCATAACTCCGTTATTAAGCGACTTAGAGCGATGAATTTAGCACCGTTGGATTCCTCTCGTCAAGCAGCTTCTTTTGAGCCAAAAATCTTCGAAAATTAAAAAAATTATTTTTTTGCGATTTTCGCAAAAATTTTTATTTGAAAAGAAGGTCTTCGACGAGAGGAATCCAACGGTGTAAAATTCATTGCCGGAGCTTGCGTAATAACGGAGCTATGGCCGTTTAAAATTTTGAAATTTCAAACGGCCATAACTCCGTTATTAAGCGACTTAGAGCTATGAATTTAGCACCGTTGGATTCCTCTCGTCAAGCAGCTTCTTTTGAGCTAAAAATCTTCGAAAATTAAAAAAAATATTTTTTTGCGAATTTCGCAAAAATTTTTATTTGAAAAGAAGCTCTTCGACGAGAGGAATCCAACGGTGTAAAATTCATTGCCGTAGCTTGCGTAATAACGGAGCTATGGCCGTTTAAAGTTTTGAAATTTCAAACGGCCATAAGTCCGTTATTAAGCAACTTAGAGCGATGAATTTAGCACCGTTGGATTCCTCTCGTCAAGCAGCTTCTTTTGAGCTAAAATTCTTCGAAAATTAAAAAAAATATTTTTTTGCGAATTTCGCAAAAATTTTTATTTGAAAAGAAGCTCTTCGACGAGAGGAATCCAACGGTGTAAAATTCATTGCCGTGGCTTGCGTAATAACGGAGCTATGGCCGTTTAAAGTTTTGAAATTTCAAACGGCCATAACTCCGTTATTAAGCGACTTAGAGCGATGAATTTAGCACCGTTGGATTCCTCTCGTCAAGCAGCTTCTTTTGAGCCAAAAATCTTCGAAAATTAAAAAAATTATTTTTTTGCGATTTTCGCAAAAATTTTTATTTGAAAAGAAGCTCTTCGACGAGAGGAATCCAACGGTGTAAAATTCATTGCCGTGGCTTGCGTAATAACGGAGCTATGGCCGTTTAAAGTTTTGAAATTTCAAACGGCCATAACTCCGTTATTAAGCGACTTAGAGCGATGAATTTAGCACCGTTGGATTCCTCTCGTCAAGCAGCTTCTTTTGAGCTAAAAATCTTCGAAAATTAAAAAAAATATTTTTTTGCGAATTTCGCAAAAATTTTTATTTGAAAAGAAGCTCTTTGACGAGAGGAATCCAACGGTGTAAAATTCATTGCCGTGGCTTGCGTAATAACGGAGCTATGGCCGTTTAAAGTTTTGAAATTTCAAACGGCCATAACTCCGTTATTAAGCGACTTAGAGCGATGAATTTAGCACCGTTGGATTCCTCTCGTCAAGCAGCTTCTTTTGAGCCAAAAATCTTCGAAAATTAAAAAAAATATTTTTTTGCGATTTTCGCAAAAATTTTTATTTGAAAAGAAGGTCTTCGACGAGAGGAATCCAACGGTGTAAAATTCATTGCCGGAGCTTGCGTAATAACGGAGCTATGGCCGTTTAAAATTTTGAAATTTCAAACGGCCATAACTCCGTTATTAAGCGACTTAGAGCTATGAATTTAGCACCGTTGGATTCCTCTCGTCAAGCAGCTTCTTTTGAGCTAAAAATCTTCGAAAATTAAAAAAAATATTTTTTTGCGAATTTCGCAAAAATTTTTATGTGAAAAGAAGCTCTTCGACGAGAGGAATCCAACGGTGTAAAATTCATTGCCGTGGCTTGCGTAATAACGGAGCTATCGCCGTTTAAAGTTTTGAAATTTCAAACGGCCATAACTCCGTTATTAAGCGACTTAGAGCGATGAATTTAGCACCGTTGGATTCCTCTCGTCAAGCAGCTTCTTTTGAGCTAAAAATCTTCGAAAATTAAAAAAAATATTTTTTTGCGAATTTCGCAAAAATTTTTATTTGAAAAGAAGCTCTTCGACGAGAGGAATCCAACGGTGTAAAATTCATTGCCGTGGCTTGCGTAATAACGGAGCTATGGCCGTTTAAAGTTTTGAAATTTCAAACGGCCATAACTCCGTTATTAAGCGACTTAGAGCGATGAATTTAGCACCGTTGGATTCCTCTCGTCAAGCAGCTTCTTTTGAGCCAAAAATCTTCGAAAATTAAAAAAATTATTTTTTTGCGATTTTCGCAAAAATTTTTATTTGAAAAGAAGCTCTTCGACGAGAGGAATCCAACGGTGTAAAATTCATTGCCGTGGCTTGCGTAATAACGGAGCTATGGCCGTTTAAAGTTTTGAAATTTCAAACGGCCATAACTCCGTTATTAAGCGACTTAGAGCGATGAATTTAGCACCGTTGGATTCCTCTCGTCAAGCAGCTTCTTTTGAGCTAAAAATCTTCGAAAATTAAAAAAATGATTTTTTTGCGAATTTCGCAAAAATTTTTATTTGAAAAGAAGGTCTTCGACGAGAGGAAACCAACGGTGTAAAATTCATTGCCGTAGCTTGCTTAATAACGGAGCTATGGCCGTTTAAAGTTTTGAAATTTCAAACGGCCATAACTCCGTTATTAAGCGACTTAGAGCGATGAATTTGGCACCGTTGGATTCCTCTCGTCAAGCAGCTTCTTTTGAGCTAAAATTCTTCGAAAATTAAAAAAAATATTTTTTTGCGAATTTCGCAAAAATTTTTATTTGAAAAGAAGCTCTTTGACGGGAGGAATCCAACGGTGTAAAATTCATTGCCGTAGCTTGCTTAATAACGGAGCTATGGCCGTTTAAAATTTTGAAATTTCAAACGGCCATAACTCCGTTATTAAGCGACTTAGAGCGATGAATTTAGCACCGTTGGATTCCTCTCGTCAAGCAGCTTCTTTTGAGCCAAAAATCTTCGAAAATTAAAAAATTTATTTTTTTGCGAATTTCGCAAAAATTTTTATTTGAAAAGAAGCTCTTCGACGAGAGGAATCCAACGGTGTAAAATTCATTGCCGTGGCTTGCGTAATAACGGAGCTATGGCCGTTTAAAGTTTTGAAATTTCAAACGGCCATAAGTCCGTTATTAAGCAACTTAGAGCGATGAATTTAGCACCGTTGGATTCCTCTCGTCAAGCAGCTTCTTTTGAGCTAAAATTCTTCGAAAATTAAAAAAAATATTTTTTTGCGAATTTCGCAAAAATTTTTATTTGAAAAGAAGCTCTTCGACGAGAGGAATCCAACGGTGTAAAATTCATTGCCGTGGCTTGCGTAATAACGGAGCTATGGCCGTTTAAAGTTTTGAAATTTCAAACGGCCATAACTCCGTTATTAAGCGACTTAGAGCGATGAATTTAGCACCGTTGGATTCCTCTCGTCAAGCAGCTTCTTTTGAGCCAAAAATCTTCGAAAATTAAAAAAAATATTTTTTTGCGATTTTCGCAAAAATTTTTATTTGAAAAGAAGGTCTTCGACGAGAGGAATCCAACGGTGTAAAATTCATTGCCGGAGCTTGCGTAATAACGGAGCTATGGCCGTTTAAAATTTTGAAATTTCAAACGGCCATAACTCCGTTATTAAGCGACTTAGAGCTATGAATTTAGCACCGTTGGATTCCTCTCGTCAAGCAGCTTTTTTTGAGCTAAAAATCTTCGAAAATTAAAAAAAATATTTTTTTGCGAATTTCGCAAAAATTTTTATTTGAAAAGAAGCTCTTCGACGAGAGGAATCCAACGGTGTAAAATTCATTGCCGTGGCTTGCGTAATAACGGAGCTATGGCCGTTTAAAGTTTTGAAATTTCAAACGTCCATAACTCCGTTATTAAGCGACTTAGAGCGATGAATTTAGCACCGTTGGATTCCTCTCGTCAAGCAGCTTCTTTTGAGCCAAAAATCTTCGAAAATTAAAAAAATTATTTTTTTGCGATTTTCGCAAAAATTTTTATTTGAAAAGAAGCTCTTCGACGAGAGGAATCCAACGGTGTAAAATTCATTGCCGTGGCTTGCGTAATAACGGAGCTATGGCCGTTTAAAGTTTTGAAATTTCAAACGGCCATAACTCCGTTATTAAGCGACTTAGAGCGATGAATTTAGCACCGTTGGATTCCTCTCGTCAAGCAGCTTCTTTTGAGCTAAAAATCTTCGAAAATTAAAAAAATGATTTTTTTGCGAATTTCGCAAAAATTTTTATTTGAAAAGAAGGTCTTCGACGAGAGGAAACCAACGGTGTAAAATTCATTGCCGTAGCTTGCTTAATAACGGAGCTATGGCCGTTTAAAGTTTTGAAATTTCAAACGGCCATAACTCCGTTATTAAGCGACTTAGAGCGATGAATTTAGCACCGTTGGATTCCTCTCGTCAAGCAGCTTCTTTTGAGCTAAAATTCTTCGAAAATTAAAAAAAATATTTTTTTGCGAATTTCGCAAAAATTTTTATTTGAAAAGAAGCTCTTCGACGAGAGGAATCCAACGGTGTAAAATTCATTGCCGTAGCTTGCGTAAAAACGGAGCTATGGCCGTTTAAAGTTTTGAAATTTCAAACGGCCATAACTCCGTTATTAAGCGACTTAGAGCGATGAATTTAGCACCGTTGGATTCCTCTCGTCAAGCAGCTTCTTTTGAGCCAAAAATCTTCGAAAATTAAAAAATTTATTTTTTTGCGAATTTCGCAAAAATTTTTATTTGAAAAGAAGCTCTTCGACGAGAGGAATCCAACGGTGTAAAATATGTATGAAATTCTTAAATTTCTGAAAAGACATAAGTTTCAATTATAACTCGTGAAAGGTACGGTTTCGGCCGGAAATTATTAAATTTTCTAAAAAGACGTAAGTTTCTACATCTCATGCGATTTTCTTAACCAGAAGTTTTCGACGCAGAAATTTTATAACCCAAGAATTGTACTGTTTCGGCCGGAAATTCTTAAATTTTCTGAAAAGAGGTAAGTTTCAATTATAACTCATGAAAGGTACGGTTTCGGCCGGAAATTATTAAATTTTCTAAAAAGACGTAAGTTTCTACATCTCATGCGATTTTCTTAACCAGAAGTTTTCGACGCAGAAATTTTATAACCCAAGAATTGTACGGTTTCGGCCGGAAATTCTTAAATTTTCTGAAAAGAGGTAAGTTTCAATTATAACTCATGAAAGGTACGGTTTCGGCCGGAAATTATTAAATTTTCTAAAAAGACGTAAGTTTCTACATCTCATGCGATTTTCTTAACCAGAAGTTTTCGACGCAGAAATTTTATAACTCAAGAAATGTACGGTTGGGCAGGAAATTCTTAAATTTCTTAAAAGACGTAAGTTTCAATTATAACTCGTGAAAGGTACGGTTTCGGCCGGAAATTATTAAATTTTCTAAAAAGACGTTAGTTTCTACATCTCATGCGATTTTCTTAACCAGAAGTTTTCGAGGCAGAAATTGTATAACTCAAGAATTGTACGGTTCCGGCCGGAAATTCTTAAATTTCTGAAAAGACATAAGTTTCAATTATAACTCGTGAAAGGTACGGTTTCGGCCGGAAATTATTAAATTTTCTAAAAAGACGTAAGTTTCTACATCTCATGCGATTTTCTTAACCAGAAGTTTTCGACGCAGAAATTTTATAACCCAAGAATTGTACTGTTTCGGCCGGAAATTCTTAAATTTTCTGAAAAGAGGTAAGTTTCAATTATAACTCATGAAAGGTACGGTTTCGGCCGGAAATTATTAAATTTTCTAAAAAGACGTAAGTTTCTACATCTCATGCGATTTTCTTAACCAGAAGTTTTCGACGCAGAAATTTTATAACCCAAGAATTGTACTGTTTCGGCCGGAAATTCTTAAATTTTCTGAAAAGAGGTAAGTTTCAATTATAACTCATGAAAGGTACGGTTTCGGCCGGAAATTATTAAATTTTCTAAAAAGACGTAAGTTTCTACATCTCATGCGATTTTCTTAACCAGAAGTTTTCGACGCAGAAATTTTATAACCCAAGAATTGTACGGTTTCGGCCGGAAATTCTTAAATTTTCTGAAAAGAGGTAAGTTTCAATTATAACTCATGAAAGGTACGGTTTCGGCCGGAAATTATTAAATTTTCTAAAAAGACGTAAGTTTCTACATCTCATGCGATTTTCTTAACCAGAAGTTTTCGACGCAGAAATTTTATAACTCAAGAAATGTACGGTTGGGCAGGAAATTCTTAAATTTCTTAAAAGACGTAAGTTTCAATTATAACTCGTGAAAGGTACGGTTTCGGCCGGAAATTATTAAATTTTCTAAAAAGACGTAAGTTTCTACATCTCATGCGATTTTCTTAACCAGAAGTTTTCGAGGCAGAAATTTTATAACTCAAGAAATGTACGGTTTGGGCAGGAAATTCTTAAATTTCTGAAAAGACGTAAGTTTCAATTATAACTCGTGAAAGGTACGGTTTCGGCCGGAAATTATTAAATTTTCTAAAAAGACGTTAGTTTCTACATCTCATGCGATTTTCTTAACCAGAAGTTTTCGAGGCAGAAATTGTATAACTCAAGAATTGTACGGTTCCGGCCGGAAATTCTTAAATTTCTGAAAAGACATAAGTTTCAATTATAACTCGTGAAAGGTACGGTTTCGGCCGGAAATTATTAAATTTTCTAAAAAGACGTAAGTTTCTACATCTCATGCGATTTTCTTAACCAGAAGTTTTCGACGCAGAAATTTTATAACCCAAGAATTGTACGGTTTCGGCCGGAAATTCTTAAATTTTCTGAAAAGAGGTAAGTTTCAATTATAACTCATGAAAGGTACGGTTTCGGCCGGAAATTATTAAATTTTCTAAAAAGACGTAAGTTTCTACATCTCATGCGATTTTCTTAACCAGAAGTTTTCGACGCAGAAATTTTATAACCCAAGAATTGTACGGTTTCGGCCGGAAATTCTTAAATTTTCTGAAAAGAGGTAAGTTTCAATTATAACTCATGAAAGGTACGGTTTCGGCCGGAAATTATTAAATTTTCTAAAAAGACGTAAGTTTCTACATCTCATGCGATTTTCTTAACCAGAAGTTTTCGACGCAGAAATTTTATAACCCAAGAATTGTACGGTTTCGGCCGGAAATTCTTAAATTTTCTGAAAAGAGGTAAGTTTCAATTATAACTCATGAAAGGTACGGTTTCGGCCGGAAATTATTAAATTTTCTAAAAAGACGTAAGTTTCTACATCTCATGCGATTTTCTTAACCAGAAGTTTTCGAGGCAGAAATTTTATAACTCAAGAAATGTACGGTTTGGGCAGGAAATTCTTAAATTTCTGAAAAGACGTAAGTTTCTATTATAACTCATGAAAGGTACGGTTTCGGCCGGAAATTATGAAATTTTCTAAAAAGACGTAAGTTTCTACATCTCATGCGATTTTCTTAACCAGAAGTTTTCGACGCAGAAATTTTATAACCCAAGAATTGTACGGTTTCGGCCGGAAATTCTTAAATTTTCTGAAAAGAGGTAAGTTTCAATTATAACTCATGAAAGGTACGGTTTCGGCCGGAAATTATTAAATTTTCTAAAAAGACGTAAGTTTCTACATCTCATGCGATTTTCTTAACCAGAAGTTTTCGACGCAGAAATTTTATAACCCAAGAATTGTACGGTTTCGGCCGGAAATTCTTAAATTTTCTGAAAAGAGGTAAGTTTCAATTATAACTCATGAAAGGTACGGTTTCGGCCGGAAATTATTAAATTTTCTAAAAAGACGTAAGTTTCTACATCTCATGCGATTTTCTTAACCAGAAGTTTTCGAGGCAGAAATTTTATAACTCAAGAAATGTACGGTTTGGGCAGGAAATTCTTAAATTTCTGAAAAGACGTAAGTTTCTATTATAACTCATGAAAGGTACGGTTTCGGCCGGAAATTATGAAATTTTCTAAAAAGACGTAAGTTTCTACATCTCATGCGATTTTCTTAACCAGAAGTTTTCGACGCAGAAATTTTATAACCCAAGAATTGTACGGTTTCGGCCGGAAATTCTTAAATTTTCTGAAAAGAGGTAAGTTTCAATTATAACTCATGAAAGGTACGGTTTCGGCCGGAAATTATTAAATTTTCTAAAAAGACGTAAGTTTCTACATCTCATGCGATTTTCTTAACCAGAAGTTTTCGACGCAGAAATTTTATAACCCAAGAATTGTACGGTTTCGGCCGGAAATTCTTAAATTTTCTGAAAAGAGGTAAGTTTCAATTATAACTCATGAAAGGTACGGTTTCGGCCGGAAATTATTAAATTTTCTAAAAAGACGTAAGTTTCTACATCTCATGCGATTTTCTTAACCAGAAGTTTTCGAGGCAGAAATTTTATAACTCAAGAAATGTACGGTTTGGGCAGGAAATTCTTAAATTTCTGAAAAGACGTAAGTTTCTATTATAACTCATGAAAGGTACGGTTTCGGCCGGAAATTATGAAATTTTCTAAAAAGACGTAAGTTTCTACATCTCATGCGATTTTCTTAACCAGAAGTTTTCGAGGCAGAAATTGTATAACTCAAGAATTGTACGGTTCCGGCCGGAAATTCTTAAATTTCTGAAAAGACATAAGTTTCAATTATAACTCGTGAAAGGTACGGTTTCGGCCGGAAATTATTAAATTTTCTAAAAAGACGTAAGTTTCTACATCTCATGCGATTTTCTTAACCAGAAGTTTTCGACGCAGAAATTTTATAACCCAAGAATTGTACGGTTTCGGCCGGAAATTCTTAAATTTTCTGAAAAGAGGTAAGTTTCAATTATAACTCATGAAAGGTACGGTTTCGGCCGGAAATTATTAAATTTTCTAAAAAGACGTAAGTTTCTACATCTCATGCGATTTTCTTAACCAGAAGTTTTCGAGGCAGAAATTTTATAACTCAAGAAATGTACGGTTGGGCAGGAAATTCTTAAATTTCTGAAAAGACGTAAGTTTCAATTATAACTCGTGAAAGGTACGGTTTCGGCCGGAAATTATTAAATTTTCTAAAAAGACGTAAGTTTCTACATCTCATGCGATTTTCTTAACCAGAAGTTTTCGAGGCAGAAATTTTATAACTCAAGAAATGTACGGTTTGGGCAGGAAATTCTTAAATTTCTGAAAAGACGTAAGTTTCTATTATAACTCATGAAAGGTACGGTTTCGGCCGGAAATTATTAAATTTTCTAAAAAGACGTAAGTTTCTACACCTCATGCGATTTTCTTAACCACAAGTTTTCGAGGCAGAAATTTTATAACTCAAGAAATGTACGGTTTGGGCAGGAAATTCTTAAATTTCTGAAAAGACGTAAGTTTCAATTATAACTCGTGAAAGGTACGGTTTCGGCCGGAAATTATTAAATTTTCTAAAAAGACGTAAGTTTCTACATCTCATGCGATTTTCTTAACCAGAAGTTTTCGAGGCAGAAATTTTATAACCCAAGAATTGTACGGTTTCGGCCGGAAATTCTTAAATTTTCTGAAAAGAGGTAAATTTCTATTATAACTCATGAAAGGTACGGTTTCGGCCGGAAATTATTAAATTTTCTAAAAAGACGTAAGTTTCTACATCTCATGCGATTTTCTTAACCAGAAGTTTTCGAGGCAGAAATTGTATAACTCAAGAATTGTACGGTTCCGGCCGGAAATTCTTAAATTTCTGAAAAGACATAAGTTTCAATTATAACTCGTGAAAGGTACGGTTTCGGCCGGAAATTATTAAATTTTCTAAAAAGACGTAAGTTTCTACATCTCATGCGATTTTCTTAACCAGAAGTTTTCGACGCAGAAATTTTATAACCCAAGAATTGTACGGTTTCGGCCGGAAATTCTTAAATTTTCTGAAAAGAGGTAAGTTTCAATTATAACTCATGAAAGGTACGGTTTCGGCCGGAAATTATTAAATTTTCTAAAAAGACGTAAGTTTCTACATCTCATGCGATTTTCTTAACCAGAAGTTTTCGAGGCAGAAATTGTATAACTCAAGAAATGTACGGTTTGGGCCGGAAATTCTTAAATTTCTGAAAAGACATAAGTTTCAATTATAACTCGTGAAAGGTACGGTTTCGGACGGAAATTATTAAATTTACTAAAAAGACGTAAGTTTCTACATCTCATGCGATTTTCTTAACCAGAAGTTTTCGAGGCAGAAATTTTATAACTCAAGAATTGTACGGTTCCGGCCGGAAATTCTTAAATTTCTGAAAAGACATAAGTTTCAATTATAACTCATGAAAGGTACGGTTTCGGCCGGAAATTATTAAATTTTCTAAAAAGACGTGAGTTTCTACATCTCATGCGATTTTCTTAACCAGAAGTTTTCGAGGCAGAAATTTTATAACCCAAGAATTGTACGGTTCCGGCCGGAAATTCTTAAATTTCTGAAAAGACATAAGTTTCAATTATAACTCGTGAAAGGTACGGTTTCGGCCGGAAATTATTAAATTTTCTAAAAAGACGTAAGTTTCTACATCTCATGCGATTTTCTTAACCAGAAGTTTTCGAGGCAGAAATTGTATAACTCAAGAAATGTACGGTTTGGGCCGGAAATTCTTAAATTTCTGAAAAGACATAAGTTTCAATTATAACTCGTGAAAGGTACGGTTTCGGCCGGAAATTATTAAATTTACTAAAAAGACGTAAGTTTCTACATCTCATGCGATTTTCTTAACCAGAAGTTTTCGAGGCAGAAATTTTATAACCCAAGAATTGTACGGTTTCGGCCGGAAATTCTTAAATTTTCTGAAAAGAGGTAAATTTCTATTATAACTCATGAAAGGTACGGTTTCGGCCGGAAATTATTAAATTTTCTAAAAAGACGTAAGTTTCTACATCTCATGCGATTTTCTTAACCAGAAGTTTTCGACGCAGAAATTTTATAACCCAAGAATTGTACGGTTTCGGCCGGAAATTCTTAAATTTCTGAAAAGACGTAATTTTCAATTATAACTCGTGAAAGGTACGGTTTCGGCCGGAAATGATTAAATTTTCTAAAAAGACGTAAGTTTCTACATCTCATGCGATTTTCTTAACCAGAAGTTTTCGAGGCAGAAATTTTATAACTCAAGAATTGTAAGGTTTCGGCCGGAAATTCTTAAATTTTCTGAAAAGAGGTAAGTTTCTATTATAACTCATGAAAGGTACGGTTTCGGCCGGAAATTATTAAATTTTCTAAAAAGACGTAAGTTTCTACATCTCATGCGATTTTCTTAACCAGAAGTTTTCGAGGCAGAAATTTTATAACTCAAGAATTGTACGGTTCCGGCCGGAAATTCTTAAATTTCTGAAAAGACATAAGTTTCAATTATAACTCGTGAAAGGTACGGTTTCGGCCGGAAATTATTAAATTTTCTAAAAAGACGTAAGTTTCTACATCTCATGCGATTTTCTTAACCAGAAGTTTTCGACGCAGAAATTTTATAACCCAAGAATTGTACGGTTTCGGCCGGAAATTCTTAAATTTCTGAAAAGACGTAATTTTCAATTATAACTCGTGAAAGGTACGGTTTCGGCCGGAAATGATTAAATTTTCTAAAAAGACGTAAGTTTCTACATCTCATGCGATTTTCTTAACCAGAAGTTTTCGAGGCAGAAATTTTATAACTCAAGAATTGTAAGGTTTCGGCCGGAAATTCTTAAATTTTCTGAAAAGAGGTAAGTTTCTATTATAACTCATGAAAGGTACGGTTTCGGCCGGAAATTATTAAATTTTCTAAAAAGACGTAAGTTTCTACATCTCATGCGATTTTCTTAACCAGAAGTTTTCGAGGCAGAAATTTTATAACTCAAGAATTGTACGGTTCCGGCCGGAAATTCTTAAATTTCTGAAAAGACATAAGTTTCAATTATAACTCGTGAAAGGTACGGTTTCGGCCGGAAATTATTAAATTTTCTAAAAAGACCTAAGTTTCTACACCTCATGCGATTTTCTTAACCAGAAGTTTTCGAGGCAGAAATTTTATAACTCAAGAAATGTACGGTTGGGCAGGAAATTCTTAAATTTCTGAAAAGACGTAAGTTTCAATTATAACTCGTGAAAGGTACGGTTTCGGCCGGAAATTATTAAATTTTATAAAAAGACGTAAGTTTCTACATCTCATGCGATTTTCTTAACTAGAAGTTTTCGAGGCAGAAATTTTATAACTCAAGAAATGTACGGTTTTGGCAGGAAATTCTTAAATTTCTGAAAAGACGTAAGTTTCAATTATAACTCGTGAAAGGTACGGTTTCGGCCGGAAATTATTAAATTTTCTAAAAAGACTTGAGTTTCTACATCTCATGCGATTTTCTTAACCAGAAGTTTTCGAGGCAGAAATTTTATAACTCAAGAAATGTACGGTTTGGGCGGGAAATTCTGAAATTTCTGAAAAGGCGTAAGTTTCAATTATAACTCGTGAAAGGTACGGTTTCGGCCGGAAATTATTAAATTTTCTAAAAAGACGTAAGTTTCTACACCTCATACGATTTTCTTAACCAGAAGTTTTCGAGGCAGAAATTTTATAACTCAAGAAATGTACGGTTTGGGCAGGAAATTCTTAAATTTCTGAAAAGTCGTAAGTTTCAATTATAACTCGTGAAAGGTACGGTTTCGGCCGGAAATTATTAAATTTTCTAAAAAGACGTAAGTTTCTACATCTCATGCGATTTTCTTAACCAGAAGTTTTCGAGGCAGAAATTTTATAACTCAAGAAATGTACGGTTTGGGCAGGAAATTCTTAAATTTTCTGAAAAGAGGTAAGTTTCTATTATAACTCGTGAAAGGTACGGTTTCGGCCGGAAATTATTAAATTTTCTAAAAAGACGTAAGTTTCTACATCTCATGCGATTTTCTTAACCAGAAGTTTTCGAGGCAGAAATTTTATAACTCAAGAAATGTACGGTTTGGGCAGGAAATTCTTAAATTTCTGAAAAGACGTAAGTTTCAATTATAACTCGTGAAAGGTACGGTTTCGGCCGGAAATTATTAAATTTTCTAAAAAGACGTAAGTTTCTACATCTCATGCGATTTTCTTAACCAGAAGTTTTCGAGGCAGAAATTTTATAACTCAAGAAATGTACGGTTTGGGCAGAAAATTCTTAAATTTCTGAAAAGACGTAAGTTTCAATTATAACTCATGAAAGGTACGGTTTCGGCCGGAAATTATCAAATTTTCTAAAAAGACGTAAGTTTCTACATCTCATGCGATTTTCTTAACCAGAAGTTTTCGAGGCAGAAATTTTATAACTCAAGAATTGTACGGTTCCGGCCGGAAATTCTTAAATTTCTGAAAAGACATAAGTTTCAATTATAACTCGTGAAAGGTACGGTTTCGGCCGGAAATTATTAAATTTTCTAAAAAGACGTAAGTTTCTACATCTCATGCGATTTTCTTAACCAGAAGTTTTCGAGGCAGAAATTTTATAACTCAAGAAATGTACGGTTTGGGCAGGAAATTCTTAAATTTCTGAAAAGACGTAAGTTTCAATTATAACTCGTGAATGTTACGGTTTCGGCCGGAAATTATTAAATTTTCTAAAATTACGTAAGTTTCTACATCTCATGCAATTTTCTTAACCAGAAGTTTTCGAGGCAGAAATTTTATAACTCAAGAAATGTACGGTTTGGGCAGAAAATTCTTAAATTTCTGAAAAGACGTAAGTTTCAATTATAACTCATGAAAGGTACGGTTTCGGCCGGAAATTATCAAATTTTCTAAAAAGACGTAAGTTTCTACATCTCATGCGATTTTCTTAACCAGAAGTTTTCGAGGCAGAAATTTTATAACTCAAGAAATGTACGGTTTGGGCAGGAAATTCTTTAATTTCTGAAAAGACGTAAGTTTCAATTATAACTCGTGAAAGGTACGGTTTCGGCCGGAAATTATTAAATTTTCTAAAAAGACGTAAGTTTCTACATCTCATGCGATTTTCTTAACCAGAAGTTTTCGAGGCAGAAATTTTATAACTCAAGAATTGTACGGTTCCGGCCGGAAATTCTTAAATTTCTGAAAAGACATAAGTTTCAATTATAACTCGTGAAAGGTACGGTTTCGGCCGGAAATTATTAAATTTTCTAAAAAGACGTAAGTTTCTACATCTCATGCGATTTTCTTAACCAGAAGTTTTCGAGGCAGAAATTTTATAACTCAAGAAATGTACGGTTTGGGCAGGAAATTCTTAAATTTTCTGAAAAGAGGTAAGTTTCTATTATAACTCGTGAAAGGTACGGTTTCGGCCGGAAATTATTAAATTTTCTAAAAAGACGTAAGTTTCTACATCTCATGCGATTTTCTTAACCAGAAGTTTTCGAGGCAGAAATTTTATAACTCAAGAAATGTACGGTTTGGGCAGGAAATTCTTAAATTTCTGAAAAGACGTAAGTTTCAATTATAACTCGTGAAAGGTACGGTTTCGGCCGGAAATTATTAAATTTTCTAAAAAGACGTAAGTTTCTACATCTCATGCGATTTTCTTAACCAGAAGTTTTCGAGGCAGAAATTTTATAACTCAAGAAATGTACGGTTTGGGCAGGAAATTCTTAAATTTTCTGAAAAGAGGTAAGTTTCTATTATAACTCGTGAAAGGTACGGTTTCGGCCGGAAATTATTAAATTTTCTAAAAAGACGTAAGTTTCTACATCTCATGCGATTTTCTTAACCAGAAGTTTTCGAGGCAGAAATTTTATAACTCAAGAAATGTACGGTTTGGGCAGGAAATTCTTAAATTTCTGAAAAGACATAAGTTTCAATTATAACTCGTGAAAGGTACGGTTTCGGCCGGAAATTATTAAATTTTCTAAAAAGACGTAAGTTTCTACATCTCATGCGATTTTCTTAACCAGAAGTTTTCGAGGCAGAAATTTTATAACTCAAGAAATGTACGGTTTGGGCAGAAAATTCTTAAATTTCTGAAAAGACGTAAGTTTCAATTATAACTCATGAAAGGTACGGTTTCGGCCGGAAATTATCAAATTTTCTAAAAAGACGTAAGTTTCTACATCTCATGCGATTTTCTTAACCAGAAGTTTTCGAGGCAGAAATTTTATAACTCAAGAATTGTACGGTTCCGGCCGGAAATTCTTAAATTTCTGAAAAGACATAAGTTTCAATTATAACTCGTGAAAGGTACGGTTTCGGCCGGAAATTATTAAATTTTCTAAAAAGACGTAAGTTTCTACATCTCATGCGATTTTCTTAACCAGAAGTTTTCGAGGCAGAAATTTTATAACTCAAGAAATGTACGGTTTGGGCAGGAAATTCTTAAATTTCTGAAAAGACGTAAGTTTCAATTATAACTCGTGAATGTTACGGTTTCGGCCGGAAATTATTAAATTTTCTAAAATTACGTAAGTTTCTACATCTCATGCAATTTTCTTAACCAGAAGTTTTCGAGGCAGAAATTTTATAACTCAAGAAATGTACGGTTTGGGCAGAAAATTCTTAAATTTCTGAAAAGACGTAAGTTTCAATTATAACTCATGAAAGGTACGGTTTCGGCCGGAAATTATCAAATTTTCTAAAAAGACGTAAGTTTCTACATCTCATGCGATTTTCTTAACCAGAAGTTTTCGAGGCAGAAATTTTATAACTCAAGAAATGTACGGTTTGGGCAGGAAATTCTTTAATTTCTGAAAAGACGTAAGTTTCAATTATAACTCGTGAAAGGTACGGTTTCGGCCGGAAATTATTAAATTTTCTAAAAAGACGTAAGTTTCTACATCTCATGCGATTTTCTTAACCAGAAGTTTTCGAGGCAGAAATTTTATAACTCAAGAATTGTACGGTTCCGGCCGGAAATTCTTAAATTTCTGAAAAGACATAAGTTTCAATTATAACTCGTGAAAGGTACGGTTTCGGCCGGAAATTATTAAATTTTCTAAAAAGACGTAAGTTTCTACATCTCATGCGATTTTCTTAACCAGAAGTTTTCGAGGCAGAAATTTTATAACTCAAGAAATGTACGGTTTGGGCAGGAAATTCTTAAATTTTCTGAAAAGAGGTAAGTTTCTATTATAACTCGTGAAAGGTACGGTTTCGGCCGGAAATTATTAAATTTTCTAAAAAGACGTAAGTTTCTACATCTCATGCGATTTTCTTAACCAGAAGTTTTCGAGGCAGAAATTTTATAACTCAAGAAATGTACGGTTTGGGAAGGAAATTCTTAAATTTCTGAAAAGACGTAAGTTTCAATTATAACTCGTGAAAGGTACGGTTTCGGCCGGAAATTATTAAATTTTCTAAAAAGACGTAAGTTTCTACATCTCATGCGATTTTCTTAACCAGAAGTTTTCGAGGCAGAAATTTTATAACTCAAGAAATGTACGGTTTGGGCAGAAAATTCTTAAATTTCTGAAAAGACGTAAGTTTCAATTATAACTAATGAAAGGTACGGTTTCGGCCGGAAATTATCAAATTTTCTAAAAAGACGTAAGTTTCTACATCTCATGCGATTTTCTTAACCAGAAGTTTTCGAGGCAGAAATTTTATAACTCAAGAAATGTACGGTTTGGGCAGGAAATTCTTTAATTTCTGAAAAGACGTAAGTTTCAATTATAACTCGTGAAAGGTACGGTTTCGGCCGGAAATGATTAAATTTTCTAAAAAGACGTGAGTTTCTACATCTCATGCGATTTTCTTAACCAGAAGTTTTCGAGGCAGAAATTTTATAACTCAAGAATTGTACGGTTCCGGCCGGAAATTCTTAAATTTCTGAAAAGACATAAGTTTCAATTATAACTCGTGAAAGGTACGGTTTCGGCCGGAAATTATTAAATTTTCTAAAAAGACGTAAGTTTCTACATCTCATGCGATTTTCTTAACCAGAAGTTTTCGAGGCAGAAATTTTATAACTCAAGAAATGTACGGTTTGGGCAGGAAATTCTTAAATTTCTGAAAAGACGTAAGTTTCAATTATAACTCGTGAATGTTACGGTTTCGGCCGGAAATTATTAAATTTTCTAAAATTACATAAGTTTCTACATCTCATGCAATTTTCTTAACCAGAAGTTTTCGAGGCAGAAATTTTATAACTCAAGAAATGTACGGTTTGGGCAGAAAATTCTTAAATTTCTGAAAAGACGTAAGTTTCAATTATAACTCATGAAAGGTACGGTTTCGGCCGGAAATTATTAAATTTTCTAAAAAGACGTGAGTTTCTACATCTCATGCGATTTTCTTAACCAGAAGTTTTCGAGGCAGAAATTTTATAACTCAAGAATTGTACGGTTCCGGCCGGAAATTCTTAAATTTCTGAAAAGACATAAGTTTCAATTATAACTCGTGAAAGGTACGGTTTCGGCCGGAAATTATTAAATTTTCTAAAAAGACGTAAGTTTCTACATCTCATGCGATTTTCTTAACCAGAAGTTTTCGAGGCCGAAATTTTATAACTCAAGAAATGTACGGTTTGGGCAGGAAATTCTTAAATTTCTGAAAAGACGTAAGTTTCAATTATAACTCGTGAAAGGTACGGTTTCGGCCGGAAATTATTAAATTTTCTAAAAAGACGTAAGTTTCTACATCTCATGCGAATTTCTTAACCAGAAGTTTTCGAGGCAGAAATTTTATAACTCAAGAAATGTACGGTTTGGGCAGGAAATTCTTAAATTTCTGAAAAGACGTAAGTTTCAGTTATAACTCGTGAATGTTACGGTTTCGGCCGGAAATTATTAAATTTTCTAAAAAGACGTAAGTTTCTACATCTCATGCGATTTTCTTAACCAGAAGTTTCGAGGCAGAAATTTTATAACTCAAGAAATGTACGGTTTGGGCAGGAAATTCTTAAATTTCTGAAAAGACGTAAGCTTCAATTATAACTCGTGAAAGGTACGGTTTCGGCCGAAAATTATTAAATTTTCTAAAAAGACGTAAGTTTCTACATCTCATGCCATTTTCTTAACCAGAAGTTTTCGAGGCCGAAATTTTATAACTCAAGAAATGTACGGTTTGGGCAGGAAATTCTTAAACTTCTGAAAATACGTAAGTTTCAATTATAACTCATGAAAGGTACGGTTTCGGCCGAAAATTTTTAAATTTCTGAAAAGACATAAGTTTCAATTATAACTCGTGAAAGGTACGGTTTCGGCCGGAAATTATTAAATTTTCTAAAAAGACGTAAGTTTCTACATCTCATGCGATTTTCTTAACCAGAAGTTTTCGAGGCAGAAATTTTATAACCCAAGAATTGTACGGTTTCGGCCGGAAATTCTTAAATTTTCTGAAAAGAGGTAAGTTTCTATTATAACTCGTGAAAGGTACGGTTTCGGCCGGAAATTATTAAATTTTCTAAAAAGACGTAAGTTTCTACATCTCATGCGATTTTCTTAACCAGAAGTTTTCGAGGCAGAAATTTTATAACTCAAGAAATGTACGGTTTGGGCAGGAAATTCTTAAATTTCTGAAAAGACGTAAGTTTCAATTATAACTCGTGAAAGGTACGGTTTCGGCCGGAAATTATTAAATTTTCTAAAAGACGTAAGTTTCTACATCTCATGCGATTTTCTTAACCAGAAGTTTTCGAGGCAGAAATTTTATAACTCAAGAAATGTACGGTTTGGGCAGAAAATTCTTAAATTTCTGAAAAGACGTAAGTTTCAATTATAACTCATGAAAGGTACGGTTTCGGCCGGAAATTATCAAATTTTCTAAAAAGACGTAAGTTTCTACATCTCATGCGATTTTCTTAACCAGAAGTTTTCGAGGCAGAAATTTTATAACTCAAGAAATGTACGGTTTGGGCAGGAAATTCTTTAATTTCTGAAAAGACGTAAGTTTCAATTATAACTCGTGAAAGGTACGGTTTCGGCTGGAAATTATTAAATTTTCTAAAAAGACGTGAGTTTCTACATCTCATGCGATTTTCTTAACCAGAAGTTTTCGAGGCAGAAATTTTATAACTCAAGAATTGTACGGTTCCGGCCGGAAATTCTTAAATTTCTGAAAAGACATAAGTTTCAATTATAACTCGTGAAAGGTACGGTTTCGGCCGGAAATTATTAAATTTTCTAAAAAGACGTAAGTTTCTACATCTCATGCGATTTTCTTAACCAGAAGTTTTCGAGGCAGAAATTTTATAACTCAAGAAATGTACGGTTTGGGCAGGAAATTCTTAAATTTCTGAAAAGACGTAAGCTTCAATTATAACTCGTGAAAGGTACGGTTTCGGCCGAAAATTATTAAATTTTCTAAAAAGACGTAAGTTTCTACATCTCATGCGATTTTCTTAACCAGAAGTTTTCGATGCAGAAATTGTATAACTCAAGAATTGTACGGTTCCGGCTGGAAATTCTTAAATTTTCTGAAAAGACGTAAGTTTCAATTATAACTCGTGAAAGGTACGGTTTCGGCCGAAAATTATTAAATTTTCTAAAAAGACGTAAGTTTCTACATCTCATGCGATTTTCTTAACCAGAAGTTTTCGAGGCAGAAATTTTATAACTCAAGAAATGTACGGTTTGGGCAGGAAATTCTTTAATTTCTGAAAAGACGTAAGTTTCAATTATAACTCGTGAAAGGTACGGTTTCGGCCGGAAATTATTAAATTTTCTAAAAAGACGTGAGTTTCTACATCTCATGCGATTTTCTTAACCAGAAGTTTTCGAGGCAGAAATTTTATAACTCAAGAATTGTACGGTTCCGGCCGGAAATTCTTAAATTTCTGAAAAGACGTAAGTTTCAATTATAACTCGTGAAAGGTACGATTTCGGCCGGAAATTATTAAATTTTCTAAAAAGACGTGAGTTTCTACATCTCATGCGATTTTCTTAACCAGAAGTTTTCGAGGCAGAAATTTTATAACTCAAGAAATGTACGGTTTGGGCAGGAAATTCTGAAATTTCTGAAAAGGCGTAAATTTCAATTATAACTCGTGAAAGGTACGGTTTCGGCCGGAAATTATTAAATTTTCTAAAAAGACGTAAGTTTCTACATCTCATGCGATTTTCTTAACCAGAAGTTTTCGAGGCAGAAATTTTATAACTCAAGAAATGTACGGTTTGGGCAGAAAATTCTTAAATTTCTGAAAAGACGTAAGTTTCAATTATAACTCGTGAAAGGTACGGTTTCGGCCGGAAATTATTAAATTTTCTAAAAAGACGTAAGTTTCTACATCTCATGCGATTTTCTTAACCAGAAGTTTTCGTGGCAGAAATTTTATATCTCAGGAATTGTACGGTTTCGGCCGGAAATTCTTAAATTTTCTGAAAAGAGGTAAGTTTCTATTATAACTCATGAAAGGTACGGTTTCGGCCGGAAATTATTAAATTTTCTAAAAAGACGTAAGTTTCTACATCTCATGCGATTTTCTTAACCAGAAGTTTTCGAGGCAGAAATTTTATAACTCAAGAATTGTACGGTTCCGGCCGGAAATTCTAAAATTTCTGAAAAGACATAAGTTTCAATTATAACTCGTGAAAGGTACGGTTTCGGCCGGAAATTATTAAATTTTCTAAAAAGACGTAAGTTTCTACACCTCATGCGATTTTCTTAACCAGAAGTTTTCGAGGCTGAAATTTTATAACTCAAGAAATGTACGGTTTGGGCAGAAAATTCTTAAATTTCTGAAAAGACGTAAGTTTCAATTATAACTCATGAAAGGTACGGTTTCGGCCGGAAATTATCAAATTTTCTAAAAAGACGTAAGTTTCTACATCTCATGCGATTTTCTTAACCAGAAGTTTTCGAGGCAGAAATTTTATAACTCAAGAAATGTACGGTTTGGGCAGGAAATTCTTTAATTTCTGAAAAGACGTAAGTTTCAATTATAACTCGTGAAAGGTACGGTTTCGGCCGGAAATTATTAAATTTTCTAAAAAGACGTGAGTTTCTACATCTCATGCGATTTTCTTAACCAGAAGTTTTCGAGGCAGAAATTTTATAACTCAAGAATTGTACGGTTCCGGCCGGAAATTCTTAAATTTCTGAAAAGACATAAGTTTCAATTATAACTCGTGAAAGGTACGGTTTCGGCCGGAAATTATTAAATTTTCTAAAAAGACGTGAGTTTCTACATCTCATGCGATTTTCTTAACCAGAAGTTTTCGAGGCTGAAATTTTATAACTCAAGAAATGTACGGTTTGGGCAGAAAATTCTTAAATTTCTGAAAAGACGTAAGTTTCAATTATAACTCGTGAAAGGTACGGTTTCGGCCGGAAATTATCAAATTTTCTAAAAAGACGTAAGTTTCTACATCTCATGCGATTTTCTTAACCAGAAGTTTTCGAGGCAGAAATTTTATAACTCAAGAAATGTACGGTTTGGGCAGGAAATTCTTTAATTTCTGAAAAGACGTAAGTTTCAATTATAACTCGTGAAAGGTACGGTTTCGGCCGGAAATTATTAAATTTTCTAAAAAGACGTGAGTTTCTACATCTCATGCGATTTTCTTAACCAGAAGTTTTCGAGGCTGAAATTTTATAACTCAAGAAATGTACGGTTTGGGCAGAAAATTCTTAAATTTCTGAAAAGACGTAAGTTTCAATTATATCTCGTGAAAGGTACGGTTTCGGCCGGAAATTATCAAATTTTCTAAAAAGACGTAAGTTTCTACATCTCATGCGATTTTCTTAACCAGAAGTTTTCGAGGCAGAAATTTTATAACTCAAGAATTGTACGGTTCCGGCCGGAAATTCTTAAATTTCTGAAAAGACGTAAGTTTCAATTATAACTCGTGAAAGGTACGATTTCGGCCGGAAATTATTAAATTTTCTAAAAAGACGTGAGTTTCTACATCTCATGCGATTTTCTTAACCAGAAGTTTTCGAGGCAGAAATTTTATAACTCAAGAAATGTACGGTTTGGGCAGGAAATTCTGAAATTTCTGAAAAGGCGTAAATTTCAATTATAACTCGTGAAAGGTACGGTTTCGGCCGGAAATTATTAAATTTTCTAAAAAGACGTAAGTTTCTACATCTCATGCGATTTTCTTAACCAGAAGTTTTCGAGGCAGAAATTTTATAACTCAAGAAATGTACGGTTTGGGCAAGAAATTCTTTAATTTCTGAAAAGACGTAAGTTTCAATTATAACTCATGAAAGGTACGGTTTCGGCCGGAAATTATCAAATTTTCTAAAAAGACGTAAGTTTCTACATCTCATGCGATTTTCTTAACCAGAAGTTTTCGAGGCAGAAATTTTATAACTCAAGAAATGTACGGTTTGGGCAGGAAATTCTTTAATTTCTGAAAAGACGTAAGTTTCAATTATAACTCGTGAAAGGTACGGTTTCGGCCGGAAATTATTAAATTTTCTAAAAAGACGTGAGTTTCTACATCTCATGCGATTTTCTTAACCAGAAGTTTTCGAGGCAGAAATTTTATAACTCAAGAATTGTACGGTTCCGGCCGGAAATTCTTAAATTTCTGAAAAGACATAAGTTTCAATTATAACTCGTGAAAGGTACGGTTTCGGCCGGAAATTATTAAATTTTCTAAAAAGACGTGAGTTTCTACATCTCATGCGATTTTCTTAACCAGAAGTTTTCGAGGCAGAAATTTTATAACTCAAGAAATGTACGGTTTGGGCAGGAAATTCTTTAATTTCTGAAAAGACGTAAGTTTCAATTATAACTCGTGAAAGGTACGGTTTCGGCCGGAAATTATTAAATTTTCTAAAAAGACGTAAGTTTCTACATCTCACGCGATTTTCTTAACCAGAAGTTTTCGAGGCAGAAATTTTATAACTCAAGAAATGTACGGTTTGGGCAGAAAATTCTTAAATTTCTGAAAAGACGTAAGTTTCAATTATAACTCATGAAAGGTACGGTTTCGGCCGGAAATTATCAAATTTTCTAAAAAGACGTAAGTTTCTACATCTCATGCGATTTTCCTAACCAGAAGTTTTCGAGGCAGAAATTTTATAACTCAAGAAATGTACGGTTTGGGCAGGAAATTCTTTAATTTCTGAAAAGACGTAAGTTTCAATTATAACTCGTGAAAGGTACGGTTTCGGCCGGAAATTATTAAATTTTCTAAAAAGACGTGAGTTTCTACATCTCATGCGATTTTCTTAACCAGAAGTTTTCGAGGCAGAAATTTTATAACTCAAGAAATGTACGGTTTGGGCAGAAAATTCTTAAATTTCTGAAAAGACGTAAGTTTCAATTATAACTCATGAAAGGTACGGTTTCGGCCGGAAATTATTAAATTTTCTAAAAAGACGTAAGTTTCTACATCTCATGCGATTTTCTTAACCAGAAGTTTTCGAGGCAGAAATTTTATAACTCAAGAAATGTACGGTTTGGGCAGAAAATTCTTAAATTTCTGAAAAGACCTAAGTTTCAATTATAACTCATGAAAGGTACGGTTTCGGCCGGAAATTATCAAATTTTCTAAAAAGACGTAAGTTTCTACATCTCATGCGATTTTCTTAACCAGAAGTTTTCGAGGCAGAAATTTTATAACTCAAGAAATGTACGGTTTGGGCAGGAAATTCTTTAATTTCTGAAAAGTCGTAAGTTTCAATTATAACTCGTGAAAGGTACGGTTTCGGCCGGAAATTATTAAATTTTCTAAAAAGACGTAAGTTTCTACATCTCATGCGATTTTCTTAACCAGAAGTTTTCGAGGCAGAAATTTTATAACTCAAGAAATGTACGGTTTGGGCAGAAAATTCTTAAATTTCTGAAAAGACGTAAGTTTCAATTATAACTCATGAAAGGTACGGTTTCGGCCGGAAATTATCAAATTTTCTAAAAAGACGTAAGTTTCTACATCTCATGCGATTTTCTTAACCAGAAGTTTTCGAGGCAGAAATTTTATAACTCAAGAAATGTACGGTTTGGGCAAGAAATTCTTTAATTTCTGAAAAGACGTAAGTTTCAATTATAACTCGTGAAAGGTACGGTTTCGGCCGGAAATTATTAAATTTTCTAAAAAGACGTGAGTTTCTACATCTCATGCGATTTTCTTAACCAGAAGTTTTCGAGGCAGAAATTTTATAACTAAAGAAATGTACGGTTTGGGTAGAAAATTCTTAAATTTCTGAAAAGACGTAAGTTTCAATTATAACTCATGAAAGGTACGGTTTCGGCCGGAAATTATCAAATTTTCTAAAAAGACGTAAGTTTCTACATCTCATGCGATTTTCTTAACCAGAAGTTTTCGAGGCAGAAATTTTATAACTCAAGAAATGTACGGTTTGGGCAGGAAATTCTTTAATTTCTGAAAAGACGTAAGTTTCAATTATAACTCGTGAAAGGTACGGTTTCGGCCGGAAATTATTAAATTTTCTAAAAAGACGTAAGTTTCTACATCTCATGCGATTTTCTTAACCAGAAGTTTTCGAGGCAGAAATTTTATAACTCAAGAAATGTACGGTTTGGGCAGGAAATTCTTTAATTTCTGAAAAGTCGTAAGTTTCAATTATAACTCGTGAAAGGTACGGTTTCGGCCGGAAATTATTAAATTTTCTAAAAAGACGTAAGTTTCTACATCTCATGCGATTTTCTTAACCAGAAGTTTTCGAGGCAGAAATTTTATAACTCAAGAAATGTACGGTTTGGGCAGAAAATTCTTAAATTTCTGAAAAGACGTAAGTTTCAATTATAACTCATGAAAGGTACGGTTTCGGCCGGAAATTATCAAATTTTCTAAAAAGACGTAAGTTTCTACATCTCATGCGATTTTCTTAACCAGAAGTTTTCGAGGCAGAAATTTTATAACTCAAGAAATGTACGGTTTGGGCAAGAAATTCTTTAATTTCTGAAAAGACGTAAGTTTCAATTATAACTCGTGAAAGGTACGGTTTCGGCCGGAAATTATCAAGTTTTCTAAAAAGACGTAAGTTTCTACATCTCATGCGATTTTCTTAACCAGAAGTTTTCGAGGCAGAAATTTTATAACTCAAGAAATGTACGGTTTGGGCAGGAAATTCTTTAATTTCTGAAAAGTCGTAAGTTTCAATTATAACTCGTGAAAGGTACGGTTTCGGCCGGAAATTATTAAATTTTCTAAAAAGACGTAAGTTTCTACATCTCATGCGATTTTCTTAACCAGAAGTTTTCGAGGCAGAAATTTTATAACTCAAGAAATGTACGGTTTGGGCAGAAAATTCTTAAATTTCTGAAAAGACGTAAGTTTCAATTATAACTCATGAAAGGTACGGTTTCGGCCGGAAATTATCAAATTTTCTAAAAAGACGTAAGTTTCTACATCTCATGCGATTTTCTTAACCAGAAGTTTTCGAGGCAGAAATTTTATAACTCAAGAAATGTACGGTTTGGGCAAGAAATTCTTTAATTTCTGAAAAGACGTAAGTTTCAATTATAACTCGTGAAAGGTACGGTTTCGGCCGGAAATTATTAAATTTTCTAAAAAGACGTGAGTTTCTACATCTCATGCGATTTTCTTAACCAGAAGTTTTCGAGGCAGAAATTTTATAACTAAAGAAATGTACGGTTTGGGCAGAAAATTCTTAAATTTCTGAAAAGACGTAAGTTTCAATTATAACTCATGAAAGGTACCGTTTCGGCCGGAAATTATCAAATTTTCTAAAAAGACGTAAGTTTCTACATCTCATGCGATTTTCTTAACCGGAAGTTTTCGAGGCAGAAATTTTATAACTCAAGAAATGTACGGTTTGGGCAGGAAATTCTTTAATTTCTGAAAAGACGTAAGTTTCAATTATAACTCGTGAAAGGTACGGTTTCGGCCGGAAATTATTAAATTTTCTAAAAAGACGTAAGTTTCTACATCTCATGCGATTTTCTTAACCAGAAGTTTTCGAGGCAGAAATTTTATAACTCAAGAAATGTACGGTTTGGGCAAGAAATTCTTTAATTTCTGAAAAGACGTAAGTTTCAATTATAACTCGTGAAAGGTACGGTTTCGGCCGGAAATTATTAAATTTTCTAAAAAGACGTGAGTTTCTACATCTCATGCGATTTTCTTAACCAGAAGTTTTCGAGGCAGAAATTTTATAACTCAAGAATTGTACGGTTCCGGCCGGAAATTCTTAAATTTCGGAAAAGACATAAGTTTCAAATATAACTCGTGAAAGGTACGGTTTCGGCCGGAAATTATTAAATTTTCTAAAAAGACGTAAGTTTCTACACCTCATGCGATTTTCTTAACCAGAAGTTTTCGAGGCTGAAATTTTATAACTCAAGAAATGTACGGTTTGGGCAGGAAATTCTTTAATTTCTGAAAAGACGTAAGTTTCAATTATAACTCGTGAAAGGTACGGTTTCGGCCGGAAATTATTAAATTTTCTAAAAAGACGTAAGTTTCTACATCTCATGCGATTTTCTTAACCAGAAGTTTTCGAGGCAGAAATTTTATAACTCAAGAAATGTACGGTTTGGGCAGGAAATTCTTTAATTTCTGAAAAGACGTAAGTTTCAATTATAACTCGTGAAAGGTACGGTTTCGGCCGGAAATTATTAAATTTTCTAAAAAGACGTAAGTTTCTACATCTCATGCGATTTTCTTAACCAGAAGTTTTCGAGGCTGAAATTTTATAACTCAAGAAATGTACGGTTTGGGCAGAAAATTCTTAAATTTCTGAAAAGACGTAAGTTTCAATTATAACTCATGAAAGGTACGGTTTCGGCCGGAAATTATCAAATTTTCTAAAAAGACGTAAGTTTCTACATCTCATGCGATTTTCTTAACCAGAAGTTTTCGAGGCAGAAATTTTATAACTCAAGAAATGTACGGTTTGGGCAGGAAATTCTTTAATTTCTGAAAAGACGTAAGTTTCAATTATAACTCGTGAAAGGTACGGTTTCGGCCGGAAATTATTAAATTTTCTAAAAAGACGTAAGTTTCTACATCTCATGCGATTTTCTTAACCAGAAGTTTTCGAGGCAGAAATTTTATAACTCAAGAAATGTACGGTTCCGGCCGGAAATTCTTAAATTTCTGAAAAGACATAAGTTTCAATTATAACTCGTGAAAGGTACGGTTTCGGCCGGAAATTATTAAATTTTCTAAAAAGACGTGAGTTTCTACATCTCATGCGATTTTCTTAACCAGAAGTTTTCGAGGCAGAAATTTTATAACTCAAGAAATGTACGGTTTGGGCAGGAAATTCTTTAATTTCTGAAAAGACGTAAGTTTCAATTATAACTCGTGAAAGGTACGGTTTCGGCCGGAAATTATTAAATTTTCTAAAAAGACGTGAGTTTCTACATCTCATGCGATTTTCTTAACCAGAAGTTTTCGAGGCAGAAATTTTATAACTCAAGAAATGTACGGTTTGGGCAGAAAATTCTTAAATTTCTGAAAAGACGTAAGTTTCAATTATAACTCATGAAAGGTACGGTTTCGGCCGGAAATTATCAAATTTTCTAAAAAGACGTAAGTTTCTACATCTCATGCGATTTTCTTAACCAGAAGTTTTCGAGGCAGAAATTTTATAACTCAAGAAATGTACGGTTTGGGCAGGAAATTCTTTAATTTCTGAAAAGACGTAAGTTTCAATTATAACTCGTGAAAGGTACGGTTTCGGCCGGAAATTATTAAATTTTCTAAAAAGACGTGAGTTTCTACATCTCATGCGATTTTCTTAACCAGAAGTTTTCGAGGCAGAAATTTTATAACTCAAGAAATGTACGGTTTGGGCAAGAAATTCTTTAATTTCTGAAAAGACGTAAGTTTCAATTATAACTCGTGAAAGGTACGGTTTCGGCCGGAAATTATTAAATTTTCTAAAAAGACGTGAGTTTCTACATCTCATGCGATTTTCTTAACCAGAAGTTTTCGAGGCAGAAATTTTATAACTAAAGAAATGTACGGTTTGGGCAGAAAATTCTTAAATTTCTGAAAAGACGTAAGTTTCAATTATAACTCATGAAAGGTACGGTTTCGGCCGGAAATTATCAAATTTTCTAAAAAGACGTAAGTTTCTACATCTCATGCGATTTTCTTAACCAGAAGTTTTCGAGGCAGAAATTTTATAACTCAAGAAATGTACGGTTTGGGCAGGAAATTCTTTAATTTCTGAAAAGACGTAAGTTTCAATTATAACTCGTGAAAGGTACGGTTTCGGCCGGAAATTATTAAATTTTCTAAAAAGACGTAAGTTTCTACATCTCATGCGATTTTCTTAACCAGAAGTTTTCGAGGCAGAAATTTTATAACTCAAGAAATGTACGGTTTGGGCAGAAAATTCTTAAATTTCTGAAAAGACGTAAGTTTCAATTATAACTCATGAAAGGTACGGTTTCGGCCGGAAATTATCAAATTTTCTAAAAAGACGTAAGTTTCTACATCTCATGCGATTTTCTTAACCAGAAGTTTTCGAGGCAGAAATTTTATAACTCAAGAAATGTACGGTTTGGGCAAGAAATTCTTTAATTTCTGAAAAGACGTAATTTTCAATTATAACTCGTGAAAGGTACGGTTTCGGCCGGAAATTATCAAGTTTTCTAAAAAGACGTAAGTTTCTACATCTCATGCGATTTTCTTAACCAGAAGTTTTCGAGGCAGAAATTTTATAACTCAAGAAATGTACGGTTTGGGCAGGAAATTCTTTAATTTCTGAAAAGTCGTAAGTTTCAATTATAACTCGTGAAAGGTACGGTTTCGGCCGGAAATTATTAAATTTTCTAAAAAGACGTAAGTTTCTACATCTCATGCGATTTTCTTAACCAGAAGTTTTCGAGGCAGAAATTTTATAACTCAAGAAATGTACGGTTTGGGCAGAAAATTCTTAAATTTCTGAAAAGACGTAAGTTTCAATTATAACTCATGAAAGGTACGGTTTCGGCCGGAAATTATCAAATTTTCTAAAAAGACGTAAGTTTCTACATCTCATGCGATTTTCTTAACCAGAAGTTTTCGAGGCAGAAATTTTATAACTCAAGAAATGTACGGTTTGGGCAAGAAATTCTTTAATTTCTGAAAAGACGTAAGTTTCAATTATAACTCGTGAAAGGTACGGTTTCGGCCGGAAATTATTAAATTTTCTAAAAAGACGTGAGTTTCTACATCTCATGCGATTTTCTTAACCAGAAGTTTTCGAGGCAGAAATTTTATAACTCAAGAATTGTACGGTTCCGGCCGGAAATTCTTAAATTTCGGAAAAGACATAAGTTTCAAATATAACTCGTGAAAGGTACGGTTTCGGCCGGAAATTATTAAATTTTCTAAAAAGACCTAAGTTTCTACACCTCATGCGATTTTCTTAACCAGAAGTTTTCGAGGCTGAAATTTTATAACTCAAGAAATGTACGGTTTGGGCAGGAAATTCTTTAATTTCTGAAAAGACGTAAGTTTCAATTATAACTCGTGAAAGGTACGGTTTCGGCCGGAAATTATTAAATTTTCTAAAAAGACGTGAGTTTCTACATCTCATGCGATTTTCTTAACCAGAAGTTTTCGAGGCAGAAATTTTATAACTCAAGAATTGTACGGTTCCGGCCGGAAATTCTTAAATTTCTGAAAAGACATAAGTTTCAATTATAACTCGTGAAAGGTACGGTTTCGGCCGGAAATTATTAAATTTTCTAAAAAGACGTAAGTTTCTACATCTCATGCGATTTTCTTAACCAGAAGTTTTCGAGGCAGAAATTTTATAACTCAAGAAATGTACGGTTTGGGCAGGAAATTCTTTAATTTCTGAAAAGACGTAAGTTTCAATTATAACTCGTGAAAGGTACGGTTTCGGCCGGAAATTATTAAATTTTCTAAAAAGACGTAAGTTTCTACATCTCATGCGATTTTCTTAACCAGAAGTTTTCGAGGCAGAAATTTTATAACTCAAGAAATGTACGGTTTGGGCAGAAAATTCTTAAATTTCTGAAAAGACGTAAGTTTCAATTATAACTCATGAAAGGTACGGTTTCGGCCGGAAATTATCAAATTTTCTAAAAAGACGTAAGTTTCTACATCTCATGCGATTTTCTTAACCAGAAGTTTTCGAGGCAGAAATTTTATAACTCAAGAAATGTACGGTTTGGGCAGGAAATTCTTTAATTTCTGAAAAGACGTAAGTTTCAATTATAACTCGTGAAAGGTACGGTTTCGGCCGGAAATTATTAAATTTTCTAAAAAGACGTGAGTTTCTACATCTCATGCGATTTTCTTAACCAGAAGTTTTCGAGGCAGAAATTTTATAACTCAAGAATTGTACGGTTCCGGCCGGAAATTCTTAAATTTCTGAAAAGACATAAGTTTCAATTATAACTCGTGAAAGGTACGGTTTCGGCCGGAAATTATTAAATTTTCTAAAAAGACGTAAGTTTCTACATCTCATGCGATTTTCTTAACCAGAAGTTTTCGAGGCAGAAATTTTATAACTCAAGAAATGTACGGTTTGGGCAGAAAATTCTTAAATTTCTGAAAAGACGTAAGTTTCAATTATAACTCATGAAAGGTACGGTTTCGGCCGGAAATTATCAAATTTTCTAAAAAGACGTAAGTTTCTACATCTCATGCGATTTTCTTAACCAGAAGTTTTCGAGGCAGAAATTTTATAACTCAAGAAATGTACGGTTTGGGCAGGAAATTCTTTAATTTCTGAAAAGACGTAAGTTTCAATTATAACTCGTGAAAGGTACGGTTTCGGCCGGAAATTATTAAATTTTCTAAAAAGACGTGAGTTTCTACATCTCATGCGATTTTCTTAACCAGAAGTTTTCGAGGCAGAAATTTTATAACTCAAGAAATGTACGGTTTGGGCAGAAAATTCTTAAATTTCTGAAAAGACGTAAGTTTCAATTATAACTCATGAAAGGTACGGTTTCGGCCGGAAATTATCAAATTTTCTAAAAAGACGTGAGTTTCTACATCTCATGCGATTTTCTTAACCAGAAGTTTTCGAGGCAGAAATTTTATAACTCAAGAAATGTACGGTTTGGGCAGAAAATTCTTAAATTTCTGAAAAGACGTAAGTTTCAATTATAACTCGTGAAAGGTACGGTTTCGGCCGGAAATTATCAAATTTTCTAAAAAGACGTAAGTTTCTACATCTCATGCGATTTTCTTAACCAGAAGTTTTCGAGGCAGAAATTTTATAACTCAAGAAATGTACGGTTTGGGCAGGAAATTCTTTAATTTCTGAAAAGACGTAAGTTTCAATTATAACTCGTGAAAGGTACGGTTTCGGCCGGAAATTATTAAATTTTCTAAAAAGACGTGAGTTTCTACATCTCATGCGATTTTCTTAACCAGAAGTTTTCGAGGCAGAAATTTTATAACTCAAGAATTGTACGGTTCCGGCCGGAAATTCTTAAATTTCTGAAAAGACATAAGTTTCAATTATAACTCGTGAAAGGTACGGTTTCGGCCGGAAATTATTAAATTTTCTAAAAAGACGTAAGTTTCTACATCTCATGCCATTTTCTTAACCAGAAGTTTTCGAGGCAGAAATTTTATAACTCAAGAAATGTACGGTTTGGGCAGAAAATTCTTAAATTTCTGAAAAGACGTAAGTTTCAATTATAACTCATGAAAGGTACGGTTTCGGCCGGAAATTATCAAATTTTCTAAAAAGACGTAAGTTTCTACATCTCATGCGATTTTCTTAACCAGAAGTTTTCGAGGCAGAAATTTTATAACTCAAGAAATGTACGGTTTGGGCAGGAAATTCTTTAATTTCTGAAAAGACGTAAGTTTCAATTATAACTCGTGAAAGGTACGGTTTCGGCCGGAAATTATTAAATTTTCTAAAAAGACGTAAGTTTCTACATCTCATGCGATTTTCTTAACCAGAAGTTTTCGAGGCAGAAATTTTATAACTCAAGAAATGTACGGTTTGGGCAGAAAATTCTTAAATTTCTGAAAAGACGTAAGTTTCAATTATAACTCATGAAAGGTACGGTTTCGGCCGGAAATTATCAAATTTTCTAAAAAGACGTAAGTTTCTACATCTCATGCGATTTTCTTAACCAGAAGTTTTCGAGGCAGAAATTTTATAACTCAAGAAATGTACGGTTTGGGCAGGAAATTCTTTAATTTCTGAAAAGACGTAAGTTTCAATTATAACTCGTGAAAGGTACGGTTTCGGCCGGAAATTATTAAATTTTCTAAAAAGACGTGAGTTTCTACATCTCTTGCGATTTTCTTAACCAGAAGTTTTCGAGGCAGAAATTTTATAACTCAAGAATTGTACGGTTCCGGCCGGAAATTCTTAAATTTCTGAAAAGACATAAGTTTCAATTATAACTCGTGAAAGGTACGGTTTCGGCCGGAAATTATTAAATTTTCTAAAAAGACGTAAGTTTCTACACCTCATGCGATTTTCTTAACCAGAAGTTTTCGAGACTGAAATTTTATAACTCAAGAAATGTACGGTTTGGGCAGGAAATTCTTTAATTTCTGAAAAGACGTAAGCTTCAATTATAACTCGTGAAAGGTACGGTTTCGGCCGGAAATTATTAAATTTTCTAAAAAGACGTAAGTTTCTACACCTCATGCGATTTTCTTAACCAGAAGTTTTCGAGACTGAAATTTTATAACTCAAGAAATGTACGGTTTGGGCAGAAAATTCTTAAATTTCTGAAAAGACGTAAGTTTCAATTATAACTCATGAAAGGTACGGTTTCGGCCGGAAATTATCAAATTTTCTAAAAAGACGTAAGTTTCTACATCTCATGCGATTTTCTTAACCAGAAGTTTTCGAGGCAGAAATATTATAACTCAAGAAATGTACGGTTTGGGCAGGAAATTCTTTAATTTCTGAAAAGACGTAAGTTTCAATTATAACTCGTGAAAGGTACGGTTTCGGCCGGAAATTATTAAATTTTCTAAAAAGACGTGAGTTTCTACATCTCATGCGATTTTCTTAACCAGAAGTTTTCGAGGCAGAAATTTTATAACTCAAGAAATGTACGGTTTGCGCAGAAAATTCTTAAATTTCTGAAAAGACGTAAGTTTCAATTATAACTCATGAAAGGTACGGTTTCGGCCGGAAATTATCAAATTTTCTAAAAAGACGTAAGTTTCTACATCTCATGCGATTTTCTTAACCAGAAGTTTTCGAGGCAGAAATTTTATAACTCAAGAAATGTACGGTTTGGGCAGGAAATTCTTTAATTTCTGAAAAGACGTAAGTTTCAATTATAACTCGTGAAAGGTACGGTTTCGGCCGGAAATTATCAAATTTTCTAAAAAGACGTAAGTTTCTACATCTCATGCGATTTTCTTAACCAGAAGTTTTCGAGGCAGAAATTTTATAACTCAAGAAATGTACGGTTTGGGCAAGAAATTCTTTAATTTCTGAAAAGACGTAAGTTTCAATTATAACTCATGAAAGGTACGGTTTCGGCCGGAAATTATCAAATTTTCTAAAAAGACGTAAGTTTCTACATCTCATGCGATTTTCTTAACCAGAAGTTTTCGAGGCAGAAATTTTATAACTCAAGAAATGTACGGTTTGGGCAGGAAATTCTTTAATTTCTGAAAAGACGTAAGTTTCAATTATAACTCGTGAAAGGTACGGTTTCGGCCGGAAATTATTAAATTTTCTAAAAAGACGTGAGTTTCTACATCTCATGCGATTTTCTTAACCAGAAGTTTTCGAGGCAGAAATTTTATAACTCAAGAAATGTACGGTTTGGGCAGAAAATTCTTAAATTTCTGAAAAGACGTAAGTTTCAATTATAACTCATGAAAGGTACGGTTTCGGCCGGAAATTATCAAATTTTCTAAAAAGACATAAGTTTCTACATCTCATGCGATTTTCTTAACCAGAAGTTTTCGAGGCAGAAATTTTATAACTCAAGAAATGTACGGTTTGGGCAGAAAATTCTTAAATTTCTGAAAAGACGTAAGTTTCAATTATAACTCATGAAAGGTACGGTTTCGGCCGGAAATTATCAAATTTTCTAAAAAGACGTAAGTTTCTACATCTCATGCGATTTTCTTAACCAGAAGTTTTCGAGGCAGAAATTTTATAACTCAAGAATTGTACGGTTCCGGCCGGAAATTCTTAAATTTCGGAAAAGACATAAGTTTCAAATATAACTCGTGAAAGGTACGGTTTCGGCCGGAAATTATTAAATTTTCTAAAAAGACGTAAGTTTCTACACCTCATGCGATTTTCTTAACCAGAAGTTTTCGAGGCTGAAATTTTATAACTCAAGAAATGTACGGTTTGGGCAGGAAATTCTTTAATTTCTGAAAAGACGTAAGTTTCAATTATAACTCATGAAAGGTACGGTTTCGGCCGGAAATTATTAAATTTTCTAAAAAGACGTGAGTTTCTACATCTCATGCGATTTTCTTAACCAGAAGTTTTCGAGGCAGAAATTTTATAACTCAAGAAATGTACGGTTTGGGCAGGAAATTCTTTAATTTCTGAAAAGACGTAAGTTTCAATTATAACTCATGAAAGGTACGGTTTCGGCCGGAAATTATCAAATTTTCTAAAAAGACGTAAGTTTCTACATCTCATGCGATTTTCTTAACCAGAAGTTTTCGAGGCAGAAATTTTATAACTCAAGAAATGTACGGTTTGGGCAGGAAATTCTTTAATTTCTGAAAAGACGTAAGTTTCAATTATAACTCGTGAAAGGTACGGTTTCGGCCGGAAATTATTAAATTTTCTAAAAAGACGTAAGTTTCTACATCTCATGCGATTTTCTTAACCAGAAGTTTTCGAGGCAGAAATTTTATAACTCAAGAAATGTACGGTTTGGGCAGAAAATTCTTAAATTTCTGAAAAGACGTAAGTTTCAATTATAACTCATGAAAGGTACGGTTTCGGCCGGAAATTATCAAATTTTCTAAAAAGACGTAAGTTTCTACATCTCATGCGATTTTCTTAACCAGAAGTTTTCGAGGCAGAAATTTTATAACTCAAGAAATGTACGGTTTGGGCAGGAAATTCTTTAATTTCTGAAAAGACGTAAGTTTCAATTATAACTCGTGAAAGGTACGGTTTCGGCCGGAAATTATTAAATTTTCTAAAAAGACGTAAGTTTCTACATCTCATGCGATTTTCTTAACCAGAAGTTTTCGAGGCAGAAATTTTATAACTCAAGAAATGTACGGTTTGGGCAGAAAATTCTTAAATTTCTGAAAAGACGTAAGTTTCAATTATAACTCATGAAAGGTACGGTTTCGGCCGGAAATTATCAAATTTACTAAAAAGACGTAAGTTTCTACATCTCATGCGATTTTCTTAACCAGAAGTTTTCGAGGCAGAAATTTTATAACTCAAGAAATGTACGGTTTGGGCAGGAAATTCTTTAATTTCTGAAAAGACGTAAGTTTCAATTATAACTCATGAAAGGTACGGTTTCGGCCGGAAATTATCAAATTTTCTAAAAAGACGTAAGTTTCTACATCTCATGCGATTTTCTTAACCAGAAGTTTTCGAGGCAGAAATTTTATAACTCAAGAATTGTACGGTTCCGGCCGGAAATTCTTAAATTTCTGAAAAGACATAAGTTTCAATTATAACTCGTGAAAGGTACGGTTTCGGCCGGAAATTATTAAATTTTCTAAAAAGACGTAAGTTTCTACATCTCATGCGATTTTCTTAACCAGAAGTTTTCGAGGCAGAAATTTTATAACTCAAGAAATGTACGGTTTGGGCAGAAAATTCTTAAATTTCTGAAAAGACGTAAGTTTCAATTATAACTCATGAAAGGTACGGTTTCGGCCGGAAATTATCAAATTTACTAAAAAGACGTAAGTTTCTACATCTCATGCGATTTTCTTAACCAGAAGTTTTCGAGGCAGAAATTTTATAACTCAAGAAATGTACGGTTTGGGCAGGAAATTCTTTAATTTCTGAAAAGACGTAAGTTTCAATTATAACTCGTGAAAGGTACGGTTTCGGCCGGAAATTATTAAATTTTCTAAAAAGACGTGAGTTTCTACATCTCATGCGATTTTCTTAACCAGAAGTTTTCGAGGCAGAAATTTTATAACTCAAGAATTGTACGGTTTGGGCAGGAAATTCTTTAATTTCTGAAAAGACGTAAGTTTCAATTATAACTCGTGAAAGGTACGGTTTCGGCCGGAAATTATTAAATTTTCTAAAAAGACGTGAGTTTCTACATCTCATGCGATTTTCTTAACCAGAAGTTTTCGAGGCAGAAATTTTATAACTCAAGAAATGTACGGTTTGGGCAGGAAATTCTTTAATTTCTGAAAAGACGTAAGTTTCAATTATAACTCGTGAAAGGTACGGTTTCGGCCGGAAATTATTAAATTTTCTAAAAAGACGTGAGTTTCTACATCTCATGCGATTTTCTTAACCAGAAGTTTTCGAGGCAGAAATTTTATAACTCAAGAATTGTACGGTTCCGGCCGGAAATTCTTAAATTTCTGAAAAGACATAAGTTTCAATTATAACTCGTGAAAGGTACGGTTTCGGCCGGAAATTATTAAATTTTCTAAAAAGACGTAAGTTTCTACATCTCATGCGATTTTCTTAGCCAGAAGTTTCCGAGGCAGAAATTTTATAACTCAAGAAATGTACGGTTTGGGCAGAAAATTCTTAAATTTCTGAAAAGACGTAAGTTTCAATTATAACTCGTGAAAGGTACGGTTTCGGCCGGAAATTATCAAATTTTCTAAAAAGACGTAAGTTTCTACATCTCATGCGATTTTCTTAACCAGAAGTTTTCGAGGCAGAAATTTTATAACTCAAGAAATGTACGGTTTGGGCAGGAAATTCTTTAATTTCTGAAAAGACGTAAGTTTCAATTATAACTCGTGAAAGGTACGGTTTCGGCCGGAAATTATTAAATTTTCTAAAAAGACGTGAGTTTCTACATCTCATGCGATTTTCTTAACCAGAAGTTTTCGAGGCAGAAATTTTATAACTCAAGAATTGTACGGTTCCGGCCGGAAATTCTTAAATTTCTGAAAAGACATAAGTTTCAATTATAACTCGTGAAAGGTACGGTTTCGGCCGGAAATTATTAAATTTTCTAAAAAGACGTAAGTTTCTACATCTCATGCGATTTTCTTAGCCAGAAGTTTCCGAGGCAGAAATTTTATAACTCAAGAAATGTACGGTTTGGGCAGGAAATTCTTTAATTTCTGAAAAGACGTAAGTTTCAATTATAACTCGTGAAAGGTACGGTTTCGGCCGGAAATTATTAAATTTTCTAAAAAGACGTAAGTTTCTACACCTCATGCGATTTTCTTAACCAGAAGTTTTCGAGACTGAAATTTTATAACTCAAGAAATGTACGGTTTGGGCAGGAAATTCTTTAATTTCTGAAAAGACGTAAGTTTCAATTATAACTCGTGAAAGGTACGGTTTCGGCCGGAAATTATTAAATTTTCTAAAAAGACGTAAGTTTCTACACCTCATGCGATTTTCTTAACCAGAAGTTTTCGAGACTGAAATTTTATAACTCAAGAAATGTACGGTTTGGGCAGGAAATTCTTTAATTTCTGAAAAGACGTAAGCTTCAATTATAACTCGTGAAAGGTACGGTTTCGGCCGGAAATTATTAAATTTTCTAAAAAGACGTAAGTTTCTACACCTCATGCGATTTTCTTAACCAGAAGTTTTCGAGACTGAAATTTTATAACTCAAGAAATGTACGGTTTGGGCAGAAAATTCTTAAATTTCTGAAAAGACGTAAGTTTCAATTATAACTCATGAAAGGTACGGTTTCGGCCGGAAATTATCAAATTTTCTAAAAAGACGTAAGTTTCTACATCTCATGCGATTTTCTTAACCAGAAGTTTTCGAGGCAGAAATTTTATAACTCAAGAAATGTACGGTTTGGGCAGGAAATTCTTTAATTTCTGAAAAGACGTAAGTTTCAATTATAACTCGTGAAAGGTACGGTTTCGGCCGGAAATTATTAAATTTTCTAAAAAGACGTGAGTTTCTACATCTCATGCGATTTTCTTAACCAGAAGTTTTCGAGGCAGAAATTTTATAACTCAAGAAATGTACGGTTTGGGCAGAAAATTCTTAAATTTCTGAAAAGACGTAAGTTTCAATTATAACTCATGAAAGGTACGGTTTCGGCCGGAAATTATCAAATTTTCTAAAAAGACGTAAGTTTCTACATCTCATGCGATTTTCTTAACCAGAAGTTTTCGAGGCAGAAATTTTATAACTCAAGAAATGTACGGTTTGGGCAGAAAATTCTTAAATTTCTGAAAAGACGTAAGTTTCAATTATAACTCGTGAAAGGTACGGTTTCGGCCGGAAATTATCAAATTTTCTAAAAAGACGTAAGTTTCTACATCTCATGCGATTTTCTTAACCAGAAGTTTTCGAGGCAGAAATTTTATAACTCAAGAAATGTACGGTTTGGGCAGAAAATTCTTAAATTTCTGAAAAGACGTAAGTTTCAATTATAACTCATGAAAGGTACGGTTTCGGCCGGAAATTATCAAATTTTCTAAAAAGACGTAAGTTTCTACATCTCATGCGATTTTCTTAACCAGAAGTTTTCGAGGCAGAAATTTTATAACTCAAGAAATGTACGGTTTGGGCAGAAAATTCTTAAATTTCTGAAAAGACGTAAGTTTCATTTATAACTCATGAAAGGTACGGTTTCGGCCGGAAATTATCAAATTTTCTAAAAAGACGTAAGTTTCTACATCTCATGCGATTTTCTTAACCAGAAGTTTTCGAGGCAGAAATTTTATAACTCAAGAAATGTACGGTTTGGGCAGGAAATTCTTTAATTTCTGAAAAGACGTAAGTTTCAATTATAACTCGTGAAAGGTACGGTTTCGGCCGGAAATTATCAAATTTTCTAAAAAGACGTAAGTTTCTACATCTCATGCGATTTTCTTAACCAGAAGTTTTTGAGGCAGAAATTTTATAACTCAAGAAATGTACGGTTTGGGCAAGAAATTCTTTAATTTCTGAAAAGACGTAAGTTTCAATTATAACTCATGAAAGGTACGGTTTCGGCCGAAAATTATCAAATTTTCTAAAAAGACGTAAGTTTCTACATCTCATGCGATTTTCTTAACCAGAAGTTTTCGAGGCAGAAATTTTATAACTCAAGAAATGTACGGTTTGGGCAGAAAATTCTTAAATTTCTGAAAAGACGTAAGTTTCAATTATAACTCATGAAAGGTACGGTCTCGGCCGGAAATTATCAAATTTTCTAAAAAGACGTAAGTTTCTACATCTCATGCGATTTTCTTAACCAGAAGTTTTCGAGGCAGAAATTTTATAACTCAAGAAATGTACGGTTTGGGCAGAAAATTCTTAAATTTCTGAAAAGACGTAAGTTTCAATTATAACTCATGAAAGGTACGGTTTCGGCCGGAAATTATCAAATTTTCTAAAAAGACGTAAGTTTCTACATCTCATGCGATTTTCTTAACCAGAAGTTTTCGAGGCAGAAATTTTATAACTCAAGAAATGTACGGTTTGGGCAGGAAATTCTTTAATTTCTGAAAAGACGTAAGTTTCAATTATAACTCGTGAAAGGTACGGTTTCGGCCGGAAATTATCAAATTTTCTAAAAAGACGTAAGTTTCTACATCTCATGCGATTTTCTTAACCAGAAGTTTTTGAGGCAGAAATTTTATAACTCAAGAAATGTACGGTTTGGGCAAGAAATTCTTTAATTTCTGAAAAGACGTAAGTTTCAATTATAACTCATGAAAGGTACGGTTTCGGCCGGAAATTATCAAATTTTCTAAAAAGACGTAAGTTTCTACATCTCATGCGATTTTCTTAACCAGAAGTTTTCGAGGCAGAAATTTTATAACTCAAGAAATGTACGGTTTGGGCAGGAAATTCTTTAATTTCTGAAAAGACGTAAGTTTCAATTATAACTCGTGAAAGGTACGGTTTCGGCCGGAAATTATTAAATTTTCTAAAAAGACGTAAGTTTCTACATCTCATGCGATTTTCTTAACCAGAAGTTTTCGAGGCAGAAATTTTATAACTCAAGAAATGTACGGTTTGGGCAGAAAATTCTTAAATTTCTGAAAAGACGTAAGTTTCAATTATAACTCATGAAAGGTACGGTTTCGGCTGGAAATTATCAAATTTTCTAAAAAGACGTAAGTTTCTACATCTCATGCGATTTTCTTAACCAGAAGTTTTCGAGGCAGAAATTTTATAACTCAAGAAATGTACGGTTTGGGCAGGAAATTCTTTAATTTCTGAAAAGACGTAAGTTTCAATTATAACTCGTGAAAGGTACGGTTTCGGCCGGAAATTATCAAATTTTCTAAAAAGACGTAAGTTTCTACATCTCATGCGATTTTCTTAACCAGAAGTTTTTGAGGCAGAAATTTTATAACTCAAGAAATGTACGGTTTGGGCAAGAAATTCTTTAATTTCTGAAAAGACGTAAGTTTCAATTATAACTCATGAAAGGTACGGTTTCGGCCGGAAATTATCAAATTTTCTAAAAAGACGTAAGTTTCTACATCTCATGCGATTTTCTTAACCAGAAGTTTTCGAGGCAGAAATTTTATAACTCAAGAAATGTACGGTTTGGGCAGGAAATTCTTTAATTTCTGAAAAGACGTAAGTTTCAATTATAACTCGTGAAAGGTACGGTTTCGGCCGGAAATTATTAAATTTTCTAAAAAGACGTAAGTTTCTACATCTCATGCGATTTTCTTAACCAGAAGTTTTCGAGGCAGAAATTTTATAACTCAAGAAATGTACGGTTTGGGCAGAAAATTCTTAAATTTCTGAAAAGACGTAAGTTTCAATTATAACTCATGAAAGGTACGGTTTCGGCCGGAAATTATCAAATTTTCTAAAAAGACGTAAGTTTCTACATCTCATGCGATTTTCTTAACCAGAAGTTTTCGAGGCAGAAATTTTATAACTCAAGAAATGTACGGTTTGGGCAGGAAATTCTTTAATTTCTGAAAAGACGTAAGTTTCAATTATAACTCGTGAAAGGTACGGTTTCGGCCGGAAATTATTACATTTTCTAAAAAGACGTGAGTTTCTACATCTCATGCGATTTTCTTAACCAGAAGTTTTCGAGGCAGAAATTTTATAACTCAAGAAATGTACGGTTTGGGCAGAAAATTCTTAAATTTCTGAAAAGACGTAAGTTTCAATTATAACTCATGAAAGGTACGGTTTCGGCCGGAAATTATCAATTTTTCTAAAAAGACGTAAGTTTCTACATCTCATGCGATTTTCTTAACCAGAAGTTTTCGAGGCAGAAATTTTATAACTCAAGAAATGTACGGTTTGGGCAGGAAATTCTTTAATTTCTGAAAAGACTAAGTTTCAATTATAACTCGTGAAAGGTACGGTTTCGGCCGGAAATTATTAAATTTTCTAAAAAGACGTAAGTTTCTACATCTCATGCGATTTTCTTAACCAGAAGTTTTCGAGGCAGAAATTTTATAACTCAAGAAATGTACGGTTTGGGCAGAAAATTCTTAAATTTCTGAAAAGACGTAAGTTTCAATTATAACTCATGAAAGGTACGGTTTCGGCCGGAAATTATCAAATTTTCTAAAAAGACGTAAGTTTCTACATCTCATGCGATTTTCTTAACCAGAAGTTTTCGAGGCAGAAATTTTATAACTCAAGAAATGTACGGTTTGGGCAGGAAATTCTTTAATTTCTGAAAAGACGTAAGTTTCAATTATAACTCGTGAAAGGTACGGTTTCGGCCGGAAATTATTAAATTTTCTAAAAAGACGTAAGTTTCTACATCTCATGCGATTTTCTTAACCAGAAGTTTTCGAGGCAGAAATTTTATAACTCAAGAAATGTACGGTTTGGGCAGAAAATTCTTAAATTTCTGAAAAGACGTAAGTTTCAATTATAACTCATGAAAGGTACGGTTTCGGCCGGAAATTATCAAATTTTCTAAAAAGACGTAAGTTTCTACATCTCATGCGATTTTCTTAACCAGAAGTTTTCGAGGCAGAAATTTTATAACTCAAGAAATGTACGGTTTGGGCAAGAAATTCTTTAATTTCTGAAAAGACGTAAGTTTCAATTATAACTCGTGAAAGGTACGGTTTCGGCCGGAAATTATTAAATTTTCTAAAAAGACGTGAGTTTCTACATCTCATGCGATTTTCTTAACCAGAAGTTTTCGAGGCAGAAATTTTATAACTCAAGAATTGTACGGTTCCGGCCGGAAATTCTTAAATTTCGGAAAAGACATAAGTTTCAATTATAACTCGTGAAAGGTACGGTTTCGGCCGGAAATTATTAAATTTTCTAAAAAGACGTAAGTTTCTACACCTCATGCGATTTTCTTAACCAGAAGTTTTCGAGGCTGAAATTTTATAACTCAAGAAATGTACGGTTTGGGCAGGAAATTCTTTAATTTCTGAAAAGACGTAAGTTTCAATTATAACTCGTGAAAGGTACGGTTTCGGCCGGAAATTATTAAATTTTCTAAAAAGACGTGAGTTTCTACATCTCATGCGATTTTCTTAACCAGAAGTTTTCGAGGCAGAAATTTTATAACTCAAGAAATGTACGGTTTGGGCAGAAAATTCTTAAATTTCTGAAAAGACGTAAGTTTCAATTATAACTCATGAAAGGTACGGTTTCGGCCGGAAATTATCAAATTTTCTAAAAAGACGTAAGTTTCTACATCTCATGCGATTTTCTTAACCAGAAGTTTTCGAGGCAGAAATTTTATAACTCAAGAAATGTACGGTTTGGGCAGGAAATTCTTTAATTTCTGAAAAGACGTAAGTTTCAATTATAACTCGTGAAAGGTACGGTTTCGGCCGGAAATTATTAAATTTTCTAAAAAGACGTAAGTTTCTACATCTCATGCGATTTTCTTAACCAGAAGTTTTCGAGGCAGAAATTTTATAACTCAAGAAATGTACGGTTTGGGCAGGAAATTCTTTAATTTCTGAAAAGACGTAAGTTTCAATTATAACTCGTGAAAGGTACGGTTTCGGCCGGAAATTATCAAATTTTCTAAAAAGACGTAAGTTTCTACATCTCATGCGATTTTCTTAACCAGAAGTTTTCGAGGCAGAAATTTTATAACTCAAGAAATGTACGGTTTGGGCAGGAAATTCTTTAATTTCTGAAAAGACGTAAGTTTCAATTATAACTCGTGAAAGGTACGGTTTCGGCCGGAAATTATTAAATTTTCTAAAAAGACGTGAGTTTCTACATCTCATGCGATTTTCTTAACCAGAAGTTTTCGAGGCAGAAATTTTATAACCCAAGAAATGTACGGTTTGGGCAGAAAATTCTTAAATTTCTGAAAAGACGTAAGTTTCAATTATAACTCATGAAAGGTACGGTTTCGGCCGGAAATTATCACATTTTCTAAAAAGACGTAAGTTTCTACATCTCATGCGATTTTCTTAAACAGAAGTTTTCGAGGCAGAAATTTTATAACTCAAGAAATGTACGGTTTGGGCAGGAAATTCTTTAATTTCTGAAAAGACGTAAGTTTCAATTATAACTCGTGAAAGGTACGGTTTCGGCCGGAAATTATTAAATTTTCTAAAAAGACGTAAGTTTCTACATCTCATGCGATTTTCTTAACCAGAAGTTTTCGAGGCAGAAATTTTATAACTCAAGAAATGTACGGTTTGGGCAGAAAATTCTTAAATTTCTGAAAAGACGTAAGTTTCAATTATAACTCATGAAAGGTACGGTTTCGGCCGGAAATTATCAAATTTTCTAAAAAGACGTAAGTTTCTACATCTCATGCGATTTTCTTAACCAGAAGTTTTCGAGGCAGAAATTTTATAACTCAAGAAATGTACGGTTTGGGCAGGAAATTCTTTAATTTCTGAAAAAACGTAAGTTTCAATTATAACTCGTGAAAGGTACGGTTTCGGCCGGAAATTATTAAATTTTCTAAAAAGACGTAAGTTTCTACATCTCATGCGATTTTCTTAACCAGAAGTTTTCGAGGCAGAAATTTTATAACTCAAGAAATGTACGGTTTGGGCAGAAAATTCTTAAATTTCTGAAAAGACGTAAGTTTCAATTATAACTCGTGAAAGGTACGGTTTCGGCTGAAATTATTAAATTTTCTAAAAAGACGTGAGTTTCTACATCTCATGCGATTTTCTTAACCAGAAGTTTTCGAGGCAGAAATTTTATAACTCAAGAATTGTACGGTTCCGGCCGGAAATTCTTAAATTTCTGAAAAGACATAAGTTTCAATTATAACTCGTGAAAGGTACGGTTTCGGCCGGAAATTATTAAATTTTCTAAAAAGACGTAAGTTTCTACATCTCATGCGATTTTCTTAACCAGAAGTTTTCGAGGCAGAAATTTTATAACTCAAGAAATGTACGGTTTGGGCAGAAAATTCTTAAATTTCTGAAAAGACGTAAGTTTCAATTATAACTCATGAAAGGTACGGTTTCGGCCGGAAATTATCAAATTTTCTAAAAAGACGTAAGTTTCTACATCTCATGCGATTTTCTTAACCAGAAGTTTTCGAGGCAGAAATTTTATAACTCAAGAAATGTACGGTTTGGGCAGAAAATTCTTAAATTTCTGAAAAGACGTAAGTTTCAATTATAACTCATGAAAGGTACGGTTTCGGCCGGAAATTATCAAATTTTCTAAAAAGACGTAAGTTTCTACATCTCATGCGATTTTCTTAACCAGAAGTTTTCGAGGCAGAAATTTTATAACTCAAGAAATGTACGGTTTGGGCAGGAAATTCTTTAATTTCTGAAAAGACGTAAGTTTCAATTATAACTCGTGAAAGGTACGGTTTCGGCTGAAATTATTAAATTTTCTAAAAAGACGTGAGTTTCTACATCTCATGCGATTTTCTTAACCAGAAGTTTTCGAGGCAGAAATTTTATAACTCAAGAATTGTACGGTTCCGGCCGGAAATTCTTAAATTTCTGAAAAGACATAAGTTTCAATTATAACTCGTGAAAGGTACGGTTTCGGCCGGAAATTATTAAATTTTCTAAAAAGACGTAAGTTTCTACATCTCATGCGATTTTCTTAACCAGAAGTTTTCGAGGCAGAAATTTTATAACTCAAGAAATGTACGGTTTGGGCAGAAAATTCTTAAATTTCTGAAAAGACGTAAGTTTCAATTATAACTCATGAAAGGTACGGTTTCGGCCGGAAATTATCAAATTTTCTAAAAAGACGTAAGTTTCTACATCTCATGCGATTTTCTTAACCAGAAGTTTTCGAGGCAGAAATTTTATAACTCAAGAAATGTACGGTTTGGGCAGGAAATTCTTTAATTTCTGAAAAGACGTAAGTTTCAATTATAACTCGTGAAAGGTACGGTTTCGGCCGGAAATTATTAAATTTTCTAAAAAGACGTAAGTTTCTACATCTCATGCGATTTTCTTAACCAGAAGTTTTCGAGGCAGAAATTTTATAACTCAAGAATTGTACGGTTCCGGCCGGAAATTCTTAAATTTCTGAAAAGACATAAGTTTCAATTATAACTCGTGAAAGGTACGGTTTCGGCCGGAAATTATTAAATTTTCTAAAAAGACGTAAGTTTCTACACCTCATGCGATTTTCTTAACCAGAAGTTTTCGAGGCTGAAATTTTATAACTCAAGAAATGTACGGTTTGGGCAGAAAATTCTTAAATTTCTGAAAAGACGTAAGTTTCAATTATAACTCATGAAAGGTACGGTTTCGGCCGGAAATTATCAAATTTTCTAAAAAGACGTAAGTTTCTACATCTCATGCGATTTTCTTAACCAGAAGTTTTCGAGGCAGAAATTTTATAACTCAAGAAATGTACGGTTTGGGCAGAAAATTCTGAAATTTCTGAAAAGACGTAAGTTTCAATTATAACTCATGAAAGGTACGGTTTCGGCCGGAAATTATCAAATTTTCTAAAAAGACGTAAGTTTCTACATCTCATGCGATTTTCTTAACCAGAAGTTTTCGAGGCAGAAATTTTATAACTCAAGAAATGTACGGTTTGGGCAGGAAATTCTTTAATTTCTGAAAAGACGTAAGTTTCAATTATAACTCGTGAAAGGTACGGTTTCGGCCGGAAATTATTAAATTTTCTAAAAAGACGTAAGTTTCTACATCTCATGCGATTTTCTTAACCAGAAGTTTTCGAGGCAGAAATTTTATAACTCAAGAAATGTACGGTTTGGGCAGAAAATTCTTAAATTTCTGAAAAGACGTAAGTTTCAATTATAACTCATGAAAGGTACGGTTTCGGCCGGAAATTATCAAATTTTCTAAAAAGACGTAAGTTTCTACATCTCATGCGATTTTCTTAACCAGAAGTTTTCGAGGCAGAAATTTTATAACTCAAGAAATGTACGGTTTGGGCAGAAAATTCTTAAATTTCTGAAAAGACGTAAGTTTCAATTATAACTCGTGAAAGGTACGGTTTCGGCTGAAATTATTAAATTTTCTAAAAAGACGTGAGTTTCTACATCTCATGCGATTTTCTTAACCAGAAGTTTTCGAGGCAGAAATTTTATAACTCAAGAATTGTACGGTTCCGGCCGGAAATTCTTAAATTTCTGAAAAGACATAAGTTTCAATTATAACTCGTGAAAGGTACGGTTTCGGCCGGAAATTATTAAATTTTCTAAAAAGACGTAAGTTTCTACATCTCATGCGATTTTCTTAACCAGAAGTTTTCGAGGCAGAAATTTTATAACTCAAGAAATGTACGGTTTGGGCAGAAAATTCTTAAATTTCTGAAAAGACGTAAGTTTCAATTATAACTCATGAAAGGTACGGTTTCGGCCGGAAATTATCAAATTTTCTAAAAAGACGTAAGTTTCTACATCTCATGCGATTTTCTTAACCAGAAGTTTTCGAGGCAGAAATTTTATAACTCAAGAAATGTACGGTTTGGGCAGAAAATTCTTAAATTTCTGAAAAGACGTAAGTTTCAATTATAACTCATGAAAGGTACGGTTTCGGCCGGAAATTATCAAATTTTCTAAAAAGACGTAAGTTTCTACATCTCATGCGATTTTCTTAACCAGAAGTTTTCGAGGCAGAAATTTTATAACTCAAGAAATGTACGGTTTGGGCAGGAAATTCTTTAATTTCTGAAAAGACGTAAGTTTCAATTATAACTCGTGAAAGGTACGGTTTCGGCTGAAATTATTAAATTTTCTAAAAAGACGTGAGTTTCTACATCTCATGCGATTTTCTTAACCAGAAGTTTTCGAGGCAGAAATTTTATAACTCAAGAATTGTACGGTTCCGGCCGGAAATTCTTAAATTTCTGAAAAGACATAAGTTTCAATTATAACTCGTGAAAGGTACGGTTTCGGCCGGAAATTATTAAATTTTCTAAAAAGACGTAAGTTTCTACATCTCATGCGATTTTCTTAACCAGAAGTTTTCGAGGCAGAAATTTTATAACTCAAGAAATGTACGGTTTGGGCAGAAAATTCTTAAATTTCTGAAAAGACGTAAGTTTCAATTATAACTCATGAAAGGTACGGTTTCGGCCGGAAATTATCAAATTTTCTAAAAAGACGTAAGTTTCTACATCTCATGCGATTTTCTTAACCAGAAGTTTTCGAGGCAGAAATTTTATAACTCAAGAAATGTACGGTTTGGGCAGGAAATTCTTTAATTTCTGAAAAGACGTAAGTTTCAATTATAACTCGTGAAAGGTACGGTTTCGGCCGGAAATTATTAAATTTTCTAAAAAGACGTAAGTTTCTACATCTCATGCGATTTTCTTAACCAGAAGTTTTCGAGGCAGAAATTTTATAACTCAAGAATTGTACGGTTCCGGCCGGAAATTCTTAAATTTCTGAAAAGACATAAGTTTCAATTATAACTCGTGAAAGGTACGGTTTCGGCCGGAAATTATTAAATTTTCTAAAAAGACGTAAGTTTCTACACCTCATGCGATTTTCTTAACCAGAAGTTTTCGAGGCTGAAATTTTATAACTCAAGAAATGTACGGTTTGGGCAGAAAATTCTTAAATTTCTGAAAAGACGTAAGTTTCAATTATAACTCATGAAAGGTACGGTTTCGGCCGGAAATTATCAAATTTTCTAAAAAGACGTAAGTTTCTACATCTCATGCGATTTTCTTAACCAGAAGTTTTCGAGGCAGAAATTTTATAACTCAAGAAATGTACGGTTTGGGCAGAAAATTCTTAAATTTCTGAAAAGACGTAAGTTTCAATTATAACTCATGAAAGGTACGGTTTCGGCCGGAAATTATCAAATTTTCTAAAAAGACGTAAGTTTCTACATCTCATGCGATTTTCTTAACCAGAAGTTTTCGAGGCAGAAATTTTATAACTCAAGAAATGTACGGTTTGGGCAGGAAATTCTTTAATTTCTGAAAAGACGTAAGTTTCAATTATAACTCGTGAAAGGTACGGTTTCGGCCGGAAATTATTAAATTTTCTAAAAAGACGTAAGTTTCTACATCTCATGCGATTTTCTTAACCAGAAGTTTTCGAGGCAGAAATTTTATAACTCAAGAAATGTACGGTTTGGGCAGAAAATTCTTAAATTTCTGAAAAGACGTAAGTTTCAATTATAACTCATGAAAGGTACGGTTTCGGCCGGAAATTATCAAATTTTCTAAAAAGACGTAAGTTTCTACATCTCATGCGATTTTCTTAACCAGAAGTTTTCGAGGCAGAAATTTTATAACTCAAGAAATGTACGGTTTGGGCAGAAAATTCTTAAATTTCTGAAAAGACGTAAGTTTCAATTATAACTCGTGAAAGGTACGGTTTCGGCCGGAAATTATTAAATTTTCTAAAAAGACGTAAGTTTCTACATCTCATGCGATTTTCTTAACCAGAAGTTTTCGAGGCAGAAATTTTATAACTCAAGAAATGTACGGTTTGGGCAGGAAATTCTTTAATTTCTGAAAAGACGTAAGTTTCAATTATAACTCGTGAAAGGTACGGTTTCGGCCGGAAATTATTAAATTTTCTAAAAAGACGTAAGTTTCTACATCTCATGCGATTTTCTTAACCAAAAGTTTTCGAGGCAGAAATTTTATAACTCAAGAATTGTACGGTTCCGGCCGGAAATTCTTAAATTTCTGAAAAGACATAAGTTTCAATTATAACTCGTGAAAGGTACGGTTTCGGCCAGAAATTATTAAATTTTCTAAAAAGACGTAAGTTTCTACATCTCATGCGATTTTCTTAACCAGAAGTTTTCGAGGCAGAAATTTTATAACTCAAGAAATGTACGGTTTGGGCAGAAAATTCTTAAATTTCTGAAAAGACGTAAGTTTCAATTATAACTCATGAAAGGTACGGTTTCGGCCGGAAATTATTAAATTTTCTAAAAAGACGTGAGTTTCTACATCTCATGCGATTTTCTTAACCAGAAGTTTTCGAGGCAGAAATTTTATAACTCAAGAATTGTACGGTTCCGGCCGGAAATTCTTAAATTTCTGAAAAGACATAAGTTTCAATTATAACTCGTGAAAGGTGCGGTTTCGGCCGGAAATTATTAAATTTTCTAAAAAGACGTAAGTTTCTACACCTCATGCGATTTTCTTAACCAGAAGTTTTCGAGGCTGAAATTTTATAACTCAAGAAATGTACGGTTTGGGCAGAAAATTCTTAAATTTCTGAAAAGACGTAAGTTTCAATTATAACTCATGAAAGGTACGGTTTCGGCCGGAAATTATCAAATTTTCTAAAAAGACGTAAGTTTCTACATCTCATGCGATTTTCTTAACCAGAAGTTTTCGAGGCAGAAATTTTATAACTCAAGAAATGTACGGTTTGGGCAGGAAATTCTTTAATTTCTGAAAAGACGTAAGTTTCAATTATAACTCGTGAAAGGTACGGTTTCGGCCGGAAATTATTAAATTTTCTAAAAAGACGTGAGTTTCTACATCTCATGCGATTTTCTTAACCAGAAGTTTTCGAGGCAGAAATTTTATAACTCAAGAATTGTACGGTTTGGGCAGGAAATTCTTTAATTTCTGAAAAGACGTAAGTTTCAATTATAACTCGTGAAAGGTACGGTTTCGGCCGGAAATTATTAAATTTTCTAAAAAGACGTGAGTTTCTACATCTCATGCGATTTTCTTAACCAGAAGTTTTCGAGGCAGAAATTTTATAACTCAAGAATTGTACGGTTCCGGCCGGAAATTCTTAAATTTCTGAAAAGACATAAGTTTCAATTATAACTCGTGAAAGGTACGGTTTCGGCCGGAAATTATTAAATTTTCTAAAAAGACGTAAGTTTCTACACCTCATGCGATTTTCTTAACCAGAAGTTTTCGAGGCTGAAATTTTATAACTCAAGAATTGTACGGTTCCGGCCGGAAATTCTTAAATTTCTGAAAAGACATAAGTTTCAATTATAACTCGTGAAAGGTACGGTTTCGGCCGGAAATTATCAAATTTTCTAAAAAGACGTAAGTTTCTACATCTCATGCGATTTTCTTAACCAGAAGTTTTCGAGGCAGAAATTTTATAACTCAAGAAATGTACGGTTTGGGCAGAAAATTCTTAAATTTCTGAAAAGACGTAAGTTTCAATTATAACTCATGAAAGGTACGGTTTCGGCCGGAAATTATCAAATTTTCTAAAAAGACGTAAGTTTCTACATCTCATGCGATTTTCTTAACCAGAAGTTTTCGAGGCAGAAATTTTATAACTCAAGAAATGTACGGTTTGGGCAGGAAATTCTTTAATTTCTGAAAAGACGTAAGTTTCAATTATAACTCGTGAAAGGTACGGTTTCGGCCGGAAATTATTAAATTTTCTAAAAAGACGTAAGTTTCTACATCTCATGCGATTTTCTTAACCAAAAGTTTTCGAGGCAGAAATTTTATAACTCAAGAATTGTACGGTTCCGGCCGGAAATTCTTAAATTTCTGAAAAGACATAAGTTTCAATTATAACTCGTGAAAGGTACGGTTTCGGCCAGAAATTATTAAATTTTCTAAAAAGACGTAAGTTTCTACATCTCATGCGATTTTCTTAACCAGAAGTTTTCGAGGCAGAAATTTTATAACTCAAGAAATGTACGGTTTGGGCAGGAAATTCTTAAATTTCTGAAAAGACGTAAGTTTCAATTATAACTCATGAAAGGTACGGTTTCGGCCGGAAATTATCAAATTTTCTAAAAAGACGTAAGTTTCTACATCTCATGCGATTTTCTTAACCAGAAGTTTTCGAGGCAGAAATTTTATAACTCAAGAAATGTACGGTTTGGGCAGGAAATTCTTTAATTTCTGAAAAGACGTAAGTTTCAATTATAACTCGTGAAAGGTACGGTTTCGGCCGGAAATTATTAAATTTTCTAAAAAGACGTGAGTTTCTACATCTCATGCGATTTTCTTAACCAGAAGTTTTCGAGGCAGAAATTTTATAACTCAAGAATTGTACGGTTTGGGCAGGAAATTCTTTAATTTCTGAAAAGACGTAAGTTTCAATTATAACTCGTGAAAGGTACGGTTTCGGCCGGAAATTATTAAATTTTCTAAAAAGACGTGAGTTTCTACATCTCATGCGATTTTCTTAACCAGAAGTTTTCGAGGCAGAAATTTTATAACTCAAGAATTGTACGGTTCCGGCCGGAAATTCTTAAATTTCTGAAAAGACATAAGTTTCAATTATAACTCGTGAAAGGTACGGTTTCGGCCGGAAATTATTAAATTTTCTAAAAAGACGTAAGTTTCTACACCTCATGCGATTTTCTTAACCAGAAGTTTTCGAGGCTGAAATTTTATAACTCAAGAAATGTACGGTTTGGGCAGAAAATTCTTAAATTTCTGAAAAGACGTAAGTTTCAATTATAACTCATGAAAGGTACGGTTTCGGCCGGAAATTATCAAATTTTCTAAAAAGACGTAAGTTTCTACATCTCATGCGATTTTCTTAACCAGAAGTTTTCGAGGCAGAAATTTTATAACTCAAGAAATGTACGGTTTGGGCAGGAAATTCTTTAATTTCTGAAAAGACGTAAGTTTCAATTATAACTCGTGAAAGGTACGGTTTCGGCCGGAAATTATTAAATTTTCTAAAAAGACGTAAGTTTCTACATCTCATGCGATTTTCTTAACCAGAAGTTTTCGAGGCAGAAATTTTATAACTCAAGAAATGTACGGTTTGGGCAGAAAATTCTTAAATTTCTGAAAAGACGTAAGTTTCAATTATAACTCATGAAAGGTACGGTTTCGGCCGGAAATTATCAAATTTTCTAAAAAGACGTAAGTTTCTACATCTCATGCGATTTTCTTAACCAGAAGTTTTCGAGGCAGAAATTTTATAACTCAAGAAATGTACGGTTTGGGCAGGAAATTCTTTAATTTCTGAAAAGACGTAAGTTTCAATTATAACTCGTGAAAGGTACGGTTTCGGCCGGAAATTATTAAATTTTCTAAAAAGACGTGAGTTTCTACATCTCATGCGATTTTCTTAACCAGAAGTTTTCGAGGCAGAAATTTTATAACTCAAGAAATGTACGGTTTGGGCAGAAAATTCTTAAATTTCTGAAAAGACGTAAGTTTCAATTATAACTCGTGAAAGGTACGGTTTCGGCCGGAAATTATTAAATTTTCTAAAAAGACGTAAGTTTCTACATCTCATGCGATTTTCTTAACCAGAAGTTTTCGAGGCAGAAATTTTATAACTCAAGAATTGTACGGTTCCGGCCGGAAATTCTTAAATTTCTGAAAAGACATAAGTTTCAATTATAACTCGTGAAAGGTACGGTTTCGGCCGGAAATTATTAAATTTTCTAAAAAGACGTAAGTTTCTACACCTCATGCGATTTTCTTAACCAGAAGTTTTCGAGGCAGAAATTTTATAACTCAAGAATTGTACGGTTCCGGCCGGAAATTCTTAAATTTCTGAAAAGACATAAGTTTCAATTATAACTCGTGAAAGGTACGGTTTCGGCCGGAAATTATCAAATTTTCTAAAAAGACGTAAGTTTCTACATCTCATGCGATTTTCTTAACCAGAAGTTTTCGAGGCAGAAATTTTATAACTCAAGAAATGTACGGTTTGGGCAGAAAATTCTTAAATTTCTGAAAAGACGTAAGTTTCAATTATAACTCATGAAAGGTACGGTTTCGGCCGGAAATTATCAAATTTTCTAAAAAGACGTAAGTTTCTACATCTCATGCGATTTTCTTAACCAGAAGTTTTCGAGGCAGAAATTTTATAACTCAAGAAATGTACGGTTTGAGCAGGAAATTCTTTAATTTCTGAAAAGACGTAAGTTTCAATTATAACTCGTGAAAGGTACGGTTTCGGCCGGAAATTATTAAATTTTCTAAAAAGACGTAAGTTTCTACATCTCATGCGATTTTCTTAACCAGAAGTTTTCGAGGCAGAAATTTTATAACTCAAGAAATGTACGGTTTGGGCAGGAAATTCTTAAATTTCTGAGAAGACGTAAGTTTCAATTATAACTCGTGAAAAGTACGGTTTCGGCCGGAAATTATTAAATTTTCTAAAAAGACGTGAGTTTCTACATCTCATGCGATTTTCTTAACCAGAAGTTTTCGAGGCAGAAATTTTATAACTCAAGAAATGTACGGTTTGGGCTGGAAATTCTTAAATTTCTGAAAAGACGTAAGTTTCAATTATAACTCGTGAAAGGTACGGTTTCGGCCGGAAATTATTAAATTTTCTAAAAAGACGTAAGTTTCTACATCTCATGCGATTTTCTTAACCAGAAGTTTTCGAGGCAGAAATTTTATAACTCAAGAATTGTACGGTTCCGGCCGGAAATTATTAAATTTTCTAAAAAGACGTAAGTTTCTACATCTCATGCGATTTTCTTAAAAAGAAGTTTTCGAGGCAGAAATTTTATAACTCAAGAATTGTACGGTTCCGGCCGGAAATTATTAAATTTTCTAAAAAGACGTAAGTTTCTACATCTCATGCGATTTTCTTAACCAGAAGTTTTCGAGGCAGAAATTTTATAACTCAAGAATTGTACGGTTCCGGCCGGAAATTATTAAATTTTCTAAAAAGACGTAAGTTTCTACATCTCATGCGATTTTCTTAAAAAGAAGTTTTCGAGGCAGAAATTTTATAACTCAAGAATTGTACGGTTTCGGCCGGAAATTCTTAAATTTTCTGAAAAGAGGTAAGTTTCTATTATAACTCATGAAAGGTACGATTTCGGCCGGAAATTATTAATTAAACCTTTTTGCCATAAAATTGACAGTTTCCATTGTCACCTAAATTTACGACAGCACAAGTAGCAGGTCATAAATAAAAATGATTTTGAAAGTGGAAATGTAAAACTGCGTTTAATTCAAAATATTCAACATGTCAGTGGACATTATAAAAATTTTACAAGAATGTCTCCTACAGACTTTGACAAATTATTGACAATGATAGGACTGAAAATCTCGAAAAAAGATACTACTTGTACGTTCGCGGGAGATTGAAAATTTTATTTTGAAAGCACACTTTAGCGACGAATCCCTTCCTTGTAACCTCCTACCTTTTCAGGTAACATTAGAAATCGGTCCCAAAACGGGCATCCATTTTATTCTGACCATCGCCGAAATACGAGCACAGCACCCGTGATGGTTATATTTTTTTTTATTGGTAACCTATTTTACTTAATTAAAGCACGCCTCAGTGTGTATAAATCCAACTTTCAAAAACGCGCGTTTTTTAAAGTTTCCATAGCAACATCAACAGCCTGAGAGGACCTGAGAAACGTGCACTCTCCATCCCGCCAGTAGTTTTCCTACGCCTATGATGTTGTTAACAGAATTACAGCTGTGAATCTGAATGAAGTTGAATTATTTATTCTTCGAGTATGTATTAATGATAAACAAATGTTATGTGCACTATTCGACTTTTTGCAGCATAGACACTCGTCTCTGTGTCTGTGAAAAGGCGTGCGATCTATCAGTGAACGGAGTATAGAAGCTGTTCGTTGCGCGCTCGGTTCGTCGGCTGTTCGTGGCACCAATTTTGCGACGAGCATCACATTACATGCTCGGTTCGCGTAGTCTGTACGCGCCCTTATATTTACTAATTTTTAATAGGGTCTATCGTGCGGGCGGTAAAACTTGAATCATCCTGTACAAGCATCTGTAGAAATTCCAATATATTTTATAAATATACTTTTACAAAGTGTTTCAAACACAAAACATAGAGAGCACCTTAAGAGCTAAAAACAAACCAATAATACTCTTTTAATACATAAAACGTATAAAAAAACATAATCCACAAATAATTATGACAGTAACACGTTTTAAACGAAATCGATTTTTTCCAGAAATAATTACGTTTTAAACGAAATCGATTTTTAATTTGGGCACGTGCTTCTGCGAGGGAGTTTTCTGCAACAGCACCACCCTCTGCGGAGTCACAAACTCGGACGTGGTTGGTGTGAAGGGCGATGCGATCGCCTCATTGGACTCTTTCAAGACGAACGCCGTACTCCTGCAATTAACCTTCGTCGAGACTTCCTTCTGCGAACGTCCAACAAACCTCATTAAAACACCGCAAAAACCCACCCCTCTTGTAGTACTCACTTCGAAATCGTTGTAACTCGTCGACGCCGTCGCGTTTTCTTTATTCGAACTCTGACTCGACTTGAAAGACAGTCTCTGTCGGAGTTTGTCCCTTCTCGCAGACCTCCTCCGATTCCGCGAGACGTTCAGCTTCGGAAGGCCGCTCCTCGTTGACTTTTTGGTCTGACTGGCCGTCTTCAGCTTCTTGACGGGCTCGGTGGCCGGGGTCGCCGGCACTTTCCGTTTGGAACAGTGGCGAGGTGTCGGGGACGGATTGAGGGCCATCGACGACACCGGGAACAGTGCCATCCGGGACCTGCCTACGGTCGACGCTTGCTCCCTTTGCTGCTTCTTGGCGCTCAACTTAAGCTTGAACTCCTGCACAAGTAACGATTTGTCGTCGTTAAACGAACAGGTGAAACATTAAGGAAAATGAACAGGAAACGTAAAACGGTAGGAAATTTCGGGAAGACAAGAAAACTTTAAGGCTCCTCGGTACCAATTCTTAACTATACTTTTCTTTGTTTTATCCGTTTTGTTTAGACAATTAACTAACACAATTCAAATCACTTCCAAATATGTATGCATATGCTTGATCCATTTAAAATATCACATTCTCTATCTTCGAAAAGCGTGAATCGCTTACCGAATCGAGTTCAGAAAAAGTTACTGAATCATAAATCGGAAAAATATTTTGCTACCAAAGAACCTTAAAGCAACGGAATATTACGTACCTTATCTTCATCCTCGTGCAACTGATTAATGTACTGCTCTACCGTCTTCCCGTAGGTAAAAAAGGGTTTGCCTTTGTGTAAGAGATATGCTTCTGACAGCTTGACGAGGTTCTGCTCGATCATGGGAATTCTCTTTCTGAACTTGTTGCGCATTTTTTCTTCCATGAGCAACTGACCTCCTCGATTTTTGTATCGATTAGCGCCCCCCGAGTTCAGTTCCAATTCCAAATGTTCCTGCCACAACTTTTTATACTCGTTTAGTGACACAAACAACTCCCTGTTTTCCTCATAGTATCCTTTCCATTTCTCGATTTCTCTCTCGTGCAATTCAAACAGGTCTTCATTATAACAATCCGAATAGTAAAACGGAAAGTCACCCTTATCCGCGTCAGTACAATGGCATTTGTCCCAAATCTCTGCCAGCTCCTGCCTCTGCCGCTTGATGAACCCTTCAATGTTCGCCTTCTTCATCACCTCCAAGCGTTTGACCTCCACGTCTAGGGCTTTCAGAGTCTCCAGCGAGTTGCCGATGTTCTTCTGTCGGAAGGCGTCCCTCTCCGCGATATCCGTCTCCAGCTTGTCCCACAGTCCGTCGACCTTGCTTCTCAGCTCCGAGATTTCCTCTTTCACGTTTTTAAATTGCTCGACGAGCCGGTCGCGGTACAGCTGAAGCTGCTCCAAGTCGCCGTCCCCGATTCGGACGTCGGTGTTGCTCAAGCCCAAAATCTCCCTTTCAAAATCCAGATTCGGTGACGCTCCGAGTTCGCCGACGATGTCCACTACTTCCTCTTTCAACATGAAGAATTTCTCTTCACGCTCCAAAACTTCATTCTCCAAACTGTCAACATGCATTCGCAAATCCTCCATCTCCTTGGGTAGCGGCAGTGGGGATTCCGAGAGGAGTTTTGGTTCCCAACCTAGACTCTTGCACAAAGTCAACTGTTTCTGGTGGAGGTCACGCAATTCCTTGCGTCGGATCTCGGCCAGAGCTTCGTACTCCTCCACTCGTTGGAGGACGAGCCTATGCAGGTCGCACAAAGGCATGTTCTCGTAGTTTAACGTCGGAATTTCGACGTGAAGGTCTTTACACAGATTCTCCATCTGCTGCAACAGCCTCATGATCTTGTCGAGGCTTTTTTCTTGAATCGCGTCCACGTCCGTTATCAGATCTTCGTACAGACTCTCGATCTGATTCAGGAATATCGAAACGTAATCGTCGATGTCCAGTTCGGCCTCCCCTATTTTATAAATAATATTGCACCAATTGAGCACGGCCTTTTTCGTGATTTGTTGCGCGCTCGTCAGGAGTTTTTGTGCCCACGGCTTTTTGTCGACGCTAACATTACCAATTATTTCCTTTAAAAACAAGAAAGCAAACTGGATTACTTACATTTTTTCGTCGAGCTCATCCATGTCACAAAGTTTACGCTTAAAATCGTCCTCCATTTCCATTTAAAATATTGTAAAATATTGTAAAACACTACACACTAAAATTGTACCTGTCAGCAGTAACGTTACTCAAAACACGTTAAAAATTTAAAATTTTACGACTGACACACGTTCGGCAGCGACTACGCGTGCGCATTTATGAAAATCAGTGACTCCCAACCAGTCGTCTCTAGATGGAGGTCATTCTTATCGGCCCATTCACCGATGTAAATCTTCCAAAATTCCGTGATAAATTTGTTCTGTGCTATTACGGCTTTGTTTTTTAAAGTATTTTGCAACGGCTTATTCAGGGCCTCCGTTAGAAAGCAATAAACCGATAAATATCAACCTGAATTTGTTTGCTGCCGGACAATGGCAAGGGTCTAGTTGTACGAGAGAGTTTTGTGATTTTCTACAGTGAAGACTAATACATTTTAATACAAGATAAACAATGAAGCCATAATTGTACTATATCTTTGAGGAAACTCAAACTCCCAGCGTTACGTTTTATCTAAGTCCTCGGATGTAAAAAGATTGGAAACTACTGGTCTAAATGACGACTTTGCAGAATCGTACCGAAGCCTCATTTTGCCTGTTTTTTTATGTTATTATTATTATGTGGTGTATTTTTAGGGACTGTAAGTTGTTTTAGTACATCTCTGTACTATTATTAGTCGTTTTCATAAAACAAACTCAATCAAATAAATTGAGTAATAAAATTAGTACAATTTGTACAGTTTCGCTCTTTGATCATTCTGCACCTAAATGCTTCATTGGTTTCAAATTTTTTTAATTGCCACTGCGGAAAATTCCTAACCACCAACAAAAAGACGATAAACTTTTTTCAAAAAAAATTGCCGTCAGGTGTTTCTCTTTTGCCCTGATATGTGCGACTGTTATGTGGTTATGTTCCACAATTAATATTTCTGTTGTTGGTGAATTGATGTTTGAACTATCAAGATACGTTTGATCTACTCCTTTCAAGTCTGGCACATCAGGTGATCTGTCACTTTTGACATTTATTTATTTACTGATCCGACGTAAAACATCCGACCATGTCAGATTCAGATGACAACGCCAATAATCTCCCGGATGGGCAAATGGAAAACGGACATGTCCCCATGGAGGTCGAACCGAATAATTCGGCAGAGAGACAGTCAGGTTGGACGAACGTCAACAAAGTAATTTTGTTTAAATCATCTCTGTTTCGACAGGTAGTGCTCGATCGCACGACCAGTTCGACATCGACCTACCGACGTCTCATCGGGTGAGTGTGTCATTCACCGAGATTTTTTTCTACTGTAAAGTTTCAGTACTTGGGAAAATTAGATAACGTCTCTGGGTGTGCATTTTATGATGATGGAGAAATCACCACTTTAGCTGCCATTCAGACCAACACTCTGGTGTTTCCCGGCTTTACACTCCCCTTGGTGTTGAACAACGATCTGGAAATCAACATGTTACAAAGACACACCCAGAAAAAGAACGCTTTCGTGTTGTTAACCCCCACGTAAGTGGTAACTGCTGTTGCAACTGTTTTTAATCTGAACTATGTGCAGTAAGGATTTTAAGAGCGTTTTCGCCTACGGCGTCATCATGGAAATTTTTGAAACCCATCTCAGAAACGACGTACTTTATTTGAAAGCGCGAAGTCGACAAAGGTGCCAACTTGTCCCGGGTAAAGAAATAAAAACCCTAGTCGGTGAGCTGTATCAGGTCACCGTCAAGGTCATGCTGGAACCGCCGATAACTTCCCCCATATCGAACACCCAACTCAACTCGCTCAAACTGCGCGCGAGATTCAAATGTACCGATTACAGGGAGTTCAACAAATACCGCAAGTACAGACAGTACCACCTGTGTCAGTATCCGCTGGCCACGTGGGTCTACGACAAACACGAGATGTGCTTTCTACGTGACAAACTCATCCAAGGCTTGACCAGTTATTATTTGATCGAGTTCATACCTCACGATCCTGTACAGTTGTCCTTCTGGTTCGTACAGAATTTTCAGCTTAAACACGAAGAGAGACTGAAAATCATGAAGATCAGAACCGCCATAGAGAGGCTGCGATTGGAACTGCGCTACTTGAACATGGTAAGAGGACAATAAAAACCTTCACTGGCCAATTCCGAAACTCATTTTCCAGAAAAGACTGATCTGTTGCGCAAAATGCGAAGCGGAAATCGCCCAACAGAACAACGTTTTCCCGATGTCGAAAGATGGCGTGCAGAGCAACTACTGCAATCCCGGCGGTTACGTCTACGAAACCGTGACGGTGTCCAAGGCCACAAACTTCACATTGATCGGACCTCCCTCGGCTCAGTTTTCTTGGTTCCCCGGGTGAGTCTCCCTCTGAGGCACATGTTCGATCACATTCAAGGTTTTCCAGGTATTCTTGGACGATAATGCAGTGCAAGATGTGCAGTTCGCATCTGGGGTGGCAGTTCACCTCCGCCAATCTGAAACCGGATAAATTCTATGGTCTGGCGAAGAACGGCTTCGACGTCAAAATCGTCACGGAAGCCGCATAATTCGGTTCTTTTACAGGAATTAAGGTCAAAAATATCACTCGTTTTGCATGAGATTTAAGCGTTTCGTTTGATTTGTGTATATTTTCGTTTGTGGAGCAGGCTGTGAATGTCGGGTGTCTAACGCTACAACTGCGCGTTAGTCACGATAGGCTTCTCGATGAAACGACGAAATTCTTACTGATCATAGCCTACTTATAGTGATTTTAACGTGGTGATTTATTCCGCAAGTGGTGTTTACTAATAACAGTTCCGCTTCATCGGGTGGGCTCCATGCAAAGACGCACTCGATTTGACCCAAATGACAGCGCTCCCTTGTCAAACACGAGCAATAAACGATTTTCATTTTCAACAGCAGAGGACATCGTCGATGTTATTATCATTGTAAGATGTGAGAAGTTGTAATAAATATTTTACGAATATTTAATAGTAGTTTATAAAAAATAATAAAGCGCTTATACAGAATATATACAGGCTGTATCTAAAATGCGTGTGTTCATTTTTTGTTGTTGACAGCTGACAGATGATACTAGTAATATGGTATAGTTTGTCCAGCGAGGGATTGGTTGACATAAGAATAACTAAATTCGACGTAGAGAAAGTGTACTTAGCGCACGTAAAATTTGAAATATATCCTTCAAGCAGTAACATTTTTGTCCTGAAATTATGCTCTAATTAATGTATTCTAGTGCATTTTGTAGTGTTGGGTTAATTTAATAAAATTTAAAATCGCCCAAACTCTCGCTGAACGAAGTTAAGTTTTATGTAAAACGTTACTTATGGACCAGGATATTTGGCCTCTTTCCCAAAAGTAAACAACCGACAAGGACCTAATAGGTATCCTTCAAAAAGCACTAATTTTTATGCACCCCAAAAGTACCCAAATATCTGTAGACCACCAAAAATTAGGCACACGAAAAAACCGTTGAGAATCACCTAAAATCATGCAAAATTACCTCAAGAGCACCTAAAAAACTAACAAAATACCCTGTTTTTAAACACCGCAAAATGGCTTTTTATTGTATCTGAACCAAGCCAGTTGGCGCATGCAAAAAAAAAAGGAAAACATAAAAAAAAAACATTACAAATCCGCTTGTTTTTATGCACCCCAAAATGGCTTTTCATTTCTGGACCAAACCAATTGGCACATGCATAAATCATTGAAAAACGACCGAAAAATCGCAAACAACTCCCCTCAGAAACAACAAAATATCCCAACTTTTACATCTCCAAAAAAAAATCTTAAAATCAAACAAAATGGCGCTCATCAATTCCCAAGAAGTCTAAAATATGAAAATCCACAAAAAAATTTCTATGACACGACTTGTGGGAGCAAAGTTTTTAGCATATTTTTACAGGTAGAAGAATAATTTTGAAGACCTAAAATACACAAAATGAATGAAAAATCAATGAAATAACAAAAATCATTTTTTTGCATATCGTAATGAAAGTGGCACTTTTTTTACACGCAAAATCCTAGTGAAAGTAGCACTTTTTTACACGAAAAATCGTAGTGAAAGTAGTACTTTTTTGCATCATTTTATTCCATCTTCTTGAAGATGGTTGTCAAAGCATACTTATTTTTTTTTGTACTACTATTTTTCACTTATTTGCTAAGAATAAATCGGATTGTAGTCGGAACGAAAACAGGGAATGTTTTGCACTTTTTTTTATTAACTCGGGAAATATTCGGGTGTTGAAAACCGAGGGATTTAAATAAGAATTTTGGCTTTTTTTTTAAATAGTTTCATATTGCCTTTTTGAGATGTTTTACTGTTTTTAAAGTGCATAATTGTCGTCTGAACTAATATTTTGTCTTGAAAAGTAATAGTACATATTGCAGTGGTTTCATCTGGAACCGGTGAAATATTCAGACAAGACTGTTGGTATATTTTTTTATTTTACCAATTATCTTCCTGGTCCATCAATGAAAAGCCATTTTGCGGTAGGTATCTAAAAATGAGGAACTTTGACCTCTTTTTCAATAATTTTATTAACTTATTGGGACTAATTTCCATTGTTTTTATTAAATTTTTTAAAGTGCCCTAACTTCCTGGTCCAGAAATAAACATCCATTTCTGTTGAAAACCTAAGATTTGAATAGGATTTTTGGCTCCTTTTCGGTCGTTTTTCAATGATTTTTGCATGTGCCAATTGGCTTGGTCCAAAAACGAAAATCCATTTTGGGGTGCATAAAAACAAGCAAATTAGTAATGATTTTTTTGGGTGTTTTTTTCTTTTAATGGCTTGGTCCAGAAATAAAAAGCCATTTTGCGGTGTTTTAAAAACAAGGTATTTTGTTAAGTTTTTTGGGGTGTTCTCGAGCTAATTTTGCGTGATTTTAGGTAGGCGATTCTCAAAGGTTTTTTCGCGTGCCCAATTTTTGGTGATCTACAGATATTTGGGTACTTTTGGGGTACATAAAAATTAGTGCCTTTTGAAGGATATTAGGTGTTTTTCGGTTGTTTACGTTTGGGAAAATAGCTAAGTTTTTAGGGTTCTGCCTTGTTTTTAAGACGCGAAATATCCTGGCGCGTAAGTAACATTTTACATACAACTATACTTGATAAATAAAAATCTGTTGAGTTGATCGATACATTAAAAAAATCTTCCATAAAAATATAAAGTTTAAAGTAATATAAATAATAGACAAAAAAATAAATAATGCGTCCCTAACATTATAACTTTAAAGTACAAGTATATACAAAACATTTGCATCGCTTTAATAGGAATGACAATTTTATTCGTATATTTACAAAATAAGTTATTTAAAACATTCAATACAAACTCTGACAGAGGCCACAACCTCCAAAACAAGAGAACCGATTATCACCTTAATAAAATGATTGCATGAACAATATTTACATGAAAATCCTTTCAGTCTTTCGTGTTTTACCGAAGAAAAAAAAACGTCGAGAAGTATGTATATTATTTACAAAACAAATGAACTAGGTTTGAGCGTTTCGTCAAGTTGGCACCAGTGCTTACGGAGGGGTGTGACTTCTGTTCCTGTTGTTCCTATTCCTAAAGTTCCTGTTGCCGTTATTCCTGTTGAAATTGTTCCGTCCTCTTCGGCGATCCCGGTTGAAATTCCTGTTGTCTCTGTTACCGCCGCCTCCCGAATGCCCGAAATTGTTATCCGGGGGCGGATAGTAATCGTCGAACCCTCCGAAATTGTTGTCGGGGAAGTTCCCGAACGGTCCCGGTGCGTTGTTCATCATCCCTCCGCCGTTTCTCGGATCGAAGTTCATCGGGAAGTCGGCGGGCAGATTGGGAATTCCCGGCGCCGCCCCCAACAGTCCCGGCTGTACTATGCTCTGCGCCATCTGGTTCATCAGATTCGGATTCTGCCTGAGGACCATCGGTGCCGGCGGGTTGTTGCTCATCATCCCCGGATTCAACTTGTTCACGTTGGCTAGAATGTTGAGCGCCGCACCCATGTTCGGACTGTTCATGTTGGTGTTCGGTATCAGGTTGAGGGTCGAGAGCACGCTGTTCAACACCGGATCGTTGAAACCGTTCTCGTTTCTGGACGCCAACTCCTGATTCAGGAGCAGCTTCTGGTTGCTGGTAAGACTCTGGAAGAATGCCGAGCTCTGAAGGATGTTCAGTTGCTGGTTGTAAGTCAAACTTCCCGCGTCCTGCTGTTGCTTGTTCTCGTCGATCTTTTTGAGGCGAGGATCGATTCTCGTCGCCGTCGCTTTGGGACTGGCCTTCGGACTCGCCGGACTGTCTTTCTCCTCCGCGCCCAGCCGGAATATCTTTTTCAGTCGGGGATCTCCGGTTTTTTCCGCGTCCTGGACGTTCAGTTTAAGTCCGGTGTAATCCGGTCGCGGAATGTCGACGATCTCGACCTTCCACGTCATAGGAGGGTGCGAATTGACGCTGGCGTCTATCTCTTTGGCGGGGGTGTAGTTCAACATTCCCTTGAATGGCAAGTGAAGATTGCGCAGGTCTACGTCGGGTCTGCTGCGGAAGTCCGAGTCGACGACTTCGTCTGGACTCCGAGGCTCGGATTCCGTCGGAATGCTGCCCTGTTCGTAGATGCTCAGTTTAGGTTCGGTAGGTTGCGACCTTTGCTGTCGCGGATCGCGAATTACCACCGGTTTGGGGGCCTCCTTGGCGGCGGTTTGACTCATCGAAGTCAGCAGTTTTGTCACCTCCGCGGAGATGTCGATCTTCGACAGATCCCCGAGTTTCTCCACCACATCCAACGGTTTGATTTGAGGGGGACTCATGATCGCCTCGCTCTCCTCTTTCTTCTCCTCCTCGTTGTCGACCTTGATGGTCAGTCGATTTTCGTCGTCGTCATCGTCGTCCGAATACCAGTTGATGTTCTCGTCGACTTCGACCGTTTCCGTATTTTGTTCAGGTAAATTTGTTTTCTGCTGGGACTGTATCCTCATGTAGAGCTCTCTCTGGGTTTTAGGCAAGTCAACCGGCAATCCCTGGTTCCCACCCTCCCCCGTGTCTATCTGCAGTTTGGACTCTTCGTCGTCGAAAACCGGGGGGATCTGTCTGATGTCGACGTCTTTCGTCGCCAAAATCCTCGGATCCATCGTCTGTTGTCTGATGTCGACGTCTTTCGTGTCGAACTGGAGCATGTTCGGATTTCTGATGTCGATGTCTTGGGTGAAATTGGTCGTTTCGGTATCCCCACTGGGCTCTTCGACCCCCGCACCCATCAACTGGGTCGTCTGGGGGGCGATTTGGGCGAGAGGGGGTAGAGTGCGCATGTCGATGTCTCCATTGCTGTTCACTCTCATGTCCTGATCCTGGGCTCCATAGCTGAAGGGCTTGATGGGGAAGGTTGAGGGGGGTTGGGCCGCGTCGACAGGATCTGGGTCCTGCCAACGAGAGGGTCTGTTCCGCGATGACTTTTCCGTCTTCGGCTTGGTGGCTAATGAAAGAATTTTACAATTTACAGGTTCGTTTAGACAATCAACAGTCATAATTTGTCAAGTTGTGTTTTCCAATTTACTTACTTTCAGTGCCCAAATCCGAGGGCACGGGCACATTAATCTCGAACAGTGACGGTATCATCCCTTTGTCGTCTTTCTTGTCGCCCCCGTATTGAACGACTAGATTCTGTTGGGCGATGTTGATCTTGTTGAGAGCTTCTTCGCGACTCATTCGCGGAAAGCCTCCAAGGATCTCTCTCGGGGCGGTTTCAATGTGCTTGAACAGGATTTGTTTGCGATGTTCGTCCAACGGTCTTCCGTGGGCGAACTTGCAATTTTCCCCTTGTAAACACACCAGTCCCGTGTGATAAAATTTGCACGGAAACTCTGAATGCATGTAGGAACACTTTTCGCCCTTTGCACAACAGTCTTTCAGGTAAAACTTGCATAATTCTAGCTTCATGGGGGGCACGGCTTCGTGAGAATACGGACAATCGTTCTGAAAACGGAAGGATAATCACCTTTTATATTTCTACGTCGGTAGTGAAACCTACCTTTTGGCATTTCCCTTGGAGGAAAAACACGCAAACACCTTGCGCATCCTTGAATTGCTGCTGCTGCTCGGGACGTCTCTCTCTGTTTTTCTTCCCGTTCCTATCGCGATTTCGCCCTTTGCCCTTCTTGTAGTCCCTCTTTCTCTCTCGACGTTCATCGCCCTTGCTCCGATCCGACGAGTATTCGGAGTCGTACGAGTCGTCTGACCGAGGAGAGACCGATCTGTCTTGTTTGTCTTCGGATTTGGGACTTCCACCTCGAACGTTTAGAAACTCGTTCTCGTCTATGTCTTCCGACTTGGGCGAGTCCATTTTTCGTTGTTTGATGCCCTTCGGCCTGTCCTTGTCGCGGTTTTTCCGCTTGCGACCCCTTTTCTCCTCCTCTTTCTCTTCGTCACTGACGTGTTTGCTGTCCTTTTTCAAAACGCTGGCGATCGCCTTTTCGATATTGATAGCGAAATCGTCCACCACTACGTAAATCAACAAATAAAACATTTCCACGACTACCTTTGTTATATTCTCACCTGGAGGTTCCAGGTTTTGCTCCTTCCTGTACTTCTCCCACTTCTCCCTCTGCATCCTCTCTCGTTTCCTCAAATGCAGGATGCTCTTCTCGGCCTCTGTCATGTGCTTCTTCTTATCCTCGTGCCTCCGCCTCTCGGGCCGTTCGTGTCTGGTCCTGTCGACCGGTCGCTGTTCCGGCTTCTCCTTCTGTTGCGTCGGTTCGCTCTCCTTCGGGGCGGCCTCGACAGGCATCTCATCCTCGCCGTCGTCTTCGATCTCACCATCCTCCAGATCGTTATCTACCGGTGGCTGAGCTGCTGCTTCTTCCGCAACGGTGGAAGTACTGCGCCAACAATATTTGTATTAGCCGCCTCTGCGAGATTACGTCGGACGGACAGAGATGGCGCGCGCGATGTTCAAGGACACCGGCGCGAACAATTCGGTGGTCCCCAAACTTTATCGCGCTCGTTCAAAATCGTAAAAATTACATCCCCCAAAATAAACACACACGAAACGATTTTTCCTAGACGAGCGAGGCTCAATAACAGAAATTATTAATCAACTTGGACCGATCACAGGTCCATAAATGCAAAGGTACACGATGTCACGTGACCGCCTAGTCGTGTTTTGCAATTGAGGCTTCATTTTTTTTTATGCACTTCTCTGTCGCGCTCTATCGTGTAATCTGTTAAAATAAAAATTCATGTCGTGGTCTTTTTTGAAATGTTGTGGCCACACGGTTTGGGAGCCACTGGTTCATCGCCGATTGGCCGTGTGCAAATTCTCTACGACGCAAAAATGAGGAAGACAATTTACTTTTGTTAAAAAAAGCTCAGTAATTACGGCGATTGATTTGATAAAAAAATATTAAATCCCACACCACCTTCCCCACATGGTTCTTGTTAAGAAAGAAATAAAATAGTTTTAAGATTCTCGTATGAAATCGGAAGAAAGAAGATGAAATAACGTTAGCACGAATAAATTTCTGATTAGAATTCATTGGCTGGGATGGATTAAAATTTGGTTAGAATTGTACAAAAGCTAAACGTCAATTCACGGAGAGTTGGCACACGGCCGTATCGACGGCCATCTTGAGAACTACACAAAATAAAATTTCACCTCGCTCAAGAAATATGCTAATATCGCGTTGAAAGCGTCGCAATTTCGGATTTACTGCAAAACAACGTTTGAAAAATATGATAATCGTTTTACCTTTAGGAAATTTTGAGTCCCCGACTTGACAGACCGACAATGACGCGTCAGCTTTTTCAGGGCGTGACCCCCGCTAAAAATCTCGCTTTTTTCTCGTCGAGAAAATGTCGAAATTTTCGGCGGAAAAGCGACGCGTCTCGATCGTGCGGGGCCCGCGCCCCAATAACGATCTTAACATATTTCAGGCCATGAAAAACGGTTTTCCGTGTGTAATTTCTGGGCGAAAAAATAATGCAAACCTTTCGATATCACATACGAGCGCCATTCTCGCAACCTAATTATATGATCACTAGGCAGGATAATTGTGATAAAATGGCATGAAAATAGTCACTCATTCACTGTTTAAATCTGTCCTGGTGTCGTCGTCGGCGTCTCGATGATGATAGGACAGACATTATAAAAGATTATTACGCATAGTTTCATGTTTTAACCGACTGTTCGCTTTGGCGAGGAGACCACAAATGATTTTCTACGCAGGAAGGAATTTCGATATCGAACCCGTCGAGAGGCCACTCTGACCAATCAGGAGACAGAACGCGCTGTTGCCAGGCGCCTTTCCAACGCTCTCTGACCCCGATTTCTCCTACGCCGCATGCGATAAACGACCCAAACGACTCTTCCATTAAGAAAAACACCCTTAATTCGCCACCCTTCCCCATTATTAGCCTAACAGATTGATAATTCAACGAAAATCGACCACAACCATTGCGAAAACTCGAAAAGGATCAGGCTGGACCGACCGCTCCCAAATGGGAATGGGCTACGACGCAAATTCCTCTTTTTCAAATTTGGCAATACATTTTCTAGTACACGGGAATTTTCCATATCAAAATTACACGTTTCCAATGGAAAAACGTTACAAGACCAAATAGACAAAATAAAATGTTCGGTGGAAAATTGTGCGAGTCGAGCGCCACCTCTGTCTCGGTAGTAATATTACATTATAGCCTTTGCAGCTTTGCTCTGCAGTTACCTACAGAATTTTAGATATTTTATTTGTTTATATTTTGGTTTTTAATGTTATAAACAACATTTTTTAAAAGCTGGCAACCATAGATGTTCCACATTCCCGAGACAAATAAACGAGAACAGGTGTTCTTACAGGGTACAATGAAACATTAAATTATTTGGACCTATTCAAACAATGTGATTGACTGATTGTAGAGAATGAATCACAGCAGGCGTTCAAAACATTCCGAACGATGTACAGTTCCTTTGACAATCAACACGTTTTCATAAAATCGTAAATTTTCACTATATTTAAAACTTTAACACTTTCCGCATCTGTGTATCTCACCTAATTTCGCCATCACAATCCTCCATCTTTCATACGGCGATTTCTGTAGGACTGGAGAGATGTTCACTTGTTTAATTCTTAAGAGCAACAGTAGCCGGAGGGTCAACGTGCGTGCGATGCATCTGACATTTCGCTAGTATACCTGGGCCTTACAAGACATATTGTACCGTGCTTTCAAATAAATTCGGAATTAGAGAAGACTGATTTTTTTATTAAGTTGACTAGTTGGTAATATGCAATTTTTAAATACAGCACAGCAGTGACCTTGGACAGCCTAGGATCGTCTACCAACCGTTAATAGACAAAATATATAAATCACAGCCTACTCTAAAGTGTGGTCGCTGAACAGATGGAGTAATAAAACCGCCCCCTAATGCCCGCGTATTTTAAACAGCAGCTTCCAATTGGCTTATTCAAAACGTGCGCATATTTTTGAAAGCCTGATGTACATCCACAAAAATAACTTCACGGCATCTCATTGATTTTAACCTCGCTTCAGTAGTTTGAGCACGTGTTCATGTTTGGAGAAAATGTGCACGTCAATGAATGCAACATTTTTCTCAGTCTATGTCTATCATATATTCTCATGAGAATGTCAAATGGCAAAAAAACCTACCTCATTGTGAAACAGGTTTCGGCGTATAATATCGTTCTGCGCAACTAACGCCACATCCCTTTTTTTATTAGGTACTCCATCTGTTCAGCGACCACACTTTAATTCCGAATTAATTTGAAGGCACGATACTTAGCAAAAGCGTACTTACTAACGATGCATAGATAGATAAATCATTTCATCGGCTCTTATATTGATATCTTTTACTCCTTTCAATTATCTAGTTTAGGTAATAATACTACATATTACTGTGAGATCATTTAAATTCATAATTAAAGGAGGTTATGACTTTAAAATCATATTGGCAACACCGCTAACACCTTGATTTATGACGCTTTAAAATTCAATACAAAATATGAAACGGCGAATGAACTGTTGTATCCAAGCCAGGTGTTTGATAAAACTGTTAACTCGCAGTTTCATATTCTTTATTGAATTTTGAAGCGCCACTTTGACAAACCAAATCAAGATGTCAATGGTGTTGCCAATCTAATTTTAAAGTCATAGCCAACTTTAATTAAAAATTTAAATGATCTCACGGTAAATAGATAATTATGTATAATAGATCGTTCTTGATCATATTTCCGCACACTGTTTCGCAGACAAGCGTATTTGTTTCAATTTGTTATTGTTGTATGGTTGAAATAGAAACACTTACTCATTTGTATGTCATTGCTTTTGATAAGATATGAGATAAGAAAGTCTCAATTTTTGAAACAACGAATAATTGGACAATAAAAGACATACATTATTAGGTACATTTTTTCTTTTGTAGAAGTTTTCTATTAGAGTATCTATTAGATTTTTTGTAATCGGCTGCACCTAATTAGTCATAACTTAACCATCGACATTACATTGCAGACTATTTAGTCGTTTAATGATATTTTATCTTATTCGTATTTCCAAGTCTAACAAAATCTGAACGGTTGTTGAATCATTTTACTGTATTTCCACTATTTGCAGAGTACGAATATTTCTGTAGACTCGCTAGATTGCAGTAAAACAAATTGTTTCACTGTAGCAGCTGTTTCTGCTGATAAAAGCGAGACCCAATAAGATTATTCCTTCATAGACCGGACTTTATGCAATACATTTTAATATCTCGTTGGACAAAGACGCGACATAAAGTCCTGAATGTTGACCATTTTGTCATGCAAGCGCATATATATAATTCGAATCCGCTCTGCAAATATCGCATCAAGTACGATTACGAAAGTAATAGTGGCAACAGCGCAAAACGTAATTGGGGGAAATACCACTGTATTTGGTGTGGATCGACGCAGTAAACTCGTCATTGTGGAGGTGTTGGAGTGGTGTTGAATAGCGAGATAGGTACCTGATCGAAGTGTTCTATTCACGTTAGTTTAAAATTAAATTGATATAATCAAGACGTGACATAAAAAACCTGTGTCCTTTGTGGCTAAATGAGCGTGTGAAAGAACAAGATATCGCGACATCGTCAGCGGGTTTATAATTAGACGGAAACTGAAAAATCGGTTTTATGGAAGCGAGTTTCGACTGACCCTACAGAAAAATACCTTGGCTGATAAATTTAGAACAGTAGAGTCATTGGGGGACTCGGTGGCTCCTAAAAATAGTTCTTACGGCAGCCTTTGCGAGCGGCTTTCCTCTCGGTGCATTCACATCGCAAAATCCTAGCGAATTCGTCGACCATGAATGGCGACATCGAGCACGAAATATGCGGCAACTGGTAAGCTTTTTCCTCCCTTCGACCCCACTGCTGACGCTTTCCTCCCTAGCAAAAAGGAAATACCCCAACACAACTACGTGATGCACACGGCGCACTGCGCCCGCAACATCACCCTCTGTCACGTCTGCAGAGAACCCATCCCGAAGAACCAGTTCGAGGCCCACAAGAAGTCCTGCGTGGCTGTCAAGCCGAAGACGAAGAAGTCGGAGCCGCCTCCCGTTAACCTGGAACGGAGTCAGTACTACCAGGATCGAAAGGCGATCGAGAACAAGAAGGTGGCGGCGAGGAAGGAGCGACAGATGCAGAAGTACGACAGGCTGGTGGACACGGGTTACTCGCTCCAGAGCCAAAAAGTCGCCACAGAAGCTCTGCAACAGAAACAATCCGAAAAACCGAAGTCGAATCTGCTCGCCTGCAAGTTCTGCGACTTGGAGCTCCCCAAATTGGAGCTGGAGGAGCACGAGAATTACTGCGGCACACGCACGGATAAATGTTTGGAGTGTGGAGAGTTAGTTATGTTCAAGTATAAACAAATCCACATGGATTCCAATCATGGCTTTTTGAAACTGAAGGATGGTAAGTTTTGCAGATTATTTAAACTTGCCGCCCAAACGCTGTACGTTGATTGGTCAGTGCAAACAAAGATGAACAAAATTCTTTTGTTAGGAATTAAAATGGAGCTGTCAAAATATTGGTACTATCAAAATGTGACGTTTCGTTATTATCTAGTTTACGTTAAATAATAATAATATAAGAGACACAAGGTAAAACTACTTTTTTCACTACTAGTAATAAAGTCTAGCGTTATCGGTTGTCATAGAACACTGAGAAGTTTCGTTTTTCTACGTTGGCCCAGTGACAGGTAAATAATTTTTCATTATTAACCAGTGGTGAATAATGGAACAACCGTCACCTAGCAACGAAAGATTGTCGTCTATTTCATTGGTTAACGTAGACGATTTTCATACCAACTGTCAAGAAATGACAACTCGGACCCGTCGCATCTGACAAAATAATTTGATTAATAATTATTAGCAGAAAGGGTTTTAACGTATCTAGTAGTGAAAAAAATAGTATATAAACCACGATGGAGAAGTCCCTTATAGCCTTCGCGCCTTACAACCCTCGGCGCGCCTCGGGCTCTAATCTTGGCGCTCTGGCTATAATCATGAACTTCTCCACCTTGGTATATAATATACTATTGCGCCCCATAACACGGTCTGCAGCTCTACCTATTATTCAGTAAAGTTTGTCGTGAGGAAAGCTCGATTAGTTTGTCTGAGGATTGTGGAATTATGTCCAAGATTAGATTAGTCTCTTCAACTGTCACATATCTTATCATATCGTAAACAATAAATTGATAAAATGATCAAATATTAGATGAAAATTACTGCAAAAAATTGTTCGGTTCGCAATTAAATTCTCAAAATTGTCAAAATTTTGGATGACAATCCAACTCGAAATTTTTTAACCAATCAAATTGCAGCATTTTTCAAATCTGGACCAATCAAATTGATTTTATAGTGAAAAAACACCGAGCAGAGTTTTTTGCGATTATTTCCATCACTATAGCAGCACAGACAATGGTTCAATGAGAATTTGACTTTTTATCTCGGATAAAAATTCGCTTCCTCTTATCAGTAATTACAATTTTTCTTTCCTCTTATCACATTTGACAGTTCATTTTATAATTTAATGAAAATAACTTCTTCGTCGATAAATATGTAGTAAGATATTGTCGTTGTTTGTTGTTTTTTTTCTGGTCTGGAAATAATTTCAACAAATATAACTCGACCTCGTTTTTTTCGATCGAATAAATTTTTTAATTTATCTACTCAAACTTTTTGTGTTTGATAAATTTACTCGTTGAATTGGACATTTTTCTTCAAAGATAAAGCCCTCCAGCTACGCTGTCGGGCTCTAATCAGAGGAAAAATGTCCAAATCAAATTCGTAAATTATCAGTAGCACCAAAAAGTTTTTGTGAAATAAAAAAATTTATAACTTATAAATAATTACACGAGAGCTTTTTTTGTCGAAGTAAACTTGACATTTCAATGAGAATTTTGTTGCCTGGCAATTTAACGAAAAAAAGTGCCTCTGAAAAAATTACGAGTCCGTAGGACGAGTAATTTTTTCTGGCAGTTTTTTGAGTTTAATTGCCAGACAACAAAACTCGAATTATAAATGTCAAGTTTACTTTGACCCAAAAAAAAAGCTTGAGTGTAATTCGGTAAGACAATTTAATGAATACATAAATCACTATGATGCAGACCTACTAGAATCAGACGTTTTCAAACGTTAGGTTCCGTTTTGTCGCCGAAAAAGTTAGGGCAAACTTTTTTCGCAGTCATAATGACAAAAACACCGCTGCTTATGGGATTTTTAGTGTATGAATTAAATTGTCCGATTAAAAAACAAGGTATTGTTATATTATTATCGAAAAAGTGTATGTCAAAATGAAACGTCAAATTTATTAGGTCAAAATGAAATGTCAAATTTATATTAAATTAATGCTGTAAATGATTGATTGTGATGTGCCTCTTCCAGTTTTATTTTCTCTCGCAGTGACTCATTCTTGATAATTTTCGATAATTATCGGGTCAACATTATTGCGAGATGTGTTTCTCGAAATCTATGTATATGTTTAAAATTATCGTATCAGCATAAAACGTACAAAGCGATAATAAAAGAATTAACGAACAATTTTCTACTAGAATTACAGTTTTTTGGAGGTCTGTGTAAGTGTTCAAATACTATTCTCGTTCTACTAGAATCGATGTTTAGGCGGGTCAAAGCACTTTTGATGCAAAAATAAATCACTATAAAAAAAGTTAAATAGTACCTAATGGCTATTTATAAAGTTGGATTTGCTTCCTGTTTTCAACACGAACAATTTTTCTTGATGCAATTGTCGAATAAATTCTTTTCCATTTTGCCAGAACCGGGTCCTCGAGCGTCGTGGGATTCTTCCACTCAGAGAAGCGCCACGGAATCCTCTCCGATCCAGCGTCCGAGACCTGCCCCGTTGAGATCCTTTTCAGGTTTCGACTCTACCGTCTACTCGTTCCCTTCCACTTACAGCCCTCCTCCGACCGTTCCCAAAGAAAAAGGTGAAAGCTACAAAGAGATTTCTCGACGATTGGACTGTAAGTATCACCCCCTGGGTTAATTTTGATTGAGATTAAACGTCGGACTTTCTCAGGCAAGACGGAATATATTCGTAACTTATTGCACGACTCGGCCAGCATCACCGTACCTTTAAGACATAACGGAGCCGTTCCACGAAATCACTTCAATCACAATAAAGGTCCGCTGTGAGATAATTGCATGACGCGCGCCCACCTCGGGGTCACTCTCCGTCGAACAGACGGGATTTTTCATTTTCTTACCGACCGGTTCACGGAGGATGACCCAGAACAGTTTTAACCGAAAAACCTTGAGCTTCGGTTTGTGCTTGGCTAATAAAAATGACAAGGTTAAAGAATCGCAATTAGGCAGAGCGCCAGCAAAAGTGAGGCGTGTTCTACTTTGTTTTTTAAACAGGTCCGGCGCCGCTACCTCCCAGGAGACGAAATCCTCCGACGGAACTGACGATTCCTTGTGAATTCTGCAACATCCCGATTCCACACGAAGACCTAATCCAACACGAGACAGGTTGCAGGCCCGACTTGGCCAGGTTCAACCCGAGGAGGAGAGCCTCACCGGAAACCGATGACTATTTCGTAGCACCACAACCCAGTTCTCCCGAAGTGGAATTGCCCTGTGAATTTTGCTCAGACATGATACCGGCTTCGCAACTCCTTCGCCATCAAGCTACTTGCATCTAATTTCCCGTACTGTACTTGTGTTCGCTTTGTTCTTCTATTATTTTTTTTTAACTGTTACGATAGCACTATCATGTTTGTGACGCCCGTTAAAATAACTGTTAAAGGTTGTACGCGGTAGGTTACATTATTTTTACCTAGTTATTACATATTGTGAGAGACTACATGCTATTAAAATTTAAGTTTTATAAAATATATAATACAAATATAATAAAAATATATTACATGTAAAATTTTACACCCGTGCTCATATGAGAGACGTCCGTTTCCAAAGCAATACGTTAAGTTCATACGAATTTTTTTCAAATATCGGAATTTTAATAGTTTTTCGACTTTGGGTCTATATGAAAGATATTACGGCACGCATTTTGCGTTTTTCACTCGCGTTTTAAAGGCCCACGACTGTTAAAAAAGCCCAATTGACACGCGAACGAGTTGAATACAAGGTTTTTTTGTTCGACGAGCCCCTTTAAGGCTCCAAATCGCTTAAAATCTTTAAAATTAGCTTGACGTTTCGTTTTGACAAGTGGTGACATTTATAAAAATCCGTTCTCATAGGAGAAAATTCTCAAATTCTGACAGTGTCGAACAAAAATAGAAATTTGCCTATCGAAACAGATTAGTGCAATTTATTTTTTCAAGGTTGGCATGACGAAAATGAAATGTCAGAATAAACGTCAAAACAAAACGAATTTTCATTTAAGTTGTTTTTTCCGTGGAATATACAATTGTTGCAAACATTAAACGTGTCTTGGCCAGTTAAACTAATCCCTGGTAAATTGCTGTCGACAACATCTTGGTGAAAATTACTTTCACCGCGAACTATTATGCATTTATTCGTGTTGTCGAATGGCCCCATTTGAATCTTCCAAAAAACAATGATATTTGTTGCCAACCACGACAAAATTCCCCAAATTTGAAAAATTGTTAATTTTCCCTTACTCGTCAGTTAAATAAACTACTATTGCCGAAATAAACGATAATATTATGGAGGTCGGTTTTTTATTATTATAATGTTGCTTGTTTTATTAAATGATTGATTGTGAATAAAGTAGTAGGTATACAAACCTCTGCGAAAGTCCATTTCTGTGTCTCAAGAACTAGTTCACCTCGAGGGCAAGCCTCTCGGTAAACTACTGTTCTCTCGACAGGAATGGAACACTTTCCTCCTGGGTATGTAATATAAGTACTATTTTTTCAAATTTATTAAAATATCGTAACGTAAAAAAACTCTTTATTTATTTTCTTGAATTTTTATTGCACAAAACTCAAGGTGTTACACATCATTATATATAAATATATGTTTCTATTTAAAAAAACAGTGACATAACAGTTAATCTTGAAAAAATTAAGCGGTTTTGTAGTAACGGAGCCTTATTCGCTCGCATCTGATACGTAATACACGAAATGAAATCTATTGATAAATCTATTAAATGATTTGTTTAAAGCCAGCTGTGTTCCTTCACTGTTTTGAAACATTAGTCATGCATTTTGATCTCACTCCACAGAAAAGTTTTGTTAAACAAACGATAACAGTAATCAGTAAAATATACATTGTCTGATGTTTGTGGCTTCTACTTCTGTCGAATTGGCGACGAGTGCCCTCTTCTTCAAAGTGTGGGGACATCAACCCGTTCGAGTGTCCTGCCAAGAAAAAGCTCAGGACGGACGCGGCCACCCGAACACGACGGGGGTCAAGCCTAAAATTTTCGGTCGAATTATAAAAATACTCAATTTATTCTATATTTTACAATTTGCCTAGTCATTTACAAAATCCACACTGACAGGGCTTTTTATAAAACGACTGAATTTATAATTAGCCTACGACAAACATATAATTACCTTTTTTAATACTTTGGACTGAACTACAAAAATACAAAATATTAAAAAAATCGGTGTAGATTCCGGGAGTAGTTTGGTAACTTGTTATCAGTGTATTATAATTTTCTTTCCCCTGTGATCTTGATCACGCCTCTGCGGAGTTGCTGATGGTTGCTGATTTGTGCCTTGTGGGAGCACACTTCACCAGCTTCACCACACAGCTGCTTGCTTAGCGCAGTGCGCAGCACTATGGCAGCACTGTCAACGTGTCAACTTAATTACTAAATTATTTTTATTTTATTATGGTATTTATAGCAATTCATAGGTTATGTTGCCAAAATATAACCTATATATCTTGACGAAAATTTAACTCTTGAAAGTTAAATTAAAAAGAATTCGTCGAGAATGCTTTTGAGGCGACTATATCAACTGACAAAGCACCGCCACTTTTCCGAAGGCAAATCAGTGGAAAAAGGTAACGTTTTCACTTGGTATTTTAAAAATACCGATTTGAGGTTATGTTAATTTATAGTCGCAAATAAACTTCCCGATTACATCCAATTAAGCGAGGCTCTTTGCCAAGAGACTTCTTTAGGCTGGTCTTTAATATCGACAATGGCAATTCACAATGATTTCTTGGCAGAATCTGAGGAGATGAGCATAATCCAAGAAATTGAGCCGTACATGAATAATTTAAAATATGAATTCGACCACTGGGACGATGTTAGTTTATTTCGTCACAAATAAACATTTTAAACGAGTTTGTTGTCGACAGGCTATTCACGGTTATCGCGAGACGGAACGGTTAACGTGGAATGAGGCAAACACAAAAATTTTGGACAGAGTCAGACAGATTGCGTTCCCTCCACACGTGGCGCAGCTGAAATACGTGCACATTTTGGATTTGGACAAGAACGGATATATCAAGCCTCACATTGACGCCGTCAGGGTGAGTAAGAAAAAAATAGTGGAGTAGTGGTGATTAGTAATCTGTGACGACTGTAGTTTTGTGGAGATACCATAGCAGGTCTGAGTCTCTTAACTGATAGCGTTATGAGACTGGTGCACGATAAAAACAAGACATTTTATGCAGACGTCTTGCTCAAAAGGCGGTCGCTTTATATTATGAACGGCACCGCAAGATTTGACTATACCCATGAAATTTTGGCCAACGATCGGAGCTATTTTAAGGGTAGAAATGTGCTGAAGGGTAGACGAATTTCAGTTATTTCCAGAAACGAACCGAATCCTGAACACACCAAGTTATAACTGGGGTTTGACAGTGTTTGTTAGTTTGAATAAAAACATCTACCTTCAAAGTAATACAAGAAACAATAAACTTCATTAAAATCTATAATATCTATGTAAATTATGTATCTGTAGTCACGGATGAGCGTTTTGTCAAACTGCTCCTCTTGCATTAGTCGAGAGAAGCTCGTATCCAGTCGAGATATTTAGCAACGTCGGTGAAAACCACATAGTGCGAAGAATCGCATTTGAGCTGATTCTGGAGCGCCACGCTTATTGAAACGAGGCCGCGAAGTTGCCACACAGGATTGCTCGAACTGGAACTAGTCTTTGGGAACACCATACCGCCCCCAGAGTCACCGTTGCAAACGGAAGTACCTTCAACAAATAATCCAAAAAAGTGTATGCTTGTTGCAAATATCAAAAAAAAAATCATAACACATAACTGAATCGCATCCGTTAGCAATGAACGTTGCTAATTTGAGAGTTGAAGTTTGCATGAATCGACCTACTATCTGACTTTTAAATGTTACAGCACGCTTGGCTGTTCTTACCATTCTTGAAGCCGGCGCAGTACGTCTTGCTGGACGTGAATCGGGAATAGAAATCGGGGAACGAGTAAATGCACGTCTCTTGCGAAACTATCGGCATTTTCGCTTTGGTCAATATTTCTGTTACGTGACCGTTCTCGTCGAAACCCCAACCAACAACAGTGCCTGAAAAGGTAAAATCAAATACGTCGAAAACGGACAAATCTTCAATTCTGTTGCTGCCTCCAACCTGATTTGCTGACCACTGCCTGCAACTGCAAGTCTTCGTCCCACAGACAGACCGGACGCACGTAATTTGTTATTTCTACAGGCGTATGCATCTTGAGGATGGCTATATCATTGGTGAAACTCTGAGCGTTGTAACTCGGATGTACCGTAATCTTTTCCACGTGTTTGTCTTGAATGCCGACATTCGACCACCTCTTCAGATAGTACTTGCCCAGATAGACCACCAAACTGCCCGGATCTAGGGTTTCTTGCGATTTCCTTTTGGTCACGCAATGGGCCACGGTTATAAGATGGTGGCGCGTGATCAGAGAGGCTCCACAGATATAGGTCAAGTCGATTCCTTTGGCGTGGTAGAGGGCGGCGTGCCAGGGGAATTCTCCTTCGTGGGTGGTTTGACCGTGGGTAATGAGCGGTCGAGGTGGCATCTGAAAGACTGAAATTTTTCACGACAAAGAAACTGAGGCTGGACACCTACCACGACGGTTCCGCATGCTACATCAAGGAAGGACGGAGGTCGCGGTTTGTTGAAGATGGCGAAGTCCCCTTGGAAGAAGTCATCATCTTCTTCCGAGTTTGTCAATTGATGGTTGAAGGCTCCTCCGGGTCTCACGCTGGAACAACAAGGTTGCAAGTGTGAAATACCTTGCTTTAGTGGTGTTGTTATTTTGAAGTTTTGATCGTCTTCAAAATTGTGAATAATACGACATCTTGTTTGTTGTATATTATCCAGGAAATGTTGTTACTAAAGAGCGCTTGAAGAAAATTCTGTTTCGGGCGACTAATTTCCTACTTACGCTACCATTCTTTCTCGTAACATTGATCAAAAAGAACTTACAAAGTGCCACCATTGTTATTATTGTTGTAGTTATTGTTGTTTGGAAAAGAACTGCCGGTGGTGGAGAGAACATTGCTGGTGATCAACTGGCCCGTCGTGACTGGCGCTTGGGTTGTAGCCCCGTTTTCAGGACAGACCGTTTTGGCGTTGAGTCTAAACATGGTCAGTTTTGGGGGCGCCTCACCCGGATTGTACTTTAAGTAAAATCGCAGATTATACGGCACGTTCGCGGTCAGCTTGTGGTTGCGGTTTTTTACAAGATATTCTTTATTGTCAGTGGTGACGACTTCGCCGAACCAGTTCTACAAACAAAGTCTTGGTCGGTGGGAAAAACGACATGAGATCCTTACCCCGAGCTGGATGGAGGGTCTGTCGAAAATTAAACGCAACCACACTCCGGACAAATCTGAGTCGGTCAGAAGGGTGACAGTACCGTACCATCGGTCGTTCTCCGTTCCGCGAGGCTCGTACTTGAAGAACCTGGGACAAGGGGAGACCATCTGGGCATATGCCCTCGCCAGGAGGAGAAAACCGATCAAGAGTTGCATCGCGAATTCCTGAAATTATTAATACGTATGTAGCCAGACTAATAGGTGGGGTTTTCCAATTTCTCGACGCATCACTTGGCATTCTACAAGATTTTTTTTAATAATCAGTTTTTTATGTGACCTTTACCGGAATATAAACAGCAATATTTTTAGCGATTATGGAATAACTAGCCGGAGTAAACCTCGAACCGTATGGAAAGCAAAATTTTTCTTTACCGTTATCATTGTCATTAATTGTTTTTTCGACCAGCAACTCAAAACAACTGGTCGGTTTTTAAATATCAAGGCGATTCGACAAAAAACGGAAGTTTATACGTATCGCATACCTACTTACCATGATCGAGCGTCAATCGTCGCACTTCTTCAACTCAACACTTGGCTGTACAATGAAAACACGATAAACACAACTCAGATCGAAATATTTTTCGATATTTTCGTACACTATTGTGACTTCGACTGGATGGACCAGTTTTTAGTGTCACACACCATAACAAAACGACTAAGGGTGACGCATTACGGGGTGACGCTAATTTATTTTTAATATCTAAAACTAACTAATTACAGTCTACGTTTTGCACGGCATTGGTAATGTCTTCCGAAACCCGTTTTGCTTTAAGCTGTCTTCGGTAGGTGCTGTAGTCAAGGACAAGGTAGGAATCCCCATTCATGTTCACAGGTCAATTACGGTCAAGGTGGATCTTGTTTAAATTTGCCGCCACCTCATGACGTACAACTTGACAAATATAAAATTTTCCTTTTCAAATTGAAATATTAAAAAACGTAAAAAATTGCAGCGCATTAGGCATTAGGGCTTAACATATTGATATAATATGTTTATTAAAATTTTGGCGTACTTCGTTTGATATCGATACGTTTCTATTTGCTGTTACATTTCTCACTATTTATGGTCCACTTTAAAGTTCAATTTCTGGAATTTCTGTTATAACAATTTCGTCGTCGTAAGTATTTCAATTATTGTAGAAAAGAAGAAAAATCGTAAAATGCAGATTGGAAAGGAATGAAAGGATGCTGTGGTTTTCTAATTCCGACGAGTTGGGAACGACAAGTTGAAAAACCTAACCTAGCTTTTCTGTAAATTCGGTCAATTTATTAGATAAAAGATAAAACTAAAGGTTCAGTTATAATTGGCGTGAATCGAAAAAACTAACCTTTAAATTGTTTTCAGCAGTTCCGGTTTCAGTCATCGAAATTTTGCTGATTGAGGTTATGTTTTGATTTTAGGGATGATGGCTGGGTTAACAGTTCTGGTGCCGAATATGCTGCTGTCGCTGAGGTAAGTGTTTAAATTTCAGTACATTCGTGTTTTGAATGAGTGATCGGTTTCAGACAAGCAGTCCCTTCATTGATTGGGGGCATGTATGAAACGTCTGTTCGAACTATGATTCGCTGCCACTTCCCGCGACCGTCCGAACGGAAACGCATTCTACGTCACGGTTGGAAACAGCGTATGTCGACGCCGGCGGGTCGCAGGATTCTCATGAATCGCATACTCAAAGGTAGATACGTTTATTCTCATTGATTGTAGAAAAAATTGTATTTAATTAAGAATATCACAATATGAGTATTAGAAAAAGAGAGCGAAGTTTTCATTCTTTCATAACTTGTTTGATCCAGTCTGAATGTTTGGCCACATCTGTGAAAACGATGTAATGTCTGGGGTCGCACACCCCTTGTCCTTGAAGCGCCACTCCCACAGAGACAATACCCCTGATCTGCCACACAGTATTGTGTCCGCTGGTGCCAGATTTGGGGAAGACCATCCCGCCACCTGAATCTCCATTGCACACGGTTGTCCCTGCATCATCTGTTATTGTTGTTTTTTAGAAAAAAAATATATCGGCAGTTCTACCGTTCCTGAATCCTGCGCAATACGTCTTCTCGAAGGTGAATTGCGAGAAGAACTCTCGGTTCGAATAGATGCAGTTTACTGTGGAGACCACGGGCATCTGGGCTTGCATCAGTGTGTCAGAGATCTGGCGTTTCTCGTCGAAGCCCCACCCGACCACGGTACCTGCAAGGGGGTTGTTAGTTTTTGTACGTGGAGGCGAATCAGTGCAGACCTAGGTTGCCGAGAATGCGTTCGATCTCTTCGCCGTCCTCCCACAGACAGCACGGTCGTACATAATTCGTTATGTCGACGGGATTTTTTAACTTTAAAACTGCAATATCATTAAAGTAAACACTATAATTGTATTGGGGGTGAATGAAAATGTCAGATACTTCTCTGTCTTGCGTCCCCGGTCCGAATTTTTTCAAACTGTATTTACCTGAAACGACCGATTGAGTGCGAGGTGGAATGACCATTTATACAATACCCAAATAGACGGTTAGACGTTTTGTGTCTATTGCACGGCTGGTCTGGGGCTTGGCCACGCAATGGGCTGCGGTCAAAATGTGAGTCTCAGATATCAGAGTCGCCCCACACGTGTACATGAGTTGCGGCCCCTGGGCGTGGAAAAGGGCAGCGTGCCAGGGCCACTGGCCTAGAAAAACAAAATTTAGCGACAACGAAGGTTTTCGTCGATTTGCAGTCGAGCACCTTGGGTCGTGTTCTGGCCGTACGATATGAGGGGGCTCGCTTTCATCGCGACTGTACCGCAAGCCACGTTTCGTTTGCTCACCGAAGACGGTCTCGACGGCGGTCGCGACTGGCTGGGTCTGTGCACGGCGAAGTCACCTGGGAAGAAGTCAGATTCGTTGTGTGGCGTTTCTTCTTCGGCTGATAAGCCGTTGGAATTCGTACCTGAACTCTGCGTTGTTTGACTTTCTCTGAAATGACATGTTTGTTATATGTTACAACAATTCGTAAGTGTCTGTGATTTTTTTTTTTTGAGAGTACCTGTGACTATTGTTGATGGAATTGGATTGGCTACTGCCTGAGGGACGTCTACAATGTGTGCAAATTTTTATGAGTGTTTGTGTGTGTGAGAAGTGTGGTAAGCACTCACCTGTTGCCGCCGTGGTTGCTGCTCCTAAAAACAAATTTCGTAAAGATTAGCTCGGGTTTAAGTGGTCAACGAGAAAAGCACCGTTTGCCGTCATTTTCGGCAACATAACGCCGCTTTTCAAGTACAAAATAAAATCATAACGAAACACGGAGAAACTTAAATTCTGGTTAAATGTGACCGTGACAAGGAACGTTGCTAAGCACCATTGTACTCACTGTTGGTTGTTGTAATTGTTGGGCCTCTGCGAAGAGCCTTCGTTATTGTTGTAATTGTTGGAAGGCCTCTGCGAGGAGCCTTCGTTATTGTTGTAATTGTTGGAAGGCCTCTGCTGCGACGGCGGTTCCCTGTTGTGTAAGTAGGCCCCCTCGTCGCCGCCGCCGCTGGGTCTTCCTGTCGGCTTGTTGTTGGGCCTGTTAGGTCTGATCTGGCTGATGTGGAGTCTCGGCGTGGTCGACACCGTCTCCTCTCGATTCGCCGTGCAGACCGTCTTCCCGTTCAGCTTGACACTCTTGACGCTGGGAACGGTGGAGGCGGCGTTGTATTTGACGAAAAATCGCACCGACACCGGAGGTCCCGCCTCCAGCTTGTATCCGGGATTCTTCACCGTGAACTCTTGGTTGTCGCTCGATACAGCCTCCCCGAACCAGTTCTGGAAAGAGATGAGTCAAGCAGACCGTGAAACTTCAAACGCGTGTCTGGACCAGAACTGTTACTTTTCGGACTGTTTTACTCTATTAAAGTGTCTGATGACTTCGTACCCCTAAAAGCTCGGCCGGCCTGTCGAGCGTGATCTTCAACCAAACACCGTCGAGGTCTTCGCGGCTTTGCAGACGTATGACTCCGTACCAGCGGTCTTCCTCTTGTCCGCGAGGTTCGTACGAGAAGAGTTCTGGGCACGGTGACGGATTCTGAGAGGATGCCAGCGAGCTGGTGAGGACCAGGAGCGAGATCAGTGCAAACATGGTGAACTGAAAACAGTCAAACGTCTAACGACGGTAAACAGGCGAGGAAGCGGTGTCCTTGAGCGATTACTTAATTTTTAAAAACGATTTTCCTTTTTTCCTCGCGGTCAACATATGAACACACCTTCCAGGAATTTAGATGTATGCGTTTTTTGCGAACTACATCACTCGTGATTTAATTATCAGCAGAATTATTTTATTAATTTGGACGAAAACAAGTTCCAGTGTAGAAAAACAAAATTGCCAATTAGAAAAAAATGATAAAAACACATACATTAGCGGAATTGATGTTCACGCAAACACTTCTTTATTCTAGAAGCGTTTCCGGTTCGGAGGCAATTATTTTACGGAATCACCCAGTAATTAGGACGACTAGAGTCGGTTTAAACGACTATTATCTCCAAGAGTAAATATTGTTCCACGTTAGAACGCAACAATTATTGGATATGCTTTGACCTCATCAGAATGTTATCAGTGAAACATTATTTGGAAGCGATTTCGAAGAAAATTGGATTCGTGGAAACGAATAGCGCGCACAAAAGCCTTTTTTGGTCGAATCTCGCAACGAGTAACGGCACAGCTTAATTAGCAATTATAATTATTATTATTTTAATGCGTTGGATTGAACAATGTTCATCAAACTAGTTTTGCACGGTATTTTCCTGTCCTCTGTCAAGGTAACGAATTTTTCTGCGCCTACCTCAAACGTTGTCGATTTTCTCGGGAGTTTTCTTCATGCGACTTTGACACTTTGGGCACTTCACAATGGGACTGCTCCGTTTCAAAATAGTCTCGGCGCTAAGTCACTCGCCACTGAGCCAAGATGATCAAACTGATTCTTATACAAACCTGTTTACAAACAGAGTACTTATTTGTGGTAGTAGGAATTTCCAACTCCAACTCAAAAGTTGACCTAGAGGTAAGCGCCAAATTTTAAATTTTTCTGCAGGCGACGCTTCTTTTTTGACTTTGTTTTCCAGAAAATATGGTACGGTAACGTACACAGTAGATCGTGAAAGGTGAGTCCATGGGGTCGAGAATTTTATCAATAAAATGTTGGTTACGACAGAAATAATTGAAACGGTCTACGTTTCAAGAATTAATTAGTTAATGCAGTTTCGTTAAGCTCGCGTAGGAATATTTTAACTGACTATACAGCCAGGTAGATAAAAAGTTGCTTTTACCAACACATGACTTGACAGAGTTTAAGATTGTTGTAAATGGTGACAATTATTCTATTCCATGTTGGTTAAGTAAATATACATTTAATGAAGGAGAAGGATTTTGTTTCTGGGACTACTAAAGGTAGGCCTAGGCACATCCAGTTGTTTAACAAGATGGTGTACGATCTTAAAAAGTGAGATTATGACATGCCACGTTGAAATCTATAATGGTAATGTTCACATCGTTTAAATAATTTTTTCTTCGTTTACTTATTTCAAGGATTCTCATATTTACGTAATCACATTAATAGTGATATAATTCTGTTATACCTACCGAGGATATTTTAAAATTTAACATAAGAGTATGATTTCACAGAATAAAACGGAACTCATGCTTGATCAGATACAGAATTGAAAGAATTAAAATGTAGGTAGCAGATTGTTGAGTGGGGAAGGACAACTGAAATATTTGAAATCATCATTCTCAAAATGCTTCTAAAGAGTCGATTAATAAACATAATTTGTTTAATTTTTATTGAAAGTAGTGTTAACAATGCAATCTCAAAAAGATACCTACGTCGATCCATATATGGAAGAGATGTTCACTTTTAGCTTTATCGCTGTTACAATTTAGTTAATTTTTTTTGTTCATCAGTGATATTGTTACTGCGTTGAAAGAGGACATAGGTACCTATCTCCTCATTCAACAGTTATTGTATTAATTTCTTGTGAGAAACTTTTTGCAGTTTATCTGAAATCGTTATTTAGAATTAACTTCAACAATTACTGCAACGTATTTTAAGAATGTTTGAATGCATGTCACGGGCAGCGTCTTGATTTCTTGAGAATAATAACTCGGTGATACAAATTGAAATGAATCGTTAATATTTCTTAGATTTTTCGGGTGAGTGTTTCTTAAAAATCGGGCAATTCCGAGACGTAGTGAGGAAAGTTTCCAAAACAAATAATAGCTTCATTAAAAAAATTACTCGAATTTTTTCAGGTCAAGATAAGTGAAAAGCAATTAAAGGCCTTAAAACTCTGCCAAGACGTATTTATTACTTCTGTCAAGATTAGATATTTAATAATTTATTTTTGACGATTTATGTAATAATATTTGCAGTTTGAAACTTTTTTAAACTTTTACAATAAACAAGATAGGACAAAACTATTTTAATTATACCGAGCGATCATTTAAAAAATAAATCGAGTTTGCTTTGGAGCCTAGGCTATAGCATGGGTTGCCATAGGTAACACGCCGACTCGATTTATTTTTTAATTGATCGATCATGTTGTAGTCTTTTTTAGTCAAATAAATACATACACAAATCTTTTTATGAAATTTAACGTCTTCATAACAATCGATCCCAATTTCGAAGCTACCAATCGATACTGTTCAAACTGACGTTGATATTATCTATTCTGTGACTTCTTCGTGCTGTTTCTTAAATATTATTTTAAATGACTTTTGAAAACTAACTAGGTAATTAGAGTTGGATTAATTTAAAATGAAACTTTGGTAGATACTGACTTCTTGACTTTATTTTTTACGAAAACACAAATACATACAAGAGTAAACATTACAAAAATTGTTGGAATGTTCACTTCCAATTTGGTAGAAAATCAGTGAAAAAACATCTCACAGCTCATCTTTTGGTAAGGAAAACGACCGCAAAATATTCAACCTGTTGCCCAGCTCAATTTTTTTCTTATCAGTCACTTTCCCCTCTTTCAAAATCTTGCTCAAGCGTCCAAATTCTTGGGTGACAAAACTAGTCCCGACCTCGACGATCTTCTTCATGAACTTGACATACACATTAGCTGTGCTCTTGTCATCTTGATCTGCCACACCTGCAACCTGCTCCGCCTCCTCCAGCTTCTTCTGCTTGTTGTCCGAGTTGATAAACTCTAAAGCTAGTTTGTCAAACTTTTCCAAACATCCAGGAAGTCCAATGTAGATATCAGTGTTGTCCTTGATCAAGTTGCGCAAGTTATCCAGCGTCCATTCCGCCGTCTTGGAAAACTCCACGTGGGGTTTGTCTTTGAGGAAGAGGCGCACTGCAGGGAGGTCATCTTTGGTGATGCCATACTTGAGGGCTAGGGGTTCGTTCTCTTTGTCGCCATAGTCCTTGACACCCACCTCGGCCAAGATGAGGTCTGAGCTCTTGGCCACTTCCTCAGCGAGCTTCGTAAAGACGTCGTGTTTCTCTCCATAAGGGTAGGCTACGTCGAATTTGATGAGAACGGCGTCGAATCTGGAAATTATCTTGTCGAAGTTGTACTCGTCGAGGGAGACGCAACCTCTGCACGCCTCTCCGGGGTTTGTCAGGGTGGAGAGGATCACGATCGAGCCTAAAAAGTAACTCCACAAATACATTATTTGGATTTCAACTCGAATTCATTGGATCGACACGTCGGAATGTGGGAAAGATAAACGGGCGATAAATAAAAACTCAAACTTACGACACGTACATCACTTGTTTTGTTTTCACCTGGCCACTTTTCATTGGTTGGAAAATTAGAGACCGTTAACCGTGGTGGCTAGATAGCGCACCTACCTTATCCTTTTAGGAATTTGGTTACTCGTTTGCCATCATGTTGGCATCACTGTATGTCATAGTTGCGTCTTGTAATTAGATATTTAAATAAATAGGTAATAGGTATATTATATTTCTTCAAACACAAACACAATCCTAGTAAGTGGATACTATTATAAATCTTGTCGAAAAAATGTCAAAATTACAACACGTAAAAAAAAATTAGCTTTTGTTTGTAGCCAACTAGTTTACAAATTAAACCTTTTCAATGGAAAAATTGTGGAGAAAATAACGTAGGTAATGAAAAACTGGACAGGTAGAAAACGAAACCACTGATTCCCAAACTTTTTCGGTCTGCCGGTCCTTCGGTTCCATAACTCTCTCTACTTTTTAGATGTGTTCTGTGCTTTTTAGTTGTTCGTTCACAACTGTTATGTTGTGCTTACTCCTTTATGGCTTTTTAGGACAAAGTGATGCCCTCGCATTACCACAATTTTTTTCAGCATCTCTAGAGTAGCCCAACTTCACCCGGGAATCACCGGATTTATTTTGAGAATCTCAAATAAACATTTTCACGTTGGCAGGATCATTATAAATGATTGTACCATCGAGACTAGTAATTTGTAATCCATGAATCCGAAATCGTATGTCGTTACTTGAACTCCACGCTCCAATAAAAACAGCTTGAAACACAGGTTAGATCTCGAATTCTCGACATATCAAACGCAAAAGACATACGGATTCAAATCCTTAGATGATTACAAAGTAATTTGAATGCTGGATTGCTGGTTGTAGCATAGCTGAGTAGTTCATGTGTACTTATGTAACAAGTAGTTTTAATGTGGTGTGGCATTCTGGCATTTGACAGCTGTCAGTTTTAAGAGTGGAAAGAAAGGATGAAAGGATCAATAAGAAGCGTGTTTTGAGATGGTGATTCAGACAAGTTTAAAAAGGTGTGATTAAAATAATTGTCCTTTGATGCCCCGCATTAAGTACCACATCATTCCGGACAAGATGGAGGAGGATAACGATCTAGGGGGCGAAATTACAGTGGTGGATGTGTACGACATTGCTTCAGACATCGGCAAAGAATGCGAGAAAATCATCGATCAATACGGGGCAGATGCTGTGACTTCTTTGATGCCGAAAGTGATCAGCGCCTTGGAGCTACTCGAAAATCTGGCAACGCGAAACGAACGGGAAAACACACAACTGAACGACCTCAGGTCAAAGATATCCCAACTGGAAAATGACAAGCTGGAAAAGGCCGAATACCGACAGAAGTTCGAAAAGGTGAGTGAGCATAGAGCGTCCCTTATATTACTGACTTGTTTGAAATGAAGGAATTGGAAGTCATCGAGGAACAGTGGCGCGCGGAAACCAAAGAACTGTTGGCCGTCGTGTCGCGTCTGCAGGAAGAGAACAGAAGACTAGCCAAGGATGCTAGTCCCAGCCATCAGCCGTTGTCGCCGACGCTTCAGCACGGCAATGGAGACGTGCTTCAGAAACTCAAAGACAGTGTGGAGAAGCAGAGAGATGAGATCAGAATTAAGGACAAATTGTTGCAAGACAAATGTTGCGACATAGATAATTTGAAATCGCAAGTGGAACGTCTCAATTCGACAAGTCGAGAATTGCGCCGAAAACACAAACTGTTCCAGAGCCAAGTGAGAACGTTGTGCGAAGAGAGGGCCGACTTTCTGGTACAACTCCAGGACCAACAGAGGGACATCATGGGGCTGAGGCAACGACTAGGGCTCGCGCAGAAAGAAAACGAGGATTTGACCAAGGTTCATATCATAAATATATTTGTACCAGTACAGGTGGCGCTAATTGTGGTTTTGACACATTGTACAACAATACAGACTCAAGGACGAAGGACATCAGCAAATATAAAAAGACTGCAATCATCTTATCACTAATAGTATATTTTTCAAAACAGATAATTAATATTAATATATGTATTAACAATTATTTACTATTAAGCATCATCGGACGCAGTCGGTAATTGGAAGGGTGATCGCTGGGGAAATCGCGATCCGTTTTTAACTTCAACACTTCATAGCTTCATTATTTATATAATGATAAATAAAAATTCGGCCCGGATCCGCACCGTGGCCTCTTTTTAAATATAAAATCTGTCACTAAAGATTTATTTTTTACATTGAGCTAATGAGAAATGTCTTCAGTGCGACCCACCCATTCCAAGTAATAAAGCCGTCTACGATTTAGACGACCCCAATCGACCTCGTTTCACTACTCAAGAACTCAAGGACATTCTGCACGAACGGAACGAACTAAAAGCCCGCGTCAGCGATCTTGAAGATGAACTCGAAACTTACCGACCCAAAAACAAATCCGAAACGTAAATATTAGACTGATTTTTTTTTTTTAGTTTCTTTGATTATTTTTTTATGATTTCTTCTAGAATTGCGAAACTTTTTCCGTTTATGGAAAAAATCGAAAATGCATGTGATAATATTTTAAGTTCAAAACAGTGAGTTTTTTTTTCATTTCTTTGGTTGACCGTGGAAAACAAAAGTTATTTCATAAATTGATTCGTACGGTCAGATTGATTTTAAATTTGCAAAAAAAAAAACAAGTCGCATATTAGTTTGACACAAACTGTCGTGCGAGTCAATCTACGAACCACTTTTGATTCTTCACAACCAACCGCCTTTCAAATTTATCGGTCGCACTATAGCACCTGTGAATTTTAGACCGGTGGACGAGGACGCCCCGGTGCAGGGCCCCCTCCCGTATGAACCGGACGACGCTCCGTGGAAGAAGTGTTCCGAGTCGGGGATACGGAAGTTGTAAGTATCGCATCCGAATCGACGATTGGTGATAAGAAAACGGACTTGCACGGTTTCAGTTTTCGAAAGATATTTTCCGAAGGCGGTAGCGGGGGCGGTTTTCCTAGGCGTAGCCTATCAACCCTCTCGAAGATGGCTCTGTCAGCTACTAACGAACCGGTTCCTGTTTAACGACAACCTGACTGTTCTACTCCCGAGAATCGAGATCGATCTGGCTGGCAACGTGCACCACTCTTTGTGATAGTGTTAGAGGTTATTTGTAAAGTTTAATGTAAAAAATGCGACAAAGTCTAATCTTCAGAATGGATATTTATTCACGCAGGGCTCGACGTATTTATACAAAACATGATGAACTACACCGCAGTACGATTTGTTCTCTCTATCAGTTGTACTGAGCGCTCTTCTTAAAAAAAAAGTAGTTTTTAACATATCTCGAATGCCGCACCATCGAAAAAAGACCACTAGATTTGTGGTGTGATTTTTTGTGTAGCGCGGTACATGCTTCCATTTTAAATTAGCAAAGGACATTTTCTTTATTAAATTATTATATGTCACGTTGTTTAGTATGTGTTAACGGATTAAAATTATATTACAATGTTTGTTAGGGGAGGACCAATTATGTAGCCATATCTAATGAAACGTGTGCTAGTTTATTTGTAAGGTGTCGGTTCTTGTATCAGTAGAGTATTTAAATTGTAGATGGGCGTAATTCGGGCAGTAATGTACGAATAACAATTTACTCATTATCGATCTATTTATTTGGTAGACGCCCACCACAATTTAATAGTATCAAACAGTAATTTAATTATATGATTTGGTGCTTGTCGAATACTAACAATTATTCCCTCAGTGCACTTTTATTTTAACTTGCACAGTTTCAATTTAGTATTATATCCACCTACCCTAAGACTTTGTAGAGGTGCCAAATGTAATGATAATTTTTTTTATTGTTTTGCATCACAATTGTGTTGTATTATTTTGATTGACTTTGTATTACATTTTTGAAAATACAGGTAGATCACTAAAAAGTATCATTTTGCGTGTCTAGTGGAACTGGTAATTCATATTTATTCAGCAGCCTCACGAACAGTTGTAATATTAAATAATGTTGAAAAACGATAACCAAAAACAAAAGATGGGTACAAGAAAAAAAATATTGAAAGGAGAAATATTTAACTAACAGTGTTTTCGATGAATAACACCAAAAACTGTTTTAAGAAAGATAAAAAAAGATTAAATTGTCAATTATTCAAGTGTAAAATACCCCAAGACCTTATCGATAAACTTTTATTTTACGAAAAAAAAGGTATGTTACTTATCAATAACACGGGAACCAGCTGCACAGCGCATATATAGTAATCAGTAATCACTAATCATCAACTGATCGGTATACCCTGCCTAATCCTAGTTAGTTCCAATGTTGTTACTTAAAGTAACAAAACTTACTTGCATTAAAATAAAAATTTGAATAGATTATTTCTTGAACGAGATTTAAAACAAACGCAAAATACAAGGTAACTTAAATTCATTCATGCAGTTTTCCTGTTATTGCAAAGTAACAAAACAAGAAGACGGCATTTATCGATGTAATAATGTGTGACTGGTGATTTTCAATTTCAATAGTCATAATTACTTAATTTACGATTGGTTTAAAATTCAAATTTGACAGGTGAAGGGAATAGTCATCTGTTCGGCATTGTATCTGTATGTTGGTTTGCCTATACGACCCAACGTCTCACGTTCAAATTCTTATTTGCAATTATTGTTTAAAAATGTAACGAAAACCTGTCTAACATTATCTGACAGAGCATGTTACGTGAAATGCTTAAATAAATGGAAATGTTGAGAGCTGCACTGAAATAGGTAAGTACGGTCGTAATTTCTATCGACATTCTTTGACCAGAAGAGAAGCTAAGCAGTGATTAAATTATAAAGAACACAGGATTCTAAAAACTCAATTTACAATTTTTCACGGTCTCCATCAGTGTAGTCAACTAAGACGCGATGTTCCAATCATTGAGCAAATTACTCTTTGTTTATGTTTTTCGCTTTTCTCTAATAAATGAGATAATAAGCAACTGCGATGTCTCGCTTACCGAAGAAATTCAAAACTGATCAATAATTCTACTATTGGAAAAAAATCCAACACCAAAAATATTATTGTTATTAATTTAAAAAAAAGAGAAGAAAAGTGAAAAGAGTGAGATGAAACATTAAAATTCCTGACGGATCGTACTGTATGAGATCGTGCACCATCTTGTCGAACAACAGGAAAATCTACGTGAATTTACAAAACACCTGTTTTTCCCCTTTGTATCGGACTAACAATATAAGAAACGGTAAAAGAAAATGAACGCGTCACCGTGTTAAATGTCTATTAAAGTCACCGTCTCGTTAAAATTAATTTCTTGGAAGTAAGCACGTGTTGATAATTGCAATAGATATGTTGTGGTGACTTTGCGCAGTAATAATAATAACAACAATAATAAATCCGATGCAATTTTATTCATGTACGTGATTTCTCGTAAAAACAACAACACCACCGGAATACAAATGATTCCGTTGTTGATGTCACGACGGTCATTTCAGTTTTGTGGAAGGAGTCTCTTTTGTTGACATTTTTGTTCACATGCACACCTACGATCACGGAGGAGCGGGAAAGCGTTGTTGCAATATGCCTCTCCTCTCTTGGAAAATAGATTGCATAATAATAGAGGGACACGAAGAGGGTGTATAATAATAATTAGAGAAATGACATAACAATTATTGAATGAGAGCGAAAGCATACAAACTAATGACTAAAAAGAGTACTTTTTTTGTTTTGATGGGACGATGCAACTCCGCACTTGCTTTTTTCTCGACTTTTTATTATGCACTCTGTGATGCTTGGAAACATTGTATGTATAATACGTGGTTTTTATTGTCTTTGTGAGAACATTTTCCTAATAGTTTAGAAAATTTCAAGTTTAGTGCTAATGCGATTAGCGATTATCCCCTCGGATAAGTTTCGTGACGTTAGTCTTTTGGGGTGCTGAATCATTGACAAATGTTGAATCAATTTTGTTTCAGATTCACTCTTCCATTTGCGTGAAGACGAGTACAGTTCACAAAAACCATTAGACTTATTTTATTACCAAACTATCCGTTTTTGTGCTGCATATTTCACCTTGGTTGTAATTTAACAACAACCAGCAATCCATGTTTTATAGCATTCATCTAAAAAACATGATAGCAGTACCCAGTGATGCAGTAAGACCACTTCGCATCTGTATTTAGACACTCCCATCCCCGTTGGTAAAAATAACAACAACATAAAAGAGAATAACAATATAATTAATATCCCAGCTGTTTGCAAATACTTTTGAATTTCATTTTAACTTAAGAAACAACACGGAAACGAGAAATTACATATGTATATGTATTACCTAATAAAATTCGAACAGATCTTCTTCTGTGTAAGTGTAATATTGTCTTTCACAAAGAATGTGTTGAGAATTTTGAGTAATATTTTTATCAGAAGTTCCCTTACCGCGTTGATACTGAGTACAATTTCTTTAATGTGTCAAAAAATGTAACACGGGATATTCTAGTGAAAGTGTGAACACCACAAAGAATGATTTGCGTAGAGTACAATACCATTCACCAAAGACTTCTCCAACCCTGAGACTTGAAGACTCACGACCTTCGATTTCAACTTATTAAAATTTGGTAGCGAATTTGAGCTTCTGGTTTGGTTGTTATCGCGAGAGAAGATTTCACAGCAAAAACAGAATAAACTATGCTTTCAATCTTCAAATGTCAATTAGCCACATCGAAATAAACAGATAAAGTCTTCACTTCTCTATTATAACATGTGTTCAATTGAAAAGTTCATCAAATTGGCTTTGATTTTTGTCGCTATCTTTGTCTAACCAACTTAATTTACGATGTTGTTGTCTCTTAAAAAATACAGTCATAGCCAACTTGATGAATAATTCAATTGAACACTTGTTATCTCTGCTATTACTCTTTAAAACAAGTTCTAGTATTCCCTTCAGCATATTCATGAAAGATATAGGTAGGTAGTACTTAGGTAGGTATAATACCATATTCGTTTTCGTTTAATACAAATGTTTGTTAAGTTTACAATGTTTTGATGTCTTGATCGATATTGTTTACATCATTTTGCAAACATAAGTACACCAGATATGGTTGTGTTAACATGTTCTTGTGTTTTTTCATCTTTCATTGTTGAAATTTAGACAATTTCTTTTCATATCGACCGTAATTTACTAATTCGATTGAAACTGTATCGATTTTCTATATTTTTGGAAAACTCCCTGAAACAGCACTTTTTAAGCTCCCCCCACCTCATTATGGACTACTACGCCCCTGAGCATGACTTGTTTGTGAATTACTCGAGTTACAAAACGTGATTAACGTAGTAGATAATACCTACTATAGGAATTACATTTCTACTACATTTCTTTGATTTTTTAACTGTGGTAGCTTTTTCATCGTGCGACGGTATTATCAAGACAAGACTTCGCCACCCCTGGACACAGACAGCCCCATCTATCATCCCCCGAGGAAATTCCGGTGCAGTTAGCGCTCCTGCTTTTTCGGCGATCGCGATCCCCGTCCCGAAGTCCGATTTTCCACAACAAACATAATCCGGGAAAGCGATTAGGAATTGGAAGTCGGTGCGCACTCTCACCGTCGCAATCGATACCACCGGCAGAGTTCAAACTGGTGCGCGCCACCATTTCTCCAGTGTGAACACGGCTTTGCGAAGACTACCGTCGGGTTCAGTGCGCTCAGCGATGCTGTATCAAAGCGGGCCGTGCTGGTTGTTGTGTGTCGGAATGTCGTGAAAAGCGCACGGAAAATCGCTCAGAAACCCATCGAAAGGACCTCCTCCCCCGAAAAATACGCGTCCCGTGTGCAGTGCCCCCGAGTCAAGTCTCGAGTGTGTGATCTGGAAGTGTCAGCGGCGTTGCAGTGTTCCGCCGAAATCGGGTGCATCTTGACTGGATATTGTGGTTTTTTCACTTTGTGGGGATAAGATAGTCGCTGGTTTCGGCGGTTCAGTCGGTGTTGCAATCAATATCGACGGTTTTCGGCCAAAATGTGAAGAATCTATCATGTGACAGGTAGGAGGTCTCGTTTGTTTTTTCAGGGCGGCAGCGATTGTTTTGCGATTATTGCCAACCGTAATGTCGGTTCCACCCCTATTGCCTTCCCCGAAAGTGATTTACCGAAGATACGATTAGGCATTTCATTCTGATTACATTATTTAACCTGTTTCAAAATGGCCGACACCACTGGTATTTTATACCTAGGTACAAAAAAAGTTAAGGTGTGCTGGTTGAATACCAGAGCACTAATGTTACGGAGTGTTTAAGATCGGACGCACACTCTCGACAAAGAATTGTCCGGTGTGTTCGTCACAACTGCTTATTCCTAATTTCGGTCTAATTAATGGGCGTAACGCGATCCATCTTATTTGTATTTGCCACACTGAAATTTAAATACATTTAATAAACAAGTAAATATTGACTTGTACAAACAGATACAGGTCTGCAAACATCAGAATGCAAATAATCCTAAAGATTGATACGCCTACTTTGACGGATAACTGTCAAGCAGCCGAGATGCATCTTTGGACGTGCATCCTCCTTAAAAATCTCTTCTTGATGACGAAGCTTGCGTCGAACTTTTTACAACTTTTTGTGCAACTCTGAGATCGTTGAACTGCAAGATCAGCGAATACAGATTTGTGACAAAAAGGACTCGACTTTTCATCCCGTTAAGTGGGAGTAATGTCTCATTAGGAGCACTATGCACCGGTTGTTTTTATGTTTTTTTTCGTCACCTACATACTCACAACTTCAAGTTTTAATCGATGTTGGTTTGAAAGGAGTCGTCTCTCCAGCTTTTCATATTCATCTGTACGCTCTTTCGTCGCTGATGAATGACCTGAAGAAGAAAAAGGACAGGTCAACACCGAAATAGATCTAGAACACACAAAACCTCTATGTGATCGGTTACTAATTGTAAAAGGCAAAACACGAGAAATTTCCAAAAGGGACGACCGCTGACCTTGGACGCATGGTCGCCAGGGTAAAAACGAACCGGAAAGATGACGTCGAGGGTGGTAGATTTCGTGACGTTCCCTTTGGAAATATTTGTCCCATTTCCTGAGACTCTCGTGCCCCTATAAGATCGCCTTGTTTGTCAAAATCAGGTTTAATTGAAATTAAATGGCGGCGCTGTTCGCTAGGATTTATGAAAATGGGTTAATTCTATTAACATCTAGATAACAAAAGAATTTTTCAGGCGAAGTGGATGACCACTGTTAAGAAATTAAACCGTATTGACTGTTCCCATTAGGAACTGCTGATTCACTTTTTTTAACAGAAAATCCCCAACGTTCCTTATCGTTTGTCGGTGTTTGCCAAATTTCGTTAGAAACCGAGAGAAAAAAAAAATTGAACGCTCACGAAGTGTACTGAAAGGTGGGGACGACAAACTTGTCAATAAATAACGATTCAACAGGTACACTGTTGTGACGTCATCGAAAAAGGGTGATATCAATGGTTCGATTCATTCTCTCGTTTACTTGTCACGTAAAATGTACCCACCTTGGAAAGTTTCTAAATGTTATCGAAAAGAATCACCTTTACAGAGCAGAAATTTTGCGAGGAATTAATTCGAACGCTTGGGCAAAAGATTTGAAAGGTACAAAGACAAACTGTCACGGATTTGGGACGCATTCTTGGCTCGTCACCTTTTGTTGCAGCTCAGCTACCTACTTTAGTCACATAGAGGATTTATATTATTGATATATTGTCCGTCGATACAATAAGGAAACGTGTTTATAAATTTCATCCTAGTATTTACCCGAATCACGTTCGAATGTGTTCCACCAGGTAGTTTGTGCACACCGTGCCTTGAAACAAGTTTACAAAGCAGGGTCGGCTGTTTGGGGGCTACAATTAGTCAAAAAGATTATGGAACTGGCTAAGCTTTCGTTTTCATGACGGGACTGAAGTCCAATAATTTATTCAAACTTTCGAACAAAAGCGTTAAATTATTTAAAGATGACAATATGTTTGTCATAAGTAAACTGATAAGGTCTAGTGTTTCAATAAGATGAGGACATGCGGAAGTTGCGTGTTTATCACTAAATTTGCACATTACAGGGTTAAAAGCCATATTTTATGAGTTCAAATTGCAACAGATATGATTTGGATTAGTGATTTTAAGTAAGTCGAGTCAGTTTTCGTTTCTAGGAAACACAGACGAATGTCCACACTTCCCAAGTCTCTACAAGTCAAGTTTTGTGGCGGATTCTGACAGATAGATGTGATAAATTAGTTATTTTTGAACTCACTAACTTCAAAATGATATTTCGCAAACGCAACAGTTAACCACGAACGTAGATTTCGCGCACTAGCATTGGTCTTTTGAAAGAATGAAAATAAATCGCTATTAATTCGATTGACATTTGACACTTGGACAAGCACCATCTATTCACTAAATTGGAAACTATTGGGTAATAATTTAAAAATGCTAATGTTCGTTTCAAAAAATATTGTACAAAGCTCGACGCGCGAAGACGTATTCGGCACATTCGCGCAAATGAAGCACTCGCTCCTTCGTCGCTTGTGTCTCAAATAATGCGTTCATGTGCAAAAATGTCTTCTCGCACTCGGTTCGTAAATAATTATGTATTGTCTGTTTGCTTCTAAATAAAAATGCTTTACGTAATGAAACCAGTGCGGTAATGAACTACATTACGCAACTCAAATGACTGCAAATGAATGTGGTTATAAGGTTTTATCCAAGCAGCCGTAGATAAAAGGGGTTTTATAGGAATTTATTCCGGCAAAACACCCGGAATGGACGAAGGCCAGAGAAACTGAGCAAGAGACTGGTTCTATAATTTTAACTGGTTTGTGAAATTAAAATTTTCAGTTAAGTGTACATATTGGTATTAAAAAGGGGGCACGGCATCGAGGCCGGATTTTTATTTTATTATGGTTTTTATGCGACATTACGAATTACACACAATACTGAAAATCGAGTAATCAAACAATGAAGTAATACTAAAATTACAACGGAACGCGGTTTCTCTTGGCGGTCACCCATCCCAACAATGACCGCACCCGACACTTCACCGATCGAATGATGATAGTCCTGTCAAAGTAGGGGCATCGTATTATTATTATTATTATTACATATTCTCACAATAATTCACTCGTAGAAGTTGTTTAGGACAAGTTTTGTGGCTAAAAACGAGTGTTAAAAAAGGTTCATAATAATTAGTTTTGGGAAAATAATGTGTAATATCTAGTAATACATTCTGAAATTTTAGCGACATTACTCTTTGTTGTGGTTATTATTTGAACTTATTTAATTATTATTATTAATTGATAAAGTGGATCATTTGATGTTATTTCACCTCCGAGTGGATCGTCAATTTTTCAGTTTTTTAGCGACTACACAGCCTCAAGAAGGTCATTTTTTTAAACGGACAGAGCGTTCGTTTCAAGAAGTAAAATAAATTGACTAATGCGAGAGTTGCAAAACTGGTTCAGGATAATTTTAGATCACCGGAAAGTAATCGACGGATTATTTGTAAATAATAATTAAAGGTAATTCCAACAATTTCGAAATATTTTCATAACGTCTAGTCAAAAACGCATCCCACTTGATACCGCCTCCGAACCCTGCAATTCGCACCAGTAATGATCAGGATTTTTGACTAAAAGCTTTGAAGAAATTTATGGGCTCTTCGGATAATTTATGGTCGATGGGAGTCACGCGTTCGAAACAATCCATCGAAACGTGTAAGATCGTGAACGTGAAGTTACCATTTCGTTATTGCTTTAATTAAAATTTTTCCGATGCCGGAAACATGTGCGCCTAAGTAACGTACGATCAGAAAGTTTTCCCATCAAGTGGGCTACCGGGATCGTCACGCGTTTCTCACATTAATCCCGTACTCGTCGATTTTGACGTTGTGTCAAAAACAATTCTTGTTTGGGCCATTTTGACCGACTTCCAAAGTGAAAATCTCAAAAATGCTGTCGCTTTTCGACAGAATACGTTATGAATTTTTGACAGTTTGACGAGACTTCTTTTTGAGCGCCCGCTATCACTCACCAGACCCCCTCCACCGAAAGGGGAAGAAACACAACTTGATCCCATCACATAAACATAATAAAACGACCCATTATTACATGGAAAACAGTAGTGAGCGTGTAACATACCCATAAAATCTCATTTCCGCGTGTTCGCTTCCCTTATTTCATTTTTAACAGCTTTATTAACTAATTATCCCCAATAAACATGTCAGTGCATTAATACAACGACTTCCTTTGGGTATAGGTATATTAATAACTTGCGGTATTGCCGCAGATGCGGCGCAACAGGGATCTAATCTCTAATTATTTCTTATTTTCCTTGATAACAATAATCATAAAAATAACAATAAATAATAAATTGGTGAGATTAATTTTGGTATGTTCTGAGTAAGTTGTGATTCACCGTTGCCAAATCATTTTAAAATTTACGACATCCTTCCTTGCTTTATCGATAAGATTTCAAAATTCGTGTGTTTGACAACAGATGTTCCAACACACACGTAATCGGTTATGATTCTGTTTATTCCTACGACAGTAAAAGAATATCGGAATTTTCTCGACATTAGTACAATTAAGCGGCCACATGTGTGGAAAAAGCGTTCGCCAAGCATGCTGTTCGCTTGGTCGGACGGAAAGTGTCAAAAATTTCCAACGCAACAGAGCAGTAGTTCACTCCAGTCCTAAGCTATCATCACGTGACCGGAAGAACAGACGAAAAGGAAAAAAATAAAACGGTTTTCTGTAACAAAAACACATTCAATAACGTTATTATAATGAAAGTAACGGTGAAGCTGAAATTATTGTAACAAAAATGAAGAGGCCGTAGGTAGAGCGTCTGCGACAATCTCCTACAAATTGAAGATCGTGCCGAAAAAGTAGGCAAATCACGAGAGACGCGCGCAGCAGTACCCCAGGTACTATTCGAAAGGATTCCGCAGCAACGAAATCAAACGAAACAGTTAAACCGCGAATCGGTGAAGTTTTTCCGATTAATAAAAGGTACGGTCGCTTCTTTCAACTTTGATTAGTGTGCTGCAGTACCAGAGGCAGTACCTGGAAATAGTCGCAGCTTTGTGAAGAAGGCTCACTGACAAATTTTCAAAATCGCTTGAGCATTTCGATCCCATTTATTATTATTATTATTATCATCATCATTATTTCGTGTGCGGCTGTCTTTAGGCGTTCCATGCTTCACTGGTCGGTAATTACAGGACGAGAAGAGAAACATTATTTATGTTTATCTCTAATGGCAAAGCTGTGAACTGCACTTGTATTTTTTTTTTCATTTTTGATATCTTTCGTCACTCCTTGTCGAGTCAGTTGCAGGTGTGACGATGATATGTAGACGCGTCCGATGCACAATCGTTTATTCTATTCATCGGGAATGAATTTAACATGTGCATATGACAAATGGAGAATTTCGAATGACACAAGTTTCTTCAGAAGAAGAATGGAATTCAAGAAATATGTGTGTAGTTTAATACAATAATAATAACAGACATTGTAAAAAAGGAGATGATGTCGCTAAACCACCTTTTGTGTTCATCAAGAGCAACTTCTAATTACAAAAAATGTCTCAATTTAAAACCTTGGGAATGCAATTATTTGGTCCGGCAACCATAAATCATAATTTGATCTCATGAAAAGAATTTTCTTGGCCGCGTCCCGTGTATTTTTAGCATTAGAAGGATGGATGCCGCCCGGTTAATTATTTTTATCGTCACTCCGACAAGGAGAAAATAGCCAGCTTCCGGTATTTATAAATTTACGGCGTTCTTTATATTACCAAAAGGGGTATAAAATTCGTGTGTATATTCGTTGGAAATACTTGACTGCCGCTGCATGTTTATTAGACAATTAAAACAGTTTGAAAGATAAATATTAGGAATAGGTGGAATGTAACATGAAACAGATGGCCGACCATTATCATCTAGAGTTGTTTACGATATTCCTCTGAGTCTCATACATCATTCCGCTATAAATAATTTTATTATTGCACGAAAATATGATTTCATATGTTGAAACGAAGAACGGCGAATTTGGAGCGCACCCCCGAGGCGTACCTGTTTCTCACTGTGCAGATGTCGCAATCGGAAAGTCGTCTTTCTAAAAATCTAAGAAAATGATCCCAACAAGCCGTGTAGCACCCGCTTAAATCGAAATCTGATTTATGAGCCGTATTGGTTCATTTTTCACTTTGACTAAATCCAACAATGTACATTTTACAACGGCGGTCCAAATATGACCGTGTAATTCCAGTTTACAATACCGACGGCCTAAATGGTTCCGAAAATTCCTAAATAAATAACCCAGTAGTGGCAACTGTTGACTATTTTGCCAGGACCTTTTTCATCCGTGGCCCTAATTTCTGCGAGCAGAAGTCATTATGGGACGGCGGTGGCAGATGTGTAGTTCCTCCTTTCACAAAAGAAAATCCAACCCAATTGCCGGGGTGGATTTTCTGTGGGGGAATCACACACATCGATACTTGCGCCACACGCTGCGAAAGCTTTTGCTGCTTTTGTACTTTTTTTTTCATTTGTAAAATTAAAATTTTCATAACAAACATAATAATAATGAAATGAGCTGCATCAGTTGTCGGTACTATCGGTTGTTTTGTTGTTTCAGAATGAAATAGCAGTCAATGGTGAAGTCCGCCACTTACGGCAGGACGCAACATTAACCCTGCACAATCTAAAGACATAGCAAAATGGATCTGGTGATGCATCTGTTGCCCCTGCTTGTAGTGTTGGTCCAACAAGAAGCAGACGCCGAACAAGGTATGTATTCAAGTGGTTGAAATTGTCAATTTTATAATTTTGTAAAGTGATGAATTTCATGTAGCATCAGGAATCTGTTGTGGAATATTTTCTATTAACTAGGTAATTCTTAACTACAGTTACTCAACGCGGCGCGTACTGATCGAACAAAGACTTACATACAGAGTAGAGACATAAAAAATCACATATAATAAAAACCGTATCAAATCTGATAAAATCATTTGTTACAAGTCGTCGCGTCGGTATTATTTTCAAATTATTAAAATCATATTAAAAACCCATCATCAGCAAATTAACTTTTGTTTTTATAAACGTTTTAACAACGCAAGTTATTGCATAGACAAGCTAACGAATGCTGGACCGAAATAAATTGCTTGTTCTTCAGTTTCTGTTATTGTCTACGAGTTAATTCAAGGTGAAGGTGTTACTACAGACAAGTTTTAAAAACGCTGCAAATACTTGCGACGAAATAAGGATCGGAGGGTGTAGCCGCCATGGACTGTAGTTTCCCGTAAGATAATGAGAATAAATTTTTTTCCTAAACCTTATAGTTATCCAATTAAAATTATTGAAAGATTTGACACAAATTTCGTTACCCGCCTATGGGGATTACTTGCTTCGCCGATGCTGATAAGCGAAGAACAAAAAACAAATGCAAGAAAACTTTCACTTGTTTCTTGCGACTAATTGCTGCGGCCGTTGCTGTAACCTATAATGGAAGAGAAAAAAGAGAATCGTATGGTAAATATTAAATGAAAATAATTTTAATAATAAATATTTTAAAATGACCCGAATGAATCGCTCATACCCAAATAATGACAAAATGTCTCCTGAAATTAGTAGTAATCACTAGCCACTACAAGAAGTGTTCAAAGTGACCGCCGTTATTGTCAATACAATAATGAAGGCGCCGACGAAATGATTTTTCCACTCTTACCAGCATTTCTCTGTTATTGCGAATTGTTGTGGCAGCATTTTCCGCCCGTTTTCTTAAAACTTCAGTTGTCAATTGGGATCGAATATACCAAGTCCTTCATGTGCCCCCACAAGAAATTACACGGAAATTATCTAGACCCGAGCAGCACTCCCGACGCTTCACCATACACCAACACAATATCTATGTATTCACAACTCGAAAATAAACTCGCCATTTTCACAAAATTTTAGGTTAAATCACAGAATCAACACGTAAACACCTGCCTTGTGGAGTCGGACAAAACTAACTAAAAACTACACCTCTGCCGCAGAGTGGAAAAACTGTATTCTAAAAACACAATGTTTTGCTTTGATTTTACAAAAAGTATTATTTCACGGTCACTGTCATTGGGTTAAATAATTAGAAAATGCGAGTAAATAGACAGCTCGTATTCGAATGCAACGTTGTGTCAAAATTTTAAAGCAATCGGTGAAGAACTTTCGGTGATTTACTCGTAATATTTTGAACAAACGAACATTTACATTTTTATTGTAGTGGATTTTCGTTTTTTGCCATTACTAATAGCGCAAAAGATCGGCCAAACCTTTAGGAATTTAATTAAAAAAATTCAATTATCTGTTTCCAATGGTTCAGGAGTTATAAATTTTTTAATGAAACCCTCGTAACCCCACTTTTTTGCGAAAAAGATGAAAGGAGATTCTAAACTCGAAATTTAACTTAGAATCCAATTTTGAAGTCAAAATGAGACCTTTCCATTAAAAAAAAATAAAGATGGCGTAGATTTCCGGTAATTCCGGAAGTGTCGCCATTTTGAAAATATTTTGGGTAGTCGATTATAGTCAGCTACCAATTTTCATATATTATACAACTAGAGGATTAAAATTCTCGATTATACGAGACGTGTGGCCCGGAAACACCACGAGATCGTAGATCGAGTGGTGTTTCCGGCAACACGTCGAGTAATCGAGAATTTTCCATCCTCGAGTTGTATACGGGTAGACTATATCATGAATAAAATAAATAAATAAACAGGTTCCCGAAACCGACTGGGCGCATTCAGTAGCAGAGCGATTTAATGTGACGTTAATGTGACGGCTAGCGCAAAAAAATTTGTAAGTTAAGGCGGCGAGCGAAAATACAAAGGTTGGTATATTCGAATATACAAAGGTTCGTATATGTATTCGAAATCGCCCTGGTTACTACAATAACCGCTGTAATACATGGTAACTAAAGAAAATCAAAGATTCTTATTGGTTCATAAAGTAATGAATGATATAGTCATATTAATACGGTTTTGGGAAATCAGAAAGTTTGTTTCTAACGAACGGGGTACGTGAATCACCCTGTACAATATAAGGTACATAACAATACGCGCCTATTCTAATGCAAGGTTGTGTCAAAATTTCAAAGCAATCGGTGAAGAACTTTCGGATGTAAACATAATTTGCTTTTACGCCACAACGCGGAAATAATTGAAAACATGCTTCTGGTTCGTTGTTTCGGCACGTATTACAGCCAAAAATACAACAATTTGTTTTGCGGATCTTATTTTTAGTCATTTTTATAAATAAAATTCGATTAAACCGTCATTTTGTCTAAAAAACACGAACCACTTTAACAAACAACGGCTTGGGTATGTTTTGACATTTTGCACACAATTCTCACCAGATGTCTCACTGATAGCTGGAATCGCCAATAGTTTAATTTGCCGAGACAAGCAAAATGTCAAAACTTTTCATTTCTTACGTCAGACAAATGACATTCCTTGTGTTAGACATAACCTATTTGAAAAAGTATGCCATTAAAAGTCGAAAAAGCCTGATTTACATGTGTTAAAAATAGGAAAATTGAGTGCTCGTGATTTTTATGATGTACTCGATTTTTTTTTTGCAACCGACTGTACATATCGGGTGATTCAAAATGATTGTGGATAAATATGGCAACTATGCAAGAAAATTTATATGGCAACTGTGTGGGTAGGATAGTGTTTGACATTTCTTTGACAGTTCATATTTGCGCAATTTTGAAAATTGTCAAGTCAATGTGCAGTGGTATAAAAAAATGCACCAACGCGGTCTCAAGTTAGTTAAATGAAGATCGCCTTGAATGCACGCGTATGAAATGTCATACAAATAATGTCAACTCTATTCTACCCACACAGTTGTCACATAAATTGTCGTACATAGTTGCCATATTTATCCACAATAATTTTGAATCACCCAATATTTACCGCCATTAAGAAATTTAATCGATAATAATATAACAAGACCTTGTTTTTTAATCGGATACATTTTTTTATTTCACAAAAACTTTTTGGTGATAAATTTACGAATTTGAATTGGAAATTTTTCTTCTGATTAGAGTATGTAATTACATATACGAAAAACTTTTTTAAAGTCAAACCGCTACAAAGAGCTTCTCAGAAGTACAAGTCTGGAATATCTTTTAAATTTATTATTGAAAAAAATAACAAATCTATTAGGTAATGCATGAAGTTTATAATATTTTTGTTTTACAATACATACAAACATTGCCCCGAATGCTTGGAGCGTTTCCACGTTGAATGGCAAGGGAAATCCTTCGAATAGCAATTTCTTTTATTTTGAATCTCCTTATTTAAATTTAATTTTTAAATTCACCAAATTTTCAATTGATTTCTCTTTTAACTGTTTTCTTTTTAAATCAATTATCTTCAGTCAATCTTCATGGTCTGAGAGAAGTTTCAAGTCACAATCGTAGGTACAAACTCTTGTTTCGCTTCGACCGACTGACTATTTCTGCGGCGTCACAATAAAAAAATGTTTAAAACTCGTTAATTACCAGAGCGATGGCACCGACATTTGTCTCTGGGTGTTAAGAAATCTCGTTATTTTTAAATATTTCATCTCTTCTATTTTTAACCGACGACGTGGTACAACACGAAGATTTGTCTCGGTGTCGTCGCCGTTTTTAATCAAATAATCGAAAGAAACCGACCGATCTAGCGGTCGAAGAGTCGTTTGCGATTTTGATTCGCGTCAGAATCCAGGAAAAAGAACACCCGGAGTGGTAATACATAATCCGTCAAACGGTGAAAGTAACAACGACAACCAGTCCCAACCTGATCATAGACGGAAATTGTTATTAAAATTAATTACAAATCATTTATCTTTGCATACGGTAACTGACATAGAAAAAGCATCGATGGCCGTTTCGATTCCGATATATCAAGATGAACAGTTCTGCCAGATCATGTTTGTCCGAGTCGCTTTTTCCGAACAAATTAATTTACTTTCTATTAATTAACTAGGTAAATGAAAAAAATTAACTAACAAATTGCAAAGTTGCATAATGAGCAATTACGAAAGTTGGCGAAGGAGCTGGGAAAGGTGTTCACGGTGGCCCTAAAAGGCAACGGCGGTTTTAATTTTGTTAATAACTTTTTTTTTATTCTCTCAGTTCTAGCAAAAACGTTGAAAGTGTAGATTTGATGTTTTGGGTTAGTTTTTTTTGAGTCATCGTGTGAATGAAATCGACAATTAACTCGCGAGTGAATGAGGGATAGTAAAAATTAATCGTGTGTACAGGTGTACAGGGCGATTATTGCTCAGATATGGCAAAGTTTCCGGTGATTCAATATGAAATTCTTGGTGGGCTACGAACCACTTTTACGAGGCGCGTATACAGTGCGATAAGTGTAGGTAGGATTCAATATGGATGCGTGTCCCCTAATACATATTCTGGGGCAGTAAACATCCAGTATAAACAACCACATCTCATGAATATCAGCCGTCGTGGAAATCGACGAGAAAAGGAAGGAGAGTTCCATCATCATCATCAAAACCCGACCTTAAGAGCAGGTAGTTGAAGCATCAATGTGCGGCCTAAGTGGCAAAGTCTGGAGGTATTTCAACTTCAAAGGATACCCGAAACTGAGTTTAGAGGAAGAGAGCACGGCGCGGTCCCGTACAGGTCCCCGGGGCATAAGAAAATCGATACGAGACAGGTCTACCAGTGCACATCTCGACACGTTTCAAGTGCCTCCTTCTGTTGTTATTGTATGGATATGGCGAAAATTTACCACCGATCCGAAACTAGGTTCGCGAATTTTTACTCGATCGCGGGAAAGCCACAGGAATGGGAACGTCATAACTCATAACCCTTATCCTGGTTATATAATTTTTGGAATGTACGTCTTGGATGTGGTCATGACGGGGGACGAAAATTCGGATAAACCAAAATTACGAATTCGAGAGCACGAATTTCAGACAAAATGGAACTTTTAACGTTGAAATATGTATTTTGGACGGAATACTACTTTCATGAAGTCACCACAGCAACACTGTTTTACATTTGTTGGATTTTTTTCAGATTGTAAAAAAAACATGATTCATCCGAGTTCGATCAACTCGTAAAAATACGGAGCGATCAACAATTACTTAGATAAGGGGCGGCTATGACTTTGACAGTGTCAGATTTTTCGTCTCACCTAACAAACGTCAAACAACTGTCACTATGAATCAAATTTTAATGCAAAAATGGTTTTTACTTCAGGACATAAAAGATTAATCGTACTTTCGTAATGGTGTTTTCAATAACGAAGTAATGGACATACAGCGTTGTTGCTTGTTTGGCCGAGTTTCGGCAAAAATTTCGAAATTTAAATTGTAACGTGTATATGCAACCAGAAATACGACATACGGCCGAGATTTCAATGGCTTCTTTGATCTAAATAATTGTTCGCACAATTTTATACCTAGGAATTAGAATAACCTGCAGTAGATGTTACCAGCAGGATTTTTTCGGAGATAAGTACGTACAATACGTCATATTTTCAAATTTTAAAACGAAATAGGTACTAGTTTCTAGATATGATTTTTATCTTTTTAAATTTTGGTGTTTCAATACTATACCAAGAAAATCACTTACGGCACGCAACACCGTGTTGTAGGTATTTTTCAACAGGAATTGAATTCAAGCCTCTGTAACATTACACATGGTTCTTGTAGATTTTGGGAAATTTTCCATAGTCGTTTTTATGTCCTTCCAAATTGTTCTTATGAGTTTTAAATCTGAGCGATTGTTTTTTAAAGAAATCTCTGTCATAGCATTAAGTACATTCTTTCATGGTTAAAAATGCACCAATTAGATTAGGTACTCTACCCATGGAGAAGCGCAGTCAGGATGACTTAGAGATCATAATAAATTACACATTAATTTTCATCGTGTGGACGAACCTAGATTTAGTGTCACTTGCTGGGGTCCTAAACATATAGTCCTCTTTTTTAAAATCTCTTAGTTTAATGTCAATTAAACATCTTAAACGGCTCCTGTTAAAGAAATTATTACTAGTAATTTATTTGTAAATTGAGAAGACATTTGTAAACATAAATTGTAAACTCTGTCCACTCATAGATTGATTGACATAAATGTTACTAAAAATGTTCACTCTACGCTACAACAAATAGATCCGGCGCGAAATTTAAAAAAATGGAAAGAGCAGATTTATACACGTGATGTTTTATTATTATTCTGCATGTTTGCAGTTAGGAAAGACGAAAGAAAACTTCAGTATATAGTAGGAGTAATACATATAGGTTTTATTAATATGCAGGGTGTCTCAAAATCCGCGAATTCCGAATTCAGAGCGTGGCAGGGAAGGACCCAGTGGAGCTCGAAAAATACTTAGAAAAAAAATTCCCACTTCCTGAAAATGATATAAGCACTTTAATTTTAATTTCAATTTATTTTAATATAATTCTAGATACGTTGCCGTTCCATTTTTAAGAAAAATTACAAAAATTTAAGATTTTTTTACTCCAAAGTAAAGCTATTCTTCAAAAAAATGTTTTACGTTATTATTTTCCACAATCATCTACACCATAAATAACAATAAACACTGAGCTTTTCAGCCTGCATGGGAAGAAAACGCAGTTCACAGAGTGCACCTTCAGACCAATGTATCTTTGTGGGGGATGTCCCGATTGTTTTTTTTTTTAATTTCCATATTTGGACTACTGAAGTGATCCCCTACAACGCTCTGAATTCGGAATTCGCGAATTTTGAGACACCCTGTATATTATTATATCCACCATCTTTAAAGTAAACACTAATCTAATATTAATTTCTCTCAAAAATTACCTACAATTGAAAATTAAAGTCACTGTGGCTAAACACAAACAAGAGATTATTTATTTTAATATTTCATGCATGAACATGCATAGCGCACAGCCACCTACGATGGTACAATCATTTATAATGACCCGTACATACAGGTCGCTGAAAAGTATGGATACAGCTAAATATTTTCAGAACGGTTTACCAGAACTCGTTGAAATTTGACACACAGTTAGAAATGTTTAAATTCTATCATTTCAATTTTCTAACCTCATTTATTCTGAAGATACAAGGCTAACTTGATTTTTTTTAAATGGCAAATTTAATATTTTTGAAAAGAGTATTTTTTTGTGAATCACAACGAAACGTCAAGCTAATTTTAAAGATTTTAAGCGATTTGCAGCCTTTAAGGAGCTCGTCGAACAAAAAAACGTTGTATTCAACTCGTTCTTGTGTAAATTGGGCCTTTTTTGGCATTCATGGACCTTTAAAACGCTCGTTTCACTCGCGTTTTAATCTGACCCATTCATGCCAAAAAAAGCCAAATTTACACACGAACTCGTTAAATAAACATGAAGCCCAATTTCCGGAAAAAACATTACTGCAAAACATACTGATTGGTAAAAAACCATGAATGAAAAGTGCAATACGAGGGGAATAAAAACATTCGGTTTTTACGATTCCTGTTTAAAAAAGTTTTTAGGTTTATAAAATTGGATTCAACATGAACGGCACGTCAAAATAAAGGGGGGACAAATGGCAATTCAATTTTGCAAATATGTATTCAAAGAAACTTAATTTAGAAACGTAATTAATGAGTACTATTACCAGTTAAAATAAATGCACTTTTTTCTGTTACATCCTGTATGTATATCATTTAAAATTTAAATTTACAGGCTTTTAAAAGTTTTTAAGCAGTATGCGTTAATTTTGCGTCGAGGTGTACATACATTGTTGCATGAATTAGGCAAGTCGACAACTATGTATTTTCATACTTTTTTGATGACTTTTCTGATCCTATGAAATTTTTTTATCGTTTCAACAAGTACAGTTTGTATAGTTAAATTTTAAAAATACCAAACACTTATTGGAGCTTGTGATAGGTGATTTTCGAACTTCCCTCAACAGTTCATCCCACAATTTCTCATTTGAGACGAGATCTGGAGATTCGGGAAGCCAATTGTACTGGTTTCAGGTGGCATATTTGAAATAGACATGAAACATTCGACATTTTCCACAAATTCGTGCTTGTCATATATTATGATCAGTAATAAAGTGATGTTTGATTTTTTTTTAAATTAAAAATACATTTTTTTAAATTAAAAATACATATTTTTTTAATTAAAAAAAAAAAAACAGTAGTGTATGATTGTTCAATTAAAACCGTGATAATCTGATTGACTTTATGCTGTTTTGTTGCAGTTGTTCTTTTAGACACAACAGGAGAACCCACATTGGACTGGACCCGCTACCCTTACGGACCTCAAGCGAATACGCCAGGGGTAAGTTTTTACGATTCGTCCAAATCAATTCTACGCTTAGCTGGATTTAATCATTTTTCGCGTATTCGTTTGCACCATCAAGACAAGATATTTTTTAATCGAAACATTTGTTGGTTCAGCTCCTACTGTGATGAGTGATGACTGTGACAAGAAAAAACTCGTTTCGGTCCTGTGTTATTACCTCTTCATATTAGATTATTTGGTACATCCAGCGCCGATATTATCCAGCTAATTATTTATATGTGTATGTGCAACCTGGAACAGGTTTATGACATTCTAATATAGGCGGGGCTTTGGGAGTAATGGCACAAATAATTACATTGTTCCACTGTAAACAACAGTTAAACACAGTGGCGGCTCCTCAGAGCAGACAACAAAAACGGAACGACCAACACTAGATCTCGTCAGCAAAGCAGATCGTCGTATACCTAATATATACATATAGGTATTTACGCAGCGGAATCTTTTACAAAATGTGCTAAGACAAGACGAGCCGCCACTGGTGAAATGTATACTTCAAAAGGAAAAAAATACAGTTGTCGGAACAGAGAGCCTTGTTGATTGTTTGTTTCGAGATAATGATTTATGTATTCGGTTTACAGACGGCACGTGCCCCCATTAGTTTATTAAATAAGTCCAGAAGATGGATAATTGTCGACCAATAAAACTTCTCCGAGAGAAATAAATATCGGTCCGGCTTTTATTTGGCCCCCATGTACAAATATTATTTCATCTTATACATGTCCGACACGTACAAATACAGTTAATTTTGCCCTCGCTCCGGCAACAAATTTGCCGTTTCCTGAATTGTGTGCCTTGCCACCGTCCAAACTGACATGGCCCCCAAATTCACGGTACGAAAGGACCACAATCGCGCAACGACTCCGCACCGATCCCGGTCGAAAATAGGGGGTGAAATATTAAGCGAATTGTCACCCCGAGCACGCGTGTACTCTATTGTAGAGAAAGATAAAGGTAATGGCGGTATTTCAACTTTTTCCGGTTTATCGGTGATTAATTTCCATCGATTTTTCCGCAACGAAGACGGGTTTCCCTAGATCCAATTTTGGAACGGCAACAGAAATGAAGGAAAAGCAGCACATCCACGGATAGCTTCAAATAAATTGCTAGAATTAAATCCAAAGTTATCATGCTATTGAGAGTGTTTGAACTCGGACGGTTTTTATGTTTCAGAGATAAGATAGATAAAATCAACGAGAAATCAATTCTGTAATAAAACATATATTAATACATACCGATTTAATTAAGTCGCCAATAAAGAATTTATAGGTGCAGGAAGTATCGAGACACCTTTTGAAACATTTTTCAACCTCATTTTGGAGAATGATTGGCGAATTTTTTATCGTGTATTGCATTTTTCGATGAGCGAGTTTACTTAAATCTCATTAAAATTATTAAAAAAAAAAAATCTGAGCCACACAAAATTATCTGAATGAATGATAAAATCAAATGTTTGTCACAATTATTGTGCTAATTGTTCCTGCTTAAAAACATGCAGTTGACTGATAAGTGTTAACTAAAAACTATCGGTGAATCATGAAAAAAATTGTGGACTAACCACATTTTTTGTGGGTGGAGCGATCGAAGTTTTCAAAATTTTCAAATCAATTTATCTAAATTCGAGTAACTTAACGTCGTGTTGGAAAAGTCTAATAATAAATCATCGTTATAAATATTTTTTTAAATCAATCAAGTATAGTATCGTTCTTTCTGTAAGTGAAAAAAAACCTGTTGATCAAGCCGTCAGGTCGCACAATAAAATAAACTACAAAAAATCCTTTCATTTTTTTAGTACGACTTGGAGTCAGTTAAGCAAACAATTCGTCGTCGGGAAAAATGAATTCGACGGAATCGAACAATTCACGAAAAATCGGGGAACAATAAAACGGCGCCACCTTAAGACACCAAATCACGTACCAGTCGAGGGTGGAAAAGTAGCTCAGTAATCAAGAATGATTAGTAGCCATGCCAACCAAATTGCTATCGTTTCTCTCTGTACGTTTCTACCCCATCACGATTTCTTCTTCCGGAACTGCACATTAAAACATGCGACTATTTTCCGAGGAAAAGACAAGAAAAAATAAATACTTCCACATTTCCGCGAATGTGCAAGAGAAAAGTCAGGTACGATGACGGTTGTCATTTATCCATTGGAGGTTTTTTTGACGTTCGATAAGGGACTGTGACAGGGACGAAATAAGGGGAGAACGGAACGTCGTTGAATTTAAATCAGGTCGGTAATGTAGGGTGAGATAATTGAGTTAAGGGAGAACGGGGGCCCTTTACGTGATGCGGAATTTTCCAACTGTGGGTGGTGGTTAAGGCAATTTTTTATTTCCGAATTTCGAAGTGATAAGCTGAATAATCATTGCGACAGTTAATTGGAACAACAGTTCCTTTTGTTATTGGAAATTATATTTTTGTCCTTTACAGTGGGTGGAAGAATCCTTCACGAACTTCCAGAAAGGCATCAACTGGAGGTCGTACGTCGTTTGCGACGTAGCCTACAACAACGTGAACAATTGGTTATGGACACCTTTCATAGACCGGGGCGTCGCCAACAGAATATACATTGAAATAAAATTCACAATAAGAGACTGCAGCTTATTCCCAGGTACTTATGACCTTTTTTTTCAATTTGTTCTGATGCAAGGTTTCCCTCTTCAGGCAATGCCTTATCGTGTAAGGAAACCTTCAGTTTACTTTATTACGAGTTCGACGCGGCTACGAGAGAGCCCCCTCCGTGGGACGCCGAAAGATACAAGCTCATAGGTAGGAATGCACACAACGAATTGCAAGTCTACGACAAACAACAGTCGATTCGTAGATTGGTTCGTACCAAAGACCAAATGACAGGTTTCAATAATTTGACGGTGTGTACGCAATCTAAGAAACGACGTTTGTTTTTCGCCACCACCAACTGTTTGACAAGGTACTAATTGTCGGGCGTGATTACAAGGTCGCATAGCGGCGGGCGAGGGCCGCTTCAACTCTAACAGCGAAGTGAACATCAACACCGAAGTGAAAAGCATTCCCGTGACGAAGAAGGGGGTATACTTTGCGTTCCGCGACCAAGGCGCCTGCATATCCCTCCTTGCCATCAAAGTCTACTACATAACCTGTCCGGAGATCACCATCAATTTCGCCAAATTTCCAGCAACGCCGACCGGCAAAGAGATCACAATAATAGAACAAGCCACAGGTAGTTGCGTGGTCAACGCGGAAGTGGTCGGCGCCACCCCGACCTATCTGTGCAAAGGGGACGGGAAGTGGACGCTGCCCAGCGGTGGTTGCAAATGCAAAGCCGGATTTCAACCGGACGTCGAGAAACAGAGCTGCAACGGTACGTGTCGAAGATGGGATCAGGGTAGATTGTGCACTGTTAGTAGAGTGCGTTTCAACGAGAGGTACACGTCTATAAACTTGCGCAGAAATTTGTTTCGGTCTACGGTGGCGTGGCTTACCTAGACAGTAGCGGCGCGTTAGTTTGTACTTTCCAGGGAATTTTCTAATTTCATTTCAACAGCTGATTTTTCGTCATTTTGTCGCAAATCACAGCCAGGTTATTGTTCTTCACCGTCTTCTCTTTTATGTCATACAACTTGATTTCTAATACCGGTTGTGAAAATCTGATATTTTCTGTGTTGTGAAAGTAAAAACAAAAATAAAACTGGACTACGCCAATGCACTCGATTTTGGGTCGCCCTTCCCCTACATCTGGCGCATCTTGGTAGCCACGCCTGTGTACCTCTCGTTGAAATGCACTCTAGTACACTGTTAAATTGGTATTGGTGCAGCACTGTTTTCAATCATTTGACATTTTTTGAGTTTTGGTTTCTAAAAAATTACATGAAATACGTGTCTCAGAAATAAGTACATTAATTTTTACTGGTAATAGAACTCGATAATAGCAACAATATATTTAAATATATTATATTTTTTTTCTAAACCTTGAAGTTATTCAATTAAAATTATTAAAAGATTTGGCACAAATTTCGTTACTCGCCTATGGGGATTACTTGCTTCGCCGATCCCGATAAGCGAAGAACAAAAAACAAATGCAAGAAAACTTTGACTTGTTTCTTGCGTACAGCGGCTAATTGCTGCGCCCGTTGCTGTGACCTATAATGATAAGGGTGGAAGAGAAAAAAGAGAATCATATTATGGTAGATATTAAATGAAAACAATTTTTTAATAATAATTTTTTTTTTGTACGACACTGTCAGAATTTGCGAATTTTGCAATAATGAAGGTGCCAAAGAAATGATTCTTCCATTCTTTCTAACATACCTTTGTTATTGCGAAAGTATCCCCACAAAAAGACGTTGCACAGAAATCCTCGCACGGTTCACCATACACTACACAATATCTATGTATTCACAATTGGAAAATAAACGCCCCATTTTCACAAAATTTTAGCGCAAATAGCAGAATCAACACGTAAACACCTGCCTTTTGGAGTGGTATAAAACTAACTAAAAATTTAATTCTCTCTACCTCGGCCGCAGAACGAAAAAACTTTTGCGTTGATTTTACAAAAACTATTATATCACGGTCACTCTCATTGGATCATATAACTAGAAAATAGACAGGTCGTTAATTTATGGGCGGTAAAATACTAAAATGGAAATTAGATGTCGAAAAAATGGGACATAACAATTTTGTTGTTCTTAACGAGATCAGTCACCGGTTAAAATTAGTACTATTGCGGGCATAAAAAGTGGGACACCAAATTTCTGTCAGTTTTGAAAAATTCGATGTAGTTCAAGCTTTATTGTCATTTTTTTTGACACTATTCTAGCTGACAGTTTAAAAATTGATTTTATACTCGTATTTTCCTTTTCCAAATGCCCTATTTTTTTTATAAAGGTAGATTTGGATTGGAACTTTGCATTAAATAAATATTTCACTACGTGCTTACTTTCAATCATTCCCTACAACCTACAATACTTGATGACAACGTCAATCAATTCAAATCAGATAAGGGTTATTTCACATTAAAAGTCAAGACAATGACGTTGATGTCCCACTTTTTTTGCCCGCAATAGTACTATTCCGGGCACGGAATCTTGGCCACAACTGACAAATACGTGTGAACTGGCCTTTATTGAATATAACCCAACTTTTGACTCGATAATGCCATTTGCTTGCTTTTTTGATGTCACAAGAAAAACTTCAAAGTGATTTTAAATAATTGTCATTTATTAATGACACTAATGATTGGTTTACATCATTTTTTTTAGAAATGTCTAAAAAATGTTGGCCAAAATTCCGTGTCGGGAATAGTACTTATTTCTGAGACACGTTGTACAATACTCACTTGATGTATACATTTCTAGGTTTGTACTACTGCATTGGTCCCTCTAGGAAAATTAATAGGAAATATAACCTCACTTTTTAGAATATCAGTTATACAGGGTTATTATAAATTATTGTAGTGGAAGCAGGCCATGCCCATGGTATGACATTTTTGCCGCATTCGTGTGAACGGTCAATTTTTGTCGCTGTCACTGTCATTTTTTAGGTGAAAAGTGCGGTGATGAGGGTTTTATTATTATTTTTTTTAAATCAACGATTGACTCCAAAAATATTAAGTTGTTTTGCACCCAATTTAACTCCTGTGTGTGAACGGTGTACTCACGTATTCACATCATTTTGATGTTTTTTATATGGAGCAGCAACCATTAAATTTTACATTCAGTTTTTACGCCTACTTGGACTACAATCATTTATAATAACCCTGTATAACTCTGTCCACTCATAGATTGCTTGACATAAATGTTACTAAAAAAGTTCACTGTACGCGACAACAAATAGATCCGGCGCGAAATTTACAAAAATTGAAAGAGCAGGTTTACACGTGATGTTCTATTATTATTCTGCATGTTTGCACTTCGGAAAGACGAAAGAAAACTTCAGTATAGTAGGAGTAATGTATTAGGTTTTATTAATACAGGGCATTTCACGAGTGATAATGTGCCACACGGAATTAAAAATGCAACCCACAATACATTTTTGAATTTCCGAAAAAAGCTGGCTACTGAAATTAAAATATCCAGCTTTTTTCGGAAATGGCTTAACACAAATTACCTCTGTATCATTTTCGATGTTTGTAATGTCACTTAAAGTGTTCATTATGCCAGATTCTTGAGGCACGCACTCACTTCACAAATTCAAAAAAATCAACAAAAAATCGCAACGGAACTGGTCAAAACAGCAACACGATCAAAATGAATAACTTTTAAAATCAGAGAAACGCAAAATAAAGCTCAAAAAATGAAAAATCGCAAATCTAAATGCTTGACAGTACTGACAATTTCAAATTTGAAATGTCATATGTCAGAACGAAACGTCAAGCTAATTGTAAAGATTTTCAGCGATTTGGAGCCTTTGGGGGGCTCGTCGAACAAAAAAACGTTGTATTCAACTTGTTCTTGTGTAATTTGGGCTTTTTTTGGCACTCGTGGACCTTTAAAACTCTCGTTTCACTCGAGTTTTAAACTGGCCCACTCATGCCAAAAAAAGCCCAAATTACATACGAATTCGTTAAATAAACTACTATTTCGCGTGGATTTCAACAACCAATGAGAATCAGTGGCACGAATGTTTTAAGATATTACCAACACAATCTATGATACTTTGTTAATATTTTAATGTTATGGTTTGGGGATTTTTTTATCTAAGGATATTTAAAAAACTGCATTCTATCAGTGGACGTATTTAGATGTAAACGAATTTCTGTTAACAATTTGTGAATTTGGGAGCGAAAATGGATGTTTTTGATGTAAATTCTTCAGTATGCGGACCTGGGACCTATAAGGCTGAAGTGGGTGACGGATCCTGCCTCCCTTGTCCGGATCATTCCACCGGCCAGGACTACGGCCTCGCCGAATGCCGCTGCAATAGTGGATACTACAGGGCCCCCACCGACCCTAAGAACATGTCTTGCACACGTGAGCCTCCAGCTTCTTTAAAAATCACATCTTCAATTGACAATTTCTTTGGCAGAACCGCCGTCGGCGCCACAAAATCTCACCGTGAATTTCGTCGATCAATCCACGGTGGCACTGAGTTGGAGCCCCCCGGAGAATCTTGGGGGCCGCATCGACATAGCTTACAGGATAAAGTGCGACGCCTGCACGTTAGGCCTAGTACAGTACAACCCCCATACGGTGAGAACAAGGAAAAAAAAAACTCCGAGAGAGCTGTGTTGACAAATTGTTTCAGGAAACCTTTAACGATACGCGGGTCACCATCTCCGGTTTGAACGCGGTGACCACTTACCGATTCCAGATTTTCGCCGAGAACGGCGTCTCGTTCATGCGTTCGAAACAGTCCCCCGAGTATGCCGACGTGACCGTAACCACCGAGGCTCTGGTGGCGAGTAGCATTACCAACGTGCGCGTCACGTCTGTGATGAGTTCGGAGATAACTCTGGCGTGGGACGCGCCGCCGACCACCGACGGCAACGACCTTGAGAACGACCTGGTTGAGACGTACGAAGTGCGCTGGTTCCCCAGATCGGACATCGACTACAGCAACTCGACAAGTCTCCTAACGACGGAGTTGTCGACCACCATATCGGGCCTGCAGCAGCGCACCGAGTACGGCCTCCAGGTCAGGGCCAAGACGCAGAGGGGTTGGGGGGCGTATTCGCCCGTCATCTTCAAGACCACGGGACAGGTGCTCAACACTGGTAAGTCGTAGTCGATCGGAAGGCGGAAGGTGATGACGGGGTCTGTTTCAGCGTACGTCGGCGACGAAGAGGGATTCCGTCTTCAACTGGTCGCCGGGTCTATAGTGGTCGTCGTAGTGGTGCTCGTCGTCATCATCGTCTTCACGGTTATGTTTCTAAGGTCGAGGTCCAACGATGAGTGCAACAAAAAGCAACCAAGCGACTGTGACACTCTGGAGTACCGCAATGGAGAAGGTAAACCGCAATTCGTTGTGTGTTTTTTTAAAATAATGGTGACGACCGGGACCAGAGCATTTGGAAACGTTTTATTGTGTTAGTCTACTAAAAATTTAAACATTTTCCAAATGCTCTAATCGTAAGTCCTTGGAATCTACAATAGGTTCTGCTAAAATTCGGTAGTTCCCCGTAACTTAGCGATTGTCATTTTTATGTCAATGTTAGATTGCACCAACCACCTTATATATAATGATGCCTTCGATACACTTTCACGCTACCCGACAGGATTGGTAGTGACTTACAGTAAGTCTCACGTTTTAATATCACCTCGGTGTGACGTTATACACTGTTTTTTTTTGCACTTTCACCATTTGTAGCTTTTATTAATTACTTCCCATCCCATTTGTTGTCAGTTCCATCTAGTTTATGGTTTTTGTTTTAATTGTTTGTGTCGTGTCATGTTTTTTTATGTTTTTTTTTTTATTATTTTTAGTACATCACAGTTTGGACAATCCCCCAATAGTTACAACCCATACGAACGGTAATTCTTTTTTTATTTTGCCATCATTTATCATGTATTGCCAAGCTCGTTCACAAAAATGTTTCACTGTACGCGACGGATGACATGTTTTTCAAATGAATTCTAGTGACCACACCTCTCTTCACTGGAATTAGTGGGTCTTCGAGGACTTACATCGATCCACACACTTACGAAGATCCTAATCAGGCCGTAAGGGAGTTCGCAAGGGAAATCGACGCCAGTTGCATAACGATAGAAGCCATCATCGGTGAGTATCACCTCGGACGAATTCGATCAAAGACTCTCTTGCGTGGATTGTTTCAGGCGGCGGCGAGTTCGGGGACGTCTGCAAGGGCAAACTGAAAACCAACGGCATCGACATCGACGTGGCCATCAAGACCTTGAAGGCGGGCTCTCTGGACAAGGCTCGCAACGATTTCCTGACCGAAGCCTCGATCATGGGCCAGTTCGAACACCCGAACGTGATATTCCTGCAAGGGGTGGTGACCAAATCGAATCCGGTCATGATCATAACCGAGTACATGGAGAACGGCTCGTTGGACACCTTCCTCAGGGCCAACGACGGCAAATTCCAAGTGATCCAGTTGGTGGGGATGCTACGAGGCATCGCCTCCGGCATGCAGTACCTAAGCGAGATGAACTACGTCCATCGAGATTTGGCGGCGAGGAACGTCCTGGTGAATTCGCAGCTGGTTTGTAAAATAGCGGATTTCGGTCTGAGCCGGGAGATAGAGAGCGCGACGGAAGGGGCGTACACCACACGAGGGGGGAAGATACCGGTGAGGTGGACGGCGCCGGAGGCGATAGCCTTCAGGAAATTCACGTCGGCGAGCGACGTCTGGTCGATGGGGATCGTCTGCTGGGAGGTGATGTCGTACGGAGAGAGGCCATATTGGAACTGGTCGAACCAGGATGTCATCAAGAGCATAGAAAAGGGGTACAGGTTGCCCGCTCCGATGGACTGTCCCGAAGCCATCTACCAGTTGATGTTGGACTGTTGGCAGAAGGAGAGGACACACAGGCCTACATTCCAGTCGATCGTAAAAACGTTAGATAAATTGATCCGGGTACCGGATACATTAAGAAAAATAGCTCAGAATCGGTGAGTTGGACGGTCGCACTCTGAGCATGCCCCAGCTTTTTTCATCTGTCTCGTCATTGTTTTATTCTTTAAAGTCTAGAGCAGGATTTTTTGAAAGTTCTACGTGATCGTTATGGCGTTTCGCCAGAAAAATATTTAAATGGTAAATCTATCGATACGATTTTTAACGAAAAAGTACGAAATGTCCAAATAAATCGTACAAGTATGTACTGTAATAGGTATATATACAACGTGTCTCAGAAATAAGTACATTAATTTTAACTGGTAATAGAATTCGTTAATATCACTATTTACTATTGCGGGCAAAAAAAGTGGGACATCAACGTCATTGTCTTGACTTTTAATGTGAAATAACCCTTATCTGATTCTAACCCTACTTTGAATTGATTGACGTTTGAAAAAAAAAAAGTTGGGGGTGGTTGCGCACTTCCGGGAGCAGATATGCAAAAACCATATGCGTCAAAATGTGGGCAAGGAAAAATAAAAATTGACCTGTTTCGGTATTTTTTACAAAAATCGCCTATTTCCAAGTTATGAATTTTATTCCAATTAAAGTTTCCACCCTGTATAGAAGGAAAGAGTAGTTGCGATCACTCACAAACGAAATGTTTTGCAACTAAAAAATTAACCAAGTGAAAAATATAACTCGGAATGCTGTAATTTGCATTTTGAAAAATGTCAAACAATGAAAATTGCAAGTGACAAGTGCAAAATGTCAAACGTCAAATTTACATTCAAGCACGCAAAAATTGAGAGGCGGCAAAAATGTACATATACAGCATTCACGATTGTTTCGAATTCGGACTGTCTATGAAAATCTGACAATCAATTACGGAATTGACAACAAGACTAATATTTAATAACGAAACGTCATATGACAGGACCTGACGCCAATCTAACAAAAAAATATCTTGGCCTGCTGCGTGTTTAAAAAAATCGTGTTGGCTAATACAGGGTTATTCTAAATGATTGTAGTCGAAGTAGGCCATGCCCATGTTATTACGTTTTTGCCGCTTTCATGTGAACTGTCAGTTGTGTCGCTGTCACTGTCATTTTTTAGGTGAAAAGTGCGGAGATGAGGGTTTTATTTATTTTTGTTAAATTAACGATTGAATCCAGAAATATTGAGTTGTTCTCCAATCAATTTTAAAAATATTGAGTTGTTTTGCACCCAATTTAACACATCATTTTGATGATTTTTTTATGTGGAGCGGCAACCATAAATTTTACATTCAGTTTTCACGCCTACTTCGACTACAATCATTTAGAATAACCCTGTACATCCAAACCACAGCCAGCTACGATGTTGATAGATAACATTTACAGGCCGTTTCCTAAAAAACGCCGCAAGCCGTAGCCCCATTATTTATTGTCCGATTTTAATAATAATAAAAAAAACTGTATAATGGTTAAAAAACACTACAAAACGGCTTAATGTTTTATTTTTTTCAACACTCATTGTTATGTCAAATAAGTGTCACTTTGTTTTTTTAAATGGAACCATACAGGTATCCGAGAATGAACCAGCATAATTTTAACCACGAGCTACTGGTTTCATGTAGTACCTAAAACTCGGAAAAAATATTTAAATCTAGTGTGACACGATACTAAATTTCACAGAAAATTCTGTAAAAATGAGAAAGACAGACTATGATCCTGATCGTTCATTGGTCCTGATCGAGGGTCTCTCTCATTTTCTAACAAATTTTCTATACTCCATTCTTTATCTTGGTGAGTAGTCGATGCGATCAAGCAAGCCATGGGTAGCTTTGTAAGTTTTACTTTTTCCACCAAATTTGTGTGTGGTGTAAATCAAATATTAACAGTCATCGCTGTCATTCAGATTCAGAACCTTCGTCAAGCATTCATGTCCAAATCTCACAATCTTATATCGCGAAATGTAAATATATAAGCCGTACACATCGATTCTTAAATTTAACCGTTCCCGATATGACAATTATCGGCGTCCGTCGTCGGTCAATCCGACCGAACATTATTCCCGTCCCGTGCCGGGCAAAATTGCAAAGAAGTTTGGGTTTGAGAAATTAACCGGATTCTTAAACCATAAACCGGACCAAATTTGACTGGAAAGTGTGGTCGGTCTAGAACAAGTAAGTTATTAAAATTTTAGAAAACGATGCAATGTGAAGATGATACGTTTATACGGTTATATCTCGGTGTCGGTGCGTGTGAATCATGATCATGAGCAATTTAACCTGAAAAATAATAAATAGAAAGGCTTTGCGGCGTCTCTGTAAGTACATTATTGTAATATGTGAATATTTTTCAACAACTACCAACGCACTTTTCCATTGGAACTTTCAAAAATCCCTAAATTCAACTTGACGGCTGAAAATTTCCCAAAGACCACTCACCAAGATAAAGAATAGATTATACAAAATTTAGCATCGTGTCAAACTAGCTTAAAAAGTTCTATGTCAAAAAATAAAAAGACATTTAATTTTTGAGGTACAATTTTTTTAATTGCTTTAGTCTTCTACGTTATCCCACAACCTCGTAGGTAAAATTTCGGCACATTTTAAAAATACATTCTTGTATATCATGTTTTATAAAATGTACACCAATGCGGTTTCCTTGTTTTAAAGCATATTTCCTCGAGGTTACTGGGCATTGGCGTACATTTTATAAAATATGATTGTCAAAGCATTTTTTTTTGTTGTAATTTTTTATAAATCCTTTTAGACCAAATTTCTCAACTTACATCGATATGCAAAAAAATAGTGTATACAACACGTTATGAAAGTCTTTTTTTCACTTATTTGCTGCAAATTCATGAAAAAAAGTATGACTTTCATAACTAGTTGTACAAATAACTATTTATTCTGACAGAAAAATACTGCCCGAAATTTTAATTCCGCAACCGTACATTTTTAGAGCAAAATTTAAATATTTATTATTTCTCCTACTTGTACGGCGGCTTTTTTAGACGTACAATACTATTCAATCTACACACCGATCATTATTGCTTGTGATTTTCACGATTCCTTTAGAAAGTTCAGTACTTGCACATTAACGTTCGTAGTCACTACTCACATCGTCCGCCTTTAAACGATTATGTAGAACTTTCACCCGAACGAACCATCGTCAGATCCTGTGTTTAGTTTTTATTTTTTCGTTCTAGCCAGCCGCCACCACCATTTAATCCATACATTTGGCAAGAGTTGCGTCGCGCGTCAGAACTGCCCATAATCGGTCAGGAACAGTATTTCGTCGGCGATTACGGCCTCCCCGACGTGATTCTTTTGCAGAATTACGAAGTCGGGAACAATCTTCGCGACTCCCTGGTCAGTTTCGATCGTTGGGTGTCGCAAGAACGTTTCAATTTATACGAATGTAGCGGCACACGCAATTTCGGCAGTTCTGATCAGACGTACACCCATAGAGAAGACACTGACTTGTCACCACACATGTACACTAAAGAGGGCGCTTGGGTCACTTTTAACAACATGTAAATATGCTTTGTTTGTTTTTTTTTTGCACTAGGAACATCAGGTATTTGTTTCGTTTTGTTTGCTTCTCTCTTATTTTTCACCTAATCTGCGCATGTTTTCGTTTCGTGTCGCAACTTAACAAAAATAAAAAGTCATTATGGCAACAACCGAAGACGACTTGGCTGGCTAATTTTCAACGCACATGCACGGAAATTAGCCAGTTGCGTTGTCGAGCCGACAGTGACCGGATGAAATGTTGTAGTTCAACGAATCCCCTGTCGGCCGACGCTCCCGACTTGACGAACTTCACGTCCGTGGAGGAGTGGCTGAACTCGATAAAAATGACGAGATACTTGGAGAACTTCCACGCGGGAGGCATCAACACGATGGACGCCGTTGTGAACTTGACGGTAAAAGAACTGACAGAGTTGGGGATCACGCTCGTCGGCCATCAGAAGAAGATCATGAACAGCGTGCAAAACATAAGGGCGCAGATCAGGGTCAACGGATCCGAAGGTTTTTTAGTGTGAAATTGTAAACGAAGACGCTTCACAGTGACGTACGACGTGTCTAACACTAAGTGAACATTTTATAATTTTTTTTTTACTATATATGTTGACATGTGGCAGCTTGACGTTATTTATTGAAACGAATCAAAAATGATGAAACGTTACTATTGTGATTTTTTCTCTCTTAACGAAAGTTTTATGTAATCTTTTATATTGTACAAATTTTTTATACACGTTTAGTGCTCATCTTACGTAAGGATCTTGTTGTTTTCGATGAGTTCATTCATGACAAGACAACCACAAAAGAAGGGACAACACCAATGATTTTATTAACTGTAAATCAAAAATATACATAATATAGATGCTATATTTTCTACATATCAATTTTCCTCAGTTGTACCGTTTGTTGCTTTAGATTGTTTCATTTCTAGATTATATTGAATGTAAAAAAAAAAATGTCCGTAGCTTAAAAAAATTTGTATCAAAGACTGTTGTCTCATAATTCTAAACGATTATCTCGAACAAAAGGGGAATAGCAATAATGAATAAATGTTTTTTGCTAAAGTTGTTCGTTTTTAACTACAATAGGAGGATTATAAATATGTACTTAATTTTTTATACTGCTCAAACGTTTGATACGAAAATCGCCTAATTGTACTTTTTTTAATTTGTACCGACGAAGTGCCCCACGAGTGCGGTCGCGGGACACTTCGCGCGCTAGTTTACTTATGAGTATAAAAATGGAAAAATACTTGACTGATAGTTTTGTCTAATGTAGCGCTATTTGATTATATTTATTATTAATAATCTACGTAACTATACATTCCATTCGTACTTTGTATATTTCTGTTGTTTTCGACAATAACGAATCGAGCCGTGACGCATTTTTCTTTCAACAAAAACCAGAAAAAAAAGCCTAAATGTATGTATGTGACGCGAGTGTCGATGAAATACTTGAAACGAGTTTGTTCCATTTGTCGTGACATAATTTTGTTCAAAACGTTACTGAATTTAATATTTCTACATTAATCTGTCATTGTAAAATTGTAATATATTTGTAATATATCTATAAGTTTAACAATTCATTATAAAATGATAGCTTACTCCCGTTGTTTTTTCATTTGCACCTGCGATAGAAAAAATTCTATTAAAATAGGTTTATTCGTAAAAAACTAGCAATCTGAATTATAAGTCACAATTAAGAAAATACTTGAAAGCAATCCACCAAATCAAGTAAGAAGGAAACGGTCCAGCAGACTTTCACTTTTCCTTGTCAACTCCATCACATAATTGCTTATTCATTTCAAGCTTCGCTAATCTCTCCATAACTTCCTCGGTTCCGATCGGATCGCCGCATTCCTCGACCTCCCCCTCTTCGTTGTATAATTTGCACTTTTCCAAGAGGATGGTTTTCGCCTCTTCAAATTTACTTTTGAAGGAATTGGCGTCTGAAAGAGGGCGATTAGCGGCGCTTCCATGGACGTGCCGACTTACTGTCAACGTTGCTGAATTTGATCGCCAGGCATTCACTTTTCGGCTTCTCATCAGCGAAATCCGCGGCGACGGTGTACAAGAACGCCCGCTCGCTCCCCGAGCACGGTTTCAACGCCATCCACGGCGTTATGAAGTGGTTGGCGCAGACTTTGAACGTCTTGTCTCGGCGCATCACTATACGTACTGAGTTGTTTTCATTATGTTGCAAGATTTTCATCTCACCGGTGCCTCTCTCCTGCAACGATAATATTTTCGTACAAGTTAAATTCGCATGAGAACGCTACCTTCCATTCCGAGGGGTCGCTCGATGTGTCGAAACGATACAACTTCGCCCGCAACTTTAACAGGACCGTCTCGTTCTCTTCGTTCGTAGTCACTTCCACTTCCGGGAGGCTGACAATGGGTTTGAATTGAGGGTCGTATTCGGTGTCGGAGTTTTCGCTCGCTTTTCGATCTCTCGGTTGTGTGTCCTGGAAGTTTTTAGGTTATGTTTATATTGTGGTCGGCTTTTATGACTTCCGAATTCGGTTACTTACAATTATTTCGGACATTCTCGTGGCGGAAAAGTGCAAATCTGGTCGAACGCCACGCGAAATTCTTCACTTTTCGATACAAAAAAAAAATGTAACGACTTTTTTCGATTTTCTGTTGAATTGAATTGACAAATGATCAATTTACAAAGCTACAGTGGCGCCAAATTTGATTTTTTCGCACGTAAATACATAGCAAACATTGATGATCATTTCCGTTTTATTTCTACCATGACCGCACGATGGTACATCGGAATCAATTCCGTAAAAAGGAACAGAAGTAAAAGAACGAATAAACGAATAAATTTGGTAGAGAAGATAAAATTAATAAATATGTTGCGTATATGAAGCTGTAGCCGGCAGATGTCGCATAGCGTCATTACGATGGGGTCGATTCTCTATTGGTGTTGGGTCGTTGGGTTTGGGTGTTCTGTCATCCTGTCATCTATCTTCAGGATCTTCAGCAAGAGAATTGCAGAGAATACACTTCAGCTGTGGTTAGCTGTGGTTGGCTGTAGTCTTCAGGCTTCAGGTAGGTCTCTGGTATCAGGTTGGCGGCGTTGGCGGCTGCGTGCTGCGTGGAGCTTTGCAAGATGGTGGGTTTAGGTGAGTGGCTGCATAACTTGCGTTAATAAGCGATAAAGAAGCGAAACTTGTGAAAAAATCGTCGCGATTCACATCCCCAGTTTAACCGAGTTTGATATTTTTCAGTCGTACTGGGATACTAGAGACCAAAGAAGCTGGTTTTCTGCGGTACTACTCAAAGAACATCTCAATCTGTTAATGTATTGGTTGGAATGTTCTTTTAATTGTTACCGTACGAAAACCGATCGGCAAAGGACCAAATAAGAAAGATCGAAAGGTGCTTAAAAACTGTCCAAAATGGAGATGGTCAAGTCGGAAATTATTGACCAAAAACCCGACATCAACGTCTTGAAAGTGAACGGAAATTACTCGGACGACGTTAGCAATCAAACTAGTGAAGAATTCAACGAACCGATCTGTCCGTACTCGTCGCAAAACGGCAACGTCGAAGATGTGCGTAAATTCCACATCTTGGACGAGACGGAGGATTCGGACTCGGAGAAGTCGATGTCGTATGATTCAGATATTCCCGATGAAGAAATAGACAGAATGTTGGAAGACGCGCTGTTCAACAAGCGCAAAGCCTCGGAAGCTGGTCTAGGTAAACCACGCCTCTTGTGTCAGTTGTCAAAAAAACCTAACCTCAAATGTGACTTTAGACAATTCTGAGAAGCAACCATTTGAGGAAAAGGACAAAGTGGTGCTGATTGAAAAATGCCAGAATCATTTCGACGTTCTACCCGAGGGGTGGATCCAAGTGACTCACAACAGCGGGATGCCCCTGTACTTGCACAAGAACTCAAGAGTTTGTACCTTAGCCAAACCGTATTTTCTGGGGCCAGGTTCAGTAAGGGTAGGGATTCATTTCCAATTCGTCGCCAATCATTTGTCGCTGTTGTTAATTGAAATTTTCACGATACAGAAACACGAAATTCCCCTAAGTGCCATTCCATGTCTGAGCTACCGCCGCGCTCTCGAAAGCGAAAAGGAGAAAGAGAGCGAAACCATGAACCAAGAATTGCCGAACGCTCGAATTGAAACGGTCAAGGAGAACATCGAATCACAGAACCTTAAACCGGAAGATGTGAGGAGTTACGCGGAAAAACTGTTTGAGTTCAAAACTATCAAAGTTATGAGATTCAAGTCGTGGTCGGAGAGGAGGCAGTTCACCAAGAAGAGGAAACACGAGAAACAGTTACAGAGACCGAACTTACCGGCCGGCACTAAACTCATCACTTTCCCGATACAAAACTCGGAATCTAGGGAGAATACCAGCACGAACACGAAAAAAGAGTGGATCATGAACCCCAACGGGAAGTCGTACGTGTGCATCTTGCACGAGTACGTTCAGCACGCCCTCAAAAAGCAGCCGACTTACAAGTTCACAGAGTTGGGTAATTCTAATCTCACCGCTTTCACGTTGGCACCACTGCTCAATTTCATTTTTGCAGAAAATGCCGCCACCCCGTACGCCGCAACGGTCTCGATCAACGACATGCAGTACGGGATCGGGTACGGCACGAGCAAAAAACAGGCCAAGTCGGAGGCGGCGAGGGCCACCCTGGAAATACTGATCCCCGAGATGAAGTCGAAAATAACGATCGACGCCAAAACGGGTTCTAGCGCCAGCAAGGACCAGGATCAGGATTTGTCGGTAAATTCGAGTCAAATTTGACGACGGGGACGATATTAACTTCTCCTGTGTTAGTTCTTCGACGAGATCAGGATAGAGGATCCGAGAGTCGCCGAGTTTTGTGCGAAAACGACCGAACCCTCCCCTCACGACATCCTGCTAACCTGTCTACAACGAAATTTCGGTCTTAACGACTTGCAAATCAGCTATCAGGGCAACACTTTGAAAAATAAAAAAAACCAGTTCACCATGACAGTTGGGAAGCACACAGCGACGGTAGTGTGCAAGAACAAAAGAGACGGGAAACAGAGAGCGTCTCAAGCGATACTACAGGTGAGTTGGTCCGTGAGGGACGACAAATTACAAGGAAATAAATCATTTTAAATTTGTTTACGTTCCAAGTTAAATTCATGACGTAAAACGCGGATTTCTGAGAAAACGAATCGAGTTCTCAAGTAGACGCGGTTCAGTCGTAGGTATCAAAAAATTTAATTTTAATTACGTCCATAAATGGCTTTTTAATACGTTTTGCGTTAGCGTAATAAATTAAGCGTCGTCGATAAAACAGATATTTTTAGTACTCGTTTGTTTCTAGGAACAGAGGACTATAACAGTCCGTTCACAAACAGCTTTCGCAGAGAGATAATAAATGTAATTCTTAAACACAATGTAGTGCAAATTGTAATTTTTTGTGTTTTCTCGAGCACAGTGCTGTTCAATAAAAAAAAAAAAATTAAACGCATCGTACAAATACTATTTAATGACGTTTTTCATATCGCACGCACGTCTTGCGAACTTATGAAATGTTAATGTTGTATTTTAATAGTTTATCAAACATAGAATTATATGATTTACGTAGACATGTATAAAAAAATGACAATAACCAACAGATAAAAATGCAAAAAGAGAAAAGAAAAAATCATTAGTACCATTTATAATCTCATTATAATGTAAATACATATGTAGTATGGCATAGAAATTAATTACAGTATTTAAGGAAGTGAGAAACAATAAGTAAACTACATATTCATATACACGTATTCAGGTTATGTTGAATTAATTTCATGTTGCGTTAATATTTAATGACACCACATTAAATGAAAACTCGACAACGTCTTAAGTAGAAAATTAAATATTTTTTAGTAAAAGTTTTTTGTGAACTTCATATTCGAGTCAGATAAAAATCTAACGGAAATAATGATCAAGTTCAAACTCCTTTTTCATCGCTGATTTTAATCTTTATGACGTAATGTAAGCTTAATAGTATTTTTTTTTCTATAGCGTTTAATTTTTGTTGAGATCGGTCACGATAATCCAAATGGGAAGATCTGATTTAAGCCATTTAAAACTGATTGATTCGATGGCGTACGATCTACAGACTTTTAAGCCATTTGAAATTGATTTTTAATTTTTAAAACAGGAAGCAAATATGCGTGTAGTGACAATTGAGAGTTGAAGTTGTTTCCAACAAAACCAAAAATAAGAAAGCAAGTACCTTCAGAATTGCCTGTTAATGCGTGAAAATGTTTGAAACCAGTCCCACCGCTGTGGCCACATTAATTTAGATTTACTCAGTAAAGGAGCGACGACTCTTATGGTAACAGGTGTACATTTTATTGCGTTTCCGTTAAAAAGCCTGTACCAACTGCCTTCGCCTTTCACATGTCCATCGTCGGCGGAATTGCGCGCCGAGTTCCATCGTTGAAGTCTCTTTGGCGTACAATAAAAATATCTCTGTCCTGAATGGCAATAACGGCCGCCATTTTAAAGGGAAATCTGAAATTAGGTAATTTTCAGGCGCTGCATCCTCACATCACGTCGTGGGGGTCCCTGCTGAGGCTTTACGGAAACGGTTCCGTGAAGAGTTTCAAAGAAAAAAAGTTGGAAGAGCAGGAAATCACGCTGTTGCAGAGCAAAGCGGCAATAAACTCTCCAAATTTCGCCATCTTGGACAAACTGAAACTGGAACTGTCAAAACTGAGGGACAAGAGAAAACAAATCAAGCCGATCGGGGTCCTGATACCGACCGAGTCGGACAATCTGCCCAAGCTATCGTCGTCTAATCTGAAAAACGTCGATTTATAATGATTTGAATCTTAAACAATTGTGGGTTGTGCATTTTTCAAAATAGTCATACGCATAAACAGTACAGAAATCCCGCTGTAGCCTTAATTAGTTGGTCCAATAAACAAACAGCGTTAAGTTGTGTTTTATTTCGTGAAAGCGTGTGATTATCAATAACGAGAGCCAATAATTGCTCCGATCAGGGACAGGTTTTCCGTTTTACTTAGCGATTTTATGGCGCGTCGTGTTGAGTTACACGTCTTCGCGAAAACTCAACACTCGATTCTTTTTCAATTTCAAATATTTGAACGAATCAGATTAGCCTGCTTTCTAGTGACCTTAGACGCTGTCATTTGGGCAGCGAAATCCAATTTCTAAACAAATTTAAATCTCAAGGACAATTCGCGCCCCACATTTTTCGCTGTTTGGGTTTCAAGGGCGCATTTTTTTCGATCTGATGCCCATGAAGCAACGCCAACTTCACGCTTTTCCCTCGAAACCCGAAACGTTCTATTTAGCTAATGATAATGCCGACACTATAATCATTACAAAACTGATTCTGTTCCATGACATAAGACGCGACTTTCTACGACAAAAACGTCGAGTATATTAATTTTTCGGATCGTGGCTAACCTTGACCACTATAAAGTGACGTAAATGGGTGCCACCCGTATGGAATATCGAATCAGGAGGTGCTGGAATCGCACCGAAATAGAAAATGTCGATAATCACACCTAGCCCTATTAAATCCGGCGAAGAGAATAAGCTTCGACATCAGTTTTATTGTCTTTGACGGGAGCCTAAATGTCACGATTGAATTAAACCGTGGGGAAAAAATCGAGAGTCTTTTATGAGCGCTGGTGAGGTCGATGGAACCTGAAGAAAGTACCCGAGGAAAGTGCGAAAAATCAAGTCAGTACTCGAATAATCATTGGTCGTCAAGACAACCGCAAACTTGTAACTGTTTTATTTTTCCACCATGACCCACTTGATGGCTCTCGTGGGGATCAGGGCCATCTTTCTATTTAACTATTTTTTATCAAACGTGTTCTTACTTGTTTCAGTCATTTTTATGGCTTCTCGATACATGGACGACCTTATAAATATTAATGGTTTTGATAAGTATGCGAGCAGGAGAGCACGTAGGTAGGTACGCTGCCGTTTCTTTGTATTATTTTTTTCGCAGTTTTACGCAAAATAGTTCGTCACTATTTCGTAACTCTTCACTTTCAGTTTCCTTTCTACTGTGAAGCCTGGTTCTCCTCTCCCTCTTGCTTACCGGACAATATGAATCCATTAAAATTGGAAGGCAGTGGCGTACGTCATGTTCGAAAATCTTTGTAGTTTGGGTTGCGTACGGGTGTCAAGAATAAGTAAGGAAGTGTTCCTACTACAAGACGGATTTTTGATCGCGGACAACGAGAAAGCGAAGTTGCTGCCGTTAATTGAAGTAATGATCTCGTTATCAACAGTTTAAAGTCTGTTTTGATATTATGCCGACGACGCTGCACACAATCGGTCAATTTGTTTAAGACTCATTGTTTTTTAATTGTTTCTTAACACTAAGCTTCATTAGTTCATTACACGTAAGGTCAACGCTTTTTAATATTCCCACATAATGGTTGAACGCACGCCACTGTCAATTTTTAAACACCCGAAACTCATCTCCGACACAACAATTGAAGAGAAAGTAATTTCGCAAACAATCACAGGACAAAAATAAAACGCCCATTGAAAGTAAAAGTAGCTTTCCTTCTCTGTAACAAGTACCGTTTCGCCGCCTTTGTTGTAAAAATTCGATGCGCCGCCACTGCTTTCTCTCGGCCGATGTCACCCCCACCACTCACCAGTCCTAGGATTTTTTTACATTATCTGTCACTTTCGCTCTTTAGTAAAGCGGTGTTCGTCATTGTTGTTGTTATTGCAATAATTGCCTTGTTGCGATGAACATGTAACCTGAGTACCTGACATTCACGACTGCGACTTTACAACCGACATTTCGAAAAGTGCTGTGACTTTGTGTTGTGATCGCACAAAAAAAAAACGGAAACGAAAAATCGAGTGAGCCGTGACTGACAGTTCCGGGGTGGTGAAACTAGCATATACAGGGTGATATACGTAATTCAGGTAAGTGACGTCTTGCCTTTCAATATCCTTTATTCTAACCTCAAATTCATCGCAGAACAGTAGAAAAGTGTAGAACAGACGGTTTTTGTATTGGATGTGTATTTTCCTCTTGATCATTACGCAAGTTGATTAATTCAAGGTTTGGAAAAATTGCATTTTTGGAGGCGACTACTGAAAAATGATTCGAATAATTAACGAGAAGAAGGGATCAATAACTTGTCGCGTGATCGTTTTTGAAAAAACCGTACTGAAACGTCAAAATATTGACAGGTGACGTAACGGATCTTGATTTGGTCGAGTGGCTTCGTTATTCTACTAATTTGATCGGATCGCCCTATCACGCCATTGTTGAAATAATTTGGCGATAATAGCGACCCTTTAACTTTGTATTCTAACCCGGACTCTTATCGATAGGAGCCAAGGCCGAAACGTGCTCAATTGTTATTGTTTGTCTGAAAACGTTGTCACGAAAAATTCGATTCATCATCTATCGGAGTAGGCGACGATCAATTGTCAGCGCATCGTGTGGGTCTTGACAAGCAGACGAACAACTGAATCCAACGTCACTAGATCACAGTTTCTGTGACGGAATCGTCGACATTTTGACAAACTCCGGGAAGTGTTCCATCAGTTTCATAACTTCGTTGTGCCAAATAGCCGAACTTGCATAATCGAGGCAACACCAGCCAGATTCACTTAATTGAGAGAAAAAACAGACCAATGGTCTAGATACAGATGTCGAAGAAACTATTGCAAATACCACTTCAGACGTCACTTGACTGTATTGCCCAATTTGGATAAAATCTCCCCGGTGCCTATTAAATTATATAACAATATCACTAATTCAAGGCCCAGTTTTAGTACTTTCACGTAATTTGGGCCACTGTTCTAGAGCTGAATAACCCGCTGGTTCCAGTTTTTTAGAGCGTTCTTTACCATTTCAAGGTCATTTGATTCTACAGCGTTTCGATTTCGTCGAAAAATTTCCCATTTTTCCTTTTAATACTCTCGAACGTTACCCAAGAGACGTCCACCGGTTTGTGTCGATGTCTATTTAAACGGAATACATTTTTTTTTTTTAATAGTAAGGTACTGAGTGCTTTCATTTTATGTAACTATTTAAAAACGTATGAAAGTAGGTCATGAAAAGAAAAAAACTGAAAAAAGAAAAAATTGCCTGAGTTACTACATCGGGAAGTACGTTGCGATGTGCAAACACACTTAAATGTCAAACTTTGTTTTGGGATTTTGTTTGACGTGTGATTTTAACCACTTCCGTTATTACTTATTACTTTCATGGATGAGTCGTTGCATGGAGAACCGATGTTCTTTACGACGATTTTATTCGTCTTAAAAGATCACATGGACAAGAATTTCAAGTTTTGTTTTTATTAGTTGTGTGCTAGCTTCAAAATTTAATATTGATGCAGAGGAATGAAAAATCGAAAGCGGTTTGACAAAAATTCGGTGTCGCATAAACCTTACGACCCATTATGGAAAAATTGATTATTTTTATAAGCGTTTAAATTAACACATAGTGGTTAAATGACTCAGGTCTTAGTTGGATTAATCATCCTTTGTTTAAGTGCCCCTCTAGTTTAATAGATTAATGACAAATTAGTGACAAATGAGGCGCTGTTATTATTGTTTACAAAATAACAGATAATTGTTATTTGTCTTGAGTAAATTGGATGGTACCTTTAGCAGTACATATACGTATTGTTTTAACGACAATTTGCTTGCAGTTTACCTAATTGGTTCTTTTGTAGAGAGTACAATTTAGAGTACGTTACATAAGTTGAACAAAATCTTGAATTATTTCTTAAGTTTCCAGCATCTCAGAAAAAAATAACTGACTTGTTTAAAGAATAATAGATCACTGTCAAAATGAAAAGCATAATTTGGTCCATTCAACCCCTAGAGTAGGGTTTATGTTTTTTTTTTGACGCATGTAAGATAACTAAATTCGCTTCTTTCGAGTCATTGTATTTTATTATGCTGGAATGACATTAGCAAAAATTAGTTGAATGACGAAAATACTTTCTTTAAATAAGTTTCTGATAAACTTTTGACACACACACACAACAATTGCATCTGTCAATAAATGCCTATAAATGTTTGTCTTTTTCTGTTAGGTACGTTGAAATAGTTATTTATCTACCATCGTGTAAAAAGTAGGCACTTTTTGCACTAAAAATCGTTGTAAAAATTGACGTTTAGTGAACTGACGGATTCGTGCCATAAAACTTTTAGTACATGCTTTTATGGCACAGAACTGTCAGAATACAACAATACAATTTGTTGGAAACATTGTTTAGAAGTAGGTTGCTAAACGACGTGGTTCTCAAACGACTTTGGTTATTCATAAAATATTGAATCAATAATATTTATTTTATACAAATTTATGTTGAAACCGGTGCGATGATCGCACGATCGTAGATAAAATGTTGTAAGACATACGTGTAAAAAGTTCCTTTGTTGCACTCACATCCTTTAAAATACTCCCTCGTACCTCGGTCGAAATTTAAACCCGTTCGTGCAATAAAGGATAACTTTTTACACTTATATCTTAAATAACTATTGTGTATCAAGGTCAAAAAGTGCATCTTTTTCGTTCAACTCTAGCCGAGACTTGAAAACAGGCGAGGACAAAAGGCACTTTTTGGCCGTGGTGCACATTAATTTTTTTAGACGACCGCACGAACTACAAAGCAAAAGACATCATTGGAAAAATTACAAATTTATTTTGTATCTACTTTTTTTTAAATAGGTAGATACATTTATTAATACATGCTGACGCTTTTTTTTTATAGTATTTTTTATCAGCTTACCAACAAAACGAGAAATTTACTATTTGCGATACAATTACGTATTTACATAATTTATGGTGACATGACAATAATTGCGATTATCATCTGCGATGTCCGGCGGCGTATTAGACATTAGACATCACTTTGTCTGTTGTATTAGGTATTTCTTCATCACGCTGTTGCTATCGATTATATGAATGTCCATTTTCTTATTATGCACCAAATAAGCACCTGAAATAAACGATGCAACACTTTTTGGGGCAAATAAAATACTTTGCTTAAATTTAACTGTCAAATATTCATTTGTTTTCAGTCGGTTTACTCGGTTTTGTCGGTTTCGTTGTTAACTTACTAAACAGATAGCGCCACGGTCCATGCCCTGAAAAGTGCGTCCGCAAAAGTGCATACGAAAAAGTGCGTCCAAAAAAGAGTTATTTCTTGTCCGCATGGGAGTACGTAAATAGTTACAGCTTCCCCATTGTAGCTTGAGCTGAGAGAGTCGGATGCGCAGTGGTCTAACACTAATTTTGTCGTATTTCTTTGCTGTTCCAGGGCCTCTTTATCGGACCTCTTTATTCAACTTTGCGCATCCCTCACAGCTCAAGCTATAATGGGCAAGCTGTATTTTCATGTGAGTAGCGCTGTCAGATCACTTTTCAGGTAGGAAGCCCAAATTTGAAGCACGAGGCGTCAGCCAAGTGCTGCAAAACAGGCCGAATACCTGAAAACTGACAGCGCAGGAATATTGAATAACATTTTTATTACATTATAAGTCGGTATTTATTTTTCCTGTCTAGGGTATCCAGACATTATCTTTTTCTGTTTACCTTATTTTCCTGTTTTTGGGTGTACAACCTGTTGGAAATAAACATATTATTATAACATTTTTCGTGTTGGTCTGGGCAAAGTCTTAAAAAACATTAATTTAGGTAATTGTTCATTTTAACTACTTCGGTTATGTTGGTATACCCGATTTTTTTGTCTTCGTCATTCTATAATTTTTCTTTATTGTTTGTTTTGTTTTTAATTTAATCACGTTATTAAAACTTGTTTTCACCATTATTTTGTAAAATCTTATTTCTAATGTCGATTAACCTAAAGAATTAATCAAGAAATGCCAGTTGTCAATGATGAAGTTTACCAGTTGCTCAGGGATGCCAATCCATTAAATTTGCTTTAATTATCTATAGTCACTTTTTTTTACTTTTATCACTAAAATAAAATTTCGTTTGAGAGTTCTTTTTTTTTTCTTGATAAAACGTAAAAGGTTGGTACGGTGGCGATCATTTAATTTTGAAAGCTAGTGTCATTGTGCTGTCTACATTCTAAAACGACCCTTATGTATTAATAAGCTTAATTTTGATTTTTGTGTCAAAACATTCAAGAAGTTTTAAAAATCAGACAAATGGAATAGAATGAGGTTTTAATCAATAAAATATAAAAGAAATAAATAAAAATTAAAAACTTAACAATTTAAACGGGTGGCATATTGACAAATTGTAGACAAATTTGACAATTTCATCTCGTGACAATTATAATAAAGCATAATTTTTATTTATGTGACAGAAAAATGACGTCCAAAATTTAATGATCGCAATAAATAGTATTCACTAGAAACGTATTTACTAGAATAGTTATTTACATGAATTTAGCTGTTAAATTCAATTTATTAAAAGATACACAACCACATTACATTTATAAACCAGAAAGTTGTTTAGAAAATGACAATTACAAATTATATTTTGATCGCACAGTTTTAACTGAAATTCACATTCAGCATAACAGACCAGACATTATTATTTTAAATAAACAACAAAAGCAAGCATATCTTTTCACATTCACACAATATAACACAGACATATAATACAAAAATTAATAAATATTTAGAACTCTCCGTTGCTATGAGAAATTTTTGGTGTTTAGAAAAAATTTCGATTTTACCATTTATAATTTCAGCAACTGGAATAGTACCGCAATCTCTTTTTAAAAATTTAAAAATTTTGGACTTAGAGAACACATTGGTGGTTGAAATTCAAAAAGGTATATTATTATACTCATGTCACATCGTGAGGAAATTCCTTAACATTGACACAGAACATAAAACACAAAAAAGTCAAAATGTGGAGGCGAGACGCCGGTAATTATGTTGATAAGCACTGCACTATTACTTGATAGTATTATCCGTAATAGTGTACGTACTCCGGCAAAATTGCCGTGCCGCCGGGTGGAGGTGGGATACGAATTTACGTAACAAGTCCGGAAAGTTAAATTTTACTGGTCTCGTAAGCTACCAGGTATTTGGTATTTGCTTACTCATCCAGTAAAATCTAACTTTCCGGACGTGGTGCGAATGTATCGTTTTAAAACTGCGGTGGCTTTGAAGTAATAATATTGCCCGTGTGTTACCTTAGCAACCAGTCAACAAACATTTTTCAATTTGTAAAAACAACGTTCGTGTTTGCAATTTTTCGTGAATTTCGGTTGAAAATTAGTGATGATAGTAATTTTGACTGTGAAAATAACATTAACGAGGCCGCTAGAGCGTGTTGTGACAATTTACTACCTTCTGTGTCGCGGGAAAGGTATGAAAAAGTTTTCCCGGAATTTGAAGCATGGTGTAACAAGATAAAAGTGGAAACGATAACTGAAGAAGTAGGTGCTAGTGTACATCGGAGGGTGGAAGTCTACATCAGTGGCGGAGGGATACATAGAAAATTCCATTCAGAATAATATTAACATCGCGAAAAAAATACAGAACCAGGAAGAGAATACTACTACGTCCGGAAGCGGGAAACTCGTTCACCTAGAAGAAGCGACTCATGTAATTAATGTTGAAAATAATGTAATACCTAAATGTTCATTTATAACGGCATATAATTGTACACTTAATGTATAATCATAAATAAATCTAAAACTCCAAGTTCAATTTCTTGTTCTACAGGACTAGTCCGGTAAAATGGAACTTTCCAGGTGGAAAATTATTAAAGAAAAGTGTTCATCAGAGTACGATTGCAAAAAAAGCATTTACGTTGATTCAGGTCCTAAAGGAATACCATCAGATATATTGTTTAAAACTTCATTCTCGCTAGAATGCGATCTTCCCTGACAGATTGCCATTTCTTTTTGACTTTGCCAACTTTGCGATTTTTGTGATTTTAATAAGTATGTTTTTTAACTTGACATCATCATAACATCATTAGATACGGAATAAATTAGGTATGTACAGGTGGCTGATAACTATTTACCATTAAAAAATTATTAAACCCATTCTCATATCAAAGATCCACCAACACCGCAATTTATATCCAAAGCACTATCGAATTCATGAAAAACTAGTACAGCAAAACGTCATAGTTTTGTCAACTTTTCAAAAATGTTGTAGTGTAACGTGCTTTATGTTAAATGGTCCAACATGTCAAGTAGATAACCTAAATATGTTTGACGTTGGATTGAGCATTGCTAAATGCTGTCTGTCTGTCTGTCTAATGACAGACGTTTATATTTTTCTAAAGGACATGCGCCAATTTGATAAAATTGTCGTTTCAGTTATCGTATCTTGACATAAGTCAACACTGTCAACAGGTGGTGGATCTTTGATATGTGAACACGTTATATTTCCATTAACCTTGTATGGAAAATGATGTCACGTAAGTTTCTTTTTACGGCATTTTCCATAACAACTATAGTTGATTTCATATCGAGCGATCAAATTAATTTGTAATCGAGTTATCCATGAATCCGAAATCGTATGTCGTTACTTGAACAAAAAACACAACTTAAAACACAGGTTAGATCTGGGCATATCAATCGAAAAGACATACGGATACAAATCCATGGATGACTCGATTACAAATTAATTTGATCGCTCTTTATAAATGTTCATCAAGTGAGCTGTGCATGTGTAAAAGCACCTTTACATTACAAAAGTCACATAATTATGACAGATCCCTTATAGGTTGACCAATAAATTTTTATTTGGCAAAAAAATACAAAGACAAAAACAAGTAAGATTTACTTTAATTTAATCAGTAAAAAAACGTAACACTACTTTTGAAATAAGCAATGCTAAAACGGACCAAAAAACTAACAAATTGTAATCAAGGTTCGCGCAGGACAAGCAACTTTGAAAATCAAATTTACTGTAACACCAATAGAAAACAGATTTTCGTGGCTTGCTTAGACGCACATTTATATGAAATTGAGTATGTATATGTATGTATGTATGTATCGGGCCTTCAAATAAATATATATTTAGAGTAGGTGTAGAAGACATTCTAATTCTGTTAACAGTGTAAAGTAATTTTTGTAGGTAACCAATTATTGTCCGGAGTTATACAGGTTACATAGTAAGCTTCTTCCCAATTTCATATTGTCATATTCCGTGGAGGGGGAATAGGAAGAATGCACTACAAAAATTAAAAATATTTTCTAACCTAATTTTATTTCGTTAAAATGTCAGACGTTTCTTGTGTCATTTTCTACGCTGGAAAAATGACAATGACATGTAACCAAAATATGACAATGACAACTAAAATGGAGCCAACTCTATTTAATATACAGCTTCTCCATTGTAGCTTGAGCTGTGAGAGCCGAATGCGCAGTGATCTAACAGCCCCTCCACTAATTCTGTCGCATTTCTTTGCTGCTTCCAATCTCTCAATCATCGGACCTCTTTATTCAACTTTGCGCATCCCTCACAGCTCAAGCTAACTACAACGGGCAAGCTGTACTAATTTTAGTATTTATGTATGTGTATTTCAAGCCTGTTCTTCATTTCACAACGTACAAAAGTTTCCAACTAATATTTCTTGATATCAGTTAAATTTTTAAATGGTAAAGCGACTTGTAACCCACTGGATATTTTTTATCCCATTACCATAAATGAACTTAAAAAAAATGTGTTGTTAGCAAAATTGAAAATTGTTCTTGATCTCGTGTGAGTGGTTCAGATTCAGATTTCAAGGATGTTGTAATTTGCCTACTGTTCATCCGTAGGACAGAATATAAGTTGATAATAATAATTAATAATTTTTTCGTGAAAAGAACCTTGTATTTTGCTCAATTTTTTGTTCTTAGGTTGCAGTTACGAATGTAATTAACGAATGACGTTGATTCTGATAGCACTAACTGTTGGTTTTTTTAATGAAAGTTGACTTTTTATAACGAAAAATCGTAATGAAAGTAGCACTTTTTTAACGATTAATACATTTCATAATATTCGGCCAATCACCGTGGTGATTTTTTCAAATTCTGACCGATCAGGTGATTTGTTAAGTGATTAGAAGCAAGGTAGCTTTTTATCGCGATTAAAGGCAACTTAGCTTTTTATAACTGATTAAGTCGTTTTGGGCAGTGTTTGTGGAATTTTTGCATGCAACATTTTTTCAACTACAGCAACAGCGGCTTCGACAATTTCTGGTGGTTCTTTTATTTCCATTTCACTACGCACAAAATTTAAAGCACAGTCGAACGTATGTGTTTACATAAATTTTCAGTTGTCAAGGTATTTGCATTTAGAAACTGTTAAAATGTGCAAATCTTTCAAAATTAAAATGTCAATAAATTAGGTTTTAAAAAACATCGATTTTAATCTTACTTCGGCTGTGAAAAAATAGTAAATACACCCCAGGAAAGAATGCTGTTATTTCCTCTGTACTTTGTAGCCTTAGCGATCAAATTAATTTGTAATCGAGTTATCCATGAATCCGAAATCGTATGTCGTTACTTGAACTCCACGCACCAATAAACACAGCTTGAAACACAGGATAGATCTCGACATATCAATCGCAGAAGACATACGGATTCAAATTCATGGACGACTCGATTACAATAGTTATTTATGCAACAAGTGAGTCAAGTAATACTTTTTTTTACAAGAGAAAAAAAACGACTATACGTTGCGTCTCTTGCTCGCGTTGATTATGCAGGTGGTCATATCTTTATTGGTGTACGTGGTCTTATGACTCTTATGAGTTATGACCTCTTGCTCTGTTTTTATTCGGCTCTCTAATGAGAATGAAGTCCTCTCCATTCTGCGCTGCAATAGCATGTGCCAGATCTAACCCAACCTGACCCGATCCGATCCGGAGCCCACCCGGAGTCGACCTGGAACCCACCCGGAGCGGACCCGGAAACTACCCGGAAACCACCCGGAGCCAACCCGAAAACCACCCGGAACCCGCCTGATCCGACCCGGAACCCAACGGAATCGACCCAGAGCCCCGCAGAGTCCACCTGGGGCCGACCCGGAAACCACCCAAAATCGACCCGGAAACCACTCGGAACCGACCCGGAATTCTCTCGGAGTCGACCCAAAGCCCCACCGGACCCGACATGGAACCCACCCGGAACCGACCTGACCCAGAGCCCAACCGGAACCCACCCGGAGCCCACCCGGAGTCGACCAAAAAGACAACGGGCCCCGACTTTCCAAAAAAACAACGAGCCCGGACCTTCCAAAAATCGACAACGGGCCTTGACTTTCCAAAAGACAACGAGCCCGGATTTTCCAAATATTGACAACGAGCCCTGACCTTCCAAATATCGACAACGGGCCTGGACTGTCCAAATATTGACAACGGGCCCGAACCTTCCAAATATCGACAACGGGCCCGGACCTTCCAAAAAGACAACGGGTTCGGACCTTCCGAAGACACAACGGGCCCTAAAAATCGACAGTGCGCCTGGACTTCCCAAAAAGACAACGGACCCGGACCTTCCAAATATCGACAGCGGGCCCGGACCTTCGAAAAAGACAATCGTTGTCGATTTGTGGAAAGTCCGAGCCGGTTTTTGGAAGGTAGGTCCGGGCCCGTCGCCAATTTTGGGAAGGTGAGGGCCCTTTCCGTTTTTGAATGTCCGGGTCGGGTCGGGAATTATGTTTACATGAATAAACAAACATCTGATTTGATACATGATACATTTTGCCGGTTATTGATAATTATGATTTTACACAGAAATTTTGTTAATAAAGCGTAGGAAAAAAATATCAAGTCATTTGAAAAAACAAAAAAGGAATAAAAATCAGCAAAAAAATCACTTGGTTGCTATTAAAAAAAATAGTTCCCATCTATAGCGAAGCCCGTGAACATTTCAGAGCTACCATGACAAATCTACAGTGAAAGGTTTCCTCAAAGGATCTTGCTAATGCACGAATCTTTGTAAACGTTATTATACAGCATCCTCATGATTTCCGGCGGTTCGAAATGAATAAGCGCGATCTTGGCCGCCAACGAGAAGATCGCTTTTTAGTTGCAGAAGAAGAAATTCTTTACGAAATTAACAAATAAAAATTCAAAATAAATATCTACAATCGGCAACTAACAAATAAGCTGCCATGCACAAAATTTCCAAAATCAAATAACAGTAGCAATTAAATTGCTGAGAAAAAAGAGGCATTTGCACAAGGTTTGAATGGTGGGAAACGATCTAGGAGGACGCCCAGGGCTGTCTACCCAGAAAAAACGCGAAAATTCCAGAAGTAGCTAAAGTGAACAATTACCTCAGAAATAAACGATATAACGTTTTTTCGTGCAAATAAAATTCTTTGGTTAGGTATATTTAACTGTAAAATATCCATTTGTTTTCAGTCGGTTTTGTTGTTAACTTACAAAACAGATGACGACACGAATCAGCGTCCGAAAAAGTGCATCCGAAAAAGAATTACTTTCGTCCGCTTTTGACAACAGAAATAGTAGTTTATTTAACGAGTTTATGTGTAGATTGGGCCTTTTTTGGCATGAGTGGGCCAGTTTAAAATGCTACGAGAAAAAAGGCCCAATTTACACACGAACGAGTTGAATACGTTTTTTTGTTCGACGAGCCCCTTAAAGGCTCCAAATTGCTTAAAATCTTTAGAATTAGCTTGACGTTTCGTTTTGACAAGTTGTGACAATTATCAAAATCCGTTCACACAGGAGAAAATTCTCAAATTCTGACAGTGTCGAACAAAAAATCGTTTTCATTAAGGGCGCAAAAAAAATTCAATTCATATGTTTTCCGTTTTAGTGTTTTTATAATCGACTACCTACCTGCCCGTAGGACGCGATCTTCGATGACAGATGACAGTAATATGTACTAAAATCTGGCAGTTTTTTTTAAATTATAACCTTTAATCGGTAAAATACAGGAATGTTGTTTTTCCTCAAGGTGCTCAAGTTGTAATTTTCGAACAAATAAAATGCGGCCAAAATGTTCAAAACTGCACCAAAGTGACAGGAAAATTAACAATGGCAAAGTTGCAACTATGTATTAATAAAATATGTTTTCTTTTAGGCACAGGCGGGCTCATTATTGCAAATACATATAAAGAGTTGTTTTAATTTTATTGTTCCAAAACTTCGAGGTTGAGGTTTTCGAAGCCACTCCAGTTTTAAGAACAGTTTAATTATTCTTTTTCTTAAAAAAATACAAGTTTCGTGACGTCCAAACCAACTAATTAATTGAATTCGATGACGCATGGAAAAATTGATCACTGTCCTGTCTTCAGTCATTTACGTAATGCGTGCGTCCGATCCGTTGACTTCTTGTATCAGTCGGCATACTTCCGTCGTGACCTTGACAGTGACGAATATTAAATACTATTTGCTTAGATCGGAAAAAATGCATTGTGACGTGCCGTACAGTTTCTTTTTTTTTTCTTCAGGTTGCATGACATGATGCCGCGATGAACTCCGAAATCACCACAAACGCCCTGCCAACTTGACTGAAACGAAAGTAACCAACGAACAACCCCCAAAATGCCGACAGTCGTGTCGAAATTCATGGAAAAGACCGAACAGGCCCTCCACATCAACCGCACCACCCTGTCCGGTGCGGTGGTGGCGGCGGCTCTCTTCGCCTACACTTACAAAGTCGCCTACCCCCTTATCACCCGCCGCGATGACGTAACCAACATTAACAACAATCTAGTCAAGAAGAACGTTCAAACCCAGAACGGGGTCAAGCTGAAGAATAACCTGTCAAAACGTCAGAGACTGCGAACCACGATACCCGCCCTCAACCTCCAATTCATCTTGCAGTTCATCAAGCTGGTCCGGATTATGATCCCCAACTTGTTCTGCGCGGAGATCGGGTTGCTGACCGGACACACGACGTTTCTGTTCTTGAGGACTTTCCTGAGTATCTACGTGGCCAATCTGGAGGGGGCCATCGTCAAGTACATTGTGAGGAAGGAGCCGAAGAACTTCAGCAAGCAGTTGATGAAGTGGTTCGCCGTTGCCATCCCGGCCACTTTTATCAACAGCATGATCAAGTATCTGGAGAGCAAGATCGCTCTCAGTTTCAGGACGAGGCTCGTGGACCACTCCTACAAGTTGTACTTCAAGAATCAGAGCTACTACAGGGTAAACTTTTTTTTACAACAGTACTGTTAACAATACAATGAGATAGGTCTTGATATACAAAATGTAACGTCGATTATTAAACCGTACGGGTTTGTTGACACGACTTTTTTCGCCGTAGGTGCTAAAACATAATCGAATGAAAAAAAAAAACAACTGAAGGTTGTTTTTCATTGTCCACTTTAAATCTCTCACAAAATTTTCTTTTTCCGTTAGCGGTGTTCATTGTTCGGTATAAAAATATAATACCACAAAAACAATTAACAGTCTTATGTCAGCACGCCTACTCGTTAATTTTCAACCTAAGAAATCACAGAATGAGGTTGGCTATCATTTTCTTCGCCAACGGCGAAAAGTGACGACCACATTTTCATTTGTGCGCTGTGCAGGTGTGCAGTGCATGCAAGCGCCATAATAAATAAAAAGTATATCTGGTCTCTGGTATCTAAATAAAAATCTCATCGCGAGTTTTTGTCACGCATCCCGTATGTTGTAGCGTAGGAATCCTAGCTGTCAGGCTGTCAGTGTTAAATTTAGACTCCAATTTATGATTAGGTGTCTTCATTTTGTCCTGTGTTGTTTATTTAAAAAAGTGGGTTTTTTTAAAACAATTGTCAGTGTCAAAATTCCCTCTAAGACCAGGCTGTACCACCCTAAAACCTTTCATTTCGGAAAACCTGTATCGTAAAATCTCCCTAGATCACGTTCGAGGTTATGTATCTCAATAATTTTCAAAAGTCAGAAAAGTTTCAGGTGTAAGCAAATTTTGTACCAAAAGACACGAAATAAAGACGATTGTGACAATGAACAATACAACTGAACATATTCAGTAGCACAAGCGACTTTACATCAAAATAGCTGGCGTAGAATACAATTTGACATTTTACGTTCCGAACCTAATAACCATCAAATAACTAATGCGAAGTAACCTATAGGAAATATGCTTTAAAACAAGGAAACCGCATTGGTGCACGTTTTATAAAACATGATATACAGGGTGTATTTTTAAAATGTGCCGAAATTTTACCTACGAGGTTGTGGAACAACGTAGAAGACTAAAAGCAATTAAAAAAATTGTAGCTCAAAAAATAAATGTCATTTTATAAATGTCAAATTATAAATGTCATTTTATTTTTTGACATAGAATTTTTTAAATATTTTTTCCGAGTCTACATGAAGCCAGTAGCTCGTGATTAAAATTTCTGCACAACCTTCAAAATCACCCTGTATATATTCTTTGCCAAAACCAAATAACCACCAACACTGCATTCTACCCAGAAAATCAACCGGCAACGTTGTATACTTAGATTTGATTGGTCTAGCATCCTAGTAATATCAAAATTGCCATTATACACTTAGTGTAATTTTGCTTTCACCAACATAATTCAACAGGTGGTGGTTATTTGAATTTGGCACGGCCTATACTTCCAATTTAAAAAGGACAGACCAGATTTAAGAGATCCGGCAGCAATGTACCTATTCAGAAAACATAACCTTAAACTGAAAACAACCTAACCTAATACAAAAAGTGTCAATTTCCTTTAGGGAATTTAGTTATCACCGAGGTACTGCCAAAAAAATCACTAGATCGTCATAACCAACTCGGTTCCAAAAAGATCGTGAATGCCTAATATGTAACAAACATATTCTTCTGGACATGCGTCTGTAAAATTTTCAGTGTTCTTGTATTGTAAAAATGTGTCAATTTTATTCCGAGTTTCCGTTTTTTTTTTTGCTACAACTGTACCCGTATTTCAAATTTTACGTCGCTAGGCACCGTGAGATCATTTAAATTTTTAATTAAAAGAGGCAACACCGCTGACACCTTGATTTGAATTGTCAAAATGACGTTTTAAAATTCAATACAAAATATAAAACGACGAGTTAATAGTTGTATCCAAGCCAGGTGTTTGATACAACTGTTAATTCGCAGTTGATATTCTGTATTGAATTTTGAAGCGCCACTGCTTCTACAATTTAGTATCGCGCGTTCAAATGAAATCCTGGGCTGGGAAGACGTTGGAAACCGTCAATTGTTGTGCTTTTTTAAAGCGTAGATTTAAAGCCAAGAAAATCTTTCTTTTTTCTCTCGTTTCAACGTTTTACATTAAAAATAGAATAACTTAACGATTCCTACTCCCGAAGTAAATATCTAGGGGCACCCTTTGCTGAAAACAAACATGTTCAATTATGTCCCGATTAAACATAAACAAATGTGTCAAACGGCGGCAAATTCAAACTTTACACTTTTCTGAACGGTTTAATTTTTCCAACGCCTACTCAGCCCAGGATTTCATTTGAACGCGCGGTACTTTTTCATTACGTTTCCATTATCTCCATGAGTCATTTCTTTTATTTTGTTGAAAGCCTTTAAAATGTGCTGCTTCGTCTGCTTGCTTACTGATGCTAGATTCCGTTTTGAAAATTCATTCATTTGGCAGTGACAATAATATGACAGTTTAAATCCTTGCCAACAGTGTCAAAAAAATGAGAACAAAATGACAATTAATGCCATACAACATGATGATAGGTTATGACATTTACGACTGTTTTACAATGAAGCATTTTCGATTGCGTCAAAGAATGACCTTGGCGACCAAAATTTATTGCTCGCGACTGTACTATTGCTGGCCAAAAAAAAACTCGTACACAGATGACCGAACAACAGATCCAAAAATAAAAAATTTGAGTTGTGTAAACATCGCTTTTTTAATAAAGGTTATGTATGCATAGGTTTGATTTTTTGTTTGGCCAATAAAACGGTACCTTTATCAACACAAACCTCAGCAGCAATTGCCCGTGTCTCTTAAACGCTGCGTTGTAGTTTGTTTTTGAATTTCAATTAAACCCATTTTTTTGCATTGATTTTGACACTGACGTTTGACGTTGTAGACTTTGATTTACAATGCTAAAATTTTGGCTGTACGAGTTTTTTTTTGGCCAGCGATAATGCTTTTTATTCGCCCTACGGGCTTGGAGATTCCTGCATACAGCTTTATCCAAACAAAATTATAATTCCAAAAAACTAAACACAACATCTAAAAATAACATTTTTCTTTCAATTTGACATATGTACATTAGCCAACAGTAAAGAAATTGAAAAACAATCAATTCAGCGATGATGTACTTATAATATCAAGCTACGCTCGTTTCCATCATCAAATTCCAATAAGAAATAAGTTATGATTTGTAGATTTGTTAAGTCCAAGTCCTTGCTATGCCTGTTACTTTTATGAGATTTTACGCCTTCACCGATCGATTCCGGTTTGGCAACTTTATACATATAGTACTTATTTTTTAAAAGATTTGAGAATTCAGTCATTTTGGATGTTGACAAATAGTGAGAATTAATGTAAATTCGAAAAATCTTTTCAGGTAACCGTCCTCGATGGCCGTCTCGACAACTGCGCCCAGCGCCTCACCGACGACATCGAAACCGTCGCCAGCACCGTCTCCCACCTCTACGGCCAAATCACCAAGCCCATGTTCGACATCCTCCTGATGGCTATCGCGCTGGCCAACCTGGTGAAGAGCCGCAACGCGAACCTGATCACCGGCCCGGCCATCATCTCTGGTGTCGTCGTTTTCTCCGCCTTGGTGCTCAAGCTCGTCTCGCCCAGGTTTGGCCAACTGGTGGCCCAGGAAGCCGAGAAAAAGGGCTACCTCCGCCACGTGCACTCGCGGATCGTCTCCAACGCCGAAGAGATCGCATTTTACGGTGGGCACAAGGTCGAGCAGTCGCAGCTGAGAAGCGCCTTCCGCATTCTGTCCCAGCACCTGGAGCACATGTTCGGCGTCAAACTCTGGTTCGTTATGTTGGAGCAGTTCTTGATGAAGTACGTCTGGTCCGGTACGGGAATGATCGTGGTGTCGCTGCCGATTCTTTTGGCGGCGGGGCCGCTCTCCAACACCCCCAAGCCGACGAAGTTGATGAACTTGCCTCTTCTGGGCGATGATCCGTCAGTTGCTCTCTCTGCGGCCAAGATGGTGGGAGGGGACGCACAAGACAGTGTCTCTGAGAGGACGCACTATTTCACCACGGCCAAGAATCTGCTGCTTACGGGTTCCAGTGCCGTGGAGAGGTTGATGTCGAGCTACAAAGACATCGTGGAGTTGGCGGGGCACACGGCCAGGGTCGCCAACATGTTCACGGTGTTGGAGGAAGCGAGCAAGGGAATTTACCACAAGACTATGGTGGAAAAGAAGGAGAAATGTGGAGACTTGGAGATTGAATTCAAGGGAGATCAGCCACTGGCTAAAGGTTGGTACGAGTGTACTTTTATTTAAATGTCCAACAGTACAAAATAATTAAAAATTGTTACAATTTTTGTTAAAAAAAAAGAAAAATATGGATAATTCGAAAATTATCCATATGGCCTTGACTGAACTAATGGGAGATCAAGCAGTAGCAAAACTTTAACATGTCAAACGTAAATACCAAACTGTACTACCAATCACAAAACATCAAAGTTCCTACAGTCCTTTCAATTCAAAATAATGTAAAATTATAAAAGAAAATAAACGCGAAATATGAAATAATTTTTTCTAAGATAACTAGATGATGCAGTTTGTTATAAAGTTTTAGCAGGAACAAATTATTAATGGGTGAGTTTTTATATTAAACTGTTTACAGGCAAGATGATTATATCGACCAACAACGAAATAATCCTGAAGGACGTTCCGATCGTGACCCCCAACTGTGATGTAGTTTGTCCCTCTTTGAGTCTAGAACTGAAACCCAGTCAGCACTTGTTGATAACAGGACCAAATGGTTGTGGAAAATCCAGCTTATTCCGGATTCTTAGCGGTTTGTGGCCGATCTACGGCGGCGAACTACACTCGCCCAAAAATTCCATGTTTTACATACCACAGAGACCTTATATGGTAATCGGTAACTTGAGGGATCAGATTATATATCCCGACACGGCGACCGACATGATCAACAAACAAATCACTGAAGACGATCTGCTCAAGATCATGAGATTGGTCCATTTGGAGCATATCGTGGAGAGAGACACCTTCCACCAGGTTAAAGACTGGACGGACATCTTGTCAGGCGGCGAGAAGCAAAGGATGGCGATTGCCAGGCTGTTCTATCATAAGTATGCCATATCGCATTCAAAGTGATGTTATCTAATTTTTGTGTGTTACAGGCCCAAATATGCTCTCTTGGACGAGTGTACGTCAGCAGTGTCGATCGATGTCGAAAGTTTCATTTACCAAACGGCTATTGACATGGGAATTACGCTTTTAACTATCACTCACCGTCCCACTTTGTGGTCAGTAAACATAACCTTAATTTTTTAATCGACGATTATTAAATTTCACGTTACAGGAAATTCCACACCCACATCTTGCAGTTTGACGGCGCTGGTGCTTGGAAATTTGACCAACTCAATGCTAACAACCGGCTCAGCCTGAAGAAGGAAAAAGAAGAATTGCTAAAGAAACCTTCCACCCTAGAAACCACACAAAGGCTAAACGAATTGAACAAACTTCTAGGAGAAGACCACAATTGAACCTTATAGATTAATTTTATTTATGTAACTGTTTTGTTAAAAAGATGAGATGTGAGGTTATGTTTTGGTTTTACAAGAGTATATACATATAAATCACTAAACATATAATCTTGTGGTAGGTGAAAACGTAAAACAATTTTAAATAAATGAGATGTCTTTAATAGATGTCAATTTTCGCTTAATTCCTGGTGGACACTCTCTGGCACAACTTTGGCAACTTTCCGCGCCTCTTTTACAAAAGTCTTCGAGCACTGCATTTCCGTCCAACTGATTGGCACCATCAGATGTCCATGCTCAGAATGAGCCGTCACTACACCCAACTCGTTCTCCGCCGTGGACAGCTGATACGTGTGCGCCTCTGTAATTGGCAAGACCCGAGCCAGAATCACATCACCTGGTCTGAAGCTTTTGTAAATCTCGACCCTGTCCTTCTCAGCGGCACGGACGTCCTCTCGTCGCAAGATACCGCGATAGGGGCGCCCCAGAACCTTGTCCCCCACGCATTTAATGTGACACTTGCAGAACTGCTGTGTGATCGTGTGGATCTGAGCCGTGACGATGTCCCCTTGCGTGGGAACCAGAGTCTGCTTGCCAGAACTGTGCACTTCGATGATTTTCACGTCGTCTTTTTCGACGATGTCGACGGTACCGGCGAGGGTGGAGTATATGTAGCCTTGGCGCTCGTACGTGCCTTGACCCGAAACGTGAGTGGGGTCGGAGAGGCACAGGCGCTGGCCCGGGAGGCACACCAGAGGTTCAGATTGGGACATTTCACGTGGAGTGAATGGGCATTGTACAGGTGGGTTATCAGGTTATGTTAAGTTTATGACAGCACAGAACATGACACTGACAGTTTGTCCTGTCAATTGGAAAAATGTCAAAATTGGGGGATTGGGCGATACCAACATGTTGTAAGAAGGGCGGTATATTGAAAAAAAAAAGAGGTTTGAGGAGTCTAAAGAACGAGAATGGAAAAATGACGGGATTTGATGTGTGCAATGAGGATTGGAACTGAATTTTGGGAGTTTCATTTTAAATATTGACGCGTGTGTAGATTTGGTAACAAAATGAAAGTTACTAGAACTGTAGTGAAGACGCCATTTTCAGTTTGTCATACGCAATAAATCAGTTAGTGTAAAGTCGTTTATAATTCATCCTTTTTAGGAAAATTGTTAGTTAAATTTAAGGTAAGAGTCATTGATTGTATTCTGATCAGGTGAGGGATAAGACGTTACCAATCTGGGGTGGTGTGGGATAAATAAATTTTGACATTGAAATCAGCTGACAGCTCTTTGTGGACAATAACGTTGATGATTCATGTCATGTTATCATCAATAATGAAATAGTCGTGATTCAATAATTGTGATTCCCTCAGATCAGTTCGTATTGTTTGCATTGTTCGCGGTACAATTCCAGATGGCGAGTCGCAAAAAAGTCCTACTAAAGGTGATCATTCTGGGAGACTCCAGCGTGGGGAAAACCTCCCTGATGAACCAATACGTGAACCGCAAATTCTCGAACCAGTACAAGGCCACCATCGGCGCCGACTTCCTCACGAAAGAAGTGACAGTGGACGACCGCACCGTCACCATGCAGATATGGGACACTGCCGGACAGGAGCGCTTTCAGTCCCTTGGGGTGGCCTTCTACCGCGGCGCCGACTGCTGCGTGCTAGGTAAGTGCTAGAAGCGAGCTGCGCGACCCGAATAAGCGCAAAATTGCAGTTTTCGACGTGACCGCCCCCAACACATTCAAGTCGCTCGACAGTTGGCGCGACGAGTTCCTCATACAGGCCTCGCCGAGGGAGCCCGAAAATTTCCCGTTCGTTTTGTTAGGTAATAAGGTGGACCTAGAACCGCGCGCCATTTCGTCAAAGAGGGCGCAACAGTGGTGTCAAATGAAAAACAATATTCCATACTTCGAAACGTCAGCCAAGGAAGGACTAAACGTGGAACAAGCGTTCTTGGCCATCGCCAAAAACGCCCTGGCCCAGCAAAACTCGACCGTCGATCTGTACAATGAGTTCCCTGATCAAATCAAACTTACCAACACAAATAAACCGAGTAGTAACGGCGACTCGTGCGCATGTTAGGTTTGAATTATTTTTTTTTTTCTTTATTTTTATTCTGAGGGTTGGCCGATTTTTCTTCTGTTCTGCTCAATGTGATACAGACCCGTTCGGTTTTCACACAAGTACTCAAAACGTCATTGAAGTTGTCATCATTTACAAGTAACTGTAAATAAAACTAACGATACTGTTGTTGATTCAGAATTAAATACACTTATTTCATTGAAATGTTTATGCCTTTGTAGACGATTTTTTAGATTATTCCAGCAGTAATATCCTCCAGTTAAGTTTTATAATTAAAATATTAAGTGTTCTGTGTTGTAGGCTAATTATTTATAGTAAATAGAAAATTTATATATATTTTTTTTAACCAATTAAGGCGTTTCTCTGTAGTATATCACAAAAATTTGTATATTATTATAGACGTTATAAGATATATAAATATGTAATGGTAGCCAAGTATTTTCTTTGTCGCCACCTCAAGCATCCGCTTCTCATACCAAAGGCAGAGTTATCGTAAACCCACCGGCAGAGGTCCTGTTGACAGATTTTTGACGTTACAATTACGAAACGTCAAATTGCAATGTCAGATTTCAACAGAGCCAAAGATTTCGACGACAAAATACAAAAATAAAAATTAACTTCTGGGTCAGAGACGGGAAAATAGAACTTCATCTTCAGAACATTCCTCTATAGCGTAAACAAAAGAAAATTTTTGACTCCGCCACTGTCATATACGTAAGCTGGATTCAACTGATCTACATTCGTCTTCTGCGCAAACCACGTGATGTCATGTTTCGTTTTGACTTTACCTCTAGTACCTACCTAATGTTAAATCAGATTTGAAGGACACTTGCTAGACCCTTTTAAACAGAACTTTTATTAAAACCCAAACATTTTTTGCGTCACAGTAAACATTTTATGTTGTAATTAAAATAAGATTTAATTTAATGTGTATACAGTGTGTCCAAAAAGTCTGAAAACACTCCAATAAAATAGAAACGAATGATTTTCGAGAAAAACGCAAAAACAGGTGAACTAGCGTTTTCAAAAGGCTTTCTGTTGATGGTACATATCAAAGAGTTGCGATGTCTTCAGAGGTTTTTTTTTGAAGGCAACGTCGCATTTTTACTACCGTTTTTAATAGATCTTTTAATTGTCTACCCGACGGTCAAAAAAAAATTCAATTTACGTAAGAAATTTCCTGAAAAAACCTATTTTTTTATAACTAAATTTTTCAAAGTTATCCGAAAGACCAAAAAGAAAATATCAGCAGAAATCTTTTTTTCGTGCCTCGGGCCGGAATTTGGTAAATTACAGATCTCGAAATCGTTCAGAAACACATGCATTGCCGGCCTAGTCCGGCTAAAAGTAGGGATTTCGAGTTGTCATCGGTTTTGGTTGGCATTTGTTATCAGAATTCTATCAAACGTCAATGTTTGTTCTGTGGATGGCTCGTTAAAAATGTTTTTCTATTTATAACAACGTACAAAAAAAAATTAATTAATTAAAATTACGTTTCGAGCCACTTCTTGAATATGGGCTGGTGTATTTATTACAACAAATGTTTCAGGAAAATGTCAAAAACAAAACATATTAATTAAATTTAATAAATGTCAGGAAATAAGAGCGATGTTGATTTTAAAATTTAAATGTTTAAATGTAAGTGTTACCAACACAAAAAAAGTCCCTAATATCAATTATTAAAACAAGTTCTTTAACTTCCATTTAACAAAAATCCGCAGAAGTCGGCATGAAAAATTTTGTGTATCACACGTCCAGAAACTGTTTTGCGAACATTCGTACTTGCAATATTCGTCTACCGACTCGTAGTGCAAACCGTACTCATGCTCGCAAACGTGCAGTTTCTGGCCTTGTGATACAAATAACTATTAAAACACTAATTGACCTGTCTTTAGATTTTTTTCAAAAATTATGCGTTACGTTTTCATTTGGGTGTTTCCAGACTTTTTGGCATTCATGTTTAGTTTTGAAAAAAAACGAACGAGTGTAATAATATAAGACCAATTAAGTGCCACTCAACTAATCATCATCCGCGATGTTATCGTCTTCTCTTTATTACTGCCATCACTCTACGCTGACAACAACTTTCTCTGATTGATTAAATGTGGACGGTGGATTCATTTTCGATTTTGAATATATATTAACATCTTTCCTGTAGCCTTTTTCGGTAGGTATACTTCGTCCAGTGAGAGATTGGGAGATTTTAAATTGTATTAAATTAACCTAACACTACGAAATGCACTAGAATACATTAATTAGAGCATAATTTCAGAGCAAAAATGTTACTGCTTGAAGGATATATTTCAAATTTTACATGCGCTAGGTACTACGAGTACTTTCTTTTTAAACCTTCTCTTGTGGACCTTGGAATGTTAGTTCAGGTGAATCTTCAGACGCATTGCATTCTTTCAAAATGCGCTTATTGACTCACTACCTAATGCAAGTTGTACGACACACTAGTTGCTTAATTTTTGTATTCAGTGTTGCTTCTTTTTGAAAATTAAATTAAAAGCACTTGAAAGTTTTTCTACGCTGTCTGCTGCATGTTATCCGATTCCTTGGACCAAAATACCAAAGCTTCTTGGAGCCTGTTTTACTAGGATTTGCGAAAAGAAAGAATAAATTGAAGTGTTTCGTATACGGGGTTATTATTATAAATGTTTCTAACATCGTAGGTGGCTGTGCGCCATGCTTTAGGTGCGCCGCTACGCCAACTAGATGTTAAGAAACATTTATGATAATCCCGTACATTACGCTGGGGTTTATGTAACTCGTAACAGTTTTTTGTGAATTTGTGATTAAAGAAAAACGTATTGTGTAAGTAGTAAGTGTGCTTGAAATTACCGGTGCACCATCTACAGTGGAAAAGTTTCTTAATTTAGAAAACTGTACCGTCATCAAGTATAAAATGGCCATTATCTTGAAAAACAATCCAAAAAAATGAGAAGTTCTTTTTATATGTATGTATGTATGTTATGCTTACATGAGTTTTATAAGCAGTGATTGCACTTTCCCACTATGGGCGGGAACGTGCAAAGGACACCTAAATATAAAAATAACTATAAAATTAGAGCAAGTGGTGTAAAGAGGTGAAAAAGAATTGTCGGGTGAACAGTATGGTTATCTACAATTTGTAAACATTTATTAGGTATCATTTCCAAAATAGTACAACAAATAACAGTTATATATAAATATAAATCATCATTTCTGCTAACCGACACTTCGTAACAGTAACTTTTCTCTAGATAATACATTTAAGGACCGAAAATAATTCACATCCAAATCGAAAAATGCCTAATCTTGAGCAAAGTAAACAGTACCAGGTAGACGATCGTAATAATATATTACACTCAAAAACACTTTGGCAACATTTATATAGAAGTTTTGTGTTCTAATATATAATCATATATTCTTATTGGTGCTTTTTGACACATTGGAAGATAATACTGAGGTCACGTATTTCGCACTAGTTCGTTTATTCCCAGGGTACAAAAACCAATAAAAATTGACTACTAGTGTTCCTATGATCAGTCTTGAGGTGATATAAAACAAATCGAGTGATATTATATACCCTGCCTTCATATATATAAAATTCTTATTGCCTTGATTAGTTTGTCTCAGACTTATCTACGGTTACATATAAAGGTTTGTACAGTACGATAGGCTCTCTGCAAAGAAAGTAAGTCACTGGAAAAAGAAAACACAACAAACAATATACTTTACCTAATGTGGTGTTCGTTTCCGTCGTAGACTTGTCCTAGGAGAAACTCTGGTCCGATGTATTGCCCTCCTTCGACGTGAGAGGAAGCGTGTTCTGTACGATCGGTTAATGTCGAAAAGACAATATGATCATCACGCGACTTACCGTATCGTATTGTGGGTGAGGTGTTCGTGTTCGGTATTCGGAAAGGTACGGTCGCTATAGTTATCGGAAAATTGACTTGGACAACGTCCGCATCCTTGTCGCTATCTAGACTAACCTAGAAGAGCAAGTTAGAGCCGAGTCGGTCGGAAGCGTTACTCACCGAAAGCACGTAATAAATTTGTACTAATCTACAAATTCCAACGAGTGTGGTAGGCATCGGAGGTAAAACAAGGCTATTGGAACTGTCCCACTTGCTGCGAGAGCGCGGCTTCACGCTGGTTCCCCTGAAACACAGCCTACATGCACGACCGTGCCCGTCACGGTTGACCTGCTGACCTGTACTCGAAAACTAGGTGCTTCAGGTCCTTGCTGACCCCCAGCACGCCTCTGTCGATGAAGAATTCACAACATTGTTCCAGTCTCACTCTCAGCTTGACTTCGTCGCCGCTCTGATTGTCGATTGTCGCTTTTAACTTGACGCTTTCCTTGCAGACGTAGGCCGAGCGCTCGAGGACGCAACGCAGGCTGACGGTGCCCTTCTTGCAGCACCAGCAGCAGGTGCTCTTGCGGTCCTCGCACACCACCGGTTTCTGCGAGGGGCGAGGTGAGAGGGGCTGGCAACGGCAGCCGCGGGCCCCGGTGCGCGCGTCGGGGCGGCACCGGCGTCCGCGGACTGGGGACCCTCACCAAGTACTGCTCGTCCATGCAGTCGATGTGGGGCCCGATCACCGTGAAATACTTCATCCCCTGCGGCGGACTCGCGTACGGTATGTCGATGGTGACCTTGAAGTAGTACCTGATGCAGCACGGCTTGCTCTCGAACGAGCACGGAAGACTCGACTCCGGCAGCGAGAACCGGAACGGGAACTTGTGCATCCCCCGCGGGAGGATCGGTATCGTCGTCTCCAGATTCTTCTCCCCCCAGACCACCTGTCTCTCGTCGATGAAGTACTGGTCATCCTTCACCTGAACGCAACGCTTCGGTACACTCTATCGACACAATGCAACACATTTACCGTCCTGCGGTCTCCGGACAGTAGGACCTTCCATTCCGCGTGGGCCTTCCCCCTCAGCAGGATCCTGATCGCTTAAAAAACAAACAAGTGGGTAAGCGGTTTTTGGGGCGTCGAGTTGTTACTTCGCAGTTTGAAGTTCTCCACAGTGTCCAGAACGACGACGCCGTTGATGTTTTCGCCAGCATAGTAGTACTCCTTGTCTAGTTTGATGTCGAATTCCCGGATATAATCCATAATCGTCCCGCATTTACAACATTTCGGGGGATCGCTTCGAATCAAAACAAAAAAATATTTTTCCACTACACTTACGATCTTACGACGCAATCAGCTGTTCCGAACAAAATCAATATGTACTTACTTCAAGCATGCCCACTGATACTATCGAACAGAATAAACTCTGTTCGCTGTAAAAGTGGTACAAGTTTCGCCACGGGATCATTTTTCGTGTCTTGATACAAGTAAATGTCAACTGTCACACGTCGAAGGTAAAATTGCGCCGCTGAAACGACCTCTTTTTATCACAGTGTAATAATAATACCAATAAACCATTCATTAGTAATTGTCACTGACGAATACGTCTAATTAAGTGAGGTTAAGGCCAATCTCCACTTTTAAAACGACCAAACTATAAACAAACGACTTCGACAATAAAAATTTATTTCGATAAAAATCACATCATAATTGGTAATAGAATAATAGGTATCGTCTTATAGTTAAAAATAATACATTAAAAAATATGAAAAATAAAATCTAACAAAATGCAATCTTGACAAGCTCGATACATATAGTTTTTTAAGTACGATAAATATTGCTAGAGTAGAAAATATTCAATGAAGGCAATTAAGGCGTTACTTAGATTTATTTGTTTTATCACAAGATACAATTAAGCCAGGGTCGCGTTCCATTTCTCCTTGTGCTGACCGAGACCGAATCCGGTATCATAGTTACCCTTGGAAATAAAAAGCCGCTTAAAATGGGGCATGCAGTACAACAGACCCTGGTTGTACGAGTACGAGTCCATCCTGCGAAAATAAAATAAAAAAAAAACGAAAAAAAAAAGCACTTGTACACCACTCAAGCCCCTCCACCCAATGACGTTTGTGCAATATACGCGGTCGCCACACAATTCACAGTACGCTACTCAAAAAAAAATTCAACAGCGCCGATTCAACAGTTTAATTTTGAGTTTGTTACACGATTTTGGCGCCATCTTACCTCAGGACGCAATTACACTCCATGCACTTGAAGCAGTTCTTGTGGTAGATGTGATTGTGCACGGATATTTTTTCCAATGGGTAAACTCTGGAGTTACAACTCTCGCAAGTTTCGGTCACGTTGGGCAGCTCCTTCACCAACGAAAGCTAAATTAATATTGTTCCTGCGTCAACCTCGAATTGTCTTTTTTCCAGGTTAAGTAAAATGCATCTCACATATATGTATATTTTATTTCACTCAAAAATAATAATAATAATAACATGATAAATTGGCACAATTACATAATCGCAGTTGTCGACTCGAATAAAACAGACATCAAATTAACATGAACTGGGACAGGAATTCAATGTCCATTTTACCTTGACGTAATACAAATATATAAAATTCAATAGCAACAAACAGATCTATCGCAAACGTTATGGAACATCAATCAGATAACGAATTTTATAAAATTTACAAAGACAAATAATAAAAAAACAAACATCCTTTCAATTATCAAAAAATCCAATAAAAATGTTTAGGAAAGTTGTACAACATTGATTTCTCACATTGACATCTCTCTGGATTGTTTCGCAATTGTTTTTTTTTTCTTTCAGATACCTATCACCTATCAACTAGTGTTACTTATTAAAAGTTAGACAAAAAAGCCAGTAGAAATTTTATCGATAAGAAAATCGTCGACCGCCGAAAATTCGTTCACTGGAAACAAACGACAATCAACTAATTACAAATGTCGGACAACAACAAATGCTGCATGCAAACGCTTTTCAATGCATGTACGTCTGATTAGTGCAAGACAAAACAAAAACACTTGTTAGAAAAAAGACAATTCAAGAGGCAAAAAAAAAAAAAACAAAAAAAAAACAATCGATGCACACCGACTACTGTACTTACCACGAATCTGTTTACTTTCACCCTCGGCGTCCTGTTCGTTTCCGTACTGCCCTCTCTCATCGATTCGAAACGGGCGCGCAAACTTCAAAAATAATCAAATCATGTGACTGCGGACGAGGCGGAAAAGTGAAGCGTCAAGGTCGCGTGCAGTCATTTGCCAAACGGGCAAAACGTTGACGCATTAATGCACACCTCGAGACTTCGCTAGTTCGGCAACTCGCTTAAATCTACGTCGACTTACGATTTAGTAGATTCGATCTGCGACTGTTCTTCGCCGAGCTCTTCGATGATGTTGACTGTGCCGCTGTTTTGTTCCTTCTTGATCTCGTTGGCCTCCCAGCGCTCGAATTTGGCACGCAGTTGCTTGGCCCTCGCCGCTTTCTGCGCCTGAATACGACAAAAAAAATTATAAAGAGGAACCGCCGAAACGACGAGATAACTCAACCTCGATCAAGTCATCATCGGCGACCTTAACGTTGTCGGGTTCGTCTTCCTCTTCGCTTTCTTCTTCTGATCCGCTCTCGGCTTCGCTGCTTGACTCCGGTCTCGCCGGCTCCGGGGGAGGAGTGAACCTCTTCAAAGGTTTGGGTCCTGCAATTGGTTGACTTTATCGTTACGTGATCGTCCTATGTTATTGTTGAATCGTACCTGACGGTTGGGGTTCTTTGGTCAGATTCTCTTCCATTTGTCTAAACTTGTTGAGCATCTTGGTCGCCGTGTGCGTCTCCTTCGCTATTACAGAGTCCTCGACGAGTTCTTCCGAACGGACGATCTCCGGATCTCTGTAAACGTCCCTGTCGGGCGTGGGGGCCTAGAAACAACCCGATCTCAACACACCTAATTGACAGACAGCAACAAAAAAAAAAAAATCCGGCGCAGCACTTCATTATTATTAATACGAATTAGTAAACCATTCCTTGACAATAACGTTAGTCGATTAAGAGCAAAAAGCTGCACGCATCTCAACAACACTGCACAACCTTGGCTTGTCCTTCGCGCGGCGGCGTTATCCTGAAAGTTTTCTTCTTCTTTTCCGGTTCTTTGTACGTTTCGAAGAATTTGAAACGCCGCTGGATGTCGGCAGTGCGCACTTGCACGTCGTCCACGGGATTGACCGAAGACTTGACAACGTCCTCGCTCGCCGATTTCATTAAGTAACTCTTCAAAGTACGAACGCGCCGTTATTCAAGAGCGCACACCGAAGTTTGAGGTTAGGGTGCGCCGTGTAACAAGTGACATTTGTACACGGCACACTCGACGGACGAAAATTCGAACTTACCTCTCGGACTTTTTTCACGTCGATCTTGGGCGTCGAAATCGGGGTGAGTTGGGGTGCTTTTGACGCGTTGGCGTCCAATTCTAGGAAGAGGGAGCGGGATTTCTTGCTGATCTCTGCAATAAATACAGTCAAGGAGTCAAGTCAAAATCAGTCAGATGTCTTGCTAACTTCACGTCGTTCAATGAACAATAAACTTGGCCTATTTTAGCCCTCATTTTGACGAAAATTTCTGTAATCACCTTGTTCCATCTAGTAAACAAATATAAAAAAGGAACTTGAGGAAGAAATAGATTTTTGACTAAAAAAAATTCTGCAGTGACAACAACATAACCTCACATTTATACTTGGATTTATGTTGTGACATACATTTATCAAATTAAAACATATTCGCAATTCAATGCTAACTGTTAATATGGTCACCGTAAACGATGATTTTGAACGCTACAACAATTTGAATCGACGCTGCTGACCTTGTAAATTTTTTGCAATCATAATTTTGACTAGACATGTTTCACCTACCACTTTCAAAAACTTCGGTGTCTTCTGCGTCTTTCTCTTTAGCCTCGTGCTCGTTGACCAGTTCTCCCTTTTCGAATCGTTCTTTCAAGGATTTAGTGTCGCAAATCTCGATGGGTTCCTTCCTCAAGTTGACGCAAGACTCGGACTCCATCACCGCTTGCTGATACGCCTCCTTCATTTTTCCTTGTTTGCCCTACGACCACACCTCATTACGAAACACTCTGAAACTTCGTCGCCACCAAATACCATGAACAGTCTATTCCTGATGGACTGTATTTCCTGTTTTCTCTCTTCCCGGCGTTCGTCCCTCGACGAGTGCTGCTCCCCTTGCTCCCATCTGCTCTTGACGTCGGACATTCCCGTGAAATGGAACGGCTTCTCCTTTTGGACTTTTTTCGCCCTGATCAAGTCGGCGTCTTCGCCTTCGATGCCGTCGTCTTCCTCCTCCTCTTCCGACGAACTTTCCTCGATGGGGATGCCGTTCAAAGAGTCGTCGGCGACGCCAATGTCCATACCTTTCGCCTGAAACCTACAAATCGTTGTCGACTGACGAATTATCGAAAAGTGTCAATACTTGCTTTGCCAATTTTGACAGGATCGACGGCGATCTTTTTACGTTGACAGTGGACAGTGTGCGATCCTCGTTAGTTTCCGTCTGTTGATGGTGTTCGAACACTTGGAACCGCTCCTTCACGTTGAGACTCTGGAGCTCTTCGAGACCGAGGTCGGGCTTATCGCTCGCTGCAAACATCCAAATCAACTGATCTGACGTGACGACATCGGGTCACAAGTTTAGTTACAACGCTTGTTAATTTACGTCGACAGTGGTGGAGTTGGACTGGAATCATTCGCCAAAAAAGAAGAACGAAACACGCGAAAAAGAATTAATCACTCTTTAAAATTGCAAAAAGAGCATTGAGTATTTATTTTTAATTTTTGATACGTGTAGTGGCATTAAACAGACGAATTTTTTCGTTCATAGCTCAATTACGTTTAGAATGTTTGCAGAAAGTAGCCACCAGAGGCGAGTCGGGTTTTAAGTAGGGGACTAAACTGCACCATTAGCTTGATTAATACTTTTAATCAGTTTCTATTGTGCAAGGTAATTATTGGATTAATCGATTAGTGCGCAAATGCTGACTTGATAAATTTCACAATAATTTTATTTGGGGAAAAATTACATTATATACAATCAATTGCTCGCCGACGGGCAATTAAGTTAATAAACTATAATAGCAATAATTTTTAATCGATTATTGCCAAGTGTAAAAATTTAATTATTATGTTTGCACAGTTGTGCACTTAACTTTCATGAAACACTGGTGTTCTAACTTGTTTTTAAAAAACAAAACAATAAATGACTGCAATCTGCAAATTTTGTTATAAAAATACATATGTTTGTGACCTCTTGGCAAAAAGTAATAGAATATATATTTTTTTAAATTGTAAACATTCTCCATATTTTTTTCAATATGGTCTGATTTCCATCAACAGAATAGGTGTTTTCGGATGACCAAGTAAAGGAATTTTGGAACAAATCTCATGCATTAATTAATATGACATTTCACTGCACGAGCAACAGTCCCGTCGGTCCGTCAACATTTCCAATTCTGATCGATAAACCGAACCGGACCACATTTTAATGATCGTTCGCCGCTCCCCAATCTGGCTAATTAAAAATATTTCCGTCGACTGATTTGGATGTTACGATTTTAAGACAGATGGCGCGTTAGATTAACTGTCAAATGCATGATGCAAAGCACACTCTTTCGTTATTCTCTGTACCTCTAACGACATCTGGCGGTAATTCAACTGGCTGACTTTCCCGAATAATCAGCTCGGGCTTTCTAGGTTTGTCTGAAAACACGACCAATTTCACAGTACGATCGACTGTCAGACACGCTACAATAACGATGTCAACTTACGGGGGGCGTCGTCTTCGACGGCTTTCGGTGTGAATAAGGCTTTGAAATGGGGCTTGCAGTAGAGGCTGCCTTCATTGCTCTGATATGTGTCGACACTGGAACAGAACACGTTTCAATATTCGGTCGGGGGAGTGTCAACGCAACTGACTTAAGTTGTTTGTTGCACTCGGTGCAACGGAAACAGTTCTTGTGCCAGACGCCCTTCTCGGCTTTGATCTGTTCCATCTGAAAGACGGGCTTCTCGCAGGCTCGGCAATTGGAAGTGTCAATCTGGGCGCCCTGAATAAAAAAAAATCGGTTCGAGACGCAAGAAACTACGAGCACGCATGGCTTACATTGAACTTTTCCTGGGCCTTTGACGAATCCGATGAACGGACGTGGAGGACGTTTTTCTTCTGTAGAGCGTCGAATTTGCTGAAACTCGACTTCTGCAAAAGCAGGATTCACAATTCAGAGCCGATTCGAAGTGAGACATCTTATTGTTAGTGATATAGACAATTTCAATTTTAATGTTGGCGACACTGGTTCATGACAGTTACGTCATTTAAATTATTTTATTTAAACGTGTGGTGTTTTCGAAGTGTTTCGAAGATATTATTATAAATTTTCGTTTTGTGAAATATTCAAAATGTGAGTAATTGAGCAGCACGCTACAAGTGAAGCGTTTTATCGAGTCGCACACTCAATTTGTTTGATTTATTTTCACTATCAGACATTTTTATTTTCGTCGTCAATGCAATAATCTGAAGCACTCTTGCATCGAAAAGCTTGATTGTATAATCTGTTTCAAAATCAAAAATCCACCAACACTGCATTCTACCTCGAAAATACAACCGACAACGTCGCCGACTTTTGTTTTTAGTGTCTGCAAGTGTCAGAAAAAAGTGGGGTTATGACAATCGTTTTGGTCGTAGTTCATCGTGTTTTTTATTCTCATTTTATTATTTCACTCAAAAAGTATGATATGGTAGCTAAAACCTTTTTGTACATAATAATTATTTTGTGTTTCGTAAATAAACTCAACGTTCAATGTCAAATTTTGGCGGGAGGTTGGGCCAACCAAAAAAAAAAAAAAACTTTCTGGGGAATTCAACAGGTGGTGGATTTTTTATTTTGAAACAGATTATACAACACTTTATGAAAGTCTCTTTTTTTCATTTACATATCTGCAAATTCGTGAAAAAAAGTATGACTTTCATAACTAGTTGTACAAATAACTCTATTTCATTGTCGTTATGTAATATACTATTGCGCAACAGTAGACGGTAAGCAATTTAATTTTTGTCGTAAACTATTGTTCGTCAAAGTCGGTAAAGTAGACACCTTCCTGCCGATTTTTGACGACTCTCACGGTTTATTACAATAAACTGTAAAACCTTGAACTCCAAGGAGTCAAGTTTTAACAACGAGACCTCAACAACTTTGCGACTTCTGCGCATTTACCCCTTTACACTAGATACATTTTTCATAGAATCTGGCTCTAGTGAGCTCTTGAAGTGTATAAGTGCTACCAACCTACCAATTTAAGAATACCAACAGACTACATTTTGCAACTCCATAAATATTTGAATACAGAAGTCCTATTTTGACATTTATTATGGATGGCAAACGACGATTTTATACAGCAAAGTTGCAGATTACATTTTGTTCAGTGTTTTTTTTTTGTGATTCAGATGAAAAATTCCAAAATAAAAGCAATGCACTGAACAACACATCGAAGTTGTCGGGTGTTCGATTGTTGAATGTGTGGGTGTACGTCTGTGATAAATACAGATTACGCACTAAGTAGTCTCTGATAACGACGACTTGTTAAAATAAACGAAAACAAAAATCCATAATATCTCGAAAATGAAACAGTGGCTATCAAAAATTGTCGCGTTGGGTCAACCGAATTGGCACCACCAGCACGGTGAGTCATTTAACCGCGATGATCTCATCTTGGCGATGCCAACTTACTCGGCGAAATGTCTCTAAATTTAAAGCAATTGTTTGATGTCTTCGATTATTCACACGAGTTATTTTCGTTTTGTGAGGCGACCACTGAAAATGCGAAAATAATTTTTACGATTGTCTCGCGACTTGGAGAAAATCACGCTTCACATAATTTATACCACAGTGAAATGGAGGGTTTTCCGAAATCAAGTCCTCGGCAAGCTGAAATGTAAATATCCCTAGGCTTTAACGATTCTGGAATTGATAAATGCGAGTTTAATTTATGGCGAAAAAAATGTATTGGAATTTAAATGTCAAAGCAGTATTATAAAGCGATATGGTGATTTATGTGTATGTGGGACGTTGGATATCGAACCATTTTAATTGTTTGAAGCATTAGAAAATGTAAAAATGTCTTGAATTGATAAGAGAGGAAGAGGGGTTTAAAACGAACAACTTCCGGCAGAGGAACGAAATGACAAGAAGCGTTTAAAGGTAATGAAAAAATAGCAATTAACATGACAAGAAAAATTTACAATAGAAGAGGAATCGATGAAATAGTACATACAAAGGATCACAAAAATTTTGAAGCCCAATGAAAAACAAAAGTCGATTAGTATAATTACCGGAACGTGTCAAAATCAAAATCTTATGGTGAAATAGTCCTTTTTTTATTTATACAGGGTGTTATTTAAAGTTGTACAGATATTTTAACCACGAGCTACTGGCTTCATGTAGAACTCGGAAAAAATATCTAAAAAATTCTATGTCAAAAAATAAAATGACATTTATTTTTTGAGCTACAATTTTTTTAAATTGCTTTTAGTCTTCTACGTTGTCAAACGACCTCGTAGGTAAAATTTCGGCACATTTTAAAAATACACCCTGTATATCATATTTTATAAAACGTACACCAATGCGGTTTCCTTGTTTTAAAGCATATTTCCTATAGGTTACTTCGCATTGGCGTACATTTTAAAAAACATGATATACAGGGTGTATTTTTAAAATGTGCCGAAATTTTACCTACGAGGTTGTAGGACAAGGTAGAAGACTAAAAGCAATTAAAAAAAATTGTAGCTCAAAAAATAAATGTCATTTTATTTTTGGACATAGAATTTTTTAGATATTTTTTCTGTATAATGAGAATGTTGGGATGAAGGAAGAAAAATGTACACATACGGGAGGTAAAAACATAGACTGATGGAAACAGCAGTGAAAATAATAGAAATACTTTTATGGAACTGTACGAGAAACTACAAGCAATAAAAACATCTACGAAAAAAGGAAATCTGCATCCGATAAGAATTTTGCAAGGGAAAGCTTTTTTTGATTCTCTATTGTGTTAAGTAACTACGTCTATTACCGTAATCAAAGTTTCTGATGATATTTTGAATAACAAAAAAATATATTTATTTTAAAAAGTTGTTTATTGTCGATTTTATTAAAAACAAAACACTATTCATTGATTTTGTCAAAAAATGAGGTGTACTTAAACAGTTGTTTAATTGAAAATATAATTGACGTATAAGTTTTTTTTTATTTTGACAGTTGCATTGGTACGAGTTAATCTACGCACCTAGTTTTGGTTTTCGTCGCCAACTCAGTTTTAAAAATTGCTTAATTATACATATTGTGTAAATACAGGTGGACACTTTTTGGAAAACATTTCTCTCTTGCTTCGTAAAAATCACTCGGAATAAAGAAAATCACATTTTGAAATGTTCTTTGGAGCAAGTAAATTGGACATCTTTTTTCCAGTAGGAAACGTCGCTCGAAAAGAACTATGTTAAACCTCTTAAGCATTCAAGCGTTTCAAAGCCCACCGGGAGAAAAACGAAATGTTTATCTATCCATCTGCACATCTTAAATTCTTTCGTCCCGCTCGTGAGGTTATCGTGTACACAATTTTTTAACGATTCCGAAAATAAAACGTGGAAAAACGTGTCCGGACGAAATTAAAATTGTCTATTCTCCTTGTCGACACTTACCACGTCTACGTTTGAACGATCGACAAGTTTTTTTGTGAATCTACAGTCTCCAATGTTGGAATGAAACTTTTCTCTCTACGGATATTGGGTTAGTGCACCATGCAAGACATGCAAAAAACTACAAGTTAGCCGCTTCGTATTTAGAACGAGGCACTAGAAGCTCTTACCAATGCTCGTACAGACACTCCGGAGAAGACGTTCTCAATGAGTTTGTTAGAGGCAAGGCACATAGCATCGGACAAAGATTTAGTACGCTATTCGACAAAATAATAAACGAATCAACAACATGCACAACGGTAGAGACCAAAATAAAAATAATAACAACAATAAACAACAAAAAATGGGGAAAAGCCTTACCGTTCTATCTGTACGGTTGTGATTAGCAGACGGTTTGTCGTCTCCTATTTTAGTCAAATCTCCGAAACTCCTACACTGATTGCGAACAAAACAGAAAATTAAGGCCGATCATGCGCTAGGACGTGGTACAAAAGGGACAAAGCAAAAAATGCAACTAAAAAAATCTATAAAAGAAAACAGGCGCTTACCAGGTTTTTCACGTTAACGTTATAAAAAGAATCCTCGCAATCATTGTTAGTTCCATTCTAAAAACAAACGTTAATTGAAAAAAAAAAAAAAAACAACTAAACTAGTCGAAGCCCAACAAGAGAAGAGACCGAAAGACGTACGAAAACGAAACAACACAACTTACAACTGAAATGTTTTCTTTCTCCTCTTTTCGCGACTTTTTCGATTTTTTCTTCTTCAGTCCTTTGTCAGCCGACGAATGCGACTCGACAGTTGTGGTTTCTACATAAGATTCAGTCACTTGCGTGCTCTAAATTCGAAATGAAAAGAAAAAAAATTATAACGAACAGAACAAACAGCGCTCTTTGTGGTGGATTCAGAAAAGTTACGGTGCAAAGTTCTCTGCCGTAAAATCGGTGTTTCAGAAGGAATTTATGTCGGAACGGTCGATAAAAATACGTATAAAGGCAACTAATGGAAACAGTAATGTTACGGTTCTAATGTTGGTGACATGAATTTAATTTTGTTTACCACATTGGTAACTGTCAAATCGTACGCGCCTCATTTATTTTTTACCTACTTTGATTTTGATGATCTTTAATAGTATATTAAAGAACGAGTTTTAGAAGGGTTGATTTGGCGCACGAGTCCCGGTTTTATTTGGGACGAGTGCCCTTATAAAACGAGTTTTTTGTTATTTTTTCGAATTTGGACCCTTTTTTAAATTTTTAAATAAAAAAATTAAATGTTCAAATGGAATTTTGTATTAATTGGTAATTCAAGGTAACGGATGCAACTATATCTGCAACAGATGTTAAAAAGTAGAGTTTGAATATTAATATTGGAAGTTTTTTGGTGTAAATGACATAATAACTGAAATATTGATAAAAATTTTCTTAGAGATCTATTAAACCACGAGTGCTTTAATAGATATCCATAAACGACTCCATTTTGAATACAATAATAGACGTATTTTTTTTTGACGTTAGGCCAAAAAAGTGTACCGTTTTCCTTAATTTGATTATTTCTCCCAATTGCAGAACTAACAGTAACGTTGACATAATCTAACTTTAAAAACAGTCCAATCTGAAAGAATAAACAAACCTGAAACATCAAAACAAAAACAAAAAAAATTCTTTTGAGTTAACAGTAAAAAAAAAATATATTTTTGGAGAAAAAAAAATAAGAAAAGTAATAGCATGTGACTTTCGTTGATGTTTAAAAAAATCACAAGTTTCTGAATCCACATCCCAAAGCAACAACATAATACCTAATAATAATAATAATAATAATAATAATGTGTAAATTACACAACATGCAAGCGAAAAACAACACCGAAACTACCGACTCACTGAACCTCCGGACGTCCCACCTCCACCCTGCTCCCCCGTTTCTTGCTTACCTCTTCGCTCTCAAACTTGTCGATCTGTTTGCCGACATCAACCACTTCCGTTTCTGGCCGATCTTCGTCACTTTCTCCCTTCTCCTCGGTCGCCACCGCCATCTTTTCTTCTTCTTTCGTCTCTTCCTCCTGCGTCTCTCTCAACTCGCCCACATTCTGATATATCACTTCCTGGTTCTCCTTGTCGACTTTCGCCTCTAGATCTTTGAGGTTCTCGTAGATGTTCTCCTGGACCAGTTTCAGGTTCTCGTAGATCGCGGCGTCCTTGTTCCGCTTGAGGAACTCCGAATTCTCGTAAACGTTCTCTTCTTTATCGACGACGACCCAATCGCCGGACGCTTTCGTCTTCAGTTCGTCGATGTCCGTGACGACGGCGTCGTTGTCGCCGTTCGACGTCGACTCCCTCCGGAAACCCTTCAAGAAGTCGATGTTCTCCTCGGACGGAGTCAGCATGGGCGAGGTGACCGTCTGGGTGAAGAGCAGACACGGCGCGACGTCCGTCGACAACAGCATCCTGTCTTTCGCCGACTTGACCTCCTGCTCGACCTCTTTGGCCTCGCACAGGTCCGTCAGGGTCAAGTCCGGTCGGCTGTTCGTCGTCGGGTCGTCGTCGATGTCTTCGTAGACCGCGGACGTTTCGTCGTCTTGGTCGATTCTCGTCGCGTTGTCGACGTTTTGCTCCGTCGCTACTGGATCAGTCTTATTTGATTGGTGTCCTACGTTCTCGTAAATGTTCTCTTCTTGATGGTATCCGTTTTGTTTCCCGTTCGTTTCGATCGGTTCTTCGTAATAGTTCTCTTGTTCGGCTTTGATCAAGTCTCGACTGGCGGTTTTCGACAGTTCCTCGTTGTCGATGATCGTCGTTTCGGTGTTTTGTTGGAGGTCGTCCTGGAAATTGATGTTAGTAGACAAACGCACGGCACACACGCCTGTTAATCGATTGAGAAACGACACTGCTTCCGTAGAAATCGACACAACACTGTCGATGTTTAGGGAAGAGTGGAGCGATAAGTGAAGCGAAATAACACACTTGGCTCATGCACTTTTTTAGTCTCAGGTTAAATTCTTCCATCAAGGCTTCCTCTAGATTATCGTCGGTGTCACTTACGATTCTTGACTTTTTCACGGTTTCGGCCATCTGGAAACAAACCAACAACCGATCAAGTTTTCGTCGGACCAATCAACCACAAATTAAAAACGAAAATAATCGTTCGTAAATCTGTCAAGCACACGAATCCACACCAGAAACACCAATTCTTTTACCAAGAATAGAACAGGATCATGTCGAACTCCACCTATTCGGCCCAGATGCACCCAAAACAAGAGAAAACGTACATTTACGAATTCATTAAATTAATTAAGACCAGATAAAAATCTCAGAGTTTCCGCAACAGGAAACACCGACCAACAAACTTAATGGAATCTCATTGAAGCCGGAATGGATGGAGCACAACAATTACCGCCGTTCCAAAAATTCAAATCCGCTGTAATATTTTTTCCTCGCCACCTTCGCGGAAAAAGAAAACCGCCAATTAGTTTCGGCAGAATTCGAATCTCCTATCCGGAGCCAAGGAACAAGTAGGACGCAAAACAGCCGACCGAGACTTGCAATCTACCTTTGAAATCCTGAGAAATCCTTTACGACGATCATTTTCAACTTTTACGGAAATTCATGCGACGGAATTTTCTTTCCGGATCGTGCGGCGTGCTTATCAACCGCGTCCTGTCCGACTTCCCCGGTTTCGTCGCTTGACCGTCCACCTTCATGGAAGACCGCATCCTGCGCCGAGGGGAAGAGAGGACAGATTTTCGTAACCTTCCGAGCAATGGGACTGATAAACGGATCGGGGACCTCCGAGAAGACAACGACTCAGTTCCGATAACGTTAACTGTCAACAGATGCGCTGTTTGCCTGCACTATTGACAAGCCAGTCATGCTCGGCTTATTTCTTTACGAGAACGCGATAAATGCGACCGTCGTGTTTACATTGCTTTCGACTTGCGGAGAAATTCGTGATTCACTGCTCAAAATCTACGTGAATCACCAGTCCGGCCGAGGAATCGGTATTGGAAATGATTCGCGAATGGTTCCAACGTGGATCACCCAAGTCTTAAGATGGGGTTTTTGCTCTTCACGTTATAAATGTTTTTATTTGAATGCAAAAACGTCCGGATAAACGCTCCACGCTTGTAACGACTGTCAAATGTGTTATCGGCGAATTCCGAAGGTGGGCGTTGTGCTTTATGCGATTGTTAATTCTGATTGTTCTATTATTGTTTGGATTTCATTTTACGATTATAACGTTTTCCCACACCATAAGGTTTATTACAAAGTAAATTGTAAGACTCAGTTTTTATTTTGCCATTAACAATTCTCCTTATCATGTGACAGATGGCTGAACAGTTCCAGAACGATTGAACTTTCAGTGACTTATGATATGACTGTATGTTCCATTTCTTATTTTTAACTTTTAAACATCTATGGTCATTCCGTGTCAAATCAAATAACAAAAATAGAATTTTTGACTTCAAGGTAGTCGATTTAATTTATTTTTGACATATGATAGTTTAAAATAAAAAAAATTGGGTCACCCGTTTTTGAGATGCACCTTGGCCTGGCGAATATTCGTAAAATGAGTACATTGGAGATTGATATTTTTAGAAGCTTAAAACAATGATTTTTTTAGAAATGTCAAAATAAAAAAACCTAATTTTTTTGCAAAAATTAGTACACTTCTGTTCACGGAAAAAGCATACAAGTCTTGAGAAAGATTTTTGCAATTTTTTGGCTGTGTAAATTTACTTCGTATTTGTTTCCATGTTTTGATTGTACGAGACTCAAAACAACCCACAATAAACCTTGAAAACAAAGAATAATACTTTTTATCTTCAAGCGGTCGAAAATTGCGCCTTTGTGATTCTCCATAGACGATTAAAGTTTCATTTTTTTTTCTGAGCGGAGTAGAAGTGTCCACAGGCGGCTCGGCGGGGTCAAATATAAGGTCATTTGAAGTATTTGTTACGATTTATTTATTAATTACAATTATCAATTACACGAAATACTAAAAAAGTGATTCGACTGTGATTAAAGACGAGTCGCCCTTTGTGGGACTTGTGGGCGTGTCCAACTGCCCATGGATGTCAGATCAGATGTCAAACAAATGTCAAAAATAGCGCAAGATTGCCCTTCAATATTAATAGATAAACAGTTGTAATCGTTTGCTATTTACGTTTTGATAACGTTTGTTGTATTTAGCGAACATCTTGAAGTGAGTGTGTACTGAACTGTCGAGCGACGGCTCAAAAATTGATGCAGATCGCGGCAAACTCAATGTACGAGTAGATCTAATCCGAAAAGCGTATGATTTCTACATAATTGCTCCTGATGCAAAGTTTCTGGCTACATAGGTAAAATTTCTGAATTCGCTAGAGGAAGAATTATAAATAATTATTGTAGGTTACTTGTCACTAAGTGTGACCCCTTTCGAAGCAATGAAATCACCAATTTGACAATACTAACAAACAAATACACGAAATTTAAACGATGATTAAAAAAAAGTCATGAAAAACCGTTGTTATACTAATTTTTGACATTTGCAACTTATGACAGTTAAATATTGCTTTATAGTGGCAACTAACGAGCGTTCAAAAAACCTGTTGTTGTTGGCCTGTTGCTTCCGTTTCCGTATGGCGTAGCTTCATCACCTGTCAAACCACAATTAATGTCAAATGTCATTTATTAGGTTAACAAGCATCCGCGTGAATTATTTCGTCCGCAAAAAATAGTTGTTTTTAGAACTATCCAATGGGAGTTGTCCCGGTTTTCTGAGTGCGACAATATGAATTTTACTTGAATGAATTAATTTACATTACAATGACGATCAATGTGAGGTTACGTATCTAAAGGAAATGTCAAAGCATACCAACTAAAAACGAGAGAATATCGGGGCCGCTTGAGCATAAATTATTTTGAAAGCTCGTTACCATTCTTATTTACTTATTCTAATAAATGAGTTATAAATTCGTGTCCGTCTTAAAAAAGCTTTTTTTATTAAATATCATTTTTGTCTATGAACGAACGTAAATTTGGGTCTGCAGAAATGTGATGGCTAACGTTTTTCATCACACTGCAAAGCAGGTAAATAGACAATAATCGGGTTACCTCAACAGTTCTGTTCTTTTCCATAACAAAATTTACGACCGCACACAAATTTAACGAGTGGTTGCCCTTTTAAAAAACAGTGTAATAGTTGTATCGCGCGTTCAAATAAAAAAAAAATCCTGGGCTGAGAAGGCGTTGGAAACCGTCAATTGTTGTGCTTTTTTAAAGCGTAGATTAATTGGAGCCTGTTGACAGCTAACCTAAAATTTAGAGCCAAAAAAATCTTTCTTTTTCAAATGGCATTCGTGTCAAACGGCGGGAAATTCAAACTTTACACTGTTCTAAAGGTTTAATTTTTCCAACGCCTACTCAGCCCAGGATTTCATTTGAACGCGCGATAGTTCTTTTCTCTTTAAACAATGTAAACAACTTTTTTCAAAAAAAAAAAAAATCGCGTTTAGAAACTAAATACAAAGCCAGTTAGAACTAAGAAACAAAAACAACTGGATTATTCTGGGAGTTAATTCTTGACTATGATCGTTTATTTGCGAATTTGCATTTTTGCGAAGAATAAATTGCGAATGGTGGAAAGAAAGCCTATTCTTGACAAGTCTTCTTTTTAATAATTGTCATATACAAATTAAAAAGTTGTCACTATTGTCAGTGCTTTGTGCTCATCCTAATTTTTGATTAAAATGAACAGTAATAAAATGACACTGGGAACGAATGCAACTAAAAAGCAAAGGCAAATGTTGGTGGAGTTATTTAATTATTTATGCAACAAGTGAGTAAAGTATGTACCTAATACTTTTATTTACGAGAAGGAAAATTTGCCGCTCGAGCGAAGCGAGTGCGCAAATCCGCCGAGTAAAAAAAGATACTTTACTAACGAGTTGCATACAAAAAATTTTTGGCGCCCGTAAGTTTAGATAACAATTTTTTCGACACTCAAAATTTGAAAAGTTTCTCCTGTGTGAACCCGTGGATCTTTAAAAATCGCTCGTTTTACTAGCGTTTTAGATTGGCCCACTCATGCCAAAAAAATCCCAATTTACATACGAACTCGTTAAAAAAACTACTAATTATGAATGAAAAATTTTATAATTGCGTTACAAAATGACACGCTACGGCACTTTTTAAACGCAAAATGCGTGCAAAAATGAACGGCTATGGCACTTTTTTTAACGCTTATTGACCGATTCAAAAATCACATATTTTATTAATCCATTTTCATCGATTTTCACTTAAATGTTGATATTTTATCATAATCGTGATTTTACACCACTTATAATTCCGCTCGCAAAAAACGAATAGTATTTTGCGAATTCGTAACAAAACGAATAGTCAAGAATTGGATTTAAGAAAAATTCGCAATTTTGCGAATGTTCGCAAAGTTACTAACGATCAAGAATTGACCCCCCGACCGTTTCCAATGACATCATTTTCATTTTTTTTACACCACGCTTTCCTGGTGAATCCAAATTTCTACCTGTAATCCTCCGCGTATCCACTTTCGTCGTAATTTCTCAAGAGCCATCAGCTCCGCTTGTGTCTTTAAACGGTGCTGCACTCGCTTTTCATTGTTTCATCATCCGACTGCATTTCGAAAAAAAAACATTTCATTTTGTTGCGTCCTGAGAATCACATTCCGTTTCTCCAAAGTAGAAGTAGAAAGCAAAACATAAAGCGAACCAACATATCGAAATAACAACTGAGATAAATGTCATTCGTTCGCAGCCGACTTTGTCATTTATGTATTTATATTTTTATTTGGGCGTTATGCAATTTACCGGTCAGAGTGAATTTAGATTAATGAGATGCATTTCTTGTTCTTGGACTAAAAATGTACAATTACGAAACGAGATTCTTTCACTAAACTGTTCGGACACATGTACATATTTCGGTTATTTTCGTCATGCGTTCGAAACGTCAAATCGAACGTGAACTTGAATCTTGCCGAAATACAAATTATTAAATTATGTTTCTGGTGGAAAAAAAAGTGTTCAACTGGCACCTCGTCCAAATGTTTTCTTATCCATTTGAATACAAAATCGTATCGTTCCAAGCACGTCAATGTAGTCACTTGCCGCCCCCACCTTCCCCTGCGGCACAACAAACGTTATCAAAATCACATGCGGCAATGTTTGCGCAAACATAAATAAACACAGAATTTGTAATCGGCTCGTGTAACTGTCGGTCGCGTCACCGTTTCCAAAAAAGGTTTCAAAAATGCCACTTTCCCAATGCCAAACCGATACGAGTGACGCATAAAAAGACAATCCTCCGATGTAGAAATAGATTGGTTCGTATCGACCGTCACACTTACCTAGTGAAGACGAGGAATGTGCGGTCGTTTAAAAATAACCGAACAGGATAAATTCTTCGGATGTTGTACCGAATTAGATAATCTCGCGGGGCTTGTTTAAAATAAGGCGCAAACCGAGTCGCTCTTCGGAAAATTGACATTAAATATGTTTCAGAAAATTTTATTTGTTGTGTCAAGATACCGGTTCGATGTTCTGACAAATACGTTACCAGATGTTAAGTTAAAAAAAATTAACACCGTTTTCAACATTTATGTACATGGTGATTCAAGTTTTATCGCCCGCGCGATACCCTATTAAAAAATTAGTAAAATTTATGAAACCTTAGGGTTACATTCTCTTGATATAAGGCTTCAAATGTGTGCAATCAATTTTCCCTTATCACTTCATTCAGAGCCATAAAATTAAAAAAATCGATTTTGAGCAAAAACATTTTTTTTTTCGTACACGCTCATAATTCACAATTAATTCTAAGAACACATTTATGAAATTCGCATCAAAATAAAACGATTAGTTTTTGAATTATTCAAATTTTAACATTAAGACAGTGTCATAAGTAAATACCTCATTGTTGGTAAACATCTGTTGAGAACTTTTCTAATAATTCTCTAGTCCCTAAAGGGTACCATAAATAACCCATGTCAACCTCTTTTGTGGAAGTGACCGCCCAATTTAATAATAAATCATAGATGAATTTTGCACTTTAATATATGTAATTCCATTTATTTCAAAAACCAGTGATGTTTTCATGATTTCAATGACACTAAATTTTTCCTAAATGTTTGAATGGACTTTTAGTGAAAAATTATGTAAATGAATGTAGCGGTTATTGAATTACAAGCAAATCTTTACCTGTTTCATTAAAAAATTTGAAATTTTTACAGAATATTCTACAGCGATACACAATCGTTCCTGAATTTTTTCAGTTTTTTAAATCGATTAGAAGTGGGTGTTTTTGATCGGGCGGTAAAACTTCAATCACCCTGTACACAAAATCAATTTCAAGGCTCAAATTTTTGCAAATGCCTCGAAAACACCTTTGCATTTTATTAGCATTGGCATATTTGTGCAAGAGTTAATTGAGCTTGGTCACTTAGTAATGCACTTTAAATATTTTGCAATAATTAAATCATAACCAGATGAGGTGCACAATGATTTTTTCGTTTTACATTTAATTTGATTTTTTTGTACAGTTTTACCATTTAGAATAATTTTCGGTCTCGGTCAATCAAAAATCCACCACCTGTTGAATTATGTTGGCAGAAAAAAAGAAATCCCTAGAATAAGTTTCATTTTTTTGGGTTGGCCCTTCCTCCCGCCATAATTTGACATTGAACTGTTGAGTTTATTTACCTTTTGAGTGAAATAATAAAATGAGAATAAAAAAACACGATGAACTACGACCAAAACGACTGTCCAACAGTTTTCTTTCATAACCCCACTTTTTTCTGACACTTGCACACACACTAAAAACAAAAGTTGGCGACGTTGTCGGTTGTATTTTCGAGGTAGAATTCAGTGTTGGTGGATTTTTGATTTTGAAACAGATTATACACACGCATTTTAGATTTTAAAAACGTCATATGTACTTTCTTTTGAAAAAATCTCTTGATTTCTATTTGCTTTGCTTATTTACTAGTATACTTCGTTCAGCGATATTGGGAGATTTTAAATTGTAGGCTTGTAACCCAACACTACAAAATGCACTACATTACATACTACATTAATTAGAGCATGATTTCAGGGCAAAAATCTTACTGCTTGAAGGATCTAAAATTTATTTAAATTATTTCAAATTTTACGTGCGCTAGGTACTACTTTCTCTTGGTAGAATTTAGTGATTTTTATGTCAACCAATCTCTCGCTGGACAAACTATAGCATCCATTAATGATAAGACGTACTAAGAATTTCACTGTAATCACGGGCAAGAGAAAAACTAGTTACGATTTGTCCAGAATTGATATGTTACACAAATATGTACTCTTAGATTTACTCAAAATCACATATTTTCGTATCGAGCTGTTGGTTCAATATTACATTGCTTGAAATTTGTGGAAAAAAAGGAGCAGAGAGAGAGAGGTAATAACAAATGTGCGATTGTAGTGGACCCCTTTTTATGGAGGTAAAGTTCCAAGACCCAGGTCTTTTTTAACAATTTATTGACACCTTCATGAACTACAGTTTTTGATAGAATTCCGAGGAAAAGGAATCGTCCGGTTCGGATAAAGTTAGCTTGAAATCGTCAAAAACTCGACAATCCGAAAAAAAGATTTGTTTTTGGATGGAACCAACTCAAAAAAAAAATTACGAGCTGACGAAAGACCAACCTCAACGTAATAATAATCCGAGTCGGTTAAATCAAATCTAGTGATCCTCGGGTCGTCCCGATTTGAACCCTACAAAAAATATTTACACGGTCGTTTAGACAAGTTGCAGAATCCAGAAACTATTGACAGGTGTCAGAAACGCTTACTGTTCCATTCCCGTTGAAAAAATGCCAACAAATAAAGTGTACGTCAAGAACATGATGTCTAGCACCACTGTTTTTTGTCTGTCTCCAGAAATACTGAATTCATTTTTAATTATATGTCTCTTCAATTTCCTTTTTAAAAATTAAGAGTGTTACTAACATCATAAATTTTTTCCAATTTCTATTCCTATTTCTATTTTTCCAAAGTATCTAACGAAGTGAAGAGTACACCAGTACACGGATTAAAATTATTATCAAGTGATGATTCACCAACAAAGTTTTCCTCTGTTGTATTTGACAAAGTACAGGTCCTAAAATAGAACACTGTGGTACGTCTCATAATATACGAGTATGACCTAAATCAAAAGTTGCTAATTCTAACCTGTTGACAGCGACCGGTTAGATCTGACCAAAATAAAAATGCTGCCACTATCGAAATCGTAGTTTTTGCGTAGGTAAAAAAGTGAACGTTATGGAGTGTCAAATCTGTGAAAAAATCTGGCAAAAATGTCATGTGACACAACAAACGATGCAACTCTTGCTCTACAGCCGCAGATCTGTTGCAAACTCTTCCGTTGGTCTCAGCTACAGTTGGGTAGGCTCAAACGTGTCCGCGAGCGATCCTTCCCGCTTCCTGGAGCGAAATGTTCGCAGAAATGACACGCATCGAACGGAAATAATGTACCAGAAACTGCTGAGAGCAATTCCAAACATCCAACCGGGATCTATTTTTGATGTTGGATCTCCGTCGGCCGAACAGAATCAGATATAGAACTTTGCGAGGTGAACACACCCGATGATGCACCTGAACGTTTCGATCTAGACGAAGTGATATAATTTGTTCCGTCTTCGGCGTGTTTTATTTTTATGGGGACGATTCAGGGGCGCGTTCCCGGGGTGTGGATTTTTAAACCTCCCTCCCGGTCAACGTACTGTCTCGGACAAAATTTACGATCTTCTCTCCCGCACTGTGATTCGTCGTGGACGGTAAATTTTAGTCCGCCAAAAGAAAAAATCATTCACGGGGGCTTCGAGTGAAATCTGGGTGGCGCGCACGCACTGTTTATAATAATTTAAGATAAGAATTGTTCCCTTCGCGGTTATAAATCCATCGAGCTCTGGTGAGACGCTGATAAAGTCAAACATTTTTTATGGCCACGTTGCGCGTTGAAGAAGACGATCATTCATCTTGTTTCTTCTGGTATCGAACGGAAATACTACCGGCCGCACATGTTCCAGAACTCGAAGTATGATCTTGAGAAGCATACAACATTTGCATTGTGTGCACACAACACCAAGGTTCCCATTCATGACGACGTAGAACGGAAGGAGACTACTACTTGTTGTAAAAAATTTGACTCGTCGAAATGTCAAATTTGCTTAAGACCTAACATGCTTACTAGTTCTCCTCAAATATTAGTAGAGAACGCACTTGACCTCGTCCAAATCAACGTTTAGTCATTGTGGACTTGACAAAATCTCATGTAGTCTTTACCAACTTGCGAAACAATGCAATTGTTTACATGTCAAATGTCACTCGTGGGTTAAACCGTTGAACTAAGCGCCGCGCCGTCGAAATACTACATGATTCATTCTGGTATCTTTATTACTATTTTATTATTAAAAAGCATTGCTACATCCGAATTGTGCAGTTCAAATTAAATCTCGAAATGTCAAACTGATAACGATAAATTCCTCAATTCAACTACACATCGATAGCAAAAGTATACAAATACATGTCCTTTTTGTAAATGTCATTTTTTAAATATTTACGAAACAGATAAAGCGATTCCACAAAAAATTGATACAAAAGTTAGAGCTAACCCAAATTAAAGGTGGAACATTTGCAAGAAAAAAAATGCAATAGTTCATTGTTTCAAATCAGTTTGTGTTACAATACCTGTTTCAAATTTTATGATCTTTTAAATACACCTTGACAAGATGTGACTTCGTGCGTTTTAATAACGAGGTGAAGTTAGGAACGGGCTTTTTAATCACGCTCTGGTCTTTCTAATAGCAAAAATCATGTGACAGTCAAAATGAAGTTAGTTGTCACTTGTCAATTGACGTTTATCAGGTTCGAATTTTATGTTTAAATTAACGTTGAATAAAGAAGTTATGTGTTATGTGTATTTGCATTGTTCATTTGGTCGTAAAAAATAGTAATTTATTATACGAGTTTTATAAGACACCATTTTGTCGCACGCGTTTTTTAGAGCACGAGGAGCGCAGCGACGAGTGCTATAAACCAAACAAGTGCGACAAAATGGTTTATAAAACGAGTATAATGCAATATTTTTTCTATTTTGCCCCTTAAATTTAAAAAAAGTTCAAAACATAATGCTAGGAAAATTATATTTGGCAAATATAAGGGTTGGTAACGCTGGTAAATAGACGAACAATTGTAAATTTTGAATTTAAAGTGTCGTGAAGTGCAGTGATCACGTAGCAACAACTCACTATGAGTCACTGCCAACATTAAAAATTTAAGTAAATGTTCCTGAAACGTGTATCGAAAAGACCTTCTTTTCGAAACCCGTTTGAGTGTTATACCGACTGTGTTATAGGTGCAAAATAGAAAAAGTATAGTATGCAACTCGTTTATAAACTTCTTTGGACACTCTTTTATTAAACACTCGCTCCGCTCTTGCCTAATAAATAAAACTCGTGTGTAAAGTGCCGTTTATAAATCTCGTTGCATAATATACTATTTTTCAATTTGCTTTTAACAAGTTCTTTCATTTTCATGGCACGTTTATGGAAACTATTTATTTTGAAAAATCAAGATCAAATTTTGCATTGAAACTGGATGTACAGGGTGTCTCAAAATTCGCGAATTCCGAATTCAGAACGTGGTAGGGAAGGACCCAGTGGAGGTCGAAAAATGCTTTGAAAAAAAAAATTCGGTCTTCCTGAAGAAGATATAAGCACTTTAATTTTGTTCAATACATAGCAGCCTTCATATCCACAGTAACAAAATACTATTCTAGCTATGTTGCCGTTCAATTTTTAAGAAAAATTACAAAAATTTAAGATTTTTTACTCTACAGTAAAGCTACTAAAGACTACTGAAGTGATCCCCTACAACGCTCTGAATTCGGAATTCGCAAATTTTGAGACACCTGTATATTAGATTACAATGAGATTCCCAACCGTTTCTGATCTAACTTCTTTCAATATCTCCAACAGGAAGCAAAATAACGAGAATTGACCCAATTCGCGAGATCGCAATTGGCTGGGTTTGCAACTTACATTTGAGATAAATACCAGAAAAGATGCACCTCGACTGTGCAAAAATTCAAATCTCTATTCCTACAGTTAATGAAAATATAGAGATGTCTTCATCGTAACTACGACACCCTGTAGATTAGGATTTTTTTTAATAAACGCACTTTTGAACAATTATAACGACCGTTCAAAAAAAAACCGTGTTAACATAGGCCGTGATTTTCTCTCTCTTTTACAAACGCAGGTTGATATACATATTTAGACATTTCCCTCACTTAAATCATTAATGTAAAGTAAAAATCATGTAGCACTGAGAAAAACAGCAAAACTGTAGTTGGTAAGTTCTAAAAAAAATGTATTTTACAACAGAAACAATTCACACCACTGTTTGTTCGCTAAATGAATCACGTTTGACATTTAATGCTAAAAATGAACCCGACACAGTTTTCGTTGTCACCATTAGAAAAATAATAAAACATCCCTTTTAAACGTTAGAGTTGAAGTTATTTCCAGCAAGCACAGTCGCCAAGTTAAGATGTACAACTGGCGAGAAGAACATACAGAAGCATTTCTTCAGTGTACTTCAAGTTCAATTTGAGTTGTTACGTATTTGACAACTGAAGCTTTGAAATCTGACCTTCGAAATTTTTTTGACATTTCCATTTTATGTCAACACGACAAGACGACGAACCGCGACGCAACACTGGAGTAGGTAAACATGAAAACTGAAAGAAATATCGCCGTCACGCCAGTTAACCTCGCGGTTATCACCGCTGAACAATTTAATTCATTCATTAGAATATAATCTGCACAACGAAAAAATAAAAACTCGACCGAATTAGAATTTGCGGTTTGGTGGGCACCGTGAATCGACAATGTGTTCTAAACTATTTTTTTTTTTTTGTGCGCGAATCGTTTAACATTCCTCCGTGTACAAATCGTCGAACAAAAAAAAAACACGCTGACCATTAAAGAGCTCATTGGTATTTTAATTGGGGCAATATGGTCGATCTTTCGAATTTTTTCGCATGCCGCGATTAATCTCGACCAGTCGTGCGACCGGAGAGCGCCATTGACCAAACAAAACGCGAATAGTCCGGATTCTCGCCCGGACAAAAAACAGCAAACAAGTGGTGGAGCAAGTCTAGCCTTATTATTATTAAACAAAAGATTGTCAGTTTACTTCTTGATTTGTCAGAGTTTTCTGTGTACTAATGTACTAACATCGTACATCGTAGTTGCCAGTGTAATTTGCCGCCTACAATACATAGCGTAACTATACTACACTAAACGTAAATTAATGTGATTGCATGGTTGACTAAATACAAGGATTTAAGATGGGTGTAATTTAAAGTAAAAAAATTGTAACAAATAATTAAAATCAAATCACCTCACAACTAATTTAGCTTGTTTCATTGATTAAAATTTTATTGAAACATTACAAAAACAAACAAAAAAAAGTATTGTTTTCAAAGCAAAAGTGTTCGTTGTTCCAGATATGTACTTGATTGCTCCTTTTCACTTATTTTCAAAAATGTTTTGGCACATTGACCAATATTGCGTCCTGTAGTCTTTAAACTGTCATTTAAACACTTGTTTTTTTTTTAATTAAAATATTGTAAAATGTTTGTGGGCTGTGCTCTGGTCATTCCTTTAATCCTCAATAGTTTCCTCAAATTTTTCCACTTAATTGTTTTCCTAACACAAATCTGTTGATTACGTCTAAAATTTGGACCAACAAAAACGTCTTCAAATTAGAACTTTTTTTACTTCTTCAACTAACTAATGAACTTACAAAAAACTGATAAACAATGAAAACTGCAAAGGACAAATGTGAACTGTCAAATGTCAAATTTACAAGTCCAGAAGAGGCGGCAAATCCATACGGCACCATACATCACAGCCAACTACGATATTAGAAACATTTATTGTACTACTACAACATTTTTTTTTTAATATGAAGTATTATTTTTGTAGTAGGTTCATACAGGATTTATTTTAGCCTTCTGTCAGGTGAAATAATGGGATAAACTGTGAAAAAACTGACAAGCATCAGCTAAACAAAAATCCACAAGTTTCGATGTTGGCCAGCCTGATCCAAACAACAGAGAAAAATGAAAAAAGTCCTAAATTCCGCGACTAGGTCATTAACTCGCCTGTCAGAGATCAACAAACTCCGGTCGTTGTTTAGGTATGCAGTGGAAACGAGCAACATTCGCTAAAAAAAAGTATCATCTACGTCTGAACGCTCACGACGGCCGGATAGCAAAGAAGTACAACCACCATCCGGAGCGGCCAGGACGAGGTCAGAATGTCGTTGTTTGTTGGGCCGGGTCAAGTAGCCGTGGAAATAATGCTACGCTTGCTTGACCATTCGACAACGGCAGCCTCCCGTTGTACGTGAGCACATACGTACGTGTGCGATTCCGGTTTGCGATGAAAATCGAAACGTGTTACGTCGCTTTCAGAATTCCGAAAAACACGCCGAATTCCGCACAAATTTAGAAAGTTGGCTGCAATCCAAATTCTTCCGTAGGTGTGCAACGTGAAAAAATAAGCGGCGGCGATCTGGATGCACCGCTCGGACCCGACTGCAACGCAAAAAAAAATATCCAACGAAGAAACAGAGGGAAAAAACTGTGACATGAAGGGATCGTGTTGCTGTTTCGCCCCGGCACCGCCGACTGTCTCGGAACAAGTGACGATCAATGACATTCGAGACAGCTTGATTTTTCTCCGCCGGTGCGACAAAAATTGGACTCACCCCGTGTATATACGTGTAGGCTTGTGGCCGATTTAATTTTTTTCCATTTTTAACGCCGAAACGTCGCAGATGCGACTGCCGATGACTGGAAACGTGCAAAATCGAGGGACTTACCTTAGATTTGTGTAAAAAATAAGTTCCTTCCTATCGAATTTGGCACGACACTGGTTTTTCGTGAAAAACGACAACAACCCACCGCACTCACTATACGACTAAAAACCAGAAATTTGATACTGAAAGAAGCTATTTATAAAAAAGTGCGCGTGCGCAATGGGACTCGGCGATTTTCAAAAACTGTTATCGTCCCACACTGGAATTTCGCTCGGATGACTGTCGACTGACCGATCACTGTATTGCTAATTTTCGCGGAAAAATGAAGGGAAAAACGCTGCGAAATCAAAATTATTGACAAAATGATACATTTGACACTTGAATTTGTGACGCGCATGCGCCATGTTTGCGAGTAAAGTGACGTCCCTCGCACCTTCCGAGGGAGTCGTTCGTCGCATAATTACATAAATAAAAGTGACAACACCTGTTTTGGTGGAAACCACGTCTGGGCCGGTGTTTTTCCGCTCGAGACACGTAATTTGGCTGATTCTCGGGTCCCGCCAAGGGACAGTGGGGTGTGTGTGGTGTGGCTGTAGACACAAAACATGTCAAATTTCAGTAACAACAATGGCAGATAATTTACAAAAAAGGCCCTCGAAAGGCATATTAAAAAATTCCAGCAGCTTCGACAAACAGGATGTACGCGCTACGGCAAGGTAGGGTTGCGCTCCGCAGGCGAAATCGCCGAAAATACGACAACAGTCACTGTCCGCTTTTTGTTTGGTTAGGATTGCTTATCAGATGACTAATCGGAACATTTTGTAGAAAATCGCTGAAAGAAACGACGTGGGACGAGATGAATATCATAGCGACGCTCCACCCCGCCGACAAGGACTACGGCCACATGAAAATCGACGAACCCAAGACCCCGTACAATTACCTGGATCCGGACAAAGTTGACGGTCTAAACTTGGCTGAGCTCGAACAGAAAATCAAATCGGGTGCCGCCCTGCCCCCCAAGGCTCTGATGCAGGAAGAATCGGACGACGAAGACGAGGATCTGAGCCCCGAGGAGAAGGCGAAAAAACGAGAATTTGAGAACAAACGTAAGAAACACTATAACGAATTTTACGCGGTGAAGTTGGCGCGGAAGCTGCTCGAGGAAGAGGAGGACGATGAGGGCGAGGGGTCGCCGAAGAGCGGCGGATCGTCGCCGAAGGGCGCTGGAGGGTCGTCAAAGAAGTCTGACGGATCGCCCAAGAAGAACTCTCCCAAACACAAAAACGATCAGAGCTGCTGTTCCAAATCTATGCCAAATTAAAGTTGTGTAACGATAGAATTTGTTATTGGTTTTTTTTTGTTTTTTAGAGACGGAATCGAGAGTTATGCCATAAGTCATGTAATGAATTCGTGATTCCGTCGGTTTTATTAATCGCTGATTTAAGCTCCATTGGCTGTGGTAATGTTTTGCTAACGTTTAATAATCAGAAGAACAGAGTCGGTAAAGCTTCTTCTATTCGTTTCACTCATAAACGTCGCGACCAAATGTAAACGTTGTTTCTTTTTACCGGACTCGACAGTGCGAACCGACCCCTCCGTCTCTTTTAGTTGTCGGTTTTTAATATTATTATAGACAAAACAAATATTCCCTTAATTTAATAAATATTTATTTCGTTATCGTTTAGTTTAAATAAATATGAACAGTTGTATATTGTAGTTATTTCTATTTAAAGATAAGTTATAAAGAGTTATTGTGTATAGAAACAGAATGTAAAATTTCAAGACCTAATTAATAACTTTATGAATAAGTAATAAATGTTCGAATTTAAAAGGAAATAACGAACAATAAAATTCTAACATGTAAAATTCTCAATAAAAAAACAACTAAATCATTTGTGCCGCTATTAATTTTCTCATAATTATCCTTCTCAACAATTAACTATGAAAATTGAGCGATTTCAAGTAAAATTACCTTTTTTAAAATTATCTTCGACTACGCCACTGGCATAAAGTTTGTAAAGTCGTGCAGTTCATCCGACGACAGTTCGAAATAATGAAGCTTCAAACACAAAATAATTAGTACAAAGAAACTGTAATAAATTAATAATGTTGATTTAAACCGAACAAAAGATACAAGGTGAAATTGCATCGTAGAAAAGTACACAATACTCAAATTTAAATTTCGACAAAATGTCCATTAGACAGAACTACCGAAAGTGTATCATCTCGTGTTGTTCAGTGTTGTTGCGATCCTAACCTAAAAGTGGTCTGTTGGAATATGCTAAAACGTACATAAAATTCAATTTCGTGTTCCAACTGAGACAAATTTCACAAATAATTTATTACAGTTGAAATAATTTGATACAATGGATAAAAAATCCACCACTCGAAAGTCTTGGGAAACTTTGGGGGTGCCCCTACACGAAGAAATAAAAAGTGCCATAAAAGCGCTAAATTTCCCTACTATGACACCAATTCAAGCTGCCACCATACCGCAGCTGATAAACAAGAAAGACGTCGTCGCTGAAGCTGTCACAGGTTCAGGGAAAACTCTCGCATTTTTAATTCCACTGTTGGAAATCTTGAAGACGCGACAGATCGAGCAGAAATGGAAAAAGCACGAGATTGGAGCGTTGATAATCTCACCGACGCGGGAATTAGCATTACAAACTGAACAAGTCCTGGTTAAATTACTTGTTTTTGTAATGGTATGTAGTGCCTGCCTAAAATTTAAATTCTCAACTCTCACTTACAGGGGATAAGTCGCCTGCTACTGGTCGGAGGCAATTCGGTGGAACACGACCTCGACCATTTTAAGCGCAAGGGTGGCAACATAATTATATGCACTCCTGGCAGATTCGAGGATTTGCTTTCGAGGAAAACTGAGTTGAATTTGACAGCATCACTGAAAAGTTTGGTACTGATATGATAATCAACTCCCGCCACCTAACTGATGTTTCAGGAAATTTTGATTTTAGATGAGGCTGACAGACTTTTAGATTACGGTTTCCAAAAGTCTGTTGACACGATTCTCAGTTATTTACCGAGACAGAGGAGGACAGGCTTGTTTTCCGCTACACAAACTAAACAGATGCAAGATTTGATCAGGGCAGGTCTCAGAAATCCCGTTCTGGTCAGCGTCAGCGTCAAAGACAAACACAGCACGCCTGAGTTGTTAGAAAACTATTACATTGTTGTGAACAATAACAATAAGTTGGCTGCTCTGTTGTCGTTTTTTGAATGTGAGGAAGTGAAGAAAGGAATGTTGTTTTTGCCGACATGCGCATGCGTTGATTACTGGTCTGGAATCCTGCCTCATGTTTTTGGGACGAAAATTGACATGCCGGTCCTGGCCATGCACGGGAAGATGAAAGACAAAAGGAGGAAAATTTTGGATAAGTTCAAGGGCTTGTCTAAAGGGTTACTCCTCTGTACTGATGTCTTGTCCAGAGGAATAGACATACCAGAGGTTTGTTTCATTACAACAAATTTTAAAGTGGGTTCATTTGAGACATTGTGGTTACAAATGAAAAGTCCCTAAAACTAAAAAAAAAAATTTTCTATTTCATAAATTTATTTACTTTTTTCAAATTAAGAATAATCGATACAACTTGTAGAAATGTTGAAAAATGGAAATAACGAAATGATTAATGATGTGACACTTGTTAGGTGGATTGGGTGGTTCAGTGGGATCCCCCTGCCAATGCAAGCGCCTTCGTCCATAGAGTAGGTCGAACAGCTCGCCAGGGCCGTCAGGGCTCGTCCGTCATTCTTTTATTGGACACGGAAGAAGCTTATGTTCACTTCATTGAGAAAAATCAACGAGTTAAACTTCACCTTATCCCGGACCAGTCCAATGACGACAGCTCAACTTCTCTGACGAAATCATTGCGAGATTTGCAGAAAACTGACCGAGACTTGATGGAGAGGGCAATCAGGGCTTTCGTCTCGCACATCCGGGCATACTCTAAACACGAGTGCTCCCTCTTGTTGCGAGTGAAAGAGTTACCGTTCGCACAAGTGGCCCACACCTACGGACTGTTGCAGCTCCCGAAAATGCCCGAACTGAAAACCGTCGATTCGTCGAGTTTCGACAACACAGATGACGTAGATTTAAGCACGATTCCGTACAAGGACAAGAAGAGAGAAGCGGTCAGACAAGAAAAGTTAAAAATATACAAAGACACCGGTTCATGGCCGGGGCGCAAGGATAAAACCGTTAAGAAGGCCACAGAGCCGTGGTCGTTGGCCAAACAGAAAAAATTAAACAAGAAAGCGAAGAAGTTGAAGCGAAATCGAGCAAAAGAGGGTCACGGTGATGAGCCGGCTAAGAAAAAGAAAAAAACTGGTGGGGTGAGTGAGCAGGAGTTCGCCGAACTGGCCAAGGATGTCGCTTTGATGAAGAAGTTGAAGAAGAAGAGAATTTCCGAGGTGCAATTCGATAAAGCCTTCGGAATAGTGTAGTAGGAGTAAAGTACTGTGATCAAATAAAATAAATAAACAAATACGAGGACGTGTAGTTTTATTGATGTAGGTGAAGAAGTGTCGAACTGCGCAACTCTGTGTGCGCAACTGTCGACGAAATGTCAACGTGTCAGGGGCCAAATTCAAAACTATTTTCGGTGTAACACAAAAGTGAATGATGAGTTACTTTACCGAAAATGGTTTTGGTGTTCCATTTGAACCGTCGTCTGATTCATCACAAGTGTCTATGTCTGACAGCAGTTGCGATACTTCTGTTCTTCATCCACACTTTTGAGGTTAGTTTTGACAAAATCAAAATTACCGTCTCATTAAAGCCTTTCAGATAACTTATCATTTCTTGAATGACTGTCCACGTGACGAACCCATCGATGTGGTGTACACGTGGGTGAACGGCTCCGACCCGAGATTTGTCAAGTTGCTGAATACTTACCTTCGTAAAGAAACTGGGGTACGAGTTGACTCTTCCGCCCAGAGATACGACGATAAAAACGAACTCAAGTTCTCTCTGAGATCGCTGGAGAAATTCGCGCCGTGGGTCGGGCACGTCTACATCGTGACCAACGGGCAAATTCCGCACTGGTTAAATTTAGATTGTGATAAAGTCTCACTCATCACGCATAATGAGATTTTCACTGATAAATATAACCTACCAACATTTTCTAGTCCAGCAATTGAATTACATTTACATAGGTGACTTATTACCAAACCTAACCTCCAAATGTCTCAGTCATGAACCTTTCTAGAATACCGGGGCTGTCTAAACGTTTTATTTATTTTAACGACGATGTATTCCTGCGCTCGCCGATCTACAAAGACGACTTCATTTCTCCCAGTCGCGGTTTCCTCATCTATTTAGCTTGGCTGCTACCAATGTGTTCGCCAGATTGTTCTTGGTTGTATGTGGCAGATGGCCACTGTGACAACGCTTGCAACAATCCCAACTGTCAGATGGACGGAGGCGATTGTGACGCCGCGTACAAGGTGCAAAATCGCTTTCCCAAATCAATGTGCTGATCTGTACAATTGTAGACTCTTCTTGGTGATGTTATAGTCAAATTGTCTGACTATGATGCCCCTGAACAGACCCAACAGACGAACTACGACAAAATATTGTTCACTCTGCAGAACACAACTTCCGGACGCAACTTCAGCGTGGTCCGTCACTTGCAAAACAACGCGAACGTTTCGGAATTAATCGCCGAACACAACAAAAAAGTGATCCAGTTGGATAAGTTGAAACGTCGCAAATTGCGCAAAAAATTGAGCGGAGAGTACAAATTGCGCCGTAGCGTGGACGCGTATGCCGCATCTTTGCAACATACGAATCGCATACTGAACGAGTTTTACGGTTTTTCAGTACGCAAAGTACCGGCACACGCCCCCATTTTGATCGATAAGGAGATAATGGAAGAAGCGCAAAAAAAGTTCCGGCGATATTTCGCGAAGACGGCGAGAAATCGCTTCAGAAGCGTCGACGATGTACAGTTCGCCTTCGCTTATTATTATTTTGTGATACATGAGAAGGTGGAGGTGGGCATCGATGAGATATTTACTCGGTTCGATACAGATTCATCGGGGTAAGGATGGATATCATATTAGACAGTAATAAGTCTTCTCAAAGAACGAGTAACGTTCTAGTCTTAGGCTATGCATGAATGAAAAAATGTGAGGTTATGTAACTACATATTTTAAAACAATCTGTAAGAACTTATCTGATTGTTAGCAGGTACTTCCGCATTGTTTTTGTTGTGTATGTGATTATTGAAAAGTGAACAAAACTTGAGAAAAAACAACTACTACATAACTAAGTCACTACACTTTTTATTTTCGCGGCTTAACAGAGTAACATTTGAAATGTTACTTATTGGCGCCACTTTTCGAATGTTCTACCAACACGTTTGCACGAAAGTTCCTATACAGTTTATTTTTATTAATCTGATTTTGCTTAGTTTTCGTAAAAAAAGTAAGACAATACATTTTTGTGACATTTATCAGTCTTGTTTCCGCCACCAAATATGAAAATACCTCTAAACAAATAATTTTTTTGTTCGACACTGTCAGAATTTGACAATTATCTCCTGTGTGAACGGATTTTGATAAATGTCACAACTGGTCAAAACGAAACGTTAAGCTAATTTTAAAGATTTTAAGCAATTTGTAGCCTTTAAGGGGCTCGTCGAACAAAAAAACGTTATATTCAACTCGATCGTGTCTCAATTAGGCTTTTTTGGCACTCCTGGGCCGTTAAAACGCTCGTTTCACTCGCGTTTTAAACTGACCCACTCGTGCCAAAAAAACCCAAATCGTTTACACAGAAGAAAATTCTCAAATTCTGACAGTGTCGAACAAAAATAGTAGTTTATTTGACGAGTTTGTGTGTAATTTGGACCTTTTTTGGCACGTGTGGGCCATTTTAAAACGCGAGTGAAACGAGCGTTTTAAAGGCCCACGAGTGCCAAAAAAGGCCCAATTTACACACGAACGAGTTGAATACAACGTTTTTTGATTCGACGAGCCCCATAAAAGCTCCAAATCGTTTAAAATCTTTAAAATTAGCTTGACGTTTCGTTTTGACAAGTTTGTGACATTTATCAAAATCCGTTCACATAGGAGAAAATTCTCAAATTCTGACAGTGTCGAACCAAAAAACATGTTTGCAGCGAAAATGTTTTCGGTTCTAAAGACAGCGTAGAGAGAAGGAAACATGGGGAAGTGCTTTATTAATGGAAAAATCTTCTAATTATATGCGGGTCTGTGGAAAACAATTTAAAAAAGGAGACTACATTTGGAAGTTAAATATATAGTATTTTAAGATTATATTTTGAAATGATTTATATTGGGTGACACTCAAGACACTTGTTTGTAGACATAATCCAAAAATTTCGTGCCTACCTTGTTTCTATCACTTTAGTAACACCACATAAAATTAACTTCGCACACAACACTTTACGCCTTCCACGACACATCCGCTTTCGGCTGTAGCCCCTAATAAACTAAAGTGTTGTCGTTTTACGTAACATTAAAAACAGCAATCAGAAAAACAGCAAATTTACGTAAAACCAACACTTGCTTTAAAAAACAATGCACAGACATAAGCCGGATCGAGCGGGAGTATGACTTGGCAACAGTGGCGCCCCCAACGGTAGTCGAAATCGCCAATTATGGAAACGTTGATCAATAGTTAACTATGTAGTATTTTTTTTTCTGAAAGGGATGCATGAATTTTTCTGAAATATGTGATAACCGTTATAACTGATAACCACAGAGTGAACAATATTTTTTTGTTTATTTTTCAGCATCTGGTCTGAAACAGAAATTCGCACTGTAATGACGAAACTGTACGATCTTCCGATAAGCGACGAATCCTTCGGACAGTTCACTTCCATCCTGATGAACTGTTCAGGGTATTCCCCCAAGTCTGATATTTTCATAACCAAAGAAATCGTAACCGGGTGCAACCGACTTTCGTTCTTTCTCCAGTTAAATTTCGGAATAAGACACAAGTACAAATTTGAGATGATCAAAGATGCGGAAAGGAAACACGTCTTCTTCAAAATGTTAAATTCGAACGTCACCGAAGTGTTTAACCAGTTGGACGAGATACGAAAGAACACAAAGTGAGTTTCGATTGTATTTTTGTGTAAATCTGAAAAGTCTCGTTTCAGGAAGTTTGTTTGCCTCAACGACAATCTGGACCAAATGCGTTCTGTAGATAATCAAATGATTAAAAGGCTGATGTTAGATTTTTATATTTCACTTTTTCCGATTCCTAGCAAATTCGAGCTGCCTGAACACTACAGGAACAGGTTTTTGTACATAAAAGATTATGTTGCGATGGTGGAAGATCAGCGGCGAAGATTTCTACTAACCTCTGTCTTGCTAATCTTTCTAAGTTTCGTGTTGTTTTTGAATTTTTTTAAACGGAGGGTTTGTGAATTGATTCAAAAAATTTTCTGTTGAAAAGTAAAAATAAATAATAAATGTTTAATAAATTACACTGCCTTTTTTATGACGAATTTAGATTTCATCGCCTTTTATAACAACTTATGTATACTATTTAGTTAAGAATTTAGGATTAATACGCAAAAAGTGGTCGTGACGTAAACTAATTGTTTTGCTAATTAAGAATCGGTAAAAGACTAGATTCCACTAGTGATTTTTTTTTTGTAGAACACCGAAACTGTAAAAGTAAAAAAAATAATTGACAGTTCTGACAGGTGTACCAACGTAATTTATTAAGTGCCTAATAAACTTTAGTCTGGAAGACTTGTCTATAAGAGAAGGATGGTGTTTACGGCGCAAAATCTTTTTTTTTGCCCATTTAAAATTGCACCACCAGTTTTTAACACTTTTTCTAAGCTATGCCGCTTTTTTCCATTTTGAACGTAGATATTATGCAAAAATAAAAATGCCATTAAGTTTTTAACGTTATGTAAAGCGGTTTTTGATAGATAAAAAACGAGGAAACTGTTTAGGGCGCATGCCTCAGAGAGATAATTTCAAAATTGCCGTTGGGTCCAAGTTGACGTTTTCGCACGGGGACGAAAGCAAACGATGCCGTTGATGGCCTTTGGGACGGTAAAAAAATATATTTGGCGCTCGAATTTGAACCATTTCGTCGGTAATTACTGCGTTGGGCGTGTTTTAGTCTGATCAATCTAGAACATACGTTCGGATTTGGGGCGCCGCGAAGTTGTACGTGCGAGGGCGACGCACGCGCCGCCGTACGTCCGTACTCGAGAATTAAAGGCGTAGCCATTTTGATTTTGACGAATATTGACATACGTCTTGCGAGTCTAGACAGAAAGTCATTTGTTACGAGCAAAGTGACATGTAAACACTTGATTTTCGTCGAAAAATACCGGAATAGTCACATGTGATAGCGTCGCGGCGGTGACGAGCGCCTTTTTCCCTTGTTTCCACGACTATTGGTGATTTGTTGGTGAATTTTCGTATGTGTGTTTTTTTTTGGTGCGCGATCGAGTTAACCTTGCTCGTTGTGTTTCGGAACCGGGTGTCTTTGATGTGATGATGGTGTTTTTGTGCGGAAGAATTATCGGTTCCTGATGGGGAGCCATTTCAAGGAGTTCGCCGTTTTTTGAGAGGAATTATGTAAGTTTTGGGTGTCGGGACCAACCCCCGCGGCCTGTCACGAGGTTAACCCGTCGGTTGGTTAGCACTCGGACTGTAATCAGTGTAAATTGATATGCCCTTCCATATTTTCTGTACCATTTAGCACATCGCATCGTTTAGGTTAGGTGCGTCGTGTGTAAACAAGTTCAGATTTACGTCTCGCCTTTCGTTTAATTGAAGCCAAAGCGGTCGCTACAATTTCCATTCCATTCGTGACCGCTTCACACAATGACAACCTGACGGCTGTCATTTCCCCAAAAATCAAATCGCCTCAATCACAAAGTCACCGATCACGTGTCCGTCACAATTTTCACGTCGGATGCGATTTCCGGGACGTTACGTTTTTCCCTCTCGTTTTTAAATTAATGCGGGATCCGTAGCGCGGCATATTTCACGGTGTGTATTCAAATAACACATAAGCAGTCATAAACATTTTAAGCATGCACCAACTTAAAAATATAAAGAAAACAGACTGGCGTAAAGGGATGGGGACGGCGGTGGCGAACGTGAAAAACAGAGACGGAAAATTGGCGTCGAGGTGTCTTTTCTTTCATTTTTTGTGTGTGTTTGTTTTCTTTACCGACGGAATGGCCACGTTTTGAATGCGAGGTGGAAAAAGGATTTATTGGAATTTATGGCGGGGATTTGGGAAAAATTACTTTCTGGCACTGGAGCGGATTCGGTCGGGAAATTGTTAAAACGAGTAGGGTGGTGTGAAGTGCAATTTTCTTACAATTAACACATCTGACTTCAGCATTCTGCTAATCAAGGCGGCGGAACTGTCATTATCGAATGTCGGTTACTTCGTCATTAAAAAAATCAGACAGCTTTTCGATATTTGTAAATCATATTTGTTTCTAAATTTCAAATGAACTTTTCTAATACTTCGCAATTGATAAATTAATTATTAATAAAATATAAAAACGCAGATTTAATTTTAATCAAAACGTTATACAGACTGCTCACACACTAACGAATTTTAAATGCAGCCAGTAATACGTTTTTCATTCTAACTTGATACCTTTATTTACTATGAAATGTGGACACTCCTAGCATTATTTGACAATCACTTGACAATTCCTTTTTGTATAATTCTGAAATGACTTTTTTTGTTAATTAAAATGTGTTCCAATAACGCAAGGGTCGATATGATATTGATGTAATGTATATCAGTTCCTTAAATAAAAAAAAGAATGTCGATTACTGCCTTTTTAAAATTTTTATAATGGAGACTTGTGAGGGATGACCAAACCATTCAAAAGTTTAAAATTATTCACGTTTGTGGATCAAGTTATGAATGAAAAACGTATTGCTGGCTGCATTTAAAATTCGTTAGGGTCGGAAAGTTATGTGTGAATCAGCATGTATCATTTGGTAACGTCGTACTACAGATTGTTTTGTCATTTAAATACGGGGTCAATTGGTGCGATTCTGTTTTAAAATTTACCAATATTGCTATATAACAAGGTTGTAGTTGCTATGATATGAAGCTGTTGATTGGTTGGATCTATGCAAAATCAATGTTGCTCAATAACAACATTGCTAAATTTTGAAACAGAATCGCACTAATTATAAATGTTTGTAACAACTAGTGCACCTAAAGCATAGTGTACAGCCACCTATGATGGTACGATAATTTATCGCGCGTTCAAATGAGATCCTGGGCTGAGTAGGCGTTGCAAAAATTAAACCGTTTAGAACAGTCTAAAGTTTTAATTTCCCGCCATTTGACACGAATGAGATTTGTTTAAGTATAATTGAACATATTTGTTTTCAGCAAAGGGTGCCCTTAGATATTTGCTTCGAGATTAGGAATCGTTAAGTTATTCTATTTTTAATGTAAAACATTGCAAAGAAAGAAAAAAAGGAAGATTTGTTTGGCTCTAAATTTTAGGTTAGCTGTCAACATGCTCCAATTAATCTACGCTTTAAAAAAGCACAACAATTGACGGTTTCCAACGCCTCCCCAGCCCAGGATTTCATTTGAATGCGCGATATAATGACCCCGTATAATGATCTATTAGTTTGCTTGTTATTGTTGTCGTTAATAGATAGTAAAAATATTACAGTTTTGGAGTCGAGTGAATCTGAAAAAATATGTAAAATACCGCGTGATCGTTATCAATTTTAATTCGATTTAACTTGAAAAGTTGTTTTTTTTTTTAGTTTCTTATGCCCTTGGGAAGATAATCAACAACGTCCCTTTTTTCTCCGAAAACATTGCAATCATAACCTTACCTACGATATATTTTTTAAGTGATACAGCATTTATCCCTTGTCTTGACTTGTGTTTTTTTGTTAGTGTGTGTAGTGTTACAAATCTAGAGAACAAAATCAGGCATTTCGTTATAATAGTATATTATTTAACGAGTTCGTGTGTAAATTGGGCTCTTTATGGCATAAGTGGACCAGTTTAAAACGCCAGTGAAACGCGTTGAATACGACGTTTTTTTGTTCGACAAGCCCGTTAAAGGCAACAAATCGCTTAAAATCTGTAAAATTAGCTTGACGTTTCTTTTTGAGAAATCAAAATCCGTTCACACAGGAGAAAATTCTCAAATTCTGACAGTGTCGAACAAAAGAGATATTTAAAAAGTTGTACAACAAACTATTGGGTGATTCAAAATGATTGTGGATAAGTAGGTATGGCAACTATGTACAAAAATGTATGTGGCAACTGTGTGGGTGGGGTATAGTTGACATTTGTATGACATTTCATTAGCGTGCATTTAATTTTTTTATATCTTGACAATTTTCAAAATTGCGCGACTATGAACTGTCAAAGAAATGTCAGCTCTATCCTACCTACAGAGTTGCCACATAAATTTTCGTAAATAGTTGCCATACTTATCCACAATCATTTTGAATCACCCAATACTTAACAGATCCACTTGACATTTGACAGTTGTCAATGGGACAAATGTAGCAACGCGGGGATTTTTTTTTAATTTCAAATGACCCTCGAATATTAATAACGTCTAACAGACGTTTAAAATCAAAACTAAATTGAATTTCTTTATACAGGGTGATTCGTAATGTATCATACAAACTTTAATTGGTGGTAGATTCCAACCCCTAGACACTCTTACAAAAATGTCTAGGTTCTAACGTTAAAATTGTTGATGATAAATTATGTCATAAATGAAAATATTTTACCTTGAAACACACTGTCGGGCATTGTTGTCAAAATGAAACTAAAGCGACCTTTATAATACCAATATTTTCTCTATAGCAACAATTGTTTGCTTCTATTATGACATTTATGACATTTGTTATACAGTGGACGTAAAGTGGGATAAATTAGCGTGTAATGGCATTTACTAATAGTGAAAAAACCGATATGGTAATTTTTGCCAATTTTTGATGTATGAGTGAAAATTTTATTGTCAAGAGCCTTTTGAGACCGGAATCTGCCACTGGTTAAAATATTTATGAAACTATATGAATCACCCTGTATATGTATATTTTTAGTTGGATTTGTTTTTTTTTTTAACAACGTTTAATTGCTTTACAAAGAAGGAACGGAATTTTGTACAGTATGTATTTTTATTAACACCGGAAACATATTTTTGCTGATTTCAAAATATAACAGTTGTGTATTTTTGAATCGGAGAAAATTTGACACCAAGAACGTTTAACAACCCATAGTTTTCTTGAAGATTATGATTATTAAGTCGGTTAAATTAGCAAAGCAGTGTAGAATTTTAAGCTTACTTAACGGTACTTTCCGTTAGAAAGTTGATATTTTTGTTTTTTTGTAATTTTGTTAATAATTATAATTAACAGTTTGATTGCGCATCATCTAAAGATGTAACACACACCTACACATTTTTTATTGGTATTTAAAACATTTATGTACATTAGAAAAACGCAAAATAAATCTCGTTTATATACAGGCTGTCTTAAAAAAACAACCCACGCTATAACTTTGCTATTGATGACCCAAATGAAAAAAATTATACAGGAAACGAAATAGCTCTAAAAACACTACAAACCTGAGTGTGCATATAATTTTTATACCATCTACCCATTTATGGACAATAAGCAACTTTTGTTTTTCAAATGGTAACCTATTTTTTTTTATTGATTCTGTTAGAGTTTTTTTTTCTGATTGTAATGGCATAAAAACTATGTACCTATGTATATCCTTTGATAACAAAATTTTCGAGAAAAAAAGGAAAATATGTTGCATCAAAATTAGATTTATCCTTATTTCATAAACGAAAATTTGTCGGTAGTGTACTGGACTTAAAAATGTCAATTTTACGCACGTTTCATGTTGCAAATTTTATTTATTTAATTATAATTCCTGAAAATTATTTAGTAATAGAGGTCGGTTAACTTGATTTTTTCATTAATATAACAATAAATCTAATTTTGATGCATTTTCCTTTTTTTTCTCGGAAATTTTGTCAATAAAGGGTATAGTTATTTACGCCATTACAATCAGAAAAAAAACTTTAACAGAATCAACAAAAAAATTATAGGTACCATTTGAAAAACAAAAGTTCCCCATTGCCCATAAATGGGTAGATGGTATAAAAATGATATGCCCATTCAAGTTTGTAGTGTTTTTAGAGTCATTTCGTTTCCTGTACAATTTTTTTCATTTGGGTCATCAATAGCAAAGTTATAGCGTGGGCCGTTTTTTTTTAATACAGCCTGTATATAAACGGGATTTATTTTGCGTTTTTCTAATGTATATAAATGTTTTCAATACCAATAAGAAATGTGTAGGTGTGTGTTACATCTTCAGATGTTGAAGAAAAATGTAATCACGATAATGATAATACATAAAATAATAGTGATATGTAATTCCAATTAGGAATAATAATAATCATATAATAAACATTACAGGACTTTTATTGTAAATTAAATTAAAAATTTAATTTTTATAATTCCTATTCCAATTAGGATAATAAACATTACAGAACTTTTATTGTACTTAATCATAATATAAAAAAAGAGGGCACGGCATCCAGGGTGGATTTGATTTTATCATTACGGGTACATATTTCTATAAATTAATGATAATTCCTACGAAGTATTGAAGTTATTATATGATTCATATGCAGGGTTATTCTAAATGATTGTAGTCGAAGTAGGCGTGAAAAGCCGCTCCACATAAAAAAATCATCAAAATGATGTGTTAAATTGGGTACAAAACAACTCACTATTTTTAAAATTGATTGTAGAACAACTCAATATTTCTGGATTCAATCGTTAATTTAACAAAAATAAATAAAATCCTCATCACTGCACTTTTCACCTAAAAAATGACAGTGACAGCGACACAACTGACAGTTCACATGAAAGCGGCAAAAACGTAATAACATGGGCATGGCCTACTTCGACTACAATCATTTAGAATAACCCTGTACTATAATCATCAATATAATATCTATTTCATAAAAAATGAGTTAATATAAATCAATCGTAAATTGTTGTTAAATTTTTTTAATAATTATCGAAATATGTAGTGCTTTGCCAACTATTTTACTCATTACTTATTATAATAATGTGTGAAAGAACTATGTATGTATTGTGAGTGTATTTCTCTACTTTAGATGTGATCTCTCAATAAATGACGTGAAACGGGTGTAAAATATGTATTAGGTATGTACCAAATGTTTTAAATAATTTATGATAAAGATCGGCTGTGAAACACAAAACATTTGAAAACGTACGACTTAACTTGAATAATCCAGCCGTAAATGTCACTATTTCGATTCGAACGAAGAATGGTTTTGATTTCAAAACGATTCCTAGGTGAATGAGTCACCGTTATCAACATTAAAACCGAGCCGCCACGCTGTCCCGTAGATTTCTCAAATTGAAAGTTAGGTTATGTGAATCTTAGTCTGTGATTATGTGTATGCCATATGTTCCCGTGGCTTTTATTTGTCACAGCCGCTCTTCTTACTTTTTTTGAAACATACTGTATTACAGTTTTTTTAAACAAAAACATCTTTCTGTTTTGTTTTTCTTTCTTTGCAACGTTTTACATTAAAAATAGAATAACTAACAATTCCTATTCTCGAAGCAAATATCTAAGAGCACCCTTTGCTAAAAACGAACATGTTCAATCATGTGCCGATTAAACATAAACAAATGTCACTCGTGTCAAACGGCGGGAAATTCAAACTGTACCGGGTGAGTAAAGTCTTACCGCCCGTACGATTATTAAAAATTAATAAAAATTACGAAACTTTAGAGAGGTTTGAATGGTGGGAAATGATCTAGGAGGACGCCCTGAGGCTGTCTAGCTAGAAAAACGCGAAAATTCTAGAAGTAGTTAAAGTGAACAATTACCAAAATGAAATTTATAAGTTAATTAGGTCAAATTTTGGAATTTTCTCAATTAGTTGTTTAATTTATTCAACCTTGTGGCATATATACATTCAGGTATTTTCACACAATTTGACCATGTTAAATTAATTTTAACATATCGTATTATTGAAATAAACGCATTTTGATAATCAAATTTGTATTTACTTCATGATTTACGACATAATGTCCCAATATCTTAACAATAAGATCTATTAGGGGATCTTTATTGCCACATCAGTGGGTCCTTTACAACTCTATTCGTAAAATCGAATAAATTCGCCTAAGCAGGTCAGTTTTACAAGGTAACCATTGTTAAAGAAGATTTACAACGCCACAAACCAAAGAGTAGCAATAAAAGCAATTTTTCTATTAAAATAGATTAATTCAAAAACTATCAAACATTTTTCGAAACGGATTGCAGATATCGATTTTATACGTCATTAGCCACATGCTGATGCAAACATTTAAACACGAAAAATAAAAAAAAAAAGTTTTTCATAAATATCTGCCCATAAAAAAAAAATTTTAAATAAATTATACCGACCGAAAGTCAATTTTTTGACAAATCAGATATGTAAATTGCATCAATTTTTCTCAATTCTTAAGGGTCATTTTGCCACCGGCGCTAAAAGATGAATCACCCTGTATACGGATCTTACATTTTTACACGAGTGGTGCGTTCTCAATCGACTCTCCAACGCCAACTTCGACGCCAAATTTAAAAAAACAGCCTTTATAATTCATAAGTCCATAAAGTTAAAGGGTACCATAAATAACCCATGTCAAACTCTTATGTGGAAGTGACCGCCCAATTTAATAATATGTACAGCATAGCTAAATTTTGCACTTTAATATCAAATTCTATTTATTTCAAAAACCGGTGATCTTTTCTTGATTTCAATGACACCAAATTTTTCTTACATGTATGAAAGGACTCTCAGTGAAATGTTATGTAAATTCATGTAGGGGTTATTTAATTAAAATGAAATGTTTACCTGTTTCATTAAAAAAATCGAAATTTTTACAGAATGTTCTACACAATTATTCCTGAATTTTTTGAGAATTTTAAATCCATTAGAGGTTCGAGCGGTGAAACTTAACTCACTGGGTACACTGTTCCAAATGGTTTACTTTTTTCAGCCCAGGTTTTCATTTGAACGCATGATATTTGTATGAGACAATCTACGAATTTTACGTATTCCGTATTCTTATCGTTTTCGTCAGTGTCGTAGTGATATACCGGGTGTTGTGGAAGTCCACGTAATAAATTTATCATTTTTTCAAATTCTTCAAACGAGAGTTAAAATTAAATGTAATTCGAACCCTAAAATTCACACGCGCTCATGTGTTTACACATATATTCATAACGAAGCACGAAAAAAAAATTATTCGATTAAAATATTCGAATGAAAAATAGTAAAAACTGTATTAGAACAGCGATCGTTCTTTCTTCAAAAAAACCATCAAGTTTTTATCGCACAAAAACATTTTCACTCAGTCTTTTGTTTCAAGTGATGATTATCCCATGAGCAGAGTATTAGGGGTTAGAAAAAACGTAAAAAAAATATTCGATTAAACAAACATCAATATGTAAAAAATGTTTATTTCAAAGAGTTCTATTGATTAAATTTATGTAACACCTGATATACATATGTATATTAGCAGTAATAATAATTTCTTGATTAAATAAAAATTTCCCAAGTTTTTTTTTAAAGCGTTTAATTTCTTAATTTGTGTTTGTGAGAATTTTCGTCCCGGAAGCGCGGAAATTCCGATGGTGGAGATGCAAATTCCGGTACCGCCGTTGCGTGCAATGCAGTGGTGCACCGGAAAGAAACAGAGAGGCGTCGCGACGTCGTGCGACGGAGACGCCCTCACAGGACCCCCCGACACGAAAAAGGACGGCCTTAGGGGTCATTATGTACAAGTGTCACCGAGGGACAGATTCCGTAGTACAATAATTGTGTTCCTCTCCCGCCCGGAACGGAATGAATTAAACATATCGGGGGCGGCATCCCGTGACGTATGGAACGTTTATATAAGGTCACAAATCGTCCACGATGTAGCAGCGCCACGCTCGCCGCCACCCGATGTTCTTTTATTAATTTTAACCAAATATTGCCGGACCAGCTGTTTTTTAGTGTGGATGTGTGCGCGCCGCCTCCAGACCGGCGTTTCCAGTCTGGATTTTTCTCTCTTCTTGCTCTTTCTTTTCTTGCGCTTATTTTTTTGTAAATCATGGGGAATGTCCATTATTGATTGGACACATTGTGTTCTTTGCATCGTGATTCCCGAATAACGGAGAGGAAGGAAAAGTGGCCGGAGTCGACAAGTTATGGGAGCGACTCTGTTTTCCCTCTTTGCATTGATTCGGTTCCGTTCACGGTTTCCGGTTTTCAACGGGAAATGTCACGTGGAAATGCGACGCGGCTTTCGAGTTCTGCCAAGCGAAGAAGTCGAAAAAAACCAAGAGATTTGCGCATTTTCTTTTATCGAATATTTTGTAGGGACACTCGGAGTTGTCGGGTTTAGGGTTAATGTTATTATCTTATCCCTTGTATTTACAAAACACTTTGTATATATTAAAATCAACAAATACCTGGGGATCAACATTGGGTTAAGATTTTATTCGGTTGGTATGCGTTTCTGGTTACCAATTTCTGTTGACAACACTGTCATTTTTAAACATTTATTGTTAACCTAATAGTTTGAAATTTTGCTCATGGGTACCAACCAACTTTATAAGCTTCAACAAATGTTGGTAACTCAATACTAAGCACATTATTTTTTTTTTATGAAATTGTGATGGCACCTAGATTCTTTATTTTTATGTTAAAGAGAAACGTGTAAAGAAATTTTTTTTTTCGATTTCTGTAATTAATTGGATACAATCTTATATACATACTTTGACATTTGTATTATGTAACTTAAGCGTCACATAAAAATAATATTTTATCAATTGGATAATAGTCTAATATTGTTTCTTGTATAAAATTGACGAAATTCAGTTTCTTAATTTACGAAAGCTGTGACGAAAAAAGCATACATTTTTTTTGTGGTTTTTATACTTATACAATAATAATGGAATAGAACTCATTTTGATGTAATCAAAAATGACAAAAGAATTAATAAAACGAATTCTTCGATTTTTTTAAAGAAAAATTTCACATGTCAGCAATCTTGTTGCCAACGTAAAATATGCTAAGAATATGGATGACCGTTATATTGGTTTTTTTTCCTCTTAGGTTTTGGGTACGCGAAATGCTCGTTTCGCGTACGGTTGCACAAAAAATAATTAAATGCATTTTAAAAATAAAGCAAATTAAACCAGAAGTGCGAACATGTCAGTCATCTTCGTCAACATCTGTCAGTTTCATTGATTTCATACAGCCATTTTTTTTTCTGGTGAACTCTTCAAGTAGCAAAATTAATTAATGATAGATCAACCCAACAAAAAAAAATCTAAAAACCCCTCGTCTTGTTTGTTTGTTTGTCGATTTCAGATGGATATAAAGTGGCGTAAGCCATCCCAACACCGTTATTGTCGATTCGAATAAAAATGAGAAAAGTGTGAGCGTAGAAATAAAGACGATGTCGTGACGGAGATTCGCTTGTGATTTACTCGTTTCGTCATCCCTTTTAAAATATCGATTTCTGTGCCGGAAAGACCGCCGTCGAGTAATCATAATATCATTAAGGAAAACAATCTAACGAACATTTTCCGCTCGAAATTAGTTAAATTAAATTCTAAAGAGCACCCTCGCTACATCCCTTCTTTATTAGTTTCTTTTATTATCGCCGTCGGATCTCGCGACTCGCTCAAGATTTGTTTAATTTCGAACAGGTAACATGAAATGGAGTGTGGAGTGCAAAGCGCAATGATCAGCGTGCCACCTGCCGCCGATTCCGTACCGCAGACCTTGGCGACGACGGTGTTTCCCCCGGCCGATTCGGATCAGGCACAGTTCGAGGCCGACAAAAGGGCGGTGTACAAGTAAGACACTCTCTAGTACTTTTCCATTTTGACGGATGGTACTAACGGACGCGATCCCTCAGACACCCCCTGTTTCCGTTGTTGGCCCTCCTGTTCGAAAGATGCGAATTGGCCACGCAATCGTCCGACCCTCAGTCCAGCGACGCCTTCAATTTGGACATCCAGGCCTTCGTCCAGCACCAGGAGCGCGACCGGAAGCCGTTCCTCGCCAACGAACCGGAAATTGACGGATTGGTAATGCGACAAACTTCAAATGATCAAATGCAAATCCACCGCACTTTTGCTAATTTAAAAAAAAAAAAAAATGAGTGCAAAGCTTCTTCTGAAACTTTGATGCACGTGAATAGTCTTCTTCAATAAATTCTTGTATTGTTATTGTTATTATTGTTTTTGTTCAGATGATCAAAGCAATCCAAGTGCTCAGGATACATCTGCTGGAGCTGGAGAAGGTGCAGGAACTGTGCAAAGATTTTTGTAATCGTTACATCACATGTCTCAAAGGGAAAATGCAGTCGGAAAATCTCTTGCGTTCGGATTATCCCCAAGGTGAGCTGAAGAAAACGGGAACGTAGCGCGTTGTTCGAGCTGAAAATTAGATGTTTTAGGTGCAGCTGGACTAATGAACAGTTTAGAAAACAACAACAACATGATGTCGCACGGCAATTCCGAGAGCGGATCCGCTTCGAACAGTCCGGTGCAGTATTCCATAAGTCCGCCTCAGCCGGTGAGTCTTCATTAATGAATTAATAATAATCGAAGGATTTAATCGATAAATTGATAATCGCGTTGACGGGAGAAAAGCGGACTGCTCTAGATTTTTGTTGCGTTTACATTGGTAGGTGGTGTCGACGGTGATGGACCGGCAACTCGACAACCCCCCGAGCTACAGCGTCCCCCACTACAACGGTCCCACCCCGCCGCTGCAGCCGGCGCAGCCCCCCTGCGAGAACCTCGTGGTGCACGGCTCCACTCCCCTGTCCCAGATCGGGGCCAACATCTGCTCGGTGCCGCCGAGCGAGAGCTCGGGGCCGCTGTCCCCGGCACCGACCACCCCTGGCGGCTCGGCCGACGACTGCGACAGCGACTTCACGACGCGAGGCGGTCGTAAACAGAAGCGGGGCGTGCTGCCGAAGCACGCCACCAGCGTGATGAGGTCGTGGCTGTTCCAGCACCTGGTCCATCCGTACCCCACCGAGGACGAGAAGCGCCACATAGCGGCCCAGACCAACCTGACGTTGCTCCAAGTCAACAACTGGTTCATCAACGCCAGGAGGAGGATCCTGCAACCGATGCTGGACGCGAGCGCCCCCGCCGACAACAACGCGGTCGCCGCCTCGCCCACGCACAAGAAGAAGAAGAACCAGAACAACAACCGCAGGTTCTGGCCGCAGGATTTCGCCAACATGCAGCCCCAGATCGATAGCGGTGAGTTATCGACCTGGTTTAGTTTTGAATGTCGGTGAACGCTTCGGGTTTTTGAACAGATCGTAGCGCCATCTGACAATATCACGATTAGCAGAAGTAGATTTGAAGGCGCGATTTTTGAATGCACTTTATTGGTTTGTTGTTGACGTTTTCTTAGGAATGCTGTCGAGTTCGGACGACGAGGGCGACTCGTACAGCAGCGACGGCGAAGAGGGCAGTCTGGTGATAGACTCCAACGCCCAGAACGAGATCAACCAGAACGGCCACCAAGTGGACCCCCTCAGTTACGCAAACAGTCCAGACAATGCTCCCGAAAGGCCATGAAACAACCAGTAAGCCAAAAAGTCCAGTTGAAAGCGAAAATTTTTCAAAAGTCATATCTACGAGGCCAAGCAAAACTCGCCTAACAGTTGTTTGTGTTGAGCGCCACAAATGGAAAACTAAACGCATTCATAAGGCTGAAATTATGGAAAAAAAATGTATGTTGATTTATCGAAACCTGTATACGTAATATATACCTCAATTCCATTGGACGTGTTTACGTTTTAAATGTATACGCATTTTCAAAGTTAATGCTCATTCCAGTATTATGTATAAAAAGATGAATATTGTAATTAATTATAAATAATCATGTAACACTGCAAGAGCGCCCTCTATTATATTTCTCTTTCTCTCTCTTCTATCTCTCTGGATTAATCTGTTTGTTTTCGTCGTTGTATAAATCGTTGTAAGTTGAATTCTCATCGTCGTACAGTATTAGGATTAAGAAATGTTTTCTGAACGAGTAAACCGGCGCGACATCCGACGAGCCGAATTCGGTCAGACATTCCAAGCGTTTCTAGGAGAATTTGTTTCTTCGGATGTCGCACCCCCAAAAAGTATACTACTTGGAACTAATATACGTAATTATACAATAAATAGTTTAAGGTATCCGAAGGTTTCCATCCAATTCATATATGAAAAAGCAAAATAAAAATAATATATTGTTAGTACGTGTGATCATGACATTGTTTGGATCCGTTGCCATTTCGGGGCATTAGACACCGATCCCGTTTTCTTTTTTAAACTCATGTATACGTAAATGCAGTGTATATACTACGTTTTTATAGTTGCTGTAGTGCGTGACAAGTCGGGTAGTCCCCGCCCGTCCCTGGACCAGAACCAGCAATAAATCCGTCTCTGTTCGGTCCAGAGACGCGTGATCGCCATATCGGTGTTACGTTTATTATTTTTTGCTATGTCGGTCTGTGATAACTTAACGATTGCTCGAAAGTCATTACAAGAAGAAGCGTTAGATTGCAACTTGAAACACCGCGACCGGACGGTCGCGGCCGCTTGAACCATGATAGATAAGTGAGCTTCTTGTGACTATTATATGTATACGCTAAATACTCAGTTAGGTCTAAGGTAATTAAGGAAATAAATCTAGGTCGAGTTAGAACTATCAGATTAGACTTTGTTTTCTGTTTTTCTTGGTCGGATGTTATACTTGAGACTTGCGCCCGGCTCCTCTCTCTCTCTCTTTCTCTCATCCTGCTCTCTTCTCTTTCTATTGTTTTTGTTGCGACTTGTTGGGAAGAAATCGGTCATTTCGGTGCACCGGGCGCGTCTCTCGAGACTGTCATCGATTAAAAAAATGCAACAAGTATTTTTTATTGCAATATTTGTTAGTAAGCTATGTGTAACTTTGATTGTATCATAAATAAAAATCAATTCAAAGTAGAAAACGTATTTCATTCAACCTCTCGGTTTTAATAACAGTACACAAGGACAAAGAAATCAAAATTGCAGACACCTTTCCGCGTCACCACTTTGCTCCACTCTCGATACACTTTCTGTTTCTGTCATTTTGACTACAACTTCTGCGTCATTAACTTTTGTCTTTGATCATCGGATTTCCGTAATTGATCAAATTTGAGAGTTCTCGCGCATCATAACCTAACATTTCCTTTAGATCACAGACGAACTTATAGACGAACCTTTCGCCGTGCACTTTCGATATCATGTCCCCGTCGTAGTAGTACCTCAAGGCCCTAGATAACTTTTCGTAGTTCATGGTGGGTTTGTTTTTCCTCTCGCCCCAAAGCTGTGCCACTAGCTGAGGGTTCCTCAGTTTGAACTCGCCGTCGTTCCCCGTCCAGTGAATTACCGACTTGTACTCTTTGCTCGTCAACAGCTCCAAGAGGAACTGCCACAGCTGTATCTGGCCGTTGTTGCCTGACCTGTGGCGACCACAAAAACGAAATAAAATTATTTTGAAGAATTTTGTTGGCTATGATGTACAGTTACGTTTCTGTTATTGTTCTCGTCGTGTCTTTACCTGTTTCCTGACGTTCCAGCGTTGTCGAAGTAGCTGACCGCCGACGCGTAATTGTTCATCACACGGCTGATCCGCCTCTGTTTCATGATGGCTTGCGGTTCGTCTCTGGGCGGCGAAGCGTCTTCCTTCTTCGTCGCCACGACCTTCATCTTCCGAAGGAGTTCCAAGTGGGTCCAGAAGACGTCGCCCGGATCGTGCGGTACTATCTTTTGGAAGTCGGTCACCGTCAGTTCGTACAGTTCTTTTCCGGTCATCGTCCATTCTGACAGTTTTATGTTGGGCAGGTTGAACTGTCTGACGGCCCACTGGACCCAGTGGCGAACCTGGAGTTCCGTCCACTCGATGGGATCGTGGGGGATCTTGAGCCGGTCCTGTTCTTTCTTGTAGGGCAGATCCACCTGCCACTGGACCACAGCTTTCGGCGGGGGAGACTGTTTCGCCTCGTTCTGGCTCAGTTCGTCTAAACGCGATGCGAATTTTATACTTTTTAACCTCGCAGGCGACGCAGACTTACCGACGTGGATGTAGTCTTCAGCTGGCTTCAGTACGTCCAAAATGTTGATCCGTTTGAGGTTTGCTTGAAGTTGGACGTTGATCTGGACCAGACCCTGGCCTTGAACGCATTGCTCCACTAAATTTTTATTATTCTCCAACTAGAATATAAATATATTTTTTAACACGATTTTTTATGTCTTAATTAAATGTCTTAAATTAAATAAACTAAATTTTGCCTTTCACGGAAAATACTATTTAATGTGGCCTTCCCAAAATGTACCTGAAGCCAATCCTGTTTCTATTTAATAGAAGTGTCAATTCCGACTAAAATTTGAAATTATGGACAAAATCAAGAAATGCCGATTTTTCCAAAATCAAACACAACAAATGTCACAAATTTTCTATTAGGTAGGTATGTATGAATAAAAAAAATCTTTGGGCAGGGTCATCATATTGACATGTCAATTATTTATGTTGACTTATTTACTGATTTATTGACTTAGTATCAATATTTACCATCTGTGCCCCTTGAAGGTAAAATGAATAATCTGCTAAACTGAGCCCCAGTCGTTGCTCTAACAACTGTCTGAGTCTGGAGAGTGGCTCCTGTATGTCCATGTGCTGCATAATGAGATTTGAATGTGAATCTTCCACATTCATGAGGTCTGAATCAAGTTCTTGCATTAAATGATCATCAAAATCACTGGCACTCTCCAATGAATTGATCATTCCGAAATGGGTCGAGTCATCTTCCTCAGCGCTCATTTCGTCGAAGTTATCTTCTGCGGTAACTCCACATTCTTCCAATTTCACGGCTCTGATTGATGTGGAAGGTTGGTACTGAACCATGTTACCTTCGTCGTCGATTATGTAGCTGCAAAGTGAGGTTATGTTCGTGTGTTGTGTTTATTGAGGAAAATTCTCACCTTTTGGTCCTGTCCGACTGGGACGTGTATATCTTTTGGCCGAACTCATTTTGGGTCAATATGAAAGTTTGAACCTTCGTCCTGCCTCCAGATTTATCCATTAATTAATGTTTTATTTTGTTGTATTCTGTCAAACTTTAAGACAGTTGACAAACTAGTGGTGGGCAAAAAATATCGATGTTTTAGAACATCGAGGTTTTCTCGACAACATCGATGAAAACATATCGATGTTTCATGAGGGCGATATATCGAAGACTATCGATGTTTTGCTATTCGATGTTAGCGGTTTTCTCTTCTACGCACGCCCAGAGTCAATCCTTGGCCAACGCAAACCCCATTGGTTTTTTTGCAGCGCAAAGCACGTGCAAAGAACAAAGACAATCCATCACAAAGATTTGAAAGTTGAAACCTGTGGTCTGTGCAGAGGTCTGTGGTTGAAACGGCGTCTCTTTGGCGGGAGAAAGTCTGGATTGATCTGGATGTGGTTGGATTTTGCAGATAGATCCGGTTATGGAATGTGCTAGTTAAGCAAAAAAATCATTGTGATGTGATGTGAAATGTAATTTGGGCCCTGATTAACGTGATTTCGTGACTTCATGTGAACGCAACAGTATATGAACAATTTGGTTTTGGTTATCGCATTGTTGCAGTGGTAGTCGTCCAGTTAAAATTAGTTGGTCACAAGTTACAACAGGGTAAGTGAAGTTCTTTTGTACTTTATTTAATTAGAAGATTGTTGTAGGTAGGTATGTATTCATTATTTTGTTTGTTAATTTAGGAGTTCAGGAAGGGTCATGGGGAAAACAAGCTCCGTCTGGAAGTATTTCACAAAAAGAAGAGATGGATTCGCCAATTGCAATTTGTGTGGAAAAAAACTCAAGACATCCGGCAATACAACAAATCTTTTAGGACATGTTTCGAGAATGCATAAAAACCATGTGGCTGAAGACGTAAAGACGGCTGAAGAAGTAAATCAAAACAAAAGTACAAACAACGAAATTGAACCAGAATCAAACCAGGGCGCCACAAGTGCCGATACAAATAATAATATGTCTAATGTAAGTACCAATAGCCTAGCTAGTACTGTGACCCTTGAGAGTTCATCATCACATATCAAAAAGTCCAATACTATTCCGACAGTTTTTAATGAAATAACACAATTCAAACCAGGCGGTAAAAGGGATTTTGAAACCACAAATTTAATTTTGAAAATGATAATTACAGACAATCTCCCTATGTACTTTGTGGAAAATGCTGGATTTCAAAATTTTTTGCAAAGAGTTCTTCCGCTGTATACACTTCCTAGCAGAAAAACTTTTTCCAGGCTACTTGATTCTAGATACGAAACAATATCTAGAATTTTTCGAGATAGGTTACAAAACATTGACAATTATACACTGACAGCTGATATATGGACTGAAACCCATCAGACGATTAGTTTTTTGGGTATAACACTACATTATCTTGAGGGAAGTACTATAAAAACAGTAAATCTGTGTGTGCATCATCTTGAGAAACGCCACACAGCAGAAAATATTTCTGAGATTTTAAAAATGGAATGTGAGAACTGGAATATTAAGTATAATAAGATTTTGGCCATTGTAACAGACAATGGCCAAAATATGGTAAAAGCGGCATGTGACACCTTTGGATTGAAGGTACATGTGCATTGTTTTGCACATACCTTGAATTTAGTTTCAGAAAATGCTATAAAAAGTGAAACCACTATTTCAGAAGTAATTGATAAAGTGAAACGCATTGTCACATATTTTAAACAAAGTTGTATCGCCGCTGAGGCGCTAAGAGCTAAACAAATTGAAAGCGGTACCAGTGAACCTTTGAAATTAATTCAGTGTGTAGATACACGCTGGAATTCGAAGTTTTACATGTTGGAAAGATTTTTACGTCTTCGCTCTGTTGTGAGCGATATTTTACTTAATGAGCCAAGTGCTCCAAATATGATCAGCGCATATGAAATAAATATACTAAAGGATGTAAAATATATGTTAAAGCCGTTAGAAGTGCTCACCAAGGAAGTATCTGCAGACAAATACGTTACCATAAGTAAAATCATTCCAATGGTTCACTGTCTGAAATCAGAACTCGATAATCAACAAACAGACTCTCCAGAGGTGATTAATTTAAAGCAATCCTTATCGTCCGAAATTCACAAAAGATTTGGAAAAATGGAACATGTTGAAACCCTGGCAATATCAACATTACTGGATCCCCGGTTTAAAAAGCTCCACTTCAAAGATTATGTCGCCGTGGGAAATTCTATTCTTGTTATTAAACGAAAATTGGAAAAACTATTTGCAGTTGATAATGTGGATAATCAAATGGAGAGCAGCCCAATAGAAGAAGAAATAGAAAAAGAAATGGACTTGTGGAAATTACACAAAACCATGGTCGCTGAACACCAAAATAAAGGAACCAGTGAAGACGATATAAAAAATATCATCAATGCAGAAGTGTCACAGTACATTAATAGTCCAGTGTACCCTTTGAAGAGTGATCCCCTGCTGATATGGGAAGCCATGAAGATTACATACCCACATTTACATAAGCTTGCCCTCAAATATTTACAGGTTTGTATTAAGTTATTTATGTATCTATTATTATCAAATTTACCTAAAATCGTTAACTTTACAGATTTGTGCAACTTCAGTACCTGCAGAGAGGCTGTTTTCGAAGACTGGGCAAATCGTAACTGCAAAACGAAGTCGCCTCAAACCTCAGAGATTAAATAAATTAGTTTTCTTGAGTTCAATTGATAATAATTAGGTACTTGCCTTATCTTACCAGAATTGTTTATACTTTATTTTTTTGACATGAATTTTGTTATCTACATATTTACAGAATTTTTTGATTTGTTTTTGTTACTTTTTTATTGTTTCGTAATATTTAATTATTTACAGAATTTCGCATTTTATTTTTGTTACTTTTTTTATCGTTTGGGAATATAACACATTTATTTAAACTTGAACGAGTTTTTGTACCGTACCATAACCCAAAATATCGATGTTTGTGAAATATCGATGTTTCTCTGACAATATATCGACCATCGATGCCAAATTTTTTAAACATCGATGTTGGTAGACATCGATGTTTTTGTTTCGATGTGCCCACCACTATGACAAACGTCAAACACGAGGAAAGGAAAGTGTGTAAATAATTATTAAATCATTTGTAACTTGGACTTAGTATTCAAAACAGTTAAAAAATACCATAAAACGTCACTTTGTTACTGTCTCGAACTGAGAATTTATTCGTTTTATTTACAATGTACTTTCTAATCGTCGATACGTCCGATGGACCGCATTTGCAAATGACACTTGACACCACCTTGACACAGGTGTTCTGTGCTTGACACCCTTGACGTGCTCTTGACTGTGCTCTTGACAGAGTAAGTTGGAGTAAGTGTTCAGTGCTTGACAGATGCAACAAAAATGTCAATTCAATAACATGTGCTCATGTGCATCTATTCTAACCTGTTAGTTGTAATTTCAAAGTAAACACAAAAATGAGTGACTCGTTGAAGGAATTGTTGAAATTCATCCAAATCGGTGCTCGTTTGGATTTGAAAGTCGTCGCACTTGAACACATCTTAGGTAACACTCGATACTTTTAGGTTATGTTTACTTGTCAACTACAAACTCCAGGTTTAACTGGTAGCGAGTCTGGCATCGCCGCCCTGACCGAGCTCCCCGTCCTCTTGATCTCCCTGATATCGCTCTTGGACGACAGCAACACCCCCATAGCGAAAGACGCCTCGCTGTGCCTCATCAACATCTCAACCCAAGAAAAGGCTGCTGAACAACTCCTTGACCTAGACATCGAAACGCACTCTCCGCCCCTCCAGAAACCACCCGACAATATAATCAATACTACATTGAAATTCATTTTCGACCCACGCAGTAAAATCGCCGATTCGTGTTGCATGATTTTGTCAAACCTCTCCCGTCCCAGTCATCTTTTTGAAAGAGTGATTGACGGCATCGAGAAAAGCGGCAAGACTTTTGACGAGGTCATCAATATTTTTACGAAGAAACAACACAACGAAGTCGGGGCGAAGCTTCATTATCTGGGGCCGGTTTTGTCGAACTTGTCGCAAAGTAGTCGCGTGCGGAGGTACATTCTCGACAAGGACAAGTGCGTAGTGCAACGACTCTTGCCGTTTACAGAGTACAAGGAGTCGCTGGTGCGGAGAGGGGGGGTCGTGGGGACGCTGAAGAATTGTTGCTTTGAGGACGACTTCCACGAGTGGCTTTTGGGGGCGGAAGTGGATATTTTGCCCAGTTTTCTCTTACCTCTGGCCGGAAATGAAGAGTTCGACGACGAAGACAACGATAAGTTACCTCTTGACTTACAGTATCTTCCGGAGGACAAGGTCAGGGAGGAAGATCCAGACATCCGGTGTATGCTCCTGGAGGCGCTGACTCAGCTGTGTAGCAAACGCCAAAACAGGGAATTTATCCGCGACAAGAACACGTACGTCATCTTGCGCGAATTACACAAGTGGGAAAAAGACAAGAAAGCGCTCCTGGCCTGTGAGAATCTAGTGGACATTCTTATTAGGTTGGTACTAATGATCGTTGTTCTTCACTCGAGATTGTCGATTTTCAGGACCGAAGAAGAAATAGGAGAAGATAATTTACGAGAAGTCGACGTTCCAGAACACTTGCGTGATGGTTTCCAGAAAGCTGACGAAGATTTCGTGAAAGAAGATTAGGTCAAGGCAGCGAGATCTCCCTCTGGTCGCCATGTTAATTATCCCCACCACTTTTTGCATGTTGTTGCGCCATCTGTTGCATTTTAATAAAAACTAAAAATTTTATTTTGGCCGAGTTGTCATTTTTTCATCTTTGAACGGGGTTCAGTTGGAGAATGTTGAAGATGCGATGTTTGAACATTCTGCACAAAAATATCTCGAGAATATTGTTCGTCTCCGTGCGAATCTGTTAAAATATCTAAAACGAAGTGGTTGATCTCTCTAAACCGTGGCATCAAAGCCAGTCACGTGGCACTGTAAGTAACATCAAAGTCATCGGAAACGTTTGAAATTCGTCTTTGATGTGTCGAACCGCGTGGTGACCTGAAGTGCTGAAGTGGCACCGCAATTAAGAGCGTCGATTGATCCTGAAAATCGAGTGATTCATCCGCCGTTAAAATTAACTCAATTTTGTAATAAAGGTCGCAACCTGGGTCATCCCATTGACAGACATATTATAAATGGAAGGAAACGTTAACTCTCGACTGTCAACACTTCCCTATGGCTCTATTTCAGTGCATCAATTTTATTGCCGCCATATGTGAGCACATTTACAAAATCTTTTTGTAGAGGGTGTGTTCAGCCAAGGTGTTCCACGTGTCACCGTTCCTTTTCCCAAATCAAAACAAAATTTGTTCAAACAAGCGACGCGTTTTTATTGGTGTTCCAGTGTGAAATTGAAAACTGATTCTGTCCTGCAACGATCTACGAACATTCATTTTTTCGTTTTGATTAATGGAGTCGTAATTGTCACATTCGCACCTACTTAGCGAGGATGACGAGTGACGGATGGTCGATTGTTTGGCGGAGTGTACTGGGTGTGTCCGAAAAGGGAAGCCACGCCTTCTGTGTATGTTTCTTGGAGTTGCCGTTGGCAGCACGGATTGTAAATCAAACGTTGTGTAAACATACAAACAGGAAAGGATGGATGCGTTGCTGTTTTGTTTTTTTTTTATGAATTTCTCGCATTTTCTGTTATGTTATTGGTCATTTGGTCACTCTAAGAATAAAGTGTGACGTTTAAATCATTTGCAACCCTCACATCAGAAATTTTTGTGGTTTGTAAGGAAATAAATCCGTTTTACCCCTTCCATTTCTAAAAAAAATGATGTAAACCACTCATTAGTGTCATTAATAAATTATTAAAAATCACTTTGAAGTTTTTCTTATGACATCAAAAAAGCAGGGAAAGGGCATTATCGGGGCAAAAGTTGGGTTATATTCAATAAAGGCCAGTTCACACATCACACATATTTGCCAGTTAAATGTCCGTTGCAGCCACGATTCCCTGTTTCTAAGTATGTAGTCATAAAATATCAGGTAAAAATCTTCACAAAAAACTATCTTATTTTTTGTAGAAGATATGGATCTTTAATTACACTAAATGTAACAACATTTACTTAAAAACATTCGATTTATCCCAAAAATCTACAAATACCGTGCCTTTAATTTAAATAAATTCGGAATTAGAGTAGGCTGTGATTAATATATTTTGTCTATTAACGGTTGGTAGACTTTTTAAAATGGACAGTTGTTAATAGTTTTATGTCACGATCAGAATAAACGTGTACTGTGCTGTCAATTGTTACTGCTGGGCTGTCTTTAAAAATTGCATGTTGCCAACTTCATAATAAAATCACAATCTACTCTAATTTTGAAGGCACTGTATTTCTTTTTTTTTGTATCCATGGAAATAAGAAAGAGCAATCAAGACCATGCTGCCATATGTTATTTGATTTGAGGTAAAACCGACATAAAATCCGTTCTTGAAAATGTTGGAAATAATGAAGTACCTAAATGTACCTACCGGTGAGCGGCAAAAGTATGGAACAAATTCATTAAAAATTAAACAAAATTTTTTTCAAAAAAATCTTTGGACGGGTCAATTTTAGTTTATAAAAATACATGTTTCAGTACCAAATAAAATTCCAAGCAGTCATTTGTTTTCGAGTGTTTTAGTTTTATCCCAGCACCCAATCAAAATTAAAATTTCTATACGTTTTTGTTAAATGAGTCATTTTCGAAAACGTTTTGTATAACAAATAACACATACGAATGAAATTGACAGTAACATTTGACTGTTTGATTTACCTACTTGATTTTTTGACTTGTTTTTGTTCATTATAAAATTTATTTTTTCCAACTTTTTTTTTTCTCAAAAATTTTCTTATGTAAGATAACAAAATTTTTATGCTGTCGTTTAGACAATTAAAAGGGGTATAAAAAAATACCGACGACGTCATCACTCGAAAACAAATGACTGCTTGGAATTTTCTTTGGTACTAAAACATGTATTTTTATAAACTAAAATTGACCTGTCCAAAAATTTTTCAGAAAATTTTTTTGTATAATTCTTAAGGAATTTATTCCATACCTACTTTTGCCGCTCACTGTATAATGGTGCCCCAAAATTCGCGGAACAACATACATAGTACTACGTTGTTAAGTAGTCATTAAGATATCAGGTAAAAATGTCTGAAAAAAAAAATCTTCTTTTTTGTAGAAGATAATATGGACCTATTCGTTACACTAAATGTGGCAACATTTGAAAACATTCTATGCATCTCAATAGTCTGCAAAATATTTCATTTTTGTAGTATCCATGGAAATGAGAGGGAAAAATCAAAGCCATGTTACCGCACGCTTTTTGAGATAAAACAAACTTAAAATTACTACTTGGAAATGCTGGAAATAAATGAACAAAATCATTACAAACCTGATCACAATCGTTCAGAATTATTAGGTTACTGGCTAGTAAAAGACAAATATGTAGTCAAAATCTTTTTTAATTTTTAAAATAAATGAGATCAAAGCTCCCTTTTGAGCCCCCATATCTTCAAATCTAAGAGGTATAGAATTTTTAAATTATTTTTCTCATTATTTTCTAACATGAGTTGACATTGCCTCATTGAGTTGTTCCGCGAATTTTGGGGCACGCAGTAATACATATTCTTTATCTTGGTGAGTGGTTTTAGGGAAATTTTCAGCCGTCACGTTGAATTTAGGGATTTTTTAAAGTTCCCATGGAAAAGTGCGTTGGTACTGTTGGTAGTTGTTAAAAAATATTCAAATATTACAATAATGTACTTACAGAGACGCCGCAGTCTTTCTATTTATTATTTTCCAAGTTAAATTGCTCATGATTCACATGCACCGAAACATAACCTCAAACGTGTCATCGTTCTCTAAAATTTTAATAACTTACTTGAGAATTTCAAAATGTTCTAGACCGGCCACACACTTTCCGGTCAAATTAGGTCCAGTTTATAGTTTAAGAATCCGGTTAATTTTTCAAACCCAAACTTCTTTGCAATATTATCTACCTTAACACAGGCATAATTTTCGGTCGGATTGACCGACGAAGGTCGGCGATGATTTTCAGACCGGGAACGGTTAAATCGATGTGTACGGCTTATATGTATACATATGTATTTACATTTCGCGACATAAGATCGCGAGATTTGGACATGAATGCTTGACGAAGATTCTGAATCTGAATGACAGCGATGACAGTTAATATTTGATTTACACCACACAAAAATTTGGTGGAAAAAGTAAAACTTATAAAGCTACCCATGACTTGCTTGATCGCATCGACCACTCACCAAGATAAAGAATGGAGTATATAGTCTGTTTTTTAATCAAAGAACCACAACACAAATAGAGCTGGCAACATTGTACACTTTTGACCTAGGGTCCTAGGGTAAAAAATATCATCATATAAAAATTGAGTAGTAGCGCAGCATGTTAATAAAGTTAATAACAACTAATAACAATTAATTTGAATGTTTAATAATGTCTTACATTGCGAGGCATTTTTAATACACGTTCAAATTTTAGCTGCAAATTTGCGTAGGTACTTTATATTATTATATATATGTATATATTTATATCATTAAATTCCCTAAATTTGGTAAAATTTTATATTTACAAACCTAAATCAACAGGTCGTGGTTCTTTGATTAAAAAACAGACTATATGTAATGTACAGGGTGAGCGAAACTCGATGTCTCAGCTCTATTAAAAGAAAAGGAAAGACGATAGAAAAAATTTGAAAAGAGGATCTTAAATGGGATTGAGTAAGGTTCATTTTAAACCAAATTTGCATATTTTTCCATATTTGGAAACTGAAGTAATGACGTCATCGAATTTTTTTTTCCCAGAAACATACCTATATTTTGGCATATTTAAAAAGAACTCATTTTTCTGAACAAATTTTGTATAGAAAAAAATTTGATATCTTGTTTAAATCGTGACAATGCGAATTTTTGATAGGTAATACTTTTTTTACAAATTTGCTTATAATTTTTTAACGGAAAAAGATAGCAAATTTTTTTCTTTACAAAATTTGTTCAGAAAAATTAGCTCTTTTTAAATATGCCAATATTCTAAGAAAAAAAAATCGATGAATAGAGTTGAGACATTGAGTTTCGCTCACCCTGTAAATTTATACAGTCTGTCTTTAAAAAAAAACGGCCCACGTTATAACTTTGCTATTAATGACCCAAAAAATTATACAGGAAATGAAATGGCTCTAAAAACACTACAAACCTGAGTGAACATATAACTTTTATACCTACTATCTACCCATTTATGGGCAATTTATTTTTCAAATGGTAACCTATAATTTTTTTTATTGGTTCTGTTAGAGTTTTCTTTTCTGATTGTAATGGCATTAAAAAACTACATATACCCTTTGATAACAAAATTTCCAAATTTTAACAGAAAATGTTAAGAATGCAGTAAAGTGCGCTTTACACTATGTGATTTATCACGTGATTTTATCACAAGCAAGAATTTTGGTTATTTACACTATGTGTTTTAACACGCAAAGTTAGTCATAAGGCCAGTCACAAAGACAATCATATCGAATCAATCATATATGTATTGTCATTCAAAATAGAACGGTGTCTATTTCCATGTGAGTTTTCGAATGATTGCCGATCGATAATATCATGAATCTGCTTAACCGATATTTGAGTTTAGAGGTTATATTATATTAAGTATTAAGTGTGAAGTGTGGTGAAAAATGGCTTCACTTCGCAGCAAAATTAAAGGATACCTAATGCTATTATTTTCAAATAAACGTACATTTTCTTTTCTTGACTTTTTTACTTTATTACCCCGTAATTGTCCTCGTTCTTAATCACACCACCATGATTTGTCAACTAATGAAACTACACTATAGGTAGGTACTATGGCGGACAATAAATTTAGGCCGGCAAATTACTGACATTTCAAAAAAGTCAATGCAAGCGACCATTTATTGTCATTATGACTGATGTGTCAATTTGTCAGACTGAAGGTTTTCAAGCTGTTTGGCGTTTCCTTCGCCTTTTTCGTTACTTACAGATCATGACGCACTAGCATAACTGATTTGTAGTAGCACTTCTCTCTGGTGCACGATTCTTTTCCCAATTTTAATTTTGATTATCGCTGTCACGATGACAAGAATGACAAAAATCGAAAATGGGGTTAGTTGAACATAATGCCAGCTTCACATTTTGATGTCAACTCAACGACAGGCCGGCCTAAATTTATTGTCCGCCATAGTACCTCAATGAAAACTAAAGCAAGCATTAGCCCACATGACCACAGTTATTTTTGACTATGTTATTGTTATTGTAACACAATGTTCCGTACCTACTGTCAACTTCTTGAAAAAAGTATATCTACTTACGTAGGGCCATCATTCCATCCGCTAGTGTAAATTTTACCAAATTGAACGGTGTAAGTTGTTTTGGGGTCAAATCTGTCAGTGTCAAACATCCTAACCGTCAATTTTTATGTAAAACTCAACAATACCTAATAAAATAATACATATGCAAATGTGATTGTAGTAACTCTCAAATATACAGGGTGTCCCCAGAGAAAAAAGGAGGTATTTGAGTAAATGTTATAGAGTGCATTTCAACGAGAGGTACATAGGTATATAGGCGTGGCTACCGAGATGCGTCAGATGTCTGCGCAAGTTTATAGACGTGTACAGCTTGCCCATTGTAGCTTGAGCTGTGATGGATGCGCAAAGTTGAATAAAGAGGTCCGATAACGAGATCCTGGAAGCAGCAAAGAAATGCGACAAAATCAGTGTTAGACCACTGCGCATCCAACTCTCACAGCTCAAGCTACAATGGGGAAGCTGTACCTCTCGTTGAAACGCACATGTTGATTTTGAAGAAAAAAGTTCTATCTCAAGCGATAATCCAGAAAAGACATCCTAAACTTGACCAATCAGAGTTGAGCAGCATCAAGATAGGATGACTGCAATTTTGCCGCGATGTCGAATTTCGAATTTTGTGTACTAAGATCAAAGCTACGTGCTGCCAACCATATAAAGCAAAAAGTAGGTACTATGTAGAAGGCAACTTTGTCAACCTTACTTCTAGTAGGTAACTTTAACAAATTACATATCTTTAAAATGTTAAATCAATAGACAAATTTTATTTTTACTACCATTACCTAAAAAAAAGGAGAAGTATCAAGAGCGGAATTATTTATTATTAGATACGGATATTATTTCTAAGTAATGATATCTCCTTTCAAAGCACTATTTCTTATACCATTTATTTTTGCTATATCTACCCCCACTTTTTACACAAGAGCAAAGCAGACAACAATTCTGACAGCAAATACCTAATGAAATTATTATTATTACTACTGTTACTATTATTGCATGGACCAAATAAAAAAAATATAGATGTACCTATTGGTATTTTTTATCGCCACCGAATTTAAACAAGTATGTTCTTTCCGGAGTGTACACGATGCACCTAGGCCCCGCCCACGCTCTACATAAGCCGTTTCCCGAGCAGGATCGCGTGGTGGGGGAAGCAGTCTTCCAAAATTGTCATGGCCAACGTTGACAACATGTGTGAAAAACTTAAGCTTCAGTCACTCAACGTGCTTCATTTAAGTTGGCCGTGAAAATATCTAAATAGTTAATGATATAAAAGAGAATATTCCGTCGACAGTGGTGTGTCGTCGGTGTTATTAGTTTTCCGCGTCGCCGCCGCCGGGGCCCTCCGGAAAACCGCACTTTCGCCCGTCCGCCTCCGGGCGAGCCGCCGCGCGCTCCCCTTCTCCACGCCGCCGCCTAACTATAAATTCCAGGTTAATACGGTCGAAGGTGTCGAAAATTCGATTTCATCGCCGGTGCCGCGATCAAATTAAAAGTGACGACGTTCAACTGTTCGCGACTGCCCGCGAAGCTAATCAAGTTTTCATTGGACTCGGCTAACTAGATCCCGGATTAATTGGGTTCTTGAACTCGCGGTCGTGGCGGTTCGGGGGTGGTTGTGAGCGAGTGGTGAGACCAGTGGCGTGCCTGTGCGATATTATGCGGGAGAAATGCACCACCATCAGCAGAACCAGTTCTTGAAGGAGCCGTCCACCAGCACGGCCATGGACTCGTACCAACCGCAGTACTGTTACACCGCCCCCGGAGACGGCTGGCAGTACAGCTCGACGGTGACGCCGATGAAGCAGATTGAGGGTGAGTGGCGAGCCGGAGAAAAAAACGCCGGAGATTGATGGTTTCTGAGAGGGTTTTTTTTCGTCTTCTTTTCGGTGTCAAATAAATCACACGGTTTGGTTACAAATGTGCAATGTGTTTAACTAATGAGACTGTTTGATTTAGTGAAATAGTTGTACGTCGGGTGGCTGCAATTAGACGGCGCTGAGCGTCGGCAAGCGTCGCTGTTTCTGAAAGGATTTTTTTCGTTGCTTAAGTGCGACGAAAATATTCTCCATTTTTTCGCCCTTTTCCGGTGATTAATCGGGTGGGAAAAGACTGGAGCGAAATCGACATTTTTTTTTTCATCTACCTATCTAGGTACAAAGAATATAATCTTGACTGAAACGTTTTCACCTTTTGAGCGATTACTTCATCAACTGCTAAATTCGATGAAAGTGACCTTACTTGAGTAATTTGTACAAAATAATTATTTAAATTTTTTACTCCCGTACGTTACAATTTAAAGCAAGTTTCAATAGAAAACCTTACTGAAAAGAGAAGAATGTATAAGACTGCCAGAAATACTTTTTGACCACCCGTTTGTAAGATCTTAAAATTATTGTCTATTTTGAAAAAAAATGAAATCATCTTTGAAACAACACAGGGATTTGTTGATCATTTTTTAGATAATTTGATCACCTCGAAAAGACAAAATTTTAACATCAAGCAGCAATCTGCTTTTTTTCTTCAAAGAAAAATAAACTTTTCCCGAGGAAGTTAAAGCTGAGAACTATGTTCGTCACACTAATTCAATTGGAACAAAGCAATGGCAACTGCTGACCAATTTGTTGGGTGAGTTACTACCTCACTGTGCAACTCACTTGAGAAATAAAACAAAAAATAAGTGACGATGACATGTATTATATGTATTACTATATTTTTGTTCGAAAAATAATTTTGTATGCAAACATACGAGTATAAGATGCTGGGAGAACCAAAAAAGATGTCAATTTGTAAAAACATGAAATACATTTTTTTCATTTTTAATTTGCACAATCACTGGGACTTTGTCGCTCTATTTTAGTGTTCGAGATATTGGGTGATTCAAAATGGTTGTGGATAAATATGGCAACTATGTACGAAAATTTATGTGGCAACTGTGTGGGTAGGGTGGAGTTAACATTTGTATGACATTTCATATGCGTGCATTTGATTTTTTATATGGTGTGATCAAGAATGACTGAATCTGTTGGTAACAGTGAAATGTGTCAAATTTGAAATTTACCATCAAAGGTTCATTTTTGTAATAGCATAAACATAACCAAAATGTTTTTAATGTCGTCTCAAGTTAAAAAATCCGGTTAGTGCGACTTACCAGACAAAAAACACCAGTACTTTTCAATTGTTTCATTGCCAACAGACTCAATCATTGTTACCATTACACATTGAGTTGACAATTTTCAAAATTGTGCGCCTATGAACTGTCAAAGAAATGTCAACTCTATCCTACCTACAGAGCTACCATATAAATTTTCGTACATAGTTGCCATATTTATCCACAATCATTTTGAATCACCCAAGCAAAATGTGCATCTCACGATCAGCGGCTAATTTTTTGTGAGGGTTTATGCTTTGATACGGACTAGAAAATATAAAAGTCAATCCAGGTCCAAGGATATAGTACATACCTACTTACAAAGAAGATGATGAACTGAAGCATATAAGAATTGAAACGTACAATAATTATGAACAGATGTAATAAAGATTTTTTATTTTTCTGTTGGAACTCCAGTCGAGTACCTACAAGAATTTAAAAAATCTGCAAATCTATCAATACGAAGCAAATTTCAACGAAATGTAACAGAATCGAATTTTTCTGGTAGCTAACGGTAAAGATTGAGTCATTAAGTGTGTTTTTCATAATTTTTCAAAAAACAAGTTGAGAATTGTTAAAACGCAAGAAGATCCTTGCGGTCCTATGATTTTTTAGTCTTGCCATTCAATCAATTATTTTATCTTTGGATTCTCAACTGAATATTTGGTATTTAGATGATGGAACCTTAGCTGATTACCCAGAAGTAGTTTTGTCCGAAGTTATCAATTTATCTAAAAGTTGTCTTGAATTAAACATTAACAAATGGGAGATCTTTCGCTGCTCTGGAGACACAGATTTAAAAGGGATAAAGGAATTTCAAAATTTAGCACCAGGTATTAAAATTTGTGACCGAGGAAGTTTATCTCTTTTAGGCTCTCCAAACTTTGACCAAGGTTTCAAAAATACTGTCGAAAAAACTAGAATTACAGTTGAAAATCTTTTAAACAAAGCTGAACTTCTTAGCAGACACGTGGCTTATACTTTAATCAAGAACTGTCTTTTCATACCAAAATTTAATTTTTTATTAAGAACAACTCCATTTTGGAAATTTTCTAATTATGTTAATTCAATTGATTCTTCTATAGGAAGAATACTTAATTTACGTTTAACTGACTTCTTTGACTTCTATTCATGTTAATTCAACGTTAGAACCAAACGGACTGTCTCGGGATGATGGAAAACGCCCAGATGGGATGACTTTAGTACCATGGATTAAAGGTCAACCTTTAGTTTGGGAGGTTACTATTGTAGATACACTTGCAGACAGTTACGTTTTGAAAACTTCTGAAGTTTCAGGTTTTGCCGCTGAAATGACTTGTAAATGCAAACATAGCAAATATACTTCAATTATTTCGTGAAATTACGTATTTAAAGGTTTAGCCTTTGAAACCTTAGGCCCTTGGTGCAAAGAAGCCATCGATTTCATTAATGTCATCGGAAATCGACTTATCGCGGAATCAGGCGATTCAAAATCAAAGAAATTCCTTTTCGAGAGGATTTCCTTTGCCATTCAACGTGGAAACACTGCAAGCATTCGCGGCACTTTTCCAGATTCCGCATTATTATCGGAAATTTTTGTATTGTAAAACAAAGATGTTATGTACTTAAGGTGGAATTTTTCTTTCATCTGTTGGAATTTGGAAAATTTTTGGTTTTTATATTCTTCTGTTATGTACTCTCATCTTTTTTTGTCTTTTTCACCAAAACATTTATGAGTATATACAATGTGAATTTTTGATTTTTGAAATTAACATTTATTATTTTCTAAAAATTTTTAATGTGAGAAATGTAGTTACAAAAACAAATTCTGTGCAATTTATATCAAATAAAGCTCAATAATTAATAAAATAAGAATTAAAAAAAGATAATAAAATAAACAAACTATTATACTATTAACTATTATATTATTGTATAATTTTTATTTTTTGTTATCAGTGATTTGTAACGAGATATTTTGACGCCAGAAAAAAAATGTAAGGTATTGTTTGTCAAATCTTTAAATTGAATTGCTCTATTAAAAAACCTTAAACTTTCAATTAAAGCTTTTAAAAATCAGGGTCAAAATAAGCACACTTGCCGTTACTAAGGTTGCGTTAATAATATCAACGAAACTCAACTCAAAAAAGACGTTACACTCCCAAAACACAAATGACATCTGTCAACTGTCAAAGAAGGCATCATCTCATCATCCGTTTTTCGCTCTCGTCTTTCATCAAAAACTCATAGCCAACTTGATGAACTATTCAATTGAACACTCGTTATATTACGATACGAGTCTTATAAGCAGCATTTTGTAGCATGCATGGGTTTAGGGTACGACGAGCTTGTGAGGAATGCCATGAAGAAGTAAGTGCTACAAAATGCCTTATAAACGAGATATTATCACCACGACCACTTTTTCTACTTTTACCTTTTGAGTCATTTTTAAGTGAAAATTAACAATTTTTAAATTTGGGGAATTTCATCGTGGTTGGCAACAAATGTAATGTTGTTTGGAAGATTCAAATTTCAATTGTTATTAACAAATGAAAAATGACCGAAGACAATTTTGTATGTACCCCGCCAGAAATACGAGATTAGAATTAGTCTAACTACTTAAGACACGTCTAATGTAATAATTAATGTTTGCAACAACTGTATATTCCACGGAAACAACTTAAATTAAAATTCGTTTTGTTTTCGCGTTTATTTTGACATTTCATTGTCGTTATGCTAAGATCAGGAACCTTGAAAAAGTAAACTGCACTAGTTTGTTTCAAGACGTGAATTTCTATTAGGGCATTTATTTCATCCTCTCGCTGGTTATGTTCCGTTTTTACAAAAAAACATTATTACTATTACTCAGATTGTTCTTTTTGACAAATTTTCAAGAAACATTAACTTGACGTTTGTACTTTTATCGCTATATCTGTTGAAGTATAAAAAAAAAATATTTTGAAGCTATCGATTGACATATAATTTCTCACTTTGCTTTGACATTGCTTATCATTAAATTTTTTAAATACATAATGCCGAAAATAGTTTCCACTTTTGTGGAGCTCTGATTTTTTTTTCAGTTTCATCTATTCTTCTTTTTTTTTACTTACCACTGAATTTTAACAGAAATAGCACAAACTTTGATACTTGAAAAGTAAATTGAAAATTTGTTAAATTTTAGAACTTTATTATATATTATTATTTTCCTTTCTATTTTGTCTTCTGTTTACTAAAAAACGTATATTTTTTTCATTCATTCTCATCTCCGTCTTGTTTCTTGTCATTAGTCATTACATTTCGGTTTTCTGTCGAAAATGACTTCAACTTTGACCTGTGGCATTCTCAACTTTGTCTTGCTCTTAGTTGCCTCTATATGACTCATATTGCCAAGTCAAAAGATATCTTTGAATTTTCATTTCATTTTCATCTCTGTTTAGTTTCTTGTTCGCCATGAAATTGAAGAAATGAAAAAAAAATTGAAAAAAATCTTCATCATTCTCATCCGTGTATTTTGTGTATTGTTCTTGATTTACTCAACCTTGATGTTATTTCTTTTATCTCAGTCATTTGGATCCTTTTATTTTTTTTATTAGGTATACCTACTTATATTTCCCATTTTTTTTGTAAAAAACGTAGTCTTTGTCGATAAATATTTTTTGTTTCGGATTTGTTTTAAACATCTTTGTGAATTCTTGCAGCATGCCTCCAAAGCGCGGGCAAGGACCGAAAAGCCTACTCCCCCTTAGACCAAGCCGACTCCATTCCTGTCGAAACCGAAACAGAACGAGACAACAACAACAGGACAACTACACACAACAAAAACCACTCCAAGTAAGTCACCTCCAATCTAAAAAAAAACGCGAGTGCCACTTGCGTACACATCTTCGTACGGATCGTGTGTTTGACACCAATCTGTGGATGCAGCTTGACAGCCAGTTCCATCTCGCCTGCCCTGACGAACGCCGGCGCCATCCTCGAGATGAAGCATCTCTGGGACGAGTTCCACTCCCTTGGCACCGAGATGATCGTCACCAAAGCCGGCAGGAGGATGTTCCCCACGTTCCAAGTGAAGCTGTGCGGCCTGGACCTGCACGCCGAGTACATGCTGATGATGGACTTCGTTCCGGTGGACGACAAGAGATACAGATACGCATTTCACAGGTACGTAGAGTGTGGTAGAGACAAAAACGAGTAAGAAGGAGATTTGCAATTTCAGTTCGAGTTGGGTGGTGGCGGGCAAGGCCGATCCGGTGTCCCCCCCGCGCATCCACGTCCACCCCGACAGCCCCGCCACTGGAGCGCAGTGGATGAAGCAGACAGTGTCGTTCGACAAACTCAAACTGACCAATAACCAACTCGACGATAACGGTCACGTGAGTAACGCCAAAATGGCGCCCGGAGGGGAGGTAACTTGATTTTTCCGCAGATAATTTTGAATTCGATGCACCGATACCAGCCCAGGTTCCACATCGTGTATTTGCCGTCCAAGAACAGCAACAACACCAATGAGGAGAACTGCAGCGACAATTTCAAGACTTTCGTGTTTCCGGAAACGGCGTTCACGGCCGTCACGGCTTACCAGAATCACAGGGTGAGTATCGAGAGGATTTTTTTATTGGAAGAGTGTGACGGTTGAGGTTTTGACAGATAACTCAGCTGAAGATCGCCAGCAATCCGTTCGCGAAAGGCTTCCGAGACTGTGATCCAGACGAGACGTAAGTAGACATCATTTGTTATTTGTAGTTGTTTTAGATTTTTATGGCAATACGAATATGAGTTTTTTTTTTGAGTTATGATGAAACTGCTAAAGTGCAAAAACACGTTTCGTTGGGTGCGGTTCTAAAACATCTGCTTATGGATTTTTATTTTCCTTAAAATAAACAACGACAGGTTCAAATACTTACTGCACTTTGTGCATCTGCCTATTGATACGTAATATCTGTTTGTACTATAATAGTTATTTGTTTAACGAGTTCGTGTGTAAATTGGGCTTTTTTTGGTATGAGTGGGCCAGATTAAAACGCGAGTGAAAAAAACAAACACTGTACTTTGTTTTCTTTATTCGAATTTTAAAAAGGATGACATCTATATTCACTATTCATAATAGTTATTTATGCAACAAGTGCAAAAAGTGAATGATTATTGCACGCGACGTGAAAATTGTCCCAAGAGCCGCAGGCGAGTGGGACAACACGTCAAGTGCAATAACACTTTTTGCACGTGTTGCTTACAACATTTTTTTCTACAATCGAACAAAAAAAAGCAACGATAAACAACAGTTCAGTCCTGTGCGTCGTGTGCGAAAAATGCAATGAACACTCACTTTTTGCACGATCATACACAGACTGTTGACAGATGCGTGCAATAAAGACTTTATTGCACTAGTGCAATTAAGAGGCATTTTTTCCACTAAAAACAATGCAATGAACACTCACTTTTTGCACGATCGTAGAAAAGTTTTAAAATTTTTTGAGAATTGATTCAAACAATTAGGTTCCGAATTTGTTGGTACCGCTCTCAAAAATTCTTCCATCAATAAGAAAAGTTATCAACAGTGACTGGCAAAATTTATTTTGAATCAGAAAATCTAAATTCTCGCGCAAAAGGTTCTAAAATTCCTAAATTTTTGCACGACTTAGTTATATTGTCCACACCGTATTAACTACAATTTTCTAATTTGTCTTTAAAAAAAAACTGTTCTAGAGTCAAGTTTTAAAAGTAAATGAATCAGTTTGTGACTCATTGGATAGGTACATTGAAATTTTACAGATTTCAAAACACTTCACTTTCTCGTCTAAGACTCGGAAAACTCGATTCGACCTGTCGGAAAAATGTGACAGTTTCCGGTTGCAAATCGTTCAAGGCCGACCGATCCGAATCTGTCTTTAGGAATTAACGGTCGTGGAAATCCGTCTAATAATAATATAAGAACAGAGGCGTGAAATTTTTTCCGTATCTCGATGCGATAAGTGGCACTTTCTATTTTCACTTATGAAAGCTATAAATATGGTACGAAGCATCCCGTGTCATATAAAAACTGTGCAGTGTGTAGATATATTTATTTAAAAATCTCGCGCTACACTGAAATGTTTATTAGTTTTAATCTAAAAATATATCGGGAGCTTAGCAAGAAATGTTTCAAATTTAAAAATCCCCCAAAATCAAAATAAATAACATTCATAATCGTCCACAAGATTTATACGAGATAGGAAGAATCGCATCCTTTATTGTGGGAATGATTAAGTGGCGGCGGGACGAATGATCCACTCTCTCTTCTCGCCGCCGATTCGGGATTTTCGTCTTTCGGTTTTATTTCTGCGTCGAACATAATTGTCGATGTGTATTTGAAAAATTCGGTACGACACGCACCCAGGAATGGCATCATTTGTAAGGGGGAGACAGCCAGATTGGAAGATGGATGCGTTCGAATACTTCGGGGCTATTAATTCAAACGCTTGGCAGTTACAGAAATAACACTCTCTCCACTCAGTAATGACAACCTTACGGGATCATTGGAACTGATCCATAATAACGGCACTAGACCGGTCTCCTCTCAAATTTACGAGCCGGTCCTGCCTATTCATCCTGACTATTTTTTTACACATCGTAAATTGTCCAAGCGTAAAACGCGTAACCGACGACGAACATTAAAAACACGTTGAGGGAAACTGAAAAAAAAAATCAAAAGAAATAAGGACGAACGAACAAACAATTAAAAATGGCAAAAAAACAACGGTCAAATAATAATAATAATAATGCTGTGAAGAGTTCTTTCAAGAGAACATTTTACTTTTATCTTCGTTTCCCAAAAGAGATTTTGTTAATATACAGGGTGATTCACATAGCCCGTTCGTAAGAAATTTTCAATGAAAACGGAGCACACATTGAGCATTTGCAAAATTTTTTGTTTGTTAATTTGCTTGTTTTTTATTATTTTGTTGTTATCTACTATTTATTGCAATGCGACTTTTGAATAAAAATTCAAATACCTAAAACAATTGCTTGACAAAAGAAAAGAATATTTTATTTAAAAAATAGAAATGGTAGTTGCCATTTAAAAAAATTAAGATTTCGACATTCCTTGATCATCAATTTTAAAAAATTGCAGTAGGCGTATGAAACATAAAAAAAAATGTCACTAGTAGCGCAAAAGATTGGCCAAACCTTCAGGAATTCAATAAAAAAAATATCAATTATTTGTTCCCAATGGTTCAGAAGTTATAATTTTGTTAATGAAGCCCTGTAACCCCGCTTTTTGCGAAAAAAATGACAGGTTAAAAACGATGACAGATAAGTGTTGACAAAAGGAGGTTCTAAATTCAAAATTTAACGTAGAATCCAAACATGATATCAAAATGGGGTGTTTCCATAAAAAAAAACCAAGATGGCGTCGATTTCTGATATTTCCGCCATTTTGATAATATTTTATTTGAACTTGGAGCAATCAATTATAGTGGGCTACCAATTTTAATATTAATACGATTTTGAGAAATCACAAAGTTTTTGAAATATCAATCTTGCTTTCAGAGTCTTCCAAAACAATCACAATGTTTCTACCAGATTCTGGTTGTTTTCAGGAGAAAACATTTTAAAGCAGAAAAAAAGAGTCTTTCTTTTGACACTTTCCGTGTGCTTAAAATTTTCTCGTCGTTTGTCAAACTTTGTAAAATCATGACGATGTCAAATGGTGACTTTTTCCTTTGCTCTTGTCACCTGGTCCAAAGATTCATTTCTATCCTGAAAACAATATTTCTTCTTTTGATAGATCCAATCTCAAGCTTGCTTCATTTTTCTCTAAATAAATGTTTCGGTGTTCAACGAATTCGTTATTTGCAGATAAATGGTTAAAAAATCAATATCATTTATTCCAAGTATTTTCAATATAACTCAAATCGGGGTCGCAAAAAAGCCTCTCGAGTACACCACTGTGATTTTGATTCAGCCATCATTTGCACGTAAATTGGTTGATTTTTTTGTACAGCGTGTTTTTATTTTTTATTAATTATTGCAAATCGACAAAAGTAGCAATCAAAATTTTGGTTTATTGGATTAATAAAAATTTAAGTATATCGAGACTGAAAAAATCTCTATTTTAATAATATTTACGAGAACTCATCAACATTATAAACTAAAATTGACGTTTGTGAATCGTTTATTTATACACATACACACCAAGTTCCCAACACTTCGTAAAACGGGATGCAATATTTCCATTTTTTTTTTTAACTTGAATCTTTGAAATGTTTTGATTTATTTGATCAAGAGGTACCATTCTTTCGAGCGGTGCCGATAATAATCCCACGAAATATCACTCGTGCAAAATATGTGGCTTTACTTTTTGGTCAGGCGTTATCACCCATTCTTTTTTCGTTCGATTCCGAAAGGGGGCGCCAGAGAAGCGACGCTCTCGCCAACTTCTCGAGTCTAAAAATACCAACAGTCACACATCAAAAGTCCCATGTAAGCCGTCCGGAGCGGATTTAGGTTGTCTCGTGGCATCCACAGAATAACCGACCTGTCCAATAACTTAACGAAACGAACTGTTTTATGGTATTTACGAGCAAATTACCTCAAATTATTACAAAGACCGTCACTTTAACGTATTTACGAGCGACTTTATTAGTTTGAGTCGACTAACTTTTTAAAATATTCCGGCTTCTGTTTGAAATTAAAAACGAATTAGTCACCCACACGAGGCGTCCAGGTTAACACTTCCAATAATTTTATTCGGCCGTAAAAGATGGGGGGAATTTCGAAACTCTTCGCCCGGCTCCGGCGAATTTATGGTGCTGTTTTGACACGGGGTGTCCGATTTATTTGTTTTATTTTAGGCGGCGGCGTGTGTCCGAGACCGGGGCCAATTATAAAATTTAAAAATACCAACGGTAGATGCGGCGGAGGCGGCGCACTTTCGGGACACCTGTATTTCATGATTTTGTAAAATATTGGTAGATTACGTACAGTACATCACAAAAATAAACGATGAAGTTTTAAATGTTTTTGAGGGTCTGGCTGGTGGGATTTTATCTGAGATGGTTCGTTGCTCCACGACAATTTTATTCTTTCTGACATTCTGTTCATTTTGACACTGCCGAATACTACAGAGTGATCAACAAGAAACCAAATCAAGAGTGCTACCTCATCTTTTGTTTTATCGAAACGTATTTCTATCATGGATCAGCCGCTTTTATTTACTTGCTGTGGACAGTCGTTTTGTTGGCTGCCTACCTCTCAAAAATCTATCATTAATTGCCTTTATAAATTTTTTGTAATTCATGAATAATAGATTTAAAAGCAAGTTATAATTAATTATTATTTATTATTGATTAAGGAAAAAACACACAGTTACACAAAATTCCTTCATAAGGCACAATCTTGAGTTACAAAATTTTAAAAATAATTATTTTTCACCATTCTTTGTTTTGTTGTTTTCTGTAAGAAAAGTGTAAAAGTTATTATTCTCTAATTTTTGGGTAATTGAGAACTTACTCGTATCTTTTCTAGCAGTGTTTAAAACATTTAAATTACTCCAAGGTCAAAAAATAAGTTTTCACAAAAACTGCTCAAAATGTTCTCCATTGTGGTCCAGACAGAATCAAACTCGCCTCTCATAATTTCAAAAACCCTTATGAAGCTATCAATTTGTTTAGGGTAATGTGTGGGTTTTATTTCTTGCAACATACAAAGGGAAACAAATTAATATCCTTCTTAAAAAAGTTCTGATAAGTGCCATAACACAATTTAACTTGTTGTCTTAAACGCCTTATGGAAGTTGAGGGATGTTCCTTGATAATTTGTTGAACATTTTGCACCATTTCTAAAATTTGAACTAAGGACTGACCTGACTTCTTCTTAATGATGGGTTATGATTTGCTAAAATTAGGTACTATAATTTTAAGACATTGATAAACTTGTTGATAACCAATACCATCAGGTTCGAACATCTGGCTTAAAATTCTTCGGTGTAAGGGGGTACAAAGTAAGGCCAGTCTTCATTTTCTTGTTTCACCCTCTTTCGAAAATAATCTAATAAAAATGCCTTCTCTATAATGGTAAAACCCATTTTACAACTTATTCTGGGATAATTATTGCTTACAACTTCAATAAACGTCTGTAAACTTTGCCGAAATCGAAGATTTGTATTCTAGGTTAAATCACTTAAATTGTCAACAACAACAACCTTGAATTTTGAAATGTGACATTTCAACGAAGCATCTCCGTACCAGTAGCGTCGCGTTTGGCAATAAAGATGATAATTTACTTACTCTTACAAATGTAAAATGTTGCTCTTGTTAATCTTATAAATTGTTTCCTTTATCTTATAATAATAATAAAATGCACAATTATAATTCCAACGTCTAAAATTCATAAAGTATCATTTTTATTAAGTAGCGTTTGAGACCATAAATTGTCTACGCCCATGTTTTGACCGCTTATGTGCATATGATTTTGCTACGACGTGACCGATAATTTGCAACGCATGCTCTGATTTGGATTCTTGTTGATCACTCTGTATAATAAAATATAAATAATAGTGATATCGAAGAAATGTGACGAATATTTTTTTTAAAAATAAGTAATTAAGCATTTTTTGTTTTATACATTTTTAAGTACCTAGGTATTGTAAAACGTCTCAGTATTAAACAAACATTTAAAGAGAAATCAATTTACTCGTTATGTTGTTTTAAGAAAAAAAAAATGACATCAGAAAAATATGACGCACTGGAGAAATTGTTTGTTTTTTTATTTTTTTTTTAACCCAAAAAAAAACAAAAATCTGAAAATAATTCATTGGATAGAACATTAATTAATTTAAGTATTTAAAACTGACTTTGGTTTTTGCTCTGTTATAAATTTTATGATTTCTAAATAAATTGTTTAAATTTCGATGATACATTTTTCAGTAAAAAATAAATATGCTCTGAATACGTAAAAATCAATTCTTCTTTCGTATTAATAGTTCTTTCAATAATAAAATTATAATCTAATTTAAAAAAAAACACCTTTTATATCTTGATTTTCCTACACGCCAGGAAGTTTAGAAAAAAGTGGAATGTAAAATGTAGCTTACCGCATTTGTAATGTAAATAACGATTACAGTATCTAGACGCTGAACGTTTTTAGAACAACCAACACAATCAAATCTGAATTTAACTGGACAAGTTTTACTAAGAATTAAATAAATTTAAAAAGAACACCTTAAGAAAAAACATTATTATACAGGGTGCTAGTAAATGGTTGGGAATAAATTTCAGGGTGAATTCCTTACGAAAAATGTGGCTTAAAACCTAAATAAAGTTTTTTGTTAAAATGAGTAGTTTTCTCAAAAAAAAAAAAAATGTAGTCCACTGTTGGAGAATTTCTCTAATTAGTTCATTTGTCTGCCTAAAATCGCATTAGTTTTGATTTTTTTTTTTAAATTCAACGTTCCACGTTTAAATTTTTTCTTTAAACCATTATTTCGCAGTATTTCAAAAAAAAAATACGGTTATGCCAGAATACGTTTATTTTTATTTTTTCTTTTTTTGAGAAAACTACTCATTTTAACGAAAAACTTTATTTAGGTTTTAAGCCACATTTTTCATAAGGAATTCACCCCGAAATTTATTCCTAACCATTTAATAACACCCTGTACATATGTAAAAATTATTGTCTACGAATTTTCGTAGAGAAATTTCTATAATAAAATTAAGAAAAGTTTAGAGTTTCTCTGGTGCCTTTTCACCTGTAATAAATAATACATGAGCAAGGAAAAAACGGTTTAATAATGGTCCTTTATGTAACGTAATTATTTTTGTGTTACAGTGGTCCAGAAGCTGTTAGCCAGAGCAGTCAAGTTCAGAGGCAAAGAACTACATCACGGTCCACTCCGACCAGCTGCAATAACAAAGGTAAATTTAACTCAGATCATTTCAATAATTATAAATTGAAACCTCGTCGACCGTCGGCCCGATTGATCTCTCCTTATTTATATTTACCTTCGCCAAACTCCCAAACGAAATTACGTTAGGAAAACAAACTCCCAGAAAAAAATTAAAACCCAACCATCCTACCGAGAATTTAAGAAGCCTTCAAGTTTAAGCTACTAGTCTTGAAACATAAACTCAATTACCATCTGTTTACAAGTATATATCGTAAAACGGTAAGGATTTTGGTGCTTTTTAACGCTTTTGTAAACAGTCTGGTTAAGTAGATGATACACATACACAGAGATTTGTGTTTATAATTTAGTGGAGCACATGGCCGACCATCGACTACATAAATTATACAACGAGTTTACATTTTCCGCACGAAAAACTAACAGATATCGCCCGCTTTGCAGACGGCGACGACGCCGCCGCCCCCGACCACCTCCAGGCGGCGACGGAGGCGGCGCCGCTCTTCGCCCCGCAAAGGACGTACCAGCAGGGGCCGCCGCCGCCGCCGCAGACCTCCCTCCTCCAGTCGAACATCCTGACGACGATAGGGCAGCCCTACTCGGGAGAGTTGTGCAACTACGGACCAGTCTACCACCCCCACAACCTCCTCCACAACTACAACCCGGTGTACAGCAACGAGAAAGCGATGAGGGGGGCCAACTTCGGCAGGACCGTCTACGGCAACTACACAGGCTTCTACGGCAACAACGCCAACTTCAGGAGTCCGGCCCTGCACCAGAACGGCTACGACTTCGGGCCGCGGTGAAGGCACCGCCCCCAAACAGCGCCACCAAAAAAATATATTGTTACCAGTTATTATCAGTTATCTCCTATTATTAGCATTATTATTATTATTAAAATCATAAGAGTATTATTTTTATTTATATGTGAACGAGGTGAGATGAATAAACGGAATTATATTTTCTTCGTCTCTTTTATTTGCGAGTCGCGACGTGAGACCGAGCGTCGGCTTGTTGAGTCGCTCGTTTTGCAAAACTGATCAAAAGTCTTCAGTCAGCAACGACTGAAACTAAAGTCGGCCCACACCGTCCTAATCGTTTTCTAATGTTTGTTTTTTTCGACGAACGCTTCCGCCCAGCCGCCTTGACCGGGACCTCACAGATCATTTTCGGTGCGCCACCCTGTATGAAACGCATCAATCACGTCCCACGATCTGTGACAAGTCGTCACACGCTCACTTTTACGTGTCCCTTTGCTAATTAATCATTAGTTCGGAAACATACGGTCTGTCACAAGCGGTATACACGGCTACACGTTTTTTTTTTGCTTCAACGTGTGTGCATCGCGTTTTTTCTTGAGTCGTCTTGGCTAAAGATTTATCACATCAAGTGCAATTTTGTGCTCCCCTCTGGGAAAAACATCAAAAACGGACGCCTTATCCCACCCAAGCTCTGGATCTATATCGTGTTGGTTTTAAAAGTGGAGATACAATAAACTTTTTCCTTATTGGTTAAACACAAAGCAGTATCAAAGACGGACCCCGTTTTGATTCCGCCCAAGCTCTGGATCTACAGGGTGTTTCTGAAATAGGTGCATTAATTTTAACTGGTAATAGAACTCATCAAAAGGAACAACTTTTCTCTCTGCCATTTTGGAGAAAAACGTTGCGTAATGGCTTAAAAAAGTCGGAAAGATTTTCCTAAAACCGTTCATATCTCCAAAACGAAGCTACCTAAAAACCTCAAACAACCAGATTCTTACGAAGTGGATTTTTTGCTATACATGTAGATTTCTTTGAATTTTGATTTCTGCGTTAAAACACGTTTTCTGGATGAAAATGGAGGTTTTTTTCATATTAGCGCTGATCTCAATTAGCCATTGCAGTATTTAGTGGCGTAGGGCTATTTCAGTGAAAAATCTCTCCAATTTTTTTTTGGAATTAAACATCGTTTTTCGGCAAAATGGTAGATAAAAAACTTGTTCCTTTTGACGAGTTCTATTACCAGTTAAAATTAATGCACCTATTTCAGAAACACCCTGTATATACTGCTCGTTTTAAATCTGAGGATACGATACACTTTTTCCTTATTTGTTAAACACACAGTAACGTCAAAAAAGGACGCCATTCTAATTCCAACTATGTTCTGGATCTATATCCTGTACGTTTTAGAAGTGGGAATAGGATAAACTCTTACTGAAAGTTTCTGGAAGTTTCGTCAAACATCATCGAGAGAATATTTAAGGTCCTCTTAGTATTAAGAATTTCTCCCATTACCAAAAAGAAGCATTCGAAATATATTAATAATAATATACAGGGTGATTCGTATAGTATCATACAAACTTTCACCAATGGTAGATTCCAACCCCTAGACACTCTTACAAAAATGTCTAGGTTCTAAGGTTAAAATTGTTGAAGATACAGCATGTTGAAGAGTGTACTACCACCTTCTAAGAACTGCAGATAAATGAAAATATTTTACGTTTAATCAAACTGTCAGGCATTGTTGTCAAAATGAAACTAAAGCGAACTTTATAATACCAATATTTTCTCTGTAGCAACAATTGTTTGCTTCTATTATGACATTAATGACATTTGTTATACATTGGACGTAAAGTGGAATAATTTAGCGAAGAATGGCATTTACTAATAGTGAAAAAACTGAAAATTGTATTCTCAAGAGCCTTTTGAGACCGGAATCTGCCGCTGGTTAAAATATTTATGAAACTATATGAATCACCCTGTATATATTTTTTTTTTAATTAAGCCGAAAAGGTAGAGTTCTAACCGATTATAGATTGTAGGCCTAATGTCCATTAATGAGCAGTGGCGGCTCGTTAGAGAACATATTCCTGAATATGCAAATATGCAATCAATAAAAACGAAACATCTCCTATAGGCAGCTAGCCGCGGAGTATTATTTAGGAGAAGGGAAGGCAAGCAGAGTGTCACATTCTCATCTTTACAATATTGGATATTAAGCAAGTTTGATGTGACGTATGTCTCACGCGTATTTGGCCTATAGTAAATTCAAAAACCTCCTGAACTGTCAAAATTAAATTTTAAATAAAATGCTTGTTTTGACTGTACTTGGATATAAACAAATTTCGCTAGAGTGTACTATTGCGATCAAAAAATTTTTGACACTAATGTCATCGTGCTGTCATACATTTTAAAACGACCTTTATGTATTAATAACCTCAATTTTGATTGTGTCAATTTTGAAAATGTGAATGTCAGATTTACCGAGAAAATATTCAAAAAGTTGTAAAAATCAGACAAATGGAATGGAACGAGGTTTTAATTAATAAAAAAATATAAAACAAATACCCAAATATACTCGCATAGTAAAAAAATTATATTTTAAACCGGTGTCAAATTGACAACAATTTCATCTTTCATGTGACAGTTTCAATAAAGCATGATTTAGAGTAAATTTTTTAAAGTGACAGAAGTTTGATGTCCAAAATTTTATGATCGTAATAGTACTGACATCAAAATCTAGTTACAAAATATATTTAGGTTATGTTTACATTTTTAATCATTGAACTAAAAATGTTTTGAATCATTCAATGCTTCGAACACTTGAAGTGAAATGCAGCAACTAAATGAATTAGAGCAATTTAATAAAGTTTATAAAAACACGTGACAAACTGAAAACAGGTCACAACCAAAATCATTCAAAATAAACTAATTTGTTTCATTTATTATTTAACACTTGATTAACGCTTATCTTTCCAAAATTTTGATTTCTGAACCACAAGAACGAACACCAATTCTTAGTTAACAATACTGGAGCGGCTTTGGCACAAATTTGTAATTTCTTCCCGTTATTATCACTTTTTTGTTTGTTCCTCATAATAGTTTCTTATGGCCCTCTTCTCTCGCACCAATAGAACCACCCTAGTACTATTGGGGACAAATTACTTTGGTCGTCAAAGTCAGTTGACTGACATAAAGTTGTAAAGCAAGCATTAGGACGGTTAACCTTATTTTTTACTACTGTCAACCACTGTCACTATCAAACTCATCATTGCAAAATGATAAATACCGAAAAATGGACAACTGAAGGAGATATTCCAAGGAAGAAAAATAGAAAAGGTTTCCACAAGGCAATTTGGCCCATGGACAATCCCCCAGAATCAAAGGAGATGATTCTAAATTTTTGAATGGTGGATGGTGCCATATTTTTGACAAGAGAAAAGTCAATTATTTGAAATTGTCATCACTATTGACTTGACGTTAATGCTTGGTTTACATTAATTTATTTTGAAGTGACAGAAAAATGACGACCAAAGTATTTTGTCCCCAATAGTACGTTTTGAACTTTCCATTTTAACCTTTTTACAAAATACACTTAAATAATTTTGCAATTTATTTGACACTGTCAATTTAAACAAATGAATAGTTTGAAAAATTAAAAAATCATGGATAACAATTGGGCAATATGAAAATAACTAGTGATTTAACCAACCTAACAACTGCAATTTTGATTTTCACAGTCCAGATGTTTATTGAATGGACTTTAGCGTGTCTTTAAGCCAGACAGCGTGTGACGTCACGAGGAAGGCCAAACGTCAAAATTTGTTTACATTTTCAGAAAGTATCAAATACGGTGTTTTAATCATTCTTATGCAAGATTGAAAATTGTGAGATAAGCAAAAGCTTGGTGGCAAGTGTATATAATAATTTCAGTTGATACCAGGGTGTTTACTGTTCATCAAACGTCGCAAAAGACGTTGAAACCTGGAAAGTCAAAGTATCTTTTCAACATTTTCGTGATTGTAAGTCGTTGTAAGTACAATTTACTTGAAAAAATATTTGCTACACATATAATTAAGATGTAAGAAGCATTTGTTGTGATTTGGTGTTATTTAAATGATTCACAAAGTAAAAATTACGCAAAAACAATAAATACACAAACTTAACCTCACTTGTAAATGACAATTTTCGCGTCATTAATGTGATTTTACTCCACGAGGCAGTAATTGTAAAGCCTAAACACATCGTTCTACTAAAAAAAAGAGTGCTAAGCAAAAATTTTACTGTTTTTATTAAATTCTGGAGGTTAATTCGTTTTTCGATGAAGCTTGTGACGTCACGATCAAAATGGCCGTACCTACCACGTATCTATTGACTGTGGCGCACCGAATCCAACACAATTTTTGTTTAAGTTTTTGAGCTTCTTCTAAATTATTATTGTACTGTTGAAAATTTTTCTCTCTGAGGAATTTCATTAGACGACGTCGTAAAATTCCAAAGCCGCGATGAATACCTCCACTGTCCTGCAGTGTGTGAATTTGTAGGCTCCTCTGTCATCGTCCCGGTTTCTAAACAACCCAAATTCTTGCTCCGAAGAGTAACACACAATCAAAATTGGATGATTTGTGGCTTGTTTGTATACACAAAACTCTCATTTCCCACGTCGAATGGTTTCCATTAAATTTATGGCCAGTTTGTTTACGTCAAGTGGTAGCACTTCATGTTAATTACCATCAGCTCGAAAACATCTCACGTTTATAAAAAACCCTCCGGGCTCTACCTTCACCCGTTCCAGATAAGCGCGAGACTAGCGCCATGTGAAAAGAGATAACGCGGAGATGACGATGTGGATTTTTTTTGTACGAAAATGTGAACTATTTTCGTGTAAAAGAGATCGGTATTAATGGTTCACGCTGTACGGTCTGAGTAGAATAGTTGGAGCTTTTGGCGTTGGGGCATTTATCAGGGCCGGAGTCCCTAATCGAGACCAAAATAGAAACGGTCGATGTGGATCGGTTCACAAGAAATCTACGCAGAAACGCTAAAATCTTAGCTCCAAGAAAATCTCACACATCTTGTCCAATAAAAACGTGGAGCCAAGCTTTGCGTTTTTACCAAGATGCATGAGGAAATTTGGGGTCATCGGTCGACCTAAAATTTTTTCCGACGAGTCGTCACTGCTTATTGATGATCACCAGAGGTAAAAAATGTTGGAAAAAAAGAGTCGCGTGCGGAAACACCCATCTTTCCTTTATATAGGTAATGACAAAGGTCCTGGAACGGCGTCTTACGGTACACCAATCAGCACGAAGAGGTCAATTTTTTTTCCGACGAGTCACCACTGCTTATTGATGATCACCAGAGGCCTAGAATGATGGAAAAAGAGGATGGTGTCCGCAGTCACCCTTCTTTCCTTTATGATATAGTATAAGAAAGGTCCTCGAACGGGGTCTTGTGGTACACCGATCAGCAGTCAGTGTTGAGTGTCCACCCTGTACGTGGTAAATTAGGTGTGCGCGCCAAAAAGAAAGACTCCCAAGGTACACCCGACTTAATGACTTTAAAATGATGTTTATTTTGAGAGGAACATCTAAACTCCATCACAAACACGACGATTGACATCCATCCGACCCACACTTCGCGCTTCTTCGTATCCAACACCCATCTATATATAACGAATAAATTATCTCCTTCAAAAAGATCCCCAGAGATGATCTATTCGATGCGGAAACACGACCCGAGAAGCCTCCACCCTGCGCCCGCCACAACCCCCTGTCTCGACTGTCGCCCCCTAATTTACGACATATTTTGATAGTCCGGAATCCGAAACAGTAGTCCGACTATTTGTAACTTTGATTTTACGCCCCCGGTTTATACCGCACACACAATAAATCGTCTTCAAAGGGAGTAATAAAGTCGGGGCACCGTGAAATCGTTAAATGCGATAAAAGTGAAATTTTGAATAGTGTCTCTGTGCCCATATGGTAGAGAGTGCGTGCGTCTTGAGAGCGTGGCCCACCTATGTTGTGACAAATTTGGGTGTCCTTATCGCCGCTCCCACTTCGAACTTAATGTAAACCATCGATGGGGTGATTTATTGGCACTCTGACAACGTAAGCCATGTGTTGATGGTGAACAGTCGAGGGTGGTGTGCACGCGGGGGTGGAGACGTTAAAGATGATCCGGTGATTATTCTGAACCGGGACAAAGTGAGACGTCAGGTTTTTTTGTTTTTGTTTATGTTGTCGAAGTAAACAGATGATGTTTAAACGACGTTTGGCACAAGTTGCAATTAAACTGACATGTAATGGGTCTGGGTAAATGGGTTTTTGGCGAAACGATTTGGCACCGGTTGGCCTTCAATGTTCGAGGTTGATTTTAAGATATTTCAAATGGGAACAGTTGTTCGAATTAATTATTGACTATTGGAGTATTGAGTGAGACGTATTTCGTGCAAGAGCTCGGATGACGATTGATATGACAAGTGTCAGATTACAAACAGTAGTGTAGTGGTCGTAAGAGATGGAAAAGTGTTTTTGAAGGGGTCGGCTACAAGTACGACGACTGATATGAAATAACAATAAATAAAAAACTAGTACATTCATACTTTACCATGTTTTTTAACATTTTTCGCTAATTTCAAATCATCGAATCTCTAAAATTAGAAGTTAAATAATTTGAACTTGTAAAACAGCTCTGACTTAGATTTCTCGTTGAATTAATTTTTTTGCGTGATAATAAATTACAAAAATTTATTTGCAAACAAAATTGAGTAAAACATTTTTTTCCTTTGAGATTTTCGTGTATTTTATGTTTCAATGTCAGATGAATCGGAGGTACACTTTCAACATTAAATAAATATTAGACTAAAATGTTTGTTCAGTTTTGAAAACGAATAAAAATGTTTCTTTCGAAATTTCCATCGTTTGAAAGCTTTAGGAATGTGGAGATAGAGTTTTGTTGAAAATATTCTTCTCAATAAATTGTAACAACTACATCTACATATATTTCACGTGTAAAGAATAATAATAATAATAATAATAATAATAAATATATTTCCTACAAGAAGCACCCAATTACAGGAAATAATGTGCTGTACAACTAGATTACAAGCTAATAAATAAGTCATAATAATGATCAACTCTTTAAAGACAACAGTCGGTATTCTACAGCGTCAAGAATTGTTTTCAAAGAGTCAAAGTGAATGTCACACCTTGTAGCGAACCGATTAAAGTTGTTGAGAAGAAGAAGTATCAAACACAATAAAATAAAATGTAAAGAGCTTCCAAAAAAATTGTGGTCATTGGTAGATCTCAGGAGCGTAGCCAGGTTGCTAATATTAGGTGGGCCACAGGTGGGCCAACAATTTTTTTGGGTGGGCTGCTTAATTAAGGCATAAAACACACAAAAAACTTACCTTAGTGTAAAGCAAGTTTTCTGTTATTATGACTGTCGTCAAATTTGTTGATAATTTCATCCGTGTTTAGAGCTTTTGCGGTAGAATGTTCAATATTTATTATTGCCAGATGATCAAGTCTTTCATCAGTCACTTTGTTCCGAATATATGTTTTAAGTCTCCTCAAACAGGAAAATGTTCTCTCACAACCGGCACTAGAAACTGGTATTGTCACTGAGATTACTGTTAGTTGATACACTTGTTGAAAAACTATTTTATAAACTTCTAGCATATCTAAAAATTGCAAAATGTTTGTAATTTTAACATTTTTTTCACTTTCAAAGCGCTCGATTGTTTGTGGCAAAATGATAAGTTCTGCTTTAAGGGCTTCCAAATTTATTTCATAATGGGCAGCAAGAGGTTCCACACACTCGTATTTTAAAAACACAGAACTTTCTGGATGAAAAACACTGACAGCGTTGATAATATGTTCGCATTTATTGAAGCGATCATCCATGCCGCGCAAAATTAAGTCTAATGTGGGGAAAAATATATATAATAGTCTTAAAATGAGAATCTTCAAGCATTTCTTCTTCTTGAATACCGAGTTCTGATGTGATGAGATATTGTTCTAGGCGCTTTGGAATCTTTTTAATTCTTCTGGATGGCTTTGTGTCCTTACTTGGTATTTCGATGTTGTTATCTTCACAAATTTTAACGCTCTCTGAATATAATAATGCAAACTGTTTGTCATTTTGGCGCATTGCCTTCAAAGTGTCTTGTGTAGATTTTAAAAGAATATTCGCCTCCGTTAGATTGGAAGACACCTTTTGAAAATAGTCACTCACCCCTTTTAGTAATTTTAAAATATTTTTATACATACATAAATTGAAAATAAAATTGAAATTTATTTGATATAAAAATCCGTTTGCCTCTGGTGCCCGATCACTTTTATCCACGATTAATTTATTTAAAAATACAAGTATTTCAGTAATTAGTTGTTTAAATGCAGAACATGCTTGAACTTGTGCTGTCCATCGTGTGTAACAAATTTTTTTTAATTCAATAGGTTTTCTTTTGGGATTTAAAAGCACTTGGGTTTCTATAAATTTGGAATGAACTGCAGAGCCAGATATGAAAATGTAAAGTGCTTCTAAGAGATCAAAAAATGTCTTTCCGTGGGCTAGGCTTTTGCAAACATCCACGGTAATTAAATTTATACGATGATTAAAACAATGCACATACACAGCTTTTGGAACTTCATCACGGAAAAGTTTTTGAACCCCATTTAAGCGACCACTTATCACATTTGCTCCATCATATGTTTGAGCAACACAATTTTGTAAATCTATTTTACATCGAATTAATAGTTCTTTAAGATAAGTTAGCAGTGCTTGAGCGTTCAAATCTTTTGCGGCTTTGTATCCTATAAATCGTTCATAAATAGTTCCTTTTAAATAATAACGTAACACTACCGAAATTTGTTCTGTTTTGGAAATGTCTTTTGTTTTGTCACACACTACAGCGAAGCATGTAGCCTGATTAACTTCAGCACTTATTTGGTCTAAAATCATTTTAGAACGTATATATAAAATTTCATTTTGAATTTGCGGGCTTGTATACTTTGCGTTTTGGGGTAGATCTTCATCTAATTTTTTTTTTAATAATGGGATTGTATTTCGAAAAAAGTTTTAATAATTCCAAAAAGTTTCCCCGGTTAGAACTCTGTTCATTTTCACGATGTCCCCTTTGTGCAATATTTTGTGTGGCAGTATACATACATTAAAATATCAATGACGATTCCTAAATATTTACGATTCTCTTTTACTAGAGCCAAATGAGCTTCATTAATCTGACTGGCCACAGATATTCTTGGATTTGACTTTACCTGACTATAATCCATTTTAGATGACAGTTTCTGTGCTCGGAGCTAGTTTCATGCTGTTTAAATCCAGATTCTTTCTCTAAAGCTCTTTTCCAATTTTTAAAACCAACACTAGTAAACACTTGACTAGGATTTACTGAAAAATGTCGGCACACAAAACAAAACGCACCGTCATTTAATACACTATATGCCAACCAGCTAGGGTAGAGTTTATACCATGAACTATTAAATTGTCTAAATTTATCATTAAATTTCGTTCTCGGAAATAACTTCAAGATTGGTTGCGTGGGTCCATCAGTAACATTTTGTGAAATATCTCCTGGTCCTGGAGGTTGTTTGTGAATCGATGGCTTTTCTTTTTCACTTTGCTTATTTTTGTCCAACAACCATTCGTTAAATTCGGGAGATTTTTCATCATCTCCACCAGGGTCGGACTCTGAGTCTGATAAGACGTCACTTTCAAGTTGAAGATCTGGTGTACAGTACAGTTTCGGCGCTTTTAACCAGTATTTCAAAGCCAGGAGGCTGATTTTCAGTAACTTTTGTACTTGTTGATGGTTCCTCTGACGATTCTTCACTTTTTTTTGCTTCTTATGTGACGAAAAAAAATCTTGTATTGTTCTTTTACCACTCATTTTAATCAGTAACACAGTACCACAGTCCACAAAATAAAATGTCAATTATAAAACCAGACGGTAAAGACGAAAGAAAGAAACTGAAAGCTGAACCGGGAAGTAACCCATATGATTGTTTTTTGACGACTAAGCAGTTGATAATGATAACGTTGTCGATAGCTTGGACGGGCAGGTCTGATTTAATGACTCAAGTATTTTTATGGGCAAAAATGTTTAGGTATGTAAAGGATATTGTTACTTTTCAGATTTGGTACTTATATTTCTTGTTCTAAAAATTTTTTTTTTAACATTTATTTAATTCAAAAATATTTTCTTAGTTTCCTTAACGTGGGCACACAGGTGGGCCGGCAAATTTTGGGGTGGGCCAGGGCCACCTAGGCCCTCCCCTGGCTACGCGCCTGGTAGATCTTAAGCGTCATTTATTCACCGAACAAGTAGAGGTGTAAATTATTTCTTCTACAAAAATAACTGTTTTTAGAACTGTCAACCAGTTCTGGTTTTCTCAGTGCTGCTTGATTTTTACGTTAAATTAATGATTAAATGATGATCAAAGCGGATTTATGTATCTGAAGGAAATGTCCAAGAAGATGACCTGCGTTTGTAAAATAGAGAAAACCACGGCCTGCTTGAACACATTCTTTTTAGAACGCTCGTTACAAAAAATTTAAATGATTTCTCTCTGGTGTTTCTCAATAATTTGTGATTACCGCATAAAATAAAATATCTTTGCAAATCTGAAAGAAAAATTTTGCCTTGAATCTAAGATTAAAGTTGTTTGTTGCAAATCTCTTGACATGAAATCGCTTAATATGTACTTATTTATTTTTCGATTTTCCACCTTTAACATTTCATTATAACACAAACGGGTTTCGAAAAGGAATTCTTTTCGATACGCGTTTCAGGAACATTTTCTTAAATTTTTAATGTTTGCAGTGACTCACAGTGAGTACATAGTTGCTTGGTAGTTGCTACGTGATCACTGCACTTCACAACACTCAAAACTTGCAATTGTTCGTCTAGTTACCAGCGTTACCAACCCTTATATTTGCCAAATATAATTTTCCTAGCATTATGTTTTTTAACTTTTTTAAAATTTAAAATGTAAAATAGGGGCAAAATAGAAAAAATATTGTATTACACTCGTTTTATAAGCCATTTTGTCGTACTTGTTTGCTTTTTAGTACTCCTCGCTGCGTTCCTCATGCTCTAAAAAATGCGTACGACAAAATGGTGTCTTATTATAAAACTCGGATAATAAATTACTATTTTTTTTTACCTTACTGTATGAGGAAATAAAATGAATATCCAAATCCAAATATTTCTCTGTACGAAGCATATTATGCTTATGATTATTTGGAAACTTATTCTACATACATATTTTTCAAAATCTTTATGACAAAAAGGTCACTCAATAAATAGTTTTAGTTTTAGAATTTTGTAGGAAGTGGCTTTGTTATTAAAACACAAAGAAATATTTTTGTGAAAATCAATTGAGTTTTTATTGTTTCTATTTAGTAAAAATTGAGAAAGATGTTGCTATATAAAATTTCTTTCATTACAATACATAATTGTAATGATAATGTAAATTCTACATAATGTTAAAATAACATGCTCTATATGTATACCTACTGTAAAAATATCGAATAAAAATAATCAAGTAAGAATATTAAATATAAGCAAATAAAAAATTAACTGTTTTGCTCATTCCTTAACAAATATTTAATTTTTTCGATATTATTACATTTATAAGTCAGTTGTTTTAAATATTTTGTATTTATTCTATGTGTAGATAATAATTCAAGATCATTTATAATTCATGTGATAGATCTGCTGAAGAATAGTTGCATGTATTAATAAGAAACAAATTAAGTATTTCTGGTGAAAGTGTAACGAATTCTCCTAGAATATTTTACCATTTATACACTCCATGTCACTTTTTGGTTATTTTTCAAAGCTCCCGACTGTACACTGATCGGCACAAAAAACGACTCATTATGATTTCTTTAATAAATGATCTTGAAATTATATTTGTGCTTATTTTTCTTTATTATAGTTATACCGGGTGTATTATGAAAAACCTTTGGTGCTATAACTTCCTTATTTTTTATCCGATTTTAATAAACGATATGTCAAACAAAATCGTTTCTACAATTTGAATTGGTCCAATATTTGTTCTTGAGTTCTGTTTTTGACAAATGATAGTCAACTTTTTTTTTTCAAATGGCACTACATATTAACTTTATTTGCTCAGTTTTATAGAGATTTTTATTTTAAATATGAAAATGTAAACAACCATGCTCATGCATAGAAACAAAAAGAAGAAATTAAAAAATGATGTATTTTTTTTAATTAAGCAGTCACATTAAACAGTAATAAAAGTGCATTCTAATTTGCAAAGTGACTAAGGCAGCTATGGACATTCAAGACAATTGGTGCGATTCTGTTTTAAAATTTACCAATATTGCTATATAACAAGGTTGTAGTTGCTATGATATGAAGCTGTTGATTGGTTGGATCTATGCAAAATCAATGTTGTTCAATAATAATATTGCTAAATTTTGAAACAAACTAATTGTCTATTTGACTCCGGTCAACAACAGAGATGATTTAATAAAAAGAATCGTAGCAGTATGTGAACAAATACCACCAGAATTTTTATCGCAATGGGCGTCAGTGGAAGGTGTCGAATGTGCCTTAAAGAGAATGGAGGTAATTTCAAACATTTGCTATAGTAAAGTTATGGTCACTTGATTTTTGAAAATTCTGTTTTTCTTTATTAAAACAAATTTTAGATTTTTTATTTTAATGTTTATGTATTCAGAAGATGAACATCTATCAGAATAAAGATAAAAAAATATACAGTGCAACTTAAAAAAACAAAGTTAGCTGCGGTCTGTCAAAAAATATAATGTTAAAAAAAATCATTTCATGTCGGGCTATAGTGTTTCTAAAACGATTGTGTTTGACGTATCATTTGTTAAAATCGGATATAAAATAAGGAAGTTATAGCACCAAAGGTTTTTCATAATACACCCGGTATATATTAAATTGGGATATTTTCAATGATCGGGAGTGCTATGGTCATCATGGCAACCGAATTGTTCTGTTTAAATAAATTTTGTTACATAGGTCAGTTTAGACCTAATCCGCATACGTCTTACAGTATTCGATGCTCATTTGTTGATCAATAGATACAGGGTGTTTAAAAAATGCTGCACTAAAACTATAGTACAGTGTTTAGAAGCATTTGGTAAGTGAGCGAAAAATATTTAAAAAATTCTTGGTGTTAAATTTGCACGAGAATGAAGGTTTCTTTTATGGTAAATTTGGCAAATGCGTGAAATAGTTTAATCGATTTTTGCATAATTTTCGAGGTAAATCGCATTTAATATTAAATACCGCAGAGATTGGGTTAAAAATTATTAATCAACCTTCTATTCTGCATACTTTTGTTGCATTTTGGGTATTATTTAGTAATAATAATTACAACTAACAACGTTTAAAGATCTTTACAAAACTCCTATTGTGTAGAGAAATGAAGACCAAGAATTTTTTAAATGTTTTTCCCTCACCTACCAAATGCTTCTGAACACAGTACAATAATTTTAGTGGGGCATTTTTTAAACAACTGTATAAATACAATAAGTTTTCTTGACTGATATCATTTCTGAACAAACGCTATCGGTACGCCGCACCATACTAATGTTACTTGCTGGGCTGTAGAAACTATTCTGTTTCTCTGGTTGCATAATCATGAATATTCTGAATTACTTTCTATTGTAGAGATTAGTGCTACTCGGAAATTACATTTTTATTTGACTTAAATAGTCAGTACAGTTGGCCGACAAAGCAAACCTAAATGATTTTTGCGATCCCTCCGCCACCCGGCGGCACGGCAATTTTGCCGGAGTATACATATGTATACACTATTACGGATATTACTTACTGTCAAGTAATAGTGCAGTGCTTATCAACATAATTACCGGCGTCTCGCCTCCGCATTTTGACTTTGTTGTGTATTATGTTCTGTGTCAATGTTAAGGAACTTCCTCACGATGTGACATGAGTATTATAATATACCTTCTTGAATTTCAACTACCAATGTGTTCCCTAAATCCAGAATTTTTAAATTTTTAAAAAGAGATTGGGGTACTATTCCCGTTGCTGAAATTATAAGTGGTAAAATAGATTTTTTTTCTAAACTCCAAAGATTTCTCATAGCAACGGAGAGTTCTAAATATTTATTAATTTTTGTGTTATATGTCTGTGTTATATTATGTGAATTTGGAACAGCTATATCTAAAAGATATGCTTGCTTTTGTTGTTTATTTAAAATTATAATGTCTGGTCTGTTATGCTTAATATGAATGTCAGTTAAAATTGTTCTATCAAAATATAACTTGTAACTGTCATTTTCCAAACAACTTTCTGGTGTATAACTATAATGTGTTTGTGTATCCTTTAATAAATTGAATTTAACAGCTAAATTCATGTGTATAATTTTAGCGAATATATCATGACGTTTCTTATATTCGCTTTGAGCCAAAACGGTGCAAGAAGAAATGATGTGTTCAATGGTTTCCCCTTCAGTTCCGCAAATCCTACATTTATGGATGATCGATTTTAAACCGCATATGTGTTTTTTATAATTTTTGGTATTGATAACACGATCTTGTATTGCAAAAATGAATAGGGAATTCCACAATTTTTCTTGGAAAGCAAAATAATTGTCCCAATCCTTCCACATATTCTTAAACACTAGATAAATTTTAAATGGTACAGGTACCTGAAACATTACATTTAATGTGTACATATTTATATTTCTAACACATTTCATTACACATTTTAAACTGTATTTATAAAAAATTCAAAAATTCAAAAATTCCCTATTCATTTTTGCCTAGTTTATAAAACCCTCAGTCTCAGGGTGAATATTTGATTTCTTAAGCCATTCCTGAGAAGCCTGAATATTAATGTCTGGTCGTTCCAGTTCTTTAAAATATCTCCCATGTAAAGACTTCTGTTTTCCCATGTAAAGACTTCTGTTTTATATTTGCTATACTGTCAGGTATATTTGGCTCAACAATATCTGAACTTATATTATCACTTAAATTTAAAGGTGTGTAACCTTTATCCGCTGAAACCAAAGCATTAAAAAAAGTGTTATCACGAGCTCTATTGAGAAAATAATTTTTTAGTGAAGCAATTTGATTGTGTTGTAGAATTTCTAGATTTGAAAAACCCCTACCACCATTTTCGCGTGGTAAATTAAATCTTTCAATAGCAGATTTGGGGTGATGTTTACAAAATATTGTAAAGAGAGCTCTAGTTTGAATGTATTATTATGATGACATTATGTTGGCAGGTTCACAGTACCCGCTGAAAAAACTTTTAGACTAACTGTTAGATTAAAAAAATATATACCTACATATCTGGCAATAATTTTATTCCATTATAAGTAGACCTTCCCTTTTTACAGCGATAAATAAATCTATAGCAACACCATTTGTTTCAACGAGTGATCAAACAAATATTGTAAAATAAAACTAATATTTTGTTTTTTACTCGAACTTTTTCTCTTACAGTCGAAAAATACAATTCCTTCCTTAATTAAAACAATTTATTAAAAAGACGTTGATTGTAATCATTTGCCAGTAAATTAACCGCGACTCGTGAGCGTAACATCTTTTAAAAGATAAAAAGAGTCGCATTAGGTATCTGTCTATTACGTTTGGTTAAGTTTCAATCACCACACCTTATTGTCTGTGAAAAAATATCATCAGTGTTTCTTTTTTGTGTCTCGATGAAATCAAATCTAGACCTCATCCACACTTCACCACTTCTATCGCCCTTGCATTCACATCTCTTATTTTGTTTTGCAAAACAGCTTCAGATATTTTCTCCGGATTTATATTCGTAAAAGACCGATTCATTCCTATCGCAAAAACGGCACACTCCAACAACAATATTAAACAAGCCGCAAAATTGTCAAACTTGGCCGACTTTGGGCACGAAAAAAGCACACATCAAAAGCAAACACACACACCAAAAACCCAAACAATCCGTCCCCCTAGCCCCCTGACAATATCTCAAAAGTCAACGTGCGGATGTGGTAGCTATATGTCCGTCGTTGCGCAGTTACGAGGTGCGAGAAACACGCCCGAGTTTACTTTATTCTCCCGTTTTTTCACTACTTATAGACGAAGACGACAACACATGTCGCCCTGTATAAATATAAGACAGAAATTGCCTAACGCGAGATGAAAAAAAAATGCATCGAGGAGTACAAATAGATGCGGCATTAATGGCGTTGAAAAATTTACACAAAGAGACGGTCGCTTCCAGTTTATTCCCGGGGAAAAAATTGAAAAAGGAGTATTTTTGGGCGAAGCTTTGATGCCTGTCCAGGAGCAATCCTGTCAAAAATAGAAGCAATTAAAAAAATAACTTAGGTAACAGTTTCACTATCATTATTATTTTTGATAACAATTTTCGATTGTGATTGTGCAAATGCAAAATATCTTTACTCTTCAAATATGTTGGAGTCAAATAAATATTTACTTCCTCACCCACAAGTCGCAGATTATTTGACTACAAATAGAATTTATTTAAACCAAAAAAAAAAGTTTTTTCTGTTTAAAAGCTGTCATGAAAGGACGTTATAGTAAAAGCCTCGTAAACATTAGACTTTCCTGTCGTAAATGCTTCAACATTCGAGTATTGATTCTAACAAACATCTCCAAAATGTCTTAACAAAAATGCAAATTTGTTTGGGGGTGTTGCGTGCGGGATTAGTAGAGCCCTCTACCATTTACGTCTTAACTTAATGCGACGAAGCGTCCGATGCACCGCACGACCCACTACCATTTGCTTGACGTTTATTTGACAGATAACCTAAAAGTCGTACCTGAAAGTTGTTTATTAATCAGAAAAATGAGTGTTAGTGGAGAAAACACCCCCGGCAGACAAGCCATGGCCGTTATGGAAGACATACGCAAAGAAATAATCTTCAAGAAACCGATCGGAACACCTCGAAAAAAGCATAAAGAAAAGGTACTGGACGAGGACACATACGTTGAGGTAATTGATTTTCTTTCCGTATCTGAGTGTGAAATTAATTGTGGTTTTGTAGCACGTGGGGAGAATCATTCAACGTGATTTTTTCCCCGACCTGGAAAAACTGAAAGCCCAGAACGAGTATTTGGACGCCATCGAACGGAATGACAGGATGAAGATGAGAGAGCTTTATATGAAGTACAGCGGAAACAGGCCCCCCACACAGAGAAGTAAGTTTTACGCCTGCTTCAACCCATTTATGTAATCTTTTGCGTAACTCTAGTTCCCAGTCCTGCGACGTTCGAAACCCCTGCAAACATCCACAACAGTCAAGCGCCGGAAACAGAGCCGCTCCTTGTCGCCACCCCCGAGAAAAAAGAACCCCGACTGAGCCTGGACCAGTTTCTCAACTCCCACACCTCTCAAGATAATCAAAGTTTCACCGAGCTCTTGGCTGAATCTGAGAAGAAACATGAGCAGAAATACTCCTACTTGTACAACGAAGAAGACAAGAGTGAAAAAGAGCGAGCGGCACAGTTGGCGTTGCCATCAATTGAAGAACAGGGTGCTCTACCTGAGAAAAAACTGAACGTGGACACGTGGGGCTACAAAAACAAGAACTACATCATGTACATTCCAGATGGGGTCCCCTTGACCCAAGAACAAGAGATAGAACTGAACAAAAAGAAACAAGAAGTGGTCCACCCGAATACTCGTTTGGTCATAAACCCCTTCAACGAGGTGCAGAGCAAAGAGGCGATAAACGAGTTGGCGAAGACTCAAGCGAAGGTCCTCGACGGCAAGATAGGAGTCGACGGGAAGGAATTGATGCAGAACGACTCTCCCAAGATCAGGGGTTTCGGCTTCGTGAAGAGTCCCTCGCCGTGCCCCGGCATCGACAGCACCCCTCTGATGACGTGGGGTGAGATCGAAGGCACCCCGTTCAGACTGGACGGTGGCGACACTCCCCTGCCGCGGTCCCAGGGGCCCTCTTTCAAAATGGCGGAGCCGCCGAGGAGGGAACAGATCGCGTTGGCTTTAGCCGAAAAAGTAGGAGAAAAAAATAGGGACAGGAAACAGAAGGCGATCGACGCTGCCAGGAGGCAGTTCGCTAGTCCGTCTCCTAGGGTGTCGAGCGTCGACAGGTTGGCGACCATGTCTCCGGCCGCCAAGCGTTTAGCCACTTCCAAACTCAGACTGCACTCGGATCTGCGATCAGCGTACTCGCCCAGCCCCGGGATCATGAAAACGCCCAACACCCCCAAGAGAGTGGTGACGCCGAAGCTGAACCTGGGGATCAGGAAGGCGGGAGTCGAGGACAACCTGACCGACGACTTGTTGAAAATTAACGTCCCGAAGAGGCAGAAAGCTTCGGATTTTTTCTAGATTGTTATGGTTTATTTGTTTTTAACTTAAGAATAAAAAATACTAGTCTTTTTGCTCTTTCGTACATTTCCACTTGTACACCACCTCTACTGGAGGCGGCGGAAGATAAATCTCAGTAGGGTTGTCTAAATTTCGACTTGGAACGACCGATCTTGACAAGCACGTTCTTGAATTGATTCTTGTCACAACGGTCTGTTGCTTTTGCCTCATGAGATAAACGTGTCTTACGTTTGTTCTTCAGTGAAAAATCGAAAAAAAATAATTCAAATAAATTTTTGTTAGCTGACGTAAGTGAGCCGTGACGTAATACGTCAACGGTCGAATAAAACACGCAGAAATTAAAAGTGCAGCCAATTATCAATCAAAAAACGCCCCTAGGAACCAGGATGGAGCCAACTCTATTTAATATATGTACCTACTAACTTTAATATGGAGCAGCTGTATAACAATTTTACACCAAATCATAGTTAAGGTTATGTTCACTTCACTTCCCGTACCTTTCTTCCGTGAATTCATTTTCAATACAAATTTAATGAGACATCAGGAGAAATATTTTTGGAATTTGAAATAAATTCTCACTCGTCAAGGCGCAGGCTCAGTTACAATGGCCGGCAAAAAAAATTAGCCATCACTTTTGTGTTACGTCAAAATCCAAATGTGTAATTAATGCTTTTTTGACACTGACATTTAAATGATGGCTAATTTTTTTTTGCCGGCCATTGTACATTAAAACACGACCTGCTGTATTACCGGCCTGTTTAAAAGTGTAATTTGAGTGATCCCCGCAGAGCGCTAGTGTACGGGCGCTTCTTTGGGGATATTATTCATCTTAAGTTTTTTTCACCGAGAGTTTTTCTCATTTAAATGACATTCGAATGTAAAATCAAAAATACAAAAATACAATTGTATTCAGTATTGTTTTAGAAAGAAAATATGATATGATATGAAATATGTACTCAATCTTAACTCTAAAATCATTTCTAAACATATTTTTTTGCATATCGTAATGAATGTGGCACTTTTTTACACGAAAAATCGTAGTGAAAGTACTGAAGGTAGTACTTTTTTGTATCATTTTATTCCATCTTCGATGATTGTCAAAGCATACCTTTTTTTTGTTGTAACTTTTCATAAATCCTTTTAGACCAAATTTCTCAACTTACATCGATATGCAAAAAATAGTGTGTACAACACGTTATGAAAGTCTCTTTTTACACTTATTTGCTTGATTAATCAATTAATCAATCTGCAAATTCGTGAAAAAAAGTATGACTTTCATAACTAGTTATACAAATAACAATTTCCGCATTTTTATTCTTTAGAAGCGCCCGTACTGTGGCGTCCTCATCGGCGAAAATTGGCTCTTTCTCGGAAACATTTTCGCAATGCTTTTTTAATTAAATGTACGGCCGGTTATTTATACAACAGGTCGTGCATTAAAAAAATGTTGACACTTTTTGTGACAAATCGTTTTTATCATGAAAATCATTGTTTGGTTCATACCAACAAGACAACGTTTTGACAATTGTTTATTAAAAAATTTCAATTATATGTTGGTAGCAGACAACTAAATTCAAATTTTTTCGATGTTCTTTTAAATTATATCATTATTCTTAGTAAAAACCTTTATTTACAGCACGTGAACATTGGTTTTAATTATACAGAAGTTCGTACAATAAGTCTAAGGCCTGGTTGTATAAAACGTTGTTAAAGTTAACATTCTGTCAAGCGATCTGATTGGGGGATATTTAACATTGAATTTGAATCAGCCAATCAAATGGGCGAATTTCCGACTTGACGCGTTGTTAGCTGACACGATGTTATTATAACTAAGCTTTATGCAACCGGGCCTAACTATTTTCTAACAAACCGCTTTTAATGCAAACGTAATTATTAGATACATGAAAACTGAAATTTACCACCCAAAAAATACCAATCATAATCAAAACGGATGACAATAAAGTATGGCTTACAATTTTGTTTTTTTTTTTATAAATGACAGAAATTGACGGCTAAAATTTTTTGGCCGCCATAGTACCTACAGTTAGAGATACGGAATTTCGGGCATCACTGTCAATATACTGTCAAAAAATGTAAAATAGGCTTTACATTATTAACGTCAATGATTGACATGCAATTGACGTGAACAGAAAATAAATTTCAAAATTTGACTTTTGAATGTCACGTTGACAATAAAGAGTGATTTACATTGCAATTTTTTGAAGTGACAGAAAAATGATGCCCGAAATTCCGTGTCTCTAACTGTACATTCTATCACATGGAGGAAATCTTCTTTGTGATATTTTTGCACATCTTAGCATAACATCATTATTTTTGATAATTTAAAAAATGGCGTCCAATTTTGACCACAGACTTAGGTAAGTCTGTGACCAGCTCTATTTCGCAATTTTTAATTTCTTGACCTAAATTTGTTTTTTGCCATCAATTCAAGAACTTCTTGAGAGTCCCAGTCACAGTACCAACAAATGATGAGTTTTTAAAAATTTCAGTTATTTTTAATTTACAAGTTGATTCACCTTTCCCAATAAAAACATCACGTAATTAAACAATTTCGCCAATGAACCGCCACGAATTCAACAACCGGTGCGACCTTGCACACCGCACATACTCTGTTCACACAAACAATCTGTCACTCGTATAAAAATGAAGAAACCATCATCAGAATCCAATCAATTCGTTCACTTCACCCAACAATGTACATCTCTTCGATTTTCGTTTTGCTACCGCTAGTGGTAGCCCTGAGTGTGGTAAGTAGATCCCCGTAAATCCGTTCGTTTTTCAACTCCATCTTCAAGGCTCACCCTTTCGGGGGGATGCGGTGCAACTGCGGCCTCGGCTCCGGCGAAGACGTTTGTCACCACCAAAGCGGAAAATGCACTCCTTTGGTGGTACGCCCTGTTGAAGTCCCCAAACCCGTCTTGGCCACCCCCAAGGTCGTGTGCGCCCCCGTCGGTGGAATACCGCCGCTGGTGCCCATCGGGGGACCGTGCAGCTGCCACACTTCTTTGGTCAAACCGGCGGTGGTGCCCAAACCTCCGTGTCTGGCTTGTTCCGGAAGCATCGACGTCAGCAACAACCAACACTTGACTCTCAGTCAGAAACAACAGATCCTCTTCGGCGGTGTCAACGGCATAGACAACGGTAACATGCTGCTGACGACGGCGGCGGCTCGACCAGTTATCGTCGACGACGTGATGGAGCAGTCTAACGTCAATCCCGCCAATTATGTACCAGCAGATCCCGTGTCGCTGTCGGTGGCTTACAAATTGGCGCAAGAATCTTGCAATCACAACGAGGACAAGTTGTCCTTTGGATTCAGGAGCATCCCCAAAGAAATTCCTCTTTACATCAAGGTAATCGGTTTCGTGCGGAATTAGTACTAGATAACAACTGTGACTGATCCAGAGATCCAGAAACAACGTCCCCGAAGAAGATCTCTTCAGTCTCAACGGCCAAATCGTCGAGCTGAAGAAGATCAAGTGTGGTCGAGGTAAATCTCTAGACGATGAAGCTGCCGAACAGTTGGCGGACCTGGAAGAAGAAGAGGAAGAAGAGAAGCAGCAGAAGATCAGCGCGCAGAACTTCAAACGGATCAGTCTTGGAGAAATCGGATACGGCTTGGCCAAAAGTATGCGATTTCTTCTAGTTTTACCACTTTCTTTTACATTTTATTTTCCAGTCCAAGAACCCACATTCATCAATATACAGTCAGCTAGTTCCGCCCCTGACGACGGCTTGTCTGGAAGTATCAAAGACTGCAAAGACGGGTTCAAACCCGGCAACGTGATCATCTCCCAAATACCCAAATTGGAACCCGTTCACATGCCACCCCTTCTACCAGAACCTTGTCCCGCAGAAGACGAACCTTTCCTTCCTCCACCACCGGCCATACCCCCAGGCTCTCTCTTCACCAGTCCCTACACTTACCTCTCCAGTTCTTCTTCGTCGGCCGCCTCCAGCTCCAATCTGTATTCGAAGAGTGTTTTCCTCCAGAAAGTCGGCTGCAATAATTAAACGAACTGAAGAGCTTCCGCGAGCAATCCAACTGGTGTCACGTGGTCTTTCCGCTGTTGTTGTTTTGTTGTGATTGCTTGTAAATATACAACTGTTATGTAAATAAAGAAAGCTAATTGAAATCGTTGTGTCAGTTTTTTGATAAAACGCGAAGGATTTACAAAAATCAAAATAATACATGGAAAAATAAATAATATGAAAAATATTCACGGAATAAAAGATCTGACAGTCTAAAATAGTAGTTTATTTGACGAGTTCATGTGTAAATTGGGGTTTTTTGGCACGAGTGGGCCAAAAAAGGCCCACGAGTGCCAAAAAAGCCCAATTGACACACAAACAAGTTGAATACAACGTTTTTTTATTCGACGAGCCCTTAAAGGGTCCAAATCGCTTAAAACCTTTAAAATTAGCTTGACGTTTCGTTTTGACAAGTGGTGACATTTATCAAAATCCGTTCACACAGGAGAAAATGCGCAAATTCTGACAGTGTCGAACAAAAAAATGTTTTTTAAGTGTATTCCATAGAAACTTTATGGGATTTACTCAATTACAATTAATTCTGTTTTAAGTATTCTGTCTTCGATCTAAAATACCTGAATAAAGTTGTCAGATTTTTTTTTCTGTACAAATAGACATACTCGTAAATAAGAAAAGAGAAAAAAAAATACAATTTTCAGCTGCGGCAATATTTTGAACTTTTTCACTGTGACTTTCAACAAGATAACACTCGACCTCATTCTGCGCCTTCTACAGTGGACGGACGGTGCTGAGTAGCGTGAATGATACAGTTACGAAGATTTAACAGCAATGGAGGAAGAAAGTTGTTATTATGGCTGAGATTTTGGTGGCAATAAAAGTAATTTGTTTGGAGTATAATGTTTATTAATAATATCAATAATTACAGTAACAGTAGTAATTAATAATACATATATCTAGATATAATTACTACATAGCAATATCGTGCGTTCAAATGATAGGCGTTGGAAAAAGTAAACCGTTTAGAACAGTGTAAAGTTTGAATTTACCGCTATTTGATACGAATGACATTTGTTTATGTTTAATCGGCACATAATTGAACATGTTTGTTTTTAGCAGGGGTGTCCTTAGATATTTGCTTCGAGAATAGGAATCATTAGTTACTTTTATTTAATGTAAAACATTACACAGAAAGAAAAAAAAAGAAAGAATTGTTTTATTCTAAATTTTAGGTTAGCTCTCAACATGTTCTAATTAATTTACGCTTTAAAAAATCACAACAGTTGACCCTTTTTTGTGATATAATAAAATTATAGATAACATTATTTTCTTTGTAGGTACCAATAATAATACCTAACACAACTAGGTAATATACAAAATTTTTTCGGCCGACAATTTATTTAAAGCAAAATACAATAATCATTTTTGTTAAAAATTACCAGATAAGGAATTTATTTTTCTTTCATTGGCAACATAAAGGATCCAAGAAGCGACAGTCACGACAAAAGTCACTCAATTCCTCAAATATTCAAAGCCGTTGTCGTCCTCTGTGTTATTACCATAGGGGGGGTTATTACTAAGACGTCGCTTGATACCCCCTCGGCCTCTACTGTTATACACAATGTATAGCTTGCGATAAAGGATACAAATTTGCCCGAAATCAATATTTACACTTAAAAAAAATTGTACAAAAATTCCACATGACATTGACATTTTGTGCTGCCAACCTAAAATCTTTCATTAAAAATGTTTGTTTCGATTTTTTTTCCTAGGCAGGGAAATGCTAGTTTCCAGCCGATTTAGACAAATGGAAAATCAGTGTTTCTAGATGCAGGCCGAAAAAATAAATTAGAAAAAATTCATTGTGAATTTGACTGAGAAAAAGTAAAGAAATTTGGAATTTTTCGTTTGGATTGGCGTCAACCACTTTACTTTTATCTTTCAAATCTCTACAAAATAATTACAATCGACACACGTACCTAGTTTACTATTTGAAAAAAAATGCTTACTATTGTTATGACACTAGATAAGGTCAAAAACCGACACTCGCCAGACCTTCACCTTCCGTTTCTAAACAAAATCGCATCAAAATCACGAACTCTTGTCGTATTTACAAATACGAACCCGTATAAATACCCGAACTAACCCCAACAGACATCATTTCCAAATCAGTCTCGTTCCACAATGAAACTCCAATTCGCAGTTTTAGTTGTGATCTCAGCTCTCGTCGCCTCCATTTCGTGCGACTGCGGCTGTTTGAAAGTAAGTATCCGTCGCGAAGCCGTCCTCAAAGTGACCGATTGATTTCCAGTGCAGCAAACACCTGCAAGTCATCTCGCCCCCGCAGTACCCTTACAAGATCATCGTGAACGGGAACCCTTGCGGCACTTCCAACCCCTACGCCCTTCAGGTGCAGCCAGCGCTGCCGGCGTACGGGTCGTACCTCCCGTCGCAGCTTTCTCAGAACTACGACCATCAGGTAACCGCGTGATTCTCCCGATTTGCGCCCTCTCAAAGACAATTTTCAGCTGGGACTGGGGGCCGCGGGGTCGGGGATCCGTCATCAGTGTCACCCCGTCTACGCCTACCGGTACAAGGTGCAAGCACCCGTTGACCTCCCACCGCCCCTCTCTCCACCAATCACAGGCCTAGTCGCGAGACCTGACCGCGTCGTTATCCAGAGACAGAGTAAGGCCACGCCCATTTCCAGTCAACTCGTGTATTGACGGTCACATTTCCAGATTGTCCAGTCTACGTCGACGACAACGGAGCTTGCGAAGAACTGTTGAGACCCCCGTGCAGATCCATCTTTAACGAGGGCCTCTACGGGATCAGCCAACCCTTGCAGCAAGTCCAAGTGGTCGAGGGGAGATCCAGATCTGGACCCATTCTGGAGCCCATTTCCAATGACGTTTACAGAAAGATCGGGTGCAATTGCAGGTACGATCATAGTGGTAAAAGTAGAGCAAAACGCGAGTTGCCCATATTGAGGAATTCGGTCAATCTGATCATGGGTTTGTTGCCGAACTTCATCCGGTTTCCCATCGAACAGACGTTCAGGTCCTTCAAGCACCATCAACAGATGGAGGATAAGTACCGGTGGAACAGGTTCAGAGCAGAACCACCGGTACGGTTGGTTTCCAGATTTAAAACGAAACCGCCACCGACAGCGAAACCATCCGAGACATTTTTGCAAAAGTTGAAAAAGCTCAACTCGGACCGAGAAAAACGGTCGGTGATTTTTAATCCTGACGAAATCAGTTTGCCTTTTCTTCGGGTCACGGACGTCGAGAACGATCTAGACGATTCAGAAGAAGAAGAAGAGGAAGACGAAGAGCAAGTGGTAAAAAGAAATCCGAGAGATGAATTCTTGCAACCTTTGAATTTTGGACACATTTTTCCTCACAATCCCATCTACTACATTTTGAACACTCCAATCAGATTGCTCCATCAGTTCCATAAGTTGGGCGAGCAGATCTCTCCTGTTTTCAAATCGGTACCGCACGTTTTCGTCAATTCTAGGAAGTACCTAAGAAACGTAGGCAAAAATTTGAGGAACGACGTTTTGAACTTTGCCAGTAATTTTATTGGAGATTTTGACGAGTTCGATACTAACTCTTATAGAGTTGTGAAACCAAGACGGTACCGAAGAAGTCTAGATGGCAAAATGGAACAATACGAACCCGACTACAGTCTAGTCTTTGGCAATCAAACCGAAGAAAATTCTAGAAGGAGGAGATACATTTTGAAAGTGGTCGACGAAGACGAAGTTGAACAATTCCTGAGAGAAAAGCTTGGCGGGCTTGTTGAAACAACAGAAAGACCCAAAAAGAAGAAAGACAAAGAAAGCAACAAGAAGAAACTGGTTGTGGAGAAGTTGTCGTCTAAGTTGATCATCGACAATAATGGTAGACCATTTGTTGAGATAAACGGCGTCAAGAGACCTCTGTTTTTAAGAAAGACTCAACCAGAAGAAATACGGGAAAAGAAGGAAGAAGAAGAAAAAGAAAAGGACGAGACCACACAAGATATGAAGGAAAAAATCAACTCCATAATAGTGAAAGCTCGAGAACGCATCGGTCAAAATCCTCCTTCTGTTAGCATCCAGCAAAACGTCCCCACCCAAATAATCAAAGACCGAATCAATCAGATTTTGACCGAGATACAAGACTTGATTAACATAGATTTCGACAAATACTCGACCGTTTACACCGACTTGTGCAAACTACAGAGTTTCAAAGAGTTATTGGTCAACGACTGGAAGAAGATCTTGATGGAGGACAAACTGAACGACATCTCGAGCAAGATCCGCATCTTGGACGATTTCAAAGAAATGCAAATCCTCAGAGACCAATCGGTCGAAGACATCGCGTCTATCTTGTCTTCAGGTTCCAACTTCATGACGAAGAAACTGATCAAGATGCTGGTGCGCTTGCAGAAATTGCAATGCGTCATTTACAGAGTGGTCGAAGACTTCGGCGAAAAGATCAAGATGGGTACAGATTTCGACGTGCGAAAGGAGATCAAATATGTCGATTATTTGGATGGTTTGCAGTTTATGGTTGGTCGCTCCAAACACGATCTGGAACGTGGTTTGAAGAACGAAAGAGACGTTGCTTTGGAAAACGAAATGTCGGTGCTCGACTCTTTGAGGAAACTGTTGGAGAGCGATGACCCAGACCCGCACAAGTCCTACGAAGAGGCCAAGTTGCTTTGGGAGATCAACAACATCGACAAACTCCAGAAAGACACGATCCTGGAAATGAACGGGAAGATATCCAGAGGACAGAAGGTCCGCAAGGAGTTAAAGATACTCTTCGACTTGCTTCGACAGTTGGAGAACTGCGAAGAGAAGCAGAAGAAGTTGTTGGGGGAGTTGAATCTCAGCCATCACAAAGAGAAGAAACAAGACAAGATCAACGAAAAGGAGAGTAGGCAAGATTTTGACACTGATCATCTAGATGGTTTCGGGCGTAGTAGCAAGGAAAGAAAACAAACATTTGACAATTATAAAGTGGAAGAAGTTAGACACAATACTGGTAGAAAAAGACACCGTGGTCGTAAGATTCTTGTGGAAAACACAAACATGAACAGAAACAGAAACTTCCCACACAAGACCATCATAGAGGACAAAAAACCCATCAAACTGGTCTCGAATGGTTACACCATGACAGCTTACAAAGTCTCGGATGGTCTCGACTGAAGTTTGTACTTGCTCGACTCCTTTTCATTTATTTATTTTTGTATTTTAAATAGACTGATTTGTTTTTTGTTTTTTCCATTGGTTTTTGCCCTTCCTCTTATTAATTCATCTGTTATTTTCTGTTTTAGGACTTAAAGAATTCCCGGGGGGTCATAAAATGCAATGGAAAAAATAGAAATCTTTAGGCGTCCAATTTATTGTTAGAAGATTCACCACAAGGTGGTGGATTTTTTCTTGTCGCTGTAAATTTTAGTTCAATAAAATGATTCGTTCGAGAATTATTGTTTTTATTGTGTTGTAAAAACAGGAAGCAAACGGATTACCTCAAGTATATGAAGTAAGAGATTTTGTTGATCTATGACTGATAAAAGATCTTAAGCCAATTTATCTGGAAGTAACTACAGTCCAGAGCAATCATTTACAACTTTATTTATTTATATACCTAATTCTCTATCTAGACTTCATTATTAAGTAAATAAAAAGAAAAGTTGACGGAGTTATCTTTTAGTATTTCAGATTTCAAGCTTGCAAATGACCTCATCTGTCATTTTTGATTTATACACTTTATTGACAGCGTTTAACAGTTTAACCTTGGTTAGTTCCGTCAAAACGACATAATTTTGGCAAATGTATAATAGAAAATGGAACCAAAGTGTAGTTTAAAATAAAATCCTTGACAGTGTTACCAGAAGTACTATTCCGGACAGGAAATCTTGGCCACGACTGACATCAGCTGACATTTAACTGATAAATATGTGTGAACTGGCCTTTATTGAATATAACCCTACTTTTGACTCGATATCGATAATGCCATTTCTCTGGTTTTTTGATGTCACAAGAAAAACTTCAACGTGATTTTTAATAATTATCATTTATTAATGACACTAATGCTTGGTTTACATCATTTTTTTAGAAATGTCTAAAAAATGTTGGCCAAGATTCCGTGTCCGGAATAGTAAGTACTTACCTACACATTTATAAAAAACTGTAGGTATATGTACAATTGAATAAATCTGTTTCTTTATTTGTGAACTAAAAAATTTTTATTGAAAAACATCATGAAATTGCGAAGATTGTGAAATTCAATTAGTTTCATGGACGTGATAAGATAAAAATAAATAACTCAAAAACAGAGACAAAACATTTCAACAACTTAAAAAGTAAGCATCTCGTCGAACTTGCATTTGAATTTAAATTTTAGTAAGAGAATTTTGAATATTTAATAACTCCTTTATTTTCAACCAATCCTACCAACCACTTTTTAATTTAAAAACGTCTTTCACGTAAAAAACTTTCCTAATAGGATGAAACAAATGACTCACAAATTAGATATTACCTAACCAAAACGACGTTTAAAAAATACGACCTTGAGCCATACGCAACCAGCACTTAAAACAATCTTTTTGTTTAACACCGATTGTCATTCGTACTTTCCTTTATCATAGTTTGTCGGTTCTCGTTAGTCGTTACCTCTTATCAGCTAAATCGCACAGGAAATACGTATAATCATAGTAGATATAATCGTGCAATATGCCGGCGGCCAACAGGCATTCGAATAATCAATCTGTCAGATAAGATAAACTGACATAATACATAGTAGCAGCTCCTGATAAAATCAATCTAATCCAGATTTGGCACCGTTTGAATTGTCATGGATGCGCGACGACATGGCAAACACTCTGGTGATTGTGTAATTACCAATAATTATTCAATCCCCTTATCTCGAACGTGTCAAATATCGGCAAACATTATTAAACAAATTTGTAAACAGAGACGATTCAATTACTGATTAGATCCGTTTCCATTAACAGTTTAACTGAACCGTGCTTACCACAATTTAATTAAAATTGTGCAACAGCCTGAGTCATAGTTGTTTCAAAATTCCCGCGCAGGCAGTGTGAGTCTCTCTCTGTATCTAACTTGCAGAAACACACATCTCTCCGTCTTGCTCGGGGGCGGTGCAATGTCAAAGTCACTTTTTGTCGGTGTGAAGCGGCCATTATTAACGGTTGGACTTTCACCGTTTTATCCGGAAAAAACCGCGCAAACCACGCTCGTCACGCATTCTCATAGCGCATTCTAGCCGTAACTGTTGAAGAGTGTAACACGTGTATCGTTCGGTTCTAGAAGCTTTTCAAGATGCCCGTTCCAAGTCTGCAAAAACCGGCACCGGTGTTCAAGGGCACCGCCGTCGTCAACGGCCAGTTCAAAGAAATCAGTTTGGAGGACTACAAAGGCCAGTACGTGGTGTTGTTCTTCTACCCCTTGGACTTGTAAGTAGCGAAAACCACCCTCGATTTGTATTAATCGTGCTGTCAACAGCACTTTCGTTTGCCCCACTGAAATCATCGCCTTCTCGGACCGCGTCGACGAATTCAAGAAAATCAACACGGCCGTGATCGCCGCCTCCACCGACAGCCACTTCTCCCATTTGGCATGGGTCAACACCCCCCGCAAACAGGGTGGCTTGGGCCAGATGAACATCCCTCTTTTGGCTGACAAGAGCTTCAAGGCTTCGCGGGATTACGGCGTGCTGGACGAAGAGAGCGGCGTCACTTTTAGGGGGCTGTTCATCATCGATCCCAAGGGGACGCTGAGACAGATCACCATCAATGATCTCCCTGTGGGCAGGTCAGTCGACGAGACGCTCCGCTTGGTCCAGGCCTTCCAGTTCACCGACGAACACGGCGAGGTGTGCCCCGCTAACTGGGCTCCCGGGAAGAAGACGATGAAGCCCGACCCCGAGGGAAGCAAGACCTATTTCCAAGAAGCTAATTAGTTTTTTCTACTGTCAGATTTTTGCCAGTGTTCTTTTGCCAATGCTTTTTTGCAGTATTAACCGACTTGTGTTTACTCCTATACACCTAATGTATTTTTTTTTCCAAATAAATCATTTAATTAGTTCGTAACGTTTAAATGTCAATTGTGACAGCACCATACTTGATTTTCTCACAAAAATCCGACTGACCGCCATACTTCCATATAAAAATTATCATTTGCGACAAAAAACGAAAATAAAAAAATTCTCGTCGCTGTGTTCGTCGATCATGCTTTTTTGAAAAATATCAACTTCTTTCAAACTGCAAATTTTTTTAGTTTCTAGCATAGCCAACCTAAAGAAAATGAAAACGGACAAATGATCAAGTAAGATTTTCAACGTTGGCAATCGTCTCGGAAAATTTTGTTTCCTGTTTATGTTGTAATAAAGCTGAAATGGTTTTGGCAACGCTTCTTTACGACACTCTTAAAATATTTTGGTTTATTATGCAGCCTCTTAATAATAATTGTAATGAGAGTTAAACATTTTGTTAAAAGTAACAAAATGTCAAAACTAGTGAGTTGTTTTGCAAATTTTCTTTAGTTGTTCATTGGTCTGTAGTTGTTATTAATTGTGATTGTGAACAGCAAAAGTGAAAGTATTTTGTGTAAAGTATAATTTCTTAAGTCATTGAAACAAAGGGTTAGATTTCCTCGTTACTAATTTACGATTTATTTATAAATTTCTTTAGTTTCCATTAATTGCTAATTAAAACAAGTTCAAGTTCCAGGTGTTACGGCCGCTAGGTGGCGTCCTGTACTCGACATCTGAAACAAAGTCCCGTCACGTGACCGTACAACTGCCGCCTCCAACTGACCTAAATGTTCGAAATTTTCCAAATCCGCCAGTTCTTTAGGATCCTGCGTCTGTCTGTGTGTGTTGAAATGTGGCGGCCATATTTCCTTCAATCCTTCTTCTATTTTACCGTCGACGCTCCAGTAGTAATCGTGAATTTTTTTGACGTCCTGATAGGAAATGTCGGTTTCTTGCAAAGCGAGGAGACACCAAGCCCGCACCTCTTCGCCCTTACCGTAAAACTCCTTAATGGTAGAATGGAGCGCCCTGATCAACGCTATGTCTTCGTACACCCCACCCTGACGCAGATCCTGTTTTTTCTTTTCTTCTTTTCGACGATTTCTCGACGAAGCTGTCGAACTGCGAGACCTGCAACAACTGAATGAAGAGCGTGCACCACAAAAACAAACGTTACTCGCCTCGACGACCTAGACGATTTCGTTATGGTACTGCCCGCGTCCGAGAACAAGTCGTCTCGGTCGTCGTCGTCGTAGGTTCTGTTGAATTTATCGACTTTGATTTGTCTGACTTGGGCCAATCTCGTCCTGTACTGGTCGTAAGTGTCGAACAGTTCGATCAGTTTTTCCCCGAAATGCGTCTTCTGTCGATGCAACATCGGCAGTACTTCGAACGCTGCAAAACCAATGAGTAATATTAGATCAAAGACAGTTGTGTTGTCGACAGTACCGATTATTTCTCTCTGGTTGTGTCTGGTTGCAACGTGGATCGCCTCTTCCAGGAAGTAATTCCGCGCCAGCACGTTCACCGCCATTTCGAAGTCGTTGGCGTAGTGTTCGTACAAAATGGCGGCGTCTTTGACGGTGCTGCGGTCACCCGCCAGCGCCCTGGCCATACAACCGATCATCCGCAACTTGACCTTCTCTTCGACCTTGAGTTCGTTCATCAAGTTTATGATCTCTCTCCAGTGCATGCATTTCTTAAACTCTTCCAGGGCCTCTTCCAGTAACTTAGCCCTCCTGAAAATCGTCCCCGCCTCTCGGTGGCAACCTCTCCTGCTCAGATCCTGGCCGAAAGCCAGACTGACGGTTCGATGGTGCCGATGGTTTTTAGGACAACTCTCGTACGCTTCGCGACTGACGTTGTGGCTCTTAATGAAGGAGGAAATCTCGTCGGCGCTGGAATCGGCGCAGCGCAACAGATACGCGACTGCCGCTTGCGGTTTCTTGCAGAAAACGTTGATCTTGAAGCGTCTCTCGACCTCCGACAGATTCTTCAAGCTGTTCAGTTGCGGTTCGTAAACTCGGGGGTCGAGTTGACAGCAACTGGCCACGAAACGCGCCAGATCTAAGTCGTAGAGGAGCAGAGATTCGCTGTAGAGATCGTCTTGGGTGCAACCGTAAGTCTTGAGGGTGTTTATCGCCTCGATTAAATTTTTCTTCAAGGCGGGATCGTCGAAGGAGCGCCTCAACAAGTCTTGTAGGTACATTAGGGCGTATCTGAGGGCGAAGAAATTCAAATTTATCGCCATGATGGTGGTTATGTACGGGGCGTAGTCGATCTTGTCGAAATACTTGAACATCCCCTCGAAGATGGCGGAGATTTTATCGGGATGCTCTTCGGACTTCCCCCAGTTCTTGTACAGCGTGTTCAGCACGTTCACCTCCTCGAACTCCAAACACATCCGACTCAGCTCGTTTACGGTTTTCGCCCCACGGATGAACCGCTCGATTTGCCCCAAGAATCGTTTCGAGTCCAGATCGAACAGTAAATTGGCGTTGAGTTTCTCCAAACGGATGAAACGCATCGCTTCCTCCCAGTTTCTGTTGGACAAAAGACAATCCAAAATGTCGATTGATATTAACCGACAGGAGATCGTCTCGAGATTTCCCCTCGGCAGTTGGAGGACAATCCTGGGGGAGTCTGGAATGGCCGCCACGATAGTGGCTCCCTGTTCGATGTTTCGACGATAATTTTGGATGGAACTGTCTTCCAAATACTCTTCCTCCAGTCGTAAGCAATGCAGTTCGTTCTCTTTGGTCGTGTATAAGAGATACTCTCCGAAAATCGTGTACGAATTGACACAATCGCTCAGTTTTTGATTGTTGACGTAAAAATGACAGTTCGTTGTCAATTGACAGTTGTAGATTTTATCGTTGACAATTTTGACAGTTTGTCGTAGCGAGTTCGGACAAGAACTGTCATTCATGTACACCATAACCTCAACTTGCTTCAAACCTTCAACTACTTCGTTACGCGAGAGCGGTATCAAATGTCGCAATCGATCAATTGTAGAATTAATAAGAATTGCGGCGCTTTTTTGGGGGTTAATACTGTAGAAAACCACCCCAGATTCGTTTTCTGCTGCCAAATAGATAATCTGCTTCTTGAATATGAAGTGGTGGAAGGTTAGCGGAAATTGACAAGCGTCATTAATCACCTCCTCTAGATTGACGGTGACGATGAATTCAGCTTTGTCAATATCGATGATTTTTAAATGATTTTTTGAATCTATAATGGCGGCGTCGCTGTTTTTCAACATAACAAAATTAATTGGACTGTCGTTTATTATTTTTTTCGAGCACATGATCGGGGGAATCACCGCTTCGCTGAAGTCAGTCAGTTGGAGCGTTTGTCCGTCAATTACTGCACAAACTGCCGAGGAATTACAGACTGAAGTGCGAAATGTGTAATTTACGATTTGTTTTTTTGTCACTGCTCTTAGTACAAACGTAAATTGGGTGGTCTCTACCCAATCAAAATAGAGTAGTGGATTGTCAGCCCTGAAGGTCAGAGTCTGCTTACTGTACCATTTGTAGTTGCTTGCCGTCAGCAAATGAATATTTTGCGAATCTGTCGCTGGAGTCTCAGTGTGTATTGTTAAAATTTGGGCACAAGGACTCCATTTTAAGTCTCTAACTGTAACCTGAAAAACTAACCTCAATTTTGTTCTCCTGTCAAATCAATACTCACAGTGCTAAAATCTAAATCAAAACTGAACCTCTTCTGGCCGTTTTTCTCGAAAATGACAATGCTTTCTCTATCCGTGATCGCTAACGTCGCTATCATGTTGCCAGTTGGTCGCCAAGCAATCAGCTGTTGCAACCCTGGACACTCCTCTGACCGATACAACGCCTTGCAAGGCGTTTCGAAAACAACAAATGCTCTCTTGTTGTCGACCCAATAGTTAACAACAAACATTTCGCCATTTCCGCGCCACGAAATCGTCGGTCTTGCATCGTCGACTGGTTTTGCTTCAACTGCGCAAAAAGTGAGGTTATGTCGAAACGTCAAATCAAAATACCTGGCTCCGATTTCTTGAGTTTGCCTTCGGAACCCCTGAACTGCGTCTCTTTAGAGCCCCAACCCACGTAGACGGTGTCCGGAATTTTCGCGTTCACGCTGCTTTGTCCTTGTGAAAAGATTTGTCCATTTTCGTAGTCAAAGTTGTATGTGGCTACATCACCATTTTGAAACACAATTGCGATGATTTCTTCGGTGAGGTTCCAACTGGCGGCGGCGATTGGTTGCTCAAATTTGTACGTTTGCAGTTCGATGCTCCCATCTGGGTCAAATATGCACACGTTGTTTTGAGTTACAATGCAGATTTTATTCTCGAAAGCTAAAAACTTCACACTGGTGGCACCTTCGAAGTTTTGAGGGCACAGCTCAGTTGTTTTGTTGTTATTTATCTCATGTTTATGTAAGGTGTTGTTGTGGATGAAGTAGAGAGAGTCTGACGTTTGGGTGAAAACTTCGACATCTGAGAAGGTGTCAGACACTGTTTTATGCTCTAATTCTAATAATTCCAAGTTCTTCATTGTCATAAAAGAAATATCTTCTTTTATCAAGATACTAACGCAGTAACTATCACATTTGCACGTTTTAGGTTAAGTCAGGTTAACCATGTTTTCGATGCGATGAGTCGATGAGTGTCACCATGCTCACCAATCACAAATCTTGACGTCAGTAAAGTCCCTAGATTCTACTAAATAGAAGAAAGAACAATAAATTTAACATAACTATTTTTATTTTACTTAACTAAATATACATATAAGAGCCTTGTCATTAAACGTTTCAATCTGTTTTTTTTTTTTTGGTTTTTGTTTTTAAACTCCGGCATTCGAACTGATCCAGCTTCTGTATGCTGCAGTTCTGGTGTAGGCTGAAGGATATCCTTTAGCGCATCCAGCAGAGCTACCGAAACTGACGATACCCACATGAACGGCACTGGTACCAGAACCGGTGACCAATGGGCCACCACTGTCACCCTGCGAATCAAAAAAATGATTTTAGCACTAACCCATATCGGTAGCACAACTTACATTGCAGGTGCTCTGGATGGTACTGCCTGTGCAGCAGACGATTCCAGACTGGATGATGCTACCGTAGGTGTTGGCGCAGACGGTGTTGCTGATGGTGCTCAAGCCGACGTAATTCAGAGTCTGACTGATCGAGCTCGAACCTATAGATGACAAAATAATAAGGGTTGAAACTATAATGGAGATTCTTACTGTCGCTGGTCCTTCCCCATCCGCTCACAGTGACCGAAGCTCCGGTACCAAGAGTACTGGAAGAGAGACTGATGGTCCTAATGTTGGTGGAGGTGGCAACGGAAGTGGAGAGTTGGATGAGGGCGATATCGTTGGCGAGGGTGGACGACGAGTAGCTAGGATGAGCCACGACTCTGCTGGCCTGGGCTGTGACACGGCTGCTGTCGCTCAAGGAGACGACTCCCAAGTAGGCGGTGATGGCGCTGACTCTGCAGAAAAGCGGCTGTGACAAACGCAAGAATAAACTTCTCGGGACTTACCCTTGTGTGCAATGGGCGGCTGTGAGGATCCAGTTAGAGCTGATCAGTGCTCCACCACAGAAAGAGGTTCCACCGGAGACGGTCAAGTAGAGGGCGGCTTGCCACGGGAACTGACCCTTGCTCGCTGCACTGCCACTGATGATGCGGCCGCTGATCTCCCTGAAGGGGGCATATCTCATAGACGTGGTCGCTGGAGGGGCCTACAGTTCAATTTTATTAGTAAAAAAAAATAATCAAAAAATAAAGACTTACTCCTGGCAGAAGCGGGAGTTCTGCTGGCAGAGCCAAAGCGGAGGCCGCGCACAGGACGAGTAGAGCGAGGTGAAGCATTGTGGTTTTGGAAGTGAGGATTGTACAGAGACGAGTTCTTTTATATCGATTTGTAGACAAATGGATGCGATTTAATAGTAGAGCATTATGGCTTAAGCGACAGCTATGTCTTAGTAGAGATTAACATGTGATTAACTGATATTTTTTCGATGACAGTAATTGATTGGTGCTGGATTAGTATCGAGATTCTTGGGAACGTCGATTATACTGGTTTTATTTTTGAGTAGCTCTGTAAAGTTTCTAATAACGCAGAGAAAGAGAAAAGCTGCTAAGTACAACTTGCTAGGGCCAATCCAGATTAAGCATAGTTTATTTTTTTTTTTGTTCGACACTGTCAGAATTTGTGAATTTTCTCCTGTGTGAACGGATTTTGATGAATTTGACAACTTGTCAAAACGAAACGTCAAGTTAATTTTAAAGATTTTCAGTCATTTGGAGCTTTTGGGGGGCTCGTCGAACAAAAAAAAACGTTATATTCAACTCGTTCTTGTGTAATTTGCGCTTTTTTGGCACTCGTGGACCTGTCCCACTCATGCCAAAAAGGCCCAAATTACACACGAACTCGTTAAATAAATAAATATTTTACAATTGTAGTCTGGAATTTGTAAAAATGAGAGTAATAACTAGAAGCTACAAATTATTATTAATAAAATTAATTGCGTAGCTTAACTGTAATCCGTACACACATACTTAAGTAGATAGCTTACAGATAGAGAATTACGAGACATTATTTAACTGTGTTGGATATTATGTATAGAAAAACTCAAAATTTTACAAAAAATAAATACATAACAGTTAATTTGTACGACCTTCCTTTTATTAAAAAAAAATTATATTCATAACATTTAAATTATATTAAAATTAGAGTGTCACAGTAAGCACATTATTATTGCCGTTATCAATGTTGCGTTTTATAAAAAGTTTACGTGATCTTCTGTCTGTCTCACTTTTTTGAATTTTTAACGAATGGGTTCTGGTAGTGACCCTCGAAGAGGTTACATGATTGGATTGATTACTTGTGAAGTGGATTAAGATTTGTTGAAAAAATGATTGATGGATATGAATTCCAAAAATATCAAGGCATAGGTATGTCAATTTGGCTTATTTTTCAAGCAAGTCGAAAATTTTCAAATTATATTTCAATTTAGATAGATTGTCAGTATGGAGAGTACTTTATTGAATATCGTTGGATCAAGTGTGTAAGCCCTACGAGGGATTATAAGGAAAAATAAAATAAAAAATAACCAAGTAAATTACTTTGATAATGACAAATACCTAAAATACGATTTTTTAGTGTCTTTGGGTCATAAAATATCTATAGCTGGTTATTAAGAAAGATTTATGTTTCTGAACAAAACAGACTGTTGTAAATTCGTTTAATCTTTTAAAAATAGTTTCAGTTTTTTAATTTATAAATCAGCTGTTTTTGTAAGTTTGTTTGTTAAGTGCGTGACGATTAATCTGCGACTTAAGCGTTTCAAGTTTAATAATAAAACTACTAAGAGGGTCCCCTCAGTACACATAATTTTTTTTAGCAAATATACCCTGTTTTTAGTCTATTTAAATAGCAAATACTTGAATGATTTAGCCCTAATTTTATAAGGTAGAAGGTGTGTTATACAAACTCATGTATGCAGATAACGTTTTTAAATGAAATTGATAGATTTTTCCGACGAATAAAACACCCTGTCTCTAAAATTGATGTAAAACTGTATTTATTAATGAATTAGTATTATATGTACAGTCGATGGACAAATAAAACTGGGACAAAAATGACAATCCCATTAGTCAAAATTTACAAATTTGCATCGTTTAATTACGGCTTTATCACAAATAGGTTAACTTTGGTATATGACATATTGTATAGACACTGACAAATATATTGACAATTCAATGGTCTGATTTACACAGATTAAATTTTAAGTGTCCCAGTTTTATTTGTCCACCGACCGTACATATGCGTGTTGGTTTTGTAAATATACTCAATTTCATATAAATGTGCATCTAAGCAAGCCATGAAAATCTGATTTTCTGTTGGTAATAAAGCTAAAGCTAGTGACTTTGACTTAAAGTTGCTTGCTCTGCGCGAATCCGATTTGACTAATTTTTCAGTTTTTGTCCATTTTAACATTGCTGATTTCAAAAGCAATGTTACGTCTTTTTACTGATTAAATTAAAGTAATTCTTATTTGTTTTTGTCTTTGTATTTTTACCAAGTAAAGATTTATTGGACATGACCTTCATAAATGTGACTTTTGTAATGTAACTAAATTAAAGGTGCTTTTACAAATGCACAGCTCACTTGATGAACATTTATATGAAATCAATTATATGTATTTAGTTAATTTTAGTTCTTTTCATTTTTGTTTGGTTTTGTCGGTTTAGTTTTAGCGCATAGTTTAATTTAGTTTTAAAAATTCAATTCGAAAATAGTTGCACCCTCTTTAATTGGTTATTGCGCGTTAACCGATTCACAATTTCGTGCAAAATCGGGGTTGACGAAACCTCCCCCACCGGTGAGGGACATTTTTTGGAAGAAAGAGAGACTTCGAATTTGACCGTCTTAGTGAAAACACATACAGTCTATTTTTTAATCAAAGAACCACAACCTGTTGATTTAGGTTTGTAAATATAAAATTTTACTAAATTTAGGGAATTTAATGATGTCGATTGGCTATACCAGCCAACATCTGTCATTTTTAATGTCCTTGAAAGTACGCAAACTCGCAGCTAAAATTTGAATGTGTTATTAAAAATGCCTCGCAAAGTAAGACATTTATTAAACTCTCAAATGAGTTGTTATTAGTTGTTATTAACTTTATTAACATGCTGCGCTACTAATATCTCTAATAACCTCAATCTTTTATGATGAGATTTTTCACCCTATGTCAAAAGTGTACAATGTTGTCAGCTCTATTTTGGGTGTAAATTGCGGTGTTGTGGTTCTTTGATTAAAAAATAGACTATAGTTTCGTAACCATCGTCTCGTGTCGTGAAACCCACTTAATCCAAAATTATCGTTAAATTCCACCCATGCCAATCGGTCCATGGTCTCTTCGCGGTCCGCATAAAAAGGTAAGTCAATTTTGATTTAACGAATTGTGGATCACGGAGAAAATTGAACAAAGCTCTTCGCTTAGGTGGGCTTAAGTCAACAAAAACTGACTTAAGTGCCCTGGAGACAAACAATGCGATTTTACCGTTTTGAATTTTGTACTAGTAGGCCCCTCCAGAACACTTTTTAAAAAAGCAAATTTTTCAAGGATTTATTAAATTTAGTGCAAAAAATTATAAGTACATTATTATTTCATTAATTTAAAGTATGTATTGTAATAATTAAACGACACACTCATCTATTCATTCCATTCTTTGTTTAACGTAAGTATTCCATTTGGTCCATTCTGCTGGTCGCCGTCAGAATTGCAAGAATAAAATAACAAAATGAAAAGTACCTACTGTTAAACCATTCTTACAAAGGGTCCAAATCTCCCAACGCTCTAATTAATCTTGTTCTTTCTTGTAATGTTCCAAATTTAATTGTAATGTTTAAATAATCGGTCATACGCAGTTTTATTCCTGTCTCTTCCGTTAACACCAACGGTTGTCTGGGAAGCACAAAATTATCAATATCAAGTAATCGATCAGATGGTTTTATTGTTATTTTTCTTTGACTCGATGTAACCGTTTTGTCAACGAATTCTTCACCAGCGAAAACTTTGGCAGTTGTACTGAAAGGCATTGTTGACCGTCTGTGTTCAAGAGCCAACTGAAATAATCTCAGTTCTTCTATGCGTGATTTTCTTACCCCAAAACGTTTTTGCTCCATTGTGCTATCGTAAATGATAAGCAAATACAGAAAAGAGTTGATTTAAAAGGAGGCTAACAAATAATAATTTCAATTAATTTAGGGAAATAGTTTATCTAGTGGTATTACTTACCTCAAATTCATAAAAATAAAAAACACAAAAATGCAATTAATAGAATAATTTCAACTGTTATGGAATTGAGTCTTCGATAACTGACTTTTCGTTTATTATTAATTTAAAATACAGTAGGTACAAATACGAACAGTTCTCAGTATGTGGATGAACGCGTCTAAACACGGTTGTGAAACAAGGGAAAATGAATAACAAAATTATAATAGTGTTTGTAATAGATAACAAGTGTTGACTTAAAGAAAATGAAATGATGAATTTCTTAATTAAATCTTAAATGCCTATACTTGTTTGAAAGAACAAAATAAAATGAAATATAGTCGTTTTCAGTGACATCCGTGCTGTCAATATGACAGTAGGTTGGCATTATTTGCTGTTTCAATTTAGTAATTTTGAATTTCCTAACTTGGCAATTTAGCTTGACGCGACAAATTGACAAATTCAAATTATTATCTATGATTTCCAACAAATCAAAGAAAATATGTAGTCTGATTTGGATTCCGAGGATGACATAGTTCAACTATCTTTTACACCATGTTGAAGACTGAATTTTATTATTTATTGTTGATGTTTCACGAAATATAAATTTTCTTTTACCATAACCTCAATTTCTTGTTTGACATTTTTTTAACTAGGATTTGCTTATACTGTGAATATTGATTATGGATTTGTGTGTACAATCTGCACCAACATATTAAAAATGACACTGACAGCACGGATGTCGTTGAAAACGACTATAGAAAGAAAGTGATTTCGACAGAAATGCAGCAAATTGGCAATAAGAAAGTTATTCATCGTCGAACTAGAGAAATAATTTTTAATACGTTTGATTAAGTATATGAAAATAACTTTTCGTTTTGAAGCACTGACAAAAATTGGTTTCCTTAGAATTTGTTTTTTCAACCTATTTAGCGAAAATTTAAATTTACCTAGACATTCCTTTTTACGGCGTTTATGAGAAATTTGACACTGACAATACATTTTTGTGACATTTCTCAGTCTTTTGTTTCCGCCACCAAATATGAAAATACCTCTAGTACTTATATTAATGTATCGTGTGTTCCACAAAAAACTCACTCGCAGCAAGCCATGACAAAAGTAAAGTATGTCTTAGTACTATGGCGGCCAAAAAATTTCGGCCGTCATTTTTCCGTCATTTCAAAAAAATCGGTGTAGTCCATTCCTTATTGTCATTATGATTGATGTTTTTACTTGTCACTTTTGAAAGTCAAGCAAAATGCCATCGGTATCAAATTTTAATAAAATCAAAATAGTAACTCTTGCACAAAGAGGAATGTCCCAAGCTCAGATTTCGATGGACCTTCGTATACCTAAAAGTACAATTTCGTCCATTCTTCAGAAATGGAGACAAAATGGAATGGAACTATTGAAAGACGCCAAGGCTCAGGGAGGCCTAGCACATTTACTGCAGAAGAAGATAATATGCTTCTCAATAGATTACGCAATAGCCCTTTTATGACGGCTGTTGAAGGGGTAAATACAAGCAAATACAACGGAAAGGAGCGGTCGATTTTCGGCAAACATATGGGCATGGATTTTAGTAGATAGACCTGGGCTAATGTTGTCTCTAGAAGATCGGCTCAACAGTGATGTTTATGTTAGGATTCTTGAAGACGTGATGATGCCTTTAGTTTCAAGAATTTTTCCGAATTTTAACTTCATATTTCAACAAGACAATTGTTCAATGCATTCAGCACATAGGGTAGCAGAATGGTAGCATAAACGTTCTTGACTGGCCAAGTCGCAGTCCAGATTTTTGGTTCGTAATTTGCAACAACGACAAGTAATTCGGAATAGGGCAGAACTTTTAACTGCGATTACTAATGCATGGCAATCATTACATAGGAATTATCACAGAGATTTATGCCTCTCCATCTCGCGTCGTGTAAGACGAGTTATTGACGCCAATGGAGCAATGACCAAGTATTGATTTTAAACTTCATTCATTTTATCTTTTGATTTAGCTAAGTACTTAAACAAAAATAAATGTTTCATTTCCTTGTCTTTGCCTTAATGTTTTTCGTTTGATTTTTTAAAAAATACGGCATACTCGTGTAATTTCCACGGTTCTCTGTTTGGTACTTTAATCCAAAAATAGCCGCAAGTCTGCCTCTAGTCTCTAGTGCCACTAGCGACTAGCGGTCGTGTGGTAATTGTGTAAGAGTGGAACTTGTCCTTTGTATTCACAAAATTTGAACTGATGGACTGAATGACAGATTGTCAAAATGACAATAACGATAACAAAGCGAGGTTATTGGTGCTTAAGGGTAGTTTACACTTCATGTCAGGGCCTTGAAAGTGACGGACGAAATTTTTTGGCCGCAATAGTACCAGATGTGAAATGAACTACTAAAGTAAATTTATAGGTTATCTGTCACTCACAATATGATGAAAATTTGTAAGTAACAAATGAACTACTTCCAGTGATTCTAAAATCGACATGACCAGTCTATCTATCTCTATAGTCATGGCTTACTGCGAGTGAGTTTTTATTGGAACACACGATATTATTAATGTGTTTGATGATGATAGCAAATGAGAATGATTAATAAGGTATTTAACACAACTGACAACTGAAAGCACAACGGCACAACACAAACCGATTTTTGGATTAGATAGAGATAACCAACCAATTATTAACACACTAGAAACTAGATTTTGTCTTTTACATGCGAAGCACTACTTTCCAGTAAAATAGCCAAGTTTTTAAGGTCATTTAAAAATTTAATATTTCAAGTAAAAGTAACAATTTTAAACACATTTTAAGAATATGTATAGATTCTTAAAGAAATTCTTAATAAAATTATTCTTCTCCATCTCCTCGTGAACCAGGGCGATCCTACTCAGATGAGTGCTCGGTAATTGTAGCCTGGGTGTTGGGATGCTCTCTGTGTAATGGTTGTTGTGTTGTGATTGTGTTTTGTGTATCATTTTCTTTTTGGCAGGGCTTTTAATTCGGCGTCAAGCCTGTTAGCCGTCAACAATAATAATAATAATAATAATAAATAGATGGGTTTTCCCTTCTTCTGGAAATAATTCCATGTTTTTAGGGCATCCATTTATGCAATAAAAAATTAATTATTTATTATCCTATTACAAGAGTAAAAACATCTCCATGTTTATAAATTCCTTTAATTGATTCATTATTAATTAACAAGAAAAAGGATTAATATCCAAACGGTATTGTATCAAAGTTTTCTAGAATAATTCTTTTGTCATAAACAAAAAAAATTCTTTAATTTCTATTTTATTTAAAAGTTCTTTAGTTTTAGTATCTCTGGTAATTCGATTATATTGTGTACAGATTTTATTGTCTTTGTTCGTTTTTGACTCTAGGCCAGCTCTGCTGGACTTTTCTAAAATATTATTTATACTATCGGAATTAATCTTTTTGGACGTTTCATAGTTTAATGTAAATTCTTTTATTTTACAAACAACTTTACCTGTATTAGTCTTATAACAATAACTCTTTGGACCTGTTGATACCCAGTCAACAATCCATACGTCCTTACCTAATTCATCGGTCCAATCTCCCAATAGACATCCTGTTTTGACAGTGTTTTTCCCGTTATCTATATATACAATGCTATCTGTATCATAATATACTACACTTTCTTCTAATTTGTCTAACATTTCGTACAATCTTAGCCTTGCATTGGCAGTTGTAAAAGCAGCTATATTGGTATTGAAATCATTTTCTACATAGCAATTTTTATACTTGTAATCAATCTGTAACATATTTTCGTTTAATTCACTGATATGTATATTATCAAGTCTGTCGTCTAATAAAATTTCATAAAATCTCTTAATATCCGTAACATATTCTGTTGCGCCCATATTTTGTCTCTGACCAAATTTACCCCATAAGGAATTTAAGCAAATTTTTGCAACAGCTCTCTTTCCAGGATTATTTTCTATTTTACCCAATTCAATACCTAAATTTTCTTTTACAGCTTTTCTATATTCTTCTTCTGATTCAAAATCATTTCTCCATTCACTTGTCTCTAACTTTATTTTCATAAATGCTTTTACATATCTTTTAAACAAATAACTCGATTTTTTTTCAAAATGCCAAACTTCATCAATAGTTACAAATTTATGTTGAAACCGGTGCGATGATTTCACGATCGTAGATAAAATGTTGTAAGATATACGTGTAAAAAGTTCTTTGTTGCACTCACATCCTTTAAAATACTCCCTCGTACCTCGGTCGTATTTTAAACCCGTTCGTGCAATAAAGGAAAACTTTTTACACTTATATCTTAAATAACTATGATTCAACTAGTGGGATAATGAAAAATACAATCTTAAATCAATCACATTTTATTTATTTATATTAACATTAACATTTATATTAATAGACAAAAAATTCTTCCACATGTATTTTTTTCAATACTGCAGCTTTCTTGGCCTTGTATCCTCTCGACTCACTCTTCAGATAGCTAAAGAATAAAATGTATGCCAAGTAACCTCTAGGAAATATGCTTTAAAATAAGGAAACCGCATTGGCAAATTATGATAAACAGAGTGTATTTTTAAAATGTGCCGAAATTTTACCTACGAAGTTGTGGGACAACGTAGAAAACTAAAAGTAATTAAAAAAAATTGTAGCTCAAAAAATAAATGTCATTTTATTTTTTTACGTAGAACTTTTTAAATATTTTTTCCGAGTTCTACATGAAGGCAGTAACTCGTGGTTAAAATTGGGTCACGCATTTCAATAACACCCTGTATAATTACATTTTTTTTACATATTGTTAAACTAACACACATACAAAAATAAATCATATAGCCAAAATAAGTATTTTATTTAATTTGGCCAAGATGTTTCCAATTTAGACACCGGTTGTTGTTCTGATCCAATCCCTGTAGTACGCCGTCCTCGAATATCCCGAGGGATAACCGCTCTCGCACCCTCTACTGCTGACAAAACTGACAACCCCCACATGTACAGCGTTACTGCCAGATCCCGTCACCAGCGGACCTCCACTGTCCCCCTAAAAAAAAAAAAATCAACATGAAAAAACCCTCCAGAGGAAAACTCACATTGCAAGTGCTTTTACTAGCACCGGTGGCACACACCACCCCCGAACCCAAGCTTCCGTAATAATTTGAGCATTGAGTGTTAGTAATCGAGCTGAGAGTGACATAATTGAGGGTGTTGGTGACCCCAGACGCGGCTAGAAATGACAGTTTAGCAAGTGTCTCAACTACAAGGGTGCCTCTTACAGTCGCTTGTTTTTCCCCAACCGCTCACGGTGACAGAAACCCCGGAACCCAGAGTGCTGCTCGCAAGAGTGATGGGTTGGACGTAAGCTGCAAGAAAATCTTGTTAAACCGGTTCAGGTGTATTTTTTGAAGTGGTACTGTTGAAAGTGATGGGCGAGGTCAACTGGATCAAGGCGACGTCGTTGGCTAGGGTCGAAGGGTTGTAAGAGGGATGAATCACGGCTCTCGTGGTGGTGACGGTGGTGCTGCCGGAGTCTGGCGTGAGGGTGTTGGTGCCCAGATAAATAGTGAAGGAAGTGGCTCTGCAAACAAGATCGTGTCACACGAGTAGAGTTATTTGTGATGGTTACCCTCTAGCGCAATGGGCAGCGGTCAGAATCCACTGGTTGCTGATGATGGAGCCTCCGCAGAACGACTGGCCTGAAGAAGTGGTGAAGATGACGGCTGCTTGCCAGGGGAATTGTCCTTTTGATGCTGGGGAACCGTTGATGATTCTACCGCTCGTCGCGTTGAAAGGAGTGATTTTCTGGAAGTTTTAGATCAGGACTGTGTGATCAGTGGTGACTCTTGGGTGGGTTACCTCGTCCAGGGGAAAAGCCCATATTTGTGTCACGCACAACAAGAAAAAAGCCAACAGATTCATCTTCTCGGGAGGGTAACTGCTGAATGTCCCAGTACGTTTATCAAATATATAAGAAATACGTTATCTCTGATTTATGATGAAGTATTATTTTATTAATTTAGTATCGATCGATCATTTTGGATTTTTTTGTCTGATGACCTCGGTTGAAATGTTTCTATCTCTTACTGGATTATTGGATTAGCGATGTTGTAAATAAATCTGATTTGGTTTTAACCTCATTCCCGAGAAGCTTATTTTTAACTTTTTTTTAAATAAATCTTTGTTTTTTTATTACATATTTAAAAAGTTTCTGTCGATAAATACTTCTTCATAATATAATTTTTTTAGAATTATTTTTGAAAAACCATTCCGTTTTAGAAAAATCATACGTTTGATAATTATTATTTTTATATTTGAAATTATCAGGTGATTGATAACGAATCTAAACCGGATACCTAATACAAAAGGATTCAGTTAAGAGAAAATACATAAACAAAAAATAATTCTATTTACTTCATTACTCAGCTTTTATTGTTGTACCTGTACAATTTTCCTTCTTCTTTTCTACTTCTGTTTTTCTGATACAGCTAATTGCTTTTTCTTGTTAATCTTTGGGTTAATTTGTTCTTATTTCTTGTATTATACATGGTATAAATTATTTTTTGTTGTTTTTTTGGTTGTAATTTTTCATAAATCCTTTTAGACCAAATTTCTCAACTTACATCAATATGCAAAAAATAGTGTGTACCAACACGTTATGAAAGTCTCTTTTTTTCACTTATTTGCTTGATTAACTCGGGCTACGCCTTCGTTAATCAATCAGCAAATTTGTGAAAAAAAGTATGACTTTCATAACTAGTTGTACAAATAACTATTTCAGTATCAATATCAAGTTTGGACCAGAATGAGCAAAATAGTTACATATTTTTATATTAAGTGTGTGAAGTGAATGTTTTTTGTGCAGGAAAAGGTCTTTTATGACGCATATTTACTGCAATGTCACTCCTGTATTTTTCGTTATCTCTACGTTACTCAGTATGACGCAAGTTTGAAATGAAGGGAGAATCCAAGAAGAAAAGGAACCAAAAATATGAAAACGTTTTCATGCATTAAAATAAAAAAGACAAGTTTAAACTGAACCTTTGTTTTCCGTTTTATTATCAATTTTCTAGACAAAACACATGACGATGAATCTTGCACCCTTAGATTCCTCTTTTCAAAGCGCTTCCTTTGATGTGAAAGAATATCAATGTCTATAAACTGTTTGAAGAATTTGCGAAGCATTTACTCCTGCGCAAACCTGTAATAGGTTATCAATCACTCTATCTGTTTCCATAATCAATAGATATCGCTTAAAGCGTAGATTATTTGGAGCATGTTGACAGCTAACCTAAAATTTAAAGCCAAAAATTTTTTTTTCTTTGCAATCCAAAAATAGAACAACATAACGATTCCTACTCTCGAAGCAAATATCTAAGGGCACCTTTTGCTGAAAACAAACATGGTCACTTATGTCGCGGTTAAACATAAACAAATGTCATTCGTGTCAAACGGCGGGAAATTCAAACTTTTCACTGTTCTAAACGGTTTAATTTTTCCAACGCCTACTCAGCCCAGGATCTCGTTTGAACGCGCGATATAAGTATACGAGTATACGATGGTACCTCTAAAAAGTAGACGACACATCACACAACTGTGTTCGACTGATAATTATGTCATATAACCTTCATGCCTTGTTATCAGTCGAACACAGTTGTGTGATGTGTCATCTAATTTTTAGAAGTAATTAAATACACAAAAATAAATCTCAGAAACGTCCCAGATCAAAATTCACCATCACTTTGACATTAAATTTATTTTTGTATAGTTACAAAAGTATAGGTAAGTAATTAATTTTTTAAACTACAACATCTTCCCTAGTTTGAAATACCGGTCTTGCCCTCAATCCAGTCTCTGTAATAGTAAGTTCTGGCAAATCCTGCAGGCTTTCCACTCTCGCATCCATCGCTGTGTCCAAAACTGACAACACCCACGAGGACGGGATCTCCGGAAGCGTCAAACACTAAAGGTCCACCACTGTCACCCTACAAGGACAGCTCTAGCTCATTTATACTAAATATCGAGAGCGTACCTCGCAAGTACTGTGCACCACATCTCCTTGTCCTTGAGCGCAAACCACCCCATCTCCTATAGATCCAAACACCTCTCTGCAATCGTTGTCTGGAATCGTGACAAGATGTACATAGTTCAAGTCGTTGCTGGCTCCGTCACCTCCTGAAAATAGCGATTTGAAAATGTTTGCACTTTTGGAGTAGGTAGATTTAGTACCGTCGCTGGTTAGACCCCATCCGCTCACTGTGACAGTAGAACCATCATCCAGTGGACTAGAAGGGAGAGCGATTGGTTGGATATTGTCTAAAAACAATATTATCAACTAGAATTAACGATTTGGATGTCAATTACCATTGACTGTGACGGTTTGCTTTAGAGGTATCAGAGCAATATCATTAGCTAATGAAAGAGAGCTATAATTTTCATGTTGGATGTACTCGGTCGCTGTCAAGACAACTCTGTCAGGGTCAGTTCCGGTGAGTGTGGTGGATCCCAAAGTAATCGTGAATGATGTGGCTCTACAAAAGAATATTTTTGTTTTGTTTGGTTTAGAAACGCACTCACCCTTGTACACAGTGTCCAGCTGTCAGTATCCATCCGCTGTCGATTAGGGCACCACCACACAAGTTAGTGACTCCAGATTGGGCGACAAATATCGCCACTTGCCACGGAAATTGACCTTTAGCTGCTTTGTCACCATTGATGATGCGTGGACCTTGAAACAATTACACTAGTACCTAATGCTAGTACTTTTGGAAAAACTGCATACCGAGATCTTTGAACGGTACCAAATTTCTGACACTGCTACTCTAGAATCATAAATGAGTTTTTGAACTGAGAGTTTTGGTACTTTACCTCGAGGGGCAAGGCCCAAATTGAGACAACACAAAGAAAGATAACACCAAAACGTTGCATCTTTGCTACTAGATTTCGAAACCATACGGTAGTCTTTTATAGCGAATTGTTTATCCTTATCAAATCAAGTGTTCCTGTTATTGCATTTAGTTAAATATTATCTTTATTGTTTCTATGCTGACACCACACTTTCGTACAAAGGACATAATATTAGATATACAACTTTGTTTGGATCCACTCTATGTAGAACGATGTTCTTGCATATCCACTGCTGCCGCCGCAAGATCTGAGCCAGCTTGCAATACCGATGTGAACAAAACTAGAAGTGGAGTTGTCATGGAGAACTAGAGCTCCACCACCATCACCCTGAAAAAGTCTTTAGTCTATGTGAAACAACCTCAAAAATTTGACTTACCGAGCAAAGAGCTGCATTTGTACAAAGCATTCTATCTGTCACAATAGAATTCTCACACGCCGAGTTATCATATGTAGACACAGTAGCGTATCGTAGTTTGGCAGTTGGAGAAAAAGAAAGACCTAAAAGTTTGTTAAACGTGGCCAAAACTGAAAAAAGAAACTCACGGCCCAAAGTATCTCCCCATCCGCTTATGACAGCATCCATGCCACCAGGGATAAAGTCAGCACTTAAAGCGATAGGTTGGACGTAATCTGGAAAGAAACGTTGTGACAAAATCAAAGTCGCAGATGTGACAGTACCATTGAAGTCTAAAGATGTTGGCAGTTGGACAGCTCCAACGTCATTGTCATAAGCCCAAGGGTCCCACTCTTCGTGCAGTACCCAATAGGTCGCATGTTGTTCTATTTGGTTAGGATCATCACCTCCTGAACTGAGAGTACCTAACAGTACTCGTATACGAAACTGTGCCCTAGATGCAAAACTTGTACTATCTACAGCTCTGATACACACTTTTACCCATCAAGACAACCCGCTGATGTCAGTACCCACTGTTCGCTGATAACGGCACCTCCACAGAAATGCATCTGGTCTGCTTTGGGGATGTAGAGAGCCGCTTGCCAAGGAAATTGACCCTCAGAAGCCGGCGATCCACCATAAATGCGAGGAGACAACTAAATTTTTGTGAAGATAGCAAGTACGTACAGTACTCACCTGCCAAGATGGCACAAAGCAGAAGCATAAGAAATAAGGCAGAGAGAGAGATTTGGCCACCATTTTAGAAATAAATTTGGCTCAAACTAAACTGGAATTGTTTTCGGTACTGATTCTTAATTTATCAGATATTGAATGTCGTAAGTGATTTATCAAATATGATACAATTGTTATGTACAAAACTTACGTTGATTTCTTTTCGTATCCGTTGCGCTATAGTTGTAATTTACTAGTTGTTACAGAAACTTTTCAATGCTGTCTTTTCCATAGAAAAGTACCAGATAAAAGGTACTTATCTTGATTACTCTAGAATCTGTACTTGAAAAATCAGTTAGTTTAATTGAGATTTGAACTAAAATATTTCAACTTTTTCCTTGTTTCAAAATGTAACAAAATTATCTTCTGAAGTACTTTGATAAGTACCTAATGGGTGACTATATTTTTACTGGGAAATAATAGTTGACTAGAATCATGTGGGCAACTGCCGAAGGAGACGATTTAGTACTAGAACAATTTTAGAGATAAGCGGAAGATAGTACTGCTTCTTGACACCTTGATAAATCTACAAAAGAAATTGTGAAAGCAGCGTCTGATTTGTAGTTTTTAGTGACTGTCACAAAACTGTGATTTGTCACAAATCGATAAGCTGATAAGTCGTTCCGTTATTAACTGATAAAAAATCATTTGCTAAAGACAACCAAAAAATGGAGCTTCATCTTCTAATTGTCTCGCTCATGGTCTGCTCTACTTTAGGTAAATCTACGTGTTCTGTGTTCTAATGTAATTTCCACAATAATTTGAAAGGAGTACCAATTCGTGGGCGAATTTTTGGTGGCAACCCTGCTTCACCCGGTCAATTCCCCTACATCGTTGCTCTAAACAACGTCGATCAATTCTGCGACGGTTCCATCATCAACAAGAACTGGATCCTGACAGCGGCCCACTGTCTACCCGACATAACATCAAACACTTCAGTACTGGTGGGTACCAACATTGAACACTCCGGTGGTACCACCTACTCCATCTCCAAAGCGATTGCACACGAAGATTATGACTCAAATACCACTCAAAATGACTTGGGTTTGATTCAAATCGACGGCGAGTTTGAATTTAGCGACACAGTTCAAGCCATAGAGTTCGGCGATCCAGAAGAGAACGCAAGTTGTGTTGCTGTCGGTTGGGGTGCGACTGAACACGTTTCCTTTCCGGAAGAATTGCAGTTTGTAGAATTGAGAGCGTTGAGTTTGGAGGAGTGTCAAGGACGTGTAGGGGATTTGGATCCGTTCTATTTGGGACCAGAGCAAGTGTGCGCCTTGGGGCCGGAAGGCAAAGGAGTGTGTTTTGGAGATTCGGGGGGGCCTCTGGTTTGTGGGGGGAAGTTGGCGGGGGTCGTTTCTTATTCGGTTTCTGTCTGTGCTCAGGGATATCCTGACGTTTATACAAGACCCTCGTTTTACGTCGACTGGATCAACAGAAATGTGCAAAATAAATAAATTGTTGTAAAATAATTATTTGATAATATGAAAGCAAATAAAAATTAGTGTCTAGTGTTATTTTGAGTTTTTTTAAATGTCAAAAAATGAAATTATACTCAAACGAAAACTGTCTTATCAGGTTAAAAACACAAAGATACTTATTTCGTTGGTAGCGAAATTTTTGTTTCATTTTTAATTTAATTTATGAAAAAGTAACAATACACATGGGATTAGCCTGCTGTGTCGTCATTCTAAAGTGTTGGTGTTGTCATTTTCTCTTTTTGCATTTTAGAATGGTGGTGAGCCGTGTCCTAGTGGACATGTACAGTCGATGGACAAATAAAACTGGGACAAAAATGACAATCACATAAGTCAAAATTTACAAATTTGCATCGTTTAATTACGGCTTTATCACAAATAGGTTAACTTTGGTATGACATATTATGTAGAAACTAACAAATATACTGACAATTCAATGGTCTGATTTACATAGATTAAATTTTAAGTGTCCCAGTTTTATTTGTCCACCGACCGTACATATGTTTCACGTGGACACCTCTCAGGAACCTCAATAAAGTTTTTCTTCTAAAACGGTATTACAGAAAAAAAATCTTTTCAAAAATTATCAAATTAACCCCTATTGCCATTTAAAAAAATTCAAGTTATCCTTGTATCTCGAAAACAAATGAAGGTATAAAACTGAAAAAATTGGAAAGAATAGAATTTAAATGCTCTTAACTCCTTACCAAATCTCAAGGGTTTCCGAGAAACCATTCTCGAGATATTGAACTGTTGCCATACTTTGTAGCGATCCTGTATATAAGATATAAGCAGACCGATAATCGGCGAGGTCTTTGTGCCCAAACCCAAAGCCACATCGTAGCGAAAAGAATATCATTTCTGAGATCGTACAGTCGCGAGCAATAAATTTTGGTCGTCAAGGTCATTTTTTGACGCAATCGAAAATGCTCCATTGTAAAACAGTCGTAAATATCATAACCTATCATCATGTTCTATGACATTAATTGTCACTTTTTTTCTCATTTTTTTGACACTTTGTTGACATGAGCATAATTAGGCAGGGATTTTTTTTTAATCTGTGACAATCTAACCAAATTTTGAAATGACATTGACGACCAAAATTTATTGCTCGCGACAGTACATTAAATATTTATGATTTGATAAACCTTGGGCATTCGCCTACACCGACGAAACATTAGTATTTAGCAAAGGTTCTGAAAAACAAACGTTGCAAGATGGTTCATCGAAAAGTCTGCACAACAAAGGAAAAAGTTCTTGTAAAATATACAATGTAATAGTGCGGGAACAAAAGAAGGGTTTATTGACGATGCTAGTCTTATATACAGGGTGTTTCTGAAATACGTGTGTTAATTTTAACCAGTGAAAGAACTCACCAATTTATGAAACTTTTCTCTATCTTATAAAATATTGTGGTAAAAACGAGGAAGTGCTGAACGTATGGACTGAAGTCTATATTAAAGTTCACTACTGAGAAATAGTATATTAAAACATGAGCTTTATAATAGTAGTTTATTTGACGAGTTTGTGTGTAAATTGGGTCTTTTTGGCACGCGTGGGCCATTTTAAAACGCGAGTGAAACAAGCGTTTTAAAGATCCACGAGTGCCAAAAAAGGCCCAATTTACACACGAATGAGTTGAATACAACGTTTTTTTGTTCGACGAGCCCCTTAAAGGCTCCAAATCGCTTAAAACCTTTAAAATTAGCTTGACGTTTCGTTTTGACAAGTTGTGACATTTATCAAAATCCGTTCACATAGGAGAAAATTCTCAAAATCTGACAGTGTCGAACAAAAAAATAATTTTCAGTCATTTATAGTCACTCGGTACTTTCATTAAGAACTGTCTTTTCATACCAAAATTTAATTTTTTATTAAGAACAACTCTATTTTGGAAATTTTCTAATTATGTTAATTCAATTGATTCTTCTTTAGAAAGAATACTTAATTTACGTTTAACTGATTTACAATGGTGTCAGTCCACTTTACCGACTAGATTTGGTGAACTGGGAATTCGCCGTATTTCCGATATTTGCCTCTTTGCTTTCCTATCTTCAATTCATGGTGTTAAAAAGCTTGTTTTTCTATTATTAAATTCAAAGGATAATGAGCTTATTATTCATCATTATGATGAAACTTCAACAGTCTGAGATGTAGAAAATGAGAACAAAAGACCAACAATCCCACAATTTCAAAAGAATTGGGATATCAATATCAAACGAATAATTGCCAAAGACTTAATTTTTAATTCACCTAGAGACTTGGCTCGTTTTAAGGCTCTGCAATGCAGAGAATCAGGATCTTGGTTACATGCAATTCCTCCTCCTAATATTGGTACTCTTTAAGATAACATTTCCTTCTAAGTTTGTATTGCTTAAATATTGGGTTGTAATCTTTGTACAACTCATATTTGCAAATGCAATGCGAAAGTTGACGAAGTTGGCATCCACGGTTGTTTAAAAAGCAGTGGTAGATTTTCCAGACACACTGAAATTAATTCTATTATCAACCCATCTTTGACTTCTATTCATGTGAATTCAACTTTATAACCAAACGGACTGTCTCGGGATGATGGAAAACGCCCATACGGGTTGACTTTAGTACCATGGATCAAAGGTCAACCTTTAGTTTGGGACGTTACTATTGTAGATACACTTGCAGACGATTACGTTTTGAAAACTTCTGAAGATTCAGGTTTTGCCGCTGAGATGTCTTGCAAACGCAAACATAGCAAATATAGTTCAATCATTTCGTCAAATTACATATTTAAAGATTTAGCATTTGAAACCTTAGGCCCTTGGTGCAAAGAAGCCATCGAATTCGTTAATGTCATCGGAAACCGACTTATTGCGGAATCAGGCGATTTAAAATCAAAGAAATTTCTTTTCGAGAGGATTTCCCTTGCCATTCAACGTGGAAACGCTGCAAGCATTCGGGGCACTTTTCCAGATTCCACATTATTATCAGAAATTTTTGTATTGTAAAACTAATATGTTAAGTATTAAAGAAAACTGTCTTATCAGGTTTTTCGATAAATTACTAACTGGTTTCATAGCCTACTACGTTAAAACACAAAGATAATTATTTCGTTTTGTTGTTGGTTCTTGGGTGGAACCTAATGGTATCGAGATTTGTATTTTATTTTCAATCTTTTTTTTAACGGAAAAATTTTAAAGTACTTATATAAAAAGTTGTTTGTTACTAATATCTTGAAATAACCACGTGTATCAGTTCCGGAAGATGCAAGTCCAAATTTAATAAAAGTGAACAAGTATGCGGCAGAGATAAAATATAAACGATAACAAATTACCTTTTCACCTTTTGTCTAGAATACTTAATGTGGTTTTTTACATGGACTATAAGTCAAGTTTAGATTAGCAAGAAATAAGTAGATAAAAAATTTGTGAATCTCTGCAACATTAGTGTTCATAAAGTCGAAATAATGATGCAAAATAAAAAATTTCTAGACTTAGAATGAATTCTTTTTACAATTACGCCAAAAGATAAAATAGTAGTTTTTTCACGATCGGGAGTAGAAATCAACTTTTCGGATGTCAACATCGTGACAGAAGTAGAGCATTTTCTCCCTAGGGAGCAAATATTTGCAAATATTTGCTCCCTAGGGAGTTTTCATTTTTTTGACAGTTGTGACAAAAATCTAATGGGAGTTTTCATTTTTTTTGACTGTTGTGACAAAAATCTAATTGTGTTGTCAAGGCAACTACTAATTCCATTAAATTCATCGAAAGATGACAACTCATTTGTCATCATTTTTTTATTCTTAAAATTTGAGATTTTTGTGCTGTTTCTACTCCCTACCGTGAAAAAAATAGTATATATACTTCTGGAGAGAATGCTCATTTTTCCCTCGGTGCTTTGTACAAACTGCACCTTAGGAAAAATCATGCATTTCTCTCCCTCAATATATAATATACTATTATTTGACGAGTTTACTTGTAAATTGGGCCTTTTTTGGCACGAGTGGGCCATTTTAAAACGCGAGCGAAACGAGCGTTTTAAAGACCCACGAGTCACAAAAAAGGCCCAATTTACACACGAACGAGTTGAATACAACGTTTTTTTGTTAGACGAGCTCCTTAAAGGCCCCAAATCGCTTAAAACCTTTAAAATTAGCTTGACGTTTCGTTTTGACAAGTTGTGACATTTATCAAAATCCGTTCACATAGGAGAAAATTCTCAAATTCTGACAGTGTCGAACAAAAAACAAATTAAAAGAATATTAAATATAAAAAAAGGGAAAAATATTGCTACAGCATTTTCTGTTCTTTGAAATGATTATCACTTCAAGTTTTAAAATCCTGTTTACTCGTATTGGCAGTAAACATAAGATAATTTTTCAAACTAAAATCGTAATCTATCCAAAATTATCAGAATTTTTGTATTTTTATCTGTATATAAGCAGGTAGATGTCAATGCGAATAGCACAGTCCCAGTTGAAGAGCAAAATGTACAAGTTGACAATATTTTTGTTTACTCTATCTGTGTCTAATCTGGTACTATCAGTACCGGCCGTTACCCACAATGTGAGGGTAATCGGTGGAAACACTGCGCAACCGGGGCAATTTCCTTTCGCTGTTTCCATCATGATGCCGTCATTTGGCCAGAACTGGTGTGGTGGTACCATCATCAGCAAGAACTCGATCCTCACAGCAGCCCAGTGTATGAAGTGAGTGTGAAATTTTTCTTAACTACAAATTTTCTAGCACTACGCTTTTGCAGTAACCTGTTCCCGGAAGATGTGGTCGTAGTCGCGGGCACCGTCGACCTCAGAATAGGTGGTACCGTGTACAACATATCCCAAGTAACTATCCATCCTACGTTCAACGAAACCAACCTCATCGACGACATCGCCGTAGTAAAAGTCGACGGCGAATTTGAAATTAGTGAGAGTGTGCAAATCGCCGAAATCGGAGAGGTTGTAGACAATGACACTTGTACGGTGTCGGGATGGGGCGCTACTGAAAACATCAACGCACCTGCGTCTCTTATGTTCGCAAATCTGCGAGCTTTGTCAGTTGAAGAGTGTGACAAATTGGCTGAAGATGGGGATTATGATATAGAAAGAGGACCTGGACAAGTCTGCGGATTTGGAGGTAGAGGAAATGGAGTTTGTTATGGAGATGCGGGGGATTCGTTAACTTCTAAAGGAAAATTTGTGGGGATTGCTTCTTACGCAGTGGCTCAATGTGCAGTAGGATGGCCAGATCTTTACACTCGTGTTGCCTATTACAAGGACTGGATCAATACAATTATTTAAATATTTAAGTAGGTTCTACAAAATATTTGTTCTATCTAGTTTTATTAATAAACCAAAGAATATCGTGAAGCCTTAGTGGTTTTAATATCACGCCGTAACCGATCATATTGATCAATACAGGGTGTTATTGAAAGTTGTACATATATTTTAACCACGAGCTACTGGCTTCATGTAGAACTCGGAAAAAATATCTAAAAAATTCTGTGTCAAAAAATAAAATCACATTTATTTTTTGAGCTACAATTTTTTAAAATTGCTTTTAGTTTTCTACGTTGTCCTACAACCTCGTAGGTAAAATTTCGGCACATTTTAAAAATACACCCTGTATATCATGTTCTATAAAATACACGCCAATGCGAAGTAACCTATAGGAAATATGCTTTGAAACAAGGAAACCGCATTGGTGTACGTTTTATAAAATATGATATACAGGGTGTATTTTTAAAATGTGCCGAAATTTTACCTACGAGGTTGTTTGACAACGTAAAAGTCTAAAAGCAATTAAAAAAAATTGTAGCTCAAAAAATAAGTCATTTTATTTTGTAGATATTTTTTCCGAGTTCTACATGAAGCCAGTAGCTCGTGGTTAAAATACCTGTACAACTTTCAATAACACCCTGTATAATAAACCAGGTGGCAGTACTATTTTAATCTAATTTTCAAAAAGCACTGATAGTACTGTAGTTTCAATTTGGTTGTAGGTCGTAAAATTTTATGATACTTTAAGTTAAAGATCTTGCGGGGCTTATAAATCCTAGTTTACCACTAGCAGGTAATATTTTAAGCAGGGTTGTATTGTACATTTTGTATATTTGCATTGTTCGGCAAACGGCACGCGCCGCTTTCCAACCTTTTCAAACTCAACCATTGTGCCCGTTAATCGCTCATAATATCCAATAAAATTTTACGACCTACAACCAAATTGAAACTACAATACCACTACAATTCGAACTAGAGTTTACACTTTACAAAATCTTTGAAGATTTACCGCACATTTGATCGATTTAAGTTAGATAGCTATAACGGTACTGATCGTACGACGCATCAAGAACAAAGCGATAAATTAGAAATCTTTGAGTTTTGTTGTAGAAAGCTATGACAATTTTCCATTGAGTTTTATTTTCATCTTGATATTTCTTTCTTTCTATTCTTCTTGTATATTCTGTCATTTTTGACAGATCATTTTGAACAAAATTAGATACAACGAAATGTCATTTCTGTTCTACTAATTTTATAAATGAGTTCATTCAGAAAGAGTACTGGTGGAGAAGTTTCGGTTGATGAGTAAAGGAGGATAAGATTGGATTGGAGATAAGATGGTGACCCAACTGAGTAACTATAACGACATAATTGCTTCAATCTAAAAATATGTATAGGTTTGTGGTACCAATGACAAAGTCTGCGAAAACATAATAAAATATTAGATTTTGTTGTTAACCGGTTTATCTAAAGAGTGCTTTTTAATAAAATTAGATAATTCGAGATACCTTTTTCCACTTCGTCTACTGCAGTATGATTTCTCAAGGATGATTAGATATCTATAGAAAACACAAACTCGTAACAGTTGTGTTTGGTCTAGTTTCAATAATGACTTCTCTTTCAATCACGCTTTTGCTTTGTGTTTCCTTCACCTCAGGTACTTCTTCAAATTATTTTCAATGAATACTAACAACAAATCTAGCGCATCCATTTCATGGTCGCATATTCGGTGGAAAAACTGCCCAACCTGGCCAGTTCCCATTCTTAGTTTCAATTCAAGTAGAGTCCGATTCAGAAAACGTACACGGTCACTACTGTGGGGCATCAATCATTAACGACCAATGGGTTTTGACAGCAACACACTGCGTCTTGTAAGTAGGTACTGCTTCTATCAATGTTTCCTCTGAAGTTTGTTTCGTAGTGGTTGGACACCAGATGACATATATTTGTTAGCTGGTACGAATCTCTTAGATACCGGTGGTACCGCGTACAACGTATCCAAAATCATAAAACATCAAGATTTCAACACGACCACAATCTGGAACGACATCGCTTTGATCAAAATCGAGGGAAAATTTGAGTTTACAGACGTTGTTAAAACCATCGGAATAGGGGAAGTTTCTGGTGGCCAATCTAGTACTATAGTTGGATGGGGGAGTACCAAAGATGGCGATCCCAACGAGCTGCAGTATACCGAAGTGACAACTTTGACTCCTGATGACTGTGCACGACTAGCTGAAGCCGCACCGTATAATCTGGAACGTGGACCTGGACAAGTCTGTGCGCTGGGTAGTGTAGACGTCGGACCATGCCATGGAGATTCAGGAGGACCTCTGCTATTTAACAATACTGTTGTGGGGATGGTTTCATACGCGCTAGATCCAGCATGTGCCAAAGGGTATCCAGATATCTACACCAGAGCCGCCTACTACGTTGAGTGGATCGATGAGTCAATCTCTCTTTATTAATTGTTTTTCTCTGTACCGGTACTTCTGATAAAAATAAATCGTGATTTCGATACGAGGCTTTTAATAGAATTTGAACCAAAACACTTCTCAGACATTTATCAAGTAATTACTGTAAAAAAGTACTATCAAGGAACAAGTAAGATAAAAATAGCGAAAGGGCTGGCCAGGCGGAAACGCTTGAACCTTACCACATCATAAATTGACAATGATGTTACAAATCTACAGTGACGAAGTAGCACTTGGATCACCGAGCTTCGCGACGAAAAACTCTTCTTTTCCTGTTTCGAAATTGTCAAGTGATTGTCACAGAATTTCTGAATTGATTTATCTAGGACGATGATGGGGCAGATGGTTTAAAATTGATTTACGGAGAAATCGTCATTTAATCTCAGATATAAACTTTATACCTAGGTACTCATCTAATTTGGGACATTGGAAGATTTTGGAAGCAAACTAAAAACAATTCAGCTGATCATTCTGCCTTACAATCAGTTTAAATTCGTCTATTTTTAGTTCTCATCTAAATATCAACAATGTTGAAGATTATTGTACAGCTTTTGTGGGTTGGTGCTTTGAGTTTAGGTAATTGTTTGAATTATTTTTCAAAATCAATATCAATCAAGTACCAATAGCAAGAAATTTGTTGTGATCGCAGCGCATTATACCAAGTAGGTGTCTTCTGGCAAATTTTCTACCTAAATCAAAAACTTTTCCACAGCGACGACGTCACCGACAGGAGGTACTAACTTGCAAAATAGTGCCGGTACCACTTACACAATAGTCTCTATTGTGGTGTATCAGAACTACATACAATGACACCGTTTACACAAACGACATTGCTTTGGTGCAAATCGAAGGCGAATTTGTTCTGGATGACGCTGGCCAAAAATTTCAGTTGATAATTCGTTAAGATTTCAATTATCTCTTGTCAGTCCTAAAAGTTAGGTTAGTGATTTTGAGAATGTTGAAATCTTGGTAAAGAATTTTATGTGACCTGTTGGTTGTCAGCTATATAGTTAGTGCAATGAAACAATGAGATTTAAAATTCCCGCACCTTTATTTAACGTCAACGGCCGTCAACGGTGAGCACGGAGCATGCGCACGCCGCTTGTTTATAAATCGATCCAAGATCCAACGATCATCGATCAATCAATATTATCCAGAGAGGTTGTTGTCGGTGGTGGGGGCTCTTATTGTCAAGGGGTAATTTCATGCACAACAGACACGATAGAGAAAAAAGTGCAAATCTTTTTTAAGGATAAGCTGAACTGTGATAGGTTAGTTTCTTGGGTTAATCTCTGCAATAATTCTTTGTTCACTCCCTCTACGGTTCACCCTCTTCAATATTCTCAACTGATCTTTTTGTCGGTCGTCTACTGCCTTTTTTTGCGCAGAACACTACCTGTTTCTAAAATCATGTTTACGCATTTGTAGACTTTCTGGGCAAGTTGTTGGTTAAGTGCCTTGAAAGTCAGGAAACTTTTGTTAAAATTCCTCAAAAACTCGAGGTGTCGAATAGGACCAAGCCTTTCTCCATTGCTGAAGAAACACTGGACAATGAAAATTTGTTGTTCTAAAGTGAACATATTGTAATAGCAAATTTTAATAATCAATAATTAATAATGACAATTACCATTTTAATGACATTTATTGAATTAAATTTTCACGTGCTGCCAACTGAAGTGTATTAATCATGGCTATCTCGATTTTTTTTATGTATTTTCGACCGCACGGTAGAAAATGAAATAATCAGTTTGTTTTATTATTTTTGACGTTTCTTTTGGATTCAATTTGCCTTCTACCTCCAGAAATAATTATTATGTAACAAAAATAAAATAATTGTTTTATTATTATTAAGAATTACGAAAACAAGATTTATGACTTCCTGAATATCTTTAAATGGTAATTCGTAGAAAAAATTTGGACAGTTAAAAGATCCTCCACTTGTTTACCTACACCTTCGATCAAATGCGTAACATTGAAATCGTGAAAGAGAATAAAAATTACTCCATAGTTTAGATAATCTGATAGTCTTTTTACCATGTAATAAGTGATGTAGGAATTTTTTTATCTTTTCTGGACGGTATATAAAACAACTGAGTGAAATAATCTGAACTAGTTACGATGTCGTCAAAGCTTCTGGGTCTGTTTCTCACTGTTTGTGCCTCAGGTGGTAGAAATTTAAATGACGATTTTCTCTAAGAAGATGTTTGCAGTTTCAGCACTGCAACTCCACCCCAGTGGCCGAATTTTCGGAGGGGAACCAGCCAAACCTGGCCAGTTCCCATTTGTGGTTTCACTGAACAACAAGGTTGACGGACCCTGGTGCGGTGCTTCCGTCATCGACAAAAAATGGGCCGTTACTGCGGCCCACTGTCTTCAGTAAGTCTCTTCAAGCTCTCTTCACACGCTCGAACTCATGCATTCCAGATTTTTCACAGCCGACTTCTTCTACATATTAGCGGGTACGACTTTGCTGGACGCTGCTGGTACTAATTACACCGTGGTCTCCATAGTGACCCACCCAGACTTCGACGACTCCATCTTGGCCAATGATCTGGCTTTGCTTCAGATTCAGGACGAATTTGTCCTAGACGGTACCACCCAACCGATTGGAATCGGTGATGTTTCAGGCAACGAATCGTGTACTGCTCTAGGATGGGGTAGTACCGCCAATGCAAATGGTAGTAACGAATTGCAGTTCGTTAATCTGACAGCTCTGACAGATGAAGATTGTACGAAATTGGCGCAAGGGGGCAAATTCGTGTTTGAAAGGGGGCCAGGACAGGTTTGCACTTTGGGGGGTGAGGGAGAAGCGGTGTGTTATGGAGATTCTGGGGGTCCATTGGTTTGTGGGGGTGAATTGGTGGGGGTGGTGTCGTACGGGATCACTCCGTGCGCAAAAGGGTTTCCAGATGTGTTCACCCGACTTGCATTTTATCAGGACTGGATCAAGAACGTTGTTAATTCTGAAAGTGTTGTCCACAATTTAATATAAAAAAAAATAATTGACATAAACTAGTATTTTTTATTTGAAAAAATTTACAGACTTGCGTAATTGGCGTAATTAATGCGAGAATAGAAGAAAATTTATGTTGGCATAATAATTAATATTATTATTAATTATTAATAAGCGAAGCGCAGTTCAGATTTGGTAGGCCATGATGTTCGCAACTACGGGCGCCATCTCTTAGCACTCGCCCATACTTCGCACAGATATCTGTTACTCATTTAAAACTTGCGCAGTTACAAATTTATTTATCATTTTATGTGTGTGATTCAGTTTGCTCAGTGGCTCGTTAGCGCGTATGACGCGGTGTAAACAGTATCTGTCGAAGGTAAGAGAAAATTGTGATTGACAGATTTGACAGTTAAAATCATGGGCATCATTGCATGAATCAATTTTTTTTGGATGTGTTAATTCCAGATAATGGTCGATTGGTTAAAATCATGCCCCCGGTGGAGCGGGGAACTCAAAGACATTCTCCTTTCTGAATATAACAACGTCGAACCAATCCCCGACGTGACTTTGCCCCAACTCATTGACGAAAGCTCGAAATTTCCCATAGAGTTCCCAGTTCAGTCTGTGCGATGTTGCCAACTTCAAAGCAAAATCTCAACGAAAACCCTAGAGAAAAACATCAACTCTGTCTACCCAGTAATCCACGAATACGCCCTCTACCTTTGCTCGATTTTTCTTGCTCATCAAGCCAAGTTTGGCCTAAGACGCGACTTTTATAAAAACATGTCACTGGTAGATTTCATCGACAGATTGTTAAGCAAGAGGGCCGTGATGTTCGTGGGTTCAGTTGACCACTACTTGTTGCTCAACGGAAAGAGCGGGAGCGGGAACTGGGAGAATGTGGGAACACCCAACGAGACTCTTCCACTTGTCCTTGACAACTGTTTAAGCTACGACGAAATTAAACTGTCAGCTTTGCTGTCTGTTTCGTCGCACACGTATTTCATCAACGATGGAGACAGAAATAACTGCGGGACGTTTGAAGAGAACCGAGGGAAGGTGGAAGAGAACGGAGTAATTGTGGGTCTGATAGGCCCCCGATTGGAGAAACCTAGAGTGATGGAGTATCGCGAAATAATGAAAACAAAAGGACAAAATACCAGTTTGTACGGTTACGGCAGTTGCGAAGTTCCAAGCGTACAAAGTGAATTCTTGAAGTTTTACGACGACGTGAACGCCACCTATGACCAGTTGTTGGACCAGATGAAATCGAACAACGACAGATACCTGAACTTGGGGCGGGATAGATTCTTCGACAAGTTAATGTACCAAAAGCGAATCGCGTTATCTATAGATACCCTCCTGCTCGAGGCCAACGAAAGAGCCAAAAATGAGAACACGAAGGCGTACGTTCACGTGGTCGGACTGGGGCTCGGTGTGTGGAAGATATCTCTAGAGCAAGACAAGTTCTTCATGGACACCTTCGCCGAACGTTTGGAGTGAGTCGACTTTTACCATTTTCACTCCAAGAATCCTCTCAGATATCTTTCAGGGGTGCTAACGCACATCAGCGATATCCGTTTCGCCTACATTCGGCATAAAATGGCCGGTCGCTACGAAAATGGCGACAGAGTGCAGGGCATCACTCTCCACATGGAGAACAAAAACCCCCAAGACAAGTTGACGGGGTACAACGAAGATAAACTGTTGGTGGTGTCGTATCCTTGGGATGGGAACGCATTGCCCGGAAACGAGTTTTGGGGTGGTAGTTTGAACGGTAGTGGCGACCCTGCTGCCGCGGCTTCCTCACAAGTGGCAGAACTGCACAACTGGCACATCAACAGGAAAGTGAGCGCAAGGAATTTGAGAGTTGCCACCTACAAAGGCGTCGTGACTTTTCAGGAGTACCAACAGCTCCACAAGAATGATTAACGAATGGATTTTCCAATAACAAAGTAAAATAAAAATTGTTTACAAATGTAATATCGTTTTATTTTCGTCACAAAGTTGGTTTTTACAGGTCGGGAGATAAAACCCGAAGCAACTGTTGATTTTGTGACCATCATTTAAAGATAAGGGGACGGCAGATGTCGTACATGAATACTTTTATAACTAACGGCAAGCTAGTAGAGAGGATTTGTGATGTAGTATTGCATAAGAAAATAAAAATACTTATTCTGTTTTTAATTGTTTCATTAAATCACTAACTTTGAACATTCTACGGTATAAGAACTCTGGAAAACTTAAAAAAAATCAATCACCAGTTACATCATTGATTACTTAATTGGCGATGGCTTTTCCTTTTTGCGCATAAGGTCCCGAATAGGGCAAGTCGCCGACCAAAGAACCGGCAGATTCCAGTACGATGACATCTTCATATTGACGTCTCTCAATTTGCGCAACCTTGAACGTGCTCCATGGGAAAACGAGAATCTCGTTTTCGTCGGGAAATGCCGAATGTCCAGCAATTCCACAGGCTGCCATGGGACTCCCTTTGAACGCTATAAGCGTGGCTTGTTCTTCGCCCATGAATTGCACAGCCACCTCTTCATCAACCGAACAAGACAAGAAGTGCACAGGATGGATGTAATCACCTTCTTTGAAGCTCAACTTTTGTTTCCTGAATGACATTCCTCTGTAGTAAATTGATCCGCTGACGCTGGGGTTGTTATCAATACCATGGATCGATCGAGCTAGCAACGCGTACAAACTCTTGTAAGGAAAATTATTCCAATCGTTGTCGTTCTTCAGGGTCTTGCACATGTGGTTGAAGTCCTTGTAAAGTGGTCCTTCCAGCGTGTAAGCAATGAGAGCAATGTGACATTCCTCAGGGAGGGATGAAGTAAGCCGATTTTTTTTCTTCGAGTATTCCGTTTTGGCCATGTTCCACATGCCTCGATAATTAGTATTTCTATTCAACTCGTCTTGAAGTAGTTGACGGATTGTGGAAAAATTGACTGAAACCAGTTGTTTCACATATTTGTAGACGAAGGTGTGGGCGAATCCGTTTGAAGGAACCTTCTGGAAAGAGTCTTCAGAGTCGACGAATCTCTCATCTCTTCTTCTTCTGACGAATGCCATTCTGGTGAAATATTTTTGCGTGTTCCGGTTTAAAATCACTCAATACGACTGGTCGAACGTACGCAGGATGCGAATTTATATCAATCATTCTTATCAGCAACAGACAAATTGATTTCGTCATTGTGGTGATGTATGAGGAAAATTTTTATTCAACATACCAGCAACAAAAGGAAATATGCAAATGGTCAAATGGATTACAAACAGAGAAAAGAAGTATTAACATGCCATAAGTAGGTATTTGACAGATTTTATTTCGTGTGTGTATGTTTTTTTTTTCCAAAAATTTAATAATAAAGACAATTATTACTAATTTATAAATCAACGAAAGAGCCAAGTTTGAAAATCAGATGGAGTGGTTGGGAGGCTGTGCTTGTAGAAGATGTCTCGGAGAAAGATACGTTCTTTGTGGGGTCTTTCTCAAAAACTTTACTGTGCAATGTTTACACCTGTGACCGCAAATCGGCTAAATATTTATCAAAAGTGCGAAATATGTACCAAGAGTTTTAGGTAACTCAAGTCAGCGATTCACGTACAAAATGGCCGGTCGTTAGGAAAATGGCGGTAGAGTGCAGGACATTGCTCTACCCATGGAGAACAAAAATCTTCAAAACAACTCTACCCAATTGGTTAGTCTATCGATTGTTAGAATAATGAAATAAAGTAAAAAGTTGTTTGCAAAGAATAATATATGTAGTTTTTTATTTTCGACATAAAATATAAACGCATCAGTTGGTTTTTCCAGGTCGAGAGATAAAACTAGCAAATGTTGCTTCGTAGTCGTAATTTGCAGATAAGGAGCAGGATCTAAATTTTATTTTTACACCGCAGATGTCGCACATACATATTTCATAATTTACGTGAAGTTTTGTATGATAATATTGCATAAGTACCTACTTAAATAAAAAATGTATTTTAAAATATTATTTAATTTTATTGTACGAGTATGTATAGGTACTTTAACTGTAAAAACTTACACTTGAGAATTCTGTCAAACTGAAAATCCTGAACTCTCCGGTTACGAAATTGTTAATGTTTATTCCCTTATTAGAATATTGCCCGGAATAGGGTAAGTCGCCATCGAAAATACCAACAGATTCCAGGATGATCTTATTTCTTGAACTACTTCTTTTCATTTTCTCAATCTTGAAAGTGCTCCATGGGAAAACAAGAATCTCTGCTTCTTTCGGAAATACCGAATATTCAAGAATCCCACATGCTGCTAGGGGGCTCCCTTTGAACTTTATAAGTGTGGGTTCCGGACCGCACAAGAATGACTCAGCCACGGGTTTATGAATTGAACAGGACAAGAATTGCGTGGGATAGATGATATCACCTGCTTTGAAGCTGGGTTTGTATGGTGTGAATGACATTCCTCTGTAGTAAACTGATTGGTTGATTCTGGGGTTGTTGTGAATATCATGGATGGATCGGGCTAGCAACGCATACAAACTCTTGTAGGGAAATGTTTTCCAATCGTCAACGCTTCTCAGTTGTCTACACTTCCAATTGAAGTCCTCGTAAAGTGCGGTCTTCTCGTTACGTGATTTGTCGTTCTTGTCACATAATCTGTCGAGCGTGTAAGCAATAAGAGCAATGTAACATTCCTCAGGTAGGGATGAAGGAAACAGATTTTTTTTCTCTGCGTAGTTCGTTTCGGCGATGTTCCACTTCTCTCGATAAAGAAAATTTCTGTTCAGTTCGTCTTGAAGTAGTTCGCGGATTTTGGAAAAATTGCACGAAACCAGTTCTTTCACATATTTGTAGATAAACGTGTGACTGTATCCGTCGGAGGGAAGCTTCTGGAATGAGTCTTGAGAATCGCAAAATCTGCCACTTCGTCTTTCTCTGATGAAACTCATTTTGTCGAATATTCTTTGACAAAAAGTATGAATACTACTGGTTGGAGGTACTTCTGGGTGTTCTTATGTAGAAGATGCTTATCAGCACGAGACAAACTTGACGTGGTTGTAGTTTTCATTTATTGCATTAGTAACATAATAAAGTAGAACAAAGAAGAAATGTAAGCTGACAACACTTGCGGGCTAGCAACGCATTTAAACTCTTGTAATGGAAAATTTTCCAGTCATTCGCATTTTTTACCAGTCTTAACTTAGCGTTGAAGTCTTTGTAAACCGGACCGTCCATGGCGTAAGCAATAAGAGCAATGTGGCATTCCCGAGGAAGGGTTGAAGTATACAAAAATCCTTCGTTGGAGTACCTTGCCTTGGCGGTATTCCACATGTTTCCATAAATTGTGTTGGTACACAACTCTTCTTGGAGTAGTTGGAAGGATTTGGGAAAATTTTTTCGAGACCATTTTTTTCACGTGTTTGTAGAAGCTTCTTGAAAGAATCTTTGCAGTCGACGAATCTGTCATCTCTTCTCACCATTTTCTTGTTCTTTTGCAAACACACTCTGTACGACTGATCGGAGGCAAGCAAATACGTATTGATAATAAACTCTTATTAAAAGTTGATACCTAAGCTTATTAGTCCAATCAATAGGGAGTTTTACCTTGCAAAAGGTACAGAAAAGTTTATACTTGGCAGGTATCTTCTATCAGGCACATTATTAATGTTGTTGAGTTTGCGACCTTGGGGGGTTGCCGCTCGCCCCGCCATACTGGAGAATAGGGGTGGAAAATCACATTTTTGCGATTATTTCATTATCCGTGCCAGATACCTCTGTCCAAGTTATTATAGAAAATGTAGAGCATGCAATTCTCTACATTTTTTGTTCTACATGTTTTTTTGACAGATCAATAGTTTCGTAGTTACAGCGTGTAGAAATTGAGAATTTCTTTTATTTTTGTATTTTTTATTCTTTTCCACACCACCACAGAGGTAGAGCAATAGGGTGCGTTTTTTTCTGGATGTGGTGTCCCAGTGGGCATAGTCCACAATGCAGTAGAAATTTACTGTTTTACTCTTTTTGATCTCTTCGTAGCGTAGACGGACCCTAATGATCTGGATCGAACGGTATAGATGAGCTGAATTCATCAGAGTTTATGAACTCGGGAATTCCTCTTGAGAATTTTCCTCTTGTTCCTCAGGGTCATCATCATCATCATCAAGATCATCTGGCGTTTGCCAAAATAGAAATTCATTGATTTCAGCTATTTGTTCGTCTTGATCTTCAGATTCTGGAACGTCTGTGATTATTTCATTATCCGTGCGAGATACGTATATCTAACTACTTACAAAAAATGTAGAACATACTATTCTCTATAATTTTTGTTCTTTACGTTTTTTTTGTCAGATCAATAGTTTCGTAGTTACAGCCTGTAGAAATCGAGCATTTATTGTTTGCCCGTCTACGGGAATATCGGACATGTATACTAATGAAACAGGTAAACGCCAAATGATCCTGATGATGATGATGATGACCCTGAGGAACAAGAGGAAAATTCTCAAGAGGAATTCTCGAATTCATAAACTCTGATGAATTCAGCTCATCTAAACCGATCGATCCAGATCATTTGGATCCGTCTACGTTACAAAGAAATCAAAAAGAGTAAAACAGTTAATTTCTACTGCATCGTAGACTATGCCCAATGGGGACACTACGTAAAAAAAAATGCACCCTATTGCTCTACCTCTATGGTGGTGTGGAAAAGAATAAAAAGTACAAAAATAATAGAAATTCTCGATTTCTACATGCTGTAACTACGAAACTATTGATCTGACAAAAAAAATTTAAAGAACAAAAAATGTAGAGAATTGTACGCTCTACATTTTTTATACTAACTTAGATAGAGGTATCTCGCACGAATAATGAAATAATCGCATAAATGTGATTTTCCACCCCTATTCTCCAGTATGGCGGGGCGAGCGACAACCCCCCAAGGTCGCAAACTCGGCAATATTAATAATATGCCTAATAGAAGATACCTGCCAAGTATAAACTTTTCTGTACCTTTTGCAAGGTGGAGCCATTTTTATGTCTCTATTGACTGGACTATATTGCGACATCGCGATTCCACGAAATATTTATTATTTCCTTAATAAAGTAGTCGTAAATAATTTCAAAAAGTAGACAAGTACCTAATAAAAATTGTTGCTTTATGTCTCGTTATTAAACAAACTACTGTTATCATCTTAGAACATTTTCACACTAACCAAAACTGTTAAATTGCTTCATTTCAACGAAATGTCATTAAACAGTCTCCTTTTACATATATTTTTTTAAATTGATGAAAGCTTGGTGGTCAAAGCGTCACTCCTATCAAATCGTATGTCCTGATACAGAGAAGAATGAAAAGTAAAAACGTTTCTTTAATTTATCCATGAGTAAACGGATAAAAGAATTAAACACACACTCGTACTCTATGATTCATTCAAATGTAAAAAAAATCGATGTAATTATAGTTTAATAATCTTCAACTCTTGGATCATCGCAACTGTTATCTAAAATGTACTGTAAAATGGATAAACCGCAGAAAATTTGCTATGAAGATGAAGAATGTTGTGCAATATACAGAGTGTCCCAAAAATGGCGTACTAACGGTCCACTACGGTGTAGAAGAGATTACCGTAAAATTGTTGAAAAAATTCAATGGACTTATTTTCTGATTTGGCGGTCTTTGAAAGTGGCCCTAAACAGGTCAATTATTTTGCAATAAAAGTATCAAATATTGGCTGTAACTTTTTAATTTGACAATTTATGAAAAAATGTTTAATATAAAAGTTGATTGGTGTATTATCCTGCATCATCTGGTCTTCCTAGTTTGTTCCTATCTTCTTTTGTTTCGCTGCTATGGCAACCAACTTTGGTTTTTTAAATAGCACCCATAATTTTTTTGTGTGATTTTCAAACAAGCGTATCTTTCTGTATTCATAAATACAGTTTTGCCATTATGGGGAAAAAGAATAAAATTAAAAAAAAATAAACAAAGGTGATAAAAAACTCACTAAGTAATAAAATGCAATATCAAGAATGCCATAAATATCGATTAGGTCATTGCTTGGCAGTCAACGGAGCAATTTGAACATTTGGTTTAGTATTGATAGCCTTTTGTTATTGTAAAAGTTTTTGTATTCAACTTTTTTTTTATTAAGCTCTCAATAAAATAATTTTTTTACTTGTCAAATTTCCATGGCATTCTTAACCAAAAATGATGATTCAATGTTATTACTTAGTAAATATTTTTTTTTTCATTATTGATTTTTTTATTTATTCTTTTTTTCCCCATAATGGCAAAACTGTATTTATGAATACAGAAAGATACGCTTGTTTGAAAATCACACAAAAAATGTATGGGTGCTATTTAAAAAACCAAAGCTGGTAGCCGTGGCAGCGAAACAAAAGAAGGTAGGAACAAAGTAAAAAGGTCAGATCATGCATGATAATAAACCAAACAATTTTTATATTAAACATTTTTTCATAATTTTTCAAATTAAAAAGTTACAGCGATTATTTGATATTTTTGTTCCACCCTGTATGTATGAAATTGTCATGACAGCTACGTCTAATCGTACATATTATCACAAAGTACAAGATCACTCACTACCAATATCTAATCCTGCATAATAGAGAATTTAGAAGCTTTGGACATCGAAAAAATTATTTAAAATCCTCTACGGTAACATTGCACGGTAATGATGTATGAATATATCTTTGTTTACATTGTATTATCGTTAAATAATAAAAATAATTGACTTTTTTGTCGGAAACATTTTTTCCATATTTTTTCCATGTACATTTAAACATCCTCGATAAGGTAGTAAGTACCTAGTTTGTACGCCATTTTTGGGACACCTGTATGTATTGGCCAGGAGGATCGTCGGGACTGAACCTGGTTAAAAATGCGTCAATTAATTGAAAAGAATCAGACGATAAGAATGTTTTTCTTATATTTTTCTACCGAAAACTACCCAAGTTCCTATTACCAAAAAATAAATACAATAGTATTATCAGTTTATCAGGAATGCTCTGCGACGCAGATAGTGGGTGATGCCCCCGATTAGCAAAAACTTTATCTGCTTATTATTATCAACAATAAATTAACAGATTAGTGACGATTTTGGTTCGAGTTGAAATATTATTTTATTTTTTGGTTTCTTCTTCCTAAGAGTTAATACTTGTTTACAAATTTTTGTATGAATCATACGTTGATGTTTCATATCGCTTATCGCATACGTGCACCTTCAGATCTCACAACAGAGCAATAAATTATTCCAAATTGTGTACAAAAATAATATAATTTTTTATAGCTGCCAGGCGAAAGTGCGAACAACGATGTCGACAGAATGGTTCACTATTTCACCCCTTTGGTCTGTGAAGGGTGACAATCACCAATAGGTTTTGCTCTCACCTCGCAACAACTCCAATCCCATCCCAAACGTCGCAGTGGTAGAACTCATCAGTTGCCCAAAGAAAATCCTCAAAGAAGTTTTCGAGAAGAACCTCAACTCGTAATTTACGAGCACTCCCTCCACCTTTGCTCTATATGCTCCTTCCCTACCAGATCAAATATGGCAACCGCAATTTTTAACAAATTACGTGTCTGATTTTCTGAAGCGACTATTTGGATTTCACCCTTATTTTTTTTTGCTCGTGAAACTAGAATAACAATTTTTGTGCTAGCGTAAATAGTTTGTCATTTCTTCAATTTTTCCGAAGCCTTGCTTGTTTTTTAACGACTTTTTGAATGCCGACAACTGTAGGTACTATCTTTATCTTTTTTATTACGCAAGGATTGGAAACAATACTTAGATACAATATTTTAATTAACATTGGTGCTGTTCTTGTTTATTTAGGAATTAATGTTGTGTAAACAAAGACACACTCCTTTGTTTCTGATAATTTTTTTATTAGAAAAAGAAACCAAAAAGACAAGAAAGAGCAACATTAGGTGCATATCGTTTAAATGTAAAAACTTTTCGTGTATTACCACGGACTGTCGAATAAATCTTTGGGGCCGGTGTCGATTTGTGGACCGATGCCGGAGTGACTCTGGAAAGAACCGGTTGTCCCATCTCTTGAGATGCACGTCGTCTTTTTGTCCAGCTCGCTTTTACGGACCCGCAGCCTTTTTTGTAGAGGGAGAGGAGAGGAGTGAATGAAACGAACACGTTTAGGGCGTGAACGAAAGTGGGCGGTTCCACCTATTTGTCCGAAAGTTGGGACCAAAAGCGGCGTGAACGCAGCCCGCTCATGGGCGGACAGAGAACCCCGAACAAAACCGGACGCTAACGATGTCCCGGTATCACGTGATAATTATGCTTTACCATCATTGCAGTTGTTGAGTACGAAAAATACACAAATGTTTTGCCTAGTTTTGCCTAATCTAGTTTGAGAATAAGGGAAGTTGTCTTTGGAGTAAGTAAGCCGTGTTGCACTTTGGTTCTGTCAATTGCCAGTGCAATGCAAAAAGCAATATTATCTACACCACTGAGACTGGTTCAGCTTAAATATTAAATAATTTCTTATGAATGGTACCTACTGTATTTAAAGTAACGCTTAAGGTATAAGATTATATGGCCCTTTAAAAGTATTTGGCCGGAGATAAACGTTCCTTTTGTCGCAATTGCAGTAGGCGGTCAGCCCAACCATAAATCATGCTTCAAGCAATTCTCTATTGTGAATTCCAGAGCCGGCCTCAAAACAAATGCGTACCGACGAAATTATATTTATTTATTAAATATACAATACTATTACAAATCATCTTTACTGTTTTTAAGACACAAAGTACCAAAGGGAATTTCGGTACAATAATGAAATTTACAATAAACAGCAAAAACATGTTCTATCACAAATTTTTAATTCCTGCCCTGAACGAAGAAAAAGGGATGCAGCTGCACGAGCCGAGACAACCATCTTAACGCCAATATTGGTTTCCATTATTAGGATAATTTTAGTGCTGCCATATAATCTTATACCTTAAGCGTTACATTCTAAAACTACAGATTGCAGAGGTTTTGCTTTCAAAAATATTGTATAATGATGATACTTGTACAAATTAATTTTGACATTTTTTAAAATTTCATCTAGATTAATCGAACGATAAAAATGAGTTTTCTGTTTCCAATAAAGATAATAACAAGGTCAAGAAATATTATCAATTTATCATGGCAACATCGAACAACACAGATGGTGTATCAAGTCAAGTAGGTAATTTCCCGAATTCGCAAAATGATTTGCTATTAGCTTTTCTTGCGAATTGTTTTGGGAAAGCTAACGCAAATATTAATAACAGATTAACGGATTAACGGCGAATGTGATTCGAATGGAAATATCATGCTGTTGCGATTATTCTGTAAGCGAATTTTAAAAACGCAGTAGAAAAGCTGCCACTTCCAGCCAAACATGGGGTTCATAAATTATTATATTATTAACTATATTATTCATTTGAAAAGGTCCTTGAATAGGGGATGATTTTTAATACAAGCGAGGCAAGGACACTTAGCAGCTGGAACCCCAAAGTATTATTTTTTTAACTTCCGTCAAAAAAAGTGCAAGTTTTTCATTCGTTTGCGTTTATAAAATATGTGATTTTTGAATCAGTCAAGAAGCGTTAAAAAAGTGCCATAGCGGTTCATTTTTGCACGCATTTTGCGTTAAAAAAGTGCCGTAGTGTGTCATTTTTTAACACAATTATAAAATTTTTCATTCATAAATAGTAGTTTTTTTAACGAGTTCATATCTAAATTGGGATTTCTTTGGCATGAGTGGGCCAATTTAAAACGCGAGTAAAACGACCGTTTTAAAGGTTCACGGGTTCACACAGGAGAAAATTGTTACCTAAACTTACGGGTGCGAAATAGTAGGTATATTATGATACAAGTTTATAAGGAAGCCTTTAAAGCACGCGCGACGAGTTTAAGAGCACGACGCGTAGCTTTAGTGTTTTAAGGGCCCTTTTTCGCACGCATTTTAGTGTCAAAAATAGGGATTCAGATTCAGGTATAATAATTTTTTTTTATTTGGAATCGTGTTGTAATATGCACATTCCTAACATACGAGGGCGGAAAGTTAACCATTCCTTTTTATCTTTACTTCCCTCTCTTGGTCAGTAATAGGCCACTTTCCGCCCTATTATAAGGTTTTTCCAGTGGCGTACTTACTGAAAGTCGAAAAACAGTAGAAATGAAACTGCATCAAATTAATTGTTTATTTGCTAAAAATGTAATGATTCCGAATAACCATTTCGACGTTAAAATGTTATAAACAATTAAAATGTATTGGAACGACAAATAAAAGAAAAATCAATCAAATCGTTTATTTTTTACATTTTCACTTATCTTATAACAATTTGTCGTTTGAAAAGTCAAGAAGAAAAAGAAGGAAAAACGTTAAAATGATTTCATGGAAGTTGAACAAACTTTTATGAATATTTTTTGTTATTTCTGACAAAGACGAATTTTATTAATTATTGATTGATAATGTTAATTCCCTCGCGGGTGTACTTTCCAGAGTATGGCAAATCGTCAACCAAACAGTCAACGCTTCTCAAACTGATGGCGTCTTCGGAGGCTGACCTGTGAATCTTCGTAACTTTGAAAGTACTCCACGGAAAGACAAGTATCTCTTCTTCTTCGGGATGCACCGAATGATTAGCAATTCCACAGGCTGCCAAGGGACCCCCGTGGAATGTGATAAGTGTGGCCTGCTCATCACCCATAAAACGTACCGCTACTTCTTTATTAACCGAACAAGATAAGAATTGGGTAGGGTAGATGCAATCGCCTACTTCGAAATTGAGTACCTCTGGTCTGCACGACATCGCTCGATAGAAATATCGCGGAGTGACACTCGGATTGTTGTCAATGCCATGGATAGAGCGGGCTAGCAACGCATACAAACTCTTGTAATTGAAATTTTTCCAGTCACTCGCATTTTTTAACAGTCTTAACTTAGCGTTGAAGTCATTGTAAAGCGGACCTTCCATGGTGTAAGCAATAAGAGCAATGTGGCACTCCCGAGGAAGGGATGAAGGATCATTGTTGGAGTACCTTGCCTTGGCGTTGTTCCAGATGTTTCCATAAATTGTGTTGGTACACAACTCTTCTTGTAGTAGTTGAAGGATTTGGGAAAATTTGACCGAGACCAGTTTTTTCACGTGTTTGTAGATGAAGGTGTGGTCATATCCGTTTGAGGGAAGTTTCTTGAAAGAGTCTTTGAAGTCGACGAATCTGTCATCTCTTCTTTCTCTGATGAATACCATTTTCTTGTTCTTTTACAAACACACTCAGTACGACTGATCGGAGGCAAGTACCTAAATACGTTTTGATAATAAACTCTTATCAAATATTGACAAGCTTATTGCGACATTGGGATTCCCCGAAAATTTGTTTCACAGTCTACGACTGGTTTACAAATCTATGAGAGGCATGATGACCATCTCAATAGACCGGGACCAATGGCTTAACGTGACTTCCGAATCACGAGATAGAATATAGCCTTTTTTTTTTAATTTCGCCGGAATCGAACTCGCGTCCCTGAGCCGAAATGGACTCCCTTAGGCTATATTCTATATTTATTATTCCCTTAATAATGTAATCGTAAATAATTTCACAAAGTAGCCAAATACACAAGTAATAAAAATTGTTGCTTTATGTCTCGTTATTAAACAAACTACTGTTATCATCTTAGAACATTTTCCACTAACTAAAACTGTTAAATTGGTTCAGTTCAATGAAATGTCAATAAACAGTCTTCTTTTACAATTTTTTTTGATCAAAGTCTGGTGGTCATACTGTCACTTCTATTAAACCGTATCTATGACCTGATACAGAGAAGAATGAAAAGTAAAAATGTTTCTTTAATTCATCCAAGAGTAAACAGATTAAAGAATCAAGCAAACACACTCGTACATTATGAATCATTCAAATGTAAAAAAAAACGATGTAACTATAGTTTAATATAATAAATTAATAACCTTGAACTTTTGGATCATCGCAACTGTTATCTAAAATGTACTATAAAATGCATAAACCGCAGAATAATTGCTCTGAAGAATGTTGCGCAATGATGTGTTGGTCTGGAGGATCGTCGGTACTGAACGTAGTTAAAAATGCGTTTAGTAATTGAAATCAATCAGACGGTAAATTTTCTTATATTTTTCTACCGAAAACTACAGAAGTTCCTATTACCAAAAAATAAATAATAGAGTAGGTATTATCAGTTTATCAGGAATGCTATGCGATACAGATCGTCGGTGATGTCCCCGAATTCGCAAAATCTTTCTACTTTTGGTGCATAGTGTTTTGTACAAAACTAAAATAAACAATTATTATCAACTTAATGACGAATTTGGTTCGAGTTGAAATATTATTTTATTTTTTGGTTTCTTCTTCCTAAAAGTCATTGTTTACAAATTTTTGTATGAATCACACGTTTGTGTTTCATATCGCTTATCGCATACGTGCACCTACAGATCTTACAACAGAGCATAAATTATTCCAAATTGCGTACAAAAATAATATATACAGGGTGTCTCAGCTAAGACTTTCGAGCCTAATATTTCGGTTATTTGCCAACGGATTTTTATGAAATTTAAAATGCAGATATTTTAGACCGTGAAGGTTCAATTAGTAATAATAAAATTACCTCAAGTTAAAAAATGTAATTTTAACACATGTTTCCTTTATCGAAAATTATGTGCGATTATTATTAGATTGTTAAACATTAAAAAATAGGGATCTGCACAAACAATTAAGTAGATCACTTGTCTGATTCAACGAAAAGATTAGATTTTGTCGTTAAAAATTTAATGTAAAATTTGAAGGTATTTGAGCAGTTACCTTTTGAAAGAATTGATGATTAATTGCCAAGCAACATTTTGTACACCCTTTTGGGCGCGCTTTATTAGAAACGTCAAATTGTGAAAATTTATTGAAAAGACTACAGCGGCAGAAATTTCAATATTGTTGAAAAAAAAAAAATTGCCTATGGAGTGTGTCGTAAGAACTTCAATGACACAGTTCATTTTCTCGTGGAACAGTATCCAAAATATAGGCTTTACAAAATGTAAGGTTAAGAGAGTCGTCAATTTATTTGAAGACACAGGAAGCGTACGTGAACCTTGCTAAAATATCCCGATCGTGTTTTAGTCCTTTATGGAAGAATTAAAGCATCCAGTACCTATAATAAATTACGTCCAAATGTTGTCTTTAACTTTGTAAGTGTTTGTAAGGTTAGCAAGATAAACGTCAAATATGTCACCTGCGCTTCTGCGAAAAGGGATGACCAAAATTCTGCAAAATTGCGCGTTTGTTTCATATGCGTTTACGTTTTTGCATTTGCAGCCACGCTTAACACAGTTTTTTGCTTTTTTATTGCAAACCAGACGTCTTTCAAGGACAAGTTTTTCCCTACAGCATTTTTTATTGACGATCAATTTTTTATGTAAATCTTAATTGATTCAACATTTTAAAAAGGCATGTAAAAATTACGTTTTTAACACTTGGGTGATTGCATTAATGGGATTTTTTTATTCTTCACCGTCTAAAATATCAGCATTTTAAATTTCACAAAAATCCGCTGGAAAATAACAGTTATTAAGCGCGAAAGTCTTAACTGAGACACCCTGTATATATGGAATTTTTTATAGCTATCAGGCGAGAGTACTAACAAGGATGTCGACAGAATGGTTCACTATTTCACCCGTTTGGTCTGTGAAAGCTGACAATCACAATTTGGTTTTGCTGTCACTTCGCAACAACCCCAATCCCATCCCAGACGGTACAGTGGCAGAACTCATCGAAAAGAGGACTAAGTTCTCCACCAAAAATCCTCACAGTAGCCAATTGCCCAAAGAAAATCCTCAAACAAGTTTTCGAGAAGAACTCGTAATTTACGAGCACTTCCTCCACCTTTGCTCTATGCTCCTTCTCTACCAGATCAAATATGGCGATCGCAATTTTTAGCAAATCACGTGTATGTATGATTTTCTGAAGCGACTATTTGGATTTCATCCTTATTGTTTTTTTGCTCGTGAAACTAGAATAACAATTTTTGTGCTAGCGTAAATAGTTTGTCACTTCTTAAATTTTTCTGAAGCCTTGATTGTTTTTAACGACTTTTTGAATGCCGACAACTGTACTATCTTTATGTTTTTTATTACGCAAAGATTAGAAACAATTAGGCAAAAAATGAAAATTCCTCAGTACTTAGATACAATATTTTAATTAACATTGGTGCTGTTCTTGTTTATTTAGGAATTAATGTTGTGTGAACAAAGTTTCTGATAATTTTTTTGAGTAGAAAAAGAAACCAAAAAGACAAGAAAACGCAACATTAGGTGCATATCGTTTAAACGTAAAAACTTTTCGTGTGTTACCACCGGCCCTCTGGTGCGCTCGAACTGTCGAATACATCTTCGGGGCCGGTGTCGATTTGTGGACCGATGCTGGAGTGACTCTGGTAAGAACCGGTTGGCCCATCTCTTGAGATGCACGTCGTCTTTCTGTCCAGCTGGCTTTTACGGAGCCACAGTCTTTTTGTAGAGGGAGAGGAGAGGAGTGAACGAAACGAACACACTTAGGGCGTGAACGAAAGTGGGCGGTGCCACCTATTTGTCCGAAAATTGGGACCAAACGCGGCATGAACGCAGCCCGCTCTTTGGGTGACCAATGGGCGTACAGAGAACCGTGAACAAAACCGGGACGCGAACGATGTCCCGGTATCACGTGATAATTATACTTTAGGATCATTGCAGTTGTTGAGTACAAAAAATACACAAATGTTTTGCACTAATCTAGCTTGAGAATGAGGGAAGTTGTCTTTGGAATAAGCAAGCCGTGTTGCGTGTTGCACTTTAGTTCTGTCAATTGCCACTGCAATGCAAAGAGCAATAATTATCTACACCACTGAGATTGGTTCAGCTTGAATTTTAAATAATTTCTTATGAATGGTACCTACTGTATTTAATATGTATTCTACAGATTGCACAGGTTTTGCTTTCAAAAATATTGTATAATGATGATACTTGTACAAATTAATTTTGACATTTTTTAAAATTTCATTTAGATTAACTGAACGATAAAAATGAGTTTTCTGTTTCCAATAAAGATAATAACAAGGTCAAGAAATATTATCAATTTATCATCAGATGGTGTGTCAAGTCAACTTGGTAATTCCCCGAATTTGCAAAATGATGTATTAGCTTTTGTTGCGAATTGTTTTGGGAAAGCTAACGCAAATATTAATAACAGATTAATGGATTAACCACGAATGTGATTCGAATAGAAATATCATGCTGTTGCGATTATTCTGTAAGCCTATTTTAAAAACGCAACAGAAAAACTGCCTCTTCCAGCCAAACATGTGGCTCATAAATTATATTATTTATTTGGTCCTTGAATCGGGGGTGAGGCAAGGACGCCTGGCAGCTGGAACCCGACTGCATAATGGCGCTAGATAATAAATAACATGGAGATTCTAATTGCTTTTAAGTTCTATATTTTTTTAAATAATAAACAAATATAATAAAATATGGCTAATAGAGCATTATATGCAAATTTTATTTATAGTTCGTAGCTCATAATCAGTAAACAGTATTTTTATATTTGCTGTGCAGCGTCCTCTAGTACTGAGTAGAAACAAAATTTACAGGTTTCTTCTTCCTGAAAGATAATTTGTTTAGAAGTTACTGAATGAATCACGCCTTGGTATTTCCTATCGTCTTTTGCATACGTGTACCTTCAGATTTCATATCAGGTGAGTAACTGATCATACAGTCTGTACCTACAAATTACATATAATTTTTTATCAGGTTATCAGGCAAAAGTGCCAACAAACATGTCGACCGATTGGTTCACGACTTCACCCGTTTGGTCTGCGAAGGGTGACGATCACAAATCGATTCTGCTGTCAACTCGCAACAACCTCAACCCCATCCCGGACGTCACTTTGCCAGACATCATCGAAAAGAGTACTAACTTCCCCATAGAATTCCCCATAGAATCTGTCCGCTGTCGCCAACTGCTAAAAAACAAAATCCCCAAAGTAGTTCTGGAGAAGAACATCAACTCCACCTATCCCGTAATTCACGAACACGCCCTCTATCTTTGCTCTATCTTCCTCAACCACCAGGTCAAACATGGCAATCGCACATTTTACCAAAACATGTCTTTGTTAGATTTTATCGACAGGTTGTTGAGCAAACGAGCCGTCAGTTTCGTGGGGGTTCGTGATCTTTACATGTTGCTCGATGGAAGCAAAGGCGTCGGCAACTGGGAGAGCATCGGGAGTGGCAACGAGGCACCACCGCTCGTCCTTGAAAAGTATCTCAGCTACGACGAGATTAGGCTGTCGGCGCTGTTGTCGGTTTCGTCACATACGTGTTTCGTCAATGATGGCAACAGACGGAACGAGGGAGTTTTTGAGGAGGATAGGGAGAAGGTGGAGGAGGATGGGGTGATTATAGGTAACAACTGAAAATTGGCTAAAAAATAGATTTTCATGGAGAAGACAATAATTTTAAATCAATAAAAAATTATCTCATTTTAGGGTTGATTGGTACTAGACTGCCCAAACCTAAAGTTATGGAATATCGAGAGATAATGAAAACGAAAGAACAAAACAATCACGAAAACGGTTATGGTCGTTTCTTCTTGCCAACATTACAAGGCAAATTTTTGAATTTTTATGGCGACGAAAGTGCCACCTACGATGAGTTACTTAAAAAAATGAAAAAAGCCAACGATAGATTTGTTGATTTGCACGACGGTAAATATTTTGACAGGCTGATGTACACAAGACGAATAGTACTGTCAATCGACACTCTTTTGATCGAAGCTAACGAGAGAGCCAGACGAGTCAACAAAATGGCGTACGTTCACGTCGTCGGGCTGGGTCTAGGAGTATGGAAGATATACACAGAACAAGACAAACTCTTCATGGACGCTTTCGCCCAAAGACTCGAGTACTTAGTCACCTCCGATCTAAATCCGTTTTAACTGATTTGGTTACAGATTTCTTTCATTGACTAACGTCAGCGATGTCCGTTTCGCTTATATCAAACACAAAATGGCCGGTCCGTACAAACATGGCGACATGGTAAAGGGGATCAAGTTGCACATGGTTGACGGTAATCCACATGAGAGATTGAAAGAGGACGATGAAGGGAAGTTGTTGGTGGTGAGCTACGCGTGGGACGCTAATGCCCTGCCAGGGAACGAATTCTGGATGGGAAGTTTGTCGACTAGTAGTGATCCTGCTGCAGCATGCTCAACACAAGTGGCAGAACTGCACAACTGGCACATTAATGGGAAAGTGTGTGGGGGGAATTTGAGGGTCGCAACGTTGAATGGGTTGGTGACGTTCCAGGAGTATCAAGAGTTGCATAAAAATGATTAGCGCAAAACTTGTTTGTTGAGTATTTTCAGTATTATCGATCTAATAACTGTAAACGAGTTGAACTGTTTTCAATTAACAAACATTGTACTTATTTAAACTTTTATACGTACTTTTTATAAAAATATACTTCTTTTATGAATTTATGACGTGTTTTTTTATCTAAAAAGAGGCTGATTGAAAATAGATACTACCTACATTGGAAACTCAAAAAAGAATAGGAAAGGTAATAAAAAAATGAACAATATTTTCCGAATTTCTAACATCGACGTTTTATAATAGGAACGACAACCTTTTCTTGTTCTTCACTGGTATTTGCCATTGCGATAATTTTTATTAAATTGCCACTTACCTTTACAGCCTGCATAACCCCACTTAACCTACAATGTTTAAGGCTCCACAATCCTTTTATTATTTTTGAGTAATTTTTTTCGGATTCATTGAAGCAATGCTTGTTTTTTAGTTGGTTAGTAGGCACTTAAACGGAGGTCGGTGACATTTTATTTTTTAAATAAGTGTAGGTATTATTTAATTTGTAATTGAATAAAAACGCCAAATCATTCTTTTTTCGGATTTTCTTGCAGTGGAACGTTTTTTCGAGGTACCTACCTAAGTAAACACTCATTTGGTAGGTACTTAAAATACGGAGGTTAGTCACATTGGGCCATATCACGACACTCTTATTAAATTTTATCATGACTCCAATTACCTTGGTGACGAATTCATCTCTTTCTGGCAGGTTATAATTGTATAAATCTATATCGTTTTATGTTTACTTTAATCACGACAGTTAACGGCAGCTTTAATAACGATGTCGTGATACGGCCCAATGTCATTTTTGTTTACTGTCAAATAGGCAACCAAAATACTTAAGACGAAGATCTCTTTGTGATTTATGACTAGTCGATGCAGGTTTTTATAACGTAGTACTAATGCTTTTATGAGGGTTGGAACGGTTGGGACAGCCCATTGCTGTCGGCTGTCATTTTTTACTGGGAGTCTTCAACGCATTTGTGCTCTGCAATTCAGGATCAGGATTAGGATTGTCATAATGTCATTTTTTATAATAATAATAATTTAAAAATTATTCATCTAAATGTTTTCTTATTTTTTTAACATTTAGAATGAAATCAGTTTCCACAAATTTTCGGACGACCACATGAGAAATTGTTTTAGAATATTTTTCGTTAAATTAGTTGATTACCTCACGATAGCAAACATCGCCAGTACTATAACATTGAATTAAGTATGTTCTTTCTTGTAGAGCTAACATTATAAGAAGAAATCTATTAACACTTACACTGTTTTAATGTGTAGTTGGACGTTTTATAAATTGCTTAGGCACATTTGAATCGCTGATTTACAGAAAGGATACAAGTCAGTGAACTGAAATTTTGAGCGACACGCAAAAAAATTGTTTTTTTGGAACTTGCGTATGATAATTGAAGAAACTTCAATCAAAAATCAAATGCATATTGAAACACTATCTTTTTCAGCAGTATTTAAAAATATTTGCTTTAATCGCTTAAGACTTACTGATTTTTCAAGTCATAATCACGAAATGCTAGAAAACATGACTTGTATCCTTTTTGCAATCAGCGAATCATTTGCAGTAGGTAGCGTGCTCTTATTTTTGCAATTTACATCCACAAAAATTACTTGACGGCATCTCATTAGTTTTGAACACGTTTCGGCAGTTTGACCACGTGTTCATGTTTGGAGAAGATGTGCACGTCAATGAATGCACATTTTTCTAAGTCTATCAATTATATCACATTCTTATAAAAATGACAAATGGCAAAGAACCTGTGTCATTGTGAAACAGGCTTCGGCGTAAATCGGTCTTGCCAACTAACGCCACATCCCCTTTTTTATTAATATCGGGTGTTTTTTTTTTTTATTTTACCTCGTACACTTGGCTTCAAAAAAAACGTGAAATGAAATTTGACCTAATGTGAATTGAAAATTTAATTTGTCAATTTATGTCAATTTGTGTCTGTTTGACAATAGTATTTCTGACAGATAAGTGCAGTTTTTTAACCTAAATTCTAAAAGACCGTTTCAAACTAAAAATTTAATAAAATCTGACAAAACTTTTTCTGACAGTTCCCGTTTTTTTTGAAGCCAACCGTACTAGGCGTTGAAGAGTCGATTGTGAACGCATCACTCAATTAAAAAAAACACCCGATATATCTATTCGTTGTCCCGGGTATAGTAGGTACAACGTGATCAATAACAATGAAAATTTGAATGATTTTGGTACCACTGTAATCGCATTTCCGGTTGTCAGCTTTGACAGAGTTGACAGGCGAATTTAACGTTTACCATCAACGGGTCATTTTTGTAATAGCATAAACATACCCGACATAATCTAATTTTTTTTTAATGTCGTGTCAAGTTAAAACAACCGGTCAGTGCCAATTACGAAAGAGAAAAACACCAATATTTTTCAATTGTTTCATTGCCAACAGACTCAGTCACTGTTGATCACGCTGTACATTTAGGATATACAAAACAGAGAAGCATTAAATATTGTGACTACTATCTATTACAATATAATGCTTCGCCACCTTGTGTGGACGAGGTCAACGGTTTCAAGTGAACACAACGAGTGTTTTTTTGATGTAATGAATACTAATACACTTTTAAAACTAACACTTAAATATAAGACACAAGAACAGTATTAATGTGGTATAGTTAAAGTTAAAAACCTAAAATTTAAATAGCTTATGAAATGGCGGCGTAATCTTTGCCTTGCCTAATGTAGCGTCAGTTTCCATTAAATTTTGTATCACTTCTTTAGATGCATATTGTAAGGGTTTTTTACCATTTGTATCTTTAATATCCCGATCCGCGTTATTATTTAACAACTGAAATATTTTATCACGATTATTATTGATACAAGCATAATGCATCGCGGTACGACCGTCTTTGTCGACAGCATTCCTATGTGCACCTGTTTCAAGCAAAGCTATGACAACATCTATTGAAAAAAAATCGTTCTGACAAGCATAATGCAGAGGTGCTTTATCATTTCTGTCCTTAATATTCACTCTAGCGCCATTCTTAATCAGCAAGATGGTTTTCTCGGAAGAACCACTGTAACATGCGTAATGTATCGGAAAGAGATAGTCCTTGTCGAAAACATTCAAATTTGCTTCATTTTCTATTAAAACTTCTAAAACGCTGTGAGGAATAGACGATCTCTCACACACAAAATGCAAAGGTGTGCTAGACGTTGAATTTTTGATGTTCACATCGGCGCCATTTTGAATCAGCAACTTCAGTTTTTCGACAGAAGCACTCGCGCAAGCGTAGTGTATGGCGGTACGATCTGCCTTATCGATAATATCTAATTTAGCTTTTTTCTTGATAAGCGTTTCGATGCATTGGGATGAAATATTGGGATTTTCACAAGCATAGAGTAACGGAGTTCTACCAAATTCGTCTGGGACGTCGTCACGGACACCATTTTGAATCAACAATAATTTGACTTTTTCACAAAAACCGTTTAGACAAGCGTAATGGAGAGGTGTACGAGAAGACTCATCGACAACATTTAAATCTGCATTATTGTCAATTAAGATGTTCATAAAAGAAGTAGAAACAAACTGATCTTGGCATACATAATGCAAAACCGTTTGTCCGCTCGAGTTTGTAGTATTGACACTGGCGCCCCCTTGAATCAATAATTCCAGTTTTTCAAACGAAGCATTCATGCAAGCGTAATGTATGGCAGCACACCCACTCGTGTCTGTGATATCTTTATCTGCTGTTTTTTTAATCAATAACTTCACGACGTCATCAGAAATCTTCTTATTGTCACAACAGTAATGCAGAGCAGTCTTTCTATTTCTGTCTTCAAGATTCACACTTGCACCGCCTTCAATCAACAGTTTTACCTTCTCAGAACAATTCTTTTGACACGCGCAATGAATAGGAGCCTGACCACTTTCATCCACTGCATCCAGTTGTGCCCCACTCTTGATCAAAATTGTCACAACTTCGTGGGAAACTTCCTGATCTTCGCAGACATGATGCAGGGGAGTTTTGTGGGTGCTATCTGTTAAATTCACATCGGCTCCATTTCGAATTAGAAAGTTTAAAGTATCGGGAGAGCTTTTCAGACAAGCGTAATGTATCGCAGATTGACCATTTTTGTCGACAATATTTAAATCTGCATTATTTTCGATCAGTAATTCTAAAATTTCTAGAGAAAAGTCCTGAATTTCAGACACATAGTGCAGCACGGTTTTACCGGACGCATCTCGAATATTCACATCAGCGCCATTTTGAATCAGTAGTTGTATTACTTCTAAGGAGCGACATTCTAGCAGAGGAGTTTTACCATTTATGCTTTTCACGTTTAGTGCAGCTCCAGATTGGATTAAAAATTCTATTGCTTCAAGATTGTTGCTCTCGCAAGCATGATGGAGAGGCGTTCTTCTGTCATAGTCTACCACATTTAGGTCTATTTCATGAAGTTTCAAAATGTTGCCAAATTTGAAGCTGCACATTGTACTTAGAAGTCTCGTGTTTTTAATTAGGTACTTTTTGTATTTTTTGTTATACAATATACATTCTAAACTGTTGATTGATTCATTGTGGATCGCCAAGTGTAAAAGAGTTTGTCCGTAATCAGTTTTTATGAAAGGTAGATTTTCGAATTGTTCTAATATGGTTGAATAATCAGTTTGTATCGCGTAAAACAGAAGGTTTGGCAAGAATTTGGTCCTAAATGTAGAAATTATTGATTTTTCTTCGTCTGATAATAACGGAATAAATGGTAATAGCAGAAAGTTATCGTCAAAAATAATTGAATTTTCACTGCTCCCGTTATAACAACACAAAAAGTCCAAAATTTTTTGAAAAGCGACATCTTTGAACGGTTCAAAATTTACATTCGAATAACCAATATGATGGGCATGGTGTGATACATAAGTCTCCAAAATTGGATACTTTTTACGCCTCTCGAGTGCTAAATCGAAAGCGGTGCGTCCAATCTTGTCCGTGCACATCAACTCCTTTTCGTTACATTCTTCCAAAAGTTCAAAGTTATTGTACAACACTGCGATGTGAGCTTTGCTATTTTGAGACACAATTAGATCAAAAAACAATCGAATGTTGTTGTACTCTTCGTTGTACATAAACTCGTCGTTTTGGAAGATCTCGCTGGAACTTTCCGAAATATACAAAGCTGCGAAATATTCACCGAACGAGTTGTGACAAAATTCTGGGGTTAGTGCATCCGACACGTAAGTTATGAACCCGAAAGGATCTTTATCGCTTTGGATAGTCTTCAAAAATTCCTGACAATCTAAATTATTGTCTACGAGATCATTTCTCAAATATGTCGCAGCCGCCACGCTTTTATAACCGTCAATCATTTTCGCGTAAATTGTGTCAAATGTGTCGTGTTCCTTTTCTTTGAAATGAAGCTTGAATTTTTGATCGACAAAATGGTGGTACAAGTCGGTCGCCAAGAATGACTCATTCAGCAAGTGAAAATATTTTTCTTTATCGTGAAGGATCAATTCCGTTAATATGAAAATTTGAAGCGGAATGCCTAAAATATTGTGCACAATGTTTTTCTTAATTATGTGGAAAATCTCGACCAAATCGTCACCAGACAACTCTAGCCTATTGCCGACGTATCTTTTCTGCTCGGAATCGTTGAATGCAGTTAGGGTCCTCGAAAAAACGTTAAACTCAGTTTCCAACGCAGTTTTCAAATTATTGCGACACGATATCCACTGTCGGTGTCCTTTAGTGGAAATATTCTTGATAATCTCTTTGACGACTACCAGATTTTTCTCGTCTAGTCCGTCCCAGATAAACTCGAGTCTCCCTCTAGTTTTCAACATTTTCAAAATTCGCTTGTTGAAATTTCCATCTTTCTTGTGGGTGTCGTTAAGAATGTAGTCTACGAATGCTTCACCGTTGACATCTTTCTTGTCAAAATACAATGCATGATTTTTGGCGTAGACCAAGGCTCTCAAGACTGTGGGAGGAGCGTCGTTCTTCAGATTGTTTATCAGCGTGCTTTTTCCCATTCCGGGATTGGCGCAAATGATGTTCACGTGATTAGTAGACGGACTGTCAAATAGTTCGGTTTCGCTAATGACGTAATTGTCATACTTTGCCAAGTTGTTACTTACCAGTAGGTATTGTCGCAATTTTTCGATAGATTTCTTGCTTCTGATCCACTCTAGACAGTTGTCGTTGACGTATCGAAACTGATGGAATTCAGTGTCTGGAGATCTCTTGAGATACAATTCGTCAAACTGCTTTTGAGAATATTCAACGTCGGTGAAGTAAGTGACTGTGTCGTCGCATTCATCCTTGGAAAACTCTTCTAATTTGACGAACTTTGTATGATTAAAGCGGAATTTAAAACTTTTCACATTTGTAATGCAACTGATAACAACTACAGTGTTTGTATATTTTTCTTTCAAGAATTGTGGGTCTATCATGATTTTTGTAAAATTTCTTTTGACGTAGTGCGGTGACGTACTTTCGCCTGCTTTGTCTCCCAGACTGCAACTCTTTGTGATTACAACTAGCTCATCCGTGGTGACGTCTGTAATTTCATGAATTTCCACTTCCGAGTCCGTCAAATTCATTGTTTCGGTACATGACAGTGAGTAAGTGAAATTGTCTGGTTCGTCTTGCAAGCTCGAAGAAACATTAATTGAATAATTTGGATTAAGTATGACAAACTTGTCGTCAGGACATAAATTAAGAGCTGCAGAAATGTTGCCTCTACCATCGAGAACCAGTGGACATTTTCCCATCAACCACAACATTTTACTGAGTTCTTTCTCATCCAAATTGTCCACGCTTTCAATGCGACTCTTTCTTATTTGATATTGTTTTAGAATTTTATTCAGCTCTACAAGATCATTAATTTCGTTCTTGAAGTCTTTCCAAAAAATCGTAACTTTTCTACGATTTATTGTAATTCTAAATCTTGACATGGTTTCTGGTAAAAGTTTTGTCTTTTCGTTAACTGGACCCGCAGCCAAAGACAATGGTTTTATAAAAGGTGATAATATTTGAATAGCAATGGCACGTTTCACCCATGATTTCTTTAACTTTTTCTTTTTCCCTTCTATGTGACTCCAACCGGTAACGAAGTAAATGTATTCTTTAAAAATTGACTCTTCGCAACTGAACATGTTTTTGAATGTATTTTTAGTCCACTCTTCGAGTTCCTCAACGTTCATTTGATTTGTGTAAAGTAGAAAATTGTTAAAAAACTTCAATGTTGTTTCTGGTAGATTTATTGGGCTCTCGATTGTGAAATTGTAGGAGTGACCTTTGTCCGAACTTGTCAAAAGCACGTCTTGTGGAGTTTCATGTACTATGATGGTGTTTGATCCTAAAGTAATGTTTTGCTTTTGAGAACCATCGAATAGGGAGTTCGTGAAAAGAATAACTCTGACGGAGTCGTCGACAAATTTAAATCCTTTGATGTACTTCTTGATACTAAAATTTCCGCTTTCAGCGGTCAATGAGGCCTCTGTCAGCCTTTTTCTCTTGTTTGTGTATTTCAACTGCAAAGCGTAGGTTTGTGAGTTTTGGTTGTAATATTTTATTTCAAAGACCACGTCGTCAAAATCTCCGAATTTTTCGTTGTTCGAAGATATCGAAAAATCTTCTATATCGTCATTGTTTGTCAGCTTCAAGATTAAATGTGCGATGTATAAATGTTCGTAGTCTTTACCCCGATCAGTGGTTCCGCTTCTTTTTTCAAAGATCTAAAAAATAACTTTTATTCAGAAGTTTGACAGGCGTTTTGAAGAAAATAATGTGGTCTATTTTTACAGAACTGTTAAATAAAATATACAGGGTGTCCCCAAAAAAGAAGACGAGTCCATAACTCCGTTATTTATCGGAAGATTTTAATTATCTGTACACCAAATTAAATGGTTGTTAATAGGCTACAAAATGGCCTAATAAATTTAAGTATAGCCCCATGAGTTTCAAGGGTAAACTGTCAAAATATTTTTTTCAAATGGGATTACATATTTTTTTTAGTAATTCTGATAGAGATTTTTATTCTGAAAACAACAGTGTATCACAAGTATACACTTAAATACCAAAAATTCACAAAAAAAAATGTAAAAAACACTAATATCGTCTATGTTCCATTTTGCGCTAAACATTGGCGGCATATCTGCGCAATCCCACATGTTATTATTTGTCATTTGTTTTTCCAGCTACCTTAATTTGGTTATTACATTGTAACGCAATGCATTTTGATAGCTTTTCGCTTGGTGCTCGTCATTTGTTTCAAAAGTTAGTGTTATTTTTTTTTATGTGAAGTTATACTTGTGATACATTGTTGTTTTCAGAATTAAAATCTCTCTCAGAATTACTAAAAAAAAGTATGTGATCCCATTTAAAAAAAAATATTTTGACAGTCTAGTCTTGAAGCCCTTGGAGCTATACGTGAATTTATTAAGCCGTTTTGTAGCCTATTAACAACCATTTAATTTGGTGTATAGATAATTAAAATCCTCCGATAAATAAGGGAGCTATGGACTCGTCTTTTTTTTTGGGGACACCCTGTATAAATAAAATCTTTTGGGCACAACTAGAATTACAATTGTTTTAAGAATAATGCTAAAAGATCTCGGATGACGGACCATAAGTTCTGATAAATAAATTCAGTGTTTTAAAAATATCGATAAAAAATTATTATTAAGCAGTGCTCTCGAAACTAATCTACAATTTTCGTAATCAGACAGCGCTGTTACGTGTTGAAAAACAATCCACTTTGACATAATCCTTGATAAGAATTTATCATGTAAAATTGGTGGTGATTTAATTTTCATTTTCCAAAAAAAAAGTACTTACCGAAGAAAAGACTCTTGGAACATTCCTTTTTTTCCGTACTTCGTTTTGTTCTGAACTCTGAAATTAAATTTCGATATTAATTTTTAGTAATTACCACCAAAATATGTAGTAAAAGCGTTGAACGAAAAAAATATCAGGCAAAAATATTTAATAGAATCAATATTTTTTTTCTATAATTGATTCAAAAAATTGAAATTCACGCATAGTTATCTGTGCCTGAAATGGGTCATTTTCTGACGTGTATTTTTTTTTGCATTGTTAGTAAGATCGAAACCATAGAAACCATACAAAACAGTGTGTGAAATGCAATTTCACGCATACGACTATTTCTGTTTTTCATTTCACGCACTGTTTTTTATTAGTTACCTAGCAACATGGTCACTGCATTGAAACTTCAGAGTTCCTTCAAAAATTTGAATTTTTAATTTCAATTTTTTTGAATCAATTATAGAAAAAATATTGTTTATATTTCGTGCGCGAAGATGTTTTTGTGCATTCAAAGGCTTATACTGCCTCGACCTTCGTCTCGGCGTAAAAGACCTTTTCATGCACAAAAAACACTCTCTTCGCGCACTTAATATAAAAATAACTATTTTGTAGAAGATATGGATCTATTTGTTACACTAAATGTGGCAACATTTACAAACATCCTATGTAATCCCAATAGTTTTTAGATATTTCATTTTTGTTGTACCCAGGGAAATAAGAAAGAAAATTCAAAACCATGTTGCCATACGTTACTTGAGGTGAAACCGAGATAAAATCACTTCTTGAAAATGCTGGAAATAACGTAGCAAAACAATTACAAACGTGATCACAATCATTGGCTGGTAAAAAACCATTAGTCAAAATCTTTTTCAATGCACCTTTTGAGCCCCCATATCTTCAAATCTAAAATATACAGGGTGTTATTGAAAGTTGTACAGATATTTTAACCACGAGCCTCTATGTAGAATTCGGAGAAAAATCTAAAAAATTCTGTCAAAAAATAAAATGACATTAATTTTTGAGCTGCAATATTTTTAAATTGCTTTTAGTCTTCTACGTTGTCAAACAACCTCGCAGGTAAAATTTCGGCACATTTTAAAAATACGCTCTGTATATCATATTTTATAAAAGGTACACCAATGCAGTTTCCTTGTTTTAAAGCATATTTCCTACAGGTTACTTCGCATTGGCGTACATCTTATAAAACATGATAAGTATACAGGGTGTATTTTTAAAATGTGCCGAAATTTTACCTACGAGGTTGTAGGACAACGTAGAAAACTAAATGCAATTTAAAAAAATTGTAGCTCAAAAAATAAATGTCATTTTATTTTTTGACATAGATTTTTTTAAATATTTTTCCGAGTTCTACATGAAGTCAGTAGTACGTGGTTAAAATATCTGTACAACTTTCAATAACACCCTGTATATAGAATTTATTTATTATATAATTTTCTAACACAAGTTGACATTACCCCACTGAGTTGTTCCGCGAATTTTGGAGTACCCAGTATATTTATTTACTTTATATGTATATGCAATATTGCCATGTTCTTCAAAATTTCAAAGTATTTTTTAAATGGGACAAATTTGAAACATCGAGATAAGAACATTTTAAAAGTGTGCAAAAGAAAATTTTTATTGGGAATAATAATGTGATCTGTGTTTTTATGTTTCCATGTCCCAGGCGCATGATAGAGACATTTCAAAATATTCAGTTTTCTATATTCTAAAAATAAAATGTGCAATTCCTGCTGTAAAAAATGTTAGCTTGACTTTTCAAAACAGGTCTACTTACAGAAGGCATCTCTGGACTACCAGTACTCCGGTGTTGAACATTTAATAAGAAAATTATTTTTTGATTTAGTGTATTGATCACGAACTCTTAATCAGTAAACAATCACAATAAAAATATCATATTACATGAACATCACACTTTTATAGAGCCTTAGATAAGATCGATCAGATCTCCACTGATTACGAATTATGTACATTTACGGAATTGAAATTTCGGGCTATTTTGTCATCTTCATATTGTAACTTTTACGTTAATATAAACTTATTTTTTACTTTTGACATGTTTTTGTCATTTTGCTTTATTTACATAAAAAAATAGTGTTTTGTGGCAAATTAACGGGTAGGCAGCTGGTGAAAACGATGATTTAATTACACTCAGTGCCCTAAATTTTGATTCCGCGACTGTACCTAGTCGTAATTCACAATTAAAAATGTCAGCAAGATAACGCTCGCCCACATATAGCCAGAAAAACAGTAGAGTTCTTAAAGGACGCTGGTGGGATATGATCGGGAGAAGACTGACAAATGTCATTAGTTTTGAAATTACTGGTTTTGTTCCATAAGTACGAGTAGTTTCCACACTGTATAATGATGATACTGTGTGAGATTTGAAATAAAAGATAACAAAAATATTTTGTTTTTTATCTTAAATCTATATTTACCTACTTACTAGTGAGTTTTGTTGTTTTTAAAAATGTTGCAATTGCTAATGCGTCATATGTAGTTAAAAACATTGTAATTAAGTACATACAATGAACGCGAAGCGGGGTTTGCAGAAGTCATCCACCATACAGCCCCGACCTCATTCCTACTGAATCCTTTTTGATAGAAGATTTGAAAAAAGAACAACCAACGGACTAGGCTCATTGGACTATGATTAAAAAATGTAATTGTAAAAATTTGTTGTGATTTGGTGTTATTTAAATGATTCACAAAGTAAAAATTACGCAAGAACAATAAATACACAAATTTAACCTCACTTATAAATGATACATTTTCGCGTCATTAATGGCATTTTACTCCACGAAGCAGTAATTGTAAAGCCTAAACACATCGTTCTACTGAAAAAAAAACAAAATTCTTGCTATTTTTATTAAATTCTGGAGGTTTCATTCGTTTTTCGATAAAGCCGTTACTGTGACGTCAGGCTCGCGTTTACCTAAAAGAAATTTCTTAGTTGATGTGCAGTGGGTCCTCTATTTACAAATTTATATTTTGGTCAAACAAACCGTGAGACGCAGGTATACTCCGTACGGTGATAGATTGCACGTTTTTAAATTCTAGTTCCAAAACATAAAGCAGTGAAAAATACTAAACTCTCCATCTCAATTGTTTCACGTTATGTAGAAAACCGTTGTATCCCTGTCCCTGCAGATTAATTCCCGCCAAACCAGTTTCTGTGTCTGTCTTCTGTCAAAAAACGTGCAATCTATCAGAGTACGGAGTATACCTTGAATTGGTCAAAGACGGTCAGTAGGCGGTAGAGGATTACCATCTGTTCCGTGCCTGAATACGGAGGTAAAATATCTCCATAAAATGCAATTTGCCCTGGGGAGAGAAGTCCGACAATGCCAAATCTGAATTGGCTGCACTGCAAACTGTTGTTTTATTCCTTTTTATTAAAGAGGGATCAAATTAATTTTCAAGCCGCCGGCCGTTATCGACGGTTTTGCATGATTCAAAATCCGCCGGGAACGTAAAATTCCCGGCCTAGTACTTACAAAAGTGACGTTCACTAAAAATTCGCTAGAGAATGAGAGCCCGATTTCAAGTCAGGGTGACAAATAGGTGATGCAGCGCAAATGTGTAGCTATCTTTGTCCTACACATTAATTACTAATATGCGTCATCTTTCTCAAACTTGCAATTTTGTGCCGTTACCATGACAATACAAGTTGCAAGTCAACTTGAAATCGGCCTCTGAGCAGGTGGCATTGAATATAGCCAACGGACTCCGTTTTGGCTTAGGGACGCGAGGGTCGCGGGTTCGATTCCGCTTGTGAAACAAATTTTTTACTTTTTAAAAATGATTTAAATTTGTCGGCATGAAAATTTTTGTGGATTACACGTCCAGAAAATGTTTTGCGAGTGCTCGTGTTGCTTCGCCTCGGCTAAACCGCCTCGGCTACGCAATATCACTCACACTCGCAAAATATTATTTTTAGAATCTGCGTCTCTAATAGGTCTATTATTGTATTCAATTTGGAGTCGTTTATGGCTATCTCTTAAAGCACTCGTGATTTAATAGATCTCTAAGAACATTTTTATCAATATTTCAGTGTATTATTGTCATTTACACCAAAAAACTTCCAATATTAATGTTCAAACTCTACTTTTTAACATATGTTGCAGTCGTTACCTTGAATTACCAATTAATACAAAATTCCCTAGAATTTGAAAGTTTATTTTTTTTATTTAAAAATTAAAACAAGGGTGCAAATTCTAAAAAATACCATAAAAAACTTGTTTTATAAGGGCATTGGCGCACTCGTTCCATACAAAACTCCCCTACGGGTCGTTTTCTACACCTGGAACTCGTGCGCCAAATCAACCCTTATAAAACTCGTTCTTTAATATACTATTTCTGGACTTGTGATCCAAATAACTATTGTAATCGAGTTATCCATGAATCCGAAACCGTATGTCGTTACTTGAACTCCATGCTACAATAATTACAGCGCAAAACACAGGTTAGATCTCGACATATCAATCGCAAAGACATACGGATTCAAATCCATGGATGACTCGATTACAAATTAATTTGATCGCTCGATATTTATAGGTATAAAAGTTAAGCACATTTGTGCAACTTTTTAGTGGCTAATGTGCTAATACCTAATAGGACAGTGATTGTATACATGTTAGATGCTTTAAAAATTTTATCCACTAACGCACTAACATGTTTCTTCCTTTTTACAGGAAATGGTAGTTTATTTTTAGAATTTGCGTCTCTAATATGTCTATTACTCGTTTATGGCTCGTGGTTTAATAGATCTCTAAGAAATTTTTACAAAATTAATACAGAATTCCCTAGATTTTGAATATTTAATTTTTTTATTTAAAAATTAAAACAAGGGTGCAAATTCGAAAAAATAACATAAAAAGCTCATTTTATAAGGGCATTGGCGCACTTGTCCAATAGAAAACTCCTACGGGTCGTTTTCTACACCTGGGACTCGTACAAAGGAAAAGATTTAACACCTTATGAGGCTACAGAAGCCAAATTAATAAAATGTTTAGAAATTGTAAATAATCGACTAAAATTAAAAATTAATGACAATTACATGTATCAGGTTTAGGGGCAGTTTTTTTTTTTTTTTTTTTGCCTTTCCCTTTTCACCTAACAGGCCTATCAGGTACCTTTTACGGTCGGCTTGGTTTCTTTTTCCTTTGTGGTGCGGCGGGGCTCCGGGGTACTTTCCCCGGCTACCTACGCCCACCCTCTCTCCACTCCTTTGGACGACACAACACGAATATCACAACACACAACATCCATGGGAGGCCATCCGGCCTGGGATTTGAACCCTGCTGACCTCGCGGTGGTGTCGGGAGAGTGTCGCTCTTCCTTCCACCACCCTACCGTCAGCCCCTACTAGACATACACACACATCCATGGCCCGGCGGAGTTTCCTTCCTTCGAAAAAATCCTCCCCCTTCGGTGGGATTCGAACCCACTAGCGCCGGGACCGCGACCTCGGAGCACTGTCTCCGACAGCCATGCGGCCACCCAGCCGTTTAGGGGCAGTTGAACATTAGCAAAAAAGAATGGTGTTATTTTGTTGTATGGACAAAAAAAGGTATTTGGTACGAAATAGTTATTTTTATATTAAGTGCGTGAAGAGAGTGTTTTTTGTGCATGAAAAGGTCTTTTACGCCGAGACGAAGGTCGAGGCAGTATAAGCCTTTGAATGCACAAAAACATCTTCACGCACGAAATATAAACAATATTTTTTCTATAATTGATTCAAAAAATTGAAATTAAAAATTCAAATTTTTGAAGGAACTCTGAAGTTTCAATGCAGTGACCATGTTGCTAGGTAACTAATAAAAAACAGTGCGTGAAGTGAAAGGCAGAAATAGTCGTGTGCGTGAAATCGCATTTCACACACTGTTTTGTATGGTTTCTATGGTTTCGATCTTACTAACAATGCAAAAAAAAATACACGGAAAAAAATGACCCACTTCATGCACGGATAACTATGCGTGAATTTCAATTTTTTCAATCAATAATAGAAAAAAATATTTAGAGATCGGGAATTTTGGCATGAAAAAAGGAAAAAATTGTGCTTATTTTACACTGGTGCATTATTACCAGAAATTATTGATCCACGTAAAAAACGGGACAGAGAATTGCGTAATATTAAAATGGGTGATATAATAATCTGATGAAGAAAATGCAAATAACTATTATATTTCTCCCTAATTTCTCAGCAGAAGGCCGACCCTTCTCTAAGCTGTTAGCTCAGGTAGCATGTAGGGTTGGTTGCCTACAACGTGAAATTTTAACGCTGAGAAATGACTTCATTTTTTTCGTTTTTTTCAACTAATATTCAAGTTGGAAACACCATCTTTCGTCTGCGTCACATTCACAACAATATCTAGTGAATGACGTGAGATATTTTCGACATCTCTTTTCATTTTGCCTACACAGCTTCTAAGCAGAGCATTCTATTTGTGGTTTTTTAACAAATTCATCAAAACAAAATTATATTTTTCTCTTCATAGTTCACTAATAAAAATGTTCTTAATTTATATACAAAAGAGAGGAAATGTTCATCTCATACCGTTTTCTCAAAAAATGTGATCGAAAATCCACTTTTTCGACCGTTTCAAACTCAGGTAAACCTTAACAACGAAAAAATTGTCGTGGTAATTAGCTACTAGCAAAGAGTCAGTGTAATTTTGATGCTATTGGCCAATTTGAAATTTTTCCTCATTACGATTGGCTGACAGGACTGTTTAAAAAATAATCATCTGTAAAAAAGACAATTAATTGAAAAATAAACGTTTTATAAAAAGACTTACCAAAATTTGTGATTATGGAAAAATTGTATCTTGGATGATGGTTTTTCAAAAAGTAAAAATTTATAGTGGCGAAATGTCAGCATTAGGTAAACATTTTCATACTTACGGCAAGAAGAGCAGATAATTTTCCATTATCTATCTAAATCCAAAGCGTACCTGATGATGTTATCAAAACACATTTCAGAGTGCATTTACAAGGACTTACAAAAACGGCGAAAGATGACCAAATTTCTCATTTAGTGTATGGGGGTTGATGATAATATTGAAAAGGAAAATGGACTAGTACATTTAGGATATGCAAAGCAGAGAAGCATTAAATATTGTGACTACCACAATTCAATGCTTCCCCACCTTGTGTGGACGTGCTTAACGCTTTAAATTAAAAACTGAAGACAACCACTTTTTTCTTGATGTAATTCTGACGAATATTAATACAGTTTAAAAAATTAAAAACTAACATTTAAACATAAGGTACCTATAAGAACACTATTAAGGTGGTTTAGTTTTATAATTAAGTCTAACAATTAAGTTAACAATTTTAAAGAACCTAAAACCTATATACCTATGTATGTATTAATTAACATTAGTTTTCCGTTGACCCCTTGTTAATTTCAATATTAATGAATTATTTTGTCTAAAATATAGTGTATTAATGGACCTCATTAATACACTATTTTTCATTAATCAACGATTTTTGCGATTTTGACGTTTTGATGATATTTTGATGTTTGCACTTACCAACACTGCAGCAGGTAGTGCAGTAGGGTTTTCTATATTTTATAGCTCCATAACTGCACAATTACGAATTCACTTTTTCAAAAACCGACATTTTTGGTTATAATTCGCATGTCATATTTTTCAAAGGTAACTAGGTTTCCGTAGCAATCGTGATTTTTACGTGAAATTGAATGTCTTCTGACACTTTTTGTGGAAAAGTGTTGAAAAATTTTAAAATGGCCTACCCTGAGGACAAAAAAAGAATGAAGGTATTTATAAGGTCTCATCTTTATGGAAAAAGATTAAATTGGTTTTGATTTGGCTTTAATTTCAAAATTTGTCACCAAAAAAAAAAAAGTTTGCGGTCAACGAAAAATTTTTGTAATCAACTCTTTTGTTAATCATTATCAAACTAGTTTATTAAATAACTATTATGCAATGGTGCAATCATTAATGCCCGGTTTCTGAAAGGGCCCGATAACGGCCGGTTAAATCAAGCGTCACTATGGAAACGCTAGAAAGTAACCAATTACATTACAATCATGATTTTTGTATTTATCGGAGAGTTAACTAACTGGCCCAAGAAAATTGTTTCCAGAAACCGGGCCTTAGTAACGTAGCGTCTGTTTCCATTAAATTTTGTATCATTTCTCGAGATGCATATTGTAAGGGTTTTTTACCATTTGTATCTTTAATATTCTGTTTAGCATTATTTTTTAATAACTGAAATATTTTATCCCGATTATTATTCATACATGCATAATGCATCGCGGTACGACCGTCCTTGTCGACAGCATTCACATGCGCACCTCCTTTAAGCAACGCTATAACAACATCCTTCGAAAAAAAATCTTTCTGACAAGCATAATGCAGAGGCGCTTTATCATTGTTGTCCTTCATAGTCACACTGGCGCCATTCTTAATGAGCAAAAGGAGTTTCTCGGCAGAACCACTGTAACATGCGTAATGTATCGGATAGAGATAGTCCTTGTCAAAAACATTCAAGTTTGCTTTATTTTCTATTAAAACGTCTAACACGATGTGAGGAATAGACGACTTCTCACACACAAAATGCAAAGGTGCGCTGGACGTTGAATTTTTGATGTTCACATCGGCGCCATTTTGAATCAGCAACTTCAGTTTTTCGACAGAACTACTCGCACAAGCATAGTGTATGGCGGTACGATCTGCCTTATCGATAATATCTAATTTAGCTTTGTTCCTGATAAGCATTTCGACGCAATCGGATGAAATATTCGGATTTTCACAAGCGTAGAGTAACGGAGTTTTACCAAACTCGTCTGGGATATACACACATATGCCATTTTGAATCAACAATAATTTCACTTTTTCACAAAAACCATTTCGACAAGCATAGTTAAGAGGGGTACAAGAAAACTCATCGACAACATTTAAATCTGCATTATTGTCAATTAAGATGTTCAAACAAGAAGGAGAAATAAATTGGTGCTGGCATACATAATGCAACACTGTTTGTCCACTCGAGTTTGTAGTATTGACGCTGGCGCCCCCTTGAATCAACAGTTTCAGTTTTTCAAATGAAGCACTCTTGCAAGCGTAATGTATGGGAGCATTACCAGTCTTATCTGTAATATCCATGTTTGCTGAGTTTCTAATCAATAACTTCACGACGTCGTCAGAAATCTTCTCATTATGACAACAGTAATGCAGAGCAGTTTTTCTATTTCTGTCTTCAAGATTCACTCTTGCGCCCCCGTTAACCAACAGTTTTACCTTCTCAGAACAACCGCTTTGACACGCGTAATGAATGGGAGCCTGACCACTCTCATCCACTGCATCCAATTGTGCCCCACCCTTGATCAAAATTGTTACAATTTCGTCAGAAATGTGCTGATCTTCAGAGACGTAATGGAGAGAAGTTTTGCCGGTTCTGTCTGTTAAATTCACATCGGCTCCGTTTCGAATTAGACATTTCAAAGTATCAGAAGGACCTTTCAGACAAGCGTAATATATCGGAGGTCGTCCTTTTTTGTCTACAATATTCAAATCTGCGTTATTTTCGATCAGTAATTCTAAAAATTCTAAAACGTCGTAAGAAAAATCCTGAATTTCAGATGCATAGTGCAGAACGGTTTTACCGGACTTATCTTTAATGTTCACATCGGCGCCATTGTGAATCAGGAGTTGCATCACTTCTAGGGAGCAACATTCTAGTAGAGGAGTTTTACCATTTTTGCTTTTCTCATTTAGTTTTGCTCCAGATTGGATCAAAAACTCAACTGCTTCAAGATTGTTGCTCTCGCAAGCATGATGGAGAGGTGTCCTGTTGTTGTAGTCTACCACATTTAGATCTATCTTATGAATTTTCAAAATGTTGGCAAATTTGGAGCTGCACATTGTACTTAGAAGTCTGGTGTTTTTAATAAGGTATTTTTGGTATATTTTGTTATACAATATACATTTTAAACTATTGATTGATTCATTGCGAATCGCCAAGTGTAAAAGAGTTTGTCCGTAATCAGTTTTTATCAAAGGTAAATTTTCGAATTGTCCTAATATCTTTGAATAATCACCTTGTATCGCGTAAAACAGAAGGTTTGGCAACAATTTGGATCTAAATGTAGAAATGATTGATTTGTTTTCATCTGATAATTCGATAAAAGGTAATAGCAGAAAGTTTTCGTCAAAAATAATTGAATCTTGACTGCTCTTGTTTTTAAGTGACAAAAAGTCCAAAATTTTTTGACAAGTGACATCCCTGAACAGTTCTAGTTTTACGTTTAAATAACCAATATGATATGCATCATGCGATGTATAAGTTTCCAAAATTGGATACTTTTTACGCCTCTCTAGTGCTAAATCGAAAGCGGTGCGTCCAATCTTGTCCCTGCACATCAACTTCTCTTCATTACATTCTTTCAAAAGTTCAAAGTGATTGTACAAAACCGCGATGTGAGCTTTGCTATTCTGAGACACAATTAGATCAAAAAAGAATCGAATGTTATTGTACTCTTCATTGTACATAAACTCATCGTTTTGGAAGATCTCATTGGAACTCTCCGAAATATACAAAGCTGCAAAATATTCACCGAACGAGTTGTGACAAAATTCTGGGGTCAGTGTATCCGACACATCAGTTATGAACCCGAAAGGATCTTTATCTCTTTGAATATTTTTCAAAAATTCCTGACAATTTAAATTTTCCACATTGTTCAAATATGTCGCAGCCGCCACCCTTTTATAACCGTCAATCACTGATGTCTTTGTAAAGTTCGTTTGAAGTTTGAATTTCTGGTCGATAAAATGTTGATACAAGTTGGTAGCTAAAAATGTCTCATTCAGCAAATGACAATATTTTTCTTCATCGTGAAGGATCAATTCCGTCAACAAAAAAATTTGAAGCGGAATGCCTAAAATATAGTTGTTGGGAATGCGCAGAATATTTTTCTCAATTATTTGGAAAATCTTGACCCAATCGTCACCATACATCTCTAGCCGGTTGCTAACGTATCTTCTCTGTTCGGAATCGTCGAATTGAGTTAGCGTTTTAGAAAAAACGTTAAATTCAGTTTCTAATGTAGTTTTCAAATTGTCGCGAGAAGTTATCCACTGTCGGTGTCCTTTAGTGGAAATATTCTTAATAATCTCCTTGACGACCAGCAGAGTTTTCTCAGAAATTTCGTCCAGTCCGTCCCAGAGAAACTCGAGCCTTCCTCTAGTTTTCAAGATTTTCAAAATCCGCTTGTTGAAATTTCCATTTTTCTTGTGGGTGTCGTTAAGAATGTAATCTATGAATGTTTCAGCGTCGGTATCTTTCTTGCGAAAATACAGTGCATGATTTCTGGCGCAGACCAAAATTCTCAAGACGGTCGGAGGAGCGTCATTCTTCAGATTCCTCATCAGCATGCTTTTTCCCATTCCGGGTTTGGCGCAAATAATGTTCACGTGATTTGTAGACGGACTGTCAAATAGTTCGGTTTCGCTGATGACGTCCTTGTCATACTTTGCCAAGTTGTTACCTACCAGCAGGTATTTTCGCAATTTTTCGATAGAATTCTTGCTTCTGATCCACTCTAGACAGTTGTCGTTGACGTATCGAAACTGATGGCATTCAGTGTCTGGAGATCTCTTGAGACACAATTCGTCAAACTGCTTTTGTGAATATTCAACGTCGGTGAAGTAAGTGACTGTGTCGTCGCATTCATTCTTGGAAAACTTTTCTAATTTGATGAACTTTATATGGTTAAAGCGGAGTTTAAAACTAGTCACATTAGTCATGGAACAGATAAGAATTAGAGTGTTTATATAAGTTTTTCTTAAAATTTTTGGGTCTATCATAATTTTTGTAAATTTTCTTTTGACGTAATACGGTGGCAAAACTTCGCCTTCTTTGTTTTCCAGACTGAAACAATTTCTCATTACAACTAGCTTGTCCGTGGTGATGTCTTTAATTTCATGCATTTCCACATCTAAGTCCGTCAAATTGACAGTTTCCGTACATGACAGTGAGTAAGTGAAATTGTTCAGAAAATTTTGGGACATGTCTGGTTCGTCTTGCAAGTCAGATAAATTTTGAAAGCTCATAGAAAAATCAATTGAAAAATTTGGGATAAGTATGACAAACTTGTCGTCAAGGCATAAATTAAGAGCTGCAGAAATGTTGCCTGTACCATCGAGAACCAGTGGACATTTTCCCATCAACCACAACATTTGACTTAGTTCTTTCTGGTTCAAATCGTCCACGCTTTCAATGCAACTTATTTTTATCTGATATTGACTTGCAATATTCTTCAGCAGTGGCAAAAATGATCTTGAATTATTAATTTCGTCCATGAAGTCTTTCCACAAAATCGTAACTTCTCTACGATTCTTTCTGTCAAAAATTGTAATTCTAAATCTTGATATAGTCTCTCGTAAAAGTCTTGTGTTATCGTTAACTGGACCCGGAGCGAAAGACAATGGTATTATAAATGGTGTTAATAATTGAATACCAATCGCACGTTTGATCCACGATTTCTCTAATTTTTTCTTCTCGCCTTCTATGAGACTCCAATTGATGACGAAGTAAATGTAATCTTTAAAAACTGACTCTTCGCAACTGAACATGTTTCTAAATTCATTTTGAGTCCAAGTTTCAAGTTCCTCAACGTTCATTTGATTTGTGTAAAGGAGAACATTGTTAAAAAACTTCAATTCTGATTCTGATAGATTCATTGGATTTGCAATTGTGAAATTGTAGGAGTGACCTTCGTCTGAAGTTGTCAGAAGCAAGTCTTGTGGACATTCATGTACTATGATGGTATCTAATCCTAGAGTAATATTTTGTTTTTTAGAACCATCGAATAGGGCGTTCGTGAAAAGAATAAATCTGACTGAGTCGTCGACAAATTTAAATCCTTTGATGTACTTCTTGATACTAAAATTCCCGCTTTCGTCGGTCAATCCGGCTGCTGTCAGTAGTCTTTCCTTGTTTACGTGTTTCAACTTCAAAGCGTAGGTTTGTGGGTTTTGGTTGTAATATTTAATTTCAAGGACCACATCGTCAAAATCTTCGAATTTTGCGTTGTTCGAAGATATAGAAAAATCTTCGATGTCGTCATTGTTTATCAGTTTCAAGATCAAATGTGCAATGTATAAATGTTCGTAGTCCTTACCCTGATCAGTGGTTCCGCTTCTTTTTTTAAAGATCTGAAAGATAACCTTTATTCAGAAGTTTGACAGGCGAGTACCTACAGTTTCAGCACGTTTTGAATAAAATAATGTGGTCTATTTTTACAGAACTGTTAAATAAAATAAATAAACAATTCCTCTAGGATGCAAATAGTATTACAATTGTTTTAAGAATAATGCAAAAAGATTTTCTGAAAACGGAATATAAGTTGTGATAAACAAATTTCAGCGTTTTAATAATCTCGATAAAACATTATTAAGCAATGTCCTCGACAACAATCAACAATTTGTCTAATCAGACATTTAAGCGCTGTGATGTGTTGAAAAATAATCCAATTTGCATAATTCTTCTAAGTAGTGATAATAATAATTTATCTTGATAAGAATTTATGTCAAATATTTATCATGTAAGATCAGTGATGATTTACTGACACATTTTTATTTTGACGTTTTCTTTTCCGACCGAAAAAGTACTTACCGAGGAAAAGACTCTTAGAACATTCGTTTGTCCCCGTAATTGGATTTGTTCTGTGCTCTGAAATTAAATTTCGATGTCAATTTTTGTTTATTGATGTAAAAGCTCTACTCTAAATTGTCATTTTATTCACCGGCAAATTAAAAGAGAGCTCTTATTGGTTCCCAGCCATGGATAAAATTGACAGGATCTTTGATCCATCGGACTTGGACCAATCAAAATTAGAAATTGCAGTAACTGCAGCAACATAACCAAATACAAAAACGTAACTATGGTAACAAAAAGAACATTAAGATTTAAAAAAATTAAAACATTGATTTATTATTTTTTTGTATACCTACTCGTATTTGATCGTAGATAAAGTATAGTATTATACTCGCAAGTAAAGGTTTTTATCCACCCAAATAATTACAGAAGGCGCCTTCGGTTTGTGCTGCAACCTTTATTTTAGTGGATAAAAACCTTCTTTACTTGCTCATGTAATAATATACTATTTATTTAAAAAACCAAATTTACACACAAACGCGTTGAATACGACGTTTTTTTTTGTTCGACGAGCCCCTTAAAGGCTCCAAATCGCTTAAAATCAGCTTGACGTTTTGTTTTGACAAGTTGTGACATTTATCAAAATCCGTTCACACAGCAGAAAATTATCAAATTTTGACAGTGTCGAAAAAAAAATAGTAGCTTGAATAATAACAATGCGATCTGTTTTTTTATGTTTTGATGTCTCAGACACACGATAGAGATATCTCAAAATATTCAGTTTTTTACATACCTATATTCCAAAAATAAGATGTGCAATTACTGTTGTAAGAAATGGTGAAATGTTAGCTTGACTTAATATAAAAAAAATCTACTTGCAGAAGGCATCTCTGGGCCACTCCGGTGTTGAACATTTAAGAAAATTACTTTTTGCTTTACTGTATCGATTAACAAACTCTCAATCAGCGAACAATCACACACAGAATGCAATAAAAATATCATATTACATGATCACATTTGTAGAGCCTTGGATAAGAACGATCAGATCTCCACCGATTACGAACTAATCCACAATTAGGGATATTTAAAATATTTACACCTTCGGCCTAAAATTTTTAAAATATCCGGGTATGTTTGCTATTGGAAAATCTCATTTTTATCATACATTAATTTGTTTTGATAAACGACAAATTGAACTGATTCAACAGTTTCTGAGAGTGGTATTGATGGTTTTTCAGACACGAAATATTTGACAACTCGTACCATACACAGTTTTTTTGCAGATACGTTGGACTTGATGAACGACGCAGAAGAAAATATTTTTTTTAATTTATAGATACTTACTTGAATTATTAAAAAAAAAAAATTGCAAAATACATACAGGTTCACAATCACATAAGATGACGAGCCTGGTCTGGTAAAAATGCAACCCAAAATACACTTTACAAAGCATTCATTCTGTTTTGGTATTTAAAAATTAAATCAGGAATCCGAGTAGGTATTAGTCCAATTATTCTCCTTTAACTAAATCCTGCAAAAACGTCAATCTTTTCAGCATATAACGCCTCTTCGACAATTTTATGTGGATTTTCAGTGCATATTCTAATATTCTGCGAATTCCTGAAGTACGAAACCATGACTCGTCGGTGAAAATAATCTGTGAAAACTCCACATTATTGGCTACGTTGCCGACAAGCCAGTTGTAACGATGTAATCTTCTTGTATAATAATCTGTTGGGTTCAATTCCTGCTGTGACACGGTAGGGATGTAAATTCTTGTGTAACATTGTGTGCATTGTTCCAACAAAGAGATTCATTTGCTGACTCAATTGTCGGATAGATGTTTTTGATACATTTTCCTTTATCTTGAGTATTAGTAACAACACTGCCTCATTTTTGCAAGACACTACCAGTAAGACGAAACAAATTTACAGCTCGAGGCAAAAATTTCTTAAACTGGATGTAATCCATAGCAAAATTTGTAAATTCAGTTTGAAATTTTCAATGCAATTTTGCACCGAATAACCTTCGATTAAAAAAGTTTTATGTTCTACAGAAAACGAAACTTAACTAAAAAAAAAGACGTTACACAGTTACACTCGATAACACAAATGACATCTGTCAACTGTCAAAGAAGGTATCATCTCTTTTTCGCTCTATCTTCTTTCATCAGAAAGTCATAGCCAACTTGATAAACTTTTCATTTGAACACCCGTTATATTTAGATACATATATATATATATGTAATTATTTAATTAATTAGTTTGCTTTTGCTGCTTGAAGATCTGCCAATAATAATTGTTGTCCCTGTGTTAAGGACAAAGTGGAGGTGCGAGTACCTAACTTTAACGATGACCAAAGTTCTCAATTTTGGTGTATGGGTATTGAAAAGGAAAATGGACTAGTACATTTAGGACCTACAAAACAGGGAAGTAGTAAATATTGCAACTATAGTAGACCCAGAAATATAGTGATTTTATGAGGGATGGAGTACATTAACTTAAGGTGGTCAGTTATGGTGGGGCAATAAGATTCTGGCACCGGTCGCGCGACTGGACTCTACCTACCTTTGTCTCCGATGGTTCATTCTCAGACGGCTCAAAAACATCTGTCATAGAATATTTATAAACTCTCTTCAAGTTGGTAATAAAAGTGACCCCAAAATTGTAAAAGAAATTATCGGCCTAAGTCCATAAAATCACTATATTTCTGGGCCTACTATACCACAATATAATGCTTCCCCCCTGTGTGTGAACGAGTTCAACGGTTTAAATTAAAAACTGAAGACAACCAGTTTTTTCTTGATGTAATTCTGACGAATACTAATACAGTTTAAAAAATTAAAAGCTAACATTTAATTATAACATTATTAAGGTGGTTTAGTTTTATAATTAATTCAAACAATTAAATTAACAATTTTGAAGAACTTAAAAACCTAAAATTTAATTAAAAATAGCTTATGAAATGGTGCAATCATTGCGTAAGGTAGCGTCAGTTCTTATTAAATTTTGAATCACTTCTTGAGATGCATATTGCAAGGGTTTTTTGCCATTAGTGTCTTTAATATCCCTATTCGCGTTATTATTTAACAATTGAAATATTTTATCACGATTATTATTTATACAAGCATAATGCATCGCGGTACGCCCGTCTTTGTCGACAGCATTCACATGTGCCCCTCCTTTAAGCAAAGATATGACAGCGTCCATCGAAAAAGCATCGTTCTGACAAGCATAATGCAGAGGTGCTTTATCATTGCTGTCCTTAATAGTCACCCTGGCGCCATTCTTAATCAGTAAGATGAGTTTCTCGGAAGAACCACTGTAACATGCGTAATGTATCGGAAAGAGATAGTCCTTGTCAAAAACATTCAAGTTTGCTTTATTTTCTATTAAAACTTCTAACACACCGTGAGGAATAGATGATCTCTCACACACAAAATGCAAAGGTGTGCTGGACGTTGAATTTTTGATGTTCACATCGGCGCCATTTTGAATCAGCAACTTCAGTTTTTCGACCGAACCACTCGCGCAAGCATAGTGTATGGCGGTACGATCTGTCTTATCGATAATATCTAATTTAGCTGTGTTCTTGATAAGCGTTTCGACGCAATCAGATGAAATATTCGGATTTTCACAAGCATAGAGTAACGCAGTTCTACCAAACTCGTCTGGGATATACACACAGACGCCATTTTGAATCAACAATTTTACTATATCACAAGAACCACTTAGACAAGCGTAGTGGAGAGGGGTGCCACCAGAGTGATCGACAACATTTAAATCTGCGTTATTGTCAATTAAGATGTTAATAAAAGAAGTAGAAATAAACAAGTTCTGGCATACATAATGCAATACTGTTTGTCCACTCGAGTTTGTAGTATTGACGCTGGCGCCCCCTTGAATCAACAGTTTCAGTTTTTCAAATGAACCACTCTTGCAAGCGTAATGTATGGCAGCATTACCAGTCTTATCTGTAATATCCATGTTTGCTGAGTTTCTAATCAATAACTTCACGACGTCGTCAGAAATCTTCTCATTATGACAACAGTAATGCAGAGCAGTTTTTCTATTTCTGTCTTCAAGATTCACTCTTGCGCCCCCGTTAACCAACAGTTTTACCTTCTCAGAACAACCGCTTTGACACGCGTAATGAATGGGAGCCTGACCACTCTCATCCACTGCATCCAATTGTGCCCCACCCTTGATCAAAATTGTTACAATTTCGTCAGAAATGTGCTGATCTTCAGACACGTAATGGAGAGAAGTTTTGCCGGTTTTATCTGTTAAATTCACATCGGCTCCGTTTCGAATTAGAAATTTCAAAGTATCAGAAGGGTCTTTCAGACAAGCGTAATATATCGGAGGTCGTCCTTTTTGGTCTACAATATTCAAATCTGCGTTATTTTTGATCAGTAATTCTAAAACGTCCTGATAAAATTCTTTAATTTCAGATGCATAGTGCAGCACGGTTTTACCGGACGCATCTCTAATGTTCATATCGGCCCCATTTTGAATCAGCAGTTGTATCACTTCTAAGGAGCAACGATTTAGAGCGCAATGTAGAGGTGTTTCATCATTTTTGCTTCTCACATTTAATTTTGCTCCAGATTGGATTAAAAACTCGATTGCTTCAAGACTGTTGCTCTCGCAAGCATGATGGAGAGGTGTCCTCTTGTCACAGTCTACCCCATTTAGATCTATCTGATGAATTTTCAAAATTTTGCCAAATTTGAAACTACACATTGTACTTAGAACTCTCGTGTGTTCAATTAGGTAATTTTTGTGTTTTTCGTTAGACAGTATACATTCTAAACAATTGATTGATTCATAGTGGATCGCCAAGTGTAGAAGAGTTGCACTGTAGTTAGATTTTATGAGATGTAGCTTTTCGAAGTGTTCTAATATTGTTGAATAATCAATTTGTATCGCATAAAACAGAAGGTTTAGCAACAACTTGGGTTTAGGTCTAGAAATTAGTGATATGTCTTCGTTTGATAATGCAATAAAAGGTAATAGAAGAAAATTGTTGTCATAAATAACTGAATTTTGAGTGCTCCCGTTATAAAGCGACAGAAAGTCCAAAATTTTTTGACAAGCGACATCTTTGAACGGTGCGAGTTTTACGTTCGAATAAAAAAGATAATACTTATCGTTTGATATTTTAGTTTCCAAAATTGGATACTTTTTACGCCTCTTGAGTGCTAAATCGAAAGCGGTGCGTTCATTCTTGTCCCTGCAAATCAACTCTTCTTTACTACATTCTTCCAAAAGTTTAAAGTTATTGTACAACACCGCAATGTGAGCTTTGCTATTTTGAGACACGATTAGATCAAAAAAGAATCGAATGTTGTTGTACTCTTCGTTGTACATAAACTCGTCGTTTTGGAAGATCTCACTAGAACTTTCCGAAACATACAAAGCTGCGAAATATTCGCCGAACGAGTTGTGACAAAATTCTGGAGTGAGTGCATCGGACACGTAAGTTATGAACCCGAAAGAATCTTTATCTCTTTGGATATTTTTCAAAAATTCCTGGCATTTTAAATTGTCTAAGAGATCATTGTTCAAGTATGTCGCCGCCGCCACCTTTTTATAAGAGTCAAGCATTGATGTTTTGTCAGAGCGCTTTCTGGTGTGAATTGTGTCCAATGTGTCGTCCAAATGTTCCTTTTCTCTGAAATAAAGATGGAATTTTTGGTCGACAAAATGATGGTACAAGTCAGTCACCAAGAATGTCTCACTCAGCAAATGACAATATTTTTCTTCATCGTAAAGGATCAATTCCGTCAACATGAAAATTTGAAGCGGAATGCCTAAAATATTGTTGTTGGGAAAGCGTAGAATATTTCCTTTAATTATTTGGAAGATCTCGACCAAACCGTCTCCAGAAAACTCTAGCCGGTTGCTGACGTATCTTCTCTGTTCGGAATCGTCGAATTGAGTTAGCGTTTTAGAAAAAACGTTAAATTCAGTTTCTAATGTAGTTTTCGACATCTTAATGATAGTGGGGGACTTCAATGCGAAGATAGGGAAGGAGGAACGCAATGAAGGTGTAGCAGGGAAAGAGACAATCCACGACACCACTAACGACAACGGAGCGAAGATTTGCGACCTAGCGGCAGCAACAAACACATTCATTGTTAGCACGCAATACAGACATAAAAGAGAGCACAAGATAACATGGATGATTCCAGGGGGGACAGAGGGAAACCAAATAGACCACATGCTAATCTCCAAAAAGTGGAAAAGAATAATACAAGATGTTAGGACATACAGAGGGGCAAATGTCGACTCAGACCATCTCCTGGTTGTCGCCAAAATGAGGATGAAGGTGGTCAAACAAACAGGAGGCAGTAGGAAAAATGGATGGGACGTAGAGAAACTAAACCACACGAGACACAACGATGAGTACAAAAAAGAGATGAGAAAAAAATTAGAAACACGAGAAGAAGAAGTAGACATTGATGAAGAGTGGAAGAACCTAAAAGAAAGCATAACAGACACGGCAGAAACAGTGCTTGGACGAATAACAACAAGAAAAAGAAAGGAATGGTTCGACGAGGAGTGCGAAAAAAGAACGGAGGCGAAGAACCAAGCCAGAAACAGATGGTTAAAGACGGGAAACCAAAAAGACTTAGAGAACTACAAAGAAAAAAGAAAAGAGGCGACCAAATATTGCAAACACAAAAAAGAAAGTTGGATTGGGGAACTTATGCAGGAGGTGGAAGTCAACAATAGGGACAGCAGGGAACTGTATAAACTGATAAAACATTGGAACTCGACGAGTAAAAAGACACAAAGAATAGGTAACAAAAGATGGGAAACGTATTACACGGAACTTTTTAGGGAAGAAAAAGAAATTACAGGGAGAAAAAAAGAAAAAGTGGAAATGGAAGACAGTAACAACGAGGACGACGCGCCGTCTTATGACGAATACATGGAGATCGTCGCACAGCTTAAGACAAAGAAAGCAGCAGGGCCGGACCAAATTAGTAATGAATTAATCAAGCAAGGAGGGCACGAACTGCTAAGCAGAGTTTATAGAATACTAGTGGCGGTATGGCAGAGCGAGACAATGCCAGAAGAATGGAGAACAGGACTACTCATTCCACTACTTAAGAAAGGAGATCCTACACAATGTAACAACTACAGAGGAATCATGTTACTCAACACAACATACAAAATACTAACATCGATTATCAGGAAGAGACTGGCAGAACACACAGAAACAAAACTAGGAGAATATCAGAATGGATTCAGAAAAGGCAAATCAACCATAGACGCAATACACGTTATGTCACAAATAATAGAGAAGAGCTACGAATACGACATAGAGTTACATATATTATTTATAGACTTCAAACAAGCCTTCGACAACATAAACAGGCGCAGTCTAGTAGAGCAAATGCAACAAATGAAAATACCGGAGAAACTAATCAAACTAACGAAAATGACGATGGACAACTCAAAAGCAAGAATATCTACAACAGAGGGTGTAACAAACGAAATAAACATAGAAAGAGGAGTCAGGCAAGGAGACGCACTGTCCACAACGCTCTTCAACATCGCACTCGACGGTGCAATAAAGGCTGCAGGACTGGACAGAGCTATTACGGTGAGTGCAACTCAAGTAATAGCTTACGCAGATGACATAGCACTTATAACAAGAGATAAAAAGAGCCTGGGAGCGGCGCTGCAAAAGCTAGTTACAGAAACAGAAAAAAGAGGTCTACAACTCAACCAAGATAAGACTAAATACATGATAATCTCGAGAAGAAAGACAGACCATATTAAAGAAACAAACCTAGGGAGTTACACGTTTAAAAAAGTAGAAAATTTTAAATACCTGGGAGTGAACGTGAACGAAAAAAATGAACGAAGCGCCGAAATCAAAGAGCGAATACAAGCAGCGAACAAGGCTTACTGGAAATATCAAAGATACCTAACGGACCATCACATTAGCAGAGCAACAAAGATAAAAATCTATAAGGCAGCAATTAGACCTGTAGCGACTTATGCAGCGGAAACAATGCGACTCACTAATACAGACGAAGAGAACCTCGGGATATTTGAAAGAAAGGTACTCAGAAAAATTGCAGGGCCAAGAAGAACAGAAGAAGGGGAATACAGGACACTAATGAATCATGAAATAAGGGACATAATCGAGGGAGAAGATATTGTAGGATTTGTGAAAGCACAAAGGCTACGGTGGTTCGGACACGTACAAAGGAGGGATACACAACACATACTAAGAAAAACCCTAAATTGGAGACCAGTAGAAGGAAGACCAAGAGGCAGACCAAGGATAAGGTGGGAAGACCAGATACACGAGGACATTAGAAGGATAGGAATAGAGGACTGGAGAATCAAGATTCAAGATAGGAAGAACTGGGAAAAAAACATACGAGCAGCCAGGGAGCAAGGCAGAATCTAACGAAAACAAAAGAGAAGAACAAGGCGGAGTGATTCACCGCAGGAAAAACAGAATCGAAAAACTCCACCATAGGAGTAGCGTAAATTCGGCATCGAATAATCGCTTATATATATATATAATATAATGTAGTTTTCAAATTGTTGCGCGAAGTTATCCACTGTCGGTGTCCTTTAGTGGAAATATACTTAATAATCTCCATGACGACCACCAGAGTTTTCTCAGAAATTTCGTCTAGTCCATCCCAGAGAAACTCAAGCCTCCCTCTAGTTTTCAACATTTTCAAAATTCGCTTGTTGAAATTTCCATCTTTCTTGTGGGTGTCGTTAAGAATGTAGTCTACGAATGTTTCAGCGTCGGCGTCTTTCTTGCGAAAATACAGTGCATGATTTCTGGCGTAGACCAAAATTCTCAAGACGGTCGGAGGAGCGTCATTCTTCAGATTCTTCATCAGCATGGTTTTTCCCATTCCGGGATTGGCGCAAATAATGTTCACGTGATTTGTAGACGGACTGTCAAATAGTTCGGTTTCGCTGATGACGTCCTTGTCATACTTTGCCAAGTTGTTACCTACCAGCAGGTATTTTCGCAATTTTTCGATAGAATTCTTGCTTCTGATCCACTCTAGACAGTTGTCGTTGACGTATCGAAACTGATGGCATTCAGTGTCTGGAGATCTCTTGAGACACAATTCGTCAAACTGCTTTTGTGAATATTCAACGTCGGTGAAGTAAGTGACTGTGTCATCGCATTCATTCTTGGAAAACTTTTCTAATTTGACGAACTTTATATGATTAAAGCGGAGTTTAAAACTATTCACATTTGTGATGGAACAGATAAGAATTAGAGTGTTTATACAATTTTTTCTCAAAAATTTTGCGTCTATCATAATTCTTATAAAATTTCTTTTGACGTAACACGGTGGCAAAACTTCGCCTTCTTTGTCTTCCATATTATGACTATGTATCATTACAGCTAACTCGTCCGTGGTGATGTCTTTAATTTCCTCAGTTTCCACATCCGTCAAATCCGTCAAATTCACAGTTTCGGTACATGGAAGTGAGTAAGTGAAATTGTTTAGAAAATTTTGACACATGTCCGGTTCGTCTTGCAAGTCACATAAATTTTGAAATCTCGAAGAACAATCAATTGGAAAATTTGGACTAAGTATGACAAACTTGTCGTCAGGACATAAATTAAGAGCTGCAGAAATGTTGCCTCTGCCATCGAGAACCAGTGGACATTTTCCCAACAACCACAACATTTTACTTAGTTCTTTCTGGTTCAAATCGTCCACACTGTGAATGCGGGTCATTCTTATTTGATATTGTTTTCTAATTCCATTCAGCATTACAATATCATTGATTTCATTCTTGAAGTCTTTCCACAAAACCGTAACTTCTCTACGATTCTTTCTGTCGAAAATTGTAAATCTAAATCTTGACATAGTCTCTCGTAAAAGTCTTGCGTTTTCGTTAACTTGACCCGGCGCGAACGACAATGGTTTTATGAAAGTTGATAACAATTGAAGAGCAATTGCACGTTTCACCCACGATTTCTCTAACTTCTTTTTCTTTCCTTCTGTAAGACTCCAGTTGATGACGAAGTAAATGTAGTCTTTAAAAACTGATTCTTCGCAACTGAACATGTTTCTAAATTCATTTTGAGTCCAAGCTTCGAGTTCCTCAACGTTCATTTGATTTGTGTAAAGGAGAAAATTGTTAAAAAACTTCAATTTTGTTTCTGGTAGATTTTTTGGATTCGCGATTGTGAAATTGTAGGAGTGACCTTCTTTCGAAGTTGTCAGAAGCAAGTCTTGTGGAGATTCATGTACTATGATAGTTTCCTCTCCGAACTGAATCCTTTGTTTTTCGGAACCGTCGAAGAGGCTGTTCGTGAAAAGGATAACTTTAACGGAGTCGTCGACAAATTTAAATCCTTTGATATACTTCTTGATACTAAAATTCCCGCTTTCGCCGGTCAAACCGGCTACTGTCAACGTTCTTGTCTTGTTTGTATGTTTCAACTGTAAAGCGTAGGTTTGTGGTTTTTGGTTGTAATATTTTATTTCAAGGACCACATCGTCAAAATCTCCGAATTTTGCGTTGTTCGAAGATATAGAAAAATCTTCTATATCGTCATTGTTTATCAGTTTCAAGATCAAATGTGCAATGTATAAATGTTCGTAGTCTTTACCCCGATCAGTGGTTCCGCTTCTTTTTTCAAAGATCTAAAAGATAATCTTTATTCAGAAGTTTGACGGACGAGTTCAGTTTCAGCACGTTTTGAAGAAAATAATGTGGTCTATTTTTACAGAACTGGTAAATAACGTACGAGTATATAAAAAAATAATTTAAATTGTTTTCATAATATCTTTTGATAACGTGATAAATAAATTTAAGAGTTTTAATAATCTCGATGAAAAATTGCTCGAAATGCTCGTTACGACGTAATTCTTCAAAGTACTATAATGATATTTTATCTTGATAAGAGTTTATGTAAAATATTTATCATGTAAGGTTATTGATGTGATTTATTAGAAAAATTATTCTGACGTTTTTTTTTCAACAATAAAAATATTTACCGAGGAAAAGGCACCTGGAACATCCATTTCCTTCTCCAATTCGATTTTTTCTGAACTCTGAAAATTAAATTCGACATTAATTTTTAGCAATTACCATGAAAATAATAAAAGACGTTGAAGGAGAATTAAAATTGTTCAAAGTTTCTCTGTGGAATTTAATGATTCATTGTATTTAAGAATTGACGTGTAAAGTTTTTATGATCTGAGAAATGAGAGAGTCTTTTGCAACGAATTCCAGGAGATGAGTGAATCGTTAAATCATGGCGAAGTATCTTATGAAGATACACAAGATATTTTGTAATTTTTGGTTGTAATATTTAATTTCAAGGACCACATCGTCAAAATCTCCGAATTTTTTGTTGTTCGAAGATATCGAAAAATCTTCTATATGGTCATTGTTTATCAGCTTTAAGATCAAATGTGTAATGTATAAATGTTCGTAGTCTTTACCCCGATCAGAGGTTCCGCTTCTTTTTTCAAAGATTTAAAAGATAACTTTTATTCAGAAGTTTGACAGGCGAGTGCAGTTTCAGCACGTTTTGAAGAAATAATGTGGTCTATTTTTACAGAACTGTTAAATAAACTATACAGGGTGTCCCAAAATGAGCGTACTAACTACTTAGTACCTTATCGAGGATGTTTAAATGCACACGAAAAAAATATGGAAAAAATGTTTCCGACAAAAAAATTAATTATTTTAATTATTATTATTCTTAACGGTAATACAATGTAAACAAAGATATATTCGTACATCATTACCTTGCAATATTACCGTAGTGGATTTAAAATAATTTTTTCGATTTCCAAAGCTTTTAAATTCTCTATTATGCAGGATGAGATATCGGTAGTGAATGATCTTGTACTTTGTGATAATATGTACAATTAGAGGTAGCTGTCATGACAATTTCATACATATATTTCAAAATAATTGACCTGTTAAGTGCCACTTTCAAAGACCGCCAAATCAGCAAATAAGTCCAATAGATTTTTTTTTTACATTTTTCTGACGTTTACGGTAATCTCTTCTACACCGTAGTGCACCGTTAGTACGCCATTTTTGGGACAGCCTGTATAAATAAAATCTTTTGAGGCACAACTAGAATTACAATTGTTTTACGAATAATGCTAAAAGATCGCTGATAACGGACCATAATTTCTGATTAATAAATCCAGTGTTTTAAAAATCTCGATAAAAGATTATTATTAAGCAGTGCCTTCGAAACTAATCTACAATTTTTGTAATCAGACAGCGCTGTTATGTGTTGAAAAATAATCCACTTTGACATAATCCTTGATAAGGATTTATATCAAAAATTTATCATATATAATACAATAAGTGGTCTAATTTTTTCCGACAAAATTTGTCATTTAAGACATGAGTAGCTTTTGCAACGAAAATTACACGAGTCGACGAAGGAGACGAGTGTAATTTTCCAAAATCAAAAGCTACGAATGCCTTAAATGACAAATTTTGCAGAAAAAATTAGACCACGAATTGTATTCGACTTGACAATCCACCGAGAAAATTTTTATCGAGTTGACCTAATAAATTTGACGTTTCATTTTGACATAAATTTTTTCGCTGAAAAACCACTAGTTGTTTTTTCATTCAGCTGGTTGTTTTTTCACTCTGCTCGGTGTTTTTTCACTATAAATCAATTTGATTGGTCCAAATTTGAAAAACGCTGCAATTCGATTGGTTAAAAATTTTCGAGTTGGATTGTCATGCAAAATTGGTGATTTAATTTTAATTTTCCAACAAAAAAGTACTTACCGAAGAAAAGATTCTTGGAACGTTCCTTTGTTTCCTTACTTCGTTTTGTTCTGAACTCTGAAATTAAATTTCGATATTAATTTTTAGTAATTACCACCAAAACATGTAGTAAAAAGCGTTGAACGAGAAAAATATATGGCAAAAATATTTAATAGAATCAATCTTTTTTTTTTGTAGAAGATATGGACCTTTGAGCTACAATTTTTTTTAATTGCTTTTAGTCTTCTACGTTGTCAAACAACCTCGCAGGTAAAATTTCGGCACATTTTAAAAATACACTCTGTATATCATATTCTATAAAACGTACACCAATGCGGTTTCCTTGTTTTAAAGCATATTTCCTATAGGTTACTTGGCATTGGCGTACATTTTATAAATGATGATATACAGGGTGTATTTTTAAAATGTGCCGAAATTTTACCTACGAGTTTGTAGGACAACGTAGAAAACTAAAAGCAATTTAAAAAAATTGTAGCTCAAAAAATAAATGTCATTTTATTTTTTGACATAGATTTTTAAAAATATTTTTTCCGAGTTCTACATGAAGCCAGTAGCTCGTGGTTAAAATATCGGTACAACTTTCAATAACACCCTGTATATAGAATTTATATATTATATAATTTTCTAACATAAGCTGACATTGCCCCACTGAGTTGTTCCGCGAATTTTGGAGTACCCAGTATATTTATTTACTTTATTTATGCAATATTGCCATATTCTTCAAAATTTCAAAGTATTTTTTAAATGGGAAAAATTTGAAACATCGAGATAAGAACATTTTAAAAGTGTGCAAAAGAAAATTTTTATTGTGAAAAATAATAATGTGATCTGTGTTTTTATGTTTCGATGTCCCAGACGCATGATAGAGACATTTCAAAATATTTAGTTTTCTATATTCTAAAAATAAAATGTGCAATTCCTGCTGTAAAAAATCTTAGCTTGACTTAGTATTTTCAAAACAGGTCTACTTACAGAAGGCATCTCTGGACTACGAGTCCTCCGGTGTTGAACATTTAAGAAAATTATTTTTTGATTTACTGTATCGATCACGAAACTCTTAATCAGTAAACAATCACAATAAAAATATCATATTACATGAACATGACACTTTTATAGAGTCTTAGACTCTTAGATAAGATCGATCAGATCTCTACTGATTACGAATTATGACCTACTCGTAAAATGTCAATATTTCAGCAAGATAACGCTCGCCCACATACAGCCAGAAGAACACTAGAGTGCTTAAAGGACGCTGGTGTCAACGTTTCATCGTGGCCTGCCAGATCTCCTGAAAGAACATGTTTGGGATATGATCGGGAGAAGACTGACAACTGTCATTAGTTTTGAAATTACTGATTTTGTTCCATAAGTAGCTTCCACATTGTATAATGATGATAGTGTGTGAGATTTGAAATAAAAGATATCAAAAACATCCTGTTTTTAATCTTAAATCTGTATTTACCTACTTACTAGTGAGTTTTGTCGTTTTTAAAAATGTTTCACCTGCTAATGCGTAATAGTTATAGTACTTCTAGAAATAAGTAAGAACAGAGTCAATTGCTTTATGGATGTAATTATCCTTGGTAAAATGGTTAGGGATTGATACCCAGCTGTTAGGGCGCAATAAAGCAATTGACTTTGTTCTCACTTATGTATTTCTAGAAGCTCTTTAAAAACATTGGGCCGTATCACGACACCATTATTAAATTTAATCATGACTCTAATTACCTTGGTGACGAATTCATCTCTTTCTGGCAGGTTATAATTGCATAAATCTACATCGTTTTATGTTTACTTTAATCACGACTCTAGTTAACGGCAACTTTAATAACGGTGTCATGATACGGCCCATTGTAATTACGTAAGTCGTAAGTGCAATGAAAGCGAAGCGGGGTTTGCAGAAGTCATCCACCATACTGCACCGACCTCATTCCTACTGAATCCTTTTTGATAGAAGATTTGAAAAAAGGACAACCAACGGACTAGGCTCATCACAACGTAATGCGAATTTAGCAATCCTCAATCCAACGTGAACGGTGTTTACCTGCATGTCACTATTTACAAAACATAATTACAGAGCCAAAAAATTAAATTATTTGACCTTGAAATGTTCCACTCAACGTGAATAACGTTTATTATGTTTCAAATTTGTTGATAATTGCTTCGAAAGGTTATGTTTGTAATCAACGTAATAAGTGAAAGAAATTAAAAATTGTCAAATTGACAGGAGCATAAAATAACCGCACAGTAACCAACAATAAATAAATCATTCTTTAAATTAATTTTCTGGAAGTAAGAGATTAAACCACTAAAGTACACAGATACCTCCAACCTTCAAGAAAATCTAAAATTTGCCAACAGATTTGTTCACAGTAGGAAGATTTACTGTTCTTGTAAAGTGCTAATTTTATGACTGACGGGTCTCGAGAGGGTACCTGCTGCAGTGTTTGACCGATCCAAGAATTCTGAATACTTCTGCAACTTGAACTACACCTTGCCCAAAAGTTTTATTACTGTGCAACAGCCTTAAGCCAGACAGCGTGTGACGTCACGAGGAAGGCCAAACGTCAAAATTTGACATTTGTTTACATTTTCAGAAAGTATCAAATACGGTGTTTTAATCATTCTTATGGAAAATTGTGAGATAAGCAAAAGCTTGGTGGCAAGTGTATATAATAGTTTCAGTTGATACCAGGATATTTACTGTTCATCGAACGTCGCAAGAGACGTTGAAACCTGGGAAGTATTTTTATACCCTATCAACATTTTCCTGATTACAAGTCGTTGTAAGGGCAATTTAGTTGAAACTATATTTGCTACACATATAATTAAGATGTATGAAGCATTTGTTGTGATTTGGTGTTATTTAAATTATTCACAAAGTAAAAATTACGCAAAAACAATAAATACACAAACTTAACCTCACTTGTAAATGACAATTTTCGCATCATTAATGGCATTTTACTCCACGAGGCAGTAATTGTAAAGCCTAAACACATCGTTCTACTAAAAAAAAGAGTGCTAACCAAAAATGTTACTGTTTTTATTAAATTCTGGAGGTTTCATTCGTTTTTCGATAAAGCCTTTACTGTGACGTCACGATCAAAAACGATTGCTGCCTCTAGATGGCAATGTCTGGCGCTACATTTTAACGCACTGTTGCCAGATAGTCAGCTCCATGATTGTCAAGTCGCATGATACGAATTATAATAGAAAATTCTCGTCGCGAATTGAAATGACAAAAATATTCGCTGGTTCTCCGACTAATAGAGAACTCGCAACCTTAAAAAGTTTGTCGTATGAGCAGTTAATGACAAAAAGCTGACAGTTTGCTAAATCGATTGATTATGTATAGGTGAACATCCAAAAAAAAATCCAAAAATTGTCGTGTGCAACAGGACGTTACTCAAAATTTTCGAGTTACGTAGCCGGTGTTCAAGTATTTTTTTTGGTAGAAACTTTGTAATCTCTTCTGTAGCCATATGGTTGTCTCTTCGACGCTCGTCAAAAATTCGTTAATTTTGCCGTGTTTTTACGTTTCTCACTCCATTGCTCGAAAACTAAGCCTCAAATCGAAAAAATGTCTTTTTTAAGAACTAAAGATCGGTATTCTCTGATTACGATGGTGTTTGTTATTATAATTTTGACGGAATATTAGTTAAGTTATGATTAAAAAACTAACGTAGCAACAAAATCTCTAAGCCATTAGAAAAGTAAACCGCGATCACCCGCCCGCACCGCCCTGTTCCCAGCGGTCACCCCGATATCATCTTACCTATCAAAACAAACGAGAGTAATCAATAAATAATTTCCAAAGAACAGTTTGTTGAAAAACAAAATGAAAACGGAGGAATGTATTTGCAGAAAAAGCAAGTAAGCACGAAAGAACACAAGTCAGAATCTTAAAAATTGAAATTCTCAAGTTGCCAACATAAATTTTCAAATATTGGGAACACCATGCACTGCTGTTAAATGTCAAAAGTCATGTCGACTTCTCAGGTGAATGAGACGAATCCTGTTGGTGATAATTTTTCAGATATATTTTTCTCATTAAGAGATAATTGAAACTGTGTAAAAACAAAAATTGTGTCATATCCTAAGCTCTCCCTCCGCGATAGGACTCACACATGTCGTGCGTTCATTTAAATTTATCCTCAAAGGTGGCGTTGAAGAGTCGAGATGACTTTAGAGATAAGGTTCTCGATGATAAATAAGGTAGCGACAACTCATTGTTCATTTTTGAGACTCCAAATTAAAAGAGAGGACATTATCGACAAATGCCGTGAGTGTGACAAAGATAGAAGAGTACTATTTTTAGGGATTTTTGTGGCTTGAAATTTTACGTGCCAAACAGATTAACTTAGCATTACGCCAAATTAAGTGAGATGGAAATATTCGTCGCAACCGTTGTCGTTACCTTATTTATTATCGAGCACCTTAGATTTGGAGCGCACTATACGTATTACGGATCACGGATCAGCTGTTTAAATCTTCGAGTGGTGCGTTCTCAATAGACTCTTCAACACCAATTTTGAGGATAAATTTAAATGAATGCACGATATCATAAAATTTTATTTAGATAAATAACAAAAGACAATATAAAAATTATGATTTCGATCTATGCTTTTACTTTTTTATACTCGTAGTAACAAGCTTCTTTTGAAGTTTTATCGTATTGTTTGCAAAATCCCTACATATGTATATCCCAAGAAAAAAATTTGCTTCTTGTACCATTTACTTCTTCCTTTCTTTCAACATAACTCGACATTAGTCTCTGGGCATTATGAAAATGTCATAATCGAGCTGAACCTCTTTGAGAGACTTGTACGACACCGCTTCCACCTCATACTTCCTCAAAAGGCTGCAAAAGGTTAATCTTCATCATTGTCATTGCCATTTTCGTGCCTGGAGTTCAATAAATTACGTTTAAGTTTTTTGACAATTTTTTCACTCACCTGCACATATTCTGGAACCGTGACTGAACCGCAAAAAAGCACACCGATGTCTCTTCTCAACTTGTCAGGCAAGAACCTGTCGCTAATATGAGAAATAACTATTACCTGACTTCCATAGCAAAAATACAATTTTGAAGTAATGATTCAAGGAGAGAAATTGTCACTTTCTCTGTTTAGGCAGGTAAAGTAGGTACTTTACCTGACTCCGACTATGCCTATTCACTTACAAATATTTTGAAGTGTAATAAATATATGTAACTAATCGGTATATATATTTATCGCGGAATCAAGCGATTCAAAATCAAATAAATTCCTTTTTGAGAGGATTTCCCTTGCCATTCAACGTGGAAACGCTGCAAGCATTTGGGGCACTTTTCCAGATTCCGCAATATTATCGGAAATTTTTGTATTATAAAACAAAAATGTTTATGTAATTATGTTATTAATATAGATTTCTTTTGTTATTAATCGGTTCCATTTAATTACCATTATCTAGTTATAATAGTTATTTACTTTCTAAAATATAAATCTATAGCTAAGTAAACAAATAGATTGACTTTCGTAAGTAGCAGTCGATAAAATCTTGCTTGCAACACGGCAGTAAAGTGTCTATCGAACTCGTTTGCTCGACTCGGCTCCGCCTCGTCTCGTAATCTGCAAACTCGTTCGATAAACTGTCACTTTAATGCCTTGTTACATAAATAGTTATTGTTTTCTAGTACATAACACCTTCCACTTCAGTTTGTGTGATAGGTTTTTCTTTCTTTGCATATTTTGTTGCAGAGAAATGTAAATTTTGGTGGTTGTACAAGTAAATATACTTCTGTGACTATGATTATGCATTTTTTCGAAACGCTGGAAATTATATTTTCTTGTTAAATAAACAAGTTTAAAAAAAAAGAACTTTATTTACAGACACGACGGCGGTACAACGACTAATAACAACTGATTACAACTGATTATCAATCTTGCTCTTACAGACATATATATAGGTTTTTCTTGTTTTGAAACTAATTGAAAACAGTGTTAATGTGACAGGGTTAAATATCTATAATTTGATAAGAATATGAATGATGGGCTCACAAATCTAGCTATGATATTTGGAAATAGTGGATAACATTGTATTCTTACTATAATTCGGTTAAAGAACTCTAACTGTAATGAGTAAGTGACATTATAATTGCTTAAATAGCGGGGTCAGATATCTAACTGAAATTATATTTTTACTATTTATGAAATAATGCGGTTAAAGAACTTATTCTGGAATAAACAAGTACATTATATAAAATTGGTGAGGTCAGATATCTAACTTGGAGCCACCACTGAGTGCAGCAAGTAAAACAGCAGCAAAGTTGTAAACATGAGAACGATATTGGCCCGGCTGTGCGTGAGGAATTTACTAATGGGATTATAATATGATAATCTGTAGTAAATTAATGAGAATTAAATAGGTAGTTAACCGGAACCGCTTAATTTGTTGTTTTGCTTTCGTTCATAACACAAATAAATTATGTGTAAGAACGCTGCACTTCTCTGATGTCAGAGTATGACATTCCTGATAGGAAATTTTTGTGTTGGGTGTACATTTTATAAAATATGATATACAGGGTGTATTTTTAAAATGTGCGAAATTTTGCCTACGAGGTTGTGGAACAACGTAGAAGACTAAAAGCAACTTAAAAAAATTGTAGCTCAAAAAATAAATGTCATTTTATTTTTTGACATAGAATTTTTTAAATATTTTTTCCGAGTTCTACATGAAGCCAGTATCTCGTGGTTAAAATTTGTACACGCATTTCAAAAACACCCTGTATACTAATTTATTGTCAGATTGTAAAATATAAGTAGTGTACCTAGAAAAAAAATAGTATGCCTTATTCCATAAGATCACTTTCTTAAAAGAAATATTCGAAGTTCGGCTATCCAACTCGAAAATTTTGAATAACGCCCTCTTGCATAGGACAAGTTTTTGACAACTTCCTTTGCCGCTAAATTCATCTTTAAACCTAAAGGTAACTATTTTGAGAAGTTTCGAGAGCTTTAACCTACCTGGAAAGTCTTTGGAATCCTGACAAGCTCAAGCACAGCGATGTTGTGTTGTTCACTTCTTGAGGCCCAAATCATTGGGAACGTTCATTATGGAAAGAATAACGTTTGTTCCAGCTAGAATTGTTTAGAAATCATGAAATTGTGAAGCACAATGCACAAGTCGAGTTTTCAGCACCACCACAATAATAAGTATTTAAGTTTACATGAAACATTATCGATAATAATTGAGTAAGCTGAACAGGTTGCTGAGACAGCATTTTCTCAAATCATAATTTGTAAAAAAGACATAATTAATTGAAAAATAAACGTTTTATGGAAAGACTTACCAAATTTTTTAAAGTTTGATGATGCTTTTGCAAAAAATAAAAATTCATAGTGAAGAACATTAAACATTTTCATACTTACTGCAAGAAGAGCAGATACTTTTCCATTGTCTATCTAAATCTGAATGTGTATTTGATGATGTTATCAAAACATATTTGAGTCTGCGTTTACAACAACAAATTGTAAAAGACGTTACAAGAACGCTCAAATAAGACTACATTTCTCACTTTTGCTATAAAGGGGTTGGTGATAATGTTAAAAGGGAAAATAGACTTTAGGATCTACAAAACAGAGAAGCATTATAGTATATTATGCAACAAGATTTATAAACGGCACTTTAGACACGCGTTTTATGTTAAGCACGAGTGAAGCGTAGCGGAGCGAGTGTTTAATAAACAAGTGTCTAGAGAAGTTTATAAACGAGTTGAATACTATACTTTTTCTACGACCAAATTAACAAATGGAACACACAAACGAAACAAGCAACTTTTTTATTAAACGTTAATTTAAACATACAAACTAAATGAACATACCAAATAGGAATATATATATTTCTCAGGATACAAACTGTTGGTGACTTCAGGTCCATATTTGAAAAATATAACGAATTATTCCACTGCAATGACGTTTTCTTTCACGCCGGATGCGAAACTGATAAATGTCAAAATACCAACTTGATCTAGAGCTAAATATGTCCAAAAAAATATTTTTTCTACTTCCTTCTCTAAAGTGTCACATTTTGCACTGACAAATAGTGTATAAAACGTCACTTTGAAAACGATTGTTCATTAGTCACAACTTGGTGTCCATTCGGGCGTTTTCGGGATATTAAACACGCTCGAAGTTTCTTTAAACACGGCTTGAATTTTTTGGACATATTTACCTAGCTCTAGATCAAGTTGGTACTCGTATTTTGACGTTTATCAGTTTCGCATCCGGCGTGAAAGAAAATGTCATTGCAGTGGAATAATTCGTTGTCTTTTTCAAATATGGACCTTGTAGCAGGTCAAAGTACCACTATTCGTTTGGCCGGGGTAGGAGGCCAAGAGGTCCTACTTAGGTATGCTCGCGGGACTAATAGATCGCTGTTCGAAAATCAGGAACTAGCAAGATAACGCACGGCACATGACGTCGCGACGCGCCCACCCTGCCGTAACCTTTTTCGGGACGCTCATTTCGAAATCATTCAGTTTGTTTGTGTCGTCAATCAAGTCAATCTTCAGTTTATCGGTTCACTTTCAGTTTTCTTTCAGTTTCGCTTTCAGTTTCACTTTCGGTTTTCGTTTGTTTCTTTCGCGGTTTTCATTTAGAGTTTTGCTTTGTAGAGTCTTTGTGCCAGCCAATTTTGGGGCCCCTAAATTCTAGGCTGAGGTGGCCTCACGCCTCTAGGCTGTCTAGCTGCGGCCTATCTGTTTATCGTTCTCTTTTTTCTTCTTTCTCCTTTCCTTTTCCTTCAATCCCTCTTCTTCTTCTTCTCAGCTCGGGTAACCGTACGGCAAAGTTAGTTCCGATTCCCTTTTGTTCCCGTGACTTGCCGGAAAGTTATCTTCTTCTCTTCTTTTCCCCTAACCTTCTTCCTTCATGCTTGTGTGTTCAACCTTTCGAGATCCTGCGCGAAATAGCCGTCAACATCTATCGTGAATTACGCGCGGACTCACCGACACATTACCGCTTCAACATCTGAATTTTCCGATCGGTGATTTCCAACGTAAACAAACCGGCGCCATGATCTGTCATTTAGCGCGCAAGTGTAGTACCGCCGGAAGTAGTCATCAAGATGCGCGGTCAGTGCAATTACCGGGACGCCTTATCGCCCAACGGAATAAGGCCCAGATCTTTCGTGTTGCTATCCTAGATACGGGGGTAACCAAAAAAACCCATCGCGAGCGGAAATCAGGGGACTCGGTCGGCGACCGCCGAGCGGGCGGCTGTGCCGCAAGTCGCGAGCTGCGAATCACGTGCGTGGCGTTCGGGATCCGCAATCATCCCCGAGAGCGGATTGCCGAACGCCATGGTGCTTATCGTCCGGTGCTGCCAGCCTTCGGGGCCGTCGAAGAACCCGAAAATTTACCGTACCACTACCGTTACCGTTTATCGTGGTCGAGAAACCCCTCGGCGTCTAGCGAGATAGAGGTAATTATCCTTCATTAGCGTATTCACTTCACTAACTTTCGTCTATTAGGGGTAGTTCTAGCCAATTACCGTACCGTACCGCGAAGGAGTACCGGAAAGTCCTCCTTCGATTTATCGTGGAGCAACCCCTTTCAGCGGAAAGGTAATTACCGAATCGATTGAGTTTCGCAACACTAACGTCAATTCGTTAGGGGTCGTTCCTTTGGATATCGTTCTTTAGGGTGGTCATCGTCAGACCGCATATCAATATCATATCATATCATATATTCGCCAGAATCATCGTTTTGAGGGTGACCGTTCGCCACATCGTTATTTCGAGCCGTCACAAGACCAGTTATCGTCTAGTCACACCGTGACGCCACCGTTTAGGGAATAATACCGCACGACAAAAAGACGCTCCTCGAGGACACACAACCATCTGACGAAAGATAAGTCGCACACTCACTCTTATTGCGGACAATTTTCATTTATTTGAGCGCCTCGAATTTCCCGCTTCTCACGTAAGCATTTCTGCATTTCCTTGTAAATTTTTTTGTATTTTGTAAAACAGTAAGAATTCTTGTCAACGTTTTTTTTTGCAATCAATTTCAATTTCGGAGCTTTACCGACTTCACACCTTCCTGTAGTAATCAATTTTCGTTTATCGTCAAGGTGAAAACCAAGCCTTGACCTTGGGTTAATTTCATTAGCATTTACAGGAGGAAGTTGAAGGTTCGGGAGAGTTTCCTTTCACAGATTTTAAAAATCATTTATTACTCGTCTAAGGATTTCTTGTTAAGTTAAGTTTCGGTCAATTGTAAGAGAAAAGCTTTTCTGGTTGAGACCACGTAAATTTTAAGACCATCTAAAGGTACTGGTTCCGCATTTTTATTCATTTGGTTACATGCGAACCGTGCTCACACTCGTGTGAACCAGTACTAAAACAGCACGACCAATTTTGTGTGAGAACTTTGCATTGGACCGAATAAACCCAATTTTATTTTATTATCAACGAGTATCAATTCACGCTCCCTAGACGTTTAAGATCAGAGCACTTGTCCCGGCAACTGGACAAGTTTGAAACCAGCTCAAAAAGGTTGCCTGGCGCCCATATCCTAACCCACGCCCTCTGCCCCGAAAAAACCCCTGAGAGCCCGGTGCTGTCACTGGCCAACTTTTGGTCACATGACATAAATAAAACTATGAATAATTTATTTATTATTTTATTGATGATACACCTTTGTTAATAGAAAAATGAAAAAATGAGAAAAATATCAGAGTTAGCTGAATAAGTTGCCATGAAAATATATAATAAAAAAGTATAAGGGCCCCTATGCACACTGCCCACTTCTAAGGAAAACACCCCGATTTTCAAGGGTGAACAGAAAAGCAGAAAAAATCGTGAAAGCACCCCCGATTTTCAAAGCCCTGTATTAGCCTGGAAAATCATTTTAAGGAAAACAACCTGATTTTCAAGGTAATTCAAAAAGTGCGAAATTTAGAAGGCCCCCTCAGAACACTTTGTTTTTTTGCTGATTTTACCGTTTTTAATTTGGAACATTTATGTCTCAACCACAGACAATAGAATAGACAGTTAGACAACTGATTTTACTTAATGTTTTTATTCTTACAAAAAAAAAATTTAATTTAATTTTTAATTTGTTGATGTTCTGCAATCCGATGAGTTTGCCCTCCTATAAAATGAATAAAACATAATGAATAAACCTATTATCCGTTTTTTTAAATAAACAATGTCAGTGTCAAAATCGGGTACCTATAAAAGTAGCTCATATCGTCTTAAAAGGCAAAATTGAGAAATTAGATTTACATTACGTACCCGGATTTGAGTGAGCAATACACCTCGTTCAGAAATTTCTTCAATTAAAACCATACAAATAAAATTCTTTCTCATTTTGACACTTACATTGTTTATTAAAAAAAAGGATAATATATTATGTATTTGCTCACTGTAGGTTCCTCAGCGCTGTAATGAAGTTTCTTTTCTCCGTCAAGTCACCAAACACTAGTGTTACATTTTGCGCTTCTCGATATATTATTAGCGTTGCAGTTTCCGTAGGTACGCCATTTTCCTCATCGGAATCAGGTTCCCCGTCATCGTACGTTATTATATTGGCATTATAAAGAGCCAAAATGACTCTCTCATCTTTGATTAGAAAATTAATATGATCCTCGTACACTCTTACGGTTACGTTTGCTTGTTCATCATGGAGAACTTGATCAGCTCCTCTTCTTTCGTACAACAAGACGGTGAAGCTTAACATCTTCTTCCTTCCAAATTTGGTCTTGTGTCTTTCTCGTTGGTGTCGTTCACGTTGGAAGTGACGAAAATCCTCTATCAACTTTTTCATATCCATTTTATCTAAAATAAAAACTATCTACTTATTGGTTTTTATCATTGTTTTTTAATACGTACAGTCTATTTTTTAATCAAAGAACCACGACCTGTTGATTTAGGTTTGTAAATATAAAATTTTACTAAATTTAGGGAATTTAATGATATCTATTGGCTATACCAGCCAACGTCTGTCATTTTTAATGTCCTTGAAAGTACGCAAACTCGCAGATAAAATTTGAACGTGTTATTAAAAATGCCTCGCAAAGTAAGGCATTTATTAAACTCTCAAATTAGTTGTTATTCGTTGTTACTAACTTTATTAACATGCTGCGCTACTAATATCTCTAATAACCTCAATTTTTATATGATGAGATTTTTCACCCTATGTCAAAAGTGTACAATGTTGCCACCTCTATTTTGTGTGTAAATTGCGGTGTTGTGGTTCTTTGATTAAAAAATAAACTATACCTACTTATTCTCAGCACACGCCATTGACAGTTCACGAAAATGAAATGCGTCCCAACAAGATCAATAAGAGACGCGCGCAGTTGTATGTATAAATAGTTGCATACGTTGCATGCAGAAAATCAAATCGAGCAACTTTTATGTTGATAAATAACATTCCTATGAAATCGCTTTGTTTTTTAAAAAAAGTACAATAATATTCCATTTCTTTATCGAAGAGAACAAAAATAACAATTTTAAACAAATTTTAAGAATTTATGCACAAGTTCTTTCACTTTTCACAGCAATTTTTCGCAACAATTCACCTTCTGTCAGATCAAACAGAATTTCTTCGTCATTTGATATGCAACAAACTGTAGATATTCCATTCTCTTTCAACTTTATAATTATGTTATCTTCCGAAATATTTTTTAATAATGTTTTTTAAAAAGAGAGATATTATGTTGCATCACTCAGTGTTCTACTTTAATTTCTTTTTTGTCTAATTAATATCCAAACGGTATTGTATCAACGTTTTCTAGAATAATTCTCTTGTCATAAACAAAACCAAATTCTTTTGTTTCTATTTTATTTAAAAGTTCTTTATAATTTAGAATCTCTGGTAATTCGATTATATTGTGTACTGATTTTTTTGTCTTTGTATTCTAAAATATTATTTATACTATCGGAATTAATCTTTTCGGACGTTTCATAATTTAACGTAAATCCTTTTATTCTACAAACAACTTTAGCTGTATTAGTCTTATAACAATAACTTTTTGGGCCTGTTGATATCCAGTCTATTATCCATACGCCTTTACCTAATTCGTCTGTCCAATGTCCCAATAGACAGCCTGTTTTAACAGTGTTTTTTCCATCATCTATATATACAATACTATCTGTATCATAATATGCTACGCTTTTTCCTAATTTATCTAACATTTCGTATAATCTTAGTCTTGCGTTTGCAGTTGTAAAAGCAGCTATAAATATATTGGTATTGAAATCATTTTCTATATAGCAATCTTTTAACTTATAATCAATTTGTAACATATTTTCATTTATATCGTTTATACGTATATTATCAAGTTTCTCGTCTAATAAAATTTCATAAAACCTTCTAACATCTGTAACATATTCTGTTGCACCCATATTTTGTCTTTGCCCAAATTTACCCCATAAGGAATTTAAGCATATTTTCGCAACAGCCCTCTTTCCAGGGTTATTTTCTATTTTACCCAATACCTAGATTTTCTTTTATGGTTTTTCTATATTCTTCTTCTGATTCAAAATCATCCTGCCAAGGGCTTGTTTCTAATTTAATTTTCATGAACGCTTTCACATATCCTTTAAATAAATTTGATGATTTTTCGTAAAAATGCCAAACCTCATCAATAGTTATTATTTTGTAACTCTTTTCAACTGCTTTTTTTACTTCGTTGGTACACCAGGTTCCTCTGATAATTCTTTGAGATTCCGTATGAGAACATTTATCTTTTTGATTATTTAATTTTGCGCACAATTGACATAATGGAAATGTTAGTTTTTCATCATCAGATTTGGTTTTATTCTTAACAGGTAAAACGGGGTGATACAAACCTTTTGGTGGTAAAATTGCACATTTTATTAAACCATACCAATCTGAATTATACGTACGAGGTTTGAATAGTTTAGTAGGATGTCCAACTGGATAATCATCGTAACATTGTACTGTTGGATATAAACTGCAAATATCTATATATTTCATTTTCTTCCCCTTAACGCGCAATTTTGTTGCATTCGTTCTTCCTCCAAAGAATGCTTTTCTAGGACTAAGTTCTTCCAATTCCTTAATTTCTTCTTCAATTTGTTTCATTTCTTTCTTATATTCTTTTGACTTCGTCCACTCACATTCCCACATTTCTATTAAGTTATAACCAGCTTTTTTTAATTCCTCGCTTCTTCCTATTGTTTTCTCATAAAGATCTTCCATAGTTGTTTTATTCTTATTATTAATAAAATCTGAACTATAACATTTAGTACAACCATGCCAAAAACACCCGTGATATTGGTAAACAGTATTGGATTTTTTATCAAATCCGTCAACTTTTGATCCAAATATTTTCACTTCACCATTGTTTAATGCGTGTTTTATATTTGGATTATGAAAACTATTTAACCATGAAATTGATTGTTGAGAATATTGATCTTTTTTCGGATTATCAACAACAGCTATTGTATCTTTCTTAATATATCTTGATCTATATATAGCCAAGCAAACACCTGCAATAGTAATATACCTAAAAGGATTGATATTCTCAATTTCTAGAAACTGATTTCTTAATTCAAGACATCCTCTTCTTAATATATCAACATCAGAATTACAATAATCATAAAGTTCTTTTTTAAAATCAAACAAATAATTTTCTTTTCTTTTTTGTTTATGCCATTCTCTAAAAACTCTTCCCTTTCTTTTGGTTTCATAGAATTAACACCATAGTATTCTGTATCAGGTATTTTTCCAATATAGTTCTGATTTTCTGTTGTATTGAAAAAATGTGGAAAATAACCTTTTTTAAGTTCTTTTAGACCGAATGTTTTGGGGAAGTTTTTTAAAGGTCCTTGAACAAAATTACTACTATCAATAATTCTTAAATTAATTGATTTTATTTCCATTAACATTATTTTAGATCCATTATATACGCAGAAAGGTTTAATACCGTTTTCAACGCAATATTTTAGAATAAAGTAAGAATCATAACCTTTAGAATAATGTGCAATAGCTGTGTGTCCTCGATGATCTCTAGAAATTAACCATTTACAGAAATCTTCGTTAGTCTTAAAAGAATTAACATTTCCGCTAAAATCGTGAGATATAACTAAATTAGCGATGTGTTTGCCTGTTTCTTGCATCGCTTCATAATCAAAGAATAAATATTTTTCTGTATAGGTACAATTATTTGTATGCTTTCTAGAACCACAGTCAACACACACAAAAGGTTCTTCATCATCCAACGGTTTTTTAACACAGGTTTTGCATTTCTTGCATTGATAAAGCCAATAGTTTTTGTTTTTAATTTTTTCTTTAGAGTATATTTTAGTACAACCTTTTTTGTTACAGTTTTCACAGCCTTTTACTTTGTATATTTTATCACCGTCTTTCATTGTTGTTTGACAGATTCCACCTTTTTGTCGTTTCCATTGCATATAACATTTATGTTTTAATATTTCAACTTCTTTATAAAAATTTCGACATTTTTCCCATCCACATCTGTGTTCTTTACTACCCTCTTCTATCATTTTGTTACCTTTTTTAATTATTTGATTACCCTTCTTGTTATTTCCTTCTTCAATTATTTTATTTCCTTCTTCAATCATTTTTTTACCTTCGTCAACCATTTTATCACATCTTTTGAGTATTTTATTACACTTTAAGCATTTATGAAATCTTTCACAAACTTCTGAATGATTTTCTAAACATTTTTGATTAAAGTAATATCTATTACATTTTTCACAATATATTCTTTTTGAAGAGTCTTCTTTGTGATTTGATTAGACTTGAAACACATTACGCATATTTTATCCTTCGTTTTGCATTTATGTCCGTCTTTATTTTGATATGGTTTATCACATTTTTCACAATAATAAGACTGACCGTAGAAACCTGTCATACTATTGATTGTATCGAAATGATTTCCATTTTTATATAAATAAACTTTTACATCTTTTTCAAGTCCTGAATATATTATAGAATTCAAACATTCGGCTGCTACGATTTTTATTTGAATATTTAATAATCTTTCTATATTCGCAATATCATCTAAAGTAAAATAATTTCTGTTATATTCCCCAAGTTGATTCTTGAGCTAAAGTAGTTTGTAAATTTCTTCCCATTCTTATGTATCTTATATCATTATGATCATATTCTCTACCAAGTATAATATTTATATGATAAGTTAATCCAACAATAACAGCTCTTGGACAACATAAATTATCTTTGTTTTTTATCGGTGTTATGCTTTTCTTTGTTCGTGAGTCTTCTGTTATATTTAATAATCTTTTCGCATTAGTAGCACCTCTAGGCATATTAACAACTTCGGCATGAAATGTGCAACCGTATATATCTAAATCTTGATTTGAAGTTAAGATACTTTGAATTTTGTTTAATAAATTGTCAATATCAGAAGTTCTTGATAACCCTGTGGAAATAGGATTCCAAAGATCAGGATGATTAATCATTATATTCATTAAATCTCCTTCTTTGAAATTTGTTTTCAGTTTTACTATTTTAATCATTTCATTTAAATCCTCTCTAATGACAGTAATTTTTTTCATAATTATGTCTGAAAGATCAGACTCGGGTGCTTCTTCATCTTCGGCTTTGCCTCTGGACTGGCCCCGCCAGTCTTCCACTAATATAACCTTATAGTAAACTTTGTGTCTTCTCCATTTTTTAGTGTATTCAGCTTTTGTTTTTTCTTCTATTATTTTAATTTTAGATTTTTTTGAAAACTCTAAAATAACTATCTTCGAAAGCGAACGGTTGGTCGTTAATTTTTTGTAATAATTCTGCCTTCTTCATTTTAGAGTAACCTTTGATATTCTTTTCTTTAGCAATTTTTCTTAATTCTTTTATCGTTGTATTCTGAGTCTATTCGTTTTTTGACATGGTTTCCTCTAATAATAACTCCTCTAAACTTTGCGACTCGATTTCTTTAAGAACAGTACCTATTTAAATTTTCATGTTTTTTTACTATTTTGCTTTATTTTTATAACTAGTTTTTCAGCAATCGATTTTAATTTTTTAATATTGAGTCTACTTAATTTATTAAACCAGTCGCCAGCATCGAGCTCTTCTTTTAGAATTAATTTTATGAGGTCTGATTTAGTCTTCGAGTTGTATTGTGAATAGTTTCTTAAGCCCAGTCTTTTTGCAATGGTTTTTAATTTTTTTAAATTTAGTTTATTTAGGACAATCTCATTATTTGTCCGTGGTGTTAAAAAATATTTATCCATCGAGGACGGCTCATGGTGAGGCTTCGGCTTCGCCTCTGGGCTGGCTTCACCAGGCTTCGCTGAACTCGATAGCGAAGCTATCTCGTGAGTCGAAGACGAACTGTCTTTATTAATTTGTTCAATTAATTATATTATATTAATTAATTATATGTATATTATATCGTGTGTTCCACAAAAAACTCACTCGCAGCAAGCCATGACAAAAGTGAAGTATGTCTTAGTACCAGATGTGAAATGAACTACTAAAGTAAATTTATAGGTTATCTGTCACTCACAATATGATGAAAATTTGTAAGTAACAAATGAACTACTTCCAGTGATCCTAAAATCGACATGACCAGTCTATCTATCTCTATAGTCATGGCTTACTGCGAGTGAGTTTTTATTGGAACACACGATATTATATTAATTATATTTTTAGAAAGTTTTAGTAAGTTATCCTTTTAAGTCGTTAATACAGTGAGCGGCAAAAGTATGGAATAAATTCCTTAAAAATTAAACAAAATTTTTTTCAAAAAAATCTTTGGACAGGTCAATTTTAGTTTATAAAAATACATGTTTTAGTACCAAAGAAAATTCCAAGCAGTCATTTGTTTTCGAGTGATGACGTCATCGATACTTTTTTTAAATGGAAACCCCCTATTTTTCTGATTCTGATAGCCCCTTTAATTGTCTAAATGACAGTATAAAAATTTTGTTGTCTTACATAAGGAAATTTTTGAGAAAAAAAAAAATAAAGTTGGAAAAAATTAATTTTATAACGAACAAAAACAAGTCAAAAAATCAAGTAAGTAAATCAAACAGTCAAATGTTACTGTCAATTTCATTCGTATGTGTTATTTGTTTTACAAAACGTTTTCGAAAATGACTCATTTAACAAAAACACAACGTATAGAAATTTTAATTTTGATTGGGTGCTGGGATAAAACTAAAACAGGGGGAATTTCTTCATAAACTTGCTTATTATCAACAAGCTGGGGGATGGCAATTCAAACATTTAATTCCATAATTTTAAGTACTGACTAACACAGTTTTTGACTTGTTTTTGTTCGTTATAATAGTATATTATATATTGAGGGAGAGAAATGCATGATTTTTCCTAAGGTGCAGTTTGTAGCCAGAGGGCGAAGCCCGAGGGCTACAAAGCACCGAGGGAAAAATGAGCATTCTCTCCAGAAGTATATATACTATTTTTTTCACGGTAGGGAGTAGAAACAGCACAAAAATCTCAAATTTTAAGAATAAAAAAATGATGACAAATGAGTTGTCATCTTTCGATTAATTTAATGGAATTAGTAGTTGCCTTGACAACACAATTAGATTTTTGTCACAACAGTCAAAAAAAATGAAAACTCCCATTAGATTTTTGTCACAACTGTCAAAAAAATGAAAACTCCCTAGGGAGCAAATATTTGCTCCCTAGGGAGTTTTCATTTGCTCTACTTCTGTCACGATGTTGACATCCGAAAAGTTGATTTCTACTCCCGATCGTGAAAAAAATTTATTTTTTCCAACTTTATTATTTTTTTTCTCAAAAATTTCCTTATGTAAGGTAACAAAATTTTTACACTGGCGTTTAGACAATTAAAAGGGCTATCATAATCAAGAAAAAAAATAGGGGGTATCCATTTAAAAAAATAATCGATGACGTCATAACTCCAAAACAAATGACTGCTTGTAATTTTATTTTATATTAAAATATGTATTTTTATAAACTAAAATTGACCTGTCCAAAGATTTTTTTGAAAAAAATTTTGTTTAATTTTTAAGAAATTTATTCCATACTTTTGCCGCTCACTGTATATTTTTCTAATTTTTCATGCCATATTTTTTTGAAATGTCTTTTTTTATATCGTATCGGTACATCCATAAAACATACATATATTACAAGTAAATTTATCATTTCGTCTTTTTTTACAATCACAACACACGTATCCGATTCCATATTTCTGATTTTTACTTTTAACAAAATTTGAAGGAGATTTTATGGTTTGACAAATGGAACATTTTCTTAATAACGACTCATTATTCGGAGATGTTTGTTCATGATCAATCTGACAATATTCGGTCTCTCCACTCTCCATTTATTAGAAAGATATTATTTCATAATAAATGGCTCATAATACCAAAAGGGAACAGTCAGCTAAACAAAAGATAAATATAATAATTAAAAAAGATTATACGTTAACAGAGTCTAGTATTCCATCAGTTAAGAATTTAAATAATATGCGATCAAGACAATTAGCATTAAATTTTTTAGCACAAAAAGGAGATCCTACTTCTAAAAATATTACCTTAAAAGAGTTTGCTAAACAGAATAAAATTGGTGAAAACACAATTAGGAATCAAATAAAATTTCTCACTGGTGAAACATTAATAATTAAACATAACAAAAAATCAAACAACATAGAACAATATAACAAAAAACAGAAACAAATTAAATCTAAACACAAAGCAAACACATCTCAATCAGATTACAAAGCGTCCCTGAAAGGGACTAGTGCTCAGCATGCCGCTGGGAGTATAAAAGACGAAGACTGGCAGACGGCTCCGCAGGCCGAAGAAGAATTTGAAAAATTTTTTGATAAGGCGTTTCGATGCAATCGGATGAAATTTTCGGATTTTCACAAGCATAGAGTAATGGAGTTCTACCAAATTCGTCTGGGATATACACACGAATATCATTTTGAATCAACAATGATTTGACTTTTTCACAAAAACCATTTAGATAAGCGTAGTGGAGAGGTGTACGAGAAGACTCATCGACAACATTTAAATCTGCATTATTTTCAATTAAGATATCCATAAAATAAGGAGAAATAGACTTGTGCTGGCATGCATAATGCAACACTGTTTGTCCGCGCGAATCTGTAATATTGACACTGGCGCCTTCTTGAATTAATAATTTCAGCTTTTTAAACGAAGGATTCATGCAAGCGTAATGTATGGCAGCATATCCACTTTTGTCTGTGATATCTTTATCCGCTGATTTTCTAATCACCAACTTCACAACGTCGTCAGAAATCTTCTCATATTGACAACAGTAATGCAGAGCAGTTTTTCTCTTTCTGTCTCCGAGGTTCACTCTTGCACCGCCTTTAACCAACAGTTTTACCTTCTCAGAAAAACCCTTTTGACACGCGTAATGAATAGGAGCCTGACCACTTTTATCTACTGCATCCAGTTGTGCCCCACTTTTGATCAAAATTGTTGCAATTTCGTCAGAAATGTGTTGATCATCACAGACATAATGCAGCGGAGTTTTGTCGGCCTTATTTGTTAAATTGACATCGGCTCCGTTTTGAATTAGAAACTTTAAAGTATCAGCAGAGCCTTTCAGACAAGCGTAATGTATCGGAGATTGACCATTTGTGTCGACAATATTCAAATCTGCATTATTTTCGATCAGTAATTCTAAAATTTCTGGAGAAAAGTCCTGAATTTCAGAAGCACAATGCAGCACGGTTTTACCGGACTTATCTCGAACGTTCACATCGGCACCATTTTGAATCAGCAGTTGCATCACTTCTACGGAGCTACAATCCAGAGCACAGTGTAAAGGAGTTTCACCTTTTTTATTTTTCACATTTAGTTTTGCTCCAGATTGAATTAAAAAATAGATTGCTTCAAGATTGCTGCTCTCGCAAGCATGATGGAGGGGTGTGTTCTTGTCAGAGTCTCCCACATTTAGATTTATTTTATGAAGATTCAAAATTTTGGCAAATTTGAAATTACACATTGTACTTAGAAGTTTTGTGTTTTCAATTAGGTAATTTCTATATTTTTTGTTATACAATATATATTCCAAACTATTAATTGATTCATTGCGGATCGCCAAGTGTAAAAGAGTTTCTCTGTAGTCAGTTTTTATGAAAGGTAGATTTCCGAATTGTGCAAATATGTGCGAATAATCAATTTGTATCGCGTAAAACAGAAGGTTTATCAATAATTTGGTTCTAGATCTAGAAATTATTGATTTTTCTTCGTCTGATAATGCAATAAAAGGTAATAGCAGAAAGTTATTGTCAAAAATAAGTGAATTTTGTCTGGTCCCGTTATAACCCGACAAAAAGTCCAAAATTTTTTGAAAAGCGACATCCTTAAACTGTGCGAGTTTTACGTTCCAGTAATAAATATAGTACCCATTGCTTGTTTTACTAGTTTGCAAAATAGGGTACTTTCTACGCCTGCTGAGTGCTAGGTCGAAAGCGGTACGCCCAATCTTGTCCCTGCATATTAACTCTTCTTCATTACATTCTTCCAAAAGTTTAAAGTTATTGTACAACACCGCGATGTGAGCTATGTTGTTTTCAGACACAATTAGATAAAAAAAGAATCGAATGTTGTTGTACTCTTCGTTGTACATAAACTCGTCGTTTTGGAAGATCTCACTAGAACTTTCCGAAACATACAAAGCTGCGAAATATTCGCCGAACGAACGAAAGGATCTTTATCGTTTTGGATATTTTTTAAAAATTCCTGACAATCTAAATTGCCTACGAGGTCATTGCTCAAATATGTCGCAGCCGCCACCCTTTTATAATCATCAATCACTGATGTTTTGGTAAAGTTCGTTGTCGCGTAAATTGCGTCGATTTTGTCGTCCAAATGTTCCTTTTCTTTGAAATGAATTTTGAATTTTTGGTCGACAAAATGCTGGTACAAGTCGGCCGCCGAGAACGTCTCATTCAGCAAATGAGAATATTTTTCATCATCGTGAAGAAACAATTCCGTCAACATGAAAATTTGAAGCGGAATGCCTAAAATATTATTGTTGGGAAAATGCAGAATGTTTTTTTTAATTATTTTGAAAATCTCGACCAAATCATCACCGTACAACTCTAATCGGTTGCCAACGTATGTTCTTTGTTCGGAAACGTCAAATTGGGTTAGCGTTTTTGAAAAAACGTTTAATTCAGTTTCTAACGCAGTTTTCAAATTGTTGCGCGACGTTATCCACTGTCGGTGTCCTTTTTTCAAAACGTTCTTGATAATCTGCGCTACGACTACCAGATTTTTCTCAGAAATTTCGTCCAGTCCGTCCCAGATAATTTCGAGTCTCCCTCTAGTTTTCAAAATTTTCAAAATCCGCTTGTTAAAATTTTCATCTTTCTTGTGCGTCTCGTGAAGAATGTAGTCTAGGAATGCTTCAGCGTCGGCGTCTTTCTTGCGAAAATACGATGCATGATTTCTGTCATTCTTCAGATTCTTCATCAGCGTGCTTTTTCCCATTCCTGGATTGGCGCAAATGATGTTCACGTGATTTGTGGACGGACTGTCAAATAGTTCGGTTTCGCTGATGACGTAGTTGTCAAACTTTGCCAAGTTGTCATCTACCAGCAGATATTTTCGCAATTTTTCGATAGAGTTCTTGCTTCTGATCCACTCTAGACAGTTGTCGTTGACATATCGAAACTGATGGCAGTCAGTGTCTGGAGATCTCTTGCGAGACAATTCGTCAAATTCCTCTTGGGAATATTCACCGTCGGTGACGTACGTGACTATGTCGTTGCAGTCATCCTTGGAAAACTCTTCTAATTTAACAAACTTAATATATTTAAAGCGAAGTTTAAAACTATCCACATTTTCGATACAACTGATAAGAATTAGAGTGTTTGTGTAAATCTGATTCAAGAATGTTGGGTCTATCATGGTTTTTGTCAAATTTCTTTTTACGTAGCACGGTGGCAAACTTTCGCCTTCTTTGTCTTCCAGACTATCGCTATGTGTCATTACAACTAACTCGTCCGTGGTGATGTCTTTAATTTCATCAATTTCCACATCCAAGTCAGTTAAATTCACTGGTTCCGCACATGGCAGTGAGTAAGTGAAATTGTTTAGAAAATTTTGAAACATGTCTGGTTCGTCTTGCAAGTCAGATAAATTTTGAAAGCTAGAAATAAAATCAATTGCAAAATTTGGACTAAGTATGACAAACTTGTCGTCAGGACATAAATCAAGAGCTGCAGAAATGTTGCCTCTACCATCGAGAACTAGTGGGCATTTTCCCATCAACCACAACAAATTACTTAGTTCTTTCCGCTGCAAATCGTTCACGCTTTCGAAGCGACTCATTCTTATCTGATATTGTTTTCGAATTTCATTCAGCAGTACAAGATCATTAATTTCGTTCTTGAAGTCTTTCCACAAAATCGTAACTTCTCTACGATTTTTTTTGTCGAAAATTGTAATTCTAAATCTTGACATGGTCTCTCGTAATAGTCTTGTGTTTTCGTTAACTGGATCCGAATCGAACCACAATGGTTTTATAAAACGTGATAATAACTGAATAGCAATCGCTCGTTTCACCCACGTTTTCTCTAATTTTTTTTTCTTTCCATCTGTTAGACTCCAATTGATGACGAAGTAAATGTACTCTTTAAAAACTGACTCTTCACAACTGAACATGTCTTTAAATTTATTTTGAGTACTTTCTTCGAGTTTTTCAACGTGCATTTGATTTGTGTAAAGGAGAAAATTGTTAAAAAACTTTACTGTTGTTTCTGGTAAATTTATTGAGTTTTCAACTGTGAAATTGTAGGAGTGACCTTTATCCGAAGTTGTCAGAAGCGAGTCTTGTGGAGATTTATGTACTATGATAGTTTCCCATCCGAACTTAATTCTTTGTTTTTCGTAACCGTCGAAGAGTTTGTTGGTGAAAAGGATAACTTTGACGGAGTCGTCGACAAATTTAAATCCTTTGATGTACTTCTTGATACTAAAATTTCCGCTTTCGCCGGTCAATCCAGCCACTGTGAGCGGTCCTTTCTTGTTCGCGTGTTTCAACTGGAAAGCGTAGGTTTGTGGGTCTTGGTTTTTATATTTTATTTCAAGAACGACGTCGTCAAAATCTCCGAATTTTGCGTTGTTCGAAGATATAGAAAAATCTTCGATGTCGTCATTTTTTAACAGTTTCAAGATCAAATGTGCAATATATAAATGTTCGTAGTCTTTACCTCTATCAGTAGTTCCGCTTCTTTTTTCAAAGATCTAAAAGATAACCTTTATTCAGAAGTTTGACAGGCGAGTGCAATTTCAGCACGTTTTGAAGAAAATTATGTGGATCATTTTTACAGAACTGTTAAATAAATAGATATAGACATTCCTTTTGGGACGCAAATAGAATTACAATTGTTTACTTAAGAATAATGCTAAAAGATGTTCTGATAATGGACCATAAGTTGTGATAAACAAATTTAAGAGTTTTAATAATCTCGATAAAATATTGCTAAGCAATGCTCTCGAAACTAATCAACAATTGGTCTAATCAGCCGCTTAAGCGTTGTAATGTGTTGAAAAACAATCCACTTTGCATAATTCTTCTAAGTAGTGATAATGATAATGTATTTTGATATTATATAACATTAGTGATAAAAAAAATATTTTGACGTTTTCTTTTCAACAAAAAAAAAATACTTACCGAGGAAAAGACTCTTGGAACATTCGTTGTTTTTTTCCGTAATTCGATTTGCTCTGAACTCTGAAATTTAATTTCGATATTAATTTTTAGCAATTTTCATGAAAATAGTAAAAGGTGTTGAACGAGAAATCAAAATAGTTCAAAGTTACTTGTGGCATTTTAAGTTTCATTGGATTTAAGAATTAGTTTGTAAAATTTTTATGATTTGAAAGGTAAAAGATTTTTATAAGTACAGCAAATCCTAGAAGATGAGTGAAGCATTAAAATTTGGGAAAGAATCTTATGATGGTACACGAGCCTTAGACTCAGTATGTTTACTTCTGATATTGCATAAGAGTATACGAGTTACTAAACTTTTGATGACTAATGTAGGTTGTTTTCGAAAACGATTTTCTTCAGTAAGAGGATTTGACCTGGACCATAAAATACGAGTAGATGATAAAATTGATTTTATTGTTCGACACTGTCATTGTAGAATTTTTTTCTATGTGAACGGATTTTGATAAATGTGACAACTTGTCAAAACGAAACGTCAATTTAATTTTAAAGATTTTATTATCCGTTCGCTTGACATCCGCACTGTTAGGTTGACAGGCTGTTGGTAATATTCAAAATCCCTATTATACTAACTTGGTAATTTACGTACAATAATGACGCCACATTGGATGGCATTGTATAGGTCATTTATCTATTGCTGATGTTCCTCCTATAATTATTTCTCTTGCCGCGTCCGATTCAGAATCAGAATTGATGTTCTATTCTGAGGAAGATTTAGATACAATAACTTAAATAGCCTTAAATAAAATAATTTGAAACACCAGTTTATAACCCAACTTCTTTCTATTTGACAGTAGTAATTTATTTATTTTATCACCAGATTTAATGTACACTCAAAAGAAAAGTCGAAATTTTGATGTACATTCGACCAATTTAGATAAAAAATGACACTGACAGTGCGGATGTCAGGTGAACGGATAATAAGCGATTTGGAGTCTTTAAGGGGGTCGTCGAACAAAAAAACGTTGTATCAACTCCTTCTTGTGTAAATTGGACTTCTTTGGCACCCAATTTACACACGAACTCGTTAAATAAATAACTATTATTTATGGAATATTGCCAAATTCTTCAAAATTTGAAAGTATTTTTAAAATGGGAAAATTTTGAAACATCGAGATAAGAAAATTTTAAATGTGAATAATAATGTCCTGCTTTTTTATGTTTTGATATCTCAGACATGAGTGATAGAGATATTTCAAAATTTTCATTTTTCTATTTCCTGCTGTAAAAAATATTAGCTTGGCTTAGCATTTTCAAAAAAACTCTACTTACGGAAGGCATCTCTGGACCACTTCGGTGTTGAACATTTAAGAAAATTCCTTTTCGCTTCACTTTCGATTAAAAAACTCTTTATTAATCAGCAAACAATCACAGAATACAATAAAACTATTATATTACATATCACTTTTATAGAGCCTTAGATAAGGACGATCAGATCTCCACTGATTTCGAATTAATTCACAACTAAAAATGTTTATCTTTAAGCGGTCGAAAATCGCGCCTTTGTGTATTTCCATAAAGTGGAGTAGAAGTACTTCAAGTCCTAGGAGTAGAAGTGTCCCACAGGCGGCTTGACCGGGTCAAATGTAAGGTCATTTGAAGCATTTGTCACGATTTATTTATTAATTACAACTATCAATTACACGAAATATTTAATAAATAAATTATCCCTATTAAGATAAAGCCTCTAAAAAAGCGAAATAACGAAATTATTATCCAATATTTAATCGATTCCACTGTGATTAAAGACGAGCCGCCCTTTGTGAGACTTGTGGGCGTGTCCAACTGCCCATGGATGTCAGATCAGATGTAGAAGCTCTTTTTGTGCTTCGCCCAGTTGTCGACCTCAAGTGCGTTTCGGTCTTCAATCTCTGGGCTTGGCACAAAAAGAATCACTTCTACTCTTAATGATATACATACTATACTATTTTCTTTCATTTTGATTTAAACCCATAATACAAGCATCACGATTTTTTAAAGAATTAAAAATAAATATTTGCAAGACTTGAATACATATCTAGAAACTTTCTTCGGTGATAATTTTATCCAACATATTAATCAGATATGCGATAGTTTTTTTAAGTAGTGTTTGAAAATACACGTGTAGTAACACAAGTCAGTGATAAAAAAAAAGATGTGCTTGGATGATACTGCGTAAGATTTGAAATAATTTAATCTTGAGTCTGTATTTAAGTACTGACTTAACAGTTTTATACATATATTTTTTAAATTCCTTGATAGTTATCTTTAAATGTAATCTTTAAATCGAAAATTTAGTTAAATGATGGAAGTGTAGAATTTCTATCTACAAATAAGTAGAACAGCTACATCCTTGTTTTGATAAAAAAAAAAAAATAAAAAAAACCTAAAAGAATCTCGTCTTTAAAAAAATTTGAATTGCTAATGCGTAAAAGTCAAAAACATGGTAATAAAATGCATTGAACGGGAAACGATGTTTGGAGAAATCATCCGCCATACACCCCCGATCGAATTCCTAGTGAGTCTTTTTGACAAAAGATTTGAAAAAAGAACTAGTGAATTGGTGATCAATTGATCATATTTCAAATATTTTCTCTCATTAAAAGATAATAGGAATAGAAAAATTATATAATTAATCAACTTAAGTTTTGTTTTTTGTTTTATAAAACAAAACTTTCCGATAATAATGCGGAATCTGGAAAAGTGCCCCGAATGCTTGCAGCGTTTCCACGTTGAATGGCAAGGGAAATCTCCTCGAAAAGGAATTTCTTTGATTTTGAATCGCCTGATTCCGCCATAAGTCGGTTTCCGATGACATTAATGAAATCGATGGCTTCTTTGCACCAAGAGCCTAAGGTTTCAAAGGCTAAACCTTTAAATATGTAATTTGACGAAATAATTGAACTATACAGTATGAATCAATTGTGAGGTATTTCTGAAATTTTCTTAGATGCAACCCAAAATACTAATTTCACTTACCGCTTGATACTGTGTTTAATATAAATAATAAATTGAATCAAAATTGCGTTTTTGGCTACAAAGGTCAAAATGACAATGCAAGAAATTAATCAGCAAAATGACAACGTAAAAAGAAAACTAACGTAAAAATTGTTCAACATGCATTCTATTTTGCAGTAAACACGCCTCAACCCTGTTTAAAAAAGACCTTTGAACGTTGTGTAATGTCTCTGGCGTTATGGCCACGAATTCTTTGAGTTCATCAATCGTAAGTACAGGTGTTTGGTAGACTCTTTCCCACAAGAAAAAAATCTAAAGGCGCTGCTAGAGCCTCATTACGTTGTTGTCTTGTTCATTTATTCACATCCAACTGTTCCAACAATAAGGGCTAACTCATTTTGTAAAAAATTTAAATAAATAAAAATGTGCCTGCAATTTGGATACTTCTGTAGATACAGATCTGCAGCGACCATGGCATTTTTACGACTTAGGTACCCCGTACATGAGAAACCATGTCCACTTTCTCACTGTTTGAGTCATAAGAGTTCATAACCAAGCTTTAGCAAAACTGTCAAGACAAAGTTGACAATTCTCAAAGCAATGCAATCATGGATTAATGTTTTAATTTTTTTTAAATTACAGATCTAGTGAATGCTGTAATTAGTATTTTTGGTTGCATCAAAGACCATTTCAGAAATACCCCACAATTGACTCATACTGTATTTGCTGTTTGCGTTTGCAAGCCATTTCAGCGGCAAAACCTGAAACATCAGGAGTTTTCATAACGTAACTGTCTGGAAGTGTATCTACAATAGTAACGTCTCAAATTAAAGGTTGACCTTTAATCCATGGTACTAAAGTCATCCCATTTGGGCGTTTTCCATCATCCCGAGACAGTCCGTTTGGTTCTAAAGTTGAATTAACATGATTAGAAGTCAATATTAGAAGTTCATAATAGAATTAATTTCAGTGTGTCTTGAAAATCTACCACTGCTTTTTGAACAACTTAGACCGTGGTTACCAGTTTCGTCAACTTTCGCATTACATTTTCAAATATGAGGTGTACAAAGATTAGAACCAAATCTTAAACCAATACAAACTTGGAAGGAAGTGTTATCTAAAAGAGTACCTGCCAATATTAGGAGAAGATATTGCATGTAACCAAGATCCTGATTCTCTGCATTGCAAAGCCTTAAAACGAGCCAAGTCTCTAGGTGAATTAAAGATTAAATCATTGGCAATTATTTGCCAATGGTACCTCTGAAACGAGTAATTTAAACGCTTCAACTGCCCCTTCAGGCAATGAAAAACGCTCGCAACGCATTTTATTTTTGATGTGTGCGAATAAGAAGAAGTCATTGGGCGATAGATCAGGCGAATATGGGCAATTCGATGTTGTTACTGGTCAAAAACTCGACAGTTCGTTTTGTTGTGTGAGCGCTTGCATTGTCAAGATGAACAATCCAACATCTGCAAAGCATCGTGACATGCAACTGATTGTGCAAAATCGAATGTATTTATTTCACCGCAATGCCTAAGGATGCATCTATCTCCCTATATGTCATATGTCGATCTGCTAAAATCATTTCACGCACAGCATCCACTTCTTTTGCGACGACAGAGGTGCATGGACGACCTTCGCGAACATCATCATCAAACGTTGGTCTTTCATTGTTGGATTCTGGAAACCACTCGTAAACCATGGTTTTGGATGGTGCTTCATCCTCAAATAACGAACTAAGGTTTCTCACACATTGTTTTGGTGTTAAATCGTATCGAAAAGCACAAAAATCATTGTTTGGAAATCACAATTCGAAATTTCCATTTCTTCACACAATTATTACTTTGTAAAATTCTGTTAAATCGAAACTGGTCGGTTTGAAATCGAACTGTCAAGTGAATTATAGGTAAAAAACGTCAAATTTTACGAATATGACATTTGCTAAACGCTGGCCACACTAGGAGTACTCGATTCCGCGAACTTTAGCAGTGGCCCTCGTATTATCCCAATTCTTCTGAAATTGTAGGATTGTTGGTCTTTCGTTTCCATTTTCTACATCCGAGACTGCTAAAGCTTCATCATAATAAGCTCATTATCCTTTGAATTTAATAATAGAGAAACAAGCTTTTTAACACCATGAATTGAAGATAGGAAAGCAGGGAGGCAAATATCGGAAATGCGGCGAATTCCCAGGCCACCAAAGAAAATAACAAAGTATGACAAAAAAAAATCAAACTTAAATCTAATTACAAAGCAAGAACTTAACATTCGTATCGAGAAACCGCACATATTAGAACAAATAACAATACATAACCAAATCTATAAAACTAGTCACAAAAATCGTTTTACTACTCAACACATAGTTTTTCTATTTTAGTTCTAAATTGCCCCTCTGGCAGATTTAAATATTCAAGAAATTTATTTAATATTGTTAGAGCCATATAAGAAAAACTACCTCCAAATTTTTTGGAAGATTGTTGTGGTTTGGTGAATGTATCGAATCTTATATTCCTACAATGTTCCTCAGACCTTCTAATCAGCAGCTGATGTAAATAACTCGGAACTTTGGTTAACAAGAGCTTATGCAAAAAGACTACTGCTTGGAATAAAGTTCGCAATCTGAAATTCAACTCATTGAGTCGCACAAGATGTGGTGTGATATGATTAGAGCGCGGATTAATAAGCATAAAAAAACACAAAATAAGCGCTTAAATAAGCATAAAAATTTTAGAAAATAAGCATAAAAAATGGCATAAAATTTTAAAATAAGCTCAAAGGTTACAGTAAATAATTAGTTCAAAACTCAATGAATAAATTGGTATATTAAATATTTACTTGTTTATTATCTCAAAACTAAAATTAACTCAAACATAAAATAAAACAATTGCTAAAAACACTAAAGCATAGAGTGACAGATCTAAAAAAGACACTTTTCTACCTATTCACTTTATGCAGAATCATTTCTAAATGAACTAATAATCAGGTGTTTTTCTAAATTTTCAACTGAAAATCCCATTCTTCTGTCGGTAAGAACATTTTTGAAGAAAGAAAAACTTCGTTCGACCTCCGCACTAGTAATGGGAGCGTTTTTAAATTTCGGAATAATATTAATAGGTACATCTATTGTCAGATTTTCAAGAATGTCTCCTTTTATGACTTTTGATATTTTTTTCAAAATCATGAATCCTTCATTCTTAGTTAAAACTTCATTCATTTTTTTTGAAACAGCATTACCAAAAGGTCCTCTTACTTTTGCAACTTCTTTTTCAAAATTTTCTATTATTTCAACCGATTCTACCAAAGGAAGATCCCTCGATTCCAGCTTTTTTATGGCTTCGACAATGAAACTGTAGTTAGTCTTGATAAATGCCAAGTTTTTTTTGACTGTTTCATTTTTTAAGACTTTTTGACATTTTGTAACTGCTTCAGAAGTGGATGGTGAAAATTCTAACACAATTTCCTTGAAGGAATCAAAATGATCGGCATAATAACAAGCAGCAGCCAGCCATGTACCCCACCTTGTTAAAATGGGTTCAGGGGGAAGTGGTACGTTTGGCATTTTTTCTCGAAATATTTGAACTCTCAAGGGAGCCTTTAAGAAAATTTTCTTTCCAGCACTGATTAAAGTATTTACCAGTGGAAACTGCATCCTAATAGTTTCCGCCACACGATTGAGCCCGTGTGCTAGACAAGTGCAGTGGGTTAAATTTTCATAAAAGATTTTTAAATTGGAATATGTTTTCACCATATAGGCAGCAGCGTCGGAAAGCATCAGCAATATTTTCTTGTTTGGTACAGGGTTTGGCAAAAAGAAGTTTGTTAATCCTTCATTGATGAATCGAGTAACAGTATTGTTGTTAGTTTGTTCTAACTGCTTAGAACTAATTAAAAACGCTTTTGATGCACAATTTTCATCCAATACTCCAATCATTAAATGAGCTATCAATCGTCCACAAGAATCTGTGGTTTCATCTACACAGAACCATATATAATTATTTGCAATTATCTCCTTTATTTCTTCGATTACATTTTTGTAAACTAAGTCGACATAGCTTTTGCGAAGGGTTGATTCTGCAGGAACATGTCTGCCAGTGTATTTTTGTAAAAAACTTTTAAATACATTGTTACTTAGTTTTGTTAGAGGTATATTAGAAGATACCATCGAATTACATAAATCAAAGTAAAATTCTTGTTCATCTGTTACTGAGCTACAAGCTAACGACTGGGCAATGGTCTGTTGTTTACTTCCACTTTTTAATTTTTTCAAATTTTCTTTATGAATTGTAGTTTTAAGATGCTGCATTATATTGTATTTCTTTTCACCATTGATCTACAAAATAATACATTGGCAAAATAATTTTCAGATCTAATCCAAAAATCTTACCGTTTTGAGGCACACTTGACAAATTAATTTGCAGTTTTCATATCTTAATTCGGAGTGACTTCGTATCCAATCGTCGACGGAAGGTTTAGCTTTGGGCATTTTTCAAAAAGTAGGTACACGCAAAACACCAACGTACACACTAAAAATACGCTCGAGGTATGTTACCAGATAAAGAACCAAATAAACACTAAACTAAGAAATGATCTTCCGCAATGTTCCAGTAAAACAAAAAAAAATAACAGGTGAATTTCTATCCAATCCGGGAAGGGCGGCGGCATGAACTTCACAAGTTTTCCCAGAATTGCGTCGGGAGTTTTATTTGTATGGAACAAAAAAATGACATGGGAAGTCATAAAATTGGTTCACAGAGAAAGCCGGTCGCAAGCGGTGTCTCATCAAACAGGGGTGTAATCTATAAAATAATAAGACGTGATGCACTAAATATTGATGGGCCAATGCGGATCTGAATTACACGCGACAACTGGTGATTTACGACCTGCAATAGCCTTTGATAATGCCGATTTAGATTCTGAATTTACCTTCTTGTCAGCAACCTTGTCAAAACGTAAATTTGCACCAAAATTCCTGAAATATGCACCAAAATGGCACGAAAAAAATTAATATGCATGAAAATGAAAAATAAGCAAATAAGCGTAAAAAAAAATTGTTCATTCTTTTTTTTTGTCGTAGTTTATATATATACAAAGTTTTAACGCTGTGCCATTAAGAATTATCAATGGCATAATACCTAGGAATCCGCGCTCCAGATATGATGTCTACGCGATACACAGCGCACAAACCGTATGCAAGCATTCTGTATTTTTTGCAACTTAAGGCAGTTTTATTTGTTAAGAAATAATAGTACACCAAAGAACAATAATCAAAATGTGGATAAATAATAGTTTTGACTAATTGGAGCTTCGTTTGTTGATCAAGCTGAAATTTGAGACCATATACACTTCTCAATTTTTGCATAGGCTTCCTATATACATATATTGTTTTTTGTTCGACACTGTCAGAATTTGAGAATTTTCTCCTGTGTGAAGGGATTTTGATAAATTTGACAAGTTGTCAAAACGAAACGTCAAGCTAATTTTAAAGATTTTCAGCGATTTGGAGCCTTTAAGTGGCTCGTCGAACAAAAAAACGTTGTATTCAACTCGTTCTTGGGCTTTTTTTGGCACTCGTGGACCTTTAAAATGCTCGTTTCTCTCGCGTTTTAAAATGGCCATCGCTTGCCAAAAAAGACCCAATTTACACACAAACTCGTCAAATAAACTACTATTATTTAATGAGTTCGTGTGTAATTTGGGCTTTTTTTGGCATGAGTGGGCCAGTGAAACGAGAGTTTTAAAGGTCCACGATACTATTATAACTCTCAAATCAGTGTCTCCAGAACAGCAAAAGAACTCGCATTTGTTAAAGTTTAATTCAAGTCCAATTTTTATGGATCAATTGATAACTTTCTTAATGTCGGACAAAACTACTTCTGGCTAATCAGCTAAGGTTCCATCATCTAAATACCAAAAATTCAGTTGAGAATCCAAAGATAAAATAATTGGTTGAATGGCAAAACTAAAAATCATAGGACCGCAAGCATCTCCTTGCTGGGCTCCAACAGAAGAAGAAATCAAATGATCACCGAAAAATAAAGTTGAAGGATTCCAATAGTATTGATAAAGATAAGAGTAAAGAAGTGGGGTATGACATTTGCACTTCTTTTAGAATACAGTCCCGTTCGACTGAGTTAAAGGCGTTTATGAAATCTAATTAAGAAGAACTTTGCCAGGGTTTCGGTCGTTATTTACAAAGGTTCGAGTGGTATGAATTGCTTAGTTGCCACTCCAAGTTGGTGTGGAGAATAAAACGAATTTACAATATGACGACTTTGAAAACAGGATAGCTTTGAAGTAAATCTTCGTAAACAGTTTCCTATAGCGATCGATCTAATTCCTCCATCTTTCTTATGAAGGGCACATAAAGACGAACCATATAATAAATGACAAATTTCTGAAGGAAGTAGGCCAGACAATAAAAAATTGCACAGTTTTGTTAAAGCTCTTAGTGCCTGCTGACCTGCGTCATCCGCTGACAAAGATATAATTTCTTTCAAGTATTGTGGTCTCATGCCATCTAAACCCGGTGACTAACCGGCAGAAAAGGAATTGATAGGTTCTCGAATGTTTTGCTCATTGACTATTAAAGAAAAGTCTCCTGGTTTGAAAGCGTCTGAGAAAAAAAGTTGGCGAGATGGTGAAGGATGTTTTTTTTTTTAATTCTTCAGCAACATCTTCATTGAATGAAGCTAATGAGTCATCCGAGGACAATAATAATTTAACAGCTCCATTGATATCAAAATCGGCTACTTTTGCTTCAACTTTCTTAGCTAATGATAAATTTGTACGTTTCTTAGAAACAGTTCGTATTTGAGGAACTTCAAAATTAGAAAGATTTTCTTTTATATGCTTATTCAATGACTTATCAGATTTCTCTGCTACATTGAAAGCTCTATAGGAGAAAAGCAAAAGATTCTCAAAGGAAGAGATTGATTTGGTCGAGACAATTATTAATAATGGAGCTTAATTTATCCACAGCTAAATGTCTACAAGCTTTTGGTAATCTTCTAATAGTTGGTAACTGATGTTTTAAATTAATAAGCAATGTTGTGATTGAATCGGTTCAAGAAAAGGTAGAAGAAGTTGATATCAATATGATACTTATCTACATGAATTTGGAATCTGTTATTATCCTTAAAAGATTTTCCAGGACATAGAGTACAAAGTAATCTTTGTGATCCACTAGAATGACTATTTTGAGACCGGAATTGCTTCTCATAATCCATGGAATTAGATAGAGTGGGCCGTATGATTTCCCTTTCATTAAAGTTAAAGAACGTCGTTAAGTTGCTTTGTCTCTGTCTAACATAGTGCTTGGCATATACTCTCACATTGTCTAATCAATTATTTAGTTAATGAAAGGCTTAACGAATGGGAAATCATACGGCCCAGTGTTATTAATTGCTTAATTTTTCCTTCTTGTGTTATTATTTTTTGAGGAAAATGATTCTCACAAAAACGATTGGCCCATTAGTCCATGAATTCTTGTCCTAAGGCCCCTTTCGTTTTTAAAATTCCTGTTGCATTTTTCACATCGAAAAACTAATTTTCCTCCAGAAATTTTATGATGACATTTCTGTCGAAAGACCTGCATCAGTTAAATATTTGTCACTAATTTTCCAATGGGTAGTTCGTAAACGGAACCTTGAGTCTTGAGGCAATTTAAATTCAAGAAAGCTATTATTATTTTCGTAAAGAGAATTATTAGATGATGTTGACAGAGGCATAGCACACTGTTTTTTTTTTAATAGGAATTGAAATCGAAAAACGGAAACAAAAACAAATCGAAAACAAAATAAATTGTCGCTAGATAACCCTCATTACATTTTATTTCTTTCGCAGTATAGTGTCAGTACTTGGACACGTGAAATTAGTTATTTCTTATGGAAAAGACAGTAAAATAATAGTAGTTTATTTGACGAGTTTGTGTGTAAATTGGGCCCACAAGTGCCAAAAAAGGCCCAATTTACACACGAACGAGTTGAATACAACGTTTTTTTGTTTGACGAGCCCCTTAAAGGCTCCAAATTGCTTAAAACCTTTAAAATTAGCTTGACGTTTCGTTTTGACAAGTTGTGACATTTATCAAAATCCGTTCACATAGGAGAAAATTCTCAAATTCTGACAGTGTCGAACAAAAAAAAAATTATAAACCCGCTTTAGCAACTAGTCAGTCATAAATTACAAAAACATTTTCGATTTTCTTCCTGAAAGTCATCTATCCTTCGTTTCAAGATTGAGATATTAAGGTGAAGCATGAAAACATCAATTTCTTTATTTCAAAGTACATTTACACGCCTTTATTTCTTTCTCAGTTGTTCAGACACCACAAAAACAAAAATTATTATAATCGAGAAAGGTACAATTAATTCACTTTGTCTGAGTGTTTGCGGATTCCTAAGGAAGACTCGAGAATTGTTACCCTGCAATTTAAATTCACTTTATTTTACGTACCAAAGACATTTCGTAATTACTTACCCATGTGTGGAGAAAATATATAGATATAATTAGTTTGTTTCTGTTGCTGAAGATCTGTCAATAATTGTTGAAGCATTTCTTCTGATAAGGAGTAATTTGAAGATTTTACTGAAACTGAATTTAAAACGACGAGTTACTTATCGATTGATAAACTGTAACCTTTGCAACCGGAGATCATTTTGTGATATACTGATATAAATAAAAATCTATCTAATCATCTCTTCAGGTTTACGAAATAGTACAATTTGAACAACTGTTCAAATTGAGAGAATTTTTCAGATCTTGATTGGCGTAGTGGAGCGGCTTCTTATAGTTTCTGTCTTTGACTTCGATCGACGCCCCTTTACTCAGTAAAATAGTTACTTTTTCGAGAGAATTACTCAAACATGCGTAGTGGATCGCGACGCGACCATCCTTATCTGCAAGACTTATATTGGCACCAGACTCCACCAGATCCGCCACGATATCTGGGGAGATACTGCTGTACATGCAGGCATAGTGCAAAACCGTCTTACCATCCTTGTCTTTAACATTCACCTTGGCACGATTTAAAATCAGAAGTCTCACTTTCTCTGAACAACCCCCGATACAAGCGTGGTGCATCGGAGTACGACCTTGCTGGTCGATACTGTTCAAATATGCGACGTTGCGGATCAAGAGTTCTGTCACAGTGGGAGACACGCAAGAGCTTTCGCAAGCAAACTGCAGCAGAGTGCTGGTAGCAGTTTTAACATTTACATTGGCGCCATTGTCAATCAGCAGTTGCAGTTTCTCGAGAGAACCGGTCATGCAAGCGTAGTGCGCAGCGGTACGGTCGCTGCTATCGACCAGATCTAGATCCGCTTCGCTTTGTATTAGCGTTTTGACAAAATCGTAAGACAGTTTCTGCTTTTCGCATGCATAGTGAAGCGGGGTTTTGTTCCAGTTGTCCGCGACATTCACTTCGGCGCCATTTTGAATCAACAACTTCAATTTCTTGGTGGACCCGCTTAGGCAGCAGTAGTGAAGAGCGGTACGGCCGCATTTATCGGCGACATCCAAGTCTACCCTGTTCGATATTAGAAGTTTTACAACGGTACTAGAGATGGACCGAGTCTCACACGCGTAGTGTAAGATTGTCTTACCGCGCGCGTTCTGGGCATTAACGTCGGCGCCATTTTGAATCAACAGCTTCACTTTCTCGGCAGAACCGTTGGTGCACGCGTAATGCAGAGGAGTACGACCGTCTTGGTCCACGACATTTATTTTCGCCGATTTCCTAAGCAACAACTCCACAACATCGTCAGGAATTGTCTGGTCTTGACAAGAGTAGTGCAGAGCAGTCTTGTTGCTTCCGTCTCGCACGTTCACTCTCGCGCCACTCTTAATCAGCAGTTTTAGCTTCTCGGAAAAACCGTTTTGACAAGCATAGTGAATAGCGGCCCGACCACTCTTATCTTTAAGATTTGACTTGCCCCCAGAGTTGGCCAAAAACGTGACCAAATCATCGCCAAACTGTTCGTTCTCGCAGACATGGTGCAGCGCAGTTTTACCGCGCTCGTCTGGAGGATTGACATCGGCGCCATTTTGAATCAGAAGCTTCAAAATGTCGGACGAGCCGTTGAGACAAGCGTAATGAATGGGAGCGTGACCAGTCTTGTCGACGATATTCAAATTGGCACCGTTCTGCGTTAGCACTGTTAACGCGTTGACAGACGAGTCTCGACAAGCGCGATGGACCGCAGTTTGACCGTACTCATCTCTAGAATCGACGTCGGCGCCATTTTGAATCAGCAGTTGTATGACTTTTGGAGCGCAAGCGCGGTGCAGCGGGCTTTGGTTGTTGTTGTCTCTAGCGTCTAGATCCGCGCCGGATTTAATTAAAAACTTGATCGCGTCAAGATTGTTAGCATCGCAAGCATAGTGAAGAGCTGTTCTGTTGTCACCGTCCCTCACGTTTACATCGATCTTGAGACTTTTCAAAAGGTCGCCGAATTTGGAACACATTTTGCTCAAAAGTTTTGGTTTGGTGGTCAAGTAATCTGTGTAATTTGGAGTGCACAAAATGTGGTTCAAACTCTTGACCGATCCGTGCTCTACAGCCAAATGTAAAAGATTTTCTCTGAAATTGGTCATGACAAACGGAAGATTCGAGAACAAGGTGAATATCTTTGAGTGGTCGATCTGTACGGCGTAGAACAGAACAGAGGGAAAGAATTTTGTTCTGAATTCGCGAATTCTCCTCTTGTCCTCGTTTGACAGTCTCGTAAACGGCAGTAACAGAAACGCGTCGTCAAAAAAAATTGAATTTTCACTTTCGCAGCCGTGTTTCCAAAGGAAATCAACGATTTGTTGAAACTCGGCGTCGTTAAATCGTCGCTTTGCGCTGGGACAATAAATAATGCATTCATTCTTTTCTGTTTTCTCAGTTTTGAGAATTGGGTACTTTTGGCGCCACGTCAGTGCCAGTTGGAGGGCGTTGCGCTCGACCTTATCTTGACGCGTCAACTCCGTCGCGTTGCATTCCCTCAAAAGCTCGAGGTTCTTGTACAACACCGCAACGTGCGCTTTGCTATTCTTTGACAAAATCAAGTCCAAGAAAAATCGAATGTTTTTGTAGCGCTCGTTATACAGGAAATCGTTACTTTGGAAGATGTTGGTGTAGTTTTGTGAAATGTACGAAGCTGTGAAGTACTCACCGAAAGAATTGTGGCAAAACTCTGGACACAACTCCTCCGAGACGTGAGTTATGAGGCCGAAAGGGTCCCGGCCGCTGTGAATTTTTTTCAAAAATTTGTCACAATCAGAAACTTCCACTAGGTTTTGGTCCAAGTAAGTCGCAGCTGCGACCTTTTCGTACTCACTCAGTAACGACTTGTGCGCGCTTTTGGCAGAAATGGAATCAACATTTTGATTGTCAATTTGGAATTTGTCGTCTACAAAGTGTTCGAATAAGTCCGCTGCTGTAAATACGCCATCGATAATATCCAAATTCGTTTTTAGATCTCGACCAAGCAACTCGGTCAGCATGAAAAGTTGCAAAGGCGCCTCTATTATGTTGTGGTTGGGAAACCGCGCAATGTTTTTTCTGATTTTTGCACAAATTTTGACCAAGTCTGCGTCGTAGCAGCCTAGACGATTACCAACGTAACTTTTTTGTTGGTCGTCGTCAAGCGGCATCAGGTTTTTGGAAAACACGTTAAATTCAGTTTCTAGCAAAATTTTCAAGTTATTTCGAGACGTTATCCACTGTCGGTGTCCTCTTCTGGATACGTTCTTGATAATTTTTTTGGCAATGTTTAAGTTCTCGTTTGAAATCTCGTCCAGTCCGTCCCAGATGAACTGGATTCGTCCATTCGTTTTCAAAATTTGCGAAATTCGTCGATTCATGTCTCTCTTCTTGAAGATATAGTCCACAAACTCCTCCGCGTCAACATTTTTCTTTTGGAAATATCTTACATGATTTCTGACGTGAATCAAAATTGTCAACACACTTGGACGAGCTTCGTTTTTCAAATTTTTCATCAATGTAGTTTTCCCCATTCCAGGATCCCCACAAATAATGTTAATGCTATTGGTTGAAGGACCGTCAAACAATTCACTCTCGTTGATAGACATTTCACTTATCCCAATCCCTTCACCCTTCAATAGATATTTTCTCAACTTCTTGATCGAGTTGCTTCTGATCCACTCCAGACACTCATCGTTGACGTATCTGAACTGGTGACAGTCACCTTTTCGAGATTTTTTGGCACACAATTTGTTGAACTCCTCTTGACAGTATTCGCCTTCGCTGACGTAGATGACTGTTTCGTCGTAGTCGTTGGAAAAATCTTCCACTTTGACAAACTCGACGTAGTCGAAGCGACATTTGAAACTGTCCAAGTCCTCGATTGAACTGATCAGTATGAGATTGTTTTTGGAAACTTGGTTCAAAAACTTTGAGTCGATCAGGACTTTCGACAGGCTTCGAAAAATGTAGCAAGGTGGCAAGATTTCGTCTTGGTCGCTCTTGGGGATGTACTTGTTCGTCATCAAGACTAGTTCGTCTGTTGTGATCTTCTTGATCTCACCACGGTCCAAATTCATTTCACTTAAAGTGACTGTGCCGGCACAAGGAAGCGAGTAGACAAAGCGATTCATGAAGTTCTGGTACAGTTGGGGTTGATTCTCCAGATCTGACAAATCTTGAAATTGAGAAGAACTCTCGATGGAAAATTTTGGGCTCAGTACTACAAACTTGTCGTCTTCACACAGTTTCAACGCTGGATTCAAGTCAGTCCTGCCATCTAGGACCAATGGACACTGTCCCATCAACCACAATATCACATTACTTTCTCCACCACCAAAATCCTCCAGATTGTCAACATGATTCAACTTCACCTGGTACTGTTTTCGAACGTCGTTCACCTCTTTAAGATCTATCTCATTCTTGACATCTTTCCAAATGCTCTTAACACTTTTGTAGTTTCTCTTGTCGAAAATTGTTATCCGAAACTTTGACATGGCATCTCTTAGGAGTTTTGTGTTTTCGTCGACTGGACTCGAAGAGAATGACAACGGCTTGATGAATGGTGACAACACTCGAATAGCAATCGCACGCTTGATGCACCTCTTACTCAACTTCTGTGTTGTCCCCTCTGTCAAATTCCACCCGATTATGAAATAGACATACTCCCTAAAAACTGACTCATCGCAATTGAACATTTTTGTAAACGCTTCCAAAGTGTCAACTTCGATTGTGGTGACATCTGCCTGGTTGGCATACAAGAGACAGTCTGCAGCGTTTTCGATCTTCAACTGGTAGCACTGTCCCGCTTCCCAAGTAGACAAAAGTGGATCTGGTAGAGAGTTGTCAACTTTAACTGCAGTTTCCCCGAAATTAAATTTTTGGCCGTTGAAAGTCGAATTTGTGAAAACTATCAACTTGACATTTGATTTAACATTTTTAGCATATTTCTCGAAGTTTCCATTGTCGCCAGTCAATCCAGCAATAGTCGACACTTTCCTGGTGTCGAAGTATTTTAATTGAAAAGCGTAAATTTGTATTCCTCGGGTGTGGTATTTGATTTCCACCACTATGTCGTCAAAATCGCAAAATTTTTCATTGTTGGAAGACAAAGAGAAGTCCTCGATTTCTTCATTTTCGATTAATTTGAGGACCAACTGTGCAATGTAAATGTGTTTGTAGTCCTGTGCGGGGTCAGTGGTTTTACGTCTTTTTTCGAAAATCTAAAAAAATGTTTTACCGTGGTAGTGATTATTTCTTTGCTTCCTAAAGTATAAAAATGAAAACAACGAATTGTTTCTCAAGCATTTTTTTTAATCGTTGATGAATTGTAATTATCCAACAAGGTGCTATCTTTCGTTCAGATCGTTATCACAAGATATGAATTATCTTGGTGGATAAGAGATTAATCAAGTAAGACAGAATGTATTGTACAAAACATTTCAATAAAAAAATTGAGTAATAATTACACACTATTTCTTATTGACGCAGAGCAGAGCAGAGCCACCCCACAAATTGCAATTCGACAAAATTAACGAAAAATGAAAAACTGACGCTAACATTTTTCATGAAAAATTATATGAAAAATGTACGTTGCGTCTCCTGTAGCAAATTTTATTGCAGCAATGTTTTTCGTATCAAGTAATAAATTACAAGAAAGGATATATCGCGCATTCAAATGAAATTTTGGGTTGAGTAGGCGTTGGAAAAATTAAACCGTTGAGAACAGTGTAAAGTTTGATTTTCCCGCCTTTTGACACGAATGACACTTATTTATGTTTAATCGGGACATAATTGAACATGTTTGTTTTCAGCAAAAGGAGCCCTTAGAAATTTGCTTCGAGAATATGAATCGTTATTCTACTTTTAATATAAAACATTGCAAAGAATAAAAGAAAGAAAGAATTTTTTGGCTCTAAATTTTAGGTTAGCTGTCAACATGCTCCAGTTAATCTACGCTTTAAAAAAGCACAACAATTGACGGTTTCCAACGCCTTCCCAGCCCAGAATTTCATTTGAACGCGCGACATATACTTACTGATAAGAGGTAAACTTACCGAAGAAAAATTTCTGGAAATCTTCGTTTTCTCTCCTGATCGCACTTGTCGCTGGTTCTGAAAAAATGTATTTTGCGATTAATACAATTTATGTTTTGGACAAAATAACAATAAAGTAAATTCTTAGTGAATGTGTCAAGTCAGACTACAGTTTGTCAGTTCAAAAAGTTGTACATTTAAACACTTACCGTTGTCATAATTAAAACTATTAAAGATAGTGAAACTACTTCACAGTAAGAATTAGTGTTTAAAAGTATTAACCAAGTTCATTGTGTTATCTGTTTCAAAAGTGGAAGCAGTAGTCATACTGTACAGAATACTGTAAAAAAATTACGTCTCACTCTCATGGAGATTCAGATAAGACTAATCAATACACAATTAAATCATTGATATTTGTTGATTAATTTTTAAAGATTTGAAGACATTTTTTTCATTTAATAAATAAAATGAAATTTGAAAATAAAATGTTATTTACGACATACTTATACGGTGCGATCGAATAAAAAAAAATCAGAGTAGGCGAAAATGGTGGTTTGAACCAACCAAAGCATCAGAATAGCACAATCCAGATAAATCGTTTTTTTTTTTATTCGATCGCACGTTATTACGTTTATAAATACACAAAATTTTACAGTTTTTGATAATATTAGATCTGTAAGTTGTCATTAGTAAAACAACGATAAAATTGTGCCCAAACAACAAAAAGAAGAAAAAAAAATAGACGAAAAGGTGCAATACTCATAAAGTGATAAATAATAATCCATTGTTTAAAGATTTGAAGAAGATAAAACCCAAATATGTGTTTCATTATTAAATGGAAGAAGGTTTGAAGTACTGGATATGCGATAGTTAATCGGTAAACAGGATGCAGATCTGGACAGTACAATGGGAATTTTTCAATAACAATTATTTTGCAAGACATATTTTTTATCATATCTGTAAGATAGTGTATTTTGTTATCACATCTATCTTAGTATTAAAAACAATGTATTGATAATGATATTGTGTCTTTACGCTCCCCACATTTACACCTTGCAGAAAATGATTGGTATTGCATTAGGAGATCACATTTAGAGCAATCTGATCTACACTTTAAAACAGTAATAAATACTTGAGAAATAATTGAGTCAGTTTATTCAGAGCACTTGGTTAAGTCTACTATTACGTATTAAATTATGTAAAAAATGAATCAAAATAAACCGTTCTAAATTTTTAATTTTAGAAATCATTTAGAAAATTGTTGTTGTTTAGATTTAGATCTCTCATATCTCATTGATGCTTGTTCTTATTGTTTTAATGTGTGATGATAACAATGTAATGAATAAAAATAGAAGAAAGAGAAAAGATAAGCTAATACTCGTATCCTTTCTAATCTAGTTAATTATCCATTTACGACATTAGAGCTGTACAAAATTTTATTGGAATAAAAACGTGTTTGCTGTTAATAAAATTCGACCACGTTTTTGTTATTAATTGATTGTTAATGTATGGAGATTTAATTGAAATTAATGCAACTGTGATTTTTAATAAATCCATCAAGGTGCTGTCTTTTCGCTCGTCATAAATTATGTATTTTTATTCAAATAAAAAAAGATAAAATGTAAAAACAAGTATTAAAAAAAAATGAGATTGCTAATCTTGTGTACCGTGAAAAGCTGACATTTTATCTTCAAGTGGAGTTTCAGGTTTTTCTTGCTTTGATCTGATGCTGTTTAAATTTACACTGTATTGGTGTTTTTTATTTTTACATGCCCTCGAGGTAGACAACTGCCCTCCACAAATTTACAACAAAATTAAAAAAAGGCTTCACAATTTAATTTTTGCAACTGATTTATCTGACAACGTTTTTGAATATTTTATTATTCGAGTCTGAGTGAATTGGTATATAATTTTGATTCCTCGTAGAAATTTTAACTTTTCACAAATGATTTCTTTTATGCTCTTGGTGGTGTCAAAAGCAACATCGCGCGTTCAAATGAAATCCGGGACTGAGTAGGCGTTGGAAAAATTAAACCGTTTAGAACAGTGTAAAGTTTGAATTTCCCGCCGGTTGCCACGAATGACAGTTGTTTATGTTTAATCGGGACATAATTGAAAATGTTTGTTTTTTTCAGCAAAGGGTGCTCTTAGTTTTCTTCGGGAATAGGAATCGTTAAGTTATTCTATTTTTAATGTAAAAAGAATGCGAAGAAAGACACAAAAGAAAGATTATTTTTGGCTCTAAATTTTAGGTTAGCTGTCAACATGCTTCAATTAATCTACGCTTTAAAAAAGCACAACAATTGACGGTTTCCAATCCCTTCTCAGCCCAGGATTTCATTTGAACGCGCGATATTATCCTGCATCAAGTAAATTAATAAGATACTTTGCAATAATTATTTTAGCCACTTATTTTTTAAAGTTAGACTTTTTTTAAATGATAAACATTGGCCTTACTTTTTTAATAAAGGCAAAGCAGAAAAATAGTTCTGTCATGTTTTCCAACACCTAATCCGGTTTAGTTAAACTGTTTTTTTTAATTTCAAAAATTATCCAGGTATTTATTAATTCTTTTTATAAGAAATGTTTTCTTGTAATTCCAATAATATTTATACATACTTGTTTTATTTATGTTACTGTTAAATAATTGTGTATTAGTTATCTAGACATTCAGCTAATAAATTTCTTGCTAAACTGTATTATATAAAATGAAAAACATTGGCAAAGCTTCTTTTCGCAGAAAAATTTTGTAAAATATTCATTTTTTCCTGCCGCGAATTCTAGAAGTTAATTCTGGAATCAAGTACATATTAACAATTTAATGTATTTTTGAAAAAATCAACAATAAAATTAATATTAAATAATAATATTTATACAATTTTGAACAGATCCGATGAACTGTAGGTATACTGTAGTACATATATTTTTTTTTTTTTTAAATTTGTAAATGGGAACTTACCACTGTCATGCTGGATGTTATTAAAACTACTTCACTTACATAAACTAGGACTAAAATACATAAAAAAATAGTTTCATTGAGTTATCTGCTAACATGTGGAAACAGTGACCACATGTTACAGACTATTAAAAAAAAAAGAGATCTAAACTTATAAGCTTTCGATAAGCCTAATCAATACCAATTAAATAATCGATATTTATGGATATGAGTTTTTATTGATCTTCTCTTCCTTACGTCATATTGACCTAATTCACCAACATTTTAATTTTGGAATCTGCAATAATTGATCGTTTACATAAGACTTTATTTGTTTTGAAATTTTAATTCTTACTAATACAAAGTACCAAATTTTAATCTAGAATAAAATCTTAAAATAGATATTGGCGGCCATTTCAAGTGTCGGTAAAATCACATATAAAATCTAACTGATTTGCCACTTCCTTATCATTAAACCAAAGGAAATTTTGTACATTTATCTCAAGTGTTTTCCGTAAATTACGCCACTGGCTCTAGAAATAAAACTACCTAAATTTCGAAGAAAAATTTTAAATGAAACTGATTTAGCTTAATTTTAATTTTGAAAGCAATATCATAAGGTTTATTTAAAAAATTAGGTTACAACAGTTCTAAGCCAACGAATATCGGGTGTTTATTTAAGTTGGCGTCGAAGAGTCGATTGTGAACGCACCACTCGTCAGTCTGCACTGTAAAAATAAAGCGTGATCAAATTAATTTGCAATGGAGTTATCCATGAATTCGAAATCGTACGTCGTTACTTGAACTCCACGCTCCAATAAACACAGTTTGAAATACAGGTACGTACGTACTATTGCGGGCAAAAAAAGTGGGACATCAACGTCATTGTCTTGACTTTTAATGTGAAATAACCCTTATCTTATTCTAACCCTACTTTGAATTGATTGACGTTGTCATTAAGTATTGTAGGTTGTAGGGAATGATTGTAAGTAAGCACGTAGTGAAGATTTATTTAAGGCAAAGTCCCAATCAAAATCTATCTTTATCAAAAGGAGAGAGCATTTGGAAAAGGAAAATAGGAGTATAAAATAAATTTTTAAACTGTCATCTGGAATAGTGTCAAAAAAATGACAATAAAGCTTAAACTACATCAAATTTTTCAAAACTGACAGAAATTTGATGTCCCACTTTTTTTGCCCGCAATAGTACGTGTATCAATCGCAAAAGACATACGGATTCAAATCCATAGATGACCCGATTACAAATTAATTTGATCGATCGATACAAACAACGTAAAAATTGAGGTTAGATTTAACCAGCTGATTCGTGATCTGTAATTCGTGGGGTGTTCACAATCGACTCTTCAACGCCTATTTTGAGGATACATTTAAATGAACACCGGATACAATAAAAATTTAGAAATTAATGGAAGTGTGAAATACAATTAATTGTCTCAATAAAAAACGTGTGCAAGTACTCAGAAATATGGTACTCACTGCATGCAATTTCAGGAATCCAGTCATTAGTATTAAAAGAGAGTGGCATCGTTTATGACGTCCGTGTTGTGTTGACCTCCACATTTCGTTGATTTGACCCCGATAGAAAACATGTACCTTAGTTTGTTTCAAATGCTTGAAAATTGGTAGATTAATTTATTCATTATTTAAAATATGCCATCAAAATCATTGACGAACCAAATAAACCGATTATTTATTTTTGGGGAGTGACCTAGATGATGCTTATATAGTTTACTTATTAAATCATGTGGTACTGTTGTAGTATTATTAGAAGAATCCGTTTAATTCAATAAACTATTGACAGACTTTCTGCTTATATGTTTTATTCAAAACTGTTTATAACATTCATTTGTTTTTATAACAACCGCTCACTAATTAATATCAAATATAAATTTAATATTACAACAGCCCCCCTTAAATTTATTTTTTCTTTATTCTATATTCTTAATGCCGGAATTTTCTAAGCAATAGTTATGTTTGAATTTTGATAGAGGCTTCGTTAAAAAATCGGCGACCATTTCACTCGTTTGTATGTATTTAATTTCTATTTCTTTTCTTTGCAATATTTCTCGTATAAAATGATGCCTGATATCTATGTGTTTGGTTCTGGAATGTTGAATTGGGTTTTGTGCGAGGCTCCTTGCACCTTGATTATCGTTCATTATTTGAATTTGTTTATCTATGTCCAACACCTCCTTTAAAAATCGTCGCAAATAGATGGCTTCTTTTGTGGCATCGGATAAAGCCATATATTCTGCTTCTGTACTTGACAGTGCTACTGTTTGTTGCTTTCTTGCTTCCCAGCTGACAGAACAATTTGCAAAAATAAAAATATATCCTGTGTAAGATTTTCTGTCGTCAGGATTCGCTCCCCAGTCAGCATCTGCAAAACCAATTATATCTTCAACATTTTTTTCGTAAACTAATCCGTAGTCGTAGTACTCTTTTCGCAGCAGTCCAGTGTTCCTTTCCAAAACACGTATTATATTGACTTAAACAGCTTACAGAATATGAAAATGATAAATACATAAGGGAACCAATTAAAGTCTGATATGGACACCTCGTCATCTCTTCTTTTTCTTTTTCCGTTTTTGGACACATTTCTTTTGACAGTTTAACATTTGGGTCCATGGGAGTTGAAACTTCTTTTGAATTTTCCATTCCAAAACGCTTTAATAAATCATCAACGTACTTCTTCTGACTCATAGTAACTTTGTTTTTCTTTACGTTAAATTCAATTCCCAAACAATATTTAATCTGTCCCATATCTTTCATCTGGAAAATTTTCGCAAGATTTTCTTTCAGATTATTAATTTCTTCCATGCTGTTAGACGCTATTATTATATCATCTACATACACTGCTATTAAAACCATGTTTTCTTCGTTTCCTCTTCTTGTTTTTCTCATATAGATGCATTTGTCTGTGCTGAGGGGTCTTAAGTTCAACTTCTGTAGGTTCTCATCTAATTTTTTGTACCATTGACGACCTGACTGCTTCAATCCATATAATGCTTTTTTCAATAAACAAACTTTGAAGAAATTATGATTGGTCAAAAAAGAAATCACCTTTACTATGTTCGCGAAATTCTAGATAAAAAGGGAGAGACAGCAGCTGCAAGTATGAACATTTCAAGAACAAAAATACAAGAGTGGCATGAAAAATTTGGACACATTAACGAACAACAATTGAAAGAACTTGCGAGAAGTAACGAAGTTTATGGTTTGAATATTGGATGCAATGAACATTTAATAAATTGTTCAATTTGTTTGAAAGCAAAACAAACTAGAAAATCTTTTTCAAGAAATGAATCACATAAAAAAGGAAACATTATTGGAATTAATTCACACCGATATATGTGGACCAATGAGAGTAAACTCGATTGGTGGATCAAGATATTTTATTTCGTTTATTGATGATAAGTCAGGTTGGTGCGAAATTTACTTTATCAAGAAGAAAAGTGAAGCTGCCAGTGCATTTTTTAAATACAAGGCAATCAGCTAGGAAAAAGAATAAAATGTCTTCGATCGGATAATGGAACTGAATATTTATGTAAAGAATTTGAAAGTTATTAGGAGAAACATGGAATAAAACATGAAATGACGGTGGCATATACACCAGAACAAAATGGCGTTGCAGAACGAAGAAATCGCACTTTAATAGAAATGGCAAGATGTATGATGATACAATCGCAATTGTCGCCCTCATTTTGGGCAGAAGCAATTTCTACAGCAAATTATTTAAGAAATAGATGTCCATCTAGAAGTATAAATGCACAAACACCGCACAAATTATGGACGGGAAAGGATTTTAGCGTGAAACACTTTCAAATTTTTGGAACGAAAGGTTACAGGTTAGATAAAACTCCAAATAAAGGAAAATTTGATCCAAGAACTAAGAAATGTATTTTCGTGGGTTATTCAACAGAAAGAAGAGCGTATCGAGTGTGGTGCCCCGATTCTAAAAGAATTTATGCAACAAGAGACGTAAAATTTGTAAATAATTTTGAAGTAAAAGAACAACCGATGCAGGAAGAATTTACTTCTGAAGATATTATGAAGAAAGAAAAAGAAGTTGAAATATATTTGAACAATTATAGAAAACTTGAAAATGAAAATGAATCCATAGAAAATCAACCAGGAAATGAAGAAACAGAACGTGAAGCTAGTAATAATGAGAATCAATTAGAAGATCAAACAGAAATAGAAAACTTGCAAGAAAATTACACCGAAAGAGGAGAAGTAGAAACAAGAGAAAAGCGAAAACCTGGAAGACCAAAATTTCTTTATACAGGAAAGAAAGGAAGACCTAAGAAATTATACGTACAAGCATGTGAAGAAGAAATAACAGAGAAAGAAGGTTCAAGAACAAATGAAATTACTGAAGAAGATCCAAAAACAATTAAAGAAGCATTTTTACGACAAGAATCCGAAGAATGGAGAGAAGCGATGAAAAATGAATTTAATTCTCTAAAGAAAAATAAAACATGGGAAATAGTTGATCGCCCAAGTGATCGAAAAGTAATAGGCTGTAAATGGGTTCTGAAAACAAAATTTAATTCCGATGGTACGATCGCTCGTCGAAAAGCAAGATTAGTTGCAAAAGGTTATGCTCAATTGCCAGGAATAGATTTCCAAGAAACTTTTGCACCTGTTTCAAGATTATGTTCTGTAAGACTAATAATAATGGCCATCGCAGCACAATACAATTTAATAGTTCATCAGTTGGATTTTGTAACAGCATACCTGAATGGGGATATCGATGATATTAAAGAAATTATTTAAGTGGTTTTTCATAGTTTCTCCTTCATTCATTTTGGACATTATCAGTTGTTTTAACAACGTAGCTTTTCTTGCAGGACCTTTTGATTCATAAAGCTCCTTTAATTTTTTCCATATTCCATTTGAAGTTACACAATTTTTTATTTGCCTTAATTCATTGGGATTTATCGCTAAGATTAAATCTGCTCTTGCCTTTTTGTCGTTTTCTTCCCAAATCGTATTTTCTTCATTATTTGGTTTCTCAATTGATCCATTTACATATCCCCACATTTTGTTCTTTACGAGAACTGCCTCCATCTGAAGTTTCCATGTATCATAATTTTCTTTTCCCAGTGGTTCAATTCTTATTACATTTCCACTCATCTTCTTCTATTAAATCTTCTTTCTTTTAACATTCTCCTGGGCCCATAACCCTTTGTAGTATTATTAGAAGAATCCGTTTAATTCAATAAACTATTGACAGACTTTCTGCTTATATGTTTTATTCAAAACTGTTTATAACATTCATTTGTTTTTATAACAACCGCTCACTAATTAATATCAAATATAAATTTAATATTACAACAACTGTCATGTATTGATCCTTTTTTTAATTAAAAAACTAGCAAAGTTGTATGAGCGAACTGGTTTTGAGGTGATGAACTGATGAACCACAAAACGAGATTTCACACAATGGGAGACTGTTTAACGTTTTAAACGTGACGTAAACATAAACTTCATGTCACTCCAGAGGTCAAAAAACCAAGGTATGACGCAGAATCCCACCTTATGCCCTTGCGAAGCAAGTTCGAACCAATTACGAGTTACATGTATGCCGAGAAACTACAGAATGAATGCGAATTTTTGGGAAAAGATTCATAAATAAAGTTTGTGATGCTCATATTATTTTATTTTTCAAAATTTTCAATTTTTCAAAATTGTAAAAATGTATGGGCTCTCACAGGTGGAACAGTAATAAAAAATTTCGCATTATTTTTTGTTTTCACTTGATACTATAAAAAAGATAAGCTTATGGAAAATTTTAAGCTTTCTGAAACCTCCAAAAAATGTTTAGCGTATCACAAGTAACGTCCATTTATACTAAGACAAGATACCGCTACCATTAATCCGCTCAGTTTTCAAAAATGAACAGAAATTAATTGTTTTCTCTAATGCCTGATGCGGTAGGCATTTTACATCGCTCGGTTTTCGTTAAAACACTTCTACTGCGCGGTCGTGTTTTAATTTAAAAACCTCGCGCTATAAAATGTAGCGCATATGTAATGTAAATAACTATTTCATGCACCAAAACACTCGCTTCATGCAGTTATTAATAGGTATAAAAATAACTATTTTGAACGGCCTGACGCTCGGTTTTTGTTAAAACACTCCCGCTGCGCGGTCATGTTTCAATCTAAAAACCTCGCGCTGTAAAATGTAGTCTACTGCATATGTAACGTAAATAACTATTTCATACACAAAAAACACTCACTTCATGCACTTATAAAAACAACTAAAAATAACGGCCTGAACTACTATATAACAAAACACATTCCATTATTGAAAATAATTTATTTTTTTACTGCCAAACGGCTACAGAGAATAATATAGATTTCATAACAATAGCAACATTTCAACTGCAACTATCTATCTAACACTACATAATTCAAACATTTTGAATAACTCCCTTTTGCGCGGGTCAATTTTTGGACAACGTTTTTTTGTTTTAAATTGCTTACAAATTTTTTTAAGAATCTTGGACCAAAGGTTCTCATTCATTTTCTACGTTTTTGCAAATTCGTTTCTAGTGTCCGTTTGAGAGCTTTCGGATTTTGCACACTGGATCTCAAAGTTGTCTGTGTCAGTCGTTGCTTTTGATTGATTGCTTGAGTGGGTCTTCTGGAAGTGAAGAGAGCAGAATCTTAGAAGAAAAATGCGACTAGAAAGGAACTCTTGAAGAACAAAAAAATTGTAATCTTCTCCTCGTACTCCTTCTCTTTGGGAGTGTTGTAGCTTTGTTTACTTCTTCTTCTGTAATCTTAGAAGCATTGTGTTATTTAATTTGTACGTTACCAATGCAAAATTAAGTTTATGCCAATTTACTACAACAACTATTAGAATCTTTAATACTACAATGCAAATAGATGTCCGTTTCGTGTCACAATATGGCGGTACCCACGAAGTAGTGTTGCTACGACACGTCCCTTTTGACAGTAAAACCTGTCATTAATTTTATAAAAAAAATATAACAATAATGGATAATGTAGACGAACTTGAGCGACAAAGAGCAGCAAATAGAGAACGACAAAGACGTAGGCGAGAACAAGAGGAAGCCAAGAAGAAAGAGATATTGAAAATGAGCGTAGAAGATTAAATTATCAGCAAAGTGATAGCGTAAGAGAGACACATAGAGAAAGAAGCGGTTTGTCACAGGAAAGAAGAAAAGAAGAGGTGTCAGATACTCAGATAATTTAATAATAAAATGTAAAATAATTTTTAAATATTTTATCGCTCCGTGCGTAAGTACGGGCCGTTCCACTGGTACTGATAACTTGTTGACGCACAAACGGGAAAGTACCATAGTAATATATACAAATAAAAAAACATATCTACATATTATTATTATTCAAAGTTGAGAACACTATTATTAAATCACTTTTTTTACTACACTACCAACTTAAATCCCATTTTTTATATTCAGGAGAATTGACATTGATTGACATTGTCATTTATTATTCTGCCAAAAATGCATATTTAAATTGCTGTTCTTTAAACTGGTTACCATTAATCACAATCTCATCACCATAACAAATTATGTAACAAAGATCTGTTTTTTAAACCTGTCGCAGAATTTTCACAAACTTTCACTTTATGTGTTTATGTATTCACTATTTGTAAACAATGAAAAATTATTTACCTTTCACTAAATAACACTAGAAAAACGGAACTTCACAGTGTACCTACAAGTCAAAATGCCAAGCTATACATATTAGTAATATTACTAATGGTAAAAAGAATTTTTTACATAAGCGCATATATACCGTCCAGGTGAAATTTTGGGTGGGATAATCACTTTGGAATATATCATTAAAATGCGTTTTAGACTCAAATTCACTTCACAGTTGTCCAATATTTGAACAATTAATTATCCATTAACACATATTAAAGCTTAATTTATTTAAATTTAATAACTAGCGTGATTGATGTACAACACATTATACAGGGTGTCTCTGAAGTGCGCGGCAAAATTTTAACCACGAGCTACTAGGCTTCATGTAGAACTTGGAAAAAATATTTAAAAAATTCTACAGGTGTCCCAGAGTTGCGAAAAAGCTCCATAACTTGTTTGTTATTAAAGATATCAACTTTTACTTTCTTCTTTTTCTTTTAATTTTTCAAAAAAGCTTTCGACCAGTATAATAATAAATGCGGGGTGCCATTTGAAAAAAATGAGTGTTTGACATTTTTAGCTTGTTATATTTAAAAAATCGTAGTAGGCATATGCGACTAAGCACGTAATTGACTAAACACTTAACAAATGTGGCAAACATTCAGGAATCAAACAGCGTCAAATATTTTAATTTATGTGCAACTATTTGGAAGGTACGAATTTTCGAAGGGACCCCTGCAATTCGGAATTCTGGTAAAAAAAGCGCCATTGGTCAAAAACGATGACAGATAAGTAAAAACGACCTGTGCAGATTCGATTCACAATTTAGCATAGAATCCAAAAATGAAATCAAACTGGGTAGGTTCCATTTAAAAAAACATAACTTTAGCGTTTTTATAATATTGGGACACCTGTATGCATACCGCAATATTTTCCGAATATGCAGTAGAAGCATAGCTATCATCTAGAAAAAAGCAAAAGTTGATATCTTTAATAACAAACAAGTTATGAAGCTTTTTCGCAATTCTGGAACCCCTGTATGTCAAAAAATAAAATGACATTTAATTTTTAAGCTACAATTTTTTTTAATTGCTTTTAGTCTTCTACGTTGTCCCACAACCTCGTAGGTAAAATTTCAGCACATTTTAAAAATATACCCTGTTTATCATATTTTACCAATGCGGTTCCTTATTTTAAAGCATATTTCCTAGAGGTTACTTCGCATTGGCGTGCATTTTATTATTTAGCTATCTGAAGAGTGAGTCGAGAGGATACATATTTTATAAAATGTACGCCAATGTGAAGTAACCTCTAGGAAGCTTAAAAATTAAATGTCATTGTAATTTTTGACAGAATTTTTTAAATATTTTTTCCGAGTTCTACATGAAGCCTAGTAGCTCGTGGTTAAAGTTTTGCCACGCACTTCAGGGACACCTGAATTTATTTTAAAATAATCCTGTTCTACCTAAATGATCCATTTATTGCATCATCTAAACCAAAGCAATGGCCAGTTCATTTTTGCAGTTGTGTTTTAAGTGTCGTGGGTATTTCACCAAAAACCTCAAATTCACAAGATATACCTAATAACTTGTCCAAAGCCGTTAAATATTAATTTACATTTTATTTATTTTTTTTAATGATGAAGTTATACATTATGCATAAGAATAACAATATTGTTTACTTAAATATTCGCATATATTTGTTCTCGTGCGTCTTTTCTCTTGATTGATGATATTTCTTTATTCTCAGAAGAGGTTCATTGCAAATAGTCGACCTCGACAGGTTTACTCCTGATTTTGCCTATTGTATTTACCACAGAGTGTCGTCGCGATCCCGTCGAGATGTTGATTCTTGCAAGTGCAACAATACCTAAAGTTTTGGTGTCGATTCTGATTACTTTGACAGTAACTTTACTCCTGAAATATTTTTGGAATAGACGATGGCTCTACTATTATGCTGCAAAGCTTCCAGGACCACTCGCATGGCCTTTGTTGGGAAACGGTCTTGCATTTCGTCAAGGAAGAAATGGTAATTGTATTTAAAAAATAGAAAACATTCGAGAGAATACGTAAAAATATATTCTTCAAATAACTAGTGATAATAAAAGTGATTTTCGATTGGATACAAATCGGAGAAACGCAGTGCCTTTCATTACTTCCAATCATTAATCTTGTTGCAAGACCTAAAACTGTTCAATTGCAGAGTTTTATTATCAACTGCTTCGACACATCGACGTAAATCCAACAGTCTTCAGGCTTTGGTTTGGACCCTACCTCCACATCATCACTTCCCGCCCTAAGGACGCAGATCAGCTCCTCACCAACTTCTTGGAAAAATCTTCTTTCTTCAGATATGGAGATATGTGTTTCGGAAATGGTCTGGTAACGTCCAAAGGTAAATTTTACATTCGTAAAAAAATCGCACATTTATCTAGTGTTCTTGCAGTGGACGTGTGGAGAGGACGCAAGAAGATGATCATCCCAACGTTCAATCAGAAGATTTTGAATTCGTACACTGATGCATTGCAAAAACATTCCAAGCGCTTTGTAAGTGATGTCGAGAGAAGTTACGACGGAAATTCCATCCAATTGTTGCCGAAGATTTGGAACCACGCTCTGAACGGTTTCTGTGGTGAGTTTTTTCTTCAGTTGAAACCTGAAGTTGATGTTTTGTTGTTGCTAGAGACGTTTGCTGATATCGATGCAGATCTAGTCGTGGGACAGGATCAGTACCTGACGAATGTTAGAAGGTAAGCAAAACCAGTAATATTTCAACAATAATAACTGCAAGATTTGCTTCTTATTTAAGATTTGAAGAACTGGTGCTCGAGCGGTGTTTAAAACCTTGGCTTTACCCCAACTTCACCTTCAAACATTCTCCGTTAGGCAAAGAAACGACAAAATTGTCGGAAAACATCTGGCCCTTTGTCACTCAGGTATTTTATTGTCTCTACAAAGTCGGTATCTTAATCATATTCTTTCAGTTGATGAATCTGAAGAAAATGACACTTTGTGACAATTCTGGTAAGTTATCAAGTGTTTGTCTTCCTAGACGTAATCATACTCTTTGAGCAGATGATGATTTGAAGAAGAAACGCCACCTGAACCATTTGTTCTCATTACTCGCTGAAAAATACATGGAAGAAGAAGACGTTGCAGCAGAACTGCAGAATATGATACTTGCCAGTACTGAAACGACGTCGTATTCTTCAGGTTTCACATTTCTCGCATTAGCGATGCATCCTGAAATTCAGAAAAATGTCCAAAACGAACTCGACTCAATATTTGGGACGAGTGACAGAGACATCACGTTAGAAGATGTCATCAATATGGAGTATCTAGAACGAGTTATCAAGGAGTCACTGAGACTGTTTCCTTCCGTTCCATTCGTAATGAGAAATATGGACAAGACCATCGAAATTGGTAAAGGCTGCAGCCTGTGGAGTACTTTTCTTCTAATCACCTCGTACACAGATTCACACGTCTTTCCAGCTGGAGCAGACATCGTTGTCGCCATAATGAACATTCACATGAGACCCGACCTGTGGCCTGACCCTTGGAAGTTCGATCCAGACAGATTCTTACCAGAAGAAACCGAGAAGAGACATCGGTGTGCGTTTATGCCGTTCGGTCACGGTTCCAGAGTGTGCGCAGGTGAGAGCGCACTTCCCAAGAAATTTTAACGCAATTTGTTCAAATCTAGGTGTGAAAATGGCGATGACAATGATGAAGATTACGCTCAGCACTCTTTTGAGGAAGTATGATGTGAAACCGGTGTCGTACAAGTCGCTTAAAGAGATTCAGTTGGATTACGCCGTCTTCATGATGCCCAAAGACGAATGTCAAGTTGTGTTGGAAAAAAGGAAGAAGTAAATGCTATAAGGAAACAAATATTTTATTTTGACCTGTATTTAATGTTTTTTTTTGCCCTACGGGCTTTCTGATTTCTGTTTACACTTTCATACAAACATAAAATATATCCATTCATATTCAAGATTTTTATTAATCTCCCCCACTCCTCTCGTTCTCTATTCTTTCTCTCCTCTTCCATACCTCTTTCATCCATCTCCCTGCCATCTTCGCTCCATATTTCTCCCCGTTCCATTCTCTCCCTCTCCCTCATTTCGCCGCATGTGTACGAACGTCTCACTGTCTTCGCGTCACCTCTTACACCTTCTCTCTTCTCTTTCCGTCCCATTCCTGTTTTCTCTCTCCTCGTCACACATCTGAATCTCGCCATCATTTTTCTCACTCACTCCCCTCTCTATTGTACTTCGATTCTCTTATTCTCTCTCTTCTCTCTTACTTATCCTTGTCTTTGTCCCTCCACCTTTTTATTCACCTTCTCCTTGTATATTTTCTCGCCGGGTCGCTTTCTTCTTCTCTCCTTCTTCTAGAAATTTTTCTTCAGTTTCTCCTCTCTCTCATCGTCTCATCCCATCTAAACCACTCCCCGTTTATCTGTATTTTCCTGTATCCTATTTTCACCATTTTTTCTCTATCTCTCTCTTCTAAGGCCAACTCTCTTAACTACTTTTGAGTTTCCCTTTCTTCTTTTGTCAAATCGTCATTTATATACATCCTATCATCTTTTTTCCTTCAACTTAATCTTATTTAGCACAATGTTTTTCTTCTGCTCTGCATCATCTTATCTTTATTTATTTTAAATGCTTCCTTTACATTCACTTTCACCCCTATCTTCCTTTTTAACCATTCTTCCACCCCCCTCTCTATATTTCCACTTATTGCCCCTATTCTAGTTATTATAACATTATTCTTCCTCTCCTTCTTTTCTCCTTGTTCCATTTTTTCCTCTATCATTTTCATACTTTTCCTCCAATCTGCCTTCTCCGCCTGCCCTTTTTCTTCCCTTCCTCTCATCTCCTCTCTCACTGCCGCTAATTCTTTTTTTAGTGCTTTGATCTCCTCTCTTATCTCCTCTAATCATGGTTGTTTTCATTTCCTTATCCATTTCCTTACTTTGATTTTCTTCTTCGTTTTTATTTATCTTCTCGTTCTGGAACTATTTCTGAGTGGGTTCTTGCCTTCGTTCGACGTCCTCTCTCTTGCACTTTTCTTTCCTTACTTCTGACGATTTCAGGATGTACGCTCTTCCTTGTAATCCCTTCTTCTCACTCACTGTCGCTAATTCCTTTCTTCGTACTTTACTCTCCTCTACTATTTCCGCCATATCCTCTCTTATCTCTCTAAGCACGGTTTCAATTTTTTTTCATTTCTTTGCTTTGATTTCCTTCTTCGCTTCTACTTGGGGATCTTTCGGCTCTGGAACTCTTTTTGAATGGGTTTAGGCCTTCTTCCGACATCCTACACTCTTCTCTTTCTCTCTTGCTGCTTTCTTTCCTTGCTTTCGGCGATTTCAGCATGCCCTCTCTTTCTTGTCCGCTGTCTTCTGCTTATCACCTCTCACTCACTTGTCGTTGTTTACGTTTGTTTTCGCTGATCTTTTTCCACGTCTCCTCCCTATCGCTGCCAAACCTGTATTTAATGATTTTACAATACATTAAATGGAACGTTTTCAAAAACTCTTCAAAGTAATCTTCCAATGTGATTTTCTTGAACACCACCGTGAGGGTTAGATTGGATTTGCTACTGGAAAAGCAACTTTATTTTGCTTCCTTCACACCTTCGTTAGTCGTTCACAACACTACTTTATAATAAATCATGAATTTTACAAGCTGGAATTAATATTGTGGATTTTATTATTATTAAGAATGAGTAATTTACCAGCCTTATTACCAAACGCGACACCACTGGTAAGCAATGAAGCTGAAATATCAAAGAAACTTCAATGATGTACTGTTGTTAACCTAGAAAACAACTTTTCGATTTCAGTAAAGTTTACAGACGTTTACAGTAATGGTAAGCAACAATTATCTTAGAATAAGCGGTAAAGTGGGTTTTACCATTGAGGATAAAGCATTAATTATTAATAATTAATTAATTAAATAATAATTGTTTTTTGAGGGGTAGGCAACCAGTAAAACGACTGTGGATAGCAAATACCGTGCGATCGAAAATTAAAAAAATCTAGATGGCCATGATTAACACATTTCAGTTGGCAGCACGTAAAAATGTAATTCAAATGGCATCTGATGAGTGATGACATTTGAATTACATTTTTACGTTGCCTTGATTATTTTCTTTTTGTTGAATTAATGCAAGTAATTATTGATAACTGCAATTTAATTGATGTCCCCGGTCCCGACTTTGCGAAGGTCATTTGAAAACATGAAGCGAAGAGAGTAACATTATGTTTGGAACCTGAAGGCAGACATTTCGAACATTTACTCTAGTTCATAGTTCCTCATGATTCTTTTACAACCGACAGGTCACACATAATGCATACCTTTAAGAAAATCAAGATTTCAACGTTCTCAAAATCACTAACCTAACTTTTAAGACTGACATCTGATATTTGAAATTTTTGCCAACTGAAATTCTTGGTCACAGCCAACTCTATTTTTTTTCGATCTCTCGGTATAATTCTCATATGATCAAATTAAGACAAAGGTTTCGGTAAAACAAAAGATGAGGTAGCGCTCTTGATTTGTTTTCTTTTTGATCACTCGGTATGACCTAATCTACACATTTCTATCACTTTATATCACTGAAATAATGACTCATTTGTTTTATTAATCCTAGAATTATTGTGAATCCGTAAATCTAACGTAATCACGAGTGCTACATATTATTTTATCAAATTTGAACTCACTTTTCATTAAAAAACCTGAAACAAAGAGTAAAAAGGCAAAAAGATCCACCATTGCAAGCTTATGTCAATAAGCAAGATTAGAGAAAGTTTCACATTTCAAAACACTTGACATACTCCGAATTCACTAATCCATATTATGATCCTTTATCAGAAAGACGAATTAACTGATTTGTCAATGTTCGCCGAATTTATTTTTCTAGAACTATATTTACGAGTAATTTCTGATGTGAGATAACTCGTATCTTCAGTTTAGTACTGGCTTTGGTCACAAAATGAAGTGTTTTCTTTTGCTCTTGTGCGCCCTTACACTGTCAAACAGCCAGGATGCCAAGCCGGTTATCCTAAAGGACATCGGTAAGTAAAATTTTGCGATTTTTTCTGGTACACGATCTAACCTTAGAAGGGCCACGAATCATCAATGGCGTCGAAGCTGGTCTAGGCCAGTTTCCCTGGCAGGCTGCGCTTTTCTTCCAACAAGAACTGGGATCAAGGTTCTGGTTCTGTTCCGGGGCGATAATCAGCGAGGAATGGATTTTGACAGCTGGACACTGCGTCAACACGTAATTCTTCTAGTAGTTTTCTTTCCATTATATTATTTTTTGTTGTTATTAGAGCCGAGTCCGTTCTGATATACACAGGAATAATTGACATCTCTCTAGAAATCCAACCTTCGGCAATATCGACAGAATTCATCCTGCACAAGGACTTCGTCGCTGACTCTCTAGCCAACGATATTGCATTGATCAAGTTGCCAAAATCGCTCACTCTTGATGGTAAGTTAAAACAAATATTGTTTTGCCAAAACAAGTACCAACACTCGATATTTTGATGCAGAATACACAACGACCATCTCGTTGTCATCTGATGAGATAAAAGCCGGTACCGCTATAACAGTGAGCGGTTGGGGTCGTACCAACGTAAGCAGCTCCGCTATCAGCAACCTCCTACATTACATAGACCTGACCACTATTAGCAACGAGCAGTGTCAAGACGCTTACGGTACTACAGGGTTAATCCTTCCGGAGATGGTTTGTGCCGCTTTAAACATCGATCCGGTGCAAGCTCCTTGCCATGTGAGTATTTTTCAAAAAATTCTGGTAGTTTTTTTCTGATGGAAATTTTAGGGCGACAGTGGCGGTCCCGTTGTTGTCGATTTTGGTACTAATCCTCGTCACGTGGCTATCGCGAGTTTTGTCAGCGACGCAGGATGCGACAGTAGTTATCCTTCGGGGTACACCAGGACTGCTGCCTACAGGGACTGGATTAAGGAAAAGACAGGAGTCTAGTCGCAAAGCTATGGCTTGGAAAAATATAATTTAACTTATTCACAAAAATAATTCTATAAATTAATAAATTAATTAAATACATTTTCGTGTTTACTAATGAGAATTAGGTATCTTAATCATAATCTTTGTTATATTATGTACCATAACAAATACCTTCTCAGCAAAATGCATTCTTGCTGTTGTTTTTTCAATGAGCCCCTTCGCATAGATAATTTTTAACATTTTGTAATGATTCATATATTTTATCTAATCTAAAGGATGTTTTATTTTCGCATTTAATTTTTTATCTTAATCTTGGTAACGCTCATATCTAAACCTTTACTTGCAGATGACTATACTAATACCGTGAGATCGAAAAAAAAAAATTAGAGTTGGCTGTGACCAAAAATTTCAGTTGGCAATTCGTTAAAATTTTATTCTTGATTTTCATAAAGGTGTCCATTATGTGTGACCTGTCGGTTGTAAAAGAATCATGAGAAGCTCCAATCGTATTTACGAACTAAAGTAAATGTTCGAAATGTCTGCCTTCAGCTTCCAAACATAATGTTATTCTTCGCTTCATGTTTTCAAATGACCTTCGTAAAGTCGGGACATCAATTAAATTGCAGTTATCAGTAATTACTTGCATTAATTCGGGAATTTTAATTTTAATTTATTTAATTTTACAAATGTTGTTGAAGTGAAAGTATGCGTTCCACAAATTTCTATTATTATGGAATTTAACATGACTTTGATAAAGCACGGATTCGTGAGAGTGTTAAACGCGGGCCCATTATTCTTCGCTCATTACAATAGAATGGAAAAAATTTACCACAGAAAGTGACACAAGAAAAATAAATTTAATAAAATAGACGAAGACCAAGTTATCCTATAAATGCGAATTATTGTTAATCGTGTGTACCACAGAGCAGCCCAGAACTTGCTACATCTTTATAAGCACCTCTTTGTGAAGTCTGAAAATCACACACATGGTCCAAGAGTACTCCTTCTATTGAGCTAAAGCATGACACCTGTCCGCTCCTGCTTCTCCTACTAGGTATTGCTTCAGACTGAGCTTAAAATGGCGAAATGATTTCTCAAACTTCACTTTCGTGAATTAAGGCAATCCTTTGTGTGTCATGCGACTTAATAACTAATATTGTTATAGGCAGACAGGAAACCCGGGTCAGAGCTGAATGAAATGCAAAAATAATTTTTTATTATCAATTTTAATTTGTATATATTTGGTAATGAAATGACTGAAAAATGCATACATATGCATTACTACTCAATAAACGCAGACAACCTTGCTTATTTATTTTCTTAAATTTAACCCCCCCTTCTTTCACTCACTTCGCCATAACTTAAACAAAACCTAAGTTTCGAAGGTGAGGTGTTCAGTTTTGCGTTACTCAGGTAGTTTACCAGAAGGGTAAGTGATCAAGACATTTCTTCCAGTATTTCACTTATAAAATTAAAAACAGTATATGTTGTTTGGAACTGAAGAAATCTAGCTTTTCTGCTTTCTTCAGTTGTCTCGTACTAACGGCGGGACATAGTCATCCATGGTGTCATTTTTGCATTTTCCCTAATACTGCCTATTCATTTTAGATGTGTCTTGGTGAGACCTTTCGCCATATTTTTCACTGAAGAAGTTTTCTATCAAGTTTGAGTAGTTTTCATTAGTTTATTTTCTAGAAAGTTTTCAGTCAGTTTGCGGAAAACTCTCCAGGTGTTTCACTCCTTGGATACTATTTTTTTTACTGTGTATAAATCTGCTCCAGAGAAAAATCCCACCTGCTTTCGAGAGTTTGTCTTAACTCCTTTCACAAACTGATTCACTTTGTTGTATCAAGGGTTGCCACATTTTCCAAATAGGTGTTCTATGCCACAGTCTGCGATTTGACATCATAGTCAAGACGTGTCAAATCTAAAGCTTTAGGGGATTCTTCGTGAACTCCATTCTATATAATTTTCTTTTTTGCTAATATTTGTTTTATCTAAGTATACCTCTTCGTTTTATATATTTTGTACACGTATGTACATATTTTTGACCATTTATTAATAATAACTCTTATATTGTGGATTAAATATGTAGCTGGTATTAAGTTCTCATTTTGTTTTTTAAAGATTTTAATAGTTTTGTCAAAGAAGTATCGAGCGATGAAGGCGAGTCAACCTCACGCTAGATCCGGCGAATCCGACTTCGTGTACAGCCAGTGGCTCTCCTCTGCCCCTCCGGGCGAAGAAGTGGTCATTTCCGGCATGTCCGGTCGCCTCCCGGATTCCAACACCATCCGCGAATTTCGCGACAACCTCTTCAGCAAAACGGACATGGTAACCGACGACGACCGAAAATGGAAACTAGACCTCCCGAAAATACCCCAGAGGAGCGGCAAAATCCCCAGCGTGGACCGCTTCGATGCCGGATACTTCGGAATGCACCACCGCCAAGCCAACGTGATGGACCCTATGATGAGGATCTTGTTGGAGACGGTGGTGGAGGCGATCATGGACGCCGGAATGAATCCCTCCGAAGTGGAAGGTTCGAGAACGGGAGTCTTTGTTGGTACGTGTTGGTCAGAGATGGAGCACACTATCCTGACGCGTATTACAGAACCGCAGAGATTTGGAATGACAGGGTACGTTTCGACGGCGGTACTATCGGTACTGAGTTAGTACGTTTTAGGTACTTGCGCTCTCTGAACGCGCACAGGGTCAGCTACTTTTTGAAACTGAATGGTCCGACGAGCATCATCGACAGCGCTTGCAGCAGTTCCTTGAACGCTTTGGACTTGGTGTTCAGGGCCATCAGGAGTGGACGATGCGACAACGCTATAGTTGCCGGCAGTAATATAATCCTACATCCAAGCAATACCCTTCAATTCTTCCAGTAATGTTATCTGAACTTGTTTGTAAATATTTGCACAATTCTGTGCTTGCTCTAGGTTGGGAGTACTGAGTAGCGAAGGCATCTGTCGTGTGTTCGACCAAGACGCCAAAGGCTACGTCAGAGGAGAGACCATTGCGAGTATCTTTCTCCAAAAAGCAAAGAACGCGCGCCGGATCTACGCCAAAATCATCAACACCAAAGTCAATTGTGACGGTTTCAAAGAACAAGGCATCTCCTTCCCCTCTACTCTAGTGCAAAAGCAACTCATGACGGAAATCTACGACGAGAGCGGGATCCACCCCTCCGAACTCAGCTTTTTTGAAGCGCACGGAACTGGTACTCAAGTCGGAGATCCCCAAGAAGTCGAAGCCATCGACCACGCTTTGGCCAAAAAACGCGACAAACCTCTCTTGGTCGGTTCGGTCAAGTCGAATACCGGTCACGCCGAATCAGCTTCTGGAGTTTGTTCCATCATCAAAGTGTTGATAGCGATGGACACTGGGTTGATTGCTCCCAATATCCATCTGAAACAGATCAAAGCAGGCATGGAGGGGTTCGAGCAAGGAAGAATGAAGGTGGTACTCGATTTGACAGAATTAGAAGGCGACGAAGCTCTCGTAGGAGTCAACAATTTCGGTTTTGGAGGTAATAACTCTCACACGGTGTTCAAAAGATTCAAAAAGAAGAAAGTCGACGGAGGAGTTCCCAGCGATGATGTTCCGAGATTGGTCTGCGTTAGTGGACACACCGAAGAAGCAGTTTTGTCTTTGTTGAACGATGTCAACAGTAGAGAACTTGACGCGGAACATGTTGGGTTACTCCATCACATTCACAAAAAGAATATTGGCAATCACATTTATCGAGGCTTCATAATAGCGTCGAAGAACGGTCCGCTCAGGACCTCATCGAAGTTCTTTTCCTTTCAACACAAACCTCTTTACGTCTATTTCGGGCAGTTCGAAAACTCCTTCAAGCTTCTAGGTTCTTATCTTATGCAATTTCCAATTTTCAAAAATACAATTTCCAGGTAAGTCTTTCATCCTTATTCGAAGATTCAACCTAGTTTATCTTCCTTAAAGAATCGATAATATCTTGGCAACCAAAAACGTCAACATCTTGGACACGATTTTGAAGGATCAAATGCAAGAAGACAACATCCTCGGTGCCATCGCCGTGCAAATCGGACTCGTCGACGTCTTAAAATCGTTAGAACTGATCCCAACCGCAGTATATGGCGACTCTTGGAGCAAGGTAGTTAGCGCTTACTACTACGATGTCATCACCATAGAAGAAACGGCATTGACAGCTTACAAGATCAGTCAAAAACCGTCGGACTTTGTATCAAACGTCCTTTTCGACGGCATCCCTGAATTGAATAGTTTGCCTAAATCAGTTCCCAAGAAAGAAAACCGATACTTTGCCAAAAACACGAATTTGTCAAAACTGGATTCGCCCGGCGACTTCTTGGGTCACGAGACGTTGCTCAACGTGTCTAAAAATTCGTTCGTCTTGAATGTTTCCGACCAACACTTAAACGACAAAGACGTGTTGCTTGCGGAGGACAATGTCGTCATGTTTTTGGAGGTTCTGGGAAGGTATCTGCCAAAACCCAACCCGTAAGCTGGTTTTCACTTAAAATTTTGTAGATTGTACGAATGCGGTTACAATCCTCAACTGCACAAGTTATATCCCGAAATTGTGTATCCCGTGAGTCGAGGTACTCCCATGATCTCACCCATGGTCAAGTGGGACCACGACAAGAGCTGGTTCGCTTACAAGTTTACTGAGTTTATTGCGTCAGACGCTGAACAGAGGGATTACAATGTTTCGAACGACTACGAAGAGTTCAAGCACATAGCGGGGCACGTGATTGATGGTTTGTTGGACTAGCAATTAGAACAATGTATTGATGAAACGTTTCAGGTCGCAATTTGTTTCCCGCCACAGAATATCTGCATCTAGTATGGCAAACCTTCGCTCAAAGTCGGAGACTGTTGGTGAAGGACTTGCCGGTGGTTTTCGAAAACTGCAAGTTTATACGTGCCGTAACGATGCCGAAAAATGGTTTTATCAAACTCATCATCACTATCCAGAGAGGCACTGGCAACTTTGAAGTTATGAACAAAGACGCAGTTGTTGTGACAGGTCGAATTACTCTCTGTTCCAATATGAGCCAAGAACAAATAAATTTAGAACCAAATGTTCTGAACACTGAAGATCCAACACTAGTCTTGGAGCAAGACGAGATCTACAAAGAACTCTACCTTCGGGGATATAATTACGGGCAAGCCTGACAATGTCGTGTAGATTTTCTCATAAATTGTTTTCAGTGGTATGTTTAAGAGTATTGCGAGGTGTGACATAGATGCCTCCACCGGTCTGGTCAAGTGGGAGGACAATTGGACCAGCTTCATGGATAAGATGCTTCAAATGAAGATCCTTCAAGCTGACAGTAGATTGCTCAGCGTTCCTGTGAAGATAAAGAAGTTGTCAATTGATCCTTTGAAACACTTAGAAGTTGTTGACTATTTCAAAGATAAGGAGTCGCTGATTCCGGTGCACGTCTACAAGGAATGCAACATCATAAAGTATAACTTGCTGCCAACCTTGACGCTTTTGAATTATTTTTGTGCAGATCTGGCGGAATTGAAATTCATGGGTTAACACTAAAGTCCATTTCCAAGAAAAAAGCTCGTTTGGAACCAGTTTTGGAGAAGTATGAATTCGTTCCGAATCAGGAGTCGCTCAATTTGTCCCAGCTGATAAGAGTCAACACCCAAATCATCCTCGAGAATAGCCTAGAAGTTCATTTCAAAGCCGTTGAAATTGTGGAGGGTTCTGGTGAACCTCTTTTGCCTCTGGTTTGCAAAGTTCTTGACGACGTTCCGATCGTCACTCCTGATCTAATAGTCTCCAGCGAAACTATCTTGGACCCGATTCCTGGTGTCAAAGTCGAAAAAAAATTTCTAACTCCTGACAGCAACTTGCTTTTGATCGTCGCCACTAAACTTCTACAAAATCCCACTTCCTTAAAACAGGTGTTGAACGCTCTTCACCCTAAAGGTTTTGTATTGACTAGCGAAGAAGTCGACTTTGAGCTCTCGGATTTGGACAATATCGAAGTTGTCACCGAGTACACGACGGCCCAAGAGAAATTAATCCTTTTTAAGAAGTCTGAAGCAAACATTGAGACGAAATTTGTCGAGGTGTCGTCGAACAATTCCGAGTGGTTGTCTCAGTTGCAAAACTTTGTAAAATCTGAAGCGAATGTTGTGGTTTACGGTCAAAATCGCGAACCTGACGGCTTGATCGGATTGGTCAACTGTCTCAGGAGGGAGCCAGAGGGACACAAGGTCAAATGTTTCTTCATGATGGACGAGGCGCCGGATTTCGACCCTCAACTACCTTTCTATGGAAATCAATTGAGAAAAAATCTAGCCATAAACATTTACAAGTCAGGGAAGTGGGGAACTTACAGGCACTTGCTTTTGGAAGAGGTGCAAGAAGTGGAATGTGAGCATTGTTTCGGGGATGTTTTGGTAAAGGGAGACTTGTCGACCATGAGGTGGTTGGAAGGGGCGCTCATTGACGAGTCCCGACTCCCAGAAACTAGAGTTCCCATCTACGTAAGTGCAGTTTATTTTAAATGACGATGATGACTCAGCGCTTCCTTGCAGAACTCCTACTCCGCCATCAACTTCAAAGATATCATGCTGGCGACGGGTCGCATCAGCGCGGAAACTATCACCACCGACCGCATCGAACAAGAGTGTCTAATAGGCTTCGAGTTCGCCGGATTAGATCCGAAGTACCTAAGTTTTCAATAAAATACCACACGTTTCTATGATAATTTGCTTAAAGGGGGCGCCGAGTCATGGGAATGATTGACAATCGTGCTCTAGCAACTCATGTCAGAGGTAATTCTCAGTTTCTGTGGGCGGTACCCGAGTCGTGGAGCTTGGAAGACGCAGCCACCATTCCCGTTGTCTACTCCACAGTGATTTACGCTTTGCTTTTGGTGAAACTGTCCAACTAAGAATATGCCTTTTAATCCACTTGCCTTGTAGGTCACAGACCTCAAACCCAAGAGTACTGTCTTGATCCATTCCGGTGCCGGCGGCGTCGGACTCGCCGCTCTGAACGTCTGTCTCCACCACCAGTTCGAAGTCTACGTCACCGTCGGGACTCACGACAAGCGAGACTACCTTCGAAAGCACTACCCCCAGATTCCTGAAAGCCACATCGGCAACTCCCGCGATACCTCTTTCGAGAAAATGATCAAAGCGGGTACTAACGATCGCGGTGTTGACGCCGTTTTGAATTCTTTGACCGAAGACAAGCTCAGGGCATCGGTGAGATGCTTGGCGCCAGGCGGATGCTTTTTAGAAATTGGAAAGTTCGACCTTGGGAACGACTCGAGTCTCAATCTTCTCTTGATGGAGCGAGGAGCGAGTTACCACGGAATCATGTTGGATCAGATCTTCAAAAACTCGCCGGAATTAAAAGAGAGACTTGTCGACGCAATGTACAAAGGTGTTCACGATGGGTACGTTAAGCCCTTACCGAGGGTCGTTTTCGGCAGAGACGAACTGGTACAGGCGTTCAAATACATGACCACTGGGAAGCATATAGGGAAGGTGTTGGTGAAAGTGAGAGACGAAGGTGTTGGACCCAAAAAGTTATTCCCGGCGCTTCCGAGGTGAGTACTACTAATAGAAGAGGTCGAAAAACACATCTTTGGGGCTCACCTGAGGTACTAATTAGTGTAATTGCATTGAAGATTCAACTGCGACTTGACCAAGTCGTACGTCATCATTGGAGGGTTGGGAGGTGTCGGTTTGGAATTGGCTGATTGGCTGGTCTTGAGACAAGCCCGAAAATTGGTCTTGGTCTCCAGATCGGGAGTACAAACAGGGTACCAAACCCAAAGGATAAGGTAAGTTTGTGATATTGAAATTCTTCATCTAACTCCCTCCAGATTTTGGAGGTCTTACGGCGTTGAGGTTGAAATTTCGACGCGAGACGTCACAACCAAGCAAGGCTGTCTTGATTTGATCAACGACGCTACGCAACTAGGTCCCATCGACGCCATCTTTAATTTAGCCGTGGTCTTGAAAGATGCGCTCTTTGAGGACCAAACCGAGGAGACTTTTCACCTGTCCTTGGCCCCCAAAGCTCGAACCACCACCTATCTCGATCAAATAACTCGCGAGATCTGTCCACATTTGAGGTCAGTACTGAGTAAGCTTCCCAGGTGGTGATTTTCTGGTTTAGGTATTTCGTCATCTTCTCTTCGGTTTCTTGCGGTCGCGGCAACGCCGGTCAGACCAACTACGGCATGGCCAACTCGATCATGGAGAGGATCTGCGAGAGGAGAAAACGCGACGGATTTCCAGCTTTGGCGATCCAGTGGGGCGCCATCGGAGACGTACGTTTGGACCAAGTAATAGCTGAAGAGTTGTGACTGTTGTTGTTCAAGGTGGGACTCGTTGCCAAGATGCAAAATGAGAACCAGGAACTGGTCATCGGTGGTACTCTCCAACAGAAAATCTCGAGTTGTCTGGAAGTGTTGGATAGATTCTTGAAGCAAGACAATACGATTGTTTCCAGCATGTTGGTCGCAGAGAAACATAACAGGAGTCACGGTGTGGTCAGCGCTGTCGAAGCCGTTGCCAACGTCTTAGGCATCAAGGACATCAAGACCGTGAGTCAACATGCGACGCTGGCCGAGCTGGGGATGGACTCGATGATGGGCACTGAAGTCATCCAACTTTTGGAGAAGGAGTTCGAGATTTACATCACCGCCAAAGACGTCAAAAGTTTGAGTTTTGCCAAGTAATAACTTCCAACTTGTGGTACTCTTGACCTTAACCTTCATTCCAGGTTGACGGAGATCGAGTCAGAGAAGAAGAAAGTTGTGGAAGAGAAGAGTCTGAACAAGATGCAAAAAGACAGCAGACAGCCAAGCCTCCAGTTACAATAAACGATTATAGGGATATTTAATGTTTAACCAACATAAGTCAATAGCTGGTGGATGTTTGATATGTGAACAGACTATATGTTAAATGACATTTTTTACATAGTTTTTTTTTTAATGTAATTACTAATTATCCACAAATTCAGCGAATTCTCTTTAAATCTGTCGAACATTCTCCATTTAATTCGTTTTCCGTTGAGCGTTACAATTTTTTATTTTTTGATAGGTACGTCAATGTTTGGTATAATACGGTTTTGTTTCTCAATTACTTCGTGTTTCTTCTTAGTGTCACTATATATCACAACTTATCTAATTCGTGATTCAATTCATGTATTTTATTATCAGAAAACTGACCGACCCTTACCGTTTTATTTAAATACAGCCCAAAATCATTTAAATCAAGAAGTCAGATGCCCATTTTGCCCAGCCGTTACTATATGACGCTATTATGAATTGTGATCACACTGTATACATTTTTCTTTTTTGGAAATTTTACAGTTTCGTTTTAGTTTGTCTTGATTTATTCTCTTAATCCTGAATAAAATTAAAAAAAACAACTCTGAATCTAAATTTGTAAATATTTGGCATTCCGACTCTGTTGTGTATCTCAAGGCTCTAAGTCTTGGTGTTCCGTTTTGCAATATATATTATTTTTTTTTGGGAAATTCACAATGTCTTTTTGGTTTCTTCTAGCTTAATTCTCTTAATCCTGGAATAAAACAGATGAATGATATTCTATTATATTTCACAATGGCAAAATGGTCGGCTTAATCACGCAGGAAATGTGCGGTTATCAGTTTTCGTGTCTGCACATTTCTGAATAAAAAACCGTGATTGATCGATCACCGCTATGATTGATGGATAATTCGATCCTAGGCGGAACAAAAACAATTAAAAAAATTGTTAATATTATTTTTCCAATACATATTGGCATTCATTCTGCATCATTTTAACTTGTCTAAAATTGTTTTGTCTTCCAGCAGAAATTCCTTTGCGAAAATATGCAAGAACTTGGCTTGTTAAGTAGTTAAAGACTGGAGAATCTTCCGTTGCTTTCCACGGAAATGACTTAATCTCTTCGACTATAATCCTCTGTCATGTCAAACCTTATCAAGTCGCGTTCAAACTCCTCCACCTGATACCTGACGCATATATAAGAGAAAATCTCATCTTCCGTATTCCAATCGTCAAAATGCGTGTCGTGTTGCTCGTGTTTTGTGCCGGTTTTCTTGGGGCCTCCTCGGAGGACATCATAATCAAAGCGAGAGCGCTGAAAAGCATCGGTAAGCCAACATTTTTGCCCCAAACCTGCCTCCAACACTGTCTCTAGGACCGCGAATCATCAATGGGGACGAGGCAGTACCGGGACAATTACCCTGGCAGGTGGGAATTCTGGGGAGAAATTCCGCCGGAGCTTACTTCTGCGGAGGTTCTTTGATCAGCGACGAGTGGGTCTTGACCGCCGCCCATTGTCTCGAAGGGTAATGATCTTAGCAAAGCCAAGACGAAAATAATGAGAGTTTCAGAACCACTTCAGCCACCATCTATTCGGGTACCACCAAAATTTCGAGTTCCGATAAAGTGGTATCGCAAGGGGCTAGTTTTATCCAACACGAGAACTTCGTCTATGCAACGTTGAACCACGACATTGGTTTGATCAAATTGAAACAACCACTCAAACTGGACGGTAAGTTGTGACATCTCTAGATCCCAAAGTACTAACTCGCACTTTTAGAGAACACCAAACCAATTGCTCTTGCAATTAGGGAACCACCACTCGGTAGTAACGTCACTGTGAGCGGATGGGGCGTCACTGCTGACAGTAAAATTAAAAATCACTCTTGTCGATTCCTTCTTACTTTATCTTCTAGGCGACATCTACACTAGCGACATTTTGTACTACACTACAGTGAGTACCATCGAGAACAGCGATTGCGCCAGGATTTTCGGTTCAGCGTTTGTTATTGACGGGGTGGTCTGTGCTAATCCTGGAAATCCCCACACCAGTCCGTGCCAGGTGATTCCCCAAGTACTACAAGTGCCCAAAAATGACTCTTTGATGTTGTAGGGTGACAGTGGCGCTCCAGTCGTAGTTATGGATTCTTGTGGCAAACCGGTGCAGGTCGCTGTATTTAGCTTCACAAATGGTTTGGGTTGTGAGTACCCTTACCCTTCGGGAAACACAAGGGTTGCCTACTATAGAGACTGGATCAGGGAGAAGACAGGGATTTAAGTTTTGATTTGTAAATAAAATGTTTAATCGCAAGTGATGGTTTTATTAAGGGGTGTGGTACTCGCAAATCGAAGGCAGTACCTGTGGTAACAGCACCAGTTTTAAATTGGTTAAGTACCGTGATGGCAATTCTACAATAAGAGACCAGTACATTAAAGACAAAAAATATATTTTTGATTATTTAGAAATCGGTACTTCTCAGACAACTTTACTAACAGAACAAAAAGGAAGATTTAGATAACATTTTCTTTGTTCAAACCTTGTATAATATTGTTCTAGACAAAATAATAATAACTGATGATTGAAAATATAACAGACAGATAATATTATTATAGATAACCAATCTGTAGTTGCTATGGTACTTGAACCAATCCTTCAAGTCCGTTTAAAAAAATGCTGCTCCTCGTTAGTTTAATTTGTTTTTGTGCCATTTTCCCTGGACAAAGCTTGACACTCGTGTCAAAAATTCGGTCACCTGTTGGTGGTAAGTACTAAAACCGTTCTATCCCATTTGCCAATGACGATTTGTAGTACCGCGGATCATCAATGGAAACCAAGCCGAGCCAGGCCAGTTTCCATGGCAAGTGGGAGTCCTGAATATTATATCTAACTTGGATCTGCATTTGTGCAATGGCGCCATTATCGCCGAAGATTGGATCTTGACATCAGCCAGTTGCATTGTTGAGTACTTTGAATTGAGAACTTTAAATGCAAACATTGCAAGCGATTTTGCAGGGCTAACCTGATAGGTGTGTACTCAGGGGTCGTCGACATCAGTGACCCAAACCGGGGGATGTACTCAACGTCGGATTACATCGTTCACGAAGACTTTGACAACGCGACGCAACGCAACGACATCGGGTTGGTACGTCTCAATTCCAAGTTAGTGTTCGACGGTACGTCAAAATTTTGACACTTTCTTGTTCGTTTCTACGAAAAGTACTGTTGCAGACAATACCAAGCCTATTGCTTTAGCCGAAGAAGAGTTAGGAGCGGAAGTTGAAGTCACGGTGAGCGGCTGGGGCCACTCTAATCATGGTAACATCACGTCCAAAATTCAAATTTCCGCTTAATTTTAATTGTAGACGATGGCATTGATAACACCTTTCTTTTGCAATACATTACTGTATTGACAATTGGTAACTCTGACTGTCAAGAGATCTACGGCAGCGACGTTGTCTCTGATGGAGTGGTGTGTACCAGAGGACAAGATCCTGTAAGAAATCCTTGCGCAGGTGATAGTGGAGCTCCTTTGGTCACAAATGTCGTTGGTCCAGTCCACGTGGGCATCTATAGTTTTATGAGTGCTCTAGGCTGCGAACAGGATTATCCTGCAGGATATACAAGGACGGCGTACTATAGGGAGTGGATCAGAAGCAAAACTGGCATTTGATGTGGTACCACTCAGAAATATAAACCAAAGTATTTTCCTATAAATCCAATAAAAAACCAGAATCAACTTTGTTTGTTTTCTTGTGCTTTTGTGCTGCTCTTTTAGAAGGCAGTACCATCAGGAGTAAGAAAAAAAATAAAAGATTAAGGAAATCAGCAGCATTTGACACTTTTACAAAATCAACTTTGAATTGCTCCTGCTTTGTACGATAGTCTTTCATAATAAATGTTTGTTTTGTCTTTTCTCAAGTCAAACAATATCTGGAAGGTACTTTCTGGAATATGCACATATTTTTTCAACTCAGTTGAGTGTGCAATAAGATTGGGTCAAATGCTATTCCTTGCAGCACTCTATTACGTGGAAGAAAAGACAATAAGCCGTCTCTAATTTATATGTATTTATTGATACAAAAGAAGATCAAACTCCAGTGTGGTTCCGGATCCAGTCCCTATAGTAGGCGGTCTTTGTGCTCACAGTGGGATATCTGCCACATCCAAAACCGCTCCAAAAACTAAGAATTCCAACATGGAGCGGATCCGTGGAAGCATTAAGTACTACCGCGTCACCGCTGTCGCCCCAGCAACCACCACCATCCACAGTACACACCACTCTTGAAGAATACGTATGGGGGTAGGTCTGTCCGCACTTTTTTGAATCGTAAGTGCGTACTTCGGCGTAATTGAGACTGTCGCCGGGAGGGTCAGGATAGCCTAAAATGTAAATGGTACCAGTGGTACCGTCACACTTTAATTATTCTCACATACTGTCGCTGGTGAGTCCCCATCCGCTAATCGTGACGGTAACATTAGGTGGTACTTCTTGTTCGCTCAGTGCTATAGGTTTGATGTAATCTACGAAAGTACCAAAAACGTGAAAGAATGAAGAAAAGGATGCGTTCACTTGCCATTGAAGATGAGAGGTGTTTTTAGCCTCAACAGTCCGACGTCGTTCGTATAGTACTGACTGTTGTAGTTTTCGTGAAGAATAGATTCGACGGCTGCGATGGTGGTACTGTCAGGTGATGATAGATTCGTCGAGCCGGCCACAATATCTGCTGTTATGATCCTGCGGGAAACATTTTGACGCTCGCTTCAGGTGCAGTTTTTAAGGAGGTTTTTACCCGTAGACGCACTGACCAGATGTCAAAATCCATTCTTCGTTGATGATGGCGCCACCACACATGTAGTGGAAGGTTGAGGAAGTGGTCTCGATGGCCACCTGCCAAGGAAACTGGCCTTCTGAGGCTGGGATGCCGTCGATAAGTCGCCCCCCTGTTATAAACATCAAAAAGAATAATTAATTGTGAAAAATACATTTTCTAAATAGATTCGTGGTGTTCATTTGTATTCACCCGGTGAAGAATGCAAATAGAAGAATCTATTTTCCAAAATAAACGTTCTTTTGTAAATCACTTGCAACGAAAAATTCACATTATTTGAACAATACTCAACCAGATTTCTTCATCTTACCAATGTCTCGAGTTAATACAGTTTTGGGAAGACCATGTAAAGGCCAAGCCCAGATTAGACAAAAACACAAAGAAACGGATAAAATAAAAAAGCGACTCATCTTGCTACGACAACTAGTCTTGTTTCTTGTTTTCGTTTTCAATTTCCAACAATTATAAGTAAATTGATAAGATATTTTGCACAATCTGTGATTGTACAATCTTAATTTAGAATACGTTGCTGATAATAATAAAAAGAGTAACGTGTAACTTTGCATCAAAAAATATACAGAGTGTCTCAGCTAAGACTTTCGAGCCTAATATCTCGGTTATTTGCCAACGGATTCTTACGAAATTTAAAATACTGATATTTTAGACCGTGAAGGTTCAATTAGTAATAATAAAATTACCTCAAGTTAAAAAATGTTATTTTAACACATGTTTCCTTTATCGAAAATTATGCGCGATTATTATTAGATTGTTAAACATTAAAAAATAGGGGTCTACACAAACAATTAAGTAAATCACTTGTTTGATTCAACGAAAAGATTAGATTTTGTCGTTAAAAATGTAATGTAGAATTTGAAGGTATTTGAGCAGTTACCTTTTGAAACGATTGTTGATTAATTGCCAAGCAACATTTTGTACACACTTTAAAGTCTGTCAAAATTGGGCGTGCTTTATTAGAAACGTCAAATTGTGAAAATTTATTTTATCTAATCCCGTGGGATAAATGACACTTATCCCACTCATTTGAGTGGAATAAGGAACTTCATTACCGGACGCATTTCATTACTCCACTCAGTGGGGTAAGTGAGCTTCATTACCCCACTCAGTGGGATAAGTAAGTCATTATTCCACTGAGTGGTGTAATGAAACTGGCGGAAATAAATAAGATTTACCTTTTTTTTAAATTCGGGGCGGTCTTAGATAAAATTTTGTACATAACACGTGGGCTAAAGCATATTACAGGAAACTCGTGTGATTACAGATGAACTCGAGCTAACGCACTCGTCATCTGCAATCTTCACACTCGAATCCTGTAATATTGCTTTTATCCCACTAATTGTGTAAATAACTATAAATACTCTAAAAATAGACTACAGTGGCAGAAATTTCAATTTTGTTGAAAAAGGAAAAAAAATTGCCTATGGAGAGTGTCGTAAGAACTTCAATGACACAGTGCGTTTTCTCGTGGAATACTATCTAAATGTAGGCTTTGCAAAATGTAAGGTTAAGAGAGCCGTCAATTTATTTGAAGACACAGGAAGCGTACGTGAACTAAATACCTTGCTAAAATATCCCGATCGTGTTTTAGTTCTTTATGGAAGAATTAAAGCATCCAGTATAATAAATTACGTCCAAATGTTGTCTTTAACTTTGTAAGTGTTTGTAAGGTTAGCAAGATAAACGTCAAATATGTCACCTGCGCTTCTGCGAAAAGGGATGACCAAAATTCTGCAAAATTGCGCGTTTGTTTCATACGCGTCTACGTTTTTGCATTTGCAGCCACGTTTAACACAGTTTTTTGCTTTTTTCTTGCAAACCAGACGTCTTTCAAGGACGAGTTTTTCCCTACAGCATTTTTTATTGACGATCAATTTTTTATGTAAATCTTAATTGATTCAACATTTTAAAAAGGCATGTAAAAATTACGTTTTTAAGACTTGGGTGATTGCATTAATGGGATTTTATTCTTCACCGTCTAAAATATCTGCATTTTAAATTTCACAAAAATCCGCTGGAAAATAACTGAGTTATGAGGCTCGAAAGTCTTAGCTGAGACACCCTGTATACATACTCTTACTTTAAGTTTACAATTGATTCTTGGAGAATCACTATTTCGACACACTTGGAGAAGATAATAATTTTTTTTTTAATTTTAAATCTTTAAAATATATTTTCGGAATTCTATGTAGCAATAAGTATTATTCTCTTAAAAACCTCTTACAAAACACAGGATATGTTATCATCATTACTATCATAATCATAGACGCAATTCTAACAACTCTCTGTTGTACCGGATATGAGAGTCTCTTCGTTTTAGCTCTGCAAGACAATAAGACAACTTTCGAAGTTTTGGAATTGAGACAGAGCTGGCAAGGCAGCACTTTCTGGAGCCATCCACTGTTCAAGTGTTGTAACAGTTTTTGCCAGAAAATACAGACCTAAATCCCATAAAATTTGTACGTTGTAAGCTTTTGAAGTACTTCTTGATGATTTATCCGTCGAATGATGAAAACATGAAATAGCTGCAAACTTTTACTTCCAGTGAAGACACTGATGCAATATTTTTGTAGCTTTCTGATTCATTACGTATCACTTTGTTATTTGATTTATTTGTTCGAATGTTCGAATTTGCTTATCACAAAAATAGTACCTTATCATTCTTATCCCATTACGATTGGCGATAACAAAATTATCTCCACATTAGCCAACACGTTCACGCACCACATTATGCATCTGTTATTGACCATTTTCCTCTGTTTTGGGGCAACTCTAGCCGACGAAGGAGAAATCCAAGGTACACAACTCTGAATTGTTATTTTGGTTCAGTTCGGAATTTTTTCAGAACCGTGGTTGCATTACAGTACTGCAGCCTTGTCTGGACAATTTCCTTGGCATGTAAATATAGTGTCCAATTCTATGCGCTCTTGTGGCGGTGCCATAATCAGCGAAGAATGGGTTTTGACAGTTGCACACTGTGTACAAGAGTAAGTACTGGAATGTATCGAGTTTCCAAAATTAGTGCAACCGTTCCAGAGCCAAAGAATTGCTTATTTTCCACGGATCAAACGATAGAAATAGTGTAGACACTGGTGTTTCTTACTCAAACCACTTAATCATCCACGAAGATTTTGATAATGAGACTCGGAGAAATGACATCGCTCTCATCAAGCTCGACTCACCTCTGACATTTGACGGTAAGTCAACACAATCACTGATTCAATCACTAACCATGGATTTAGACAGCGTCAACTCTATCGACGTAGCTGAGAAGGAACTACCGCCCGGAAAAGAAATTACCATCGTGGGTTGGGGACTAACGAATGACGGTACCATTCTCAGCGTCACAAATCTCACCTCTGACTTGACCAATTTTAGAGAATCTTGTTGACAAGGAAGATACTCTCTACACAGCAACTGTCAGGAGCATTAACGACACTCTATGTCAACAATTTTACGGTGTTGAGGTTGTTGGTCCTGAGATGGTGTGCGTTAATGGAGGAGTCCCTGTCGAAAGTCCGTACGAAAGTGATGATGGTGGTCCGATCAATCTCACAGGCAGTAGGGTTCTGGTTGCCATATACAGTTTTTGCAACAGTTTGGCATGCAGAAATGACTTTCCCATGGCATTTATCAGGACTCAGTACTACAGACAGTGGATTAGAGATAAGAGCGGCGTCTAGGTTCTAACACTCTATCTATCACAAAAAATAAAAATATTTTAACAAATCCGTTTATTACAGTTTTCTATTTCTTTATCTGTTGCATAAAACACCTACGGAAAAATACGTTTGACTTCTTCTTTCTTTTCACAAGACTTTATCACTGCAAGGATTCACTTGAGGGTTGACATTTGTTGATATAACGGATGCGGCGTTACATATCTGATACATATCTATGAGTTAGACAACAAACTTTTCAAACGACCATCGTACAGCAAAGGGAATTCATTATCAAAAATATGTTACCTGTAACAAACATGATAAACCTGCGGTATCTGTAAATAATCCAACATATCACACATCTGTAAAGGACTGTTGTATTTGTGATAAGGCTACTTGCGTGATAAATTTAACGTTTCAATTCAATATTAGTGCAAAATTTATCTCATAAACGTTCACAATCTTTTACATTTGAGGAAATTTCGAAAAAACAGTTTAAATGCAATGTTCAGGTTAAATCTAAAATGGACTTCAACACTTTAACGAATCAGATTAATTTTGAGAGTTTGTCGGTAAGTTTGCTGTGAATTAAGTTAAGTTATAAAACATTCTTCTTCTATTTCTTGGCTACATTGGTCAACATTACTAAGCGTGATTCTGTTTATAATTTACCAGAATCAGAATATAACAGAGGTTTTCTTATGATAACGATAATGATAAAAATAAATTATTATCATTACTTGATAGAAATGCCTATAATACCGACCTGGATGCCGTCCCCTTTTTTACAATTACTTAACTGAAGAAATGTATTTTCAATTTTACTTTTTCGTAAAAGTTCTCTCAAGAACAAATTCATAAAAACGGAAATTTTAGGGCGCACAAGAAGAAGCACCAAACTATCGAAGAGACAACCCACAAGATTCGTTGGTAAGTGATGGTCCTTTCGATAGTTATTTTCTTTTCATTTAAGCTCAAAGTTTTATGCGAAACTATTTATAAATAAATTCAATTCTTTCACATTATTGAAATACACATATTTTGCCAACTAAAGCTTGTTTGATACGATACTAAATTTTTGAGAAAATTTACTAGTAAATGAGAGAGGACCAATGAACGATCAGGATCTGACAAAGACAGACTATGATCCTGATCGTTCATTGGTCCTGTCGAGGGTCTCTCTCATTTTCTAACAAATTTACTACGAAATTTAGCATCGTGTCAAACAAGCTTAAGAGAGTGTTTTACAGTTAAAAAAAAAATATTTACATATTTCCAGGTACCACAAGAAGAAAATCAATACCAAAGCCTTGACAGTTTTCAAGATTCTTCAGATGTAAGTAAAGATTTTTTTTCTGTTATTTCTGTCCTGTTCTGTTATAAATAAACAACAGAACGGTTTGCTTCAAGTGATTCACAATTATTTTTGAAACATAAAATTCTTTGTTTGAGAAGAAAATTATTTACTTTTAGACTTTTACTAAAAGAAGCGGGACAACTAATCAAGGTTACAAGTACGAATATTATTTCACGGCACACTTGATTCTGAATTTAATAACAAATGAGGAAGTCGAAAATTTTCGTTTGTCCTCAAACAACAAAGACTTTGGTAGTTTTGACGACGTAGTAGTAGAAATAAAATATTTCAAATCGGAAGCATGGGTAACTTATGCCGTACAGCTGAAGTACAAGGAAGAAAAGAAGTCGGTAGTCATAAATGGATTGACAAAAAATTGTGGATTAGAAAAAGTCAAGAAATATATTGAAAGTTGTAAATTCCATCAGTCCGTCCTACTTATTTATTTTACAAATTCCACTTTTGACCAGTTCAAGGAAAATGGTAAATCAGTGGTAGTCACATATGACAACAAAATCGTGGGATATGAAAGCTCTTCACTCGATTCTCTTCTGTCAATAAAAGAAAAGGGACAGTGTTACAAATTTGGCATTAAAGATGGCAATCTGTCGGAAGAAGAAGCAAAATTTTTCAACAGTTTTTATTTATACTCTGGTCAAGTCAGTGTCCCCGAAATTTGTTCAAGCACCCGCGAAAAATTTGAAAAATTGTTTGACTGCAAAAGTTCCGATGCGTTTAACCAATATATCAATTTTATCGAAGAATGGTGTCTCTCAAAAGGGAGAAACGGGACCAAAAAAAAATTGGATAAAAGGCGCATGCAACGTGTTGTTGCTCTGCGAGTGTTGTCCGAATTTATCAGACCCTTATCGTTCTCTTCAAATCAAGTCAATCAAAACACAAAACTATTGAGGCAAATCATATCGAATCACCACGTAACAAGTTTTGACCAAAAAAATTATGACCAAGTGAAGACGCTTTGGGAGGATGCAAAAAGTACAATCGACGTCAAAGAAATTAATGAGATTCAGATGGAATATCAAGTTACAGAGAAGTATGTGGAAAAATTGGATGATCTGGATGATAAGAAAACAAGCGCAATTTTGTGGTTGATGGGAAAATGTCCGTTGGTGATCGACGGGGACGACAAGGTAGAGAAAATTGTAAAATTACTTAGAAATGAGAAATTTGTTGTGCTGAGTCTAAAATTTTCTCTTCGTGATGTGTCTTCAGAGTTTCAAAGATTCTCTGATTTGGAAGAAGAAGACAAGACTTCCCTGCAAAATATCAAATGCTCGTTGTACTGTACAGACGAAGTTACATTAAAAGATTTGAATTATGACAGACTGGATGATGTCACCACAGACGATTTAGTTGCACTGACCAAGAACACTTTACTGATTAGAGAAAACGAAGAAGTATTACCACCGTGCCACATTTCTAGAAGCTTGTCAAAAACAACTTTGGAGTTCGATTGTTTAAAGAAAATTTCCAAAAACAATGTAGTTGTGATAACAGGTTCAGAAAATGAAGAAAGGTTTAAGTGTCGTTTCAAGGATATTAAATTTATTCCAATGGAAAATCATTCTCCTGCGAGTGACGGTGGAGTTTACACCAGCCAGAAAGAGCTTTCTGAAGAAGAATTTCAAGAATTGAAATTCGAGCATTGTCATCAATTTAGATACATCGATGACGAAACTTTGGAGTGGGTGAGAAGCAAGGGGTCAATTGAAGAATTAAGAGAGTATCAGTTGGAAAGTAAATACTTTATGGAAGAAGGTGAATTTTTTGATAGTTGTTTCACCAATCAAGTTAACATCATCTGTGCCAACCCCGGAATAGGGAAGACCACACTCATGAAGAGTTTGAAGAACAGCTGCTTAGAGAGAAATCTAACAGTGTTGGTAACTTGCAGAATCCACTCTTCGTATTTTCGAAAAAGAATAACCGACCCTGATCAATTCATAGAGTACATCTTAAACGAAACCTTAAAGAAATGCGCAAACCGCCAACTGGTTCTGCACTTTTTGAAATGTGAGGGACGAATGCAGTTCTTCTGGGACGGACTCGACGAAATTAACGTCCAAAATTTAGAAACCGTTAAGAACATTGTCAAGAATCTGGCAGGGAAAAGACACAGGCAGTGGATAACGTCGAGGAATAATTTGAAATGTTCTTTGGAAACCAGTTTCAACGTATTTGCAAAGACTTTGACGCAGTTTAACGATGATCAACAAAGAAAATACATTGGTAATCGTTTGAAATGTGTCGAAAAGGAATCTGAAATTTTTCAAATAATTAAACGAAACATTGACATCTTTCCCTACAACAATATCTTAGGGATTCCTCTGCAAATTTTTATGCTAACCGAATTGTTAAGTACAAATCAACAAAAGTATTTGGACTTGCTGAACAAAACGTTTTCATTGGCTCAACTCTACGAACATTTTGTCGAACAAAAATTCATCGTTTATTTCAGAGAGAAAGAAAATTTCAATGAAAATAACGACGACCTTTCTGACAGAAATGAGAAAGAGAAAAATTCGAGAATATGTGATTATAGAAATGTTGCCTTCGCTAAATATTTTAAAAAAGATATAGCCAGTGTAAATTCTAGAAGTAAACAATTTTTAACGGAAATTAAAAACAATAACAATAAGGATATTTTCGGGTTCGTTACATCTGTCTCGGAAGAATTAGTTCCGGAGTTTTGTCACAACTCTTTCGGTGAATATTTCGCGGGTTCGTACATTGCCGAAAATAAAAAAGAAGTTGTGAAAGAATCAGATCTGTCAGATGAAAAATACAGCAACATCCGATTTTTCGTGGATTTGATACTTGCCAAGGATTCCGAGCCTCATCTCTACGTATTGTACAGAAATAGTAACCTTTTGAAAGAAAAAGTCAGTGTCAGCCAATTAAACTGCGAAGATAGTGCAGGACGCAGTCCTTACGAAGTGGCTTGCACGTGGCGCAAAAAATATCCGCTTCACAAAATCACTAAGTCGACGCTCAAGGACTCGAATGACACCCGACACTTCACCAAAAGCTTGAAGAAAGTCAGCCCCGAAGAACTAGAACTTCAGAAAATCATAATTCACTTGGAGAGTCATTGTCAGACATCTAACGTTTCACTTTTTTTCCGCGATTTTTATATTTTTCTACCGTTCACAAAAATTTCGGTTTATGACTTAATACAAATCGGTAAGCTTAAAAATAACGATGATTTCACTATTTTGTTCTATGCGGTACAGTTCGATTACTCCACTGTTTTTAACTCATTTAAAATTATTCCACACATGACGCAACTGTTGGAGTTGGGATGCGAGTTTAAATCAGCAGAAACTTTAAAATTTATTCTGTCGAATCGGTCAAACAAAGACACGTTGTTGAAAAATGTAAAATTGTTGAGTAAGATGTGTTGTCCTGAGTTTACCAATATTTTTCAAGATTGTGGTATTGACGTTAATCTAAAAGACAAGGAGGGCATGACCGTTGCGCATTATGTTTGTCGAGAACACAACTACGAAGCTGTGACATTTTTGATACAGTTCAAAGCAGATTTAGATTCTGCAGATCAAGAGGGAAAGACTCCACTGCACTGTGCCTGCCAAACTCGCCAAGATTTGGACATTCTGGACGAAATGTTGAAAGACCCAAAATCAGAATCTCCTTTTCCAAATTCAAGCGGGGAACTGAAACGTTTGATAAAAAGCTTTGAGTCTCGAAACCACCGCTATCCTTATCAAATTGTGGAAAATTTGATTGAAAACAAAGCAAAAGTGAATAGTGTAGACAGACAAGGCAAAACTCCTTTGCATTATGCCTGCGAGAGTGCTTTTGAGGACGTAGTATTCCTTTTGATTGAAAAAAATGCAGATGTGAAGATCCGTGACAAATGTGGTAAAACACCATTGCATTGCGCTTGTCAAAACGCTTCCGACAATCTGACAATAATTTTGACCAATAGAGGCGCAGATGTCAACGCTCTTGACAAAAGCTCGCGAACACCTTTGCATTATGCTTGCTCCCATGCTTCAGCCAGTGTAATCGAAATACTACTCGCCAAAGGCGCCAAAGTAGATACAGAAGATGAAGACAAGAAAACACCTTTGCACCATGCCGCCATAAATCCCACTGTCACAGTCAAAATGGTAGAGGTGTTGGTCAGAAACGGTGCCAGTATGGATGCCAAAGATGAGAACGGTAAAACACCACTACACTATGCTTGTGAGAATGCTCCTGATAACGTCGTCGACTTTTTGATCAAAAGCAGCCAAAGTGTCAATGTTGAAGACAATCACGGCAAGACTCCGCTGCACTACGCTTGTGCCAACAGTAATCACGATGTGGTTAAACTGTTGATTGACGGTAAGGGTTGTCTGGACCAGAAGGACAAATCCGGTAAACTACCCTTGCATTATGCCTGCGGGAGTGTTCTGGACGAGGTGACGGACGGGTTCTTAGAGATGATGCTTAAAAAGGGTGCGAATGTGAACGATCTAGACGCGAATGATAAGACCGCGCTGCATTACGTTTGTGACAACGAGTATGTGGTGGATAACGCGGTGGACATGTTGACCAAAGCTGGTGCAGACGTGAACGCGAAGGATGAATCTGGAAAGATGCCGTTGCATTACGCTTGTCAGAATCGGTACGTTTCTAAATCTGCAGTGAAGATATTAATTGAGAAAGGTGCGAAAGTAAACGTTGCCGACAACAGTCACCGCTTGCCGTTGAAATATGCCGAAGAAAATCAGTTGGATCATGTGGTGACAGTGTTAAATGAGCATATCAGTAAAATGAAAACGCGCCAGATCGCATCTGTACCTGTACCTGTGCGTACTCGTAGTAAATCCATGCTCCAAAGGTTCCAAATCAACAAACCCTTTTAAAATACGACAATATTTTGTACTTAGTATAATAATTAATAACGTAGACAATTTTCTCATAACACGCTTTAACAAAAACAATCTTATTTCAGAAAGTCACAGGTTTTTTTTTTTACTGTTGAATACGTTCAAAACATTTTATACACTGAACGCTTGAACTTCAAAAAATTCTTGCTTGTAAAGAAGACTTCGACAAAATGTTCGAACTAGTTTAGCCATTTTAATTAATGCAATACTCATTTGATGAACGTGAAAGGATTTTTCGTCGTTATCTGCTGTCTGTAGTTCTGTAATGTGGACTTGCTACGATGCTACGTCTTCGGATAATCACATCAGCTGTACGTTTAGATCAAGAGCGAAAACAGGATATGTATCTTCGTCAGTCTCTATGGAAAATGTGCTTCACTAGAAATAAATTTCTGCAAGATGGTCAAATGAGATAAAACCTGACCAAAGCTATAGAAGTCAACTTATCAAAAGCTTAAGGTAATTGTTCTCTAATACACCAAATAACAATTTACAATTTTTTTTTCTACAGTCTTCCCCTTTCACCATTTGGTCTATCGGGTACCTTGCGGTCGGCTAATTCCTTTTTTAGGTGGTGCAGCTGGGCTCCGGGGTACTTTCCCCCACAACACAACACACACACAACACAACATCCATGGGTGGCCCATCCGGCCGGGATTCGAACCCTGCCGGCCTCGCGGTGGTGGTCGGAAGTGTTTCTCTTCCTCCCACCACCCTACCGTCAGCCCCTGAAAGACATGCACACACATCCATGGCCCGGCGGAGGTTCCTTCCTTGGAAAAAATTCTCCCCCTTCGGTGAGATTCGAACGCACTAGCGCCGTGACCGCGACTTCGGAGCACTGTCTCCGGCAGCCATGCGGCCACCGAGCTACCAACAATTTACTAATATTTTTTTAGATTATAACACTGGAATCTACAGAACTGAAATACATATAACGTCCGATTGGCTGTACTCACTACTGGAGTCATGAGGGAATAGAAAAGAGTCCATCATTAATATCTTGAAGGGATTATATCACCTATTAAACCACGTGACCGTCTGACACTGTTAGATTTATCTGTGAAGCACGTTCTTTTCAAGCCTGATTATGCAATGTGGTCTGTAATTTTCGAAAAAATCGCAAAAACTCCTCTTCAATAGTCATTTTAACAAACTATCTTAAAACTACACCAGATCAATAATGCTAATGTTTTTATCTTGTTGTTTGTTGCAAATTTTTTAATTTACACTTGTGACATAATATTCAATCAGAAAAATACAAATTCATAACCATTGTAAAATAAAACAACTACAACCATTTGCTTAGTCATGTTGTCTTTCTCCGCTTCCAGTTCTTTTAATTGTAGTTAAAACCATAGCGGGAGGCACTGTCTTCAAGTCGTAAGCCAGTCCGATTTTCGCCATGAAGTCGATAAAAGCGGTACTCATGTTACCACTGTAAGAATCCAGTTCCGCCGCTTTGTAGTCCCATGGAAAAGTGTGATGGTAATTGTGCCAACCCTCACCCTGTGTCAAAGCCGACACCCACACGTTCTCAGATGGTCTAATATATCTGGAAAAATCCAACTACAACCATGGCACCACAAATTACCATCGTACCTGTTGTACGGTTTGGTACCCCAGATGTGTGCCGCACTGTTGACCAACCACGTACAATGCAGACTTATCAGATATCTCAACATCCCGCAAACTGCAAACGCTACGTAGGCGTCCTCATTCCAGCAGTACCAAGGTACTACAGTTGGAACGACGAAGCAAAGTGTAGGGGCCAAAAGAACGTAGTACCTAATATTTAAGAAAACCAGTCCAAGGAGTCACAATTGTTGTATTCAGTCTCACTTTCTCTGGAAACGAACTACGGGATCGGCTTCCAAGTCACTCATGTCGACTGTTTTGCCCTTCGCGAAGACATCTGGATGTTTCCGAACCAAAAGCCAGCCCATGTGGGAGAAGAAAAACCCTCTGGTGGAGTTATGGGGGTCGGCGTCTGTATCGGTGAATTTGTGATGGACGCGATGGTCGCGTGCCCATTCGTATATACTGTTTTGGAAACCAATCGTCTGGAAGACGCACAGAAGGATCTTGAGCGGTAACTTGGCTTTGTAGGATCTGTGGGCCCACAGTCTGTGCACCCCAGAAGTTATACCTTGCGCATTGCACAACAAGATGATGTAACCTAACAATACCGAGTCCAGAAGAGATCTTCGAGTGGTTTAGTTAACTGACTTACCCCACAAGAGTGTCCTCCACTGGACCGTCAACGAGAGAATGTAGTAAACTCCTTGAAGGGCGACGTAGTGATACAGTAAAAACACAAAGACGTTTCGCCAAACTATCGCAAATTTGTAGTCCGGTTTGGATGAAGACATTTTTCTAAATAAAATCAAACTTTGTTGATGTATTTACAATTTGAAAGATCGCCAAAATTGTGAGAAATGAATTATGTTATTAGGATTATGCAAGGTTAAAGCAGTTAGAAACACGAAAGATGCAATTCGAGAAATTATTTACCTAATAAATGACATGCAAACAGAATAATTTAAACGATCATAATTATTGAAATTGGCATATTTGTTGTTTTCTTACTTAACTTGAATGGAGATTCTTTCAGAATTTATTTAGTACAGCTGAAGGCAGCCATTTCGAACATTTACTCTAGTTCGTAAATACGATTGGAGCTCCTCAACGAACAGGTCACACATAATGCACACCTTTATGAAAATCAAAATTTCAACGTTCTCAAAACCACTAACCTAACTTTTAAGACTGGCATCTGATAATTGAAATTTTAACGAATTGCCAACTGAAATTTTTGGTCAGCGCCTACTCTATTTTTTTTCGATCTCTTGACGTAAGGAATGCCAGAAAGCACACGAGAGTAAGCGAATATTGGTTGTAGAAACCACTTGACAGAAAAAACAGATTTAGCAGTTTATCAGAAGACAATAATGAAAGCAAAGAAGAAGATCAACAAAACAACACAAAAGATGTACTCGTAAGTACCAAAGCCACCACCCATGATCATCTACAAAATAGATAGGGGTTATCCAATTGCAAGTAATAAATATACCATAAAAATCACCAGTTATGAAACAATAAAAGTGCAAGTTTTTGATGTCAAACATTTAAAAATATTTTAAAACAAATAAGCCTTACAAAAAAAGATCACGAAGCAGTGAACATACACAATAAAAAAGCCATTATGTACCAATGTTTTATATTGACATTACACCAAAAGGAAAATAATAAGCAAGTATACATACATTAGGAAACAGTAGATATCATTAGATAGAACCTCCGTATACCAAAAGATAGTCCCCCAATGCACCAAATGCCAGGCTTACGGACATACTAAAACCTACTGCTATAAAACGTTCAAAGAGGATGACAAGTGCATAAACAACTGCAGCAAAAACTATACCTCACCTTAAAGGAAAAAAGAAACCTGTAGCAACAAGTGCATTTACATCAGTCCAACATATCCAACCAGAAATGTTCTACGCGCAAACAGTCAACAAAAACAAGACACAAGAAAATAATCAAGCAATACCAAAGATCAATCAACCTGTCAACAGTGTCAACAATTTGAGCAAACTCGAAAAAATGAGGAGTAAGCTCATGGAATAAATGAATACAACGCTCAATTTTACCACTGTCGTCAAGAAATTACTTTAATGGCAGAACATCAGAAATACAAAATAACTATCTGGAATGCCAATGGGCTTCAGTAAGAACTTAAAATATTCTTATACCTATGACCAAAACATAGATAGTATGATGATTTCTGAGACGCACTACACAGAAAAGCACTACTTGGGGATTCCCCAAATTACAGTGAAAACTTGATAATTGGTCAGTCGCATCATGTTCTGTAAGTCGTCAGCTTAATTATAACCGATGTTAATAAAGCGAAAAAAGGATTCATCAAAAAATAATTAAAACCAGTGTTAATAAAGTGAAAAAAAAAAAACAACATGCTGGAACGTTATAGATGTGGATTGGGGACTTGTCATTAATTTGGCACTAACTACCAAAAGTAACTATATAGGCGCGCCAATGAGGTATTTGGAATTTATGACAGATCTCATTAATGTACAGTTCAATCATAAGTTTTAAGGGGCCTTGAGTTTTACAATCCACATCCAAAACGTTTTGACTATAGATATGTATCGAGCGATCAAATTAATTTAATTTAATAATTAATTGAGTCATCCATTGATTTCAATCTGTATGTCTTTTGCGATTGATATGTCAAGATCTAACCTGTGTTTATAGAATGTGGAGTTCAAGTAACAACATACGATTACGGATTCATGGATAACTCGATTACAAATTAATTTGATCGCTCTTTGGAAGTTATGTACGTGTAGTTACGTCAATTGAAAATTATAAAAATAGTACATATTATGTACTATTGCGGGCAAAAAAAGTGGGACATCAAATTTCTGTCAGTTTTGAAAAATTCGATGTAGTGCAAGCTTTATTGTCATTTTTTTTGACACTATTCCAGCTGACAGTTTAAAAATTTATTTTATACTCCTATTTTCCTTTTCCAAATGCCCTCTTCTTTTGATAAAGAAATTTGATTGGAACTTTGCATTAAATAAATAGTCACTACGTGCTTACTTACAATCATTCCCTACGACCAACAATACTTAATGACAACGTCAATCAATTCAAAGTAGGGTTCGAATCAGGTTATTTCACATTAAAAGTCAAGACAATGACGTTGATGTCCCACTTTTTTTGCCCGCAATAGTACTTCAAAACGTTTTTAAAATTCTACAACTTTTGTATTTAAGGTTTTGTTCTAAAATAATAATTAGGGAAGCCAATACATTGCCACAGCGAAATTGGTGAAATTGGGCTGCATATTGCTTCCAAATCCACCGTATTCTCCAGATTTAGTCTCCAGCGACATATTTCTGTTACCAAACATGAAAAAATGGCTCGGTGAAAAAAGATTCGCATCGAACGAGGAGGTCATTACAGAAAAACTGAAACCTGTTTAGGAGAGTTTAAGTAATCCTATTTTTTGGTGGACGTTGAGCCAAGTGCTAAAAGAGTACTATGTCGAAAAATATATCGGAATTTTTTTTATATTTATTTTTGCTTCTTGCCTAACACGGGTACTTATTGTCCGTCACGTCAAGTTGTCACACCACGTTGTCACGTTGTCATGTCACGTTGTTTCGTCACGTTTTCACGCCACGTTGTCACGTTGTCTCGTCACGTTGTCATGTTGGCACGTCGTCTCGTCACCTTTTATTAGGTCTACAGAAAAGCGCGGTCGTAACCACTTTTTTTGAACAGTGCTCCCTCCATATCCTACGATGTACTCCAAATAGGCGTAAAAACTGAATGTAAAATTTATGGTTGCCGCTCCGTATAAAAAACATTAAATGATTTGAATAAGTGAGTACATACCGTTCACGCTGTGGTTCACGCACTGGAGTTAAATTGGGTGCAAAACAACTCAATATTTTTAGAATTGGATGTAAAACAACTCAATATTTTTGGATTCAATCGTTAATTTAAAAATAATAAATAAATTCCTCATCACTGCACTTTTCACCTAAAAAATGACAGTGACAGCGACAAAAATTGACCGTTCACATGAAAGCGGCAAAAATTTCTTACAAGGGCATGGCCTGCTTCAACTACAATAATTTAGAATAACCCTGTATTTTATTTTCCTTTTTAGTGAACCTCGGATATAATATGATATAAAACTCCGTACGGTGATAGATTGCACGTTTTTAAATTCTAGTTCCAAAACATAAAGCAGTGAAAAATATTATAATTGAAATTTTAACGAATTGTCATTGCCAACTGAAATTCTTGGTCACATCCAACTCCAACTCTAATTTTTTTTTCTTTATACCATACTGTTATTAGGATTTATCAGTACTCAATGCTTGATTGATATGATACCTATAACAGTCTAGGCCGTTATTCAAAATTATAGGTCGTTATTCAAAATTATCAGACCGAGGCCGTTATTTTTGCTACCGTTGCTACGGTTACGGCACAAATGACAACTAAATTTAATTTTTGAAGTAAAGAGAAATGTCAGTCTTACAAATAAATGTTAAGTATTATTGGTATAAAGAAAACTATAAAACAACTTACGGCCGATATGGATATAACAGTCTCGGTTGATTATAAAATCTCGGCTCCGCCTCGATTTTACAATATCTCAACCTCATCTGTTATATAACCCATATCGGCCTAATACCGTTATATACTATTTAGATCTCACGGTATTTATGTATCAGTAAATTAATAAACTATGAATATTTTGCTATCGTCTGTATTTAACTTGATAATGATAATGAAGTATATTTGGTTGCCGACGCACGAGCACGATATTGTGCAGGTGTTCTACTTTAAATTTTAATATTGCTAATTGTTATTACAATTTCTGTAAACATTTGTAACATTTTATCTTAAAATTGAAGAAATTATCCATTGGAAAAAGCATATTTTAAAATAATGTTTATTGTTTACACCTTTTGACGTATAATCTAACCTCAAACCAATGGAAAGACAACACAATGGAAAGAAAAAATTGCACAAAAGGTGAGAATCGGTGTATAGTGACATAATATGACTTTTTTCTATTTATAGCCTGTGAGTTTACATTCATAGTTCTGGAGGAGCGAATGATTATGAAACTGTAACAAGTCGCAAAATTATTAAATTTATTTCATAACCGTAAGCAAAAGCAGATGAGGAGAGTGGTGACAAGCTGGAGGAAAATGCATGCTAAGAGGGAAATAGGAATTATTTATCTCAAAGATGTCAGTTTTATTCAAGAGATATTAAAAAATGTGATGTTGATATAATGTTGAGACATGTCAATTCTGCGTCAACTCTTGTAGGCATATTTATATTTATTTGTTCTGTTACATTAATGTAGTTCTGTAAAATGGAACAACACTTAATAGGCACTGTTGGAGGAATTAAAAGTGAGACATGGAAATCTTCATTTATCATTTTATATCTCTAGTGAAATTCTAATTTTATTTAATCCAAATAAGTAGGTATGAGTGACATATTTTAAGAATGTTGTGATAACACTTTTATTTATACCTACATACCCAGATAGGTGAATTATTTTGTTAAAGATAACAAAACAAGTTTGTTACAATTTATTTATTGTAAAAAAAAATATCAACAAGAATTCACAAAAGTAACAGGTATTTTTAAGTCAAGAACTAATGTTGGATCTCACTTTTGAGCACTTGGGGCATAATCCAGTGTAAAAAAATTGGTTTTGATTATTGTATCACATTTTACCATTCATTGAATATTCATAAAAAATACATATTTTATTAAGTCGACTTTTTGTAATTTTTTTACCTACCTATTAGTTGATTGCGTCAAACAAAATAATAATAACGTCGATTAGTATTCTAGTTTCAATAATCTGCAATTACTTGATTGATAACATGACGTTTTGGAGTAATCGCTTCACTCTACTTCTTGGATTTTTTTTAAGCACAAGAAAATACAATTTCAAAAACGACACGACGACGATTTCATGTCTGATCTCCTACTTCACTTTTTAAAATTCGCAACTCATTTTAATGTAGGAAGGACATTCTTCAATATAGGTACTGATGCAACGATTTACATAACAGTTATTTGTATCGTAAGAGCAAAAAAAAATGCCATCAAGGATAGCTATGAAAAAGGAAGTGCCGTGTCTTTGATTAAGAAATTCGTCCTGCATTTGTGGAATCCTGAAATGAGTTATTTAAATAAACAATTATAGATGTTACTTATTGAATTTTTTTTTCTGAAACTTACAGTGCAAAGCGCATTATGGACATTTTTTTTTGCTGTTCCGGTACAGTTGGTTGCAAAAAAAAACCGGGAACTGTCAAAATCAAATTAACACATTTTTACAATTTTTTCATAATGTGAAACATTCTTGCGAGAGATAGGTTAGAATTATGGTCAAAATTCAAAAGTTATTTGATAGGTATTGTCAACTAGACAATTAATTGACAAATAGACCAAACCAAATTTACATTAGGAAAATTTTCTTTTCCCGTTTTTTTCGCAACCAACTGTACCTATATCAAGGCTGCCAGAATTGTAGTAACAGTGACGTTTCAGTTTCGGGCAGGTAGGTAGGTACCTAGAGTTGGCTTAAAAAAAAAACGGGAAATGAAATTTGACCTAATGTGAACTGAAAATTTAATTTGTCAATTTATGTCAATTTCTGTCTGTTTGACAGTAGTATTTCTGACACATAAGAGCAGTTTTTTAACCTAAATTCTAAAAGGCCGTTTCAAACTATAAAAATTTAATAAAAGCTGACAGAACTTTTTCTGACAGTTCCCGTTTTTTTTTTTTGAAGCCAACCGTATTCCCCAGAGTTAAAAAAAATAGATACGTAGGATTATAAATTCTGCGGTTTCTAATTTCATATCCGAAAAATCTAAACGCCAGTCGTTACAAGCAACGGCTGCCAAATTTTTTTTCGCGGCTCGTTTTAGGTACCCGAAGTTTCGCCTACGAAATAAAATGTCAACGACACTCAATTTAATCAAAACAAAAATTTTCTTTTGTGTTTTTTTCTAAAAAGTTCTCAAGGACCAATCAGTTGACGTAACTATTTGTCGAACTCGACAAAACTAACTTTTCATAAAACCACCAAAAAAGTTTCGCATTGATTTCTTGTTTCATTTGGAACAGTTCTAAATAAAATAAGTTCCTATCCTTTTCTAGAGCAAACATAATTTCGTGTTATTGAACGTTATCAGTAAATCATCTCATCTCTACTCGAGAAGTAATATTTTTGTCTGACTCAGAGAAAGTCACTCTTGTACAATCATAATTCTAGTTTTAATGGCATTAATGAAAAATTAACTTAAATCCACTCCATCTTTAGTGGACGTCCAAAAGTTTCAAATAAAGCAGATTGTTCATATTTGCTCAATATGTAGATGCAATATTTGTTCAAGATAAGATAAAAATGATTATAACAGCGCTAGTTAGTCAACAGGTGCAAATGCGATCTTGCTAGTCTGTTTTTCCACTGTTGCTAGTTATATCATCTAGTTTAGTGCAATTAAGTGGGACAAGATTCAACACTACAAACAATCAATAACTAGGTACCACTAACGTGACTATTCTTGTGTCTACAGTTTGACTGGAAATAAATTATTAAGCGTGAGTAAGAACATCACAATTAAAACATCTCAGCGAGTTTATTGCGCAGAAATTTACCAAACACTTTGTCGTCATTTTTGTGGTGCGTTTATAGGTGCGGCGCTGTGTCACAAACAAATTGTCTATCTTATCAGATGACTGATCCGTGTTCCAGGAAGAATTTTGTTTTGGAAATTAATTTCAGTGATACCTTCATCGTGAACGCGATAAAAATTATTTCACAACGCTCGAATATGTGAAAGATAATAATTTCCAATCTAAACATGCTCAATGTGGTTCATTCGTTCATTATCCAGCAACAAACAGACAAATGATTACAAAAATCATGTCGCAAAAATGGAAACAAAGAGACTGATTTTTGAGTTTCTAAAAACATTTAATTTTTTTTATAACAGTAGATACCGTGAGATCGAAAAAAAAATTAGAGTGGGCGCTGACCAAAATCTTCAGTTGGCAATTCGTTAAGATTTCAATTATCTGATGTCAGTCTTAAAAGCTAGGTTAGTGATTTTGAGAATGGTGAAATGATGATTTTCATAAAGAATTTTGTGTGACCTGTCGGTTGTAAAAGAATTTCCTCAGCTAGTGCAATGAAATTTAAAACTCCCGCACTTTTATTTAACGTCAACGGTGAGCACGGAGCACGTGCACGCCGCTTGTTTATAAATCGATCCAAGATCCAACGATCATTTATCAATCAATATTATCCAAAGAAGTTGTTGTTGGTTGTGGGGCTCTTATTGTCAAGGGGTCATGCACAACAGACACACGATAGAGAAAAAAGTGCAAATCTTTTTTAAGGATAAGCTGAACTGTACCAAATGATAGGTTAGCTTCTTGGGTTAATGTCTGCAATAATTCTTTGTTCACCCTCTTCAATATTTTCAACTGATCTTTCTGTCAGTCGTCTACTGCCTTTTTTGCGTAGAACATTACCCGTTTCCAAAAACATGTTTACGCATTTCTAGACTATCTGGGCAAGTTTTTGGTTAAATGCCTTGATTGCCTTGAAGGTCCGGAAACTTTTGTTGAAATTCCTCAAAAACGATAAAGATGGATAACAGCGGTTGGATCCTTGAGGCACTCTAAAATTTGGATCGTTGCGATCCAGAAACTTAAGAACAAATGGGACTGGAGAGTGGAGATACTCTGGTTCCATAAAAAATTCTATTTCTGGTTGTACAAATTAAAAATAGATATTTCGAAGAGAAGAAGTTTTCTGCGAGTGAAATGGAAGTGGATGTTTTTCAAACAGCCAACTTGGACAATTTTCTTGAAAAGAAAATATCTACGATTGTTACATAGCATTGTATACCTAATCCCAGAAAGTTTTAAAAATAAATTTGCTTTTTCCAAACAGGATGCTTCTGTTTGTCCTATTGGGCGCCTTCCTTCCGCTTTGCACCCCCCAGAACGGCCCCCCTTTCTCCAAGTCGTGCAAATGCGTCGAGGACGACTCCAACAAGTTCGACGTCACTTGCACCGGAAACATTTGGACGCAAGTCTTTGACGAGTCGTCTTGGACAGACAAAAACCTCAACAAAAGCTACCCTTACAAGAGCCTGACAGTCCACAACAGTCCACTCTTGTCTCTAGACAAGAAATTTTTCTCTTCGAATATCGTCTACCTAGATCTGGCCAACAACTCGATCGTCAACGTGAGCGACGGCATCTTCAGCAACTTGCAGGACATGGAGACGCTCGTTTTGAGCTTCAACAATATAGAATCCTTGCACCCGAATGCTTTCGAAGTAAGTATTGACGATCAGGTTGTTTGTTGGATCTATTGAAACTTGTTCTAGGGCCAGTACTTGGAGGGAGACTGGAGGCCTTTGAAATCCTTGAAGAAGCTCGACTTGGATCACAACTGGATACACAGTCTAGATGCTGACATTTTTGAACACACGAGCAGAGTTGAATATCTAGATCTTTCCCACAATCCTCTGGGGCTGCTAGATATTCACACCACAATAGCCATCTCCAGTTTGGTTTATCTGAAGGTGAGCAACAATGCAAAGGTTTTTTGGTACCCGTTTGGTACCAGTAAGACGCTTGCTGGTCAAACTAGAACAATGCGAAACACGCTCGAATTAACTTGTTCTTGTTTGTTGTAGAGTTTGGATTTAAGTCACACTGGATTAGCCGCGTTACCTGACAGTTTTCTGCATACACCGCTGTACTTGTCGCTTCTCGACTTGAGCGGCAACTCCTTCGACCGAGTACCAAAGACTTTGGCAGATTCGCATGCTTTAACCACCTTGTACTTCAACAACAACCCAATTGTCAACCTAACCAGCGAGAAGTAAGTACTGTTGAAACGAGTACCACCAAATACCCTTCCTTCGAATTTTTTTGCAGCGGCTTCCCCCATATATCCACCATGAAGGTTCTCCACATGAACAACATGCCCAAACTAGTCAACATCAGCAAAGGTGCCATGAGCAAACTCTGGAATCTGGAAGAGCTCTACTGCTTCGACAACATCGAGCTCGTCCACATCGACAAAGCGGCACTGTCGTCGAGACGCGACGACGCCGAGTACGAGACCTGGCCACCGCTCAAAAAAGTACCATCGCTCATCCAGTACCACCTTTCATTCTCACTTGCCTTTCTAGCTGTACCTGCAAAACAACAAACTGACGTCGATCGACATGCAAGTGATCCTGAACTGGAAGGACCTGAGCGATCTTGACCTGACCGACAACCCGTGGACCTGCGAGTGCGAGAACCAATGGATGATAGACGAGTTGATGCCAATCTACCTGCAACTGGACGAAATCAAGGCCAAGGATTTAAAGTAGGAGAGCGAATCTGGTACCCTCTTGTACTGACTGTATTTCCAGGTGTGCAGCTCCGATCGAAATGGTACCCATGACTTTCTACGATATCTACAAGAAGGAAACTACCATGAGGTGTCTGGACGCGTACGGGCACAGACCTGAGAGGGATGGAGTCCTCTTGGTTGGGATGTTGGCGGGAGTTTTGATCACGATCCCGTTGGTACTCTTCATAATTTACGCCTATCAGAGGCACTGGTTCGGGTTGTTTGACAGCTCTCCGGCGTCTTTCTCCAGACAGTTCTACAAGAGAACCGTCTCAGAGGATGGGTACTTCTAGTGGTGTGCTGAAGAATGTTGTGGGTGTGTGTAAATGTCTGTAAATTAATCAGCGTGTCGCTTTTTTATTTGTAATTGTTTTTGTATAGAGTATCTACAATAAATAAATCAGGTTGTTGAGACTAATTGGTTGGTAGTTGTGGAGCAGTACCTGAATTGTAGCGAGCGGAGACCGTGTTAATTATTTTTGTTATGGCAGATTGGCAAGAAGCTCGCGTGTAAAGTCTCTTTTTTCATAATTGCCGGTTTCCTGTTCCATTGTGCAGAAAGTCGAGTGGATGGCACTCGATCCCGGTCGGATGCTGCTAAGTGACATCTTTTCAGTGTTTTTCTTTGCGTACATACGTAATGAGAGCCGTGCGAGGGTCGAGAGAGCTTTCGCCGCTGTCAGGACTCCAAATCCGGAGCTTTTCAGATTCTTACCCTCTTCATTAGGTGGGACGGGTGGCGCGGGGCAATTATTTTTAAACGAAATTTAATAGCGGGAGGGCGATAAGTGTCTAAGAAATCTTTATCGGGTGCTGCATGCCCTATCTGCCGAATCGGAGCTTATTAGCGGAGCTGCGGGCCGTTTTTTCCGGGACGGAATAATGCAATAACAGCGCCGCTCCGGAGCGTCCTCCCTAAGTACTTTTTCTATAGACTGTACGCCGCAAATTGGTCGTAACGAATGCTATTCTCCCATAATTTTTCCAATAATGTTCAATTTATGTTCGATATGAGTTTGAGCGGGGCTGCGCCGCTATCCGCTTTAAAAATACAAAATGGAATCAGCTTAGTAAATCAATACATACCTAGGCATTGTGGAAGTGTTGTTGGCTTTTTCAGTTTCGATAAACAACGCCGAATTTCAAAGTCAAAGTTTACGCGAAAATATTGCAAGGGAAGTGGCGCTTTCTGGACTGCTTCAAGGATTACTTCTTAGACACACCGTATTTTTACAACAAGAATTAATAATAGCCAACAAATTCAACCACTTTCTTGTACATAACTCAATACACTTTAAAAAAATATACGAAATTTAAACAATATTTTTTACTGCTGTTAAGAAGAAACAAAATCGTGCCAGAGGTATCTTGATTAAATTGTTTTTAATATTTTTACGCTTGGGATTAGTTTATTTCCTTCTTGCTAAATATCTAACCAAAGAAAGCAAACGCTTCATCTGAGACAAGCTTTTGTTAAATTGAAAAAAGTTTAGTTCGTTTGTTTCAGTTATTTGGAATTTATCGACTGTCACTTTAAAGTATTGTAAACAGTACTTTTTTCCAGAGTGAATGAGAGAAAAAAATTAATCCCCAGATAGATAAGAGAGAATAACTTTTAGTAGTTTTAAAGTAGTTTCTAGTAGTTTTAAAATAAAAGAGGAAATGCTGCTAGCTCAGCTCAGGACTTGAAGAAGTTTTTTATTTGTTTAAAATTTGGTTTACATATCATACAAATATTATACATTTTTACTAATAAACTTCCTATGTTGAAAAAAAAATTCAACAAATTAACAAATAGGTATGTAATTTAAATTAAGGAATGTGTGAACTGGGATGTAGAGAATTATAATAAAAAGTAACATAATAATTAAAAAATATCGTTACAAATTATTATTTTTCACTTACTGTGAAAAGTAGGAAAAATACAGAAATAAATAAGATAAAAAGAAATTTTTTAAATTTGCTTAAGACAAGATGAAATGTGAACAATGACGTTTATATTGTAGGTATAATACAAAAATGAAGATATCTTGAATTAAAAATTAAATAAAAAAAAAATACATATGTATAAAGCTATTTATTGTCGATGTAAACAGCGTTCAAACATATTTGTGGTCAAAATTTACAGGAACACAGGTCTTTCTTTATTTGGTTGACATTTCCTTCAGGTACATAACCTCACTTTGATCACCATATTCATGTAAATTAAATCATAATGTAAAGTAAAAACCCTGCATGGTTTGACCGCACATTTTTTGAACGCACGTTATCCATAAATTTATTTTGTAATTTCACAAGCAATACAAATTTAAATTAATTGATTTATTAAAGCATTGATTGTTGCTGTTTTACTCAAGGAATATAATTTCAAATGTCTTTAATAAGTCTTGTTGCAGTCAGCTTAAAATAATTTTTAAATTTACTGAAAATTGTTTTGATTCTTTATTAATAATATCTTTTTCTGAATAAATAAATATTTGGTATTTGATATGTGAACACTGTTTTTCTATTTATTATCCACAAGTTTTGAATTTAACAGTACTTATAGGGATAAAGCAACAGCTTTAGGTGTGTATTATTGTAAATAATACAAAAATCGTTAAATTGTTAATATTAAATTTAATTGTTTTCAATTAAATGTAGAAATCTTTTTGTCTGTAAAGTTAAAATAATTTAAAAAATACAAACTGAGATAACACTTTGCATTTTTTATTTTTGGACATAAACACCTTTTTAATTCAATTTTGATTAAACCAGAAAGAATTAACTACATATAAGTATTTTTAAAGCTTTTTCTAAGTTAGTAGTTTAGAAAAAAAAAAGAAATGACAACAGAAACATATTTTTTTAATTTGCCCTGTATAAAATTAATTATACAGGGTGAGCGAAACTCGATGTCTCAGCTCTATTAAAAGAAAAGGAAAGACGATAGAAAAAATCTGAAAAGAGGTTCTTAAATTGAGTAAGGTCCATTTTAAACCAACTTTGCATATTTTTACATATTTGTAAACTGAAGTAATGACGTCATTGAATTTTTTTTCCAGAAAAACCTATATTTTGGCATATTTGAAGAGCTAATTTTTCTGAACAAATTTTGTAAAGAAAAAAATTTGCTATCTTGTTTAAATCTCAACGATTGCGAATTTTTTATAATACTTTTTTTGGTCATTGTTCACTTAGCTACTTCTGGAATTTTCTCGTTTTTCTGGCTAGACACACTCAGACATTGGCGCGACCTTGACGCGACCTTGAAACACGACAAGAGAGAAAAAAAGGCATTTGTACAAGGTTTGAATGGTGGGAAACGATCTAGGAGGACGCCCTGAGGCTGTCTAGCCAGAAAAAACGCAAAAATTCCAGAAAGTAAACAATTACCCTTTTCTTTATAAATTTACTTATAATTTCTTAACGGAAAAAGATAGCAAATTTTTTTCTTTACAAAATTTGTTCAGAAAAATTAGCTCTTTTTAAATATGCCAAAATATAGATATGTTTCTGCGAAAAAAATCGATGAATAGAGTTGAGTTTCGCTCACCCTCTACAAACATCCCAAATTTTCTGGATTAGAAACTGTTTCGGTTCAAAGTTTCTTTTGATATCATTTTTCGACGGTTACGCCGACTATATCATCAACAAAAAAGGAGATAAGGGGATAGAAAACAAAACTTGTTAAAACGTACGGCGTAGCTTCAATTATTCTAACATCCGTGATGAAAAAAAGTTGTGCCGAAACTCCAACAAGCGAAATTGTGTATCTGTGGAAAACGCAGTCACCATTTTCTTCATTTCCACTTCGAAAATAAAATTCTGTCATGAATAATTTTGTTTTCTGGTGAAAAGCATTTTTTAAATTAAATTCATATAAATGTCAAAATGGCAAGTGACAGTTTATTAAGTTACGCCGGACGTTTGTAGAATTTTTATTTTCAATAGCTTCTCTGTTATCTCTTTTATCATATTTCATAAATGCAAAATTATTGAACTAAGCATCAATCATTAAGTGTCTCGCTTGATTTGGACCAAAAACGTTTCTAGGAAACAATCAAATATTTTTTGTTGCATTTCTTTCTCCTTGTTTTTATATTTACGAACCAATTCTTTACCTAATTTCAAATAAAACCAATTAAGTCCAAATAAAATCATAAAAATACCTTCTTGCTTTAGTCAAAATGATTTTTAGATGTAACGTGTGTTCAAAAATATTTATAGTCTGGCGCTTCATTTGTTTCCGTTCCGTTAACGTATGGCGTAACTTAATCAGCTGTCAATCTTGTGAAAGTGTAGAACGAAACATGGAAAGAAGCGACTATCAGAAGGTACTCCAGAAATCGACGAAAAAGTAGGAAAACAATAGAAAATGAACCGAAAACTTTAATTTCAAATGAGGTTAAGCATTTGTAAGAAATGTCAAATCACATCACGTCAAATCACAAGACGACGGTGTTTCCAAAAGACTGACAACATTTCTAAACATTTTTGTACCACATGATAAAAAATCATCTAATTTTGACGTGAACAACAAAACTCAGCGTCTTAGTTTCATTTGTGCAATGTTTATGTAAACACCCGTTATTAGAGAACTGGATTTGTCCTTCACAAAATAAGATTCAAGCACACACATTTTTAAACTAAATGATAGTAACGAGTTAACGACTGTTCAAATAAGAATTGAGCCAAGACATACTTTTGCTTTCCATAGGTAACTTTGATGGTATTTTTTTAATGATATTGTAGAATGGAATAGGTAAATGTAAATTCGATTTCTACCTCGATAATTTAACTTGAAACCTTGAAAAGTATGACATTCTATTTGAGAAATATTGAATTTTTCTGTAAGCTAACAGACTCATTACCGTCCACACATCTTTAAAAGGCTCAATCTCGCTGAAAAGTGCCGTAATTCGATTGTCCTCCTTTATCATTTCAACCCTAGAGCGGGGTTGGCATTTAATAATCTGCGTCTTTCTAATCAGCACAAATCTAATAAAACGAACGCCGTAAACTATGGGGCACCGACGTGTCATAGAAACGTAATAAAATCAGTGTCTGAAGGCACGACATGAATGGATATAACCATAGTAACCTGATAGTCGAACAATCGACGTCCGTCAAGGGTGGTTTGATTTTACAATCCCCAATTAGGAGGCGTACGGAGGCGATTAGGCGGCAGAAGCGACGTGTAATCACGACGACAATGTTTGCTTTCGGCTCTCTCTCTCACCCTCGACAAATAGAAAGGGGACCGTGAGTGCGTGTTGTTATTATTTGATTAGACGGACCATTTCATGCAAAAATTCGATTATTCTTGTGCGACGTGCATGGGCATGGAGGCGGCGATGCCGCCGGAAGAAAGTGGAAAATTAAAGAGTGCGTGAGGTACGGGGTGATCAAAGTAAATGTTCGATGGAAAACGATCGGGATCTTTGACGCAAGCTGGCGGTGGCGAATGTCACAAAATCGACTGTCAAATGTGACCGTGACAGAAAGTGCTAAGCATCAACAAAAGATATGGCTATGGAAAACAAGATTTGTGAAAACGTGCGGCGTAACTTGATAAACTGTCACTTGTCAATTTTGACATTTACGTGGATTTTATAAAGAAAAATATTTTTAGTTAAGAATACTAAATATTCACGACTGAATCCTACTATCATTGCTGTTAGCATGATAGAAGCTACGCCATACGTTTTCAGAAGTTTTGGTTGGCGTTGTAGATTGGATTGTGAACGAACCACTCGTCCGTCTGCAGAGTAAAAACACAAACAATGCAAAAAGTGAGGTTAGATTTAAACCGAGGGTGAAAGTTAAAAAACGAGCCGCAGGCGAGTTTTTTAATCACTAGAGTGGATTATAGGCATTATTCGCGAGTTAAACACGACGTTTTATCTACGACCTATGACTTTTTTTCATAAAACACTAGCTTACAAAATTTTTAAGATCTGTGACTTATCATAAATCACAAGTGACTTATAATAAGTCACGGGTGTAATTTATGACTCGCCTGCGGCTCGTTTTTTAACTTTCACCCTCGTGGATTATGATAGGCATTATTAGCGCGTCAAATAATAGGTATACTATAAAGATATACTCGATAATCACATTATAGAGTCATTAAATGTCCAGCACGACATCCTGACCTGAAATGCAGTAGGTACATCTCCAAAAGTAATACGGTTGATTTAAAAAAAAGGGATTATCTCCAATATTTCCGATATTTACCTAATTTTTTTTCAAGCTGATATCTTTTGGTCATTATACCTACCACAACATTCATTGTCAAAATCTTGAAATTTTACATTTTTTCTTCTTCACGTGGCCACGACATGGGCCGGATTTCAGTCCAACGAAGAATTTGTGGAGCGTCGTAAATGAGAAAATTTGACAATGGCAACTAGAAAAATTGAAGGAAGTCGGATTATCGTGACGAAGGTCATCAGATCCGTCAAAAAAAATGAAAGCGTCTTTCCTTTTCCTTCTTTTGCTCATACTGTTTCGTCGCAACTTCCTACTCCGAACTATCCACCTCCGCAATCCTTCCACCACCTGCATTCCTTCGTTTTTAATCCCCGCGTTGGTAACATTGGAGGTCGCGACAACAAACCGTAACGACTGAACGATCTGACATTTGTTGACATTTAGCAGCGCGTGCGGTGGCCACTCGACGATTAACCTTTCCGCCGTCCTATTGTGCACCCCGTTTGGTCTAATCGAGTCGTTTGGCACAGCAGGCCGTGCTCATTTCGCCTGTCATTATCACGTGACGCTCGTCTACATGCACCGCGGTTCGATTTTTAGCCGCCCCCGACCCCCCCGATTCGGTGTAGATTTCCGGTCGTCGTTTACCCGTTCGCTCGAAACTGCCTTCCGATAATACACCGCATATTGTCTGTTAAATGCCCAATTTGGCCCTGAATATGCCGGATCAGTGTTACAACACGGTGCAGGTCTTCGCTCCCTATTGGACCGCGCCCTCGCCTAGCCGCACGCCGAGACGCGCCATTGGTCGATCGTGCCACGCCCAGATTCCGTGTTGTCATGGCGACGTAATCTAAGGTTTAACGCACCTTAATGGAGCTGATAGGGGGATATTCGCGAGGGTGAACCTGCACCAGGGGAGACTGGGACAAAATCAAACACCTTTCCAACGTAACTTATTTATTTCACTGCCTAAATGACAATAATAAAAATATGTAGTAGTAATAATAATAATTAACATTTTTCTTGTTCTTGTTTCTGTTTAGTAGTGGAATACGTGTCAAAGTAAGCAGTTGTAGACGAGTAACAATTATATAAGCATTATTATTATTGAACTCAGTTAAGTAAAACCTCGAATAAAACACTAGTATGTAATAATAATAACAGTAATGGTGATGGATGATTGTGATGAGTTTGGCGGCGGTGTGCGTCGTCATGTTGTCGTCGCTTGTGGGGATAAGCCCCCGCGTGAAGAGCCCGCCGCCGCCCCCGCCAACAATAGCAATAGACCAGTAATTAAGTTAGAGCGGAACACAATTAGCTCCAATCAATCTCATCACAGCGTATTATCCTCGGTGTAGCTATAAGGGCCGGTCTGGCTCGAAACTGCCTTCCGGGCATTAAGGGTTGAAAGCGTCGGTGGCGCGAAGGCGGAACTGTTTTGATCGGGGGCAGCAGCGGCAGATCGCGATTGTTTGCGTCCCCGGATGGAGCGCGCTGTCCGATCATGAACAACGTCAGGCACCAGGGCAAGGACTTCGAGTCGCAGCACCAGCAGAGTCGCACGTCCTTCCTCATCGAGGACATCCTCTACCGGCAGAAGGCGGAGGAGCAGGCGGGGGACGGCGCCGGCGGCTACGGGCTCAAGGTGGAGGACAAGCTGTTCCAGCAGCCGAAGCTCGCGGACAAGAGAGTGGAAAAGAGTGCTTACGGATATTTTCAACCTAATGTGGTGCAGAACGGTTGTGTACAGGCGTTCCAGGGGCCGGATACAGGGTACATCCAGGTCATGGGCGCGCTGGGGGCTTACCTCGGCACGCCGTACAAAACCATGACGGACCCATACTTCTTGACGCAAGGTAGGTGAATTACCTTTATAGTAGCGACGCTTTCTAGCACTCTAGAAAGAGACGTTTGTCATTTTTTCAGTTTTTAATACCTGATAATAATAATAATAATAAACATATTAAAATAAACAGAAAACGTCAAACAAAACTCCAGAATTCACAAAATGTGCTGACAACGAACACAAGGACTTATAAAAACATTTTGAAATTCAAATAGTTTTACTAATTATTTATACAGGGTGTCTCAAAATTCGCGAATTCCGAATTAGGAGCGTGGTAGGGAAAGACCCAGTGGAGCTCGAAAAATACTTAGAAAAAAAATTCGCTCTTCCTGAAGAAGATACAAGCACTTTAATTTTGTTCAATACATAGCAGGCTTCGTATCCACAGTGACAAAATACTATTCTACGTTGCCGTTCCATTTTTTGGAAAAATTACAAAAATTTAAGATTTTTTTACTCCAGAGTAAAGCTATTCTTCAAAAAATTGTTTTACGTTATTATTTTCCACAATCATCTACACCATAAATAACAATAAACTCCAACTTTTCAGTCTGTATTTGAAGGAAACGCACTTCAAAGAGTGTACCTTCAGACCAATGTATCTTTGTGGGGGGAGTCCCGATTTTTTTTTTATTTCCATATTTGGACTACTGAAGTGACCCCCTACAACGCTTTGAATTCGGAATTCGCGAATTTTCAGACACCCTGTATATCTGACTGGACGATTTGTTTCTTGTGGATCATATTCCGGCGACACCTGTCATATCGAGCGTGCCACAAGGCTCTGTACGAAGGCCACTGTTTGGTTTTCGCTGACGATTATGTCATTTTCTACAGCAAAAATTAATATTTTATTTTACTATGGCGCATTGTAGGTTCTTGGTCTTTGAAAAATATTTTTTAATAGATTAGAAAAAATTGGCAATTTGTCGTGGAATAAATGTAGGAATGAAATTAAAGACGTTAGATTTCTCATTTTGTGTAAATGTAATCTAGAGATTTACACTTTGGGGTACGTAATAATTAATAACCTTTGGCCTTATTAACAGCAACGTAACTTTGCGGCGTAGACTTATTAATCAAATTCTCGATGGTTGTTTGCAAACATTGCATTACCTCGAAGAGTTGACTTAAATTGTTATAATTATTTTGTATTTTTTAATTAAGCTGTCGACATTATCCCACATTTTTCATTCCTAGTTGTCAACACAAAAGCAGCGAAGGCTAATACGTCACATCCCCTTTTTTTAAACGATGGTTCGTACTAAAATAGTAATTTATTGTACAAGTTTTATAAGACACCATTTTGTCGCACGCGTTTTTTAGAGCACGACGAGCGCAGCGAGGAGTGTTATAAAGCAAACAGGTGCGACAAAATGGCTTATAAAACGAGTGTAATACGATTTTTTTTCTATTTTGCCCCTATTTTAAATTTTAAATAAAAAAAAGTTCAAAATAATGCTAGGAAAATTAATTTGGCAGATATAAAGGGTTGGTAACAGTGGTAACTAGACCTATAGCAACTACTCACTCTGAGACACTGCCAACATTAAAAATTTAACTAAATGTTTCTGAAATGGGTATCGAAAAGAACTACTTTTCGAAACCCATTTCAGTGTTATAATGACTGTGTTAAAGGTGCAAAATATAAAATAGTATACTAAAGAACGAGTTTTATAAGGGTTGATTTGGCGCGCGAGTCCCAAGTGTAGAAAACGACCCGCAGGGGAGTTTTGTATGGGACGAGTGCGCCAATGCCCTTATAAAACAAGTTTTTTATGTTATTTTTTAGAATTTGCACCCTTGTTTTAATTTTTACATAAAAAAATTAAATTCTCAAATTCTAGGGAATTTTGTATTAATTGGTAATTCAAGGTAACGGATGCAACTACATCTGCAACAGATGTTAAAAAGTAGAGTTTGAACATTAATATTGGAAATTTTTTGGTGTAAGTAAATGACAATAATACACTGAAATATTGATAAAAATTTTCTTAGAGATCTATTAAACTACGAGTGCTTTAAAAGATAGCCATAAACGACTCCAAATTGAATACAATAATAGATCTATTAGAGACGCAGATTCTAAAAAGCATTTTTAATTTGATTTAATTCGCATAAAGAAGTTTGTCACTTAGATTTTCAGGTTTAGCAAGATAATCATGTGTTAAATATTACACTTTTACTATTTTTTGCTCTTGCTGTCCAATATACATATGATAACGCCTCTAAATTCTTCGTATATTTTAAGAATTTTGGCCGACGACAATAAAATTGCTTTTTAGCAAAATGCAAATTCACCAATTTAATCATTGTATCGTTTTGATTTTATGACTTTTGTGGACTAGTTAAGTACAAAGCTTCTTGAAAGCTTTATTTCTTTGCTTTCGTGTTCATCTTGTTAACTAGTCAGATAAGAGTTGTTGCCATTAGTAATAAAATAACTAATAAGCTACTTATATGAATCATTTTAAGACAATTAATTTGCTAAATCCTGGGCTGGGAAAGCGTTGAAAACTGTCAATTGTTGTGATTTTTTAAAGCGTAAATTAATTGGAGCATATTGACAGCTAACCTAAAATTTAGAGCTAAAAAAGTTTTTCTTTTTTTCTTTCTTTGCAATTACATTTACATTAAAAATTACTTCACTGAAAACAAACATGTTCAATTATGTCCCCATTAAACATAAACAAATGTCATTCGTGTCAAACGGCGGGAAATTCAAACTTGACACTGTTCTAAACGGTTTAATTTTTCCAACGCCTACTCAGCCCAGGATTTCATTTGATCGCGCGAATATAACGAGCGTTTAGAAACATTTCTGTCAAGCAGGCGGTAATTTTCTTTTCTTTTCTTTTAGTTAGTAAAATTTAACATTATTTTTTCAAAATTAAACAGTTACCTAATACATATAGGTAGGTACTGTAAAAATCATAATGTAGAATTAAGAAAATCAAGGAAACAATGGTTGATTTTAACATAACTATTATGTATTAATTTCCTTACACCAAATACATTTAATTGTTAAACTAAATCTGATGCGCGTTTCGACAGCAAAGCTGTCGTCATCAGAGCATTGATATACAAAAAGTTTATTCAACTTTAGTTTAATAATAAATGTGTTTGATGTAAGGAAATTGATGAAACGTTGTTTCATTTCGTTGGTTCGTTCCGAACAGAAATCCTTTTGTAAAAGAAATCATTCAAATAACCACTGTTCACTAAATAAATAACATTTGACATCTATGGCTTAACAGCTGAGAGAGCAAGGCAATATAAATATGCAGTAATGGAAGCGGAAGTAAGCACCAGTCAATTTGTTCACAAATCTTTTTGAACGCTCTTTACCTACCTACAATTTAATTTTTTTTTTAATTTTATTGGTCTTTTTTATTGCATTACATTAATAATTAATATCGAAGACCAAATTTCATTTTATATTTTCCATCAACATCCTTTTAAACTAGTGAATTCGGATTACCAGAATGATCAATTCTAATCTCCCTGGTGCATGAATTATTGCCAAAAATTTTTTCGAGCTCGCGAAGAAATATTAATATCAATCTTATTTTCGGAGAACAAAAGCACGAGTGAAAGCGAAAAAAAATTTATGGAAACTATGTAGGTAATTCCCGAGCACGTGGGAGATTCGGCAAGAAAATCTCACACGATATTTATTACCAAATGATTACTCAAGGACACGTATTTTTTTTTATTGTCCAAAGTATGTATGAAAAAAATCCCACTTATTCTACCTATTAGGTATCTTCATTTTTTTTTTTCTAATACACACTTTAGATTTTTCTTTCTGTGTTTTGTTTCTTGTTTATCACTTGGATCACAACTTCCTCTCTTTTCCGTGATTTTAGTAAAATCTTCTTCTTTTCTTCTTTTTATTTTATTTATTTTTTATTCTTTCAATTTTGTTCCAATTTTTTACATTTTATTCAGATTTCCTTTACCTTCTTTCCTTTGGAGGACAGACACATAACTATTATTGTTTAACAGCGGTTTCAAGAAACTCTTTGTTTACTTGATCAGGAATTCCCTTCCATCATGCACTTTTCGGAAGCTCCGCAAGCGAAATATCTCTCAACGCTTTGAAGCACTGCCGTCGTCGAAAAGCTCGCACTGTCTTCAGTGATCCTCAATTAACAGGTAAGCCAACGTCTCTCATTACCATTCTCCGTCAAATTACTTTTGTGTGACTTGTTAAAAATTCTACACGTGATGAATAAATGTCTAATTCGTACAAATATCACTCGTCAATTCATTCTTTTTCTGTTGCTAATTCTGCATAAATGATATTTATTTTTTCATTTTGTCAGGTTTGGAAAAGCGTTTCTCCGCCCAGCGCTACCTGTCAACCCCAGAACGCGTGGAGCTGGCCAGCGCCCTCAGCCTCAGCGAGACTCAAGTGAAGACCTGGTTCCAGAACCGACGGATGAAGCACAAGAAGCAGATGCGGAAGCTGCAAGAGGAGAAAGCGTCGTCGTCGAGCGGCGTCTCCTCCGACAAAGTGCAGCGTCCAGGTAAACCGCCCCCGTTGACCGACCTCAGGACTTCCACCATCTTACGCTAACTAATCGAGTTAGGAAAGTAATTTACGTTAAGATGGCGCCGAGGGTACAGTCCCGCCGTTCAGAAGAGTGTAAATATTGAATTACGATTTGAAATTTTTAATTAGGGCCGCTGGTTTAAAGTGACTTTTTGAGCCTGTGCGGAGGGAGATTCTCTCCGGGTTCATATTTCAGGAAATTATCGGGAAATGTGAATGCTCGAATCGGATTAATGCGACGGACGTTGCTGGCTCCTGGGGGACATCATTAAAACGGTATTAGATTGTCGATTAATGGGCGGAAAGAGATAGACGGTCAGCTTAACTGTCAATTACGCGAAAATGAAAGTTAGATTAGGGAAGAATAAGATGTGTATAAATAATTGTTATGATTGACTGCATCGACGCAAACTTCTTAAATTATGTCATAAACAACAAAAGCTACAAAGCTACATTAATAATTTTTGTACCGAGTTCTTCAAAGAATTGTTATTACATTTTTTTTATAAAAAATAATACAAAGAAAATTTAAAAACTAAAAAGTTGCACAAATACCTACCTAATAGTTTGCAGAATTTAAATTAGAGCGAAGAGAGAGAGTCGAGACATTTTTTCTACTAATTATGTGATTATTTTTACATTAAAATGAAAATTTTAAAATATGAATTTTCTTTGGAATTGTTAATAATGTTTTTGTACGATGTTCACAAGATTTTAGATTTACTTCTGTGCACACTCGCGAGTTAAGGTTACAAAGTAGGCACATTTGTTTATAGAACACATCTTCCTTAATCCAAAAAATTGTCTGAGAATTTACAATTAAAAAAATTGAGATACGTTTCAGAGGTTCCTACTAAAGAAAAGTAACTCTGAAAACAATTTGATCTAGTCGAATGAGGGAATCTGTCGTTTCTTTAGATTCCAATATTTTTCCCGTTTAACAGTCAGCATCGATGTTAAAGATGTACAGGGTGATTTAAGTTTTACCGCCCGCACGATTAAGCCTATTAAAAAATTAGCAAAAATTCACTTCATTCAGAGCCATAAAATTAAAAAAATTGATTTTCAACAAAAATTTTTTTTTCTGTGGACGCTCATAATTCACAATTAATTTAAAGAACATATTTATGAAATTCGCATCAAAAGAAAAGGATTAGTTTTTGAATTATTCCAATTTTAACATTAACAGCGAAAAATGTCAAGATTTAGTGCAGTGTCATAAATAAATAACTCATTGTTGGGAAACATCTGTTGAGAACTTTTCTAGTAATTCTTTAGTCCCTAAAGGGTCAACCCATGTCAACTTCTTTTGTAATTTAATAATAAATCATAGGTGAATTTTGCACTTTAATATCGAATTCCATTTATGAATTTCTAAAACCGGTGATGCTTTCATGATTTGTCTAAGTGAAAAATCAGGTAAATTGATGTAGCGGTTATTGAATTAAAACGAAATATTTACTCGTTTCATTTTAAAAAATTAAAATTTTTACAGAATGTTCTACAGGGATACACAATGATTCCTGAATTTTTTGAGAATTTTAAATCGATTAGAAGTGGGTGTTTTCGCTCGGGCCGTAAAACTTGAATCACCCTGTACAAACGAGAAGGGTTCGTTTTTTGTTGATCGTATCTGTTTGCTGTTTTTGATGACCTTGAAAGAGTTATGATGGATGTCGTCAGAAGTGTTTTTTAAATGGATGTCGCATTTTTACTACCGTTTTTAATAGATCTTTTCATTGTCTACCCGACGGTCAAAAAATTTTCAATTTAAATTAGAAATTTTCTGAAAAAACCTTATTTTTTTAATAATAACTTTTTCAAGGTCATTGAAAAGACCAAAAAGAAAATATCAGCAGAAATCTTTTTTAAAACACTAATTGACTTGTCTTTAGATTTTTTTCAAAAATTATGCGTTACGTTTTCATTTGTACTTTTTGGACACAGTGTATAAATTTCTTCTATACAATCTTGCACCGAATAAACTCAAACTCTCCCAACTTTGGTACCGTTTCGAAAATAATTTTCGAAGAAAACTATCGTAAGATAGAAAAAGCAAATGTTGTTTACTTGTGAAAGCAGTTGTTTTATTATAATTTTACTATTTGTATTGTATTTGACATTTTCGATTCTCTTTTACTTTAAAAAATCTCTTTATTGTCAAATTTTTATTCTAATAATACTTAGATACTTACATAATTTCAATAATTCTTCTCCTCTCTCCACTTTCCTATTTTGTTTTTATTTTTATATGTCTATTCTCTAATTTCCGTATTATGTACTTCTAATTGCGCCAGCTGCAATGCTGTTCCTTCAATCTTTGTCTTAATTACGAGTATTTAGGGATTTTTACTATTTCTTAACTTAGATCTTTCTTATTTTCTGTTTTTCGATGACTTCCAAAGTATTTTTTTTGATTAATTAATTTTATTTCGCTTCTGCTTTTTCAAGATTTCAACTTATCTTATTTTTAAACATGCTGGTTACCGTAACTTTTTCTTTCTCGTTTCGATCTCTCTAACTTTATTTTAAAAGATGTTCTTTCATTGTCTTACTATTTTTCCTTCTTCATTCTATTATTCATTTTCCTTTTAATACTTTTATATTTTCCTAAAGTATTTTTCATCCCATTTTAACAACTTATTAATTAAGAAACCTTCCTCACCGGCATTTTACGCCGTGAAACTCCACAATTCTTTACTACACAAGTGTATTATACAGGGTGTCTCAGCTAAGACTTTCGAGCCTAATATCTCGGTTATTTGCCAACGGATTTTTGTGAAATTTAAAATGCAGATATTTTAGACCGTGGAGGGTCAATTAGTAATAATAAAATTACCTCAAGTTGAAAAATGTAATTTTAGCACGTTTCCTTTATCGAAAATTATGCGCGATTATTATTAGATTGTTAAACATTAAAAAATAGGGGTCTACACAAACAATTAAGTAAATCACTTGTCTGATTCAACGAAAAGATTAGATTTTGTCGTAAAAAATTTAATGTAAAATTTGAAGGTATTTGATCAGTTACCTTTTGAAACAATTGATGATTAATTGCCAAGCAACATTTTGTACACCCTTTAAAACTTTAAAGGGTGTACAAAATGTTGCTTGGCAATTAATCAAAATTGTCAAAATTGGGCGCGCTTTATTAGAAACGTCAAATTGTGAAAATTTATTGAAAATACTCTAAAAATAGGCCACAGCGGCAGAAATTTCAATATTGTTGAAAAAGGAAAAAAACTTTGCCTATGGAGTGTGTCGTAAGAACCTCAATGACACAGTTCGTTTTCTCGTGGAACACTAGGTATCCAAATGTAGGCTTTACAAAATGTAAGGTTAAGAGAGGCGTCAATTTATTTGAAGACACAGGAAGCGTACGTGAATTAAATTACCTTTCTAAAATATCCCGATCGTGTTTTAGTCCTTTATGGAAGAATTAAAGCATCCAGTATAATAAATTACGTCCAAATGTTGTCTTTAACTTTGTAAGTGTTTGTAAGGTTAGCAAGATAAACGTCAAATATGTCACCTGCGCTTCTCCGAAAAGGGATGACCAAAATTCTGCAAAATTTCGCGTTTGTTTCATACGCGTCTACTTTTTTGCATTTCCAGCCACATTTAAAACAGTTTTTTGCTTTTTTCTTGCAAACCAGACGTCTTTCAAGGACGAGTTTTTCCCTACAGCATTTTTTATTGACGATTAATTTTTTATGTAAATCTTAATTCATTCAACATTTTAAAAAGGCATGTAAAAATTACGTTTTTACGACTTGGGTGATTGCATTAATGGGATTTTGTTCTTCATCGTCTAAAATATCTGCATTTTAAATTTCATAAAAATCCACTGGAAAATAACTGAGTTATTAGGCTCGAAAGTCTTAGCTGAGACACTCTGTATAATACACTTGTGTGGTAAAGGATTGTGGAGTTTCACAGCGTAAAAAACCGGTGAGGAAGGTTTCTTAATTAATAATAGCTGAGACCCTGTACAAATTTCATATTTACGACGTTCTAAAAGCCTTCTTTATGAAAAAAGCACACTAGCAAAGTCTTCCGATTAATCGACAACTCTACATCCAGAGTTAAGTTTCAAAATCTGAAATATTTTTTTCCAACCCCATATTTCCTTTTTTCCACTCGCCTCATCCTCGCACCACCTTCCCCTACGCCGCCTTTTCCACCTGCACCCTCGCCCTTACGTCCTCTATTTGCCTGAAACTTTCGTCAAGCAAGTTCCGGTTTTGCGGAAACGTGCGATCCTCCCCCGCGATTCCTTCGGAAACTTTATTATGTACATAATTTTGTTTCTTAAGTGGGCACGATCTCAGGATCTCACCCGCCATCTTATGTCGTAATTTAGTTCATTAGGCTCTGAACTTGCCTTAATTGATGTTTAAGATGGTGTACAGTCCGGAGAGAATCTGCCTCGACTCGAACCTTTAATCGACGGAATCAATATCGACGGCGATTTTTTCAGACGTCACCATCGACTTCTCCAGGTCGCAGGACGTCCAGGCCAAATCCTTGACCAGCTCGGACATCAGTGACTGTGAAAGCGACATAGACATTGTGGGGGACACCAAGAACTTGGCCTACTCGTACAAGGGGGCTTAAGCCCTCTCTCTCTCCACCACCTCATCTGTACATACTCCTTCTCTCCGATCAACAAGCTAGATTTTGGTTGAGGAAATACTCATCGTGAACATGCAATGTAAATTAGAGGTAGGGTAGGTTTTGCAATGATCGCCCTGTAGTGCGTGTATCGTGTACATATACTGAATCCTTGTTAATAAAGACGTTAGTTTAGTCTTATTAATTCTTGCGACCCCTTTGACAGACAGAGACGTGTCGGCCGCATCCCTCTCGCTTGCGCGCCGTCACCCTCCCAGGACTAATAAAAGGTTTACCCTCATGAGCGAGTTTATTGTGAAATCAGTTTATTATTACGGCCAACAACGGTGTGTTTTTGTTGTTCGACTGATTCGATCGTCCAAAGAAAAGAAGAGCTTTCATAATAAAAGCGGCGTGTGTCTCGTGTTTGCACCTTTGAGTTAATCAATTCCACTTTATTAAATTTTTCCGGTGTTATTGTTTTCCACCCTGACAGGGAACCTGATTGAAATAATGTGGACGAGGTGGAGAACGCAAACCCAAAACTTCAAAAAAAAAATTATTCTTACTATTAATTATTTCTACTGTCGCTACATCCTTGCAACTAGCGTCTTCTTGCCACCGAGGTGCTTCAATCGATCCTGAAAGGACTCCTATTGTCATTGTTATAAAAGTGGCCACGGCATCGAGGCCGCAGGTTTATTTTTCAGTACTATCAAATATTCCTTGGAAGAACTAAAAAAGGGATGACCAAAATTCTGCAAAATTGCGCGTTTGTTTCATACGCGTCAACGTTTTTGCATTTCCAGCCACGTTTAACACAGTTTTTTGCTTTTTTCTTGCAAACCAGACGTCTTTCAAGGACGAGTTTTTCCCCACAGCATTTTTTATTGACGATCAATTTTTTATGTAAATCTTAATTGATTCAACATTTTAAAAAGGCATGTAAAAATTACGTTTTGAAGACTTGGGTGATTGCATTAATGGGATTTTGTTCTTCACCGTCTAAAATATCTGCATTTTAAATTTCACAAAAATCCGCTGGAAAATAACTGAGTTATTAGGCTCGAAAGTCTTAGCTGAGACACCCTGTATACTATTTTATCTTCAAGCGGATCACAAAAAATAAAACAACGAGAAGTGTAAGTACTGCCGAAGTTCCTGCTTTGATTTCTCCTTTATTTGTTTTACAAGATCATCTACACTAATTTTGGTCATTGTGTGTTAATAAGTTTTCTCTTCCTTCTTCCGGCTTTTGTTCATTTAATTCAAATTATTTTCCCTTGTTCATTTTAACACTTTGTAACGATCTGGGTCAATCAATACGATTGTGATTGATAAATCAGTTATTTTTAAGCACTGAGTACCTACTAGGTACTCATTCAACCCTAGGTATGGAGACAATGGAGAGAGGTAGCAAAAGTGAACACCATATATGCACAGTTAGGTAGTGAAACCTTATCTGGTACCTACAACAGTACCAATGGTACCATGACATGAATTTACAACTTCTAGAATCTCCTCTATTTGGTCATCCAGACATTTTTGTTTCTGAATCTGTCAAAAACTTTTATCACAGCTCACACTGATAACATATTGATTGTGTATTTATTTTTTCTGTTATTACAACAGAAAGGGGCAATGTGTCTTCGGTAATGTCTTCATTAATTCAATAAAGTTCTCTTCTAACGTATCATGTGAAAACATACAGGATGTTTTTGAAAGTTGTGCAGAAATTTTAATCACGAGCTACTGGCTTCATGTAGAACTCGGAAAAAATATTTAAAAAATTTTGACAAAAAATAAAATGACATTTATTTTTTTTAAGATATACAGGGTGTATTTTTAAATGTTCCGAAATTTTACCTACGAGGTTGTGGAACAACGTAGAAGACTAAAAGCAATAAAAAAAAAATTGTAGCTCAAAAAAAAATGTCATTTAATTTTTTGACATAGAATTTTTTAAATATTTTTTTCGAGTTCTACATGAAGCCAGTAGCTCGTGGTTAAAATTTCTGTACAACTTTCAAAATCACCCTGTATTTGAAGCTAACCAGGTTGGAACATGTCTGGGTACTATTTACACCTACAGTTTCAGAATACTTCAATGATTTCCTTATTCTCCACACCTAGACCCTGGTGATTACTGTTTGTTCCGAAAATTATAGTGGTACCATCATGGTACTAATTTCCAAGATGGAATCCTACATCGCTACATTAAATCTATCTATCTATGAATGTCCTAGTGAATAGTTCTCGAAAGGCAGATCAGTGACCAAAAATTCACTAAAAAAAAAAAGAAACGATTTCAAAAAGTCTCGTAGATCTAGAACTTCATCACAAGATCAGGAAAATCTAATTTTTTATCTAGATCTAGAAGTTGTTAATCAATTGACATTAGACATTCGTCAAATGAATATTGTTCCTAATAGGCATGTATTTAGAAAAAATAAAATAGTTGTATCTAGTCATCTAGTGTTTCGAACATTTTTCAAACATTTTTGCCATCATTCTCGAAAATTGTCTCAATTGCTTCAATCAAAACACAAAAAATTATCATTCAAGTCAAGTACCAACAATTTTGTCAGTTAAAAAATGTTTATTAATCATTTATGATACAGATCGGGTCATCTAAAACGTACTTCACTTGTTGCAATGGATGATGGTACGAACACCAAGTCTCCCTTGTCAAACTTTTTTTTTCCCACAAACGCACTCTCACTTTTTGTTTTTTGGACGCGCTTCTTCACCAGCTCCACCGATGCAGTCTTGAGGTCATAAGCGAGTCCAATTTTGGCCATCAAGTCAATGAAAGCAGTGTTGGAGTTTCCGTTGTAGCTGTCCAACTCAGCCGCTTTGTAGTCCCACGGGAAAGTGTGATGGTAGTTGTGCCAGCCTTCCCCGTGGGTCACATACGACACAAACATATTATCTGTGGGTTTAATAGTACTAAAACAAGAAATGAAAGCACAAAGAATTGAAATCCTCGAGAGTAGTACCTGTCGTAGGGCTTGGTACCCCAAAGGTGAGCCACACTGTTGACCAGCCACGTGCCGTGAAGCGTAACGACGTATCTGAACATTCCTGCTACACAAAACGCCACGTACCAGTCCTCGCCCCAATAGTACCACGGCACCACCGTCGGCACCACAAACGACAAAAGCGTCGCCGAAACTGTGAAGTACCTGTGCTGCCACATCACCATCCTGTCATTTTCCAAATCGCTCATGTCGACGCTTTTCCCTTTGTTGATCACATCTGGATGCTTGCGAACCATTATCCAGCCCATGTGGGCGAAGAAGAAGCCTCGGTTGATGTTGTACGGGTCGGCATCTGTGTCCGTGAACTTGTGGTGGACCCGGTGGTCTCTCGCCCACACGTACACGCTCGTCTGGTAGCTGAGGGTGTTGCAAAAGATCAAGAAGAGGCGCAAGGGAAGTCTTGCTTTGTAGGTGCGGTGGCTCCAGAGGCGGTGGGCGCCGCAGATGGTACCGATATTCGAAAGTTCTCCCAACAAAAAAGCTGAACAGATTTTTTACTAGTATTTTCGGGTTGAGTGGCTTACCCCAAAGGAAGGTTATCCAGTAGTGCTGCGCGGTCACTAGGTGGTACAAACCGTGGAGGCCGAAATAGTGGTACGCAGTGAGGAGGAAAACGTTGGTCCACACGATTTCCCGCTTGTACGTGCTGGACATGATATCAGTTAGTGCAGATAAAAACAATTCGGCGACTTTTATAATCCGGATTTGTAATTCTAATGAATAAATATTTTTTAAACAATCGAGCTGATAAGATATGGCATAAATTATCTCCTTGGTCGAAATTAGTTCAGTTCCTATCTGTTCCTTACAATTTCGTTTGTTTTGAATGATAACTGACACTGTCTTATTTTATTCAAATCGAGATGACACAATTATTTCGTTTGAGACGATATATTTCCTATTATCTATCTATTTTTCAAAAGTTTACAAAAATGTGAGAAGATTTTAAGAGAAATGTTTTGCAGAAACTGTCTCAACCTCGTAGGTAAAATTTCGGCACATTTTGAAAATACACCCTGTATATCATATTTTATAAAACGCACACCAATGCGGTTTCCTTGTTGTAAAGCATATTTCCTAGAGATTACTTCGCATTGGCGTACATTTTATAAAATATGATATACAGGGTGTATTTTTAAAATGTGCCGAAATTTTACCTACGAAGTTGTTGGACAACGTAGAAGACTAAAAGTAATTAAAAAAATTTTTACCTCAAAAATTAAATGTCATTTTATTTTTGGACATAGAATTTTTTTAATATTCTACATGAAGCCAGTAGCTCGTGGTTAAAATTATGCTGGTTCATTCTGGGACAGCCTGTATATTGTTATTATAGAACATTTTAAAAATTTGCTAAATTGGTAGGAAATTGCACTTCTTTATCGACAACAAGAACAGTACAACTTTTCTGCACTTTCTGCACGCTTTTGCATTTTGTAAGGAAAACTGTATTCCCAAGAAACATTATTAAAGAAAAATCCATTACTTATCTGCAGTGATTTTTATTATCCGGTTAAACTTCCTAAAATAAGGAACACAGTACTAACAAAATAAGTGCTTAGATAAAAATTATGACATTTTTTCTTAGTAGCGCAGATGGAGATATCTACTGCCAGTTCTAGAAACAGAGAAATGTCGGTAAAGTCGTTTCCTTCTTCCTATACAGTTATTGATTAAAATGTTTTTCAACTTGGGTGAATATCTATTGGGTTGGCAGTCCTGAAACACATCTACAAAGCCACCTGAGGTTCTAAATAATTTTCACTTGTACCCGTGTTTTCAACTGTTTTTATTTCTATTTTTATAAGTAGGTACTGGTAACAACGTGCTTAACTACATGCGGGAAATAACTTAACTTAATTGTTTTTCGTTTTTACTATCACAATATCTTTCTATAAATAAGGGACGATCTTCCTGCTGGTACTCTTTGGAGTCGGATTTAGTAGTAGCAGTACCGGTTCTTCGCATCCGCCTCTTCACCATGTCGGGAGATACCGTTTTGAGATCGTAGGCCCAGCCAATCTTCGCCATGAGATCAATAAAAGCGGTACTCAAATTCCCGGAGTACTTGTCCAGTTCCGCCGCCTTGTAGTCCCACGGAAACGTGTGGTGGTAGTTGTGCCAGCCCTCCCCCATCGTCAAGTACGACACCAAGATATTCTCCGCCGGCTTGATATTCCTGAAATCACACTCTAGAACCCTGCATCGAAGGGTACTGAACGAGTACCTGTCGTACGGTTTGGTGCCCCACATATGCGCCGCGCTGTTCACCAGCCAGGTGAAATGCAAGCTGACCAAGTACCTCAGCATGGTGGCGTAGCACCAGGACACGTAGAAGTCCTCGCCCCAGCAGTACCACGGAATGACTGCTGGCAAGACGAAGGAGCAGAGCGGCGCCAAGATCAGGTAGTACTTGCGCTGGAACATGAGTACCGGGTCGGCCTCGAGGTCGCTCATGTCCACCGTCTTGCCCTTGGAGATGACGTCTGGGTGCTTGCGCACCAGCAGCCATCCCATGTGGGAAAAGAAGAAGCCGCGGGAGGCGTTGTGCGGGTCGGCGTTGGAGTCGGTGTACTTGTGGTGGACGCGGTGGTCCCGCGCCCATTCGTACACGTCATTCTGGAAGGCGATGGTCTGGCAGAAGCACAAGAAGCAGCGGAGGGGCAGGGTGGCTTTGTATGAGCGGTGGGACCAGAGGCGGTGGGCGCCGGAGGTGATGCCCTGGCTCGACAAGCATTGGAGGAGGCACACTAAATAATAACAATAATAATAATAGTACCAATAGTACCATTAGCGGTAACAATAATAAAGAAGTTAAGCAGGGATGGGTGTGGTCAATGTTTGGATGGGTGACCCCCGGCAAAATTAGTTTCTTCCGGTTGACTAAATTTTACAAAATATGTACGTCAGGAAAGAATTGTTCAACTTATCAATTCACTGTTGTAACACTTTTGGTTCAACGGAAATGACCCCAATCTGTTTTATTTATTTTAACGTACTTCCAAATGTTTTTCGTTTTAAAAGATGGCAGAAATGGTACTGTCAAATTTGTTGTCCACAATTGTTTTTAAAAGAGAGTCTCAACTTACCCCAAAGGAAAGTTTTCCAGTGAATCTGAAGAGTTAAGAAGTAATAGATTCCGTTCAGGGCGGCTATGTGGTACAAACAAAATAACGTCACATTCATCCAAACGATTTCCATCTTGGGGGTGGTACCGCTCATTTTCGTCTTTATGCTGCAGTGTTATGTTGACTGTGAATTCCTAACTAAGCTAATTGGTTCATGTCATTCACTTATATATTTTCCTCAATTTGAATTTCAAATTTATTTAAAATCCAAACAATGTACCTATTTTTCCCAGATTTGCATTTTTCTGTTTTTATGAACAAAAGGTGCTGCAAAATTGTCTACACGTGCAGCGGATATTGCAAAATATCTAAATTGCAAAAATGGTACTGCAGTTAGTCCAGTTAGTAGACCAAAGTGTTCAGGTAAGTATAGAAAGACAGAGCTGTCTTGAAAATCTGGAAGAAGAGGTTAGTACCACGTGGAGCGTGTTGTTTGTAGTTTACTCGTGTGAAAGTCTCCATGTTGATCCAAACCAAACCGAGACCACTAAAAACCACTCTTTTCTGAGCTCTGGTAATTATTAGAGCTATGTCTTTTTTGATTGAGTTGACAGGAAGGTCGTACCACTTCGACTGGTAAACTGCATTACCAACATCTGCAAACTATTTCCAAATCAAGAAACAAGTCTAAACTGGTACTCACACTTTCTGAGATCAGTTCTGCAGAAAAGCAATACATCGCAGTTTCAATAATTTGCATTGTAAAGTACGCCAAACATTTGAATTTGTTCACAAGACCAAATTCCCTGGAAGAGATTCTTAAAATATGACTCCAAAGAGTGGGTTTTTACCGTTGAGAAGCTATGAAGAGTTGCATGCAAGATGTAGCAATGGCGACCAGAAACTGGATCAAAAAGATGCCGCTTGACATTCTATTGATGTGGTTGCAGTACCTGAAAGTACCACTTGCTAACTCGCTGACAAATTAAATATCTGTTGCAATTGACTTGATGAGGAAGTTGTGATAGTCGATCAGTTCTTTCATCTGTTCTTTGACTTTCCTTATTGATTGATCGTCGTCAGATCTGATCGAATCTAGGTCCAAATTTTTGAATTTGAAAGCCAGCAGCTTCAATTGAACCCTGACAGGTGTAGAGATCGAGTAGAAAATCGTGTCCACTCCCCAGATGCTTGCCATGATGTAGGGAGTCAAGTAGAAGAAGCTGAAAAACAAGAAGTAGTACCAACCGGGGGGTACGTACAGGAAAACTGGGAGTTGCCCGGTTATTATGGGTTGTATCAAGAAACTCGACGCGACCAAACAACTGTAGCCCAAGTAGCTCTTGATGACTGTCGAGGCGCTCTTCATCATCTCGTCACACTCGTGACGAGTACTTCCGTCAAAATCCTCAACCCTCCAAAATTTTTGTCTGTCTTCGAGGAGATGCTCGAGGGTGGATTTGTTAAAGTGGAGGATTGTGTATTTTCCCATTATCTAGGAACCTGGAGGTCATTTTAATATTTTCGCGGGCAGAGACTCACATGGAGGTACAAGAAAATGGTCAAGACGCTCTCGATGGAGTTGTAGATGTTGTCGCGGTACGACACCAGAATTTCCACAAGTGCCAACACGATGACCAACCCAAAGTACGAAAAATTGAACAAGAATTGAATGGTTGCAAACTTGCTGTTGTTGCGAGGGTGCAACCCCCCCAACCGCAACCACCTGAGAGGGTAGAGGGTGAGGTGGTGCCAGTTGCTCGACATTTCAACTGTCAACTGACTCGTCCAGCTCTCGATAAATAATTTTATGAACATTCGACAAAAATCAAGGGGGTGGTACAGAGAAGAGAATTTTTCTCGGACTGATTTATTATTGACGCAGATGTCTTTATTCGGTGAGATTTATTATTAAAATGCTAGTTTTTAGGCGTGGTGGTTGACGAGAACCCTCCCTTAAATCGAGGGATGATCTATAATGCATGCAACGATTGCAGGGTGCAGGAAATGGATTTCTTCGGTGAAGGTTGTGCGATAAAATGACGCGAATAGTCAAAAAAATGTAATTTAAAAATTGTCTTTCAAAGTATTTTATACAGGGTGTTATTGAAAGTTGTACAGATATTTTAACCACGAGTTACTGGCTTCATGTAGATTTCGGAAAAAAGATTTAAAAAATCCTATGTCAAAAAATAAAATGACATTTATTTTTTGAGCTACAATTTTTTTAAATTGGTTTTAGTTTTCTATGTTGTCCTACAACCTCGTAGGTAAAATTTCGGCACATTTTAAAAATACACCCTGTATATCATGTTTTATAAAATGTACGCCAATGTGAAGTAACCTATAGGAAATATGCATTAAAACAAGGAAACCGCATTGGTGTACGTGTTATAAAATATTATATACAGGTGTATTTTTAAAATGTGCCGAAATTTTACCTACGAGGTTGTTTAACAACGTAGAAGACTAAAAGCAATAAAAAAAATTGTAGCTCAAAAAATAGCTCGTGGTTAAATTATCTGTACAACTTTCAATAACACCCTGTACTTAAAAGACGTTTCGCTAGATTTCCAGTTTGAAATATTTCATTATTAAGAAAAAAGAAGTGTAACTTAGAAGTTTGGTAACGAAAAAATTCCAACTGCTGATTTTTGAAACTATATTTTTCAAAATTGGAAAGTGCTTAAGATCTAGTCGTGTTCGAATGACACCATAGTGTTCAGATAACTATAAAAGGACATTGCAGTTTTAAAAATCTAAAAAAGAACATTAGTCTTGTCCAAAAAACATTCTGGAACTCACTTGGGTGAAAGTCTTCAAGTTGATCCAAACCAAACCAAAACCGCTGAAGACAATTTTCTTCTGCGATTTTGCAATCACTAAAGTGACGGTTTTGCGTACTTCTAGAACACTAGTGTCGTACCAGGGCGAGTTGTAAACCGCGTCTCCAATACTCTCAGACTGGAACGACCTCAAGTCATAACAAGATTCTTCTTAACTGTTCGGTACTTACAGCTTCTGAGAGTACCTCCGCATTGAAGCAATATATGGCAGTCTCGATCACCTCCATGGAACAGTACCCGAGACACTTCAACTTATTTGGAAGAAGAAACTCTCTGCAAATGAGCGAAACAGTTGACAGTTGAATTTACTGTCTGGTACATACTTTTGTGATACTATAAACAACTGCATACATATAATGGCGGTCGAGACGATGACCTGGTTGAGAAAAATTGCATTGGTGTACCCGTTGATTTCCTTGCAGTACCTAAAACATGTTTGTTCTTGTTCCTTTCCCTTGTTTTGGGGTACTCACTCCACTAGAAAATTCTGATGGTCGACTAGTACTCTTAACTCCTCTTGAAACTCCTTTTTCGATGCGTCCCCGAAACTCCAGTTTTCAAACTTGTACTTCAGCAGCTTGAACTGGACGATCACCGGGACACAAATCGAGCAAAAGATCAAATCTGAACCGTAGATGCTTCCAATTATGACTGGGATCAGGTACCAGTAGGTCAAGTTGATCACGTGGAACCATCCTTTGGGCACGTAGACCCTCACCGGAAGATCGCCAGTCAGAATGGGTTGCAGAAAAAAATTCATGATGACCAGGAACGTGACCACGATAAAGTACCGCACAAAATTAGTCGTGGTGGTGAGAATTCGTTGACACTCTTGGCGAACCTCGTCTGGGAAGTCTTCCACTTGCCAGAAATTGCAGCGCTGCTCAAGTAGGTGCGACAAGATGGGCTTCTTGAAGAAGAGGTTGGGGTACTTGCCCAGGAGCTAATCGGAGACAATCACCAAAAATTTCTGCGTCTGGTGGGAACTTACGTGAATGTACAAGAACACGGTTTGCAGATTCTCGATGGCCTCGAACACATTGTTCTGCACTGTGGTCACCACGCCGATGCTCGCGAGGGTGAGGATGCACAAGAAGAAGAAGTAGTTGACGCAGAAGTAGATGTTGAGAAGTTTTGATCTGGAGTCGGGGTGCAAGCCGCAGACTTTCAGCAGTTTCAGGGAGTAGTAAGTGGGGTCGTTGGTTGGTGGTGGCCTAAAAGAGTAAAACTTGTTTTGAACTCATTACCTTTAAAATGACATTTTGCGACCGCATAGTAGTGCGTAAAATCGATATTCGCGCACTAGTGCGAATGTTTTTTTGGATGATTTTGAAGCACTAGTGCGCGAACGTTGATTTCGCGCACTAGTGCTTGAAAATTATCCAAAAAGCATTCGCGTTTTTGAGCATTCTGAAAAATAATTTGACTTGATAATAATAATAATCTCTGGTGTGCAAAATGCAATTTTTCCAATTTGGATTATGACAATTTCGAAAGAGTGACAAGCCCCTTTCTATTCATAAAGGATATACGAAAAATCAGACATAATGTTCGATGCTAGAAGACGTATTCAGCATATTCGCGCAAATGAAGCACTCGCTCCTTCGTCGCTCGTCGTCAAATATGGCGCAAAAATGTTTTCTCGCACTCATTTCGTAAATAACTATTTTGTGGTGATTGGACCAGACTTACATTCTAGATGGTGCCAAACAGGGAACTAGTCAGGAGATTCAATAATAATTTGTTTTATATGCAGATGGTGATTAATTAGTCACGAGTGGAGCTTGCTTTAAATAAAGAGCGCCGGTAGAAATTATAAAGGACGCATAAAACATGATAAAGTGGCGTTTAATTAAAGTAAAAGATAATTACACAGATGGTAATTTTAATTATTCAGTTGGCGAGGTAGCGTCGAGAGTGGTAAAAATATAAATATAAATTTAAATGAAAGTGTGACAGTTTTGTGTTAATTAATGGTAACTCGAAGAGCAACGAAATTGATCGTAACTGTAAATTGATACACTGGAAAAATATAAAAATTTTAATTATGCATAGGTATAGAAATTAGTGTTAGTGCTTTCAAGGGAATTGAATTATCATTGGGTATTTTAATGAAATATTCGTAATGAAAATAAGTGCGGCCTCAATGCCGTGTCTCATTTTTATAATAAATATACGGATAACAAGCTTTGTATTAGAGTTCTATTTACGACACAGGGTGTTTTTGAAATGCGTGCACAAATTTTAATCACGAGCTACTGGCTTCATGTAGAACTCAGAAAAAATATTTTAAAAACTCTATGTCAAAAAATAAAATGACATTTATTTTTTGAGCTACAATTTTTTTAAATTGTTTCTAGTTTTCTACGTTGTCCTACAACCCCGTAGGTAAAATTTCGGCACATTTTAAAAATTGTAATAATACACCCTGTATATCATGTTTTATAAAATGTACGCTAGAATTTTTTAAATATTTTTTCCGAGTTCTACATGAAGCCAGTAGCTCGTGATTAAAATTTGTGCACGCATTTCAAAAACACCCTGTATAATTAAACAAAAAAAGGTGAGTCCATGATACCCAAGATTTGACCACAACATGTGTCTCAGTAAAATCCGATACATTTTAGTTGCTTAAGAAGATGATTGAGAATTATTTTATTCATAATTTTATTCCTCTTGATTTGTTGTATTCAAAAATTTTACTTTATCAACCTGTGCTAGGAACTCTTGTTTTCAACGTGCCGTAGAAATTTATCTCTCTCGTGGACCATGGATAATAAAGAACACAAGTACAGTCCGATAAATTGATAAAAAATTGTGATACTGGATGAGGAAAAGGAATGGTGATTATTTATTCATCGAACAAAGAAAAATTGCTTCAAAAAATGTTTGCTTTATTTATAATACAAAGAAACTAATTGAAGAATTTTAGATTGATACAACTCACTGAAGAATCTCTATTGGTTCCCAAATGGAAGATCAAATGAAGAAATCGTAGAAAACCTCCAAGAACTTTTTTTTTAATAATTTACTTATTTGTTAAACACGTCCTGAAAAGTACATTTCTGAAATTAATTTTAATGATACAGAAACTCTTAAATATTGGCAACAACATAAAGAAAATAAAATGGAAAAAATTCATATTTCTGAAAACACTAGATTACATTTTTTCATTAGAAACTCATTCCTATGGGTTTTTTTTGGAAATTGATAAAGGAAATGAACTAACAAGTTACATAATTCTGTAGCACTTAAAATATTTAAAAACATTCTTTTACAAAAAGAAAATGTGTGCCGAGGTGAAAAAACGCACCTTGACAGAAGTTGCAGAAGTTGTATAAAAAATTGGTCCCAAGATTGAGCCTTGCGGGCCCTCAAATTCCTACTTTTCATTGAGATAATGTAGTTTCCAAAAATTGAAAGGTGTAATAGCGTTAGTTTAGAATGTGACTGCGTTTGTTAAATGGTTTGTTTCTTGAGTTTTTTTCTAAGTTTCTAAACTAGTGATTTTCCAGAAAGAGACACCTCAATAAAGAAAGTGATATCTCTGAACAATACATGTTAGTAAATAGTTGTGAATAAATTTCAGGGTGAATTCCTTACGAAAAATGTGGCTTAAAACCTAAATAAAAAAGTTTTTCGTTAAAATGAGTACTTTTCTCAAAAACAAAAATGTAGTTCTCTAATTAGTTCATTTGTCTCCCTAAAATCGCATTAGTTTTGATTTTTTTTTTAAAACGTTCCACGTTTAAATTTTTTCTTTAAACCATTATTATTTCGCAGTATTTAAAAAAAAATTACGGATATGCCAGAATGCATGTATTTTTCTTTTTTTCTTTTATTGAGAAAACTACTCATTTTATCGAAAAACTTTATGTAGGTTTTAAGCTACATTTTTCATAACGAATTCACTCCGAAATTTATTCCCCACCATTTACTAACACCCTGTATATGCATATTTTGTGAAAGCATAACTTTGGAAAAATATTGTAGCAGGTCAAAGTGCCACTATTCGTTTTGGCCGGGGTAGGAGGCCAAGAGGTCCTACTTATGCTCGCGGGACAATAAGATCGCTGTTCGAAGATCAGGAACAAGCAACACAACGCACGGCATATGACGTCGCGACGCGCCCACCCTGCCGTAACCTTTTTTGGGGACGCTCATTTCGAAATAATTCAGTTTGTTTGTGCCGTCAGTCAATTCATTTTGAGTTTATCGGTTCAGGGTTCATTTTTGTTTATCGGATCACTTTCAGTTTTATTTCGGTTTCGCTTTCAGTTTCACTTTCGGTTTTCGTTTGTTTCTTTCGCGGTTTCTTTAGAGTTTTCATTGTAGAGTCTTTGTGCCAGCCAGTTTTGGGGCGGCTGGAATCACACATGTTAGCCCCTAAATTTTAGGCTGAGGTGGCCTCACGCCTCTAGGCTGTCTAGCTGCGGCCTATCTATTCATCGTTCGCTTTTTTCTTCTTTCTCCTTTCCTTTTCCTTCAATCCTTCCTCTTCTTCTTCTCAGCTCGGGTAACCGTACGGCAAAGTTAATTCCGATTCCCTTTTGTTCCCGTGACTTGCCGGAAAGTTATCTTCTTCTCTTCTTTTCCCTAACCTTCTTCCTTCATCCTTGTGGTGTCCAACCTTTTGAGATCCTGCGGGAAATTGCCGTCAACATCTATCGTGTGTTACGCGTGGACTCACCGACACATTACCGCTTCGACATCCGGATTTTTCGATCGGTAAAGTCCAACGTAAACAAACCGGCGCCATGTTCGACCATCTGTCATTTAGCGTGCAAGTGTAGGATCGCCGGAAGTTGTCATCAAGATGCGCGGTCAGTACAATAACCGGGACGCCTTATCGCCCAACGGAATAAGGTCCAGATCTTTCGGGTTGATCTCCTAGAGCCGGGGGTAGCCAAAAAAAAAAAAAAAAAAACCGATCGCGAGCGGAAATTAAAGAGGACTCGGTCGGCGACCGCCGAGCGGGCGGCAGGTGCCGCAAGTCGCGAGCTGCGAATCACGTGCGTGGCGTTCGGGATCCGCAATCATCCCTGTGGGTGGATTGCCGAACGCCATGGCGCTTATCGTCCGGCGCTGCCAGCCTTCGGGGCCGTCGAGGAGCCCGAAGATTTACCGTTTACCGTTTTGCCGTGGTCGAGAAACCCCTCGTCATCTAGCGAGATAGAGGTAATTATCCTTCATTAGCGAATTCACTTCACTAATTTTCGTCCGTTAGGGGTAGTTCGAGCCAGATTACCGTTACCGTACCGCGAAGGAGAACCGGAAAGTCCTCCTTCGAATTATCGAGAAGCAACCCCTTTCAGCGGAAAGGTAATTACCGAATCGATTGAGTTTCGCAACACTAACGACAATTCGTTAGGGGTTGTTCTTTAGGGTCAGCCGGACCAGGAACGTTGTTCTTTAGGGTCAGCCGGACCAGGAACGTTGTTCTTTAGGGTCATTCGTCGCCGCGTCGCTTTTAGGGTGATTGTTCACCAGGACTATCGTTATATGGGGTGATCGTCGCCACATCGTTCGTCAGAGTGGTCGTCGCCAGACCGCAAACCGTCCATTAAGGTCATCGGACCACGTACCGTTTCACCAAGGACTAAAGAAAATCGTCAAGGTCACACCACGTTACCGGCGTAAGATAAGTCGCACAATTTAATTGCGGATTTGCGAAAAATCAAAGAACGCCTCAAATATCCCGCTTCTCAATATTTAGAACCGTTTCAATTTGTAAAAATCTCGCATTTCAATAATTTCAAATTTTTAGAAAGACTTCACAAAGCTCAAGTTTTCAAATTTCACATTTCAATTATTAGTAGCAGTTCTTCTACTTCCAGTAAATTTGCAATTTTTTTCAATTATAGAATCGATGTTAAATTAACGTTGTAAATTTATGAAAGCAGAAGACTGCGCTTCATTCTTGTTTCACGCATGCAACAGATTTTCCTTTCGTTTTTTTTTTCATCGGAGTTGTATTAATTTTAAGTTTATTCACAAATAAGTTACAAGGTCACCTGTAAAGGAAAGCTTTCTTGATAAGACCAGAATAAGGTATTGAATAAGATCATTAATGTGAACTGGTTCGAAATTTCAATTAACAAAATTACGTAGAGTAACGTTGCCAATTCCACGGACCAGTGCACACTTAAGTAAGCATTTCGAATTTCCTGGACTGTTGGACAAAAATTGAATAAACCAATTATTTAATTCGCAAGGAATTAAGTTCTTTCGTATTGACTCCGAAGCATCCGAGAAACTGAGCACTTGTCCCGGCAGCTGGACAAGCTTAACAACCAGCTCAAGACAATAGCTGCCTGGCGCCCATTTTTTTATAATCCGAACCCACGCCCTATGCCCCGAAAACCCCCTGAGAGCCCGGAGCTGTCACTGGCCAACTTTTGGTCACAATATAAAACCATCTATCATTGACTTTGCATGTACAATTATTGAAAAAGTAATTTGTGCAAATTACAGTATCCATTCATGATTTCAAATTCAAAACACCAATCGTATTGAGCATCATTCTTCCACTTTTAGTTGAGAACCACATTATGCAGATAACTATAGAAAGACAAAGCCGTTTTGAAGATCTACAACACTTCGTCATATGAAAGAATCAATGAATTTTGTCAACCGACCTGAGTGAAAGTCTTCAAATTGATCCAAACAAAACCATATCCACTGAACACGATTCTATTCTGCGCCCTTGCAATTATCAAACCAATCGCGTTTCTAACATCGGAATCATCAGAGTCGTACCACAGCGAGTTGTAAGCGGCAATACCCACATCCTCGGACTGAAACAAACTAAATAAAAGGCCACTCCAAGAAGGTACTCTCACCGCATCTGAAACTAGTTCAGCGTTGAAGCAATAGATCGCAGTTTCGATAATCTCCATAAAGCAGTAACCCATACATTTGAGCTTGTTGGGCAGTTTGAACCCTCTGAAATGATACAAGTGTGTAAAAATTTTCGACAAAGTACGAGAGGTGGTACTTCTGCGACACCACGAAGAGCTGCACGCAGATGATTCCGACAGAAAGCAGAAACTGGTTGAGGAAAATGGCGTTGTTAAACTTGTTGACTTTGTTGCAATACTCGAAGAGAAAGTTTTGGTGGTCTACTAGACTCTTGAGATTGTCTTTGAACTCCTTCTGGCTCTGGATTTGTGTAGTTTGCGTCTTCTCGATCCTCCAGGACTCGATCTTGTGGGCCAGGAGCTTAAACTGGACTATGACTGGAACGCTGATCGCACAAAACAACGCGTCGGAGCCGTAAATGCTTGCCACTATACAAGGTGCCAACGGCCAGAATCCAAAATGTATGTAGTAGTACCAACCGTCTGGAATGTACACACTGACTGGGAGGTCTCCACCTGTCAAGTACGGCTGCAAGTAGAAGGAAAACACCACACACGACGTCATGAACATGAACACGTTGACAAAACGGGAAGTCTTCGTCAACAACTTCTCGTACTGGTCGTGGATCTCCGTGTCGAAATCTTGAATCTTGAGGAATCTCGACCGTTCCTTCAGCAAAGTGGACAGGATGGACTTGTTCTGGTAGAGGGCACAGTGCTTGCCCAAAATCTACAAAATTGCGTTAGCACAAGCAGTACTGTGGGTACTACAATACATGGATGTAAATGAAGGTGCTCTGCAGACACTCCACCACTGTGTTGATATCGTTGTCCAAGACCCCCACCACGGCGCCGATTCCGGCCAACAGGATGACGGCAGACACTATAGTGCAGTTCATGATGAAGAAGAATACCAAGAATGGAGTCACTTCGACGTCTGGATGGACGCCTCCGGCTCGAAAAATCTTCAAAATGTAGTAAGTGGGGTCTAGTTGTTTGGCAGGCCTGAGAAAAATTCCAAATCATTTAGTTCAAGTAAAATTAAAACGATACTCACATATTTGGGTAGTCTCGACAAAGAGAAAGATCTAGATGGAGTACTTGTACACACGCATCACTTATATCTACAGGTCAGATCGCAAAAAAAATTGGATAATTACACCTGTGAGACTGTTATTAGATTGAATTTGGTTGGGAAAGAATGAATAGTTAAATAATTGTGATAGGTGATGGCGACTGTTCGATTTTTTGCTAAATTGGAATAATTAGAAGTGGGAGTTGAGACAGACTGTATGGGTTGCTAGAGGTGTCTTTATATAAGAGTGTAATTAAGTGATCAATACACTTATAATTTTATAATTGTGACATGTGGGAAAGCGGGAGTGGATCCATAGGTCTAGCTTGTTTACATGTTGGTAATTCGGAGTTGATTTCTGTTAACACCATATCAACCATATGGGTCATTCTGACAAGCAACGCCAACTAGCAAATCGTTTGACAAAAATACTCATTTTTGTGCAACTTCTGGTGTGACGTATGTTTCTTTGTATGTTTGTGCACGTCTGTAGCCTTAAGTACTGAACCGATTTCGATGGTACTTTCACCGGTGGATGGCTCATTTATCCAGGAGTGACACAAGATATGTCATGTCACGCTATCTTATCAGTAGTGGGTACAATAATTAAGTGGCCAAGGCGGGAGAGAGAGAGAGAGTTGCAAGTAAGTTTTTTCCATTTAAACATGAATATTTGTAGAGTTACTGCGCTGAAAGTCGTGTCAAATATTGTTTTCACTCTAAGGAATAATACATTTCTATTATACTTCATACAAGAAGACAGAAAATGAAAAAAAAAACTTGTTACGTAAATATAAACACTGTTCGCGTTTTGTATTGATTCTGGCAAATGATAATTTAAGAGGATGCAAGAATAGTTATTTGTGTATCAAGGCCAAAAAGTGCATCTTTTTCGTCCGAGTCTGGGTTTTCTAGCCGAGGCGCAGCCGAGGCTTCAAGACAGGAGAGGACCGAAAGGCAAAAACATCATTGGAAAAATTACAAATTTATTTTGTATCTACTCTTTTCAAATAGATAAATTTATTAATACATATTAACAATTTTTTGATAGTATTTTTTTATCAGCTTGCCAACAAAACGAGAAATTTACTATTTGCAATACAATTACTTATTTACATAATTTAATGTGACAGAACAATTTTGCGATTATCATCTGTGATGTCTTGCGGCGTATTGGACATTATTATTCATGAATTTCACTGTTGTATTAGACATTTCTTCATCACGTTGTTGCCATCGATTATGTGAACGTTCACTTTCTAATTGTGCACCAAATAGCACCAGAAGTAAACGATACTGCACTTTTTCAGGCAAAATTAAATTTAGCGTCCGAAAAAGTGCGTCCGAAAAAGAGTTACTTTTCGGCCGCTTGGGAGTACGTAAAATTAGGTACCTTCTTCATTAAGGGTGCCTAAAGAAGAGTTTGTTGAGATCTTTATTAGTGTTCATTTTGGAATATTTGCGAGTGCGCTACAAACAATTAAAAAAAGATTTGAATTCAGTGATCTGATTTGTATTCGCTGTTAATATAATTTTTTCATTTGTGCATTATGCAAATGTACGTGAAAAGAACTGTACATTCACACAAAGCAAGATATGTGGATCACGTTTCAATAATTAAACTCGCTACAACAATCAATAACTGATGAGACAGACCTCGAAGTAGATAATTGCAGCGTAGGAGAATAGGCGGTTCTTGAAACGGAAAACTGACAATTACAGAATTTTTATTCAGAAATATTTATTTCAAATTAATTGTTAATGCAACTTAACGTGATTGCGCCTTAATTAAAATACATTTTATTTTACAGTGAAATCAATCTTTAGTCACAATGAAACATTTTTTTGTTTTATTCTGTATTCCTTAAGATTATAGTTATTTGTACAACTTGTTATGACAGTCATACTTTTTTCACAAATTTGCAGATTGATTAACGAGGGCGTAGGCCGAGTGAATCAAGCAATTTAGTGAAAAAAAGAGACTTTCATAACGTGTTGTACACACTATTTTTTTGCATATCAATGTAAGTTGAGAAATTTGGTCCAAAAGGATTTATGAAAAATTACAAAAAAAATATTGGTCTGCTTTGACAATCATCTCCAAGGAAATGGAATAAAATGATGCAAAAAAGTACTACTTTCACTACGATTTTTCGTGTAAAAAAGTGCTACTTTCACTACGATTTTGCGTATAAAAAAGTGCCACTTTTATTACGATATGCAAAAAAAAAAATAAATCGAAGTAAATCTTTGTGACAATGTTATTTAAGTAAGTTGAAATTCAAACTACACAATAATTTTTAATTTTGTTTCTCATCTAAATATTAAAATTCTACTATTTATTAAAATAGTTATTACTTCTTCTCAGTCAAGGCCACCGTATTGAGATAACTCACAAAAGACAACGTTGCTTTAAAAATCTAAAAAAATGAAAAAAATCAGTCTTAAAAATTGTTGAAAAAAAATTAAGTATGTGGACTGACCCGAGTGAAAGTTTGCATATCAACTCTGACCAATTGGTATCCATTGAAAACCACCCTCTTTTGTGTCCGACTAATGATGAAAGCGACTGTACGTCTAATATCAGATCTGTCTGTTTCATACCAAGGGGAATTATAAATCGCCTTACCAACATTTTCCGACTAAAACAAAAACATATCCAGGAGATTGTGTTTCAAGAGTTCTGTAATATAAAAACGGTGCGCGTGTGGCGTGGCATTAACTAACGTTTTTAACCATTTAAGTTTTTTTTAGGTTAGGTGACGTTGGAAACCTACTCACCGCCTCCGAAATTAATTCGCAGTTGTAGCAGTAGATGGCGGTGTCGATAAACTGACTAATTATGAACCCTGTATATTTGATCTTGTTGACAAGTGGGTAACTACTAGAATTGCAAAAATTTTGTACAACGAGTTTTGAAAGATTTCCAACAGTCTTACTCTTGTGACGCGATGAACATCAAAATGCAACAAACAGAAACCGTGATGAAGAACTCGAAGAGAAAGACGCCACTAGAGTGGGCGTTGATTTTCTCACAATATCTACAAAAGAAGATTTAGTTGGATTAAAAGAAAACGAACTTCTCACTCTATCAAAAAGTTGTGGTAATCCACGAGTCTTCCAACCTCTTCACTTCCTCTTCTTCTCATCTTCAAATTCTCAAACTCGTTGGCCAACAACTTAAACTGGACAGTAACCGGAACCGCGAGCGCACAAAACATCGAAGTCACTCCGTAGACGCTGCTGAAGAGCGGAGGCGTCATGTACCAGTAGACCAAGTACAAGTAGTAGAACCACCCTTCAGGAACGTAGATCTTCATCTGGAGCTCGTGAAAGATGAACGGTTGGACGTAGAAAACAGCGGCCAACACCACTGCGTAGTTCTTGTAGTACCGAATAAATCTGGAGGTGACCTCCATCATCCTCTCGCAATCTGCGCGAACCCGACCCTCGAAATCCTCAATCTTCCAAAATCTCGACTGACTTTGGAGGAGGTGCGCCAAGTCGGGTTTGTGGTGGTAGTTGAGGGCATATCTGCAACTAGTCTAGAGTGTTGTTGGACCAAGAAGATAAAAAATGCTATTGACTTGCATAGATCATGAAGAGCACAGAGGAGAGGCCTTCGATGGCTCTAAAAATGTCGCTTCTGGCCGCTGCGACTTCCATGATTGCCAAAACTAGCAGAAAGACGAAGAAGAAGCAGTTGACGTAATGGTACAGCGTCAAGAGTTTCGATTTGGAGTGTGGGTGTAGTCCCGCATATTTTAGCATCAGTTCAGGGTAGTGAGACAGGTTGTATTTGTTTTTGGTAGACCTGTAAAGTCGAATTGGAAGAAAGAAGAAAGTAAGCTGACTTACATTTGTGTCTGCTTGTCTTGAATCGATGCTTGTTTAAATGATTTCTGCACTGTCGACAACTTGTTTTATAGTGGAGTTAATGAGATAGTCAATAGATTCATAACGAGATAAGATTATAGTGGAGATGTTTCCAATGCAGAAGTGACGTAAGAGGAATGAAAAATTAACAGAATGGGGTACTTAGTCGACATTAAAGGAATTATTTGTGTAATTTAGCAACCTTGTTGCAGATATAAAGAGAGAAGTCATTAAATTAAACCAGAAAAAATCAAAAACATCACAAAAAAAAAATATGATATACAGGGTTTCCCTGAAATGCGCGGCAAAATTTTAACCACAAGCTAGTAGGTTTCATGTAGAACTCGGAAAAGATATTTAAAAAATAAAATGGCATTTAATTTTTGAAGTACAATTTTTTTTAATTGCTTTTAGTCTTCTACGTTGTTCCACAACCTCGTAGGTAAAATTTCGGCACATTTTAAAACTACACCCTGTATATCATATTTTATAAAATGTACACCAATGCGGTTTCCTTGTCTTAAAGCATATTTCCTAGAGGTTACTTCACATTGGCGTACATTTTATAAAATATTATATACAAGGGTGTGTTTTTAAAATGTGCCGAAATTTTACCTACGAGGTTGTGGGACAACGTAGAAGACTAAAAGCAATTAAAAAAATTGTAGCTCAAAAATTAAATTTCATATTATTTTTTGACAGAATTTTTTAAATATTTTTTCCGATTTCTACATGAAGCCTAGTAGCTCGTGGTTAAAATTTTGCCGCGCATTTCAGGGACACCTGTAGGGTGGGGCGATGTTAAAGCGAGGTAGATTCTACGATAATTTTCCTTACACTCAGTGTTTCTAACAAATTTTATCGTTACTAGATAATAATATCCGTCGTGATAAATTGATCCGGCCTGAATGCTGTATCACCGGGTGTGTGGTCAATCAGAAGATCATTTTTCTATATTTCTCCTATATGTAAAAGCTTTTGACCTTTAGTAATTTATTGTTTTTGGAGTTAAATAGAACTATGTACCTACGTTTTAATTTTTGTCTTAACGATACTGTTTTTTTTTATTTATTTAAAAAAATTTAGTCAATGCTTTAAAATTTAACTAGAGAAAATTAATAACATAAATAATTTTACCTTTTCCTCGTTTTTAGTTACCTTAAATATTTTTCAATTAGTTTTTCTTTCTTTCGTCTTTCATTGCCAACCTGAAGATATTACATTCTCCTCGCTTTTATTAGTCTGTTACTGACCATAAATACATATTTTTGAAGCGAAAACTTCTTTAGGCACACCACACGGGCAGCGAATTAGTTTCATGCGACACGCTAAAATCGTCACGCAATACGCTAAAATCGTCACGCTCAAATCGTCGCAGACTCGGACCGGAGAGCAACGAAAGCGACACTATGACGTCTAAGACTCATTAATAATAAAGTTATTATTATCATTACTTATTTATGCCTTGTTCCTGATTCCTCCAAATACTGTCATCCATAATAATATAATTAGAAGTTTTCAGTCTTTTTTTTAATTTGTTTCTTTCTCTTTCTACTTTAGTTATGCTGTCTTTTTATTTAGTTTTTAATTTTTGAACATTTTGAACTCTTCAAAAATAAAATAGTCAAGTTTCAAGATTTTTCTTTCAGAACATTTTTTGACCAACTCAGGTGTCTAAAATAACATAGCAAGTTGAGTCAATAAAATCGTTTCATCTCTCTCATTAGTCGATGAAACAATCATCAACCTCAATATTGACGCAAATTACAGTGTGAGAAAATAATTGCAGAACCAACACGCAAGTTTAAATAATTCAATAGAAAAAGCCTCGATTGGAATTGGTTTCAACTTTGAGTAGAGACCTTGTCCTTTGTTGGGCGAACAACATGATGGGAGCCACTGCGACGTCCAGACTTATCTCTATCGAACTCTTTTGGAACTTATTAGTAGAGATTTAAAACTTGCTTCTCGTAAATTTTTGTTGTACAGAAGTAGAAAATTATTCTCTTCACACTTATCATTATCCATTCTAAATTATTTAGATATTTTCGTTTTGTACAAAGCGCTTGAAAAATTCCTCGTTTCCTTCAACCTTTTGGTCTTGGCAGTCGTCTTTCATTTTTTGCAGTTTTCTAGATTTTTCCACTTTTTCCTTTTGTCCTAAACACGATTATTTGATACTCTAATAATACTTTTTATTCAAACCATTCACAAAAATACAAATACAAAAAAACAACCAAATCAAAGATTTTACTGATCGCAACATACTTCAGCACTTGAATTATTTTTTTTTTAACGTCCTTGTGAGCTTCACCAACATATCGTCAACATTTTTATTTAGCCTTCTGCGCTCTTCGAGACCCTTATTTCTGATCAAGACCACCAGAGGTGTGTCGTTTTGCACGATTTTGAGAAGATTCATCAAAAGCTCGTCAGTTTTCCTCATCACACCCATGTTAAACTCGTTCCTAAAAAAATCACAACATTTCGTATACCCAGCGTTCACTAATCGTACTTACAGTTTTTGAGGCACTCCAGAGATTACTTTGCTCTTGTGAGCTTGTTGAGCCCTACCGCCCAACACCAAACACAGGAAAATAAAATATGGCAATATCATTTTGACTCGATGCGGACAAATGGTAATTTTTCCTTGCGGATACGAGTTTATAACAAACGGACATGCATGCGCCGACCATTGTTAGTATTTTTAATGGTTTGGAAAATCGTCATTTACATAATTGAACAATTCTATTACATTGTTGAAAAAATCGTGGCCAGAGTTCATGACCAGCTTTTCAATCATTACATAAAAATTGTAAATATTTTTTATTGTTTGCAAAATTTCAAAAATTACACATTTAGCATATTCTTGTGGTCACCTCACTCGACTTGGTAGTATTCTTGCAATTGTTACGTTCAGCGCCATCTCCCGGCGGTTGTGCTTACTACTTACAGGTTTCTGTACCGACTCGTTGTAATAAGCAAACCGTGCAGAAAATAATAACATAGAGATAGGTTATAGACTTATAGAGCTTCACATGAACTTGAACCGACATCCTGTTCCAGTCCAATTTATTTCGTCCGCCAATAGAAGGATGAATCCTTGCGTGATTCCCAAACTGTCCGAAGATCATGACGGCGACGAACGGAAATTGAGCATGGTATGATCCTTTCCCACTTATACATTTATTTCATTATCTCGTTATTTATTCATTTTCCACCGAGTAAACACATTTCAACCGAGTAGATATCTTGATCCGATTTTGACACATTTATCTTTTTTTGCCGCCTCTATTTTTGTTCGCCCAGTGATACACATAATTATATTTAGGCAAATGTTTATATGATAATCAGCTAAAAATATTTGGTGCGTTTCTGCATGTTTTTATTACGATTTAGTGACCCCTGAAATGGCGATGTTATCGCAATTTCGCCAAGGCGGCGTGAAGAGAGATAAGCTGACCCTGACGCTTCTTAAGTCGGGAAAGTGGAGAAAATTTATTGGTCTCAAATCAAGATAAAGCCACCTGGCACCTGTTTCTATTTATTTATTTGTTGATAAATGTGCAATACCGAGCTTATTTTTTCACAGGAGAGCTGACAGTGTTTTTTGCAAAAAGTGTAATTGCGATTCGTGTTGTCATGCTAAAAACAAAGACATCGCGTTCAAGGACAGGTTCAATAAAATAAATATGTATTGCATTTTATTTGCAGCTAACCGAAAGGTGCAATTAGGTACGAAGTTATGCAAAATTTGTCCCTCCGTGATAACAAAATCAGATTTGTTATAAGTGGTTAAAATATTCTTATAATAAGTTTTAAATATCGCCAATATCGGGTGTTCATTTAAATTTATCCTCAAAGTAGGCGTTGAAGAGTCGATTGCGAACGCACCAGGAATTACAGATCACGGATCAGCTGCTTAAATCTAACATCACTTTTTGCGTTGTTTGTGTTTTTCCTCTGCAGACTGATGAGTGGTGCGTTCACAATCGACTCTGCAACGCCAACTTTGAGGATAAATTTAAATGAACACCCGATATAAGGAACTGTATTATTTTAACTACATATTATTATTATTATTTCGCTTTTTTATTGTAACAAATAGACAATTTTACGAAATGTATAAATTGTATGAATGCGGTGTGAATTTTGTTTTTCTTGAACGTTTTTTCTTTGTTCTTCTTCCTTCATGTTCGGTATTTTGCTTAAATCTATAGAAATCAAAATATATACATTCGCGAGCAATAAATTTTGGTCGTCAAGGTCATTCTTTGACGCAATCGAAAATGCTCCATTGTAAAACAGTCATAAATATCATAACCATTTTTTTCTCTTTTTTTGACACTTTGTTGACATGCGCATAATCAGGCAGGGAATTTTTTTTAAATTTGTGCCAATCTAACCAAATTTTGAAATGACATTTGACGACCAAAATTTATTGCTCGCGACAGTACTTGAATATTTTCATTTTACAAAAAATATTAAATGACCATGTAGAATAACTATCTGCTTTTATTTAGTTCCACTATAGCATGACTCATTATTTTATTTTTAAATATTTAGTTATTAAAAATGGAAAATTATAAATAATTTGACATGTAGGTACGTGAAGTAGATATGGCAACATTGCCTGACCTCAAGTAATTACTGATTAGCTGTTGTCAGACGTCAGACTTTAAATCGTGAAAGCTATGAGTTTTTGAAAAAAGATGTCAGAAATCAGATGATTCAAAATGGAGTCCACGGCAACGTTGACTTCATTATCCGAGGAAAGGGATTTATTGAAATTTAGGAACAGATGGAATTTAAAGAGGGCTAAATCAGGCCAATAAAGCGAATGTACTTTCAGATCGTTGTCGAATTTTGAAATTTTCTCCACTGAAACGACATTTATACAAGCGTGGCAACGCTGTAGAATTTTGATCTATAGTTGGTCGCAATTCTAAATTTCCAATTGTTGAATTATGTTGGCAAAATATAAATATTTCTAAATTGGGGATTCTTATAAGCAAAGTTGGCAATATAATTATTTTATAAACATGATTCGAAAACATTAAAATTTGTTCATAAATTTATTTTGCTTTTAGAATTTGATTTTCTACCTACTTACTTGCTGCATTTTAAAAAAGGTTTTCGTTCTTTTCCTTTATTCTAAAATTTGAGGTTGTAAAAACGGAAATTGACAGATAACCTAACAAATACTATCTGACGCATTTTTCACTAAACAGTGTTGCCGGTTGTATCGCGCGTTCAAATGAAATCCTGGGCTGAGTAGGCGTTGGAAAAATTAAACCGTTTAGAACAGTGTAAAGTTTGAATTTCCCGCCGTTTGACACGAATGACATTTGTTTATGTTTAATGGGGACATAATTGAACATGTTTGTTTTCAGCAAAGGGTGCCCTTAAATATTTGCTTCGAAAATAGGAATCGTTAAGTTATTCTATTTTTAATGTAAGACATTGCAAAGAAAGAAAAAAAGAAATATTTTTTTGGCTCTAAATTTTAGGTTAGCTGTCAACAATGCAGTGTTGGTGGAAGTTTATAATTGAGACAGACTTTAGGCGAGAGTGAAATATACTGGGTGACTTTTAATGACTGAAATTATTTTTGTTCGGTTGGCAACAAATTTACGATTTTATGTTGGTGCACTTGACTATCAGATTCAAATATGACAGTTAAAAATTAAAAATAAATCAAATTGTCATTATTTATTTCTAGAATCTTAACCTAGAAAGCGAATCAACAGACAACTCTTTGACAAATAACTAGGTGTGTCAATTATTCGGAAGTGCCAACCCATTAAATTTGTGGCGATCATTAGAAGTCATCAGGTGGTGGATTTTTAATATGTGAACGGGATTTGTGTTACAATCCTTTGATCTGATTGATCCAAACTGTAAATTAGATTTTTTAAATCCAATCAAAATTGTAGATTCTTTAGATTTAACTGAGACATAGATAAAATTACGAACAACGGTATGTTTGATCTATTACTATCTTTTAATTTATAGAGAATTTATTGAGTACCTGTGGAGGATTTAAACGTTTCAAAGGAAAATACGGAATTATTTTTTACTTAGCAGGTACAGGGTTATTCTAAATGATTGTGGTCCAAGGAGGCGTAAAAACTGAATGTAAAATTTATGGCCGCCGCTCTGTATAAAAAACATCAAAGTGATGTGAATAAGTGAGTGTAATATTTTTGGAATTGGTCGCAAAACAACGCAACATTTTTGGATTCAATCGTTAATTAAAATAAATAAATAAAATTCTCTTCGCCGCATTTTCACCTAAAAGTGACAGTGACAGCGACAAAAATTGACAGTTCACATGAAAGCGGCAAAAATTTCATAACATGGGCATGGCCTGCTTCGTCTACAATCATTTAGTCATTTAGAATAATCCTGTATAATCTTTTTTATCTCTCTTTGCTAAGCATTTTCCTAATCCTCATTTCATAATTTATAGTTTATCGTACTAGGAAGCACTAGATAACGTAAGCCAGTTATTACCAAAGTTCAATCATCGTCTACAGCAATCATCTAAATTAGCGTACTTTGTGCCAAGCTGGAATCTCTTTCATGAATTATTTGTTTTCATCCAAATGCACTTTTTTGTTAACTCCAGGAAATGTGTAAACACTGCATGGGAGATAATTTTTTTCACTTTTATTCGATCAAAAATAAATTTACTTGGAATCTAATTTCACAAGTAAATACTTCAACGAAGTGGAGAAAAAAAAATTAAAAAATTTAGAAAAATATTCTTGGAACATTGTTCAAGAGGTGGGCATATCGATTGTATAGTTGGTTGCATACTCGCTAAACATCTAATTGAAAGTAAATGTATTGACGTAAGAAATAGTCCGGTAAATACATTTTTTCGTGTTTACTGAGTTGAAATAATTATTTTCATATGAGTAGCGCTGTCAGATCACTTTTCAGGTATGAGGCCGAAATTTGAAGCAAGAGGCGGTAGCCGAGTGTTGCAAAAGAAGCCGAATACCTGAAAACTGGCAGTGCATGAACATTTTTCGTGTTCGTTTGGGCAAAGTCTGAAAAAACATTAATTCATTGTAAATTTTGAGGTTATCTTTGACAGATGTCATAATCGAGAAAGTTTGTGTATTTAATTATATACCACTTTCCCGGTTATATATCTCAGGAAACGAACACGAAAAAACATTTCTGGGAAGCGTTTACATCGTTAGCGCCATTGTGGAACAACTATTGCTTCTAGTTTTAGCTTTTTTACATCTGCGCGTCGGTCACAAAAAATAATTGCTTTTTCAACGTTAAAACTTTTCACGTCGGTCATTTTATAACTACGAACCGTCCAATTTTCGCGCACTTAAGAAATTGAGCCCTCAATTATCCGCTAATTACATCAAGTGCACCAGGAAGTCGGTTAAATGACTGTTGAAAAATCTTCCGACACGGTCCCCTCGTCCAGTTTGACCTTAACAACAATTGGACAATCATCCAACAAAGCGTAATGGCCCAGTGAATGTCAAATTTGTTTACGATTTGTTTATGATTTGTTTACCAGAAGGATTTTTTATAAACACGTCCATAGCAAAAGGAGTTGAAGGTGCTAGATGGGATTAAATGTGAAAAAAAACACGCAAATCGTTTTTTAATTCGGTGCTGCTTAACACAATTTCCAAATATTTTTTAGACCAAAAAAGTAAAATGACATTTATTTTTTGAGCTACAAGTTTTTTAGTCCTATAACCTCGTAGGTAAAATTTTGGGCACATTTTAAAAATACACCCTGTATGTATATCATGTTTTATAAAATGTACGCCAATGTGAAGTAACCTATAGGAAATATGATTTAAAACAAGGAAACCGCATTGGTGTACGTTTTATAAAATAGGATATACAGGGTGTATTTTTAAAATGTGCCGAAATTTTACCTACAAGTTTGATTGACAACGTAGAAGACTAAAAACAATAAAAAAAAATTGTAGCTCAAAAAATAAATGTAATTTATTTTTTGACAGAATTTTTTAAATATTTTTTCCGAGTTCTACATGAAGCCAGTAGCTCGTGGTTAAAATTTCTGCACGCATTTCAAAAACACCCTGTATACCTCACGACAAGAATATTGCGAGATTTGGACTCTTTCCAGCACAAACGTTTCGTCCAGCAGGCCCGGACGTGCGAATCGGAAATCCTCTTCATCGGCGACTCCATCATCGAGCAGCTACAATTCTCCACTCTGTGGCAGGAAAAGATAAGCTCCTTGCACTGCGTCAACTTCGGCATCGGCGGCGACAGGTACACCCCCACGCTCGACTCGCATCCTCTAACCTTGATACTTCAGGGTCGAAAACGTCCTCTGGCGAATCCAGAACGGCGAACTCGACTTCAACGTCAAACTCAAAGCCGTGGTCCTCTTCGTCGGCACCAACAACACCGATTGCACCCCGCACGAGATCTTCGAGGGCATCTTGGAGATCATCAAGGAGATCAAGCACAAGTTGGGCAACATCGTCATAATCCTGCCGGTGAGTCTGTCACGGAATTGTTCCGGGTCTCAGCGGGATTTTGCAGACGCTGCTGCCCAGAGGACAGTATTCCAATCCTTACAGGGAGAGGAACGACCACGTCAATACCTTCTTGATCGACAAGTTTTGCAACGAAGCCAACGCCGATGAAGTCACCAGCAACGTCCACGTGGTGGAGATCCACCACAACATCGTCCAGAACGACCAGACCATTTCGCACCACGTCATGCACGACTACCTCCACCTCACCAATTCCGCCTACTTGAAGATCTTCGGACCTGTCTACGATAAACTCTGTACCTTGCTCCAGAAGTGAGCGCTTCGAGGATGCCTCGGCGATTGTGACAATACTTTTGAGATTTGTAAAGATAAATGCATTTTCAATAAACTTTTCAGTATATTTGTAAGCAATTTTTGGTTATGTTGTACAAGAACCATAGACACTGGACAAGACAGAGAAAAAACCCATAATTTTTCGAAATTCTTTTTATTTTTACCAACCACTTCAAAACTAAAACTCTTTATTCATTTCAACCAACTTATGTATAATTTCCTTATTGTACCTAACCTATAAAAATTTGAGGTTATGTCACCTCCCACACAGTGGAACCCACAGAATTTTTTTTCCTACTGGTAACCTCCACGTGGGCGTCCAGACCATCAGACAACCTGCTCAACCTCCGAGCCCACGACCCCCTCATGGCTACAAAACACGTTACAACCCAAGTTTTCCAGCACCACCCTCTTACCAGGCCTCGTCGTCTCCAGCCTCGGATTGTTGTTCTCTTTGAGCGTGTGCATGAGGTCCTCGTACATGTCATTGTCGCTCTTCTTCAAGCCGTGCTCATACTTGGCCTCTTTGGCCAAAAGCGCCTCCCTCTGAATCTGGGTCTTGAGCTGGAACAAATCGTCAAGAAGTTGTTCTTCCGCATCGGAGCGTCTCACCTCCGATGGCACGTCCGGGATGACGTACTGCATCAGCCCCGTCAAGGCAAACACTATGTGCTGCAAGACAAACATCAGAACGGGCACAAACAACTGTTGGACGCACCTCAAAGATGACCACGAAGGCCAGACGAGCCGCGAAGACGTGCCAGTACTGGGGACTCAATCCGTATTTGTCGGCGTCTTCGGGACCGTTGCGGTACCCCCGGTACTGGCAAATGGGGGGACGGGGGTCGATGTCGTCCCCTCCCATCCCCGCGAAGTAATCAGAAGTGTTGAAAGCTAAAAAAAATACTTAACGAACTGTCAAACCAGTTGCTGGTGACTTACTGGACAAGGAGGAGTCTATGTATCCAACCAGATCTTCAGTAGGAGAGTATTTGTACTTGTAAACCATTCTTGGGATAAAATCGCTCGTGTACGCAATAACAAACCCCTGCGAAATATTTTAAGTAAAATAATAAGAGTGATAATGATGATAATTACATTGGAGACAACGGCAGTGTAGGTAATGGCTCTTAGGATGCCGTACCAGGCTCCAATGTCTTCGCTTCGTTCCGCAAGAGGTCGCCTCGCTTGGGTGACCATCTTGTAGGCGTCCAGTCTAATCTCAGCTATGTTATTTAGTAAGGCACATAGAGGAGCTAAGGGAAAAGCGGCGACGAACAACGTCACGAAGCCGTACTGCAAGACTGAAAGCACATTTTGCACAAAAGCTTCAGTTGGTGGTGGGACTCACTCATTTCTAGGTACTCGTCGAAGAGGGCGAGCCTGCCGGGGTCCTGCATGTGGTAGTCCTCCTCCCAGCGGGTGTGCTTCCGTGTCAAGTCTTTGGTGTTGGAGCGGTGGGTCCTGTACCGCCACCAGTTGTAGAACTTCCTGGAAGAGCCTCACCTAGATGGAGATCTCAGCAAAGGGTGCAACTCACGGATTGAACAACTCGAGGAAGTTGTTGAAAACCTGCTTGCCCACCATGATGATGGCCAGCTGGATGCAGAGCTCGCTCAGACAACCGGCCGGGTCGCAGATGTCGCCCTTGACCCTCGAAAATATGGACTGGTGGATGGCCGAGTCCCCCGGGTAGGCGTAGAAGCGGCCCTTGAAGAAGGCGATGTAGATGAGGGACGAGTAGAAGTTCATGAACTCGAAAAGGAAAATCTTGAAGGTGTACGAGTCCTCGTATTCAGTCTGCGTCCTGGGGTTCTCCATGTTCGTCAAATAAATAGCTAGTCTATGGTAGAACTGGAGGAAAAAGTAGTGGAGGGTCAGGATTACACCACAGACTCACCCTTGTTAGGCACATTATTATTATCAAGTTGATCAAGGCGGCTGAGACAGAAGTCACGATTTTGGCATGTCGTTTCAGAAAAGTTCCTCCACTCCCGTATATGACAGAAACCAGAGACAGTCTATAGATTATTGTTCCAAGGACGGCACACAGTACTACCACTAACTGCAAACCAAACAAGAGTTAACGAAGGAATTGACGTCAAAGATGAATCTCTACCATGAAGAATACGGCGGAACCAGTAGCTAAGAATCTACCAGCTTTGGACCAAGGTGGTAGGTACGGCTCCTTCTCGCGAGTCACCGGATTTGTTCGATAAGTCTTGACGCTGGTCTCGAACTCTGAAAAATATTTCAAAATCTAAAGACACTCACTTTTGGGACTTACCAGGTCTGGGCTCTTCGTCTTGCTCGGTCCCTTGCAAGTCCCACTCCCATTGGATGACGCTTTGCTTGCGGCGCCACAGCTCCAAGAAAACAGTAGCTGGACGAAATACTGTCAGACTGTTGTCAGTATTGTTTGGTGACTTACCCCAAAGACTCATGAAGATTGCGAAGAAGACAGTCGCGGGATTGTCGAAGAGATAGGTCAATCGGGCGAACTTGCAGCTGTCTATCAGTCTCTGGTACTTGCAGGCTTTGTCGCAAAGAGGACATAGAGTGATGTTGCCGGGCCCCAGAGGGTCGCAGATCTCCTTCCTGCGCAAACATTATTTTAACGGGGCCACATTTGAGTGAAAACTTACGTCGGAATGTTGTCGGGACTGTCGATGGTTACGAGACCGTAGAGGAAACACAAAGTGCCGACGATAGCGGGCGCGATTAGCATCTTGGTGTAAAACCCCAACCAACAGAAGTACAAACCGATCTTGTCTCCGAAGTACTTCCGGACTAAGCAGAGGGGTTGCTTCTGCATCCACTTGCCAGGCCTGGCCCACTCTAGGTACAGTTTCTGAAAAGGAAATACAAGAGTGGTGCCAGAATAGTACTGCAGACGTACCCGTCTGTCTAGAATCTTTCCGTCGCTCTGGTGCTTCTCCCACCGCCCCTCGTGCAGCGGAAAACACGCCAAGAAAGTGTTGTCGTTCAACAATCGCCTGATCCCCACTTTGTCCGTCTCGTCGAATTTCACACGGAGCAAAATCTGCATGACTATGAGACTCCGTTGGGCGCTGGAGTAGCTGGTCACGCGGTCCTTTACTACAAACCTTTGGGACTGTTACACAGAGACAGTGACCACAATGGGACTTACTGTTCCTCGCGATCTGTTCCTTTCGTCGATTCGTAGAAGGAGGGCTCTTCCGGAATCAAGTCGCTGTTGTACTGGGTGAAGTTCTGGAACTTCTGTTGCAGCTTCGTCCAAAAAGTCTCCTTCTTGTTCTGACTCTTCTCGTCGTCCTACCACCACACATCAAGACGTTGCCACGCAAGAGTACTCAACTCACCCAAGCTTTCACCGATATGGTGATGAACCTCTTGATGGGCAACTTCATCCCCATCACAGCCGCATAGCGCGTCTTGGTCTTCCAAGGGAGGTGAATCTTCAAGAACCAAGTCCTTCCGTCGAAAGATATGTCTTTGTGCTCCAACTCCAATTCCAATCCTTCTTTGACCAGATTCTCTTGAAACACTCTTCTATTGTCTCGTCTTCTAGCTTCCGCTTCAGTCATCACCCCCAACTCCTCCTCTTCGTAGACCAACACCATGTCGATTTTTCTTCGACCATCCCTAAAATAGAGACTCTCGGGGTCCAAAATCTGCAACAGCCTCGTCACAAACGATCGATTTCGTCTTGGACACTCACCTCGTCTTTCTCTGCAGGTGTCGGGGGCGGTATCTCGGTGAACTCGTCGTCAGGGTCTTCTTGCACCAACGAGGGAATCGGCGTTCCGGGCAACGTCATCAGTGCGTCATTGACCAGCTGTGGCCCGAATGCATCTTTAACCGCCGGAAAGTTACCCTTCTACAATGACGTCATCAATCTAGCCCCTATCGATATCTATTTTTACCTTGTCTGACTGCAAAGAGCCTCTTCTATAATTCACCCCGGGTTTATCTTTAGGACTCTCTTCGATTCCATTGAGGAAGGTGTCCTGGTCGGCGGATCCGGCCTTCTGGCATTTGTCTATGTTGATGAGCGATCTGGACCGGCTCTTGACCAGTGTTGTGGTGTCGGTGATGGTGAAAACTTGGGGCGTCGGTTGACGCTCGAAAGGGACGTTCAGGCTGCAAGTGCTCTCGTTGCTCGGTCTTCGGGAAGAACCTGTTGGACAATCGATACGAGATAATCATCCGTTCTCAATTATGTATGGACGCCCACACGTCGCCAGAATGTTAAGACTTTGAAATTTGGGTTATGAGGTTTGATATTTTCTCAGTATTATTAGAATTGTTTGATAATATATTTATCAATGCACCTACACACCTGCCATCGATTTTGAAGGTGGATGAACTAGTTTCATTCAGTCACAGAAAATTTAGAATGGGAATGTGCTCGAAGGTAAAAAGAGGTACAATCTATATATATAAAACTGATTGTCTGTTTGTTTGTATATTTTGTATGCAAATCTACAGTTTTACTCCGATCTTGATGAAATTTTGTACACTTGATCTTCAAAACAAGAAGAAAATTACTGTCTACTTTAATTTTACAAAAACCAACCCCTACTACCATTTTCAACCCTGTTAAGAAAAAAAGACATTCAAAAATCTCTTCGATTCATAGTTTTGACAATACACCAAATGGTTTCAATAGGTCTCAGATCTGGATAATTGGATGGATACTAAATGATGTCAAGAGGTCTCAGATCTGCAGATTTGAATGGATAGTAGTAAATAAAATAAAACATGTAACAAAAAACTGATCAACAACGAGGTTATGAGAGATTAGCCAATAGCAAAAAGTAGTTAAATTACATCGGATATTGTCTGCATACAAGAATTACTGTGATCAATAGTCCAAACTATTTATTTAAGCTTGCAAAGAGTATTAAAAATAATGTCACGCGTTGCCCTTTTAGAAAACACGTAGAATCCGTTGAACCTTTGACGTCACTTATTAGCTATGCAGACGTCATTTCTGTGACGTTTAAAGATAAAAACTGAATGGTCTCCATAGATCATGACCTAGATGAAGAAGAAGAGAATGTACAGAACGAAATGATAATGAAGATTAAAATGCGACAAACAGAAACTGCAATAAAGAACTCAAAGAGGAGACACCATTCGAGCGGTCGTTGATTTCTTCACAAAATCTACAAAAGAAGAGAAAACGTCTTCTCTTCACAAAATCTACAAAAGAAGAAAAAAAGCTTTCTTTTCTTGTGAAGAAATCAACGACCGCTCGATGGTGTCTTCTCTTCGAGTTCTTTACAGTTTCTGTTTGTTGCATTTTAATCTTCATTATCATTTCGTTCTGTACATTCTCTTCTTCTTCACCTAGGTCATGTTCTATGGAGACCAATCAGATTTTATCTTTTGTACATTTGTCCTTCCCTTCACTATTCCCCCTTTTAATTCTCTGTCAGAAACTTCTATCATCCGTTCGTTGCTTCTATATTATTCTTCTAAAGACATATCTTTTTTGCCGCTTGCGTAATTACCCCTTAATCCATTTGTATTTTCATTCCTACTTATCATATTGATTTCCTGCGTTAATGTTTATACCTCTAATTATATTTTTTATGAAATAGAAATTTCCCCTACATTTTAGCCATCCTCCAAAGCTTTTCTTATTTACCATCCAGTTGTCTGAACAATTTTTTGTGATATTTTTGCCTGCAAACTTCTATTTTCCGATAAAAAATCTACAACCTCTACTACTTTTTGAAACAAATGATTTTAAACGCTGCCACTACCGGATTTAAGTCCAATTGAAAACTCTTGGGACCGTGACCAGCGGGAGGTGGATCAGTCACCGATACATCTCCAGTAGGTCAAGGACAAAAACAATATTATTCCAACGTACTCGTAGATTGTTCTCGATTGTTTACCTCAACGGCTCCACTTTTGTGAATAAAAACTTTTTGGACTCACCATTCGAAGCATTCCCTCGCTCTGTCTCTATGAAGACGGTGTTGACGAGATCCTTGTTGTCCATCTAGATCTGTTTTGGGTCACTGTGAATCTGCACGAGCACCTCAACACTCATCCCTTCGAAGGAACACATCTCCACTTTTTCCATCGAAGCTCAGAAACGTAGACACGTGTATGACGTTGCCTAGTTGCCCGACATAAATTAAACACTTATCTGTGTGTATCAGGCCAACTCTAATGGTGATTCTATCGGAAAAGACAAGTTAATAATAAATAAAGTAACGCCATAGAAACGTTAGATATAAACAGAGGACAAAATCAATTTCACAACCCACATTCCTATCGGAATATTGACAGGATCCCGGATGTGAAATACCATGGGTGTCCCCGCCGCCCCTAATTGCCCTTTTGATTCTTATTTCGATTTTTCTAATAGGGTTGGCGAGGGTTTGTCGCCGATTTGGCGATTTTCATCGCCGGTTGGCATTTCGAGGGGTGGTGAAAGTTTAACGTGGGAAGTCGTTAAGTATTCATGAAAGGGGTAATTAGTAATGAGGACATCGACTACGTCCCGAATTCCATTTCCTCGTGTCACATGACACGTTTTTCCAGTGTCAGGTGCGTGTCCAGTAATGTCATTTCTGGTAGGGTCGATAGCAATTTGCAGAACAATTAAAAGTATCAATTATCAGAACTAATTAAACATGAAACATTGCTTATTACTATTAATACAAGGTTCTATTTTTGTTGTTTCTGGATAAACAAATTTTCAACAAGCTTAAAATAAGTCAATTTGGTACCACCAATCAAGGTCAACTCGTCGGTATTCTGAAAATCAAATTGGAAAATTGTTTTGTTTGAAAAAATTCATAATCAGACCAGGGAAGTTGAAATTATTGCCAAGTACCTTCAGGATTTTTGAAAAATAAATGTTTATTGTCCTTGACAGAGCCGTTCGTTAACAAAAATATTCAAACAAATCCTGACAAGGAAAGACTGCATTTTCTCCTTGAAATCGCTTTTATTTTTTGCAAAACCTTCTTGATCTGTAATGTACTTTGTCTGATGATGATGTATTGTTTAGTAGATGGAGCCAAGTCTGGCGAGTAAGGCGGACGCGACACAAGTCGTACTTCGTTTCAGTGATTTGCCAATGGAAACGACACAGGTATGAGGGTTTTTTCTCCATTAATTTTTCATCCGAAAAATCAAGTATGTTCTGAATACGAGTACGTAAAGTCCATTCAAAAATCAAAAAACCGCCACCTGTTGCTTTAGGTTGGTAAAATTTAAAAAACCCTATGTAGCTATTTTTTCATACTATATTGGTAACTATAAATAATGACATTGATTCAAAATAAAATTCAATTGTTTTGAATTTCGTTCATATTGTTTTATTAGCAGCACGTTTGATTTATTTATCGATTCTTATTATTTTTACTTAAACATGCCCAGAAAAACAAGACACTTAATAAACATTTAACCTCAAAATTACAAGTCTCACCAAATTTTACACTAGACAGCGTTGCCGATAGTAATTATCGAGGAAAATGCAACGTTGGTGGTTTTTTGATTTTTGAATGGACTTCACCAAGTGAGTATAAATGATTGAAGCAAATTTAGTGGGTTGGCATTCCTGAGAAATTGGTAGGCCTTGTAATTGTCACCATGTTATTTCTCGATTCATTTTTTAGGTTAGAGTTTTGGGAGTTATTTGTCATTGTAAATGAGAATTTCCAAAATAATGACGAGACTTAGCCATTTACATTACAAAATGCTAAAAATCATTACAAAATGCTAAAAATATTTATAAATCGATTAAATAATTGCTTGAGTATTTGCTCCGGGTCTAATGAACAGATTTGCACCAGTCACATATTTTTTGGTGCTTTTTTTAAATTTACCATTTGAGCTTAATTTTGTTGTAAAAAAATTAATACATAAAAAATTAAATGTACTACGTAGGTATCTTCCAGGTGATCTTTAATTGAAATAACTTTTTATAACTTTTTTCTTAATAATTTATGATATGATTTGTTATAAAGATTTTGTAAAAATCATGAACAACGATATGTTTGCAAAATATTTCAATTCCCACAACGGTCTTTAATAATTACAGCAACGTTTAACGACGAGGATTATCGATTTTTAAATTTGTTTACTTAAGGTATTGACTTCAGGTAGATTATTTTTCAGCTAGGAACATTTCTCAGTTAATTTCTTGCAACTAACATGTCCTGAAGAATTATAATTTAATTTTTCAATTCCAATACACATGCCAGTATGCCTAAATAGTAATCTATGTTATTTTCCTTTATCTACGACCATTAAATAATACGTTTATTATTTACGTAACTATAGATACATTCTGCTAGTCATAAATTACACTTGTGACTTATTATAAGTCACAGATCTTATACGTTTATTATTTACGTAACTACTTATAGATACATTATGCTAGTCATAAATTACACCCGTCACTTGTGATTTATCATAAGTCACAGATCTTAAAAATTTTGTAAGCTAAGTGTTTTATGAAAAAAAATCGTAGGTCGTAAAAAAAACGTCGTATTTAACTCGCGAATAATGCCTATAACCCACTCTGGTGATTAAAAACTCGCCTGCGGCTCGTTTTTTAACTTTCACCCTTGCGAATTATGATATTATCTATTTTTACTGATAACAATTATATTTTTATGACTCTAGAAAGGAAACCTGACCAGAAGCAAGAGGAATTATGATTTGATGTTTGTGATGCAGCGGAATGGCACTCAGACTTGCATTCTGCAGTACCAAGTAACAAATAATTTTAATTCAAGACCAGTCCCAGTCCTGTGACATCATTGATCCAGTCTATGACCGACTCAATCCTGGCAAATAAAAACGGAAACTCTGCCGTACAGTCCTTCATACCGGACGAAACTCCAACTTGTAGACCAGTACGACGATCCACTAGGGGTCCACCCGACATTCCTTGACACACCGTATTGCCTTCACTTCCGGACGCACAAATGTTCAGCTCTTTGTTGACTATGTTGTCTTCCTTTGCGTGTTTTTCTTGACAATCTTCGTACTTGTCTGTTGTCAACTCGCTCACCCGGACTTTGTCGGGAATAAACTTGAAGTCTGAGACATAGCCCCATCCTACTGCCACTACCGGTACTTCCAACTCATCCCTAATGGTACCCAAACCGACGGAACTCACCGAGGACGAGAACGCGATCGGTTCTTCGAGCTCTATCAAAGCGACGTCGTACCTTTTCTCTAGGGGCAACAGCGCGACATCTGGATGACAAAATATTCTTGTAACTGAGTACCGTTGAATGTTGGCTGACTCTGAAAGGTACTCAGTTCCAACGTCGACGACCATGGTTTCTAACCATCTCTCTTCCCTACAAATCTACTAGTACAGAGCGAAGACAGACTTTGTGGTACTCACGCGCGGAGGATGCAGTGAGCAGCTGTCAAAATCCATCGACTGTTGATGATGCTTCCCGTGCAAAAGTGCTGGTATCCCTCGTCGTAAGGATTCGTTTTTAGGGAGACGACAAATGGGAAGTATTCATTTTTTGCTGTTTCTTGCGTCACCACAAGAGTCACAAGACAAGAAAAACTGAGCAGAAGGAAGGATTTGCCAAGACTAAACATTTTTTTAGGAATACGTTGTTTGGCTGTGTCATGTTTATTTTATATTCTGTCACCAAACAATGAAGTTTTTACTGATCATGAAGCGACCATCAAGTGATAAATAAAATGGTCATTTGATAGTGTTAGTGGTTCTCGTGGGACATGACTGTACGTGATGTTTTACGTGTCATGATGGCAGTAATTAATCTACTTACTATGACTAATTCATTGCACTTTGTTGTTTTGTGCTTGCATTAAAAGTCATTTAAAATTTGTGTTTTAAAATCTTATGATATCGCTTTAAGTTCCTTTGTCGTACTCACATCCTTTAAAATACTCCCCCGTCCCTGGGTGGTATTTTAAACCCGTTCGTGCAATAAAGTATAACTTTTTACACTTATATCTTAAATAATTATTATTTGTTGAAATAGTTTGTTGGTATAACTTGAGTTTGTACACGAATTTATTTCAGATTTTCCTTTCTATGCCATTTTTATTATAAGTAAATAACATTTTCTGTTGACGAGTATTTCCGTTGTCAGCTTCAGTGAGTATTGCTGGAGGTTTTAGGGAATGATGTAAAAAACCCATTTTACACAATACACAATAAAATATCCTAATCAAAAGCACATTTGATGATAACCTGTTCACATTTTTAAAGAAAGATTGGGAAGTTTTCCAACGACACATAAAAGTGTCATAAATTGCCATAAATAATTTTTACCTGAGTCACGATTAGTAGATACGATCAAACATAAAAGTTTTAAAACGTGCTGTATTAGAAAAATAAAAAACTTGCAATTATTTTTTTGATTGCATTTTTTGGTAAAAAACCTTTTTTTCCAAAGTGACGAAAAAATCATATTTTGCTTTAGATTTTTCTTGAATTGCTGATGATATTGCATTCTTTGCGGCTTCTTCAACATCACTTGGTATGAATAAAACGTTCTTCGTAGATATTCATAAGAACATTTTTTTTTCAAAATTAAAAAAATATACAGTGAGCGGCAAAAGTATGGAATAAATTCCTTAAAAATTAAACAACATTTTTTTCAAAAAAATCTTTGAACAAGTCAATTTTAGTTTATAAAAATACATGTTTTAGTACCAAAGAAAATTCCAAGCAGTCATTTGTTTTCGAGTGATGACGTCATCGATACTTTTTTTAAATGGAAACCCCCTATTTTTTTTCTTGATTCTGATAGCCCTCTTAATTGTCTAAATGACAGTATAAAAATTTTGTTATCTACATAAGGAAATTTTTGAGAAAAAAAATAATAAATTTGGAAAAAATAAATTTTATAACGAACAAAATCAAGTCAAAAAATCAAGTAGGTAAATCAAACAGTCAAATGTTACTGTCAATTTCATTCGTATGTGTTATTTGTTTTACAAAACGTTTTCGAAAATGACTCATTTAACAGAAACACAACGTATAGAAATTTTAATTTTGATTGGGTGCTGGGATAAAACTAAAACAGGGGGAATTTCTTCATAAACTTGCTTATTGTCAACAAGCTGGGGGATGGCAATTCAAACATTTAATTCCATAATTTTAAGTACTTACTAACACAGTTTTTGACTTGTTTTTGTTCTTTATAAAATTTATTTTTTCCAACTTTAGTATTTTTTTTTCTCAAAAATTTCCTTATGTAGATAACAAAATTTTTATACTGGCGTTTAGACAATTAAAAGGGGTATCAGAATTAAGAAAAAAAATAGGGGGTTTCCATTTAAAAAAAGTATCGATGACGTCATAACTCGAAAACAATTGACTGCTTGGAATTTTCTTTGATACTAAAACGTGTATTTTTATAAACTAAAATTGACCTGTCCAAAGATTTTTTTGAAAAAAAATTTGTTTAATTTTTAAGGAATTTATTCCATACTTTTGCCGCTCTCTGTATATCGCATGAAAGACATTAGGAAACGTTTTTTTGTGTAACTTGTATGATTTCCATTCGTTACATAAAACGAGGTATTTCTTAACTTAACTTTTTTTTATCCCTTGGACAGTACTAGTTTTAAAGAATTATTGACTAAATTTACCGATTGTGTTAACAAAAAATATGAAAGTGTTGAATAATTCTATTAATTTTTAACAATAGTTTTTAAATAGCGTTAAAATTTTGTTACTTAGTCACGCGAAATCGGATATTTCACGGTGCGCCTTGAATAATTCTCACAATAGCAATAATGCTTTTCTTTAATTTTCCTTTCTAAGCAATTTCTCGCCATTTTATGTAAATTGTTTTGAAAAGTTTTCTCAATATTTACCCCAGTGTAAATCTTTTCCTAATTAACTTTAATAAACCAATTAGTTCCCGTCATAATTATTTTATTATTATAATTAACGTAAGCAAAATCGACGGGACCATCACTAATATCAATAAAGTCCCCCGCTTTCTTTGATATCCATCAACTATTAACATTTATATATTTTCATTGACAGTATAACCGAGCACTGTGGCCTAGCGCCTAGCGCGCCACTTTGCATTCGGGAGGTCCCGGGTTCTAACCCCGGTGCTGCCTGATCTGTAGTGGTTTTTTTTCAGGGGTTTGCCCACTACATCACATCGTGGTATGAGCACAGGTCTCATATCACAGATAAAGTGAATGCTGGGTCAGTATTTACCCCTCAGTACCTACCACTCTTCTTCCGCACCCATCCAGAACTTCCCGTCAGTGTCGCTGAAGGGTATGGAAAGCCTCAGCAGCCCGACCTCCCTCGGGGGGAATGAAAGATGTATCCTTTCCTTTTTTTTTCAAGAACAAATACTTCCATCTTTAAATTTTTCCTCGATCTTTTACTCAACGAGATTTGTTGTTAAAATTTTGCAAAGCTGTAGTAACAAAAATATTTCAATTTCTCTTGTATTCTTTAACAGACACGATGAACAGGTATTTTGATAATTACAGTTACATCATGTTTCAATTAAAAGCATTATCAGTTAATTTTTAATGAACTAACGTTATAACTTTCATCGTTCTTTTTCAATGCTAACACCCATGTCATGTCAACAGAAAATTTCTCGATTAATTTTAATAAGGAAGTTGAAACGTATAATTTTGGGTCTTTTATTCATAATAAATGATGGTTTTTTTTATTTTTAATGTTAAATCCATATTCAAAGCCATTAAGTACATCAAATAATGGGCTAATGGTTATACAACACTGGAAGAGGGGGAACATTTTCATTTTCCAATATTTACAAAACATTTCTTTCAGTAGAAAATCTTTCCAACCTCGAATTATTGTTATTCAAGTCGTTTATTAAATAATTGTTTAAATTATTTTTTCATCCAACATTAAATACATTAACTTTTTGATTTTGTTTAGTTCGGGAATCAAAGACGTTTTGATTATTATATTAATATTATTGGAAAAGAGATTGTTTTGGTGCTTACAATACATCGAAAAGACACCACCCAGATTTGCCTCCAGTAGGGCAAAGTAAAATGTACTTTTAATTTAAAACAAGTTTCAATCCTGTGATATCTCTGATCCAGTCAATATACAACTCTATCCTCACAAATAAAAACGGATACTCTGGTGTACAGTCTTCCATAGTCGAAAAGACTGCCACTTGACGACCAGTGTAGGGATCTACTAGGGGTGCCCCCGAGTACCCAAAACACAACGTATTGCCTTCAGTTCCAACGCCACAGATATGCATCTCTCTGTCTACCAAATTCTGTCGCTGAGCGTGCTTCGCTTGACAACTTTCGTACTTGATTGTTGTCATATTGACAACACGCCTCTTCTCAGGAACAGAGCCACTGTTGTACGAGAGCCGACCCCACCCCACACCCACGACCGGTACCTCCAACCAGTCCCTGATGGTACCCAACTCGACCGCTCTCACCCCCGGTGAGTCCGCGATGGGTCTCTCGAGCTGCACCAGAGCGAGGTCGTTCTTGTAAATCTGGGGTGATTGTACGAATTCCGGATGGACGAAGGCGTTGGCAATGGGGTACCGGGTGCCCGTAGAAAGGTAGTGACTGCCGACGTCGACGGCGAAAAAGTCCAACGGTTTCCCTTGTCTAATAAGAGTTGGTACAGAGCAAAATTGAATTTTTGGTACTCACATGTTCTCAAAGCAGTGAGCTGCTGTCAGAATCCAGCGCCTACCCAGGATGCTTCCAGTGCAAAAGTGGTGAAAATTGCTGAAGTGGCTCTTGCGTTTTAGCGAGGCGACGAATGAAAAGTCTTCATTGCTTGTGGCGTGGTGGGCCACAGTGAGACAGCAAATACTGAACAGGTGGAAATATTTGGTCACAAACATTTTTCAAGAATCGATTGTCTATGTCGTGGCCATTTTATAATCTATCAGTACACAATGAATTTGTTACGCATCGTAAAAGGACCGTTAAGAGAAAATTAACATGGTAATTTAAATTGTGGAACATGAAAACCAGTGGCGGCTCGTCAGGGGTGGCAGGGTGGGCAGTGCCCACATAAAACCAAATGACATATTTTTTTTAAATTTATGTATTTTAATTTTTAAATTTACCAATTATTTAAGTGATGATTTGTTATTAGAAAGTAAATGTTTTTATAGGTACATCAAAACATTTCCAAGGCGAATTTTTGTCAGGGTAGACATGTCTTCCCTGAGGGGTGTTCGTTGAAATATGAAAGCTCTACGAGTATTATGGCTAACCGTGCGAAACTGCGAAAGAAAGAGACCGAAGTAGAAACGTTTGTTTAAGATTGAGTAATTAAGGCAAGACATGTCTGCCCTGAGTGAAAAGCATTCATTTGTACACATTTTATTTAATTTCTCCCAACCTGTTCAATTGATTTATTCCAAATTTTGTGTAATAATATTTACGGCTAAGATACATTGAAATAACTAGTAATTGTGAGAAATTATTCACTTAATTTTAAATAAAAAAAATATTAAAATAATTTTTCTTTGACCAAGATTTAATTTTTGCAAAACGCTGGCGTTATTCTTAAAAATATAAAAAAAAGTTATAAAAAAAAGTTGAATATCAGAGAAAAATCTTCAAAAACCTCCGCGACAGCATATGTCTAAAATAAACCATAAAGCTATTAAAACAATAATAAATAAATTCATTCGTATAATACTCGTAGCAGGCCAGACATGTCTTCCCTGTAACTTCGTCAAGAATCGGTACCTAATCGGTAACGTCCGCACAACTTAGTCGTTGGCAAGATCGTTGGTTTTCGTGTGGTAGTTCGTCAATTCGTCACGAAGAATTTGCGAGAATTAGTAAGAAATAACGGTGATTTGGTTAATTATTTAATGACAAACGCGTTTAATAAATTATCCTACGATGACAAAGTTTTTATTAAACAATTAGACAGGCGAACCCCTTCATTAAATTCATTCTAATCGTAAATTTAATTCATCGTGTCATTGGCTGACGGGTAGTGAAATCAAAAGTAATTTTTTTGGCTGGCCCTGTCTTTTGTTCAACAATTCCAAATTAAAAAGCCCATCGTGTACGACAGGATCGATAATTTGAAGACGTTGCATCAATCGGTCGAAAAACACGGGAAATCTAAAGATCATACGTACGCGGCCTTAAAATTAAAATTATTTGGAAAGCAAAACATAGAAAATTCTTTGGAAAAGTAATCGGGAAATTAAAACGTCTCATCGATATGACAATTTTTTTTGGTACCCAAGAATTGAGCTTTCCGAGGTCACAATAAAAAAGAAGACTCGTCAAATCGCGGTAATTATAGGGAACTCTCCGAATTCTTGTCTTCTTATGATTCAACACAATAGATCAATTTCGACTAAATAATCTCAGTCAAATTTCGATAGAAAAAGAATTAATAAAATCATTGCGTAAAACGGATACATTTTTTGACCAGGTAATTGATTATTTCGCCGATCGATTTAATTTATAATTACTTATTTATAAAAAAATGCAACATCATTTTTTGTTTATTTAGAATTTATTTTATTTACTTTATTGAGAATTTATTTTTTGTTTTATGTTTATGGAAAATTTGTTATTTTTGTTGACTATATATTAACACTCTCATCACTTCCATAATAACAAATAACACTTCCTATTCCTAATTCCTTTCCCGGCAAGAGATTTTCTGAACCTTCCCGTAGGTTCTTGCTGGACACTGCAATTAGCAGTGACTAACACAGAAATTCCTTTCCAGCAATTACAACAAACATAATAAAAAATGTAATAATAACACATCGTGAGGAAGTTCCTTAACATTGACACAGAACATAATACACAACAAAGTCAAAATGCGGAGGCAAGACGCCGGTAATTATGTTGATAAGCACTGCACTATTACTTGATAGTAATATCCGTAATAGTGTATGTACTCCGGCAAAATTGCCGTGCCGCCGGGTGGAGGTGGGATAGTTTAAAATGTTTGCCCACCCAGCCAAAAATGTTACGAGCCGCCACTGATGAAAACGTATGATGCTTTACGTCTGTTTCGTAAATTAACAACGAAACGGACTAAACCGAGTAAACCCACTAAAAACAAACAGTTAAATTTAACCAAAGTATTTTATTTGCCCGAAAAAGTGTTGTATCGCTTATTTCTCGTGATCATTTGCTGCATAGTGAGAATGAAACGTGATAGTGACAGCGAAACTTATGAAGAAATGTCTAGTACAACAGCGAAAGTGATGAAGAAATATCTAATAGGCCGCCGGACATCGCAGATGATAATCGCAATAATTGTCCTGTCACCGTAAATTATGTAAATAAGTAATTGTATTTCAAATAGTAAATTTCTCGTTTTGTTGGCAAGTTGGCAAAAATACAGGGTGTTATTGAAAGTTGTACAGATATTTTAACCACGAGCTACTAGCTTCATGTAGAACTCGGAAAAAATATCTAAAAAATTCTATGTCAAAAAATAAAATGACATTTATTTTTTGAGCTACCTACATTTTTTTTTAATTGCTTTTAGTCTTCTACGTTGCCAAACAACCTTGTAGGTAAAATTTGGCACATTTTAAAAATACACCCTGTATATCATGTTTTATAAAATGTACGCCAATGCGAAGTAACCTATAGGAAATATGCTTTAAAACAAGGAAACCGCATTGATGTATGTTTTATAAAATATGATATACAGGGTGTATTTTTAAAATGTGCCGAAATTTTACCTACGAGGTTGTTTGACAACGTAGAAGACTAAAAGCAATTAAAAAAACTTGTAGCTCAAAAAATAAATGTAATTTTATTTTTTGACATAATTTTTATAATATTTTCGGAGTTCTACATGAAGCCAGTAGCTCGTGGTTAAAATATCTGTACAACTTTCAATAACACCCTGTACTGTAAAAAACTGTGTTAATAAAAATTTATCTATTTAGAAAAAGTAGATATAAAATAATTTTGTAATTTTTCCAATAATGTATTATATCATTAAGAGTAGAGGTGTGTCTTTTTGTGCTAAGTCCAGAGATTGAAGACCGAAACGCAGTTGAGGTCGACAACTGGGCGAAGCACAAAAAGAACTTCTATCTTCATTGTGATCTTCTTTTCAATTCGTACTGCTACTAAGGATTCTGCTGTGGTCAGTGTTTCCATCTTTTCTTCTCCCCATTCTTACATCGCTCCGTTTTCTATATTTCAATTTTCCCATCTTTCGATCTTTCTATCTTCCCGTCTTCCCATCTTCCCATTTTCCCATCGTTCCATCTTTCCATCTTCCCATCTTTCTATGTCTCAATTATTCCTTGTAAAATAGGGCTTGATCGCATACGTTAGGAAAAGATTTGATACTCTCAGTCAAATATTTTTGTATCTTTTTTAATATCAAAACACCTTGAGCGCTCGTAGCCAACTTCTTTTGCACTGAGCATCACAGAAGGAGTATCTCAAGGTACTTTACAACCCTTCATGTTTTAGTCTCATTTCATTATCAGTTGAAGACTATGAAATTTGGAGAAAGCATCGAAAAAGTTTATATGTAGATCCTTAAACCCTGACCTGACCTGACCTGACCTGACCTGACCTGATTTAGCCCCCACCTGACTTATACCTAGTCCCAAATCTTTGTTTCCTCAGAGAGACTCAAAGTTGCCATAAAAATTTGTTTCAAGAGTCTTGAGGTTACATTTTGAATACAACTTTCCAGAGTATTTTTCCCAGAAAGCATTACCAATTTTTATTTGGTAATACTTTTTTTAATCAATAAAATAATTGGCGTAAATTGTCAAACTTTTCCGTTTATGTTCCTTCCAGAATTTATGTTTTGACGCAGTTAAGTGTACTTTAATGAGCAACAATCACACTCATAAAACAATTTTACGATTTTTATATTGAAAAAAAAACATATCTTAGGTAATTGGATTTTTTTTTCATTAGAATTCTCAGTCAAGCGGAAACAATGCGTACGCCAATTACACTTTTCTTGGCTCTCTTGGCTACGACAAGAGCTCGTAAGAGAACTTCCAGTTCTTTCCCAAATAATGCAACAAAACTGATTACAGATCATGATGGCAGCCAAAGGATGATCAAGGGACGCTACGCCGCGCCCCAACAGTTTCCATACATGGCGTCCATCAGGACCGTCGAAGACAACATCCACTTCTGCGGTGGTAGCGTCATCCACCCGGGATGGGTACTTTCTGCGGCTCTTTGCTTTCGTGACCAGTACGACGGACAAGAACTTGTGTAAGTCCCCCAAACTCTCTCTCCCGAGTTCACCTCTTCAGTCTTCCGTTCCAGCAAGCTGAGCGACCTGGTGGTCTACGCCGACACTACAGACAGTTACACCACCGAAGGAGTTTCTCGTTTCGTCAACAACATTATAATCCATCCGAATTACAAGAAGACCCCGGAGGATGTTATCAACAACATAGCTCTGCTAAAACTGAGATCTGCTCTCTACACGTTCTGGAAACCTTTGCTGCACACGTCCAACATCAAACCCATCAAGATCGGTACCATCGGGATCGAGGCCGAAGTCTTGGCTCTGGGTTGGGGCTCAGTACGGCAAAACGAAGAGAAGGAAATCTCGCCCAAATTGAACTACGTCACTTATGTCACGAAAGACTCAGAAAAAGATGGTTGTCAGAGCAGTTACGAGATTGTCTGTGCCAAGAGTTTCATCAGGGATGAAGGATTGTGTTACTACGATGCGGGAGGACCCCTCGTGGACGTGAGCAACGGAGAGGACAAGCTGGTGGGGATCGTGTCGCATATTTATACAAACAGCTGCGCCGCAGGACACGTGGAAGTCTTTACCAGAGCGGCGTCGTACGTCTGGTGGATCATGGAAGAAACGGGGATCCAACTTACTCCTCCTAAATCAATTCCTTCCAGCTCCTAAGCGGAATTACCTGGTACCACCTTTGCTACTTCGCAAAATGATAGCAATAAAACACGTCAAAGAATAGATATTGTTGTCTTTATTCCGACCACAATTTACCCAGGGAATTCATAAAATTGGAAAGGTAATGGTTGAAGTTCAACACTGGCAACTTGGCAATTTCTGCATCGATCCAGAACTTGAACAGGTCAATCCTGGTGAACCCTTCGGGTTCCCCGGGATTGCACAGCTCGTCCGGCTTGAAGGACCCGATTCCGACCAGGCTCTCGGTGTAGAGGTCGATCACAGGTCCTCCTCTGTTCGTCGTGCACAGATTGTCGGCTTCCACACTGACGGCGCACACAGTGGTGTGGTCACTCACGCAGGAGGAATTTGATTTGGTGGTGTTCAACAGTCTCAAGTTCAAGACGTCTTCTTGCTCCAGTGTGACTTCGGCTACCATGGAGTCGTACCCGACGGTGCCCAACTGGAGGTTCTGGGTTGTATGGACGCTATAGTAGACCGGATATTTCAAGTACACGATAGCCACGTCGGACTCGCTAGTGCCTGGGTCGTAGTTCGGGTGGATCAGGACGTCTCTTACATTGAACTTGCGGAAAACACGCGGACTTAGAGTTACCTCGAGATCCTTGGCCCTCCTGAGGGATAACAACCAATCGAGGGAATTATAGTACTGAGGGTACTCACGCATTAGGCTGCCTCGCTATGCAAGAAGCGGCCACTATGATGGTTCTTGGGTTGATAAGTGCTCCATTGCACAAGTGTCCCCCTGATTCTTTGTAATCCAAAGACACAAAGTACGAATGATCCTCCCATAACGATTGCAATCCACAAGCGCTTCCTAAAGAAAATTCTCTTATCACAAAACTTTTTTTATTTTTCATAATTACCAAAAAGGCAGACGCCTATTAGCAGAGTCGTAGGTGTTAACTGTTGCAACATTTTGTAAACAATACAGTTCCGTCACAAATTGTACTTTTTTATACTAGATTCAACCCAGAAGGCGTGCTTAACTGGCACGACAAAATAGTTTTTATTTATTTTTGTCGTGTGGAGTCGTCCACTTTTAGCAACTTTTATGGCAATTTCGTGTCTTTTGAACAATACATATCATGATCCGAATATGTTCGCTATATTAAGAATTTTTATTTTCCAATAATATCAACGCAACGTTTATAAAAATTTTTTTTTCAAAATCTCTGTTCTTTTTGCATTTAACAATTGGGCAAACGAGTTCGCGCCAAAGAGACCTTTTCTAAATTAGTTTTAAAAGATTTTTCTCTCATTCCTCGGAGCTTCACCAGTATCCACTGCAATCAAGTAGCTGTGGTCCGGCGCAGAGCACAAAATGAAGTCACACCATTCATCAATGACGCGTGAAAAGAGTTTCTCATAAGTCAGATCACACCTTTTCTTGGTACGATTTCCGATATTATTCCAGGCTTGATTCAAGGTTTTCCCGCTCTCTCACGCGCAAGCGCTAATCTCACGCATGCGCCACTCACTTCCGTTTCATGTTTGATTTCCGTCAAGGTTATTCGGATTCACTAGCCTCGATAAAGGAGTTTCATTTCAAAAATAAGTAACAAATCGAGCAAAGATATATCAAAATGATAGTAACGATAATACCGTATGTTTCAAAAAATTTCTGGCAAGTAGGTTATGAAAAACAAACGCATTAAAAACGTATGGCTCAGCTTGTCACTGCGCGGATTTGTTTGTTGCCCTGGATACATAACCTAACTTTAATCAATCTGTTGGAACCGTTTTCGTTCAAAACAATTATAGTGATTAGGCCTGAATTATTCAAGCTAAGCCATACATTTGTAATTCTTTTGTTTTTCATAGCCTACTGGACCAGAAATTTTTTGGAACATACGGTACTAATAAAACACGTCAAAGAGTAGAGATTGCTGTTTTATTCCCAACACTATTTGCCTATGTAATTAAAAGCTTTGGAAGCGTAATCGTTGATGTTGATCAGTGGCAACTTGGTAATTTCTGCGTCGATCCAGAGCCTGTAGAGGTCAATCCTGGTGAACCCTTCGGCTTCTCCGGGATTGCACTCCTTGTCCGGGTTGAAGGAGCTGATTCCGACCAGGCTTTCGGTGAAGAGGTTCACCACAGGTCCTCCCTTGTTCGTCGGACACTGATTGTCAGGTTCCACACTGATCGCGCACACAGTGGCGTGGCTACTGTCGCAGGAAGAACCAGACTGGACGGTGCTTAACAGTCTCATGTTCAAGACGTCTTTTTCGTGGAATATGACTTCGGTTACTGTGGAGTTGTTCCCGACGATGCCCAGGTTGAGGTGTTTGCTTGTAAAGGGGGAGCCCATGATGCCCAACTGGAGGGGGGAGAAGATTGGTTTGCGCAAGTACGCGATAGCTACGTCGTTGTCGTTGGTGGCTGGGTCGTATTTCGGGTGGACCACGATGTTTCTTATGTTGAAGTTGCGGAATAAACGCGGACTTGCCTTTGCCACGAGATTCTTGGCCCTCCTGAATGATAACAACAAATCCAGGGGAAATTCAAGCGGTGGTGGTACTCACGCGTTAGGGTGCCTCGATAAGCAAGAAGCGGCCACTATCACAGCTCTTGAGTCCACAAGTGCTCCACTGCATACGTTTTCGCCCGAATCTTTGTAATTCAAAGACACAAAGTAAGGATGTTCCACCCATGACGACAGCATTCCATTGGTGCTTGCTAAAGAAAATTCTCTTATCATAAACCTGTGTACACAGTTTTTGTATTTACCAAAAAGGCAGACGCCTATTAGCAAAGTCGTAGGTGTCAGCTGTTTCAACATCTTGTAGACAGTACAGCTTCCTTGCAAATTTTACATTTTTATACTTGCTTCTGCTCAGAAGGCGTGCTTAACATAACAACGACGATAAAATCGTCAGCGTTTATGGCAATTTCGTCCCGCTTGAACAATAATTGTAATGATCCGCATAGATTCGCTAAATTAAGAATTTTAATTTTTCAGTAATTCCAACGAAACCACCTTAACAACTATTCATTGGGAGCAATTTTTCTCAGTTGTAAATTTTATGTTTTTTATTGTCTTTGTGAGCACAATAATCCTTAAAGGTCGTAACGTAGTACTACCAGAGATTTGTTGCTATTTTGTAATTCATCGAAGTTTGTTATCTTTGCATCATCCCTAAACGTAGCAAAATTTTTTCCACCAGGTACTTTTAGGGCAAAAAATACAGAAAGAGATTTCGGAATGGTTAAATTATTTTATTAGACTCTAGATTGTGTCACAGTGGGGACAACTCCACTCCAGTGATTTCACTGATCCAAGACATGTACCCTGCCACTTTGGTGAAGACGAGGGGGTGGTCGTGGTGGGGGTGGCACTGGTGGCTGTGAGCAGTCACCACAAAAATAACGTCATTAAATACCCCAATTTGTCTTCCCGTTTGTTGGTCAATCAAAGGTCCACCGAAATCTACCCCACACATATCCTTCCCTTGACCACTGTACGTACAGATCTGATGAGCATCATCCAAGTGGATAAGATCGTCTAATTCTGGGAAAGCACTTTGGCACGCTTGGACGTTTATTGTGTCCAAAACTATGTAACCAAGATGATAGGGTTCTAGACCCTTATCCGGTTCTTCGTTCCAACCAATAGCGACGACTTTGCCTAAGTCTTCAAACGGTACATCACCTAGTGGTACCGGTTGTGCCAAAGGAGTAAAAGTTATGGGTGTTTCGAGATGAATCAAACCAATGTCGGGTGTTCCGGTGGTACTGTTGAAATCAGGGTGTAGCAAAATTTCTGCAGCCTCGTACTCGAGTTCAGGTTGGTCCGAGTGGGAGTACACGCCCAGGTGTACCACGATGGTACCAGGGTCACTACAAAATTGTAAGTTGATGGTTAGGACGTAAATTTAAGAACTTACTTGGTCGCAATGCAAAGTGCCGAAGACAGAATCCATTCATCGTGGATGATGCTTCCCAAACAAGATTTCAGCAGCAAGTTGTTGTAGATCTGTTTAATTGAAGCCACGAAAGGGAAAGTACCTTCCTGTACAACTTCTCCTCCCAGCATTCGAGCTTGCAGTAGTCTTTCGGCAAAGACTGAAAACAACTTTTTCTAGAATATTCTGTTAGTGGAAAAAAAGGAAAAACGTACCTGTTGTACATAACAGAGGCGCTAGCAAAAATAAACTTCCAGGATTCATTTTGGAGACTGACAGAAGCGGCTGGTTTAAGTTGTCTTATATAGCTTGGAAATGCGGAAAAATTGGTGGGCGGGCAAAACAATACAAGTCTTTTTTTTTAAGTTTACAGTATAAACGTTTCAAACTTTGCTGTGTAATGCGAGATCGTAGGTAGGACTATTTGCAATAATTTAAACAAATACCACTTTTTTCTGTTGAGTTTTCAAATACTAAAGGTCACAACCCACAATCGTCAATTTTTCGAAAACTATTTTGACCAAACAATTAATTTTGAAAATATGACGTATACCATTTTATTATTATGTTATTTTCAAGAAACGTGACTTTTTTAACTGTTTATCTTAATAGATAATTGCAAACATGTATTGATAATAAATTCTGCGGTTTTTCCTAGACGAACTAATTTCTTCTTTTCGTTTTTTTCTTATCATTTTGATAATGGAATGCAATAACAATGGGATGAAAAAAAATTAGTTTGTTGATAACACCACAGAATTATAGATATCTAATTATGAAAACTGTTACAGGTTTCCAAATTTAGAAATTAGAAATTTTGTATCTTTACTTTTAATTTCGGGGTAATTTTATCTACACCATGTGCTTTCAATAGGACTAAAATCTGCTTGTCATTATTATTTGCAGTAAAAAATAAATAAATAAATAATCGTATACCTTCTGGCCAAGGCCAAGTGCTAGAAGTTTTCTGGGCGTGCAAGCGCTTCTAACATGACCTAACGACCACTATACTAAGTAGTAACCGGGACTGACAGCTTTACATCTCCTCCGAAAGATGGTAGTGATTTGAAAAAAACCTGATGATTTATTCGGGAATCGAACTCGGGCTGAAAGGGTGATAAGCCAGTATCTAGCCCCTGAGCCATGATCGCTACTGTTAAAGTAATAAAAATTGTTGTATAAATCTCTTTCATCTTTTGAAATGTCCCTTCCTATGTGTTTAAGCAGCATTTAGTTGAAAATTTGAAATATTGTCTTGTAAAAATATTCTATGAATACAACAAATCATTACTATTTTATTTGCGACCAGTTTGTACCAAGCTGTACAAGTTATTGCCAAAATCGTAAAAAGTTTAATTTTGAAAATTGCAGTTTTCTGTTTAAACAAACAATAATGTTAGACCAATTAATAGATTATTGCACTCCGTAATTTTTTATTAGTGAAGTAATAGCTTCCACCAACCTTCAAATGTTATTGCGATAAAATACGAACTAACCTTGTTTGTAGTTAGTCTGCTACCACCAAAGATGTCAATTTTGCTAAGTCTTCTAATACTCATCATCACAGTTAATGGTGGTAAGTAATAAAATTGAAACATTTCAGTCATACTAATTTCTTTGATAGAGATCGAAATCCAACGGAAACTTTTCCAAGCCCAGCAAGCCACCATTGGGCAGTTTCCCTACGTCGTGGCTCTCAAAATGATAATCGGAGCCCACTTTTGCACTGGGAGCATAATAGGGGAGCAATGGATCCTAACAGCCGCCCATTGCCTCAACGTAATGTACTCGTAGCATCTCGACTCCTTCTGCCGACCAAATTACATTGACGTTTTCAGCCCACCCGAGAACTTCACCGTCATAGCAGGAACCATCCGACTCACCCGGAAAAAGATGGAAGGATATGCCGTTGACAACGTAGTAGTAAATCCAGGATACATAAGGGACGAAGAACAAGGAAACATTGGTGACATCGGTTTGGTGAAAATCAAAGAAAAATTTAATTTTTCCAAACTCGTGGAACCCATCCAGCTTGGATTGCTCCAAAACTCCGGCTCCATGTTCGCCGTGGGGTGGGGTAGGGTCAGTCGCACGTCCAGATCTCCAGTTTTGCGCTACGTCGAAATGGTAAATGTACAAAACAGCCCAGTATGTGTGAACGACGAGTTCCGGATTTGCGCCAAGAGTGTGACCGGACGCTCGGCCGCGGTGCTTTGCTCCGGAGATTCCGGAGGGCCTTTGGTCGACACCACCACTGGGAAACTGGTAGGAGTGAATTCGGTGTCATGGGCACAATGTGAGGGCGGCCCCCATCCTGATGGGTTCATCAGAATGGAAGCGCATGACACTTGGATTAAGTCTTACGTCAAAGATGCGGTGTTTGAGTGATATCTTAGATTTTATGTGATTTGAAATAAAAATTCCCTTTTTTGTTTGTTGCTATTTGTGCATCTTGAAAAATTACAAATATAAACTGCATAGTTAGAAGTGATAAGATTTATAGTCCATTGTTGAGAAGTTTATTGGTTGCAAATTAAATTATGATAAGCTTAATTCGTGTTTTTTTCGAATCACAGTAAAACAAAAGACGATGTCACGTGGAAAATAATACTATGAAGAGAATATTTGAAAGTTTTGTAATTCCAGAGTAATGAAGCTTTGAAAGTTTTTCTTGCAGTAATGACCGAGCACTGTGGCCAAGCGCCTAGCGCGCCACTTTGCATTCGGGAGGTCCCTGGTTCTAACCCCGGTGCCGCCTGATCTGTAGTGGGTTTTTTTCAGGGGTTTGCCCACTATATCATATCGTGGTATGAGCACAGGTCTCATATCACAGATAAGGCGAATGCTGGGTCAGTATTTACCCCTCAGTACTATCATCTTCCTTCCGCGCCCATCCTCACCGCACCCATCCAGAACTTTCCGTCAGCGTGGCGGAAAAGGCTATGGAAAGCTTCAGCAGCCCACCCTCCCTCGGGGGGGAATGAAAGATGTATCCCTTCCTTTTCTTTGTAGTTTTATTGTTTTATTTGTGTTCTTAAAAATGAAGAAAAGGTATTCAATAGAAATAATGATATCTTCTTTATGGTTCGAGCTAGATCAAAATTATACCGTATAGATTTATTCATGGTGAATAGAAGGCAATAGATCGAATTATTCTGTAACATCGATTGGAAATGAAAGCAGTATTTATTCTGAAAAATGGTGGAGGTGCCGGTTTTTCTACAGTAATAATGATATTTCGCTCGCGTCTTGAGATGGATCAAATATGAAAAGTGTGTTTTATTATCCTAATGGTTATAAATCAAATGGAGAAAACCATGTGACTCCATTTCTAACATTATTGTTAAAGACCAGTGATGATTTCCAAAAATGGTGGAGGCGCCGGGAAAAATTTTACGATGGACATCTCTCCAATTGAGTTCATTTCAATTTAAAAGCTATATCTCACAGGTCTAGTTCTTGCTAATCCAATGCAAAAAATCGCACTACACTCTTAGCAATAGTGGTCTAATAATAGGTATTCCGTTAAATATCTTGTAAAAATGAAAATAACCATGAATGTCTTATATCGCGCGTTCAAATAAAATCCTGGGCTGGGCAGGCGTTGGAAACCGTCAATTGTTGTGCTTTTTTAAAGCGTAGATTAATTAGAGCATGTTGACAGCTAACCTAAAATTTAGAGCCAAAAATGTTTCTTTTTTTTCTTTCTTTGCAATGTTTTACATTAAACTTAACGATTCCTATTCTCGAAGCAATTATCTAAGGACACTCTTTCCTGAAAACAAGCATTTTCAATCATGTGCCGATTAAACATAAACAAATGTCATTTGTGTCAAACGGCGGGAAATTCAAACTTTACACTGTTCTAAACAGTTTAATTTTTCCAACTTTTTAAGTTTGAAAATTTATATCCAAATAAGTGTTAGCAATTTTTACAAAAAAATTGAAAAAAAGAGAAAGGAAAAGGAATCTCAAGCACGTCAATTAGTTAGAAGATAAAAATAATTACAATGGTTCTAGGTAAGTCCTTGATAATTGGACACGAGGGCAGTAAAATTTTTATATTTGGGAAACCAGGCGATTGTATTTCATTTCATTATAAATTAATCCAATGTTGACAAATAAAATTAATAATCAAAAGCAGTTTCACAATTTCATTTGAAATTAATGTTACTAAGCTATTAGGTTTGAATTAGTTTAGAAACAATCAACAACACAAATCCATTACTGTTTTGCTTTAAAAAATAAAAACATTTACGTATTCATAAGCAAGATAATTAGGAGCGATAACGAGTAACAACCCATTGTCGAGAACATATTTATTTGAGTGGAAACTATAATTGATTCACTTTCAGCAATGCTTAAAATACTTTTAACAGTTTCTGCGTGTTTCTCCTTAATCCAGACAGGTGAGTATAACACTGTCTCCATGCCTGAGCTAATCTGATTTTTAAGATGACTTCGCGGGGAGAATCCTCAGTGACAGTTATGCCACCCCGGACGAATTCCCTTACGCCGTCTCGATAAAAGTCCGAGGACAGCACACTTGCGGCGGTGCCATAATCGACTACCGATGGGTGTTGACCGCCGCCAGTTGCTTCGCCCGCAGCGAGGTCAGGTAACACCGTTCGAATAAAATTTGGCGAAAATTAATAAGCGTAGATCCCCCAATCAAATTCTGGTAATGGCCGGCACCATCGACCTGAACGGGATGGGGGGCAGTTTACACTCGGTGGACAAACTCTTCGTCCACCAAAACTACACCAAACAATTCCAAGCGGACGTGCAGGGAGACATCGCCCTGCTCAGACTGGCCAAGCGCTTCAGCTACGACTCCAACATCCAGCCCATCAAGCTGGGAACGGTGTACGATGGGGCCAAAGCAGTGGTGGTGGGTTGGGGGTCGGAGAGCAACGAATACCCTGTAGCTTCGCAGATTTTGAAGTCTGTCAAGATGATGGTGATTCCAGGGGATGCGGCGTGCCAAACTGACGCAACTCGCGTGTGTGCGGCGGCCCAGACGGGAACTGGAACTTGTATGGGTGATTCTGGAGCACCATTGGTGGACGTGGACTCGGGGAAGCTGCTTGGGATTTTTTCGTTGGGGGTGCAAAGAGGATGTGGATTGGGGTTGGCCGACATCTTCACCAAAGTTGAACCCTACGCGAAGTGGATCGACTACGTCAAAACAATTTAAATGCTATACGTGTTAAAAGAGATACAATTTTTATGTTACAAATTACACTTTGTTGAATACTTCAAATAAATTTTAATCGAACTTGACCCCGTTGAGAGAAAGTGCTCTCCAAAACATTTGATTTTGCTCATGCACCACAATAGAAATCGTAGCAAGTCTTCTTCTTGGACAATGTCTTACTTTTTGGTGTGGAAGTTTGGTACATTTCTCTCATTTCTTTATTTCACTTTTTCTTCATGCGCTCAACCTGTGGATCAAGGAGTTACAACAAGCTTATTATTTAGAAGAAAAACTTCAGGAAGTTAATTTTCGATGATGGTCAAGGAACAGGCTCTGTCAGCAGGTTAGGACGAGCTCCATACAATAATTTTTTGCTGGGGTGGGTCAGATTTTAAACCACAGACAGATGATAGATAGATATTGCAGATGTATCTTGTTTTTAATGTGTTTTACTTTTATTCTGGGGTGGGCCAGAAGGATTTTGGGGTGGGCCGAGCCCACCTGCCCCCCCCCCCCTTTGCTACGTCTTTGAGCTCCAACACCAAGAATGCTTTATATGTTATTGATAGAGGCATTACTAGTGTCAATTGTTTCAAAAGGTAACTGCTCAAATAGCTTCAAATTTTACATTAAATTTTTAATGACAAAATCTAATCTTTTCGTTGAATCAGACAAGTGATTTACTTAATTGTTTGTGTAGACCCCTATTTTTTAATGTTTAACAATCTAATAATAATCGCGCATAATTTTCGATAAAGGAAACGTGTTAAAATTACATTCTTTAACTTGAACCTTCACGGTCTAAAATATCTGCATTTTAAATTTCATAAAAGGTCTTAGCTGAGACACCCTGTATACAGGGTGTCCCAGAACTCGCGGATCAAATTTAAAGTGTATATTCCTTGATGGTAATGAAGGTAAAAAACGTTAAGAAAAATGTTCAGGGTGCAACAGCTTTTTAGTTATGAATTATTCAAATTGACCAATCAAGCTCGATCTAATTTTCCCTTTACGAGAAAATTGAGTACCTTCCCTCAATTGCCAAGCAACGTGTAATACGTATGAATAATAAAATTATTTTCAATATTTATCTGGTCGACTTGTCGGAACAGACGTCAAAAATGACAGCTACTTTTAAAATAACCAAAAATGGATAGATAGGGATAATATAGCTAAAGGCAGGCAAAAAAATGTTTAGAATCTTCACCAGGGAAAGGAAGAAGTTTCTTCTTTGGCAAGAACGAAATGTGGTTTGTTATGATTGAAAATTAGCTGAGCGCTTTTAATCTAGAGGGGTATGGAAAATTGACTGTAGGGGTACGATGAATTGAAACTTTGTTGATGGAAAGATTGGAAGGTAGGTATAATGGAATGGCGGCGTAGCGCTAAGTACTATTTACTACGTTAAAAATCTTAGTAAAAAGTGAAATTTGCAGGGCCTGTGAAGTGAACCGGAATCACAAGAAATTTGTCCTGACCTGTGCATACATTCTGCATCTGCAACGGATTAGCCAAGAGCTGCACGAGCGGGACGCGTCATCGTCGAAATGAAAGAAAAAACTTTTAGGTTAGCATTCTTGGCGTTGCAAAAAGCTGGAGTTACACGTTGGTTTTGAACAAAAGATCAAGCACAGTGGGAGTTCTGAAAGACAGAAGACAAAACTGGATTGAACTAACCTATTTTAGCTTCATTGTTAGTAAAAATTTAAGACCAAATTTTATAATTTAAACGATGTAGAATACAACAAATAAAATAAGAAACATGTAAAATAAAAAATAAGTTATAACAAGTGTTCAAAATGACCACCTTCCATGTCAAGGCATAGGCGAGCTCGTTTTATTAAATTTTCCCGTGCCAATCTAATCATATTTGGAGTAACAGTAGCCAGTGCTTCATGAATTCGGTCATTCAGTTCTTCTAAATTATTGACAGGTTCGCGATAAATATAGTTCTTCAAATGACCCCACAGAAAATAATCCAAAGGTGTGAGATCCGGCGATCTTGCAGGCCAATTTACAGGTCCACCTCGACCTATCCACGAATTTGGATATCTTCTGTCAAGTATTTGCCGCACTTGCCTAGAGAAATGTACCGGAGCTCCATCGTGTTGAAACCACTCATTCAAGAAATGTTGTAGTAGTACATCTTCCAATAATTCCGGCAAATCTTGTTCTAGGAAATTCATGTAATGTTGTGCGTTTAGGCGCGCAGGAAATTCAAATGGTCCAACTATTGAATCCCCCAAAATCCCTGCCCATAGATTTATGGTAAACCTATGTTGAAACCGCCCTACATGTTTTGCATGAGGATTCTCCTCGTCCCAAATATGGTAGTTATGACAATTAAAGGTTCCTTCTCGAGAAAACAGAGATTCGTCGGTAAATAAAATATTATTTACAAAATTAGGGTCGGCATCATGTTGTTGCAATAACCAGGTACAAAAGTTTACTCGTGCTTCATGATCTTCTGGTATTAAATTCTGCACACGTGTATAATGATATGCATGCCGTCTATTATCCCGTAAAATGCGCTGAACAGTGCTCTTGGAGGTATTAACCATATTTGCGACAGTTCTTATACTTATTTGACCATTGTCATCAAAGCCCTGAAGAACAGCATCTTCAGTCTCTGGCGTCCTAGCTTCTCGCGGAGGACCACCAATTTCTTCTCTTGTAGGCATCAAAGATCCAGTATCTCGAGCACGACTGACCAACCGAAGAAACACATTATAATTTGGATGTGGCAAACGTTGTGGAAAACGTATTGCGTATTGTCTTGCAGCCTCACGTGCACTGCGCCCGCACTCTCCATAAAGTATGAGCATTTCGGCATACTGTGCAGCTGAATACATGTTTTTAGTGTGAAATTTGACAATCTGCAATCAAATTATAACTTGACGTTTGTCAAAATGTTCACAGTTGCCCAAACATTTACTGGAAATTCCATACCATTCTTACTAAGATTATGTTGCTAGGCAATTCAAACTGTTGGATAAATTTACCTGAAATCCAAATTAACAGCGTACTTCTGATTGGTCCACTTTAATTATTTATTACAAAAAATCTATTATACCCTGGATTTTTTTTTTAACACTATTGCTTTCAGTTACCACCAACGAAAGCGTACTCTAAATTTGATCCGCGAGTTCTGGGACAGCCTGTATATATTTTTTTAAATCTGGCCTAGACTTTTGTAAAGTTGAAAAATGATTAATTTTTTGTGCCAAAGGAATTGAATTCTTCTTAGAAACTTCGATCACAGAATTGTTCCTTTCTTCTTGTCATTATTATTATTACTAGAGTGAAAAAATTATTCTGGAACTGGAAAAATACAACTTGTGGATTTATGTACATTACAATATTTTTTATCGTCGTTCTGCGCCAAACTCGATAATGACATCTTAAACCAGAGCAGAACCGAACTCAATCAACAAACTTGACACTCATCATCTCAACCCGAAAACGATAAACATGTAGCGGATTTTCAGAGCATTCAGTGATCAAATAAACACTTTCCACCCAGCAGGGGTGACCTGATTGGGAGTCCAGCCCCTAAAATACCCACAAAATGGTTAAATATAAACGTCTTAGTGTGACTGGATTAGATGTTGATACCACGTTGCAAAGCGTGCGGTCGATAGTCGTGGGTGTCGAATCGAGGGTTAAATATTCATGGCATGGCTACCCACCTGTTAGGCGACCACAGATAATAAATAACTCGCTTATAAATCATTCAAAGTGTGATGCTCTGTCATTAAAATTATTTTTTACCGCAGTTTACCGTTTTTCAGAGCGACACGCGACGTTTGCCGCTCTGGTAAGCACACATCCATACCTTCAAGAATCGTATGCGATGTGTGTCTAGTGTAACCTTGACAACGGCGCGAGTACCACCATGCTGCTAGTCACGATTATGGTACTACCGATAGTGTACGCCGGTGATGTTATCCATTTCGATTGGGACCCCATTCCTGTCAGCCATGACAACTACTACGACCGCATGGACGACGCCAAAGACCTGATCAAGTTAGCTCCAGAAAGTGACAATCTCGAATCGGAGTACGGCGTCTTCGTCGACAGACCCAAGTTTCAGACTCAAAGGAACAAGACTTTGAGGGACAAAATCGCAGGGAAGCTCACTTACATCCAGAAGATACCCAAAGATCCGGAAAGTACCGTCGGCGGTACCAGAGATCGAGTCAACTTGTTGCTGAAGAACTACCTGACCAAGCTGTACGCAAAAAAATTTGACAATCGGAAGGTAAAGCCGCCGCACGAGGGAAAAATCTTCGACGACTCTTTGTGGCAACTGAAAAACAAAACCAAAACCTTCACTAACAAGTTCTTGAGTTTGTTCCATATTGTGCAATTCTCGAATTCCCAATGCTTGTCCAGTGGTACCGGAGGTGAATACTTGGGGACTTGCTACCACCAGACCGAGTGCGCCAGCATGAACGGTACCAGCGTTGGTGCTTGTGCCGAAGGTTACGGAGTATGCTGCGTCTGTAAGTACCGAATCATGACGACAAATTCAACCTGACCATAACTGATTTCTAGTCAGGTACTCTTGTGGTTCAAGCTCTAGTCACAACTGTACTTATTTCGAAAGTCCCGGATACCCAGACTACGACCCTCCGGGTTCCATGGTACTCCCCCCAAGCTCTAGCACCCTGCCACCCGTGACCACACCACTACCCACCCCAGATCCGCGCCTCAAGTACTACTACAAGTTGCGACGTTGGAGCCGACAAGCCGATTCTACCCTCGCTTGTACCATCAATATCTACAAACAATCCGACGACATCCAACAAATGAGAATCGACTTTATCGACTTGGAACTGAAAGGACCAACTGATGGTAATTGTGAGACCGAGCGCTTGGTGATAACTGGACAAAACATCAACAGTCAAATACCGGATATCTGTGGGTACAATACGGGTCAACACGGTTAGTACTGGGAAGATTTTTCGAAAGCGGTACTACTTGTCGTTTGCAGTGTACGTCGACGTCTCCACCCTTACGGGACCATTACAGTTGTCTGTTTTATCGACGATGAGTGAAAGAAAACGGTACAAGATCAGGATCTGTCAAATTGCTGCCAGTTGTACCAGTTCGAACAACTGCCTCCAGTACTACACAGGTGTGACTGGGATGGTGTCGTCGTTTAACTACGACCAGGCTGCTCTGATCAATCGGAGCGAACCCGGATATTTTGTGAGTTGTTCCGAGCTTTCTAGAACAGTACTTAGTTCTAATGTGATAATCTGGCGTAAAATTGAAGTCTATTCCGACAATTGCGAATAATCAGAGCGAATCGCACACAGACACTTAATTATATCGGACACACACATCTAAAAACTGGGTTTGCTTTTATATGATGTGGACAGTACTGTTTTAGAACAATCTCAACTACGCCATCTGTATACGAAGAGAAGCCGGGTACTGCTCGATAACCTATACCAACAGCCCAGGGGGTCTGGAATATCCGTTCCAGCTGCGAAATCTTGATGACGGTGAGTACCATCTTGGTTTCTACGTAGTAGATAAATTCAATCTACTTGTCCAAATGTTCCAAATCTACTACAATCAGCGGTACCACTCCATCGTTATCTCTCCTAATCTCAATTTTGGCAGATGGTGAGAGTACCGTTCCCCCGGGACAAGCAGGTGCCGAGATCTTCAACTGTCCCGACGATTACATCGTCATTGGAGGAATTCGACTCTGCGGGGACAAGTTCAACGATGGATCTTTGATCGAGGACTTCACCATGAACGCTCCGGTGACAGGTGAAGTACCGCAATTGTCAAAGCGAGAGTTGACTATTTTGGTGTTGTAGATACGAGCGCCGGACCAATCGTGATTCCTGTCAGGACTGATGAAAGTGTGACTGGGCGTGGCTTTAAGTTGTTCTACACCCAGAACAGATGCCCTAATTCGTAAAATTATTTATTTACATATTTATTGTGACTATTTAAGAATGACTAAATAAAAATTACAATGTAGAAGGGATATTGTTGTCAAGATATTCTTCCCTTGACAGATCTTGTAGATCTGGTACATTTGGCAACAACAATATTATTCTTATTATTATTACGGCTATTGCTGTGATGTGCATGATTTGGGAAATGATTAAATTGAGAATCATCATAAAACGTTTGAATCATCAAATCATAAATTATTATCAATCTGACCGTTAAAATTACTGACTCAGTAAACAAGATTAAAGTTTAAAAAACTGTATTGACGTGCTCTTCTGATAAAATGTTTTATATAATACAACAAATATTTTAATTTTCAAAACTAATCTTGAAATCCAAACAGTTTGTGGTTTACAAAGCGTTTAAAAATTGTCATGATTGTGATTTTGAACTTTTGTGTCTTGTCAACAATTCTAGTTGGAGTACTAGATGCTTGCAGCGAATCTTTAGTGTACGACGAAAATGAAATCGTAGAAACGACCACATCACGAGATGAGTACAACGAGTACGACGAAAATACTCTGACAATACCGAGCAAAGGAAAAGTACTGTATGGAACAATAACTTGTTATTACATATTTTCATTAGAACAATTCAACTATTCTTACCAAGACAAACCCTACGATCAGTACTTGAAAATAGAGAATTCAACACTACCTACTTTGAAGCAGTCAGCTTTTGTACGATTCAGTACCATTACCAAACTGTACTTGAGCAGTCTTGGCATCGAGACCATCCTCCCAGGAGCCTTCAACGGTCTAACAGCAATCAAAGAGTTGTACCTTGACCACAACGAACTGTCAGAATTGTCAAAAGGTGTGTACAACTCGCTCCACCGCCTTGAAGTTTTGACCCTGAACGACAACAAAATCCAGAAAATCGAGAGTTTGGCGTTTATGGGCGCGGACAATCTAGTCGAGTTGTGTCTGCGGAACAACAAAATAACCACGATTGAAGACGAGATGCTGAAGACTCAGAAACGTATGAAATATTTGGACTTGTCTGGGAACCCTCTGGTGCAGTTTTCTTTGAAAGGATTGTCACATGTTGACACACTGAACGTCAATTCGACACAGTTGAGTGAGATTGACGAGGATTTGTCGAGCTTAAGAGTGAAGTGGATGGATTTGTCGTCGAGTCAGTTTACTACGGTCAACTTTTCAACTTTTCCCAAACTAGACGAACTGTATTTGTCGCACAATCAGATCGAATCGTTGGCAAATTGTCAAGTTCTGGAAGCTATCGATGTCAGACTTGACAACAACCGGATCAAGACCATCAACGAAACGTTCAGAGACATCTCACGCTTTTACATCAGACACAACGAGTTGGAAGTCTTGCGCGATTCACTTTTCAACAAATCGAAGTCTCTTCTGGTTGCTGATTTTGGTTTCAACAAAATTTCAACAGTGGAGAAGTTTGCGTTTCGAAATTTGACTTCTCTGGACCTGCTCGACCTCCAACACAACGCCATCAGCAGAATCGACCCGGTTCTGTTCCGGGATCTGCACCATTTGACACTTTTGGACTTGTCCAACAACTTGATCACCGAGTTCCAATACGGTACTTTCGACAGTTTGTCAAATCTCCGAATTTTGAACATATCTGACAACAGACTGGTCAGTTTGCACCAGTACACCTTCGGCTCGTTGTTAAATTTGCGCAATTTGCATTTTGACAACAACCAGATTTCTACAGTGAACGTCGACGATTTGACGTACCACCTCCCTAGTCTGCGCGTCGTCTCCCTTGACAACAACCCCTGGAGGTGCAAGGATCTCGTCATCGTCAGGAACAGCTTTCGGAAATCGAAGGTTGTGATAAGCAGCGGCGAGAGCTACGATGTTGAAAATTTTCACGGGATTGCTTGTCAAAATGATAACTCTGTGTCAACTGTCACTCCAGATTCGAAAATCGAGCGGTTCTTTAATGAGGATTTTGGGAATTCAACATTTTATCGCTACTTCGACAAAGACTTCGCCCACAGCAGATTTTTCAAATTTTTCGAAAGTTTCCACGATACTGAGCATCTGAATGAGACCCAAATGGAAAAATTTACGGCAGTAGATGTTGCACCAAATAAATACGATAATAATGTTCTTGTATTTAGTACAGTGGTCCAAGTACTCATTCTTGCTGTGATGCTTTTTGGATTTTACTTTATGGTAGATTTTTTGAAGAAGGTTAATCACTCAAAACAACTTGAAACTATGTCTCAAACAGAAGTGTGTTAAAATAACTTTGTATAGATCTGAGAATATATTTTTGACCAAAATGATGTGTTTTATTCTCGATTGGAGTGGATTTCTCGACAAAAATTTTGCAAAAGAATTCCTTTTATGTAAATTTCAATTAATTTCAAACTAAAGAAATAATCAACAAGCCTTGACTGTTATCATTATTTACAAAAAAAAAAAAAGAGTGTTTAGATAACGACATGTTGTTATTTGTCGCCTCCGTAAGATTAATATTTAAATTGCTTGACCCTTGATAATCCGGATTAAATTTAACATCATAATTAAGACTGGATTATCTTGTTTGAATTTAGTAGAGTTAAAATTCGGAACAAAATTATCATTTCTTCGGGTAAGTACTTCTCCTCGCTTTGTTGTTACAAATCCATAAACATTTTTGCAAATTTCAGAGAAACAAATTAAAATGCAACAGTTTCTCATCATTATACTACTGCTGGGTGGCACTTTTGGGTGCTTGGAAGAGTTGGACGAGACACTGACCATTACGTGTTCAAACACTAACTCCATTCAAGAAATCTCCTACAAGTACAAAAACCAGACCTACGACCAGTTCTTGCAGATTACCAATTCCAGAATCACTACATTGCATCCGAACGAATTGTCACGTTTCTCGACCATTGTCAAGCTATTTCTGAGACAACTCCACATTCGAGAAGTTCTACCAGGGGCATTCGACGGTTTATCAACTCTTAAGGAGCTGTACTTGGACGGGAACGAGTTGACTCTAGTGAAAAAAGGAGTTTTCAATTCTCTACAAGTGTTGGAAGTTTTAAATTTGGGCAACAACCAGATCCTTCGATTTGAACAGATGGCACTCGCTGGTGCGTCCAGTTTGGCAAAGCTTGACCTTCGCAACAACAACATATCAAGCATTGACAGCGATTTCTTCAACAGGATGACCATTTTAATGTATTTGGACTTGTCAGGGAACCCTTTGGAGAAGTTACCAATGAAGGACTTGACCTACATAAACACGTTAAATTTACAACAAACTGCGGTAAACCGTCTTGATGAAGACCTCTCGCAAAACAACTTGACATTTGGAGTGTTCAATTTATCTTCCAATCACATATCTAGAGTGGATTTTTCATTATTTCCTTCGGCTTATACATTGGATTTGTCACATTGTAACGTTGTTCTAATGGAGAATTGTCAAGATCTTGACTCAGTTTATCTTTATTTGGCCGAGAATCGAATCACGACGATTCAGGGAGGATTTAAGGGACTACGTCATCTAGATCTGCGAGATAATCGCTTAAGATCTGTCACCAACTCATTGTTGCGCCAATCACCACAGATCACACATGTGGACTTGGCTTATAACAGTATTGCGACAATCGAGAAGAAAGCGTTTGAAAACTTGACCCAACTAGTGTTCCTAGATTTGAGTTGCAATGACATAACCAGCCTTGATCTAGCTTTGTTCAAGGATTTGACAAATCTTCGAGTTCTCAACGTGTCTCGCAACAACATTAAACAAATTAAATTTGGAACTTTTAACCAATTAGCCAAACTGATCACACTTGACATCTCCCACAACTACTTAACAGAGATGGACCCCTACACTTTCAAATCGTTGTCCGATCTGGAATATCTCAACTTTGATAACAACCGGATTTCTTCCTTTAGGAGCAACGAATTCAACAACAATTTGCCGTCTTTGGAAACCATTTCCTTTCGAGGCAATCTCTGGCGGTGTAAAGAGCTCATCAGAATGACCAGTTTCTTCAAGAGTTTGAAGATAAACGTAATTGCAGGTACTACTTTCAACTCTGACAATCATCGAGGAATTCCTTGTTCTCAGGAGAAACACTTGAACTATTCGGATTCTTCCGGCAAGCTTCCTGCTGCAGATTTGCAAAAGATTATCAACGAAGCAGTCAAAGATTCGGACCTGGCACGATTCTTAAACGAAGACTTTGACAAATCCAACTTTGCGGAGTTTTTCCAAAAAGAGTACAAAGAAACCGGATTCTTTCAATTTTTAAAGGAGTTTAGAGAGGCGAGGAGTGAGACTGCTCAGCGACTTATTTCTTCTCAAGATTTGTCAAATCTGGAGGGATCAAATATTCTTATTTTAAGTGTTGGGCTCCAGATTGTCATGTGCTGCTTGCTACTCTTAGCAGTTTATTCGATTCTTGCTCTTTTGAGGCAGAATAGAGTAACTTACGGCGCCACACGGTGGTCTCGAGTTGAATTATCTTAAGTTTTGAACAGATATTCTAGACCCATCTTTATGACTGGTGAGGTGGTTCTTGGGTGCTCCGCGCCAAGCTTATTAAACCAAATAATTAAAACAGCAATTTCAAGTTTTATCTTTATTAACAACATTTGTTTATAAATAAATCTCCATGTTTTTATTTGGCCAAACCTATAGGTCAAAGATAAAGATATCTTAATGGCTGGTCAGATTTAAATACATCTCTACCAAACCGTATTATATAACAAAATAAAAATAATTCCAAATTTATTTGTCGCTAATTTGTTGACATGAGAAGTGCAAAATCCACCGGTTCTATTTCTTTAAGTAAGTAAATGACTTAATTATTACCAATATTATTAATCTGATTACACCATTTGTAGTGATTACAATTGTAATATGCTTGCTTTGTCTTCTTTTCCCCTTGCAAACAACCGCTTGCGAATTTTTCCCACTTGACGAAACTAGAAGTTACTCCATAACAATATGTTCCAACGTTTCTTCGCTCCTGGAACTCTCTCCTCCACAAGAACCTCAAAACTTCGAACACTTCGTCGAGATCTCACAGTCCAAAATCGACTCAATCCCCGCTTCGGCTTTTGTTAAGTTCGGGACATGCTCCAAGCTGTTCTTAACCCAAAACCACGTCAAAACGATACAGAAAGGAGCTTTCGAAGGATTGACCGAGTTGAGGGAGTTGCTCCTGGACCAGAACGAACTGAGTGAAGTCCCGAGTGAGGTCTACACTTCGCTGACGCAGTTGGAGGTTTTAAATTTGGCCAACAACAAGATAGAAAAGGTCCACAAGTTAGCCTTTGCGGGACTCGAGAGTTTGGTCGAGATTAACTTGGAGAACAACAAAATCGGGAGGGTTGATGGGGGAGTGTTTGCCTCCCAGAAGCAACTGCAACTGTTGGACCTGTCGGGAAATCCGCTCAAAGAGTTTGACGGGGAGGGTCTGTCGAGTCTCAGTGCCCTGATCCTGAGCGACACTGAGTTGAGTCGATTTGACAACGACTGGTCCAAGCTCAAAATGCAGATTTTAAATTTGTCGTCGAGTAAGTTAGAGAGGGTGGATTTTTCGCGGTTTCCCCAAGCCGAGAAGATCTACTTGTCCGACAACGAGATTCAAGCGGTCACAAATCTGGACAAGCTGGAGGCGTCTTTTGTCAGTCTGGACAACAACCAGATCACCACGATCAACGGCACGTTCGCTGATGTCTCTCTGGTCAACCTCCAACACAACAAACTGGAGGTTTTGAGCAACTCTCTCTTCAGCGAGTCCGCCTCTGTGTTCTCCCTAGATTTGAGCTTCAACTCCATCTCTACCATCGAGCGGGACACCTTCCGGGGCCTGGACAAGCTCGAGATTTTGCATTTGGAGTACAACAACATCTCAACACTCGACCCCAAGTTGTTCGCCGATTTGATGGAACTAAAGTACCTGGATTTGTCCCACAACAACATCCAGAGTCTGCAGTTTGGCACCTTCAACAACTTGATTCAACTGAAAGTGTTGAACATTTCTGACAATAAGCTGACAAGTCTGCAGGAGAATGGACTTCTGGCTGTCATCAGCCTGGAGGAAATAGTCTTTCACAACAACCAGATCTCCACTCTCGACGTCGAAACTCTTCTGCAGTTCAAGGGCCGGTTGAGAATCATTTCTTTGAACAACAACTCCTGGAATTGTCAAGAAGTTGCCAACACTTATGTGAAACTAGTGGCCAATCGCTCTCTAGACTTTCCGGGCTTGTCCGAAGAAGGGGAAAACTTCTACGGGATCGCATGTACCAGTAAAAAGAAGAGTGAGTGGGAAGATTCAGACATGGGAAGATTTTTCAATGAGGACTTCAAGAAGTCCAAGTTTTTCCAATATTTTGAGAGCGAGTACAGGAACAGCGACTTCTTCAAGTTCTTGGACGGTTACAAATCCTCGAAGAAGTCAGTACCGGAAAAACTGGTTTCGCTAGAACCATCAGTCACAAATGTTAGTAGCAATGTTATTGTTTTTGGAGTTGCAATGCAAGTTGTCATTGCTGTGTTGCTCTTACTCAACCTCTTAAGAAAAAGACAGAAGCTTAGAAGGTATCATGCTTGACTTGGTGTAAAATTCTTGCTTCAAAAATAAACATGTTCAAAAATAATTTATTTTATTGAGTACTAACACTAAGAAATTAATCTTAGAAACCTGCCAGTCTCGATATTGAGTCAGAAGGTTGCAAAATAACAGTACCAAAGCAAGAAGAAACGTTATTAAAATGTGTGGTTCTTCTGAAAAATGAAGAAATACTACAGGGGACAACAACAACAAAATAAAGACCTGGTGACACATTTTATCAAAGTAGTACTCAGTAGTACTAAACTGCTTTCCAAATTTTAACGACGTTGGGTTCACGAAGCAACAATTTTCCATATCAAGAGTACCATCATCGCCTACCTACGTCATGGTACATGGTACAGTAATTAGTACGTAATTTTTGTAAAAACTGTAAGATTCTACCAACACATTTATTTATTCAAGATTGCCAACAATTTTCTTAATCCAATCTGCATACGCATCAATTCTTGCGTACCCCGTGGGGACAAAAGCGGGTTTGCAGGCCCCCTCCGAAGTCAAGTCTACCCCCACCAATTTCCCTGTGGAATAATCAACAAGAGGCCTTCCAGAGTCACTACTGCAGCGTCCCGCAGTTCCCGGCCCTCTCACATTCTTGGCACAAATAAAGTACTCACTATTTTTGCACAAGGGCATGTCGGTCACTTTCATCTGTACAAACTTCAGAAGGGACGTGCGCGACTTCCTGCCAGGTCTTGCGTAGCTAACCGAGACCTGGGTACCGTTAGTACTTACAGTACCGATCTTAATCGGCGCTACGTAACGTGAGAAAACGAACGGTCGAACAACCTGGATCAGAGCAACACCTCCATGGTTCCTGGAGCTGTTGTCATGGCGTACGATTTCTTTGACGCCGTTCATGGGCTGGTGGTTCCTACGATCGTCGACCACACCCACGGCCACTCGGATGTCACCCGGTTTCCTAAAATAATGAAGTTTTGGTCGAGTTGAGGCGTGAAGAAACATTACTTATTGAGAAGACAGCGACTCGATGTCAGGACCCACTGGGAAGTGATGATGTTGCCAGTGCAGAAGAGCTTGTTGTTACTTGCTCGGATCAAAGCGGCGACGTACGGGAACTGACCTGCCCGTGCAAGACTTTGCCTCTCTAAGACTCCTGAAGCCGAGTGTCCTAGTGACAGGGTTACAAAGAAGTAGACAAAGTGGTTATTGCGCGTTTACCGGATTCAGCAAGCAGAAGAACCGTAACGATAGGTTTCAACAAGTTCAACATCGCGAAGAGAAGTACTGCGATAAGGCGTTGTGAAAATTTATGGAGGGGCAAAGTTGTCATGCTCTTTATGACCCATTGTGAACAGCTACTTATCAATGACTACTAAAAGAATTCAATCGTACCATTTTATTATAATAGCAACAAGTGAAACTGTTTTTGAAAAATTGAAAATGTGTTCTTTTTGTGGCCGTAGTAACAGACAAAAAAAAATCCAGTAAGTAATTTGATTTTTTCTAAATGTAGACTTGTCAGTAATAGATTCCTTTTTATCCACTCTAGACCAGTATTATTCCACATTTTGAACATTTAATTTAAGGAAGTTATCGAGAGTTGCTTTGATAGTGTTAAGTCTGGACCGCCTGCTGGCCAGTTACGTCAATATATTTATTCTCGCTTAAAACAAAAACAGAAATAACTAAAATGGCAACAGTACAACTAGTTATGAAAGTCATACTTTTTTTCACGAATTTGCAGATTGATTAACGAGGGCGTAGCCCGAGTTAATCAAGCAAATAAGTGAAAAAAGAGACTTATAAGGTGTCGTACACACTATTTTTTTGCATGTCGAAAAAAGTTGAGAAATTTGGTCTAAAAGGATTTATGAAAAATTACAAAACAAAAATAGGACAATCATCTCCAAGGAGATGAAATAAAATGATGCAAAAAAGTACTACTTTCACTACGATTTTTCGTGTAAAAAAGTGCCACTTTCATTACGATATACAAAAGTAATTTACGAACCAAGTGCGGAAAGACGATGTTCCCGCATGAGCGCATTTTTTTCAAAGCACGAGCGACGAAAGAGCGAGTGCCTTTAATTAATGCGCGAATGAGCGGAAGGTGTAAAATTTATTGTCACGATTCGATAACTTAATAGCTCTTATTACTTAAAAAGTTGCGGTTTTATTTTAGAGATTACTTTTATAGGTCTGCGATCAGCACGAATAAATTATTTCAAAGTAGAAAACTGCCACATATTGACAGTTCTACCTACGTCTAGTATTATTCCAATACCATTGTATGTAATTATTATACACATTTTATCGGATAAGAGATTAATAAGGGATCATAACGATAATTACACTTATCACAAAAATGATTGTCACATTTTTGTTAAGAGTTAGTCATTGTTATATCTGCAGTGTGCGATGTCCATCTTTGCTATCTCTTTGGTAATCTCCATCTTAATAATCTTCTCTCTTGTAGATGTGGAGGTGAGTTAGTATTTTATTGCAAACTGCCCAACGAAGAATTTATTAAGGAGAAACAGTCCACAGGTGGGACCCTGGTACGACTTCCTAATGGACTCATCAAGGGACGCATATCATTGACCACCACGAAGCGCCCTTATTGGGCCTTCCAAAAGGTACCATTTGCATCTCCTCCAGTTGGAAACTTAAGGTTTCGTCCTCCGGTACCGCCGAAAAATTGGTACGGAGTACTAGAAACTACCAAGAATGACATCACTTGTTATCAAGTACCTTCAGACTCGCCTCTAGAATCCGAAGATTGCCTGTATTTAAACGTGTACACTCCGAGGGCAAGTGATACATGATTTCTTAATAGTTTTGGTACTAAGTAGTAATTTTAGTACCCTACCAAATTATGGAACTGGTCCCTTCCTGTAATGTTCTACATCTATGGTGGTGGCTTCATCGAGGGTAACTCTCTGGATCACATCTACGGCCCTGAATTTCTACTGGATCGAGATGTGGTGATTGTGGTGGCAAATTACCGCGTCGGTCCTTTCGGTACGACCCGCACCGTTACGACTCGGACTAATTTGTTGATTTTAGGATTTTTGTCAACACAGGACATGGTGGTACCTGGAAATAATGGCCTAAAGGATCAACTCCTGGCCCTACAGTGGACCCACGACAACATCCATCTCTTCGGTGGAGATCCGACAAAAATTACACTTTTTGGTCAAAGTGCTGGCTCGGCTTCTGTCACTTATCACCTCCTCCACACAGAATCCGAAGGTAGTACTGGTCCATTTTGACAATCTGCTTTATCAATTGGACATTGTGAATTTCAGGATTATTCAGAGGCGCCATATGCGAGAGCGGATCTTTTCTTTGTCCTTGGGCGTACCAACGCAGAGCTCGAGAGTACGCGTTCAAGACCGCATCTCTAATAAATGAAGAATTCAAAACTAACAACGACTCTCAAGCTCTTTTGGAATTCCTGCAAAGTGTTCCCGCTAAAGAACTCGACACAGCTTCGTACCAATTAAGCTTGACGGTACTGCCAACTCGTTATCCCATCTAGATTCTACATTGTGTGGTTCTAGGAAGACCATCAGAATCGACAGTTATTTCAAGGCTTCTATTACGCTCCTGTCATCGAACCAGAGCACGATGGTGCTTTCCTCACCAAAAAAATGTACGGGCAGCTCAAAAGCGGTGATTTTATCAAAGTACCGACTCTGATGGGCTTCAATTCGGAAGAAAATGTGTACTTTGCTTATCGTAAGTGACTACACTTTCATAAAGATAATGACTAAAAGAAAATTGCAGTAACTGAGTGGTTGACACTTGCAATGGCCACTTACGACTCTAATCTAGACTGGTTAGTACCTGACGATATGAATGTTTACGATGTTGAAAAACGAAGAGAAATAGGAGCCGCGATTAGAAGTATTTACACAGGAGGTGCTACTTTGGTCGAGCACGCCATACCGTCAGTTAGGGTATCTAGGCGAATCATAAAATGTAATAAAAACCAAAATGTGACTAGTATTACAGTGACAACTCGTTTACGAGATCTATTAGGAAACAAGCTGAACTTCAGTCGAAATTCTGTGATGTCTACTTCTACCAATTTTCCTATGACGGCAAACTAGGCAACTTCTCGTTCACAGTGGATGGTAGAAAGTGAGAAAATTTTTGACTTGTGCAAAATCTTGACAAATTTCAGGGGCCGAGAACATAACTCACGGAGAAGAGAACAAATATATTTGGCGAATGTACGACGACTACTATGACAACTCCGACTTGGCAATTTTTCCGATGGCGGACAGGATCACGCAGTACAGAGTTCAAAAAATCTGGACAGATTTTGCGAAATATTTGTGAGGTTTTTCACAATTTGGAAACGTAATTTGACAAGATTTTTGTAGAAACCCTACACCCAGAAGCAGTGATCTTCTACAAGGAATTGAGTGGCCAAAAGTTACAGAAGAGTTTCAATACGTTGACATTTTGAAAAACTTGGAAATCAAGAGAGATCCAAAAAATGAGACTTATCCAGGATGGATGGCGATTTACGACAGTTTAGGATATGACGATTTTGACACATATTGAACCAATTTGATTATGTAGTAACATGCAAGAGAACAATGAAATCAGCGTGTTTTAGCCCTCGTTATCACTCGGGCTCAAAATCACACTTCAGACCATAAAAGCCCTCTTACACCCTTAATACATAAATAACTATTATATAATAATCAATGCCCCTTTTACCCTTAGGTGTAGGGGTTCCTGAATTAATTACATTTGTTTTATTAAATTATCATAGATTATTTAATTATGAACAAATCCGGACCAGCTTCTTTTGTCTTGCGCTAGTTTTCTCGCTTCTCTGCAATTTAAGCCTCGTCTTTCCATAACTTTGGCAACTGTTCCGTTCCAAGACTCGGGGGGCCTTCCCCTTGTTCTTTTGGGATTTATTCTTGCGTCCCATGTTCTTCTGACTTGCCTTGCATCTGCCATTCTAATTAGGCATCCATACCATTTCAGTTGATTTTTCTCTATTGTTGTCGTTATCGACTCTATTCGTAATTCTTCTCTTATGTCATCATTTCGTTTATGGTCTTTTTTCGTTATTCCTAGTGTTGTCCTGTGAGATTTCATTTCAATTGCTTGCATTCTATTTTTTTGTCTCTCTGTCATTACCCAAGATTCACTCCCAAATGTCAATACTGGACGAAATATTGTTTGATATACGGTCATTTTTGTCTTTCTGGTAATTTCTTTTTTTTCCTATAAAAATTTTGCCTAGTGTATGGTATAGTTTTGTCGCCGCCGATATTCTCTGGTTTATTTCTGTATCTTCCTTCCCCTTGTTGTTTATTGTGACTCCCAAATACTTGAATTCATTGACTTGTTCAATTTTTGTACCTTCGATTTCAATATCTACATTTTTCTCGTCTTTTGTTATTACCATTATTTTTGTCTTTACTATGTTTATCTTCATCTGTTGTTCTTTCAATACTTTGTTCCATATGTTAAGATTTTCTTGTAGTTCTTTCTCGGTAGCTCCAAACACAACAAGATCGTCGGCAGAAGCACGTTCACAAATTTTAACTGTTGTTAATTTGTAGTGTCCGAGATGTTTACTTGCTTCACTTTTTCTTTGCCCTTCTTAATGATTTCGTCCATCATTATTATGAATAGTAGCGGGCGCAGTACTCTTTCTTGTCTAAGTTCATCTACGGTTATGAATTCTTTCGATCTGTTGTTTTTACTCCTGACGGCTATTTTTCTACAAACTTTTTGTAGCTGTTATGACTTGTGGGTCTATTCCTTTTTTTTTTTTCTAAGCATTCCCATACTTTTCCCCTCGGTATCTTGTCGAACGCCCTTTCTAAGTCTATAAATCCTGGGTATAACTCTGAGTTCTTTTAAATTGCTTTATATATGCTTTCTTTGATTGTGAAGACGTGGTCTTGAATACTGTGGCCTTTCCGAAAACCATTTTGTGAGTCTGTCAATTGTTCTTCTATTTCTCTTCTAAGTCTTTTTTCTAGTAACCTTTCGTACGTCTTTGTTACTACGCTCAACAGTGTGATACCTCTGTAATTATTGCAGTCTAATCTATCCCCCTTTTTATATGTATATTGGTACCAATACTCTATTTTCCAGTCTTGTGGAATCGCCTTCAGCCCATGCTTTCCTGAATATTTCCAGTAATGTTTGGGTGTCGTTTTCTCCTAAGCGTTTCATCATTTCTGGGGTGATTCCATCGTGCCCTGCTGCTTTTCCGTTTTTTATACTTTTTATGGCTTCTTACACTTCTTTTAATGTAATCTCGTTGTCTCTATTTATCTCTTTATTTATTTCTATTTTGTTCTTCCTTTCTTTTTTTACTGCTTTTCCTGTTGTTTCTCCGTTTGTCTTTGTAGGGTTTAGTAGATCTTCGAAGTTTTCCTTACATCTTTCCATAATCTTATGCTCTTCTGTTAGTACTTCTCCTTCTTTGGATTTGATGTTATTCATTATAAGCTGTTCTTGTTTCCCCGTTCTCAGATTTTTTAGAACTCGGAAAATAATTTCTGGTTTTTATTTTTATTTTTTACATTTTTTCCCCAAATTCTTCCCAGGACCTCTTTTTCGCTTCTATTACTAAATTTTTCACCATTTCTCGTTGTCTTTTGTAACTCCTATAGGATTTTCTTGTTTTTGTGTTTAAATATACATATATCCCATTTGTTTTTCTTCTTCTTCATTTGTTTCTTAATTTCTTCATTCCACTAAGCTGTTTGTTTTTTATTTTTCGTTCCGTCTGTTATTTTCGCTACTAACTAATGTGATGGTCGTTATAGATTTTCGGTCCTCTTTGGACCTTAGTGTCTTTTACCATTCTTCTTTTATTTCTTTCTACTATATTCTATAATTGATTTCTCTGATCGGCTTTGTACTTCTTTTGTTATTTTATTTATACCCTTGTGTGTATAAAACGTGTTTGCTATTATTAAGTCATTTTCTATGCAATGTTCTATTAATCTCCGCCCATTTTCATTTTTTCTTCTGTTTTTCATCTTCATTTGGCCCATTCGTTATTATTATTGCTATCGGGTTTTCTCCATTCCTCGCCTCAAATTTTATTATTCTCTCGGATATGTATGTCCATCCTAATATTTTTTTTCTCCATTTCTCTTTTACTAGGCAACCCACTCCCGCTTTTGCTCTTTCATTTGTCGGTACTCCGCTGTAAATTAGGTAATACCCGTTTCCTACTTCTGTTATTCCTTGTCCTTTTTTCTTTGTTTCCGTGATTCCCAGAATATCTACTTTTACTTTTCGACATTCTTCAATTAATTCGTTCTCCTTTCCACTTAATCCTCTTATATTCCACGTTGCCAATTTCCAATAGTTCCTTGAGTTATTCTTATTTCGTTTTCCTTTTCCGTGCCATGTCTTTTCCATTTTCTGATTTCCATGTATATGTTTATCTAGTTTTTTGTATCTTGTGGTCTTTTGGCTTGTTCTTTTTGTTCTTCCAGTTTGTATGTCTTGCTGTTCCATGTCCATATTTTTTCGTTTATTGTTAATTTCTTGTATCCGATTCTTACTTTATTGCCTTTTTCTTTTTCTGCATTTGCCGCTTGTCGTATCCATCCTTGCATGTCTCGTTCTTTTTTGGTGAGGTCATTTGTTATAAAGATCTTTTTATTTTCGTTTTCCCGTAAGCATGATTTTTTCTTCATTATTTCTATCTTTTTCTCATATTTACTCACTTGTCGATTTTATACACACTTTCAATCTCGACGTTTATTTTTGATCCCCTCTTCTAGTTTTTTCTCCAACGTTTCATTTTTTCTTTCGTCAATTCCATTCCATAAATTACTATATTGTTCTTCTTCTGGTGTCTTCCCATGTGCTCTAGTTTATCTTCCATGTTTTGCATTTTGGTCTGCATTTCATTGTTTTCTCTCTTTATCTCTTTGTTTTCTTCGGTGAACTTGTCTAGTATCTCATGATATTTGTGGTTTTCTTTTCGGATTTCCTTCACTTCTTCCATGAGTTTTTGAATCCTGTTTTTCAGATCTTCCATTTCCGTGTCTCCTTTCTTTTCCTTTCTCTCATCAATAAGTTGACAAATAACAATTAAACAAGATTTTTTATTCAACATTTATTTACTAAAATAACAATGCTTTAGTTAGCAGCAAGTTCTTGTTTGTCATGCTCTTACACTAATGAGTAACAACATGATTATGAAGAAAGCACTATCAACACATTTATCTCAATTAGACTACTCACATTGAGTGAGTCACCCAATTTTCTTCAGATATGGCGCACCGCTGGCTAACGATCCTCTTCACGGTGGGAAAATTCCTAACAATCACTCCATCCTACAACTCTAAAGTTTCTCGTTCGCAAACAATTTGCACTTTCGTGCTAGTGACACTTGAAATACTTCTTATGATATTTTCCGTTGTTACGAGACAAGTCAGGTACCCTCAGATTTATTCGAAAGTCGTAGTGTCTGTTCTTAACGATTTATATTTGTTGATTTTTTCTTGCTGTATATCATTAACTGTTGTCTTGTGGAAGAAGGCCCAGTGGCAGAAATTGATAACGAATCTCAAGATCATCGCTTCGAATGCCAACAACACCAAGAAAATTGTACAACACGTAAAAATTTCTCTGGCAAGACTTGTCACAGATTTGACAATTTTAATCGTTGAGTATGGTTTCTGGTCAACAATTTTTGATTTGTCAAATTTTATCAAAATATCAAACGCTCACTATGTGGATTACTATTTGGTCTTCAGTTTCAACACGTTTTTGAGTTTGATACTCATCGTAGTGTTAACACAGTACAGATATTTGAACCAAGTTCTTCAGGAACAAATCGCCTCGGAAATAATTTGTCTGGACAAACTAGCAAGTCTGTTAAGAGAGATCGAGAGGAATTTGTTGTTTTTGAAAGAGACGGTCGACCTCATTAATGATATCTTCGGCTGGCCGCTCGCTTTACTCATCTCCTACACCACACTTTACATCGTCAACAATTTCGATTACATTTTCCAGGATTATCTAATTCCGGACGACAAAATCGCATTTAAAATCTTGGCAGACACCACTTTGGTACTACTAACTTTTGTGAGTACTATATTTAGGAACTACCTACTTAGTCTGAAATGGTTCTTGTAGTTGGGAACAAGTGCGGTAATCATTATATGTGACTTGATACTCAAAGAAGCTGAGACGATGCTGTCAAAATCTTACGTCTTGAGAGGACACAATAAAATGTTGTCACCCAAGGAGAAAGAAGAATTGATGCAGTTTAGCGACGTGATTCAACAAAACTTTCCGAGATTTTCTGCCGCACGATTCTTCAACATAGACAGGTCCACGATTCTCAGCATTTTGTCAACTGTGGTCACATTTTTAATTATCATGATACAATTTGAAACCACCAACAAATAGAGCACTCGATGTCTATCATATTACTACAAGATCTATTAGAAATGTAAAAGATTATTGTTGTTATCACTACCAGAAATTTTTCATTATATTGGATGGTAGCTTAGTGTACAAAATTTGCTTAAGAATAAGCAATAAATGATTCTATAGTGTCTCTATTTCACACAGTCCACGATTATTTTTACCATCATAAAAAAAAATTATCAAACTTACGCCTACGCAAAAAACACCGTAAAGAAATATCTTTTGAGACACCCTTAATGAAAAATCTAATTTTACGTACTCCCAAGCGGACGAAAAGTAACCCTTTTTCGGACGCACTTTTTCGGCCGCTCTTTTTCGGACGCACTTTTTCGGACGCTAAATTTAGTTTTGCCCGAAAAAGTGTAGTATCGTTTATTTCTGGTGGTATTTGGTGCACAATAAGAAAATGAACGTTCACATAAGCAGAACTGGGACGACAGATTTCGACAAGTTCAAAATCGCAAAGAGAAGTGTTCCATTAACGCGTTGTTAAAATTTATTGAGCGTCAAACTATTATACTGTTTACGACCCATTGTCAATGCTAAATGAATCCAGTTTCACGATTCTATTATGATTCCAGAAGAAATTAATTACCTAAACCCAGAATTTCTCTACAAGTGAAAGAGTTTGTGTAAATACGGTACTTCCAACAATTGGAAATGTGCTACTTTTGTGGCTATTCAGCCAAATGTGAAGATGGCCACCTTAGGATTGTTAAAAAAGTAAGAGACAAAAATATAATATATTCTTTTTTTTTTGTTCAAATTTTTGTTTCCAATTTTATATAGTTAAATTCAGAAAGATACAAGGAATGATTCATAAATGTTTTCTTAGTTTTAAATCTGGTCAGTTTGCTGGCCAGTTTCGTCAGTATATTTATTCCCAAATCATCTGCATAAAAAGAGATTTTTTTTTTGTAGTAATTATTTTTTTATTCGTCTTTAGGACACTTTCTTTCATTTTATTCCTCAACAGAGCAGTATATTAGAAGGTAGTTACAAATAGCAGGCGATATCACACATATCGTTAACTTTTTGTCACATTTTTTTTCAATATGAAGTTAATGTTATTATTGCAGAGTGTAGTGGTCATCTTTGTTGTTATTTTAGCAATCTCCTTCTTAACAATATTCTCCCTTATTCATGTTGCGGTAAGTTAAACACTATCCTACGAGCTGATCTACGCCAAATTTATCAAGAAGAGACATTCCACAGATGGGACACTGGTACTACTTCCCAATGGACTCATCAAGGGACGGAGATCTTTGACCATCACGAAGCGCGCGTATTGGGCCTTCCAGAAAATACCATTCGCCTCTCCTCCGGTGGGAAGCCTACGATTCCACCCTCCAGTACCACCGAAAAATTGGAACGGAGTACTGGAAACTATCAAAAATGACGTCGTTTGTTATCAAGTACCCTCAGATTCCCCCTTAGAGTCCGAGGATTGTCTCTACCTAAACGTGTACACCCCTACAGTTAGTAATTTTTATAATAACTAGCATTTGTACAGGGTGTTGTAGCAGCCTACGAAAGAATGGAACTCGTCACTTCCTGTAATGTTCTATATTTACGGTGGGGGTTTTGTCGAGGGTAACTCATTAGATCACATCTACGGACCTGAGTATTTATTGGATCAAGAGGTGGTGATTGTGGTACCGAATTACCGCGTCGGTCCTTTCGGTACGACTCGCACCGTTACGATTCTGACTAATTGGACGGTTTTAGGGTTTTTGTCAACACAAGACATGGTAGTACCTGGGAACAACGGCCTAAAGGATCAACTCCTGGCCCTAGAGTGGACCCACGAGAACATACACCTCTTCGGTGGAGATCCGAAGAAAATTACAATTTTTGGTCAAAGTGCTGGCTCGGCTTCCGTCACTTATCACCTCCTGCACACTGAATCCGAAGGTACTGGTCCATTTTGATAATCTGCTTTATCAATTGGACATTGTCAATTTCAGGATTATTCAGAGGCGCCATATGCGAGAGCGGATCTTTTCTTTGTCCTTGGGCGTACCAGCGCAGAGCTCGAGAGTACGCGTTCAAGACCGCATCTCTAATTAATGAAAATTTCAAAACTAATAACGACTCTCAAGCTCTTTTGGAATTCCTGCAAAGTGTTCCCGCGGAAGAACTCGACGAAGTTTCGTACCAACTAAGCTTGACGGTACTACCAACGCATTAACCATTCTAGATAATACCTTGTGTGGTTGCAGGAAAATCATCAGAATCGACAGTTACTTCAAGGCTTCTTTTACGCTCCTGTCATCGAACCAGAGCACGATGGTGCTTTTCTCACCAAAAAAATGTACGGACAGCTCAAAAGTGGTGATTTTGTCAAAGTACCGACTCTGATGGGTTTCAATTCAGAAGAGAACCTAATCTATGCTAGTCGTAAGTGATGATAGTGTCACGTGGTTCCCGAGTTAAAAACAAATTGTAGTACCTGAGTGGTTGGAGCAAGCAATGGTCACCTACGATGCCAACCTAGACTGGTTAGTACCTGACGATATGGATGTTTACGATGTTGAAAAACGAAAAGAAATAGGAGCTGCGATTAGAAGTATCTACACAGGAGGTGCCCCATTAGCAGAGCTTGCAGTACCATCTGTTAGGGTATCTAGGTGAATCAAAAATTTTACAAAATAAATCAAATTGTGGTTAGTATTACAGTGACAACTTGTTTACGAGATCCATCAGGAAGCAAGCTGAACTCCAGTCGAAATTCAGCGATGTCTATTTCTACCAGTTTTCCTATGACGGCAAACTAGGCAACTTCTCGTTCACAGCGGATGGTATAAATTTGCAAAAAGTTTTGCATGTCCAAAATTTCCAAAATTTCAGGGGTCGAGAATATAACTCATGGAGAGGAAATCAAATACATCTGGCGAATGTACGACAAGTACTACGATAACTCCGACTTGGGAAAGTTTCCAATGGCGGACAGAACTACTCAGTACCGAATCCAAAAAATCTGGGCAGATTTTGCGAAATATTTGTGAGGTTTTTGACAATTTGGATGCGTAATTTGTCAAGATTTTTGTAGAAATCCTACACCTAGAAAGAGTGATCTGCTGCAAGGTATCCAGTGGCCAAAAGTCACAGACGAGTTTCAGTACGTTGACATTTTGGAAAATTTGGAAATCAAGAGAGATCCCAAAAATCAGACTTATCTTGGGTGGGAGGAGATTTACAACAGTTTAGGATATGATGATTTTGACACATATTAAATCAGCTAAATTATATGGAAGAAGTAAGCAACAATCAATTCCAGCAAAGTACTATTGTGATCATCAATTTTACTGCGACATAATTTTGTTGGATGTTTATTTACCGAAATAAAAAATGTTTCTTCACATTCTTTTTTCTAATGCTTTTAGAGTAATGAGTATCAACATGATTACTAGGAAAGCACTACCAACACATTTATTTTAATTAGGCGACTAGTAATGAATGAATTACCCAGTTTTACTCAGATATGGCTAACTGGTGGCTAACGGTCCTCTTCACGGTGGGAAAATTTCTCACAATCACTCCACCTTACAACTCCAAAGTCTCTCGCTTGCAAACAGTTTGCACTTTTGTAGCAGTGGCCCTTGAAGTACCTCTTATCTTATATTCCATCATTGTAAGAGAGGTTTATTTCAAACGTATTTATATGAAAGTCGCAGTGGCTCTTCTTCTCGATTTTCATATGTTGACGTTTCTTTGTTGTACTTCATTAACTGTTGTTTTGTGGAAGAAGACCCAGTGGCAGAAATTGATTGAGAATCTCAGATTCATAGCGTCGAATGGCAGAAACTCTACAAAAATTATACAACACGTAAAAATATCTCTGGCGCGACTTGCTTTAGATCTGACAATTTTAATCTGTGTATATTGGTACTGGATTACAATTCATCATTTTTCGAGATTCGTCAGAGCATACAACGCTCACTACGTGGGCTATTATTTGATCTTCAGCTTTAACATTTTTTTGAATCTGATACTTATCATAGTGTTAACGCAGTACAGATTCTTGAACAACATTCTTCAAACACAAATTGATTCCGAAATACTTTGCTTGAACCAACTAGCAACATTGTTGAGACAGATCGAAGGCAATTTGTTCTTTCTGAAGGACACAGTCGACCTCATTAACGATATCTGCAGCTGGCCTTTCACTGTAGTCATATCCTTCACCACACTTTATACTCTCAATAATTTCCATTACATTTTCCAAAACACCATATCGCATCCCCATGGGCTCGCGGTTAGAATTGTAGCAGACGTTGTTATGATTCTGCTAACTTTTGTGAGTACCATTTTTTGAAAGTATCCACTTAATCCCAAATATTTCTTCCAGTTTGAAACATGTGTGGTGATCATTACGTGTGACTTAATACTCAAGGAAGCTGAGACGATGCTGTCAAAATCGTACGTCTTGAAAAGACCGACTAAAGTGTTGACACCCAAGGAGAATGAAATTCTGACCCACTTTAGTGACGTAATTTTACAAAACTTTCCACGATTTTCTGCCGCACGATTCTTCAACATAGATAGGTCCACCATTTTCAGCATTTTGGGAACCGTGGTCTCATTTTTAATTATCATGATACAATTTGAAAACACTAGAATCTAAAATAGGCACTTGTTGGAGACCCTGGCAAACCCTATCACTCTCACAGGCTCGCCTATAGTGTTTCTTTTTTGTCAACCAGCGCACCCCACCTCAAGAACAAGCAATAAATAATGATCCACCCTCGTACTTTTACTGTTTATTATTGTAATCGTTTTCACTGTCACATACCTTAATAAATTAGATCAAATCGATGTAATTTAGAACAACATTTTCCGATGTACTTTCTATTCATTAAAGCGTCCAAGTCGTTGCCTGCATTTTTTACGGTAGAAAAATTTCTCACCATAATTCCACCTTTTAATTCTAAAGTGTCCCTTTTCCAAAAAGTCCACAGTTTCATTTTTGTGACCATCATAGCGACAATTGTATCCGCAACAAACATTAGCAGAGAATTTTAACACGATTACATCTATGTAAAAGATGCTGCAGATATCTCTATCGATATTGCTCTTCAGTTGTTACACTCCGATTACTGTGATCTTGTGGAAAAAAGACGAATGAAAAAGGTTAACTGAGCTTCTTAGAGTCATAGTGCCGAATGCCAAAAACATATCAAAAATAAAATTAGTTATTTACGAACCAAGTGCGGGAAGACGATGTTCCCGTATGAGCGCATTTTTTAAAGCACGAGCGACGAAGGAGCGAGTGCCTTTAATTAATGCGCGAATTAAATTAAATTTTTTTGTTTGAATACATTAAACATAAACGAACATAAAACCAAGTAGGCAGTGATCTTTGGTTATTGGAAACAATTGCTTCACTTGATATTTCAATTTTCGCAATAATTTGTGAATTTTGTAGGAACAATTTTCAACGATTATAAATCTTTCCGTAATTTTTTAATGGAGGAAAACCCAGGGAAGTTGTATTTTATGAACTAAATTTTATTATTATCAACACAGATTTTTTTTTTGAATGCCTCAAAAGGCCAGTGTTTTTTGCAATTTTTACATTCGAGTCGACCTGGAAGCACTTGTTTCGGAGCAAGCGTTGGATGTTGGAAGCGTTGCTTTCAAGGCTATGAGTACAAAATAGTTATTTGTGTATCAAGGCCAAAAAGTGCATCTTTTTTGTCCGAGTCTGGGTTTTCTAGTCGAGGCGGAGCCGAGACTTGAAAACAGGCGAGGACAAAGAACATTTTTTAGCCGAGGTGCACAAAAGTCATCCTTGAAAAAATTACAAATTCATTATCGTAATACATTTTAACTACAACGGTGCAACAAGAAGAAAATAACTAAATGCACTAAAAATGTCTTACTTGCTTTCTTTTCACAAAAGTGAAAAAACATAAATCTTTGACTTTATGGTCGACATTTTCAATATTATACAGGTTTCCAGATTTTTTCGGAAGCAAGTCTTGTTTTGCAGCGCTTGCTTTGTCTGCAATGTCCGGCGGCGTATCAGTCATCGCTTCGTCAATTTCACTGTCGCTATCGACTCCGTCAACGTCCATTTTCTCACTTTTTCGCCAAATAACCACTACCAGAAGTAAACGATACATCACTTGTAAATAAAACAATTTGGTTAGGTAAATTTAACTGTCAAGGATTCGTTGATTTTCAGTCGGTTTACTCGGTTTTGTCGGTTTCGTTGTTAACTTACTAGATAGACCAACAGATGGCGCCACGGTCAATGCCGGTTTTGTCGGTTTCGTTGATAACTTACTAAATAGACCAACAGATGGCGCCACGGTCCATGGCTTGAAAAGTGCGTCCCAAAAAGAGTTACTTCTTGTCCGCATGGGACTACGTAACATTACGTTTTTCATTAAGGGTGCCTAAAAAAAGATTTAACATTCATTACAGAGAGTACTATTTGGTCTACACATTCAACGTCTTCTTAAGTCTAGTAAAAAATTTCATTCAATTGCAACAAACTATTATTGTGATCATCAATTTAACTGCGACATAATTTTCTCTATTCTTTGTTTATTTACTGAAATAAATATATTTTTACTTCACCTTATTTTTTGTCATGCTCTTACACTAATGAGGACCAACATGATTACTAGGAAAGCATTTTCAACACATTTATCTCAATTAAACGACTACCAATGACTGAATGACCCAATTTTATTCAGATATGGCTAACAGATGGCTAACGGTCCTCTTCACTGTGGGAAAATTTCTCACAATCACTCCACCCTACAACTCCAAAGTCTCTCGCTTGCAAACAATTTGCACTTTGGTAGCAGTGACGCTTGAAGTACCTCTTATCTTATATTCAACCATTTTAAGAGAACTTTACATCAGACGTATTTATACGAAAGTCGTAGTGGCCCTTCTTGTCGATTTTCATATGTTGATGTTTCTTTCTTGTACTTCATTAACTGTTGTTTTGTGGAAGAAGACCCAGTGGCAGAAATTGATAGAAAATCTCAGAATCATAGCGTCGAATGGTAGAAACTCTAAGAAAATCATACAACACGTAAAAATATCTCTGGCGCGACTTGTTTTAAATCTGACGATTTTAATCGGTGAATATTGGTACTGGGTTACAGTTTTTCATTTTTCAAGTTACGTCAGAGTCTACAACGCTCATTACGTGGGCTATTATTTGATCTTCAGCTTCAACATCTTTTTGAATTTGATACTTATCATAGTGCTAACGCAGTACAGATTCTTGAACAACATTCTTCAAACACAAATTGATTCGGAAATACTTTGCTTGAACCAACTAGCAATTTTGTTGAGACAGATCGAAAGCAATCTGTTCTTTCTGAAGGACACAGTCGATCTCATCAATGATATCTGCAGCTGGCCTTTCACTGTAGTCATCTCTTTCACCACATTTTATACTCTCAACAACTTCCACTTCATTTTCCAAAACGTTTTATGGCAGCACGATGGCCTCGCGCTTGAAATCGTGGCAGACGTTATTATGAGTCTACTAACATTTGTGAGTACCATGTTTTGGAAGTACCCACTTAATCCAAAATGTTTCTTACAGTTTGGAACATGTGTGGTGATCATCACGTGTGACTTAATACTCAAAGAAGCTGAGACGATGCTGTCAAAATCTTACGTCTTGAGAAGACCGACTAAAATGTTGACACCCAAGGACAAAGAAGTACTAACGCACTTTATTGACATCATTTTGCAAAATTTTCCACGATTTTCTGCCGCACGATTCTTCAACATAGACAGGTCCACCATTGTCAGCATTTTGGGAACCGTGGTCTCATTTTTAATTATCATGATACAATTTGAAAACACTAGAATCTAGAGTACTTAATGTAGACCCTTGTACCATAAGATTTACTACAGATGTAAAAGATTATTATTAACAAATCCACATTACAAAATAATACAGCGAAATCAAAACGAAAATGTATTTTATTGTATTGGACAATAACTTTGACAGTACGACTGGCAGTACCAAGTTGGGACAACTTCTTACGTCAAGGATATGTCACTCAATTCTCAATCACTCTGCAATGTGGAAAAGCTGAATAAATAAGACTCGTTTTGAATGACTTACCTCAAGGACAAGCCATAAATAGTGACCCACCCTCGTACTTTTATTGTTTATTCACATTTGTTGTATTAAATGTTTTCACTGTTACTTATCCTAATGAATGATATCAAATCGATGTAATTTAGAAGAAAATTTTCCGATGTACTTTCAATTAATCATGGCGACCAAGTCGTTGACTGCACTTTTCACGGTGGGAAAATTTCTCACGATAACTCCACCTTTCAATTCTGAAGTGTCTCTTTTTCAAAAAGTCCACACTTTCATTTTTGTGACCATCATAACAACAATTGAAGTTGCAACAAATATCAACAGAGAATATTATCACGATTACATCTATGTAAAAATCGCTGTAGATATTTCTACCGATGTGACATTATTGCTCTTCAGTTGCTACACTCCGGTTACTGTGATTTTATGGAAAAAAGACGAATGGAAAAAGTTAATGGAGTTCCTCGGGGTCATAGTGTCGACTGCCAAAAATATATCAAAAATAAATCGAGTTGTAAAGATTTCCTTCGCGAGAATTGTCGCAGGTTTAGGGATTTTAACCTGTGAATATATCTTCTGGAGCAGAGTTAATGGTTTCTACTATTACATAAAAAGATTCAACGTTCATTACGTGGAGTACTATTTGGTCTACACATTCAATGTCTTTTTGAGTCTAATACTGAACATCCTGCTGACGCACTATGAATATCTCAACAATATTCTACGCGAACAGATCAACTCTAAGTTAGTTTGCATGAACAAACTTTTAAATTCATTGAGAGACATCGAAAGCGACTTGTTCCTTCTCAAAGACACAACCGAAATCATAAACGACGTCTTTGGGTGGTCTCTTGCTCTCTCTATTTCATACACTACACTCTACATTCTCAACAATTTTGATTTTATTTTCGTAGCTTCGTCTAATCCAGACGACATAATCGCCCAAAGGGTCATAGCAGACACTGTGTTGGTTTTGCTGATTTTTGTAAGTACGTCCTTGATAATTTGTTAAATTTAGCACTTTCCTTTTAGTCTAGTACCGTTGCGGTGATCATCACATGTGACCTAATTCTCAAAGAAGCTGAATCGATGTTGCTGAAATCTTACATGTTGACAAGAAAAACAGAAAATCTATCGATCAAAGATGAGAAAGAGTTGAAACGTTTCAGTGAAAGAATTTTGCAAAACTTTCCGAAATTTTCCGCAGCTCGGTTTCTCAATATTGACAGATCTACAATTCTCAGCATTTTGTGGACTGTGGTCACCTTCTTTATTGTCATTGTACAATTCTATTCGTGCACAAATTAAAATGTTCCTTTACACAATGATAAAGTCTGTATTAAATTTCGTTGTTGCTCATTTTGTACCAATAAAAGAACCACCAATAGCACCAGACGCAGCATCCCATAGGCCGGTTCCTCAAATCAATTAGTATTAACTCTTCCTTCCTTCCACAAAGCACCGAGTACCGTGGCCAAGCGCCTAGCGCGACACTTTACATTCGGAAGGTCCCGGGTTCTAACCCCGGTGCGGCCTGACCAGGTGCGGGTTTTTTTTCAGAGGTTTCTCCACACCATCACGTTGTGGTATGTCTTATATGACAGATGAGGCCAATGCTGGGTCAGTATCAACCTTTCACCTTCCTTCCGCACCCATCCTCACCGTACTCATCCCGAATCTTCCCGTCAATGTGGCTGAAAAGGCTCTGGAAAGCCTCCACAGCCCGTCCCCCTTCGCGGGCTGATTTAATAAATTTACTTAAGTAAAGTCTTGTATTTTGTCAAGGTCAATCATTTTCGAGCAGTGAGATAAGAAGTAGAACACGAAGCAACCATCTTTTTTTGATGAAATTTGAATATTGATTGTTTTTGTTGTGACACTGAATGCAACGCCCATTTACTTATTATTTAGATATTTATTACCTAAAATTTAGTTGATACTGCACTTAATGATTTTTTTTTTACCTTAAGACAGTGAGTGTTTCTTTTTAAAAAAATGACACGTTTGTCCTTGTCAAACGTTTTAATAACTCTTGTGGTAATGTCGTTCATCATTAAGAAGATATTTCGGCATCTGATTCTGATGAAGTATTTGTGAGAAGAAGCATAGTCTTGTTGATTTTTGTGAGTATAGATAAAAGAAATTCATTTTTCGGTTTCAGTCTGATGAAATTTTTATTAAGTTATTTTTGACATGGTATTATTTGCAATAATCTTTTTCTAATCTTGAACTAGTAGAGTTGACAGAAATTGCTTTACACATTACTGCTTTCAAACTGTATCATGATAATTAAAAATGTGACCACAGTTGCCAAAATGCTGAGAATGGTGGACCTGTCTATGTTGAAGAATCGTGCGGCAGAAAATCTTGGAAAGTTTTGCAAAATCACATCACTAAAGTGGGTCAGTACTTCTTTCTCCTGGGCTGACAACATTTTAGTATGTCTTCTCAAGACGTAGGATTTTGTCAGCATCGTCTCAGCCTCTCTGAGTATTAAGTCACATCTAGCGATCACTACACTTGTTCCAATCTGCAAGAAACATTTCAAACTAAGTAGGTACTTCCAAAATATAGTACTCACAAAAGTTAGCAGTACCAAAGTGGTGTCTGCTAAGATTTTAAACGCGATTTCGTCGTCCGGAATTAGCGAATTCTGGAAAATGAAGTCGAAATTGTTGAGAATGTAAAGTGTGGTGTAGGAGATGGTCAGCGCGAGAGGCCAGCCGAAGATGTCATTGATGAGGTCGACCGTGTCCTTCAGAAAGAACAAACTACTTTCAACCTCACCCAATAACTTTGAGAGTTTGTTCGTGACAACTATTTCCGAGCTGATTTCTTTCTGAAGAACGTCATTCAAGTATCGATATTGTATTAACACTACGTTCAGGATCAAACTCAAAAAAATGTTGAAAGTGTAGACCAAGTAATAGTCAAAATAATGAGCATTGTATCTTTGTGCGTAATAGGAAAAACTAAACACTTCCACCCAGAAGCTGTACACAACAATCAAAATCGTTAAATCTGTGACAAGCCTCACGAAAGAAATTTTTACGTGGTGCACAATTTTCTTTGTGTTTTCTGCATTCGAAGCTATGATCTTCAGATTCCCTGTCAACTTCTGCCATTGCGTTTTCTTCCACAAAACAACACTTAAAGCAGTGTGACAAGAAAAAGTCAACAACAGTGAATCCACAAGAAGAGCCACTACGACTTTCGCATAAATGTGAAGTGTATTTAATTCCCGGGCAATGGCTGAACATATCATCAAAGGTACTTGAAGCGTGACAACCACGAAAGTGCAAACTGTTTGCGAACGAGATACTTTGGTATTGTAGGGTGGGGTGATTGTGAGGAATTTGCCCACGGTGAAGAAGAATGTTAGCCACGTATTAGCCATTTGTGGTGACTGTTGGAAATTAAGTCAGCGAGTTGTTTTTAGCCAACCAGTTGAAATGAATGTGTTGTCGATGAGTGTAATTATATTGAGTCTCATTAGACAAATTGCTTGTTAAACATAATATTTGTTTGGTTGATTTTTTAACTTATTGGCGAGAAAATGAGTGAAATTTCAAGTAAAAAATATCTTGCACTGAGAATATAAAATATAGACAACCACACGTAGCCATTATCGATTGCAATAAAATAATTACTTTACGTTACATCAAATTAAAACACTCTAATAATTTGGAGAATATCATTGGTCATTTCTATATTTATTTATTATTATTATCCATTCTGATTACTGACCTAACAATTAGTAGTGTCAATAATCATTATCATTATTTTCATAATTAGTGAGTTAATAATAAGAAGCAATTAGCTTAATGAAATACATTATAATTATACTCATAGAAAGCATCGACAACACAGTCATTTCAATTAGTCAGCTCAGAACAACTCGTTGAATTAATTTGTAATTTTCCCCAGATATGGCTAACACGTGGCTAAATTTCCTCTTCTCCGTGGGAAAATTCCTCACAATCACTCCACCCTACAATTCCAAAACATCTCGTTTGCAAACAATTTGCACCTTGGTGGTTGTGACGCTTCAAGTACCTTTTGTGATATTTTCAGTCCTCACTCGAGAACTGAGAGTTGTTCATATTTGTGCGAAAGTCGTATTGGCAATTCTTGTCGATTTCTTTTTGTTGACGTTTTCTTGTCACAATGCCTTAAGTGTTGTTTTGTGGAAGAAGACGCAATGGCAGAAGTTGGTAGGGAATCTCAAGATCATTGCCTCGAATGAAAAAAATAGAAAGAAAATTGTGCACCACGTAAAAATTTCTTTCGTGAGACTTGTCACAGATTTAACGGTTCTGATTGTTGAGTACAGCTTCTGGATGGAAGTGTTTAGTTTTTTCCACTACGTACAAGTATACAATGCTCATTATTTTGAATATTACTTGGTCTTCAGTTTCAACACTTTTTTGAATTTGATACTGAACGTAGTGTTAATACAGTATCGACACTTGAATCACATTCTTCAGGAACAAGTCAGCTTAGCAAAACCTGTCACCAACAATCTCTCAAAGCTATTGAGCGAGATTGAGAGTAGTTTGTTCTTTCTGAAGGACACGGTTGACCTCATCAACGATATTTTCGGGTGGCCTCTCGCTCTAATCATCTCCTACACCACAGTTTACATCCTCAACAATTTAGACTTCGTTTTCCAGGGTTCTCTAAATCCGGACGACACGATCGCATTTAAAATTTTAGCAGACACCATTTTGGTACTGCTAACTTTTGTGAGTACTATATTTTGGAAGTATCTACTTAGTCTGAAATGTTTCTTGCAGGCAGGAACAAGTGTGGTGATCATTACATGTGACTTGATACTCAGAGAAGCTGAGACGATGCTGACAAAATCTTACGTCTTGAGAAGACACACTGAAATGTTGTCACCCAAGGAGAAAGAAAAACTGATCCAGTTTAGCGACGTGATTCAACAAAACTTTCCACGATTTTCTGCCGCACGATTTTTCAACATAGACAGGTCCACCATTCTCAGCATTTTGACAACTGTGGTCACGTTTTTAATTATCATGATACAGTTTCAAAGCAGCAATATGTAGATTACTTTCTGTCAACCATACTAGTTCAAGATTAGAGAACGATTTAGTAATAATCGGAATAAGCGACAAAGAATGTTTAAAAAAAAACACAGTACTCTTTGACTATTTTATCATGCAAATAAAATGTAAGTGGCTGTAGCCCAATTATAACGGGTGTTTTTTTTAAATTTAGCGTCGAAATTGGCGTTGAAGGGTCGATTGTGAACACACCACGCATTACTACTCTGATCAGCTGTTTAAATGTAACCTCACTTTTTATACGCAGGTTCAAAAATCAGTCTTTTTTAAGACGAGTGGTTGATCAACTGTTTAAATCTAACCTCACTTTTTGCTTTGTTTGTGTTTTTAATCTGCAATTTGAAAAATCAGTGGTTCATTCACAATCGACTCTTCCACGCCAACTTCGACATTAAATTTTTAAAAAACACTCTTTACACCGAAAGAATAGGTCAGCAATGGAACAGCATATGTATTAACTGCTTTAATTAAATTATAATTATTACCGTTTAATTTTGATTTTAAAAGAGATTTTTTCACGATCGGGAGTAGAAATCAACTTTTCGGATGTCAACATCGTGACAGAAGTAGAGCATTTTCTCCCTAGGGAGCAAATATTTGCAAATATTTGCTCCCTAGGGAGTTTTCATTTTTTTGACAGTTGTGACAAAAATCTAATGGGAGTTTTCATTTTTTTTGACTGTTGTGACAAAAATCTAATTGTGTTGTCAAGGCAACTACTAATTCCATTAAATTCATCGAAAGATGGCAACTCATTTGTCATCATTTTTTTATTCTTAAAATTTGAGATTTTTGTGCTGTTTCTACTCCCTACCGTGAAAAAAATAGTATATATACTTCTGGAGAGAATGCTCATTTTTCCCTCGGTGCTTTGTAGCCCTCGGGCTTCGCCCTCTGGCTACAAACTGCACCTTAGGAAAAATCATGCATTTCTCTCCCTCAATATATAATATACTATTAATTCTTAAATAAAATTGCTTTTCTAAATTTTCTTTTATAATTGAGTGTTGAATATGATTTGATTGATTAATACCTAAATATTTATAAAATTCTCCTTTATTTAAATTTTTAATGATTTCTCCTTCTTTAGTTATATATTCTAAATGTTCGTAATGACCGCGACATATTGATTGCATTTTACACTTATCAATACCAAAACTCATCCCAATATTATTTGAGAAATTTTCAATTATTGTTAGTAAAGATAAAATATGATTCTTTTTTGATGCATAAAGTTTTATGTCATCCATATAAAGAAGGTGATTTAATTTGGATAGTGTGGTATTATTAAGTCTAATAATTAAAACCATATCCAGTACTATTTAATATATTTGTCAAAGGATTAATGGCTAGACAAAACCATAAAGGACTTAAAGAATCTCCTTGATAAATTCCCCGTTTAATTTGAATAGGCTCAGATTTTAATTTAGTATTGTTTATTAATAAATTTAAAGTAGTTCTTCAAAATGTCATAACATGAGATAAAAAGTTGATTAAACCCAAATTATAGTAGTTTATTTAACGAGTTTGTGTATAAATTAGGTCCTTTTTGGCACTAGTGGGCCATTTTAGAACGCGAGTGAAACGTTTTTTTCGTTCGACGAGCCCCTTAAAGGCCCCAAATCGCTTAAAATCTCTAAAATTAGCTTGACATTTCGTTTTGACAAGTTGTGACATTTATCAAAATCCGTTCACACAGGACAGCGACGAACAAAAATTTTTATAAATTGTAAAAATTTTAAGTAAATATGAATTTAGTGCTGAATCATAGGCTTTTTTGTAGTCTATGAATGCGGTATAAATATTTCTATTTCTATAACCAAAAGACTCCTTAACACAACCTTTTTGTTCTTCATTAAGTATACAGGGTGTCTCAGCTAAGACTTTCGAGCCTAACATTTCGGTTATTTGCCAACGGATTTTTATGAAATTTAAAATACAAATATTTTAGACGGTGAAGGTTCAATTAGTAATAATAAAATAACCTCAAGTTAAAATATGTAATTTTAACACATGCTTCCTTTATTGAAAATTAGGCGCGGTTATTATTAGATTGTTAAACATTAAAAAATAGGGGTCTACACAAACAATTAACTAAATCACTCGTCTGATTCAACGAAAAAATTAGATTTTGTTGTTAAAAATGTAATGTAAAATTTGAAGGTATTTGAGCAGTTAGCTTTTGAAACAATTGATGAAAGATTGCCAAGCAACATTTTGTACACTCTTTAAAATCTGTCAAAATTGGGCGCGCGTTATTAGAAACGTCAAATTGTGTAAATTTATTGAAAATACTCTAAAAATAGACTACAGCGGCAGAAATTTCAATATTGTTGAAAAAGGAAACAATTTTTGCCTATGGAGAGTGTCCTAAGAACTTCAATAACACAGTTCGTTTTCTCGTGGAACACTATCCAAATGTAGGCTTTACAAAATGTAAGGTTAAGAGCGTCGTCAATGTCAATTTATTTGAAGACACAAGAAGCGTACGTGAACTAAATTATCTTGCTAAAATATCCCGATCGTGTTTTAGTCCTTTATGGAAGAATTAAAGCATCCAGTGTAATAAATTACGTCCAAATGTTGTCTTTAACTTTGTAAATGTTTGTAAGATTAGCAAAATAAACGTCAATTATGTCACCTGCGTTTGTGCGAAAAGGGATGACCAAAATTCGGCGAGGGTGCGTGTTTGTTTCATAGGCGTCTACGTTTTTGCTTCTGCAGCCGCGTTTAACACAGTTTTTTGCTTTTTCTTGCAAACCAGACGTCTTTCGAGGACGAGTTTCTCCCTACAGCATTTTTTATTGACGATCAATTTTTTCATGTAAATCTTAAGTGATTCAACATTTTAAAAAGGCATGTAAAAATTACGTTTTTAAGAGTTGGGTAATTGCATTAATGGAATTTTATTCTTTACCGTTAAATATCTGCATTTTAAATTTCACAAAAATCCGCTGGAAAATAACTGAGTTATTAGGCTCGAAAGCCTTAACTGAGACACCCTGTATAAAAATTATTATTTAGATCTACGGGTAAATCTATGCTTTTACTTTTTTATACTCGTAGTAACAAGCTTCTTTTGAAGTTTTATCGTATTGTTTGCAAAATCACTGCATATATCCCAAGAAAAAAATTTGCTTCTTGTACCATTTACTTCTTCCTTTCTTTCAACATAACTCGACATTCGTCTCTGGGCATTATGTAAATGTCATAATCCAGCTGAACCTGTTTGAGAGACCTGTGCGACACCGCTTCCACCTCATACTTCCTCAAAAAGCTGCAAAGTGTTAATCTTCATTATTGTCATTGCCATTTTCATGCCTGGAGTTCAATGGTCATAAATTATTACTTTAATGCAAGATGTCATAATTTTATAAATTGTAGGCTGACATGTGATTGGTCTATATTTTGATGGATTTTTAGTATCGGAATCTTTTAGTTTTAGATATGTTATACCATGGGCCAAAAACTCTGGAAATGTGTTAGGTTCCCTAATAAATCCGTTAAAGTGATCAAGTAAGCGTTTATGAATACAAGTACATTTTTTTAACCAAAAGTTATGAATTTGGTCACCTCCAGGTGATTTCCAATTATGAGAACTATTAATATTTCTTATTTAAAGGCTAATGTGGATTATTTATTACTATCTGGTATCTCATTTTCTAAATGAGGAATCCATTCTGCCTGATAAAAAAAAATTTGTTACACAGTCTAGGACTGTTTTTTTTTTTTTTTGTTTTTTTTTTAATCAGGCAGAATGAGGAATCCATTCTGCCTGATTATTATTATTATTATTATCTATTCTTACCACTGACTTAACCATTTGCAGTGTCAATAATAATCATTATTAGATATTTTCTTTGCTTAGAATGAATTAATAATAAGAAGCAATTAGCTTAATGAAATACATTATAATAATGTATGTACTCCGGCAAAATTGCCGTGCCGCCGGGTGGAGGTGGGATACGAAAAAAAAAAAAATTCGTAGAAAGCATCGACAACACAGTCATTTCAATTAATCGGCTAAGAACAACTCGTTGAGTTAATTTGTAATTTTCCCCAGATATGGCTAACACGTGGCTAAAATTCCTCTTCTCCGTGGGAAAATTCCTCACAATCACTCCACCCTACAATTCCAGAACATCTCGTTTGCAAACAATTTGCACCTTGATAGTTGTGACGCTTCAAGTATCTTTCATGTTATTTTCAGTTATCACTCGAGAATTGAAAGCTGTTCATATTTGTGCGAAAGTTGTAGTGGGTGTTCTTGTCGATTTGTTTTTGTTGACTTTTTCGTGTCACACTGCCTTAAGTGTTGTTTTGTGGAAGAAGACACAATGGCATAAGCTGATAGGAAATCTAAAGATCATTGCTTCGAATAAAGAAAATAGGAAGAAAATTGTGCACAACGTAAAAATTTCTTTCATGAGACTTGTCACAGATTTAACGATTTTGATTGTTGAGTACAGCTTCTGGATGGAACGGCATAATTTTTCCAACTACGTACAAGTATACAATGCTCATTATTTTGAATATTACTTGGTCTTCAGTTTCAATACTTTTTTGAGTTTGATACTGAACGTAGTGTTAATACAGTATCGACACTTGAATCACATTCTTCAACAACAAATCAGCTCAGCAAAACTTGTCACCAACAATCTCTCAAAGCTGTTGAGCGAGATTGAAAGTAGTTTGTTCTTTCAGAAGGACACGGTTGACCTCATCAACGATATCTTCGGGTGGCCTCTCGCTCTAATCATCTCCTACACCACACTTTACATCCTCAACAATTTAGATTTCGTTTTCCAGAATTCTCTAATTCCGGACGACAAGATCGCATTTAAAATTTTAGCAGACACGATTTTGGTACTGCTAACTTTTGTGAGTACGATATTTTGGAAGTACCTACCTAATGTTTCTTGCAGACAGGAACAAGTGTGGTGATCATTACATGTGACTTGATACTCAGAGAAACTGAGACGATGCTGACAAAATCTTACGTCTTGAGAAGGCACACTGAAATGTTGTCACCCAAGGAAAAAGAAAAACTGATCCAGTTTAGCGACGTGATTCAACAAAATTTTTCCACGATTTTCTGCCGCACGATTTTTCAACATAGACAGGTCCACCATTCTCAGCATTTTGACAACTGTGGTCACGTTTTTAATTATCATGATACAGTTTCGAAGCAGCAGTATGTAGATTACTTTATGTCAACCATACTAGTTCAAGATTAGAGAACGATTTAGTAATAATCGTAATAAGCGACAAAGAATGTTTAAAAAAAAACCACAGTAGTCTTTGACTATTTTATCATGCCAGCCCAATTATAACGGGTGTTTTTTTTTTTAATTTAGCGTCGAAATTGGCGTTGAAGGGTCGATTGTGAACACACCACGCATTACTACTCTGATCAGCTGTTTAAATGTAACCTCACTTTTTATACGCAGGTTCAAAAATCAGTTTTTTAAGACGAGTGGTTGATCAACTGTTTAAATCTAACCTCACTTTTTGCTTTGTTTGTGTTTTTAATCTGCAATTTGAAAAATCAGTGGTTCAAGCGACTCTTCCACGCCAACTTCGACATTAAATTTTTAAAAAACAGCCTTTACATCCTTGAGGTCTACTGCTCTCAGTATTTTGACAAATGTCACCATATTTTTAAGTATCATGGTATAGTTTGAAAGCAGAAAGAAAATAACTTTTCCGATATATTTTATGTTAATCATGGCGACTAAACCGTTGAGTGCCCCCAAAAATTGTCGTAAACGTCTCAGAAGTTAAATGTTTTCATTTTTCAAGGTCAATCATTTTCAAGCACTCAAATCAGAGCCATAACACAAAAGAATCACCTATTTTATTGATAAAATTTAAATATTTATTTTTATCTACTTTGCGTTACAAATGGGCTCATTATTATATCGAAAATAATTTAATAATGAGTCATATTGTTAAACTGTTTTTGGTAACTTTTAGATTTTGTTATATTGGCAACATCAGCCGTTTGACGTCAGGCGTCAAAGTAACGACTGAAGCGATAAAGTAAATTATTTAGTAAATATAACCTTACATTTTTGTGAAAAATGTCTGTTGCCAACCCACGCAAAAGTCCCTAGTCTAATATGAAAAAGTAAATAATAGTATATTAAAGAACGAGTTTTATAAGGGTTGATCTGGCGTACGAGTCCCAAGTGTAGAAAACGAGCCGCAGGGGAGGTTTCTATGCGACGAGTGCGCCAATGCCCTTATAAAACGAGTTTTTTATGTTACTTTTTTTGCACCCTTGTTTTAATTTTTAAATAAAAAAATTAAATATTCAAATTCTAGGGAATTTTGTATTAATTGGTAATTCAAGGTAACGGATGCAACTACATGTGCAACAGATGTTAAAAAGTAGAGTTTGAACATTAATATTGGAAGTTTTTTGGTGTAAATGACATAATACACTGAAATATTGATTAAAAAATTTTTAGAGATCTATTAAACCACGAGTACTTTAATAGATAGCCATAAACGACTCCAAATTGAATACAATAATAGACTAATAGAGACGCTAATTCTCAAAAATAGTATATGACACTCGTTTAATAAGACGTATTATCACATCCGTTCCATTAAAGCACTTCTCGCTACGATCGTCGTGCTTTAAACACACTCATGTGATAATAAAGCATTTTATTAAACTCGTATGATAATATACTATTTTTAATGGGATCCAGAATCTAATACCTATTTATTTATTAATTGTACATAGCTGTATTATCTTCAGAATCTAGTTAATTGTGCTCTTACCATAATGAATTACATTAATGTAATATAATTGGAACAACAACCAATAAATTCTAATATACTCAGTGAGTGGAAACTTTCACTCAATCCATATTCTTACTAATATTCATCAATCATGGCTACTAGATGGTTCCGAGCGGTTTTTACGATAGGAAAATGTCTCACAATTACGCCACCTTACGATTCCAGAATGTCTCTTTCTCAAAAAATCTACACTTCTATACTTGTCACTACAATAGCAACTCTTGCGGTAATGTCGATTATTAACAAAAGAGGCTACAAAGGCGAGAGTTACGACAAAGTCACTGTAAATCTAATCATGGATTTGAATTTATTAATCTTCTGCAGTTACACTCCATTGAGTATTGCTTTGTGGAAGCAACAACAATGTGAAAATTTGATGCAAAGTCTCAGAAATATATTGCTGACCAACAAAAATACAAAGAAAATCCTCCGACATGTAAAAATTTGTTTTGCAAGAATGGCCACAAATTTAGTGATTTTAATTATGATCTATTCTTTCTGGGCCAATCTTTTTAATCCCTTTTACTACACACAAAGATACGGCATTCAGTACATCGAGCTTTTGTTGGTGTATTCTTTCAACACATTTTTGAGCTTAATACTGAACGTCTTGCTCACACAGTATCAATATCTCAATTACCAACTCGACGAACAAATGGGTTCTAAAGTGGTTTGCACACAAAAGCTAGTCAATTTGTTAAAAGACATCGAAAAAAGTTTGTGCTGTCTGGAAGATACAATCGAAAGCGCCAACAGTGCGTTCGGATGGCCTCTTGTCCTATCCATCTCGTTTACCATTCTTTACATTCTGAACAACATTCATTTTATGTTTATGACTTTGGTGTTTCCTGATGAAGCAGTCGTGCAAAGGATAACAGCGGACGCTGTTTTAGTATTGTTGACTTTTGTAAGTACAGAAGAAAGAAATTCTCAGTTTGATATTTTCTTTACAGTATCATACGGTCACGGTGATTTTCTCTTGCGACCTAGTTCTCAAAGAAGCCGAAGAGATGTTGTTGAAATCTTACAAGTTGAGAAGAAAAACTGAACATTTGTCAGCAAACGACAGGAAAGAACTGAAACGATTTAGCAACGCAATAGTGCAAAATTTTCCAAAATTTTCCGCACAACGATTTTTCGATATAGACAGATCAACAATTCTCAGCATTTTGGGCACCGTGATCACGTTTTTCATCATCATGGTGCAGTTCCAAGATTGCTCAAAATAATTTTCCCTTGACAAATATTGTGTTGTATTTGTTTCTACTCTCTCTATTTTGGACTGTCTTGAATTTTTTTCAAAACACCCTAAACCACTACGTTTATTGTACTTTTATCGTAATGAGTATAATCCAATAACACAATTCAGCAGAAAGCTTTCCCGACATATCAATTAAAATTAATCAATGGAAAATAATTTTTTAACACAAATTCCTATTGATCATGGCCGCCAAGTCGTTAACGGTGCTCTTCACGATCGGAAAATTCCTCACAATCACCCCACCCTACAATGCCAAAGTGTCACTTTTCCAGAAAGTCTACACCTTCATTTTTATCACTTTCACAGTGGTCATATCTACCCTTTCAATTAGCAACAGGAGATATTACGCTGTTGAAATCTATGCAAAGGTGACAGTAAATTTCATTATTGACCTGCTATTATTAGTCTTCAGCTGTTACGTTCCGTTGAATGTGGTCCTGTGGAAGAGAGAGAAGTGGCACAAGTTGTTGGACAACCTCAATTTGATGGTCTCGACGAGTAAAAATTCTGATCGAATCGTGCGAAACGTGAGAATCTCAATTGCCAAACTTGGAATAGACTTGGTGATTGTAATTGTTGAAATTTGCTTCTGGTGCCACGTCTTTGGTTTTACTATTTATGTGAGACAGTTCAATGTGCATTACATCGAGTTCTACTTGATCAACTCTTACAACGTATTTCTGAGCTTGATACTGAGTTTGATCTTGATACAGTACCAACACCTCAATGCAGCTCTTGGAGAACACTTCGGCTCTGGAAGGATTAGCTCGCACAAATTTCCAATCGTCTTGAATAAGATCGAAAACAATTTGTTTTTCCTCAAGGATCTTGTCAATCTATTCAACAACATCTTCGGCTGGCCCATTGCTATCATCATCTCCTACACAACTATATTCATCCTCAACAACTTCGACTACATTTTTAAGACCACGGTGGATGTTGAAGAAATCAGCGAGAAGAGAATCTTGGCAGATGTTGTCTCCGTTTTACTGGTTTTTGTAAGTACCGTTTACTACGAGTAGATCTATTCGTGAAGGCAGTTCTTGCAGCTTGGTACTGCTACGGTGATTGCCATCTGCGACCTGATCCTAAAAGAAGCTGAGGACATCTTGGCGATGTCTTACACTTTGAGAAGGAACGCGAAGAGTTTGTCACCGAAGGATAAAGAACATTTGAAACACTTTACCAAAATGATTTTGCAAAATTTTCCCAAATTCTCCGCTGCACGGTTTTTCAATATAGATAGATCCACTATTCTCAATATGCTGGGGACTGTGACCACCTTCTTCATTATCTTGATACAGTTCCGCTCTTGTACCCTATCTTAACAACCAATTTTAGTCTATTAAACGATCTAAATTTTAATATGTAAATTTAAAAAAGTCATACTCATTTGTCATAGATTCATGTATTGATTTATTGGTTTGTTATTAAGTCATTACAAGCCTCGACTGAATGCCAGCTGATTCTCTTTCACAATTTTTATAAACTATATCATTGCAATTTATTCAACTAACAATAGACATAGGACCTGCCAGTTTATTGCATTCGATTTACTACACGTGTTTTTATAAAATACAGTTTTAAAATTTGATCCAGATTAAATGACCACAGAGATATTGTTTAATTATTTTTGGCCTCCTCAACTATAAATGACATGTTTACACATTTTGAACAGATAGGGTATCTCGATTTTTACACACTAATCAAAATATCTGTCATTTTACCGCACGGAGTGTGTAAAATAACAAGAAAATTTTAAGCTTTCTGGAACCTCCAACAAAATGTTTAGCGTATCACAAGTAAAGTTCATTATTAAGACAAGATACCGCTACCATTAATCCGCTCAATTTTCAAAAATGAACAGAAATTAATTGTTTTCTTCTAAAGTCTGATCGCTATGTTGTGGTTCTTCTTCGGTAATTTTTAGTTCGGCAGAAGCTCGCAACAGATTTGCTGAAAATTATTATTAGCCAAGCCCCCATAATCTTCCTCCGTGAATCTTCGTCAGTGAACTGAAACGTTCCCGGAGTTTCAAAGTAAATGTTCAGAAACATCTAAATCGTCCGAATATGCCATTTGTAGAGCATCTTCAAGGGTTAAACCACCGCTGTAGAGATCAGTTGAATTTAGAAAAGTAGGTAGTGCAATTGACTAGGGTTGCCATATGGCAACGCAAAAGTTTTATAATGTATACAGCAAAACGACTTGAGTTCAAAGCAAGGAAATGAAGCACAGCTTGAAAACACATTATTCAAGAATACAAAACCAGAATACGAAACTCGAGAAAGAAATAATGAAAGAGTTACTGTACTTACGCATACCTACTTCATGCCCATCTTGACTCACAAACCGAAAACACACCTTTACAGAATATTTTATAAATTCACTACAATATTTCGTAACACCCTACCAACGGCTTTTCTATCAACTATGAATTGTGACAGAGCGATTCTGGTGCCGATTATAGTCAGTAGTTCAAAACAAAGAGTTACAGAAATTTTAATGTTTGGCTCCTTATAGCGTTGCCATACGGCAACGTCAGCCTTTTATGGGTTTTAATGTTTTAACATCGAAGTAACGTTAACGCCATTGTGAAAAAAGGCTGTAAATACCTCAACCATTTGGCAAATTATTATCTATTTGAAATTTTCGCAACTAATATTACAAGAACAACAATGCACTGTTCTACATTCAATGTGTAATTACTACTAATTTCAGCTGACAATTTGTTAAAATTTCAATTATAAGATGTCAGTCTTAAAAGTTAGTTAGTGATTTTGGGAACGTTGAAATCTTGATTTTCATAAAGGTGTGCATTATGTGTGACCTGTCAGTTGTAAAAGAATCATGAGGAGCTCCAATCGTATTTACGAATAGAGTAAATGTCTGCCTTCAGCTTCCAAACATAATGCTACTGTCTTCGCTTCATGTTTTCAAATGACCTTCGCAAAGTCGGGACATCAATGAAATTGCAGTTATCAGTAATTACTTGCATTAATTCGGGAATTGTGCCAGGCTTGTTTTTGAACACGTTGTTTTTCAGGTTTGGAAAAACAAAATAATCAAGGCAAGTTGTTGGTTAGTCCGGAATGACAGTTACTATTGTATTTAATGACATCTGATGACATTTGAATTACATTTTTACGTGCTGCCAACTTAAGTGTATTAATCATGGCCATCTCGATTTTTTTTATTTTCGATCGCACGGTACTTTCTTGGCGTAGAATTTAGTGATTTTTATGTCAACCAATCCCTCGCTGGACAAACTATATATGAATTTAGAATACTGAATGAAACTTTCTATTTTAAATGTAGAAATTTATTAATTTATTAATCGTTCTGTTACGAGTTCTGTTACTATTTTCGCCTGCTTTAAACAACAATTAAGTTATTTAATGTATTTCGTGTGTCAATGCACTACTTTGCTGGGCGACTAGAACCCAGCATCCGGTGGGCACCTAGTCAACCCTGATAAGTGATAACTTAACAAATGCCACATGGCTTTGAAAGAACAACAATCAGGGATTTGTAGCAGACTTAAAATTCTTTGAAAAATTTAATGAGAACGACATTTGTGGACATTTTGATATTCACGAAACATTTGTATTTTAAATGAAAATAAATGGAATTGAGCAGAAAACAATTTGACGTCGTTAAGACAAATCTAAATTTTTAATTCGGGGTGAATATTGTCCGCGATTGTAATAAAATAAAATGTAAGTAGCTATAGCCCAATTATAGATCACAGAGATCTACTGCTCTCAGTATTTTGGCGCAAGTAGCCATATTTTTATTTATCATGGTTCAGTTTGAAAGCAGAAAGCAAAAAAGAAAAGTTTTCCTACATATTTTCCATCAATCATGACGACTAAATCGGTGCAATTAAAAATAATTGTGTTGCAAACGTCTCAGAAGTTAAATGTTTTAATTTTTCGAAGCAATAATTTTCGAGCAATCAAATCAGAGGCATAGCACGAAAGAATCACCTGTTTTGTCGATAAAATTTGAATAATTTTTTTTTATTGCGATCCAGAATCTAATACCTATTTGTTTACTAATGTTATATTCAGAATCTATTTAATTGTGCACTTGCCATAATGAATTACATTAATGTAATAAAATTAGAACGACAACCAATAAATTCTAATATATTCAGTGAGTGGAAAATTTCACTCAATCCATATTCTTAGTCATATTCATTAATCATGGCTACTAGATGGTTCAGGGCGGTTTTTACGATAGGAAAATGTCTCACAATTACGCCACCTTACGATTCCAGAATATCTCTTTCTCAAAAAATCTACACTTCCGTACTTGTCACTACTATAACAACTCTTGTGGCAATGTCGATTATTACGAAAAGAAGCTACCAAGGCTATACATACGACAAAGTCACTGTAAATCTAATTCTGGATTTCATTTTATCAACCTTCTGCAGTTACACTCCTTTGAGTATTGCTCTGTGGAAGGAACAACAATGGGAAAATTTGATGCAAAATCTCAGAAGTATATTGTTCACCAACAAAAATACAAAGAAAATCCTCCGACATGTAAAAATTTGTTTTGCAAAAATGGCCACAAATTTAGTGATTTTAATTCTGATCTATTCTTTCTGGGCCAATCATTTTGGTCCCTTTTACTACTCACAAAGATACGGCATTCTGTACATCGAGCTTTTGTTGGTGTATTCTTTCAACACATTTTTGAGCTTAATACTGAACGTCTTGCTCACACAGTATCAATATCTCAATCACCAACTAGACGAACAAATGGGCTCTAAAGTGGTTTTCACACAAAAGCTGGTACATTCGTTAAAAAACATTGAACAAAGTTTGTGCTTTCTGAAAGATACAATCGAAATCGTCAACAGTGCCTTCGGGTGGCCTCTTGTCCTATCCATCTCGTTTACCATTCTTCACATTCTGAACAAATTTCATTTTATGTTTATAATTTTACTGTTTCCTGATGAAGTAGTCTTGCAAAGGATAATAGCGGATGCTGTTTCAGTATTGTTGACTTTTGTAAGTACAGATGATGGAAATTCTCAGTTTGATATTTTCTTTACAGTATTATACCGTCACAGTGATTATCTCTTGCGACCTAGTCCTCAAAGAAGCCGAAGAGATGTTGTTGAAATCTTACAAGTTGAGAAGAAAAACTGAACATTTGTCAGCAAACAATAGAAAAGAACTGAAACGATTTAGCAATGCAATAGTGCAAAATTTTCCGAAATTTTCCGCAGCACGATTTTTCGATATAGACAGATCAACAATTCTCAGTATTTTGGGCACCGTGATCACGTTTTTCATCATCATGGTACAGTTCCAAGATTGCTCAAAATAATTTTCCCTTAACAAATATTGTGTTGTATTTGTTTCTACAACTTGAACCAGTATGTTTATTGTACTTTTATCGTAATGAGTATAACCCAATAACACAATTCAGCAGAAAGCGACATAATATCAATTAAAATTAATCAATGGAAGGTAATTTTTTAACACAAATTCCTATTGATCATGGCCGCCAAGTCGTTAACGGTGCTCTTCACCATCGGAAAATTCCTCACAATCACCCCATCGTACAATCCCAAAGTGTCACTTTTCCAAAAAGTCTACATCGTCATTTTAGTCACTTTGACGGTGGTCATATCGACCCTTTCAATTAGCAACAGGAAATATCACTCTTCTGATCCCTACGCAAAGATAACAGTAATTTTCATTACTGACCTGCTATTATTAACCTTCAGCTGTTACGCTCCGTTGAATGTGGTCCTGTGGAAGAGAGAGAAGTGGCACAAGTTGATGAACAATCTCAATTTGATGGTCTCGATGAGTAAAAATTCTGATCAAATCGTGCGAAACGTGAGAATCTCAATTGCCAAACTTGGAACAGATTTGGTGATTGTAATTGGAGAATTTTGCTTCTGGTGCCACGTCTTTGGTTTCACGATTTATGCGAAACAGTTCAATGTGTATTACCTCGAGTTTTACTTGATCAACTCTTACAACGTATTTCTGAGCTTGATACTGAGTTTGATCCTGATACAGTACCAACACCTCAATGCAGCTCTTGAAGAACACTTCGGCTCTGGAAGGATTTCCTCGCACAAAATTCCAATTGTCTTGAATAAGATCGAAAACAATTTGTTTTTCCTCAAAGATCTTGTCAACCTCTTCAACAACATCTTCGGCTGGCCCATTGCTATCATCATCTCCTACACAACTATATTCATCCTCAACAACTTCGACTACATTTTTAAGACCACGGTGGATGTTGAAGAAATCAGCGACAAGAGAATCTTGGCAGATGTTGTCTCCGTTCTACTGGTTTTTGTAAGTACCGTTTACTACGAGTAGATCTATTCGTGAAGGCAGTTCTTGCAGCTTGGTACTGCTACGGTGATTGCCATCTGCGACCTGATCCTAAAAGAAGCTGAGGACATCTTGGCGATGTCTTACACTTTGAGAAGGAACGCGAAGAGTTTGTCACCGAAGGATAAAGAACATTTGAAACACTTTACCAAAATGATTTTGCAAAATTTTCCCAAATTCTCCGCTGCACGGTTTTTCAATATAGATAGATCCACTATTCTCAATATGCTGGGGACTGTGACCACCTTCTTCATTATCTTGATACAGTTCCGCTCTTGTACCCTATCTTAACAACCAATTTTAGTCTATTAAACGATCTAAATTTTAATATGTAAATTTAAAAAAGTCATACTCATTTGTCATAGATTCATGTATTGATTTATTGGTTTGTTATTAAGTCATTACAAGCCTCGACTGAATGCCAGCTGATTCTCTTTCACAATTTTTATAAACTATATCATTGCAATTTATTCAACTAACAATAGACATAGGACCTGCCAGTTTATTGCATTCGATTTACTACACGTGTTTTTATAAAATACAGTTTTAAAATTTGATCCAGATTAAATGACCACAGAGATATTGTTTAATTATTTTTGGCCTCCTCAACTATAAATGACATGTTTACACATTTTGAACAGATAGGGTATCTCGATTTTTACACACTAATCAAAATATCTGTCATTTTACCGCACGGAGTGTGTAAAATAACAAGAAAATTTTAAGCTTTCTGGAACCTCCAACAAAATGTTTAGCGTATCACAAGTAAAGTTCATTATTAAGACAAGATACCGCTACCATTAATCCGCTCAATTTTCAAAAATGAACAGAAATTAATTGTTTTCTTCTAAAGTCTGATCGCTATGTTGTGGTTCTTCTTCGGTAATTTTTAGTTCGGCAGAAGCTCGCAACAGATTTGCTGAAAATTATTATTAGCCAAGCCCCCATAATCTTCCTCCGTGAATCTTCGTCAGTGAACTGAAACGTTCCCGGAGTTTCAAAGTAAATGTTCAGAAACATCTAAATCGTCCGAATATGCCATTTGTAGAGCACCTTCAAGGGTTAAACCACCGCTGGCGCTGTGGAGATCAGTTGAATTTAGAAAAGTAGGTAGTGCAACTGACTAAAGTCTATTTTTTCCTGGTAGGCGCGTGCGTGCGCATCTCCGAAAGGTAGAATCACATAGCTAAGATTTTTAGCAGGATGCAGGAATTGTTAGTATTTTTGGTTGCATATTATCTAGGGGATCAGTATTTGTGGTTGCAGATTAAAACTCATGTTTATGATTTAATTTTTGTATAATTTGTAAAATGTAAACAAAAAAGTTTATGAATCAACTCGTGGAAAAATTGATAACAAATATTATGTACAACATTTTTTATTTTATACACACAGGAGTTAAATTGGGTACAAAACAACTCGATACTTTTGGATTCAATCCTTAATTAAAAAAAATAAATAAAATAATCAACACCGCACTTTTCACCTAAAAAAAATTACAGTGACATCGACAATAATTGTCAGTTCACATGAAAGCGGCAAAAATTTCATAACATGGACAAGGCCTGCTTCGACTACAATCATTTCTAATAACCATGTATCTTGCAAGAGAAAAGGTCTCCCTTCTTGGCGTATTTTTTTTATTTCCCGTAAATATCTTCTTCGCCAAGATATGTCTTCTCTTTCTATTAACAGCCTTTTTCTGTTTCGTTATTTGTGCTATTTGAAATAAACATAGATTTCAATGTTTACAGTTAATTGAAAACAATGTATGTACTTACTTGAATTTTAATTCATGTAAAACATTATAAAGCTTAGAACGACTGATGTTTGGAATTTCTTCATTGTTTTGCACTTCCCTGTACACAGCATCAATTGTAGGAATTCTGTTTGCAGAGAAAAATGAGTGCACTGTTTTTCGAATGAGATATTTTTGATGTTCATCCATTTCCTATCAGGTTTCTTCGGTACCTGTAATTGTCCACACTTCTTTTCTTCCGCCAAGTATCATTGAATGGTTCTAAATCCACAACCTTCAACACAAAGTAATTAAGCTGTGATACAACAAAAAAAAAACTCAGAAATCAATACCAGTATAATCTGCAGTTTTTTCCATTTGAGCCGTCTTGGTTAACTCGGCAAAATCCTTGGAGATCCCACGAAATACTTTAACGATCATTTCTTTCTCGGCTTGTGAGAAATTTGCTATAAATATGCATTAATAAAAAACTGTTACTTGATGTTAGCATAAATCCAACTTACGCCGTTTGGTGATCGAAATTAAGACATCTTGTTGACATATAAAAACTTCTTAACCTCTAAGAACTAAGAACTGTTTTTTTAATAAATAAACGGACACAACACAAAATACATACAAAACATGAAAGGAAAACTAAGACACGATGAAACAAAAATGGCAGCTTGGACCTGATTGACAGTACAGAACACTGTAATATTGCACATTTCTCTAGTGTAAGTAGAAAAATAAAGTAACCAATAGGAAAGTCGCATTTCGTTGCAGGATTTTGTAAATGCGCACGCACGCGCCTACCAGGAAAAAATAGACTATAGGGTTGCCACATGGCAACGCAAGAGTTTTATAATGTATACAGCAAAACGACTTGAGTTCAAAGAAAGGAAATGAAGCACAGCTTGAAAACACATTATTCAAGAATACAAAGCCAGAATATGAAACTCGAGAAAGAAATAATGAAAGAGTTACTGCACTTACACATACCTACTTCATGCCCATCCTGATTCACAAACCGAAGACACACCTTTACAGAATATTTCATAAATACACTACAATATTTCGTAACACCCTACCAACGGCTTTTCTGTCAACTATGAATTGTGACATAGCGATTCTGGTGCCGATTATAATCATTAGTTCAAAACAAAGAGTTACAAAAATTTTAATGTTAGGCTCCTTATAGCGTTGCCATATGGCAATGCCAGCCTTTTATGGGTGTTAATGTTTTAAATTAAAAATAATTGTGTTGTAAACGTCTCAGAAGTTAAATGTTTTAACTTTTGGAGATCAATAATTTTCGAGCAATCAAATCAGAGGCATAGCACGAAAGAATCACCTGTTTTGTCGATAAAATTTTAATACATTTTTTTTATTGCGATCCAGAATCTAATACCTATTTGTTTACTAATGTTGTCTTCAGAATATATTTAATTGTGCACTTGCCATTACATTAATGTAATATAATTAGAACGACAACTAACAAATTCTAATACAGTTAGTGAGTGGAAAATTTCACTCAATCCATATTCTTACTCATATTCATCAATCATGGCTACTAGATGGTTCCGAGCGGTTTTTACGATAGGAAAATGTCTCACAATTACGCCACCTTACGATTCCAGAATATCTCTTTCTCAAAAAATCTACACTTCCGTACTTGTCACTACTATAACAACTCTTGTGGCAATGTCGATTATTACGAAAAGAGGCTACCAAGGCTATACATACGACAAAGTCACTGTAAATCTAATTCTGGATTTCATTTTATCAATCTTCTGCAGTTACACTCCTTTGAGTATTGCTCTGTGGAAGGAACAACAATGGGAAAATTTGATGCAAAATCTCAGAAGTATATTGTTCACCAACAAAAATACAAAGAAAATCCTCCGACATGTAAAAATTTGTTTTGCAAAAATGGCCACAAATTTAGTGATTTTAATTCTGATCTATTCTTTCTGGGCCAATCATTTTGGTCCCTTTTACTACTCACAAAGATACGGCATTCTGTACATCGAGCTTTTGTTGGTGTATTCTTTCAACACATTTTTGAGCTTAATTCTGAACGTCTTGCTCACACAGTATCAATATCTCAATCACCAACTAGACGAACAAATGGGCTCTAAAGTGGTTTTCACACAAAAGCTGGTACATTCGTTAAAAGACATTGAACAAAGTTTGTGCTTTCTGAAAGATACAATCGAAATCGTCAACAGTGCCTTCGGGTGGCCTCTTGTCTTATCCATCTCGTTTACCATTCTTCACATTCTGAACAAATTTCATTTTATGTTTATAATTTTACTGTTTCCTGATGAAGTAGTCTTGCAAAGGATAATAGCGGATGCTGTTTCAGTATTGTTGACTTTTGTAAGTACAGATGATGGAAATTCTCAGTTTGATATTTTCTTTACAGTATTATACCGTCACAGTGATTGTCTCTTGCGACCTGGTCCTCAAGGAAGCCGAAGAGATGTTGTTGAAATCTTACAAGTTGAAAAGAAAAACTGAACATGTGTCAGCAAACGACAGGAAAGAACTGAAACGATTTAGCAATGCAATAGTGCAAAATTTTCCGAAATTTTCCGCAGCACGATTTTTCGATATAGACAGATCAACAATTCTCAGCATCTTGGGCACCGTGATCACGTTTTTCATCATCATGGTACAGTTCCAAGATTGCTCAAAATAATTTTCCCTTAACAAATATTGTGTTGTATTTGTTTCTACTCTCTGTATTTTGGACCTGTCTTGAATTTTTTTTCAACACAAACTAAACCAGCATGTTTATTGTACTTTTATCGTAATGAGTATAATCCAATAACACAATTCAGCAGAAAGCTTAACCAACATATCAATTAAAATTAATCAATGGAAAGTAATTTTGTAACACAAATTCCTATTGATCATGGCCGCCAAGTCGTTAACGGTGCTCTTCACGATTGGAAAATTCCTCACAATCACCCCATCGTACAATGCCAAAGTGTCACTTTTCCAAAAAGTCTACATCTTCATTTTAGTCACTTTGACGGTGGTCATATCGACCCTTTCAATTAGCAACAGGGAATATTACTCTTCTGAATTCTACGTAAAGGTAACAGTAACTTTCATTACTGACTTGCTATTATTAGTCTTCAGCTGTTACGCTCCGTTGAATGCGGTCCTGTGGAAGAGTGAGAAGTGGCACAAGTTGATGAACAATCTCAATTTGATGGTCTCGATGAGTAAAAATTCTGATCAAATCGTGCGAAACGTGAGAATCTCAATTGCCAAACTTGGAACAGATTTGGTGATTGTAATTGGAGAATTTTGCTTCTGGTGCCACGTCTTTGGTTTTACGATTTATGCGAAACAGTTCAATGTGCATTACCTCGAGTTTTACTTGATCAACTCTTACAACGTATTTCTGAGCTTGATACTGAGTTTGATCCTGATACAGTACCAACACCTCAATGCAACTCTTGAAGAACATTTCGGCTCTGGAAGGATTTCCTCGCACAAAATTCCAATCGTCTTGAATAAGATCGAAAACAATTTGTTTTTCCTCAAGGATCTTGTTAACCTCTTCAACAACATCTTCGGTTGGCCCATTGCTATCATCATCTCCTACACAACTATATTCATCCTCAACAACTTCGACTACATCTTTGAGACCACAGTGCAGATTAAAGAAATCACCGGGAAGAGGATCTTGGCAGATGTTGTCTCCGTTCTGCTAGTTTTTGTAAGTACCGTTTTACGACGAGTAGATCTATTCCTGAAGGTAGTTCTTGCAGCTTGGTACTGCTACGGTGATTGCCATCTGCGACCTGATCCTAAAAGAAGCTGAAGAGATGTTGGCGACGTCATACACGTTGAGAAGGAACACGAAGAGTTTGTCACCGAAGGATAAAGAACATTTGAAACATTTTACAAAAATGATTTTGCAAAACTTTCCCAAATTCTCCGCTGCGCGGTTTTTCAATATTGATAGATCCACCATTCTCAATATGTTGGGAACTGTGACCACCTTCTTCGTTATCTTAATACAGTTCCGCTCTTGTGCCCCATCTTAACTATCTTTACTATTCTAATAGAAGATGGTAAATGTAATATCTAAATCGATGGCAATGTAAAATTTATAACTATAAATAGGGACATACATTTGTTTTGTCATATGTACTCGTAATTACTTGTCATTGCTCTATGTAATAATTTATTTATTTATTAATCATTACAAGCTGCGACAGAATGCTCGTCTCCTGCAGGAAAATGATTCATAAAATTTATACATTCCTTGTGTCCCATCACCACAAATAAATACAGGGCAAGTCACATAAGGCTTATTTCTGAATTTATTTTGTACGCAACCAAAAATACTAATGACGCGGACTACTTGATACCATTTATAATCTGATTTAATTTAGTAATCAACGTAAGTATGTAATTTGGCTAAAAATGTCACAATGACGTTTTCCTGTTCTGATTAATGAAATAAAAAATTAAATTCATCAACTGTCATTTAGACATTTTTAGCCAAATTACATACCTACGTGGATTACTAAATAAAATTACATTATAAATGGTATCAAGTGGTCAGCGTAATTAGTATTCTTGGTTGCCTACAAAATAAATTCAGAAATAAACCTTATGTGACTTGCCCTGTATACAAATCAGAGCTTTTAAATTTAACGTATTATACAGGGTTATTCACGTAAGATGACGAGCCTGACCAGGTAGAAATGCAACCCAAAGGACAATTCACAAAGCAATCTCAATCCCTATTACATTATCCGTCATTATCACAATGCGCATAAAACATGGACAGCTTTTAACGTCACCCGAATGAATGTCAAGTTCTGACAGAAAAATACCTCTCTCAGCAAAATATGATTTAATAACAATAATATGGAATTAAAATCACAAAAGTAATGGGTAAGTAGGATCATATCGATTCTGTCATCGTACGTAAACCTTTTCAAATCCTAAATATGAACAAAAAATGCAATGACAGATATGCCTTTCGAATTAATAGAATACCTACTTGGTATGCTTTGTCAAGTGTATTTTGGATTGTATTTTTACCTGGTCAGGCTCGTCATCTTGCGTGAATAACCCTGTAGATAAAATATAAATCACTTTTATAAGGATTTTTTTGGTTTTTGACCTCTTCTCATCATAACAAATTACCGATTAATTTTCCAAACTTATTTCAGAATATTATTATTTATAGTAAAAAGAATCCCGGCACCTTCACCATTTTTTAAACATATTTTTTACTATGCTTGTAAGTAATGCTAGAGATAGAATTACAGTCTTCTGTATTCAATTCGTCGTAACAAAATCTATAAAATACAATTTTTAGATTCGATCTACTTCGATCTGTGAACCAGATATTACAAATTGGGCCTGAACGATTTTGGCAAATTATTATCTATTTCAAGTATTCTCAACTAATATGACAAGAAGAATCATGCACCGTTTTGCATTCAACGTGTCATAAGTACAATCTCATCAAAAAGAAAGCAAATCTGAGCAAGCTTTGCAAATTATCGATCATGTCGTAGCGGAATTCTATGGAAATAAGCGTTCAATGCATGGGCGTAGTGCGTAGACAAGTTGTGGTCTCAAACGCCACTTTGTAAAAAATCATACTTCATAAATTTTAGACCTGGTAAAATGGATTGTACCATTGAAAATAAAGGTTCAATTATTAATAATTAATTAATTAATGGCTATTACATATTTCGAGAGGTAGGCAACCAATAAAACGACTGTGCGTAGCAAGTATACATATCCATACGAGTCAAGCTCTGACAAACTTTTCGATAAAACAAAAGATGAGGTAGCACTCTTGATTAGATTATTTGATAGAGCTTATTTTTCTGGATTAAAAAAATCTAGTTCAAGTAGGGATTATATAAAAAAAAAAAATAAAGAACGAAATAAACTTGATTTTAATAATAACTAATAAATAAATTAAACAATACTTTAAAGCAAGAATTTACTCTAAAAACTGGCGTGTTTTGCATTTTTTTCAAAAATTAATACTGTACGTATTATTATATACAGGGTGTTAAAAAAATGCCGCACTAAAATTATTGTACGGTGTTCAGAAGCATTTGGTAGATGCGGGAAAAATATTTAAAAAATTCTTGGTCTTCATTTTTCTGCACAATGGGAGTTTTGTGTAAAATCTTTAAACGATTAAGTATGGCTAAATAACATCCCAAATATGCAGAATAGAAGGTTGATTAATAATTTTTAACGCAATCGCTGTGGTCTTTAATATTAAATGCGATTTACCTCTTTTAATTATCGAAAATTATGCAAAAACCCATGAAACTAAATATTTCTATTTCTTAAAGATAGATACTGGTAAGTACACGCAGTTTCCAAATTAACCATAAAAGAAACCTTTTTAAATATTTTTCTCTCTTACCAAATGCCTCTGAACGCTGTACTATAGTTTTACTGCGGCATTTTTAGACACCCTGTATATTTCATCTGACTCAATCGACCATCGATATATGCAGATTTCTGCAGTCTATACCACTTGATGAAGCTCTCCAAAAGTATAAGAATTGAATACCTAATTTTTCTAATTATATAATTGATTATTTTCTCTTCGTGATTTATGTACTGAAGAAGTACTACTCATATAATATGTTAAACATCTCTATGATATTAAAAAAAAAATGACAGTATTTTCTTGGTCCTAAGTACTGTGAAACTGTATCATGATTATAAAATAGGTAGTGACGCTGCCTAAAATACTGAGTATAGTGGTGCGACTGATGTTGAAAAATCTTGCAGCTGAAAACTTTGGAAAATTTTCCAAAACCACACGACTACCAAGATAAAATTTTTGTTTTCTTCCTAGTCCACCATCCAAGCACCTCTGTAGTTTAAAAGACATACACAATATGCTTTCTGCCTCCATTACAATGGAATCACAAGTAACAATCATAGTGGTGGTTCCTACCTTTAGATAAATCAAATTTATGAAACCGGATTTTTTTTGTTACTTACAAATGTCAACAACAAGATGTTGGCGTCAATCACTATTTTCACTGTGGGATTTGGTTCAGAATCAGGCAATAATGATGCTGCAAAAATATTGTCAAAGTGATTGAGGATGTGGAGGGTGGTGTAGACAATAATAAAGAAAATCGGCCAGCCGAAAATATCGTTAAAAATGTCTACAGTGTCTTTTAAGAGGTGCAAGTGTGTCTCAATTTGCTTCAATTTGAGATCATAATTCATCTCGCAGTCGTCTTTCCTGTATAAGACTTGTCGCAAAAACTTGTGGATCAGTTTGTATTTGATGAAAATCATTCTAGCAATGACGTACAAGATGGTGTTGTACGAGTAGAGCATGTAGTCTTGAAGATAGTCAACGTTGTATCTCGTCATGTACTCGAATCCGTACATGTCGATTTTTGTGTACAAAGCAAAAGTTAATATCAGCACACCAAAAAATTGCAAACCGATAAAAACCACAACACTGGACCAGATTTCTGCTTCTGCTATCACTTTCAAATTTTCTACTAGCTCCTTCCACTGCCTTCTCTTCCAGAACGTCACAGCTGTGACGCTGCAGTAGTTAAAAATCAACAAACTGCCATCCAAGAGAAAGTGTTCTGCGATCTTAATACTAATGAAATTTCTGTACAGACGTTTGTTGATGGTCGAGATTATCACCCCAACTGTTATCACAGCCAGGACCACTGTGGAATAAATCTTCCGAAAGAGAGTCACCTCTACATTGCATGTCGGCGTGAGTGCTAGAATTTTCCCAAAATTCAAAATCATCTCGAGTGATTCTACTCCAGTGATTCTTCTCTTCTCTTTTCTGAAGTTTGGGAGGTTCATCGTTTTGGTTTCAAGTCACGTTACAAGTGATCAAGTGGTGTTGTTCGTAAGGATTTGATTCATCTATGAATTAATAATATTTGTGTGTATTGATTTCGAAACCTCGAACTTGCGGCACTAATTATGTTTGTTATGCGATAACAGTGGAAAGTTTACTAATGGAAGATAGAAGAAAAACAAACAAGTGACAAATTGTCAAAACAGGCATTGATTGACACGTGTTTTCATGCCTCGCTCACGAGGAAATGGTTGTTAAGTGCTCTGCCTCAGCTATAAAACCGACACATAAATTGTTTAATTTCCTGTTACTTAATTTAGTTAAATAATTAATGAGCTAATGTTTTTTCTTATTGGATAGAATGTTACAAAGTTGTGCTTTCACCATAAGAAGAAAGAGACATGTCGTGTTCAACGTATACATTTTTTCTGTTTTCTGGTAAATTTATCAATCATCAATAATGCGATGACTGTGGAAAATAGTAGTTTATTTAATGAGTTCGTGTGTAAATTGGGTTTTTTTTTGGCACTAGTGAGCCATTTTAGAACGCGAGTGAAACGACGTCCTTAAACGCTCCAAATCGCTTAAAATCTTTAAAATTAGCTTGACGTTCCGTTTTGATAAGTTGTGACATTTATCAAAATCCGTTCACACAGGAGAAAATTCTCAAATTCTGACAGTGTCGAACAAAAAAAAAACATGAACCCTACCTTCCATTTAAACGCCCATAGCTCCCTTATTAAACATAATATGAGAATGAATTCTGCACCGCTGGATTCCTCTTTTCAATGCGCTTCTTTTGAGCAAAAAAAAGGTACCTCCCTTTTCTTGTTTAAGAGAAATACACACAAAACAAAAAAACTCATATTTTTGACTATCACGCAAACAAATGGAGTCTATGACCGGAACTTTCCCTATGCATGAATTCAACTCATCCTACGAGTATACAGGGTGATTCAAGTTTTACCGCCCGAGGGAAAACACACACTTCTAATCAATTTAATATTCTCAAAAAATTCAGGAATTATTGTGTAAGGCTGTAGAATATTCTGTAAAAATTCAATAACCGCTAGATTAAAAAATTCACTGTAAAAGCATCACCGGTTTTTGAAATAAATGGAATTCGATATTAAAGTGCAAAATTTAGCTATGATTTATTATTAAATTGAGGGGTCACTTCCACAATAGAGGTTGACATGGGTTATTTATGGTATCTTTAAAGGGACTAAAGAATTACTGGAATAGTTCTCAACAGATGTTTCCCAACAATGAGGTATTTATTTAGGACACTGCAGTTGTAAATCTTGATCATTTTTCGGTGTTAATATTAAAATTGGAATAATTCAAAAGCGAATCATTTTCTTTTGATGGGAATTTCATAAATATGTTCTTTGAATTAATTGTGAATTATGAGCGTGCACGGAATTTTTTTGAAATTTTGGTCAAAATCAATTTTTTAAATTTTATGGCTCTGATTGAAGTGATACGGGAAAATTGATTGCACACGTTTGAAGCCTTATATAAAGGGAATGTAACTTGAATCACCCTGTACAATAACTCACCGCAATTTCGTTCGGATCCTCGACAAAAACTTTTTTCGAAAAAACCACTAGCCTTCTATCGATTTTTTTTTTAAATGTTCTGACCCAGCATTGAAATCACTTACGCTACGATTCCTCACGATTACACCCATCTGGTCACACTATGAAGCCTTTAGCGCATTCCTTTCGCTTTTGTCATTCACCAGCATATTTTAATGAATTCAGACAAATGTCATCCAAATTATATACAAAGGTAATACTTCTGGTATTTGGCTCCTGCCTCACATGGGTTGGGTCTGTGGGACCGAGACCATGTACAAATTTCATCTGGCTCAATCGACCACCGATATATGTAGCTTTCTGCAGTCTATACCACTCTATGAAACTTTCCAAGAGTGTAAGATTTAAGATCTATTAAAAGAAAATAACAAATAAATATTATTGATTATTATTGTTTCTTCGCAATTTATTTACTGAAGAAGTACTGCTCATACATATTAAACTTCTACATGACATTAAAAGAGAAGATTTGATAGTATTTTGTTGTTCCTAAGTACGATAGAACTGTATCATGATTATAAAATAATTAGTGACGCTGCCTAAGATACTGAGTATAGTGGTACGACTGATATTGAAAAATCTTGCAGCTGAAAACTTTGGAAAATTTTCCAAAACCACACGACTACCAAGATAGAATTTTTGCTTCCTTCTTAGATCACCATCCGAGTATCTCTGTAGTTTAAGAAACATAGACAATATGCTTTCTGCCTCCATGACAATGGAATCACAAGTGACAATCATAGTGGTGGTTCCTACCTTTAGATAAATCAAATTTATGAAACCGGATTTTTTTTGTTACTTACAAATGTCAACAACAAGATGCTGGCATCAATCACTATCTTCACTGTGGGATTTGGTTCAGAATCAGGCAATAATGATGCTGCAAAAATATTGTCAAAGTGATTGAGGATGTGGAGGGTGGTGTAGACGATAATAAAGAAAATCGGCCAGCCGAAAATATCGTTAAAAATGTCTACAGTGTCTTTTAAGAGGTACAAGTGAGTCTCAATTTGCTTCAATTTGAGATCATAATTCATCTCGCAGTCGTCTTTCCTGTATAAGACTTGCCGCAAAAACTTGTGGATCAGTTTGTATTTGATGAAAATCATTCTAGCAATGACGTACAAGATGGTGTTGTACGAGTAGAGCATGTAGTCTTGAAGATAGTCAACGTTGTATCTCGTCATGTACTCGAATCCGTACATGTCGATTTTTGTGTACAAAGCAAAAGTTAATGTCAGCACACCAAAAAATTGCAAACCGATAAAAACCACAACACTGGACCAGATTTCTGCTTCTGCTATTACTTTCAAATTCTCTACTAGCTCCTTCCACTGCCTTCTCTTCCAGAACGTCACAGCTGTGACGCTGCAGTAGTTAAAAATCAACAAACTGCCATCCAAGAGAAAGTGTTCTGCGATCTTTATACTAATGAAATTTCTGTACAGACGTTTGTTGATGGTCGAGATTATCACCCCAACTGTTATCACAGCCAGGACCACTGTGGAATAAATCTTCCGAAAGAGAGTCACCTCTACATTGCAAGTCGGCGTGAGTGCTAGAATTTTCCCAAAATTCAAAATAATCTCGAGTGATTCTACTCCAGTGATTCTTCTCTTCTCTTTCCTCAAGTTTGGGAGGTTCATCGTCTTGGTTTCAAGTCACGCTACAAGTGATCAAGTGCTGTTGTTCGTAAGGATTTGATTCATCTATGAATTAATAATATTTGTGTGTACTGATTTCGAAACCTCGAAGTTGCTGCACTAATTATGTTTGTTATGCGATAACAGTGGAAAGTTTACTAATGGAAGAAAAAAGAAAAACAAACAAGTGACAAATTGTCAAAACAGGCATTGATTGACACGTGTTTTCATGCCTCGCTCACGAGGAAATGGTTGTTAAGTGCTCTGCCTCAGCTCTAAAACCGACACATAAATTGTTTAATTTCCTGTTACTTAATTTACTTAAATAATTAATGGGCCTATGTTTTTTCTTATTGGATAGCATATTACAAAGTTGTGCTTTTACCATAAGAAGAAAGAGACATGTCGTGTTCCACGTATACATTTTTTCTGTTTTCTGGTAAATTTATCAATCATCAATAATGCGATGACTGTGGAAAATAGTAGTTTATTTAATGAGTTCGTGTGTAAATTGGGCCTTTTTTGGCACTAGTGAGCCATTTTAGAACGCGAGTGAAACGACGTCCTTAAACGCTCCAAATCGCTTAAAATCTTTAAAACTAGCTTGACGTTCCGTTTTGATAAGTTGTGACATTTATCAAAATCCGTTCACACAGGAGAAAATTCTCAAATTCTGACAGTGTCGATCAAAAAAAAAAAAAATTGAACCTTTACCTTCTATTTAAACGCCCATAGCTCCCTTATTAAACATAATATGAGAATGAATTCTACACCGCTGGATTGCTCTTTTCAATGCGCTTCTTCTGAGCAAAAAAAAAATGTATCTCCCTTTTCTCGTTTAAGAGAAATATACACAAAACAAAAAAACTCATATTTTTGACTATCACACAAACAAATGGGGTCTATGACCGGAACTTTCCCTATGCATGAATTCAACTCATCCTACGAGTATACAGGGTGATTCAAGTTTTACCGCCCGAGCGAAAACACACACTTCTAATCGATTTAATATTCTCAAAAAATTCAGGAATTATTGTGTAAGGCTGTAGAATATTCTGTAAAAAATTTTTAATGAAACGAGTAGATATTTCGTTTTAATTCAATAACCGCTAGATTAAAAAATTCACTGAGAGTCCTTTCAAACATTTAGTGAAATCATGAAAGCATCACCGGTTTTTGAAATAAATGGAATTCGATATTAAAGTGCAAAATTTAGCTATGATTTATTATTAAATTGAGTGGTCACTTCCACAATAAAGGTTGACATGGGTTATTTATGGTACCTTTAAAGAGACTAAAGAATTACTGGAAGAGTTCTCAACAGATGTTTCCCAACAATGAAGTATTTATTTATGAGAAGATTTAATAGTATTTTGTTGTTCCTAAGTACGATAGAACTGTATCATGATTATAAAGTAATTAGTGACGCTGCCTAAGATACTGAGTATAGTGGTACGACTAATATTGAAAAATCTTGCAGCTGAAAACTTTGGAAAATTTTCCAAAACCACACGACTACCAAGATAGAATTTTTGCTTCCTTCTTAGATCACCATCCGAGTATCTCTGTAGTTTAAAAAACATAGACAATATGCTTTCTGCCTCCATGACAATGGAATCACAAGTGACAATCATAGTGGTGGTTCCTACCTTTAGAAAAATTAGCTTTATGAAACTGGATTTTTTTTGTTACTTACAAATGTCAACAACAAGATGCCGATGTCAATCACTATCTTCACTGTGGGATTTGGTTCAGAATCAGGGAATAATGATGCTGCAAAAATATTGTCAAAATGATTGAGGATGTGGAGGGTGGTGTAGACGATAATAAAGAAAATCGGCCAGCCGAAAATATCATTAAAAATGTCAACAGTGTCTTTTAAGAGGTACAAGTGTGTCTCAATTTGCTTCAATTTGAGATGACAATTCGTTTCGCAGTCTCCTGTCCTGTGCAAGATTTGCCACAAGAACTTGTTTATCAGTTTGTAATTGATAAAAATCATTCTAGCAATGACGTACAAGATGGTGTTGTACGAGTAGAGCATGTAGTCTTGAAGATAGTCAACGTTGTATCTCGACACGTACTCGAATCCGTACATGTCGACTCTTGTGTACAAAGCAGAGGTCAATGTCAGCACACCAAGAAATTGCAAAGCGATAAAAACCACAACACTGGACCAGATTTCTGCATCTGCGATTATTTTCAAGTTCTCCACTAGCTCCTTCCACTGTCTCCTCTTCCAAAACGTCACAGCTGTGATGCTGCAGTAGTTGAAGATTAACAAGCTACCATCCAAGACCAAGTGTTCTGCGATCTTTATACTAATGAAATTTCTGTACAGACGTTTGTTGATGGTCGAGATTATCACCCCAACTGTTATCACAGCCAGGACCACCGTGGAGTAAATCTTCCGAAAGAGAGTCAGTTCTGGATTGTATGGTGGCGTGAGTGCTAGAATTTTCCCAAAATTCAAAATCATCTCGAGTGATTCTTCTCCAGTGATTCTCCTCTTCTCTTTCCTCATGTTTGGGAGGTTCATGGTCACGCTGCAAGTGATCAAGTATTGTTTTTCGTAAGGATTTGTTCATTATGAATTAATAATATCTGTCTGTATTGATTTCGAAACCTCGAAGTTGCTGCATTAATTATGTTTGTTATGCGATTAGAATGGAAAGTTTACTAATGGAAGATAAGAGGAAAACAAACAATTGCTTGATAAAATAAAGAATTACAAAAAAAATAGAAATTACGCCACAATTGCTGGAAATAAGCATACACAAAATGATAATAAAAGTGGCCTTAAAATTAAATTTTACATTTACATCTAGTGTCAGAAATGGTAGTTGCCATTTAAAAAACTGATGTTTTGGACATTATCAATAATTTTGAAAAATTGCAGTAGGCGTATGAAACATAAAAAAAATGTCGCTAATGGCGCAGAAGATCGGCCAAATCTTTGTAAATTCAATTAAAAAAAAATTAATTATTTATTTCCAATGGTTCAGGAGTTATACATTTTTTAAATGAAGCTCTGCAACCCCGCATTTTTGCGAAAGAGATTTCATTGGTCAAAAACGATAACAGATAAATCTAAACTCAAAATTTAACGTGGAATCCAAATTTGAATTCAAAATGAAGCCTTTCTATTTAAAAAAACAAAGATGGCGTCGATTTTCGATATTTCCGGAAGTGCCGCCATCTTGAAAATATTTTATTTGAAGTTGGAGCAGTCGATATCAGAACATTTATAACGAACGAGTTACGTTAATGTTGTGTTGTACTAGTTTAAATTAAACAATTGAAATTATTCGGAAGATAAGACAAAATGCGAACTAGCGCATCACATGACTTGATAAAAATGTTAAACCATAACACTGAGGTCACCAGAAATTCTGTTCTACTAAGCGAAAGTACTTCGCAATTGGAGACAATCTTTTCGTGAAATGGATTCTCCAAAGCGGACCCATCCACGAGACAAGGCAAATTTCTTGTCAAATTTTCTATATTGGTAAGCGCTAGATAGTTGGCTTTCCTAGCTGAACCTTTGAATTTAGTTGGCAATTACGCTTGCTGGTCGAAAGACTGAGAAAGAAATTCAACGAGGAAGATGTTGTTGCACCAGTTAGAAACCACGAGTCCAAACCGCTCGGAGACCAACTTGAAAAGCTTTGGAACGACGAAGTAGATTCATCCAAAAAACCGTCATTGGCACGGGTATTGGTGAAGATGTTCGGTTTCAGATTGATCTTGCACGGGGTGTTGTTTTGTCCTGTAGATATAGCTGTGTGGTGAGTGACAATAACCTTCACGTCTGTCACCTTCAAGAGACTTTTGCAGCTTATTACCAACAATATTCTTGAAGGATTTGTTAAACTATTTCACTCTGCATCAGTCATCTACCACCAAAAGAGAAGCCCTATTTAATGGATTGATCATTTCGTTGGTGTTTTTTATCCGCGCTTTGAGTTTCACTACGTTACTCCTGGAACTCACCTCTTTGGGAATGAAGTTCCGCATTGCTTGTTCCTCCCTCATTTACAGGAAACTACTCAAAATGAAAAGCACCACGATTCAGAAATTTTCTTTGGGCCAGATTGTGAATTTGCTGTCGAATGATATAGAAAAACTTGACAGAGGTGTGGTTTTCTTTAATTTCTTATGGATCGGTCCTTTGAAGGTAGTAATAACAGCTTATTATCTTGTTGTCACGTATGGCTATAGTTCAATTGTGGGAATGGCGGTACCAGTACTGTTTTTATTTATTCAAAGTCAGTATTTATTTTTTCGTACAATTTTATAACTGTCTTTTAGTGCTTCTTTTCAGAAAACTTTTTAATTTAAGAATGATTTTGGGTGCGAAGGTGGATTCAAGGATTCGATTATTAAGCGACACAATTAACGGCATCCGAGCTATAAAAATGTTCGCTTGGGAAAAACCATTTGCTAAATTGATTGACCACGCTAGAAAGTTGAGTTTTGTTTTATCGTTCGTCGAAAAAACGTAAAAATATTTATTTTTAGTGAAGAAATGAGAGAAATAGCTAAAGGAAATTTTTGCCGAATTAGCAATTATTCCTTAGTCGTCATCTTTCAAAAAACGTCTGTTTTTTTATGTATTTTGGTTGCAGTTTTATACAAAGAAACTTTAACACCTCAATATGTGTTTTCACTGTTGATTATTTACGACGCCTTGAGACAAACATGTCATCTCTGGTCTTGGGGTTTAATTTCCACTTCAGAACTGATGGCCTCAATTCAACGAATAGAACAATTTCTTCTTTTGGAGCAGAAACACTCAAGCAACTTGCCACTTTTACTTGAATCATCTTTTCATAATGTTGACAGAAATATTAACAAAGGAGCCGAAGAATCTGATCAAATCTTTGGTGTTTCTCTAAGAAATGTTAATGCAAAATGGGATATCACTTCACCAAACAGTAATCTCACTGGCGTCACAATTACAGCGACATCTGGTGAATTGGTGGCAGTTGTTGGAGCTGCTGGTAGTGGCAAATCCACTCTGCTGCAAGTCATACTGAAGGAAATTCCCAATTTGAGCGGAAAAGTTAACATCAGAGGATCTCTATCGTACGCACCCCAAGAACCTTGGATCTTTACTGGTACTCTCAGGGAAAATATTTTATTTGGAGAAAATATGGATGAAAGAAGATATCAAGAAGTAATAAAAGTGTGTTGTTTGGAACAAGACATTTCTCGTTTCTCTTTTGGTGACAACACTTTGGTGGGGGAGAAGGGAGTTATGTTGAGCGGAGGACAAAAAGCAAGAGTTTCTTTGGCGAGAGCCATTTACAGAGATGCAGATGTGTATCTCTTGGATGACCCTTTATCAGCTGTCGACGTTCACGTCGCTAACATAATCTTTTATGAATGTATACGAAAACATCTGAAGAACAAATGTGTGATTCTGGTTACGCACCAGGTCCAGTTTCTCGAAAATGTGGACAAAGTACTACTTCTAGACAAAGGAAGAGTGGCAGCATCTGGCAATTATTCCAAAATTGAAGGACTGATAAAGAAAGCAGTTGAAAATAGTACCGAAAAGGATTCATCTGCCAACATAATACCATTGAAGGAATATGACAGACCTTCCGAAACACATGAAGATCGTGGCAGTGATACTCTCAACCCTTACAAGAGTTATTGTTTGGCTGGACACGGTTGGACAACAACTTGTCTACTGGTCATCTTTTTCGCCTTTACCCAAGTGTTAGTGAATCTTTACGATTGCTCTCTTCAAATTTGGGTAGATGGTAAAGAAGGGTCTGCAAATTCTAACACGAAAATCCAAAATTTCTTGGACGATACACACTTGCAGTATGTTTGTGGTAGTTTACTTTTGATCATAATTGTGTCTTGTTATTTAAACGTGGGTACCTTCGTGCTATACTGTAAAAACGCTTCCAAATACTTACATAACGCACTGTTAGATAAAGTACTCTCCGGTTCTTTAATTTTCTTCAACAATCATTCGTCAGGGAGAGTTTTAAATAGGTTTTCAAACGACATGGGGATGGTTGATGAATGTGTTCCAATGTCACTGTCAGAAACTGCCAAGGCGTTTCTTTATGCAAGTGGGGCTCTCGTTCTTTTAATTATTTTCAATTATTGGCTGATAATACCTACAGTTGCGTTGTTTTTACTAATTTATTTATGTGCATTCGCATTTAAGCCTATGATCGCCAACGTTAAAGGAATAGAAGGGACAAGTAAGACATATTCTTAGAAATCATCAATCACTGATAAATCGTTTTAGGAAGAAGTCCAATTTTCACTCCTACGACTGCTTCGGTTAAAGGATTAACTACAATAAGAGCATTCAAAGCTGAAAAAAATTCAATTTTAGAATTTGACAACTATCAAGATCTTCACAGCTCTGTTTACTACTTGCACAAGGCCTTTTACTTTTCACTTGCTTTTTGGTCAGATATAATTAATAATACGAAGACAATCATCTGTGGAATGCTTTGGAAGATGTAGAACTGAAAGATTTCGTTTCTACTTTGCCCTCAGGTCTCGAAAGTGACATTTCAGAAGGTGGAAGCAATTTCAGCGTGGGACAAAGACAGTTGTTGTGTTTGGTCAGAGCCATTTTGAAAAATGCCAAGATCGTGATTCTGGACGAGGCCACAGCTAGTGTCGATTTGGAAACTGATGAAATGATACAGCGAACCATCCGAAGAAAATTCAAGAATTCAACAGTGTTGACGATCGCTCATCGCACAAATACAGTCATAGATTCGGATAAAATTTTGGTGATGGACTCGGGAAGTATTGTGGAATTTGGCGACACAGAAAATGTTTTGCAGCAACCTGATGGATATTTCAGGAATTATATTTTCAACAATTAACTATCAAGGGAATATGTATAATCACTAAGAAAAAAAATACACATAGTTAATTAAATACACTCTAATTAATTTTTAACCTGAGTATCTGAAAGCGACTTTATTATCATATACAGTGAGCGGTAAAAGTATGGAATAAATTCCTTAAAAATTAAACAAAATTTTTTTCAAAAAAATCTTTGCACAGGTCAATTTTAGTTTATAAAAATACATGTTTTAGTATAAAAAAAATTCCAAGCAGTCATTTGTTTTCGAGTTATGACGTCATCGATAGTTTTTTTAAATGGAAGCCCCCTATTTTCTTTGAAGTGAAACTTTTTATGGGAGGGTCTTGAAATTCTGATCGGCAACCTTTTTGTGTGACGAAAAGTGGTAGGGGTAAAAACTATTGGGTCGAGTGGAAGCAGTGTCTCTGTCTTTGTCACACTCACGGCATTTATCGATAATGTCCTCTCTTTGATTTGCAGGCTTAAAAATGAACAATGAGTTACGCATTTCGATATTGTTTAGTGTTATCGTTGTTTATAATTTATTTTCTTCATTAAAATATATAATTTTGTTGTGAATATGCTATTTAAAAGTGATTGATGAATAATTACAATGTTTCCCTGTAATACAAAAGATTCACTTCTATCGTGCGTCTTTACGACACATTCTGTTTTTTTCTTGATTCTGATAGCCCTTTTAATTGTCTAAATGACAGTATAAAAATTTTGTTATCTTATATAAGGAAATTTTTGAGAAAAAAAAAAATAAAGTTGGAAAAAATAAATTTTATAACGAACAAAAACAAGTCAAAAAATAAAGTAGGTCAATCAAACAGTCAAATGTTACTGTCAATTTCATTCGTATGTGTTATTTGTTTTATAAAACGTTTTCGAAAATGACTCATTTAACAGAAACACAACGTATAGAAATTTTAATTTTGATTGGGTGCGGGGATAAAACTAGATAAAACTAAAACGGGGGGAATTTCTTCATAAACTTGCTTATTGTCAACAAGCTAGGGGATGGCAATTCGAACATTTAATTCCATAATTTTAAATACTTACTAACACAGTTTTTGACTTGTTTTTGTTCGTTATAAAATTTATTTTTTTCCAAATTTATTTTTTTTTCTCAAAAATTTCCTTATGTAAGGTAACAAAATTTTTATACTGGCGTTTTGACAATTAAAAGGGCTATCAGAATCAAGAAAAAAAATAGGGGGTTTCTATTTAAAAAAACTATCGATGACGTCATAACTCGAAAACAAATGACTGTTTGGAATTTTGTTTTACATTAAAATATGTATTTTTGTAAACTAAAATTGACCTGTCCAAAGATTTTTTTGAAAAAAATTTTGTTTAATTTTTAATGAATTTATTCCATACTTTTGCCGCTCACTGTATACAGGTGTCTCAGCTAAAACTTTCGAGCCTAATATCTCGGTTATTTGCCAACGGATTTTTATGAAATTTAAAATGCAGATATTTTAGACCGTGAAGGTTCAATTAGTAGTAATAAAATTACCTCGTTAAAAAATGTAATTTTAACACATGTTTCCTTCATCGAAAATTATTATTATTAAATTTGAATTCTTCAAATGGCGAATTTTGATTCATGCATACATGCAGATTTATTAAATACATAGAAATGTAATTCTTTTCCTTATTTATTTCCATGTGTTTACATGATAAATTTCGCAAAGAAGTCTGTTTAGAATTTTTATTCCCAAAAACACAGTAATGCAATCAAATTGTTTATTTCTATTCGCTAGCTACAATTCTTAAACAATTACTCTGAACAAAATCAAATACTTATTTATTAATTATCGATAGATAAGTTACCAGTTATTAATACGATATCATATCTAACTATTCATTGAAACAAATCCACTGAAACATCCATCAGGTCTCTGTAAGATATCCTCAGTGCTGCCAAATTCCACAACATTTCCTGAGTCTAAAACCAAAATTTTGTCCGAATCCATGACGGTATTTGTGCGATGAGCGATCGTCAACACTGTGGCATCCTTAAATTTTCTTCTAATGGTCCTCTGAATCATTTCGTCAGTTTCCAAATCCACGCTAGCTGTGGCTTCGTCGAGTGCCAAGATTTTAGCATTTCTCAAAATGGCTCTGACCAAACACAACAACTGTCTTTGTCCCACGCTGAAGTTGTTTCCACCTTCAGAAATCTCACTTTCGAGGCCTGAAGGCAAATTATAAACGAACTTTTTCAGTTCTACATCTTCCAAAGCATTCCACAGATGAGAGTCTTCGTATTCATCGAATGGATCAAGATTTCGACGCAGCGTTCCCAAAAATAAGATCGGTTCTTGAGGTATTATAGCAATTTTTGAGCGAAGAGTGTGCAAAGGTACTGCTTTGGTATCGATCCCATCTATAAAAATGGTCCCTTCGAAGTCGTACAATCGGAAAAGAGCGGAGATCAGAGAAGACTTGCCGGCACCAGTTCTGCCCACAATTCCAATTTTTTCACCAGATTTGACGATAAAATTTACTTCTTTAAGTACAAGTGGTTTATCAAGAGAATATCGCATTGAAACAGAACTGAAAGTGATATTTCCCTCGCTTGGCCATGATTCTGAGGGAGTACAAATATCTCCACTTGCTTCCGGTGTGACATCTGCGTATTCTGTTACCCGCTCGACTGAAGTCATTGAATAATCAAGATCACTCCAACACTTCATTATGTACTGAAAGTTTGTACTTATTACAAGTAACTGAGTTACTGATACCCCAACTTGTCCGGTTGACATTCCTGTAACGAATCCAAGTTAATTTTGTTTACAAAGAGTCGATTAGGTTTACCATTGTCAAAGATAATTATGCAAACAAGAGCAACGAAGTTGTAGAAAGCACAAGTTATGTCAGCCCAAAATGCTAATGAATAATAGAAAGCTTTATGCAAATAAAGGTCAGAACTGTGAAGATTTTGGTAGTTGTCGAATTTCAGAATTAAATGCTTCTGGGCTTGGAAGGCTCTTATAACACTCAATCCCTTCACAGAAGCTGCCGTATGAGTGAAGATCGGACTTCTTCCTAAAACAGTTCGTCAGTTCATGGTGACGACCAAGAATCAAACTTACTTGTGCCTTCAATTCGTTTAACGTTGCTGATCACAGGATTAAATGCCACAGAATATAGATAAATTAGCAGAAAAAACAAAACGGTTGGTATGGTCATCCAGTAATTGAACACCATTAATATAACGAAAGAACCACCTACCAGAAGAACCGTCTTGAATAACTCTGAAAACACGACGGGAATAACTTCATCAATCATTCCCATATCTTTTGAAAAACGATTTAAAATTCTTCCCGAGGAATGATTGTCAAAGAAAAGTAATGAACCGGCGAGAACCTTATCGAAAAGTGCTTTATGTAAGTGTGTGGAAGTATATTTACAGTATAGAACAGCAGCACCGACGTTCGAATAACAAGTCACAATTATGATCAAAATTAACGTAACGCAAATATACAAGAAGTGCATGTCATCAAACATCTTTTTGATATTTGTGTTAGAATTTGTAGATCTCTCTTTAGAATCGACCCAGAATACAAAAGAGCAATCGTAGAGATTCACTATGACTTGGGTAAAGGCGAAAAACATGCCCAGTAGACAAGTAACTGTCCAACCGTGTCCAGCCAAGCAATAACTCTTGTAAGGGTTGAGAGTACCAGAACCACGGTCTTCATCTATTTCAGAAGATACATCGCTGGCTTGCAATTGTGTTGTAACAGCAGATGGATCCCTTGCAGGACTTTTCTCAACAGATTTCTTTATTAAATTTTCAACGTTGTTATAGTTGCCAGACACTGTCACTCTTCCTCTGTCCAGAAGTACGACCGTATCCACATTTTCGAGAAACTGGATCTGGTGTGTTACCAGTACTACACATTTATTCCTCAGATATCCCCGAATGCACTCGTAAAAAATTCGGTTGGCAACGTGAACGTCGACAGCTGATAAAGGGTCATCCAGGAGATACACATCTGCATTTCTGTAAATGGCTCTCGCCAGAGAAACTCTTGCTTTTTGTCCTCCGCTCAACATTACTCCCTTCTCCCCTACCAAAGTGTTGTCACCAAAAGAGAAACGAGAAATGTCGTGTTCCAAACAACATACTCTTGTTACTTCTTGATATTTTGTGTTGTCCATTTTTTCCCCAAATAAAATATTTTCCCTGAGAGTACCAGTAAAGATCCAAGGTTCTTGGGGTGCGTACGATAGAGATCCTGTAACACTTAGACTTCCGCTTGAAATTGGGATTTCTTTTAACATGACTTGCAGCAAAGTCGATTTGCCACTGCCAGGAACTCCAACAACTGCCACCAATTTACCAGAAGTGGCTGTAACGGTGACGTCTGTCAGAGTACTGTTTGATGAGTTCGGATCCCATTTTGCACTGACACTGCATAGAGAAATCCCAAAACTTTGATAGTCATTCTGCAATTGATGTTCTGATTTGTCCACAAATTTCTGGACTGGTAGAGAAGAAATTGACATGGTGTGTGATTTTGTGTGGTCTAAAAGTAGAAAATGTTCGATTCGTCGAACAGAAGCCATCAGTTCCGAATTGTGAATCAGAGCAAAACTCCAGATGTGACTTGTTTGTCGTAAGGTGTCATAAATAATCAGCAAGGCAAACACAAATTGGGGTGTCAGGGACACATTATTTAACACTGCGATCAAAATGCACAGAAAAACAGACAGTTTTTGATAATAAACGAGATAAGAGTAGTTGCCAGTGCAGCAAGAATTTGCTTTAGTTATTTCGCTCATTTCTTCCCTAAAAATAGACATCTTGAGGTTTATCGGACGGACAATAACACATAACAAACTTTCTAGCGTTGTCCACTAATTTGGCAAATGATTTTTCCCACGTAAACATTTTTATGGATCGAATTCCATTAATTATGTCACTTAAAATGCGAATTCTTGAATCTGTCTTCGCAGCAACATTCAGTCTTAATGCAAAGATCGTCTTGAAAAGAAGCACTAAAAAGAATACTTGAAAAAGCGACGCGTTCAAATTAAATCCTGGGCTGGAAAAATTAAGACGTTTAGAACAGTGTAAAGTTTGAATTTCCCGCCGTTTGACTCCAATGACATTTGTTTATGTTTAATCGGGACATAAATGAATATGTTTGTTTTCAGCACAGGGTGCCTTTAGATATTTGCTTCGAGAATAGGAATCGTTCAGTTATTCTATTTTTAATGTAAAACATTGCAAAGAAAGAAAAAAAGAAATATTTTTTGGCTCTAAATTTTAGGTTAGCTGTCAACATGCTCCAATTAATCTACGCTTTAAAAAAGCACAACAATTGATGGTTTGCCTTCCCAGTCCAGGATTTCAATTGACCGCGCGATGTAATTAGTACTGACTTTGAATAATTAAAGATAATAGTGGGACCACCATTCCGACAATAGAAGTGTAACCATATGTGATAGAAAGGTAGTACGCTGCTATTCCTATTTTCAATAAACCAATCCAAAGAAAGTTGAAAAAAGTTACTGCTGCGTCAAATCTTTCTACATCATTCGACAGCAAATTGACAATCTGGCCCAAAGAAATCCTGTGAATCGCGGTGCTTCTCATTTTTAGTAATTTTCTGTAAATGAGGGAACAACAAGCAATTCGAAACTCCATCCCCAAAGAAGCAAGTTTCAGAAGAAATTTGTTATGACTCAAAGCACGGAGGAAAAACATCAGTGTAATAATTAATCCATCAAATACAGCTTCTTCTTTGGTAATAGACGACTGACGTGGTGTAAAGTAATTTAACAAATTTCTCAAAAATATTGGTGGTAATAAACTGGAAATGACACTTGAATTTATAATAGATGCGAATTTCTTGTCACTCACCAGACGGCTAGATCTGGGATGCAATACACCATTCCATACAAGATCATTCGAAAACCGAACATCTTCACCAAGACTCGTGTTAATGAAGGAATTTTTGAAGAATTTTCTTCACCGTTCCAGAGATTTTCAATTTTGTCTCCGAGCCGCTTCGATTCGTGTTCTTTAGCTGGTCGAACCACGTCTTCTTCAGTGAATTTCTTCTTTCTTTTTTTGATCAGCAAACGCACTTGCCAACTACATTCAAGAGGTTTCAATGGTTTAGCACTCACCAGAAAAGAAAATGGGAAATGAAATTTGCATTATATGTTCAATAAGTCTGGCTGGAAGGGCTTATTTCACAAGAAGCGTATACGCGTTTGGAAATATAATATGTATAATGAAAGTAATGTTCAATGTTGATTAAAAGTAGAGTTTAAATATTTCAAATCAACAAAGCTTAAGGCAGTCAAAAAATATGAAATTTATCGAAATCCTTGAAGGTTTATCGCATATTTCAACGAATACGTAAATGAAATGAGTTTAGTTAAAATCCAAGGTTTACAAATAATTTAGAAGATTTGCAGCAGGGAATTCGCGCTGAAACGGAGCAAATAAGCCCTGACATTATTGAGCGCAGTGTACAAAGTATCGGTGAGTGCTAAATGGTTGACGGGAGGCAATTTGAACATTTGCGTTGAATTTTATTGTTAACCTTAGATGTTTGTTTTTGTTTCAGGTCAATAAAAATTTTACAATAAAAATTAAATTGAATTTTTGAAGTAAAATTTGTCATTTTCTCAAAAAAAAATGTTATGTAAGGTATCAATTTTTTTCATCCATCGTTTAGCTAGTACGAAAAAGAAGAAAAAAGTGGGGGTTGTCATTGAAGAAAATTATTGATGACGTCATAATTAGGAGATGAAAAGCTGCCAACATAAGTAAAGTACCGAAAAATATGCACTTTTAAAATCAAAGTTGACCAAATTAATATTTACAGTTGTATCGAATTTATTACGAATGCACTGTATAATAATCTTAATGGAACTAGTTAAAATCCTTGAAGGATTCTAAGTGTACTTGCTAAATAAATTCAAATTTCTTACCAGAAAAGTAAATTGGAGAAGAAATTTGCATTATCTCCTGGATGGGCTTGTCGAGAAGAATTCATTTCACAAAATGCTTATTCCCACTATCAGTATTATCATTTGATGATTTACCTTAATTAAAATTGTTAACTGACATGACGACTCATCTATATTTTAATAAAATAAATAAGACACTACAAAACCCTCGTACTTTTCACTCTATTTGTATATTCCCAACTTAGCTCATTATTATTTTGATAATACTATGTCACTTTTCAGTTTATTGCCCGAGTTCTCATTTATTTTACTATTCTTTATCAATTTCCTGATACGCCGGTGGGCCGCAACTATTCACTTACTTTAAATAGAATATGGTCTGAAAATATGTATAGACAATACAAAACTCTAGATAATATTCACTTTTCTCTACCGTTCTCAACAAAAATGTAAAATTATTATTGTATACAAGGTATTTCACGAGTGACAATGAGCCCGACGGAATTGAAAATGCAACCCACAATACATTTACAAAGTTGATATGGATCGTGTTATTGTGTAAACCTTGCAGTTTCTTAAATTTTTACATATTAACGTCATCCGTTTGTTAAATGAAAGTGAGTTAACATAAAGAGTTCTTACAAAAATGTTTATTCAATTATTGTAATACATACAGGGTGTCCCAAAAATGGCGTACTAACTACTTACTACCTTATCGAGGATGTTTAAATGTACATGAAAAAAATATGGAAAAAATGTTTCCGACAAAAAAATCAATTATTTTTATTATTAAAAAAAAAAAAAACAAAAAACCGGTAATACAATGTAAACAAAGATATATTCGTACATCATTACCTTGAAATGTTACCGTAGTGGATTTAAAATAATTTTTTCGATTTCCAAAGCTTCTAAATTCTCTATTACGCAAGATTAGATAATGGTAGTGAGTGATCTTGTACTTTGTGATAATATGTACGATGAGAGGTAGCTGCCATTCCAATTTCATACATATATTTCAAAATAATTGACCTGTTAAATGCTACTTTCAAAGACCTCTAAATCAGCAAATAAGTCCAATAGAATTTTTTTAACATTTTTCTGACGTTTACGGTAATCTCTTCTACACCGTAGTGCACCGTTAGTACGCCATTTTTGGGACACCCTGTACATAAGTGTTGAAAATGCTGTCCCCGCTTCTTTCACAAGCTTGAAAAGAACGTTCTAAACTCAAGATTTGAGGTAGAATTTGAAATCAAAATGGGGTTTTTCCGTTTCAAAAAACAAACATGGCGTCAATTTCATGTATTTTGGAAAGTTTTGCCATTTTGAAATTTGAACATGGAGCAGTTGATTATAGTCGGCTACAAATTTTCATATTAATACGATTTTGGGAAATCAAAAAGTTTTTTGTTGAATCACCCTGTATTTAGAGCTTTGAATTTACACGTATATCGACCAAAAGTGTATTTAATTTGTAAGATTTGTGTTATACATTTGTATATTTTATTGAAACACACAAAAGTACGAATAAATTTACATTAAGTCGTTTTTTTCATTAGTTATTTTTAGGTGTTTTACGTTTTATCACACGCTCTGTTTTATTTAGAATTCAATATTTTGCTTTTTAAATTACGCTCACGGATTTGTTTAGATTTTTATTCGAAAACACAATGTAAAAATAAAATACAAATAACACGATTATGATCCAATCAGATTGTTTAATTCTATTTTCAAGCTACAATTCTTAAAAAATGGTTTTATTTTATTTATAAATTATCGATCGTAAAGTTGTCGCAAAAATGTTTCTACTTAAGTATCTTATTATTTATTTAACACAAATCCACTGAAATATCCATCCGGTTTTTGTAAAAGATCTTCAATATTTCCAAATTCCACAAGATTTCCTGAGTCCATCACCACAATTTTGTCCGAATCCATGACGGTGTTTGTGCGATGAGCGATCGTCAGCACTGTCGAATTCCTAAATTTTCTTCTAATAGTCCTCTGAATCATTTCGTCAGTTTCCAAATCCACGCTAGCTGTGGCTTCGTCGAGTGCCACGATTTTAGCATTTTTCAAAATGGCTCTGACCAAACACAACAACTGTCTTTGCCCCACGCTGAAGTTGGCTCCACCTTCTGAAATCTCACTTTCGAGGCCTGAGGGCAAACCAGAAACGAAATTTTTCATTTCTACATCTTCTAAAGCATTCCACAGATAAGAGTCTTCGTATTCGTCGAATGGATCAAGATTTCGACGCAGCGTTCCCAAAAATAAGACCGGTTCTTGAGGTATTATAGCAATTTTTGAGCGAAGAGTGTGCAAAGGTACTGCTTTGGTGTCGAGCCCATCTATAAAAATGGTCCCTTCGAAGTCGTACAATCGGAAAAGAGCGGAGATCAGAGAAGATTTGCCGGCACCAGTTCTGCCAACAATTCCAATTTTTTCACCAGATTTGACGGTAAAATTTACTTCTTTAAGTACAAGTGGTTTATCAAGAGAATATCGCATTGAAACAGAACTGAAAGCTACATTTCCCTCGCTTGGCCATGATTCTGGAGGCGTAAAAGTGCCTCCAAATGGTTCCGGTGTAATATCTGTGTATTCTACTACACGTTTTACAGAAGTCATTTGATAATCAAGATCGTTCCAACATTTCATTAAGTACTGAAAAGTTGTATTTAATACAATCAGTTGCGTTACCGATAACCCAACCTGTCCAGTTGACATTCCTGCAAAAAAAAGCATTTATCTTATTTAACAAACTTCAGTCGAATTTACCATTATCAAAAATAATGATGCACATGAGAGCAACGAAATTGTAGAAAGCACAAGTTATATCTGACCAAAATGCAAGGGAATAATAAAAGGCCTTGTGCAAGTAGTAAACAGAGCTGTGAAGATCTTGATAGTTGTCAAATTCTAGAATTGAAAGTTTTTCAGCTTTGAAAGCTCTTATTGTAGTTAATCCCTTAACCGACGCAGTCGAATGAGTGAAGATTGGACTTCGTCCTAAAACGATTTATCAGCGGTTGATGATTTCTAAAATAAGTCTTACTTATCCCTTCTATTCCTTTAACGTTGGCGATCATTGGCTTAAACATCAAAACATATAAATAAACCAGTAAAAATAACACAACTGTAGGTATTATCATCCAATGAGTGAAGTTTATTAAAAGAACGAGAGCTCCACTTGCATGAAGAAACAGCTTGAGCGTTTCTGACAACGAAACTGGAACGAGTTCATCAACCATCCCCATGTCTTTTGAGAACCGATTCAAAATTCTCCCTGACGAATGATTGTTGAAGAAAATTAAAGAACCGACGAGTACTTTATCCAACAGTGCGTTATGTAAGCATTTGGAAGCATTTTTACAGTACAGCACGACAGTACCAACGTTTGAATAACAAGCCACAATTATGATCAAAAGTAAAGTACCACAAACATACAAAAAGTGTGTATCGTCGAAAAAATTTTGGATTTTGCTGTTAGAAGTTGTAGATTGGTTGTTAGAATCTACCCAAAATACAAAAGAGCAATCGTAAAGATTCACTATCACTTGCGTAAAGGTGAAAAACATGACCAGTAGACACGTTGTTGTCCATCCGTGTCCAGCCAAACAATAACTCTTGTAAGGGTTGAGAGTATCAGTGCCACGATCTTCATGTGTTTCGGAAGGTCTATCATATTCCTTCAATGATATTATGTTGGCAGATGAATCCTTTTCGGTACTATTTTCAACTGCTTTCTTTATCAGTCCTTCAATTTTGGAATAATTGCCAGATGCTGTCACTCTTCCTTTGTCTAGAAGTAGTACTTTGTCCACATTTTCGAGAAACTGGACCTGGTGCGTAACCAGAATCACACATTTGTTCTTCAGATGTTTTCGTATACATTCATAAAAGATTATGTTAGCGACGTGAACGTCGACAGCTGATAAAGGGTCATCCAAGAGATACACATCTGCATCTCTGTAAATGGCTCTCGCCAAAGAAACTCTTGCTTTTTGTCCTCCGCTCAACATAACTCCCTTCTCCCCCACCAAAGTGTTGTCACCAAAAGAGAAACGAGAAATGTCTTGTTCCAAACAACACATTCTTATTACTTGTAGATATCTTCTTTCATCCATATCTTCTCCAAATAAAATATTTTCCCTGAGAGCACCACTAAAGATCCAAGGTTCTTGGGGTGCGTACGATAGAGATCCTCTGATGTTAAGATTTCCGCTCAAATTGGGAATTTCCTTCAGTATGACTTGCAGCAGGGTGGATTTGCCACTACCAGCAGCTCCAACAACTGCCACCAATTCACCAGATGTGGCTGTAATTGTGACGTCAGTGAGATTACTGTTTGATGAAGTGATATCCCATTTTGCATTAACATTTCTTAGAGAAACACCCAGGATTTGATCAGATTCTTTGGCTCCTTTGTTAATATTTCTGTCAACATTATGAAAAGATGGCTCAAGTAAAAGTGGCAAGTTGCTTGAGTGTTTCTGCTCCAAAAGAAGAAATTGTTCTATTCGTTGAATTGAAGCCATCAGTTGTGAGCTGGCAAGCAATCCCCAAGACCAGAGATTAATTGTTTGTCCCAAAGCTTCGTAAATCATCAACAGTGCAAATACGTATTGAGGTGTCAAAACTTCACTGTATAAAACTGCAACCAAAATGCATAGCAGAATACACGTTTTTTGAAAGATAACAGTCAAGAACTGTTTGCTAATGTGCCAAAAATTTTCTTTAGCTATTTCATCAATTTCTTCACTAGAAACAAACATTTTTGTATTTTTTCGACGAACAATAGACAAAACTTAACTTTCTAGCGTTGTCAATCAATTTGGCAAATGGTTTTTCCCAAGTGAACATTTTTATAGCTCGGATGCCGTTAATTGTGTCGCTTAATAATCGAATTCTTGAATCCACCTTCGCACCCAAAATCATTCTTAATTCAAAATGTTTTCTGAAAAGAGGTACTAAAAAACAGTTGTGAAACTGTACGAAAAAATTAATACTGACTTTGAATAAGTAAACACAGTACTGGTACCGCCATTCCCACAATGGAACTATAGCCATAAGTGGCAACAAGATAAGAAGCTGTTATTACGACCTTCAAAGGAACTATCCACAAGAAAGTAAAAGAAACCACAGCTTTGTCAAATTGTTCTACATCATTCGACAGCAAATTCACAATCTGCCCCAAAGAAATCTTCTGAATCGTGGTGCTTTTCAATTTCAGTAATTTCCTGTAAATGAGGGAGGAACAAGCAATGCGGAACTTCATTCCCAAAGAGGTGAGTTCCAGCAAGAACGTACTGAAACAAAAAGCGCGGATAAAAAACGCCAACGAAATGATCAGTCCATCAAATAGGGCTTCTTTTTTGGTGGTAGATGACTGATGCAGCGTGAAATAATTTAACAAATGCCTCAAGAATGTTGCTGGTAATAAACTGCAAAACTCTCTTGAAGGTGACCGAAGTGAAGGTTATTGTCACTCACCACACAGCTATATCTACAGGACAGAATAACACTCCGTGCAAGATCAATCTGAAACCGAACATCTTCACCAACATCCGTGTCAATGACGGTTTTTTGGATGAATCTTCTTCGTCGTTCCAAAGTTTTTCAAGTTGGTCTCCGAGCGGTTTGGACTCGTGTTTCCTAACTGGTGCAACAACATCTTCCTCGTTGAATTTCTTTTGCAGTCTTTCGACCAGCAAACGTAACTGCCAACTAAATAAAACATTTTTAGCTAGAAGATCCAACTGTCTAAAATTAGTAGATGTTGGGTGATTCAAAATTCGCGGAACAACGTAGCAGTACGTTGCTAAGTAGTCATTAAAATATCAGGTAAAATATCGATAAAAGAGAGAAAGAGAATTGGGTAGGGTGTCGGAAGAACCCATTCAGAAAAAGTACCAGAACCGAAAGATCCCCAAGTAGAAGCGAAGAAAAGAATAGAGAAGGAAATGAAAACCATGCTAAGAAAGATTAGAGAGGCAGTGGGAGAGAAGAAGGGAGAGCCAGAAAGAGAGGGCATGCCAAAATCGTCGGAAGTAAGGAAAGAAAGCAGCAGAGGAGAAATAGAAGAGAGTAGGACGTCGGAAGAAGGCAAGAACCCACTCAGAAAGAGTTCCAGAATGAGAAGATCCCCAAGTAGAAGCGAAGAAGAAAATCAAAATGAAGAAATGAAACCATGATTAGAGAGATAAGAGAGAAGATCCATTCGACAGTAAATAGGGGAGATTTGTGAAAGAATTAGAGTAGGCTGTGATTTATATATTTTGTCTATTAACGGTTGGTAATAGACATTTAAACACGTGTATTGTGCTGTCCAAGGTCACTTCTGTGCCTTTAAAAATTTCATGTTACCAACTTCCATAATAAAATCAACGCCTACTCTAATTCCGAATTTATTTGAAGGCACAGTACATGCATAAATTACGTCAATTATAAAATAACAATAGGTACTAGACTTCGCACTTCGCCCTCAGATATATCAAAAATCCCCTATTCATTATTATTGATCATATCAGACCATAACAAACTGCTCAAACGTTTTAATTCTACTGTAAGGTGAAAATTTCCCTTTGCTTGCGGCGCCACTGTTGTGGTTCCTAGTGATTCTTATTTTCCCTACGCCACTGACGTGTTAAAGGGCGCGCAGCTAAGCGCAGCCCATAGTTCCTTTACAAATTAATGCCAGTCTACAAGGAGACAAAGAGAATGTGAATAAAAAGGTAGAGGGACAAAGACACGGACAAGTAAGAGAGAAGGCAGAGAATCAGAGAATCGAAGTACAATAGGGAGGGGAGAGAGTGTGTGTGAGAGAGAGTAAATGACGACGAGAGTCAGATGTGGGAATGAGGAGAAAGAGAGAACAGTAATGGGAGGGAAAGAGAACAGAGAAGGTGTGGGAGGTGATGCAAGGACAGTGAGACGATAGAGCGGATGCGGCAAAATGAGGGAGAAAAGGGAACGGGGAGAAATACGGAGCGAAGATAAGATGGATGAAAGAGATATGGTAGAGTAGGGAAAGAATGGAAAAAGGAAGGGGTGGGAGATGTTATATTTTAAAATTGTTATTTTTATATTTAGGTACAATTGTAATCATCAATCCGAAAGCCCGTACTGCAAATAAAGCATATTTATATATTCTGTAATTTTTAAAGAGGCGGGGCGTTAAAATTTTAGCATCGTTTAAAATTTAAAATTTCAAGCCCTGATTGGTCATTGCTATGACGCCCTTTAAAATTTAGCGGAGCAGTTACAGAATACGCCCCTTATTATGTTAACTATTTAGATTCGCATGCATTTACTTAACAAAGTCTATGAAAATCAGGCTGCCAGTTCAAATCTAACTCTCAAAACTCCCCTAGCAACCAAAATCGAGCCTACTTTCTCTTATACAGGATGGGGTATCGTACACGCGCACGCGAGAAATCGCGACTTCCAATTAAAAAAATTGTCGAAATTCTATATACCTAATTAATTATTGATAAGGTATATTTGAGAATTTAAAAAAAAAATTTTGTTAATAAATAAGGCCGCAACAGTTTTATTAGTTTTCTGAAATTAACTGTTAATTTACCTATAAAGTTTTTACACTAAATAAATCTGTATCTGCCAGCGCATCAAACCCTGGTGGAACAATTACAAATTTTGACTTGGTTAGCTAAATAATTCGCTTTTTTATTTAAACGCAAACCAGACTCGTGATTTATGGCCCAAATGCTATAATTTGCCAACAATCATTAAAAATCAGACTTTTTGGTTGAAATTTACATGTACCTTACTAACAGCCAGCTAAGTGTGAAAAATTTCGACAATTTTATTTAATTAGAAGTCGCGATTTCTCGCGTGCGCGTATACGATGCCCCATCCTGTATACTACTCTACAATTATCTAGCGCTTACCAATGCAGAAAATTTGACAAGAAATTTGCCTTGTCTCGTGGATGGGTCCGTCTAGGGGAGTTCATTTCACGAAATACTTGTTTCCAACTTTTAAGTACTTAGCACAAGTAGGTAAGTGTTTAAATTTGATGACAAATATATATCTTGTTCTTTATAATGTTGAAATGTTGTAGAATGTTAATGAACAACAGATATTGAATGAACATTATTAATGTCAACATTAGCGATATAATTTAACATTTTTATCAACTCGAGCAATGAAATATCAAATCAGTTTTGCATTTTGTGTTATCTACTGAATAATTCCAATTTTGTAAATTATGCTACACAACTTATAGCTGAAATTAGTATATTACACTATAAGTGATGAAAGTGACTGATTTTTCAACGAGCAATACATGATATACCCACAAGCGCCAGCGAGTGAGGATAGTATTGCGAGTTGAAAAATCGCACTTTGATCACGAATTGTGTATACTATTTTTTCCAACGTCGCTTATGAAAATGAGTCTCAATTTTAAATTTCTTTATAATTATTTTGCTCCCCTATTTTTTGAATCTTCCGGATCTGGAGTTTCAATTAATGCAAATAACAGTGTTTTAAATAGTAGTAGATTGTTAATGTAGTAGATTGTTAAATAAATTTTCCTCACTAGTGAGTTTACTTTCTCCATTTTCCTCACTAGTGATGCAAACGCCTATTTTCCTCACTAAATTGAGTGATGAAAGTATCATTTTCATAAGCGGTGTTGGAAAAAATACCTATTCCCAAACACACTAATCTAGAACTGAACTTATTAATATTACCTTCGTTTATTCAATAAACATCACTCCACGTTATTAAGTCTGATGATCAATAAATGAACTTGACAACCCCATAGTATTTTATAATCTTTGACACAATGCACCGCTTGAAAACAACTCCTATGGTGTACCTATACAGAGTGTTGGGACTCGTCCAATTTTCTCCCCCTCGATCCAGAAAAAACATCTTGAAGAATGGTCCTCCAGTGTGGTTAATTCCAATGAACCTCTACTTCATTTACGTTTGCCTAAACTCGTCGACAGTCTTCAACAGCACCAAAGGCTCACGCAAATACGTCGATATTGTGTCCACCATTGGAAGTGTCCTGTCGATGTGCACCTGCACTATCATGTTTTACAAAAGAAGAATCGAAATCCAATCGCTTCTGATTCAAATTGACCAAACGACTCTCCAAACAAGTGTGAGTCAACAAACCATCAACTGGCTGAAAATTGTTCTGTTTTGCGACATCATCGTGATCGCTGCTTCGTTCCCGTTTTCGGAACGACCCTTCTTCTCCTTCTTCTGCTTCTTTCTACCAACGCTGGTCAACATCTTCGACCATCTCTTCTTAGACGAGATTTTGACATATCTTGGTGCCGAGTTCGATATGATCAGTCAACATCTGAAGCAACGAAGAGACTCCATGGCTCTTCCGGACACTCGAATAGTCGATGACATCCAGAAGCTCTCCTTGCGACACTGCGACTTGTCCAAGCTGACCCTCCAATTCACCAGATGCTTCGAAGTGACTACTTTGACGGCGATGATGATGTGGTTTGGCTACATCGTCAACTCAATATTCTTCCTTGTGTTTGATCTGATCTACACAAAACATTTGGAAACCCGAATCATTAAATTTGCAGGTGCGCTAATTTACCAGAAAATATTGATCTTGTGGCTTTGCATAATGTTGAAGATGTACACGCGGACTGAAGACAAGGTGGTAGATCAAAGCGTGGAGATGAGTTGAACAATCCTGATTTTAGGCAAATCGGGCTGTGGGGTATGTGCATGACATTTGGAACAAGTTTGTCATGATGAAGAAAGTCAACAGTGAGGTTCACCACCTCCACTTGATCTCGATTCGATTTTTGAACACCAAACCGAAATTTACTGCGATGCATTTTTTTCCTCTTGATTGGTCCTTCTGTCACGTGGTATGTTATCCCAAATTTGTATTCATCACAATCATTTTATTTTATAGTTGATTGCAGCTATCACCACGTATATCATCATATTAATCCAGTTCAAAATTTAACCGCAAACCTACTGTTTAACTTATAAAAGGAAATAGAAGAAAATTGTATAATTCTTAGATTCTACAGGGTGTCGCAAAATTAACGTATTGCAAGTCGGGGGTCTTGTAGGGAAAAATCTCAGGTATCTTGAAAAAATAAAATAAAAAATATTGGGGGGTCTTTACAAAGATATATGGGTCTGAAGGTTCAAACTTTTCATTATGTTTTCTTCAAATAAAAAATATAAATGGTTGACATTCATTTTGAAATATGGTGAGGATGATTATGTAAAATATTAAGATATAAAATGAAAAGACATTTCTTGGAAAAACAGCTTTATCTCGAAAAAATAAAAGTTTTATTTTTCCAATTTTTGTTCAAAAGGGAAGTACAACATAGCTAGAATATTAATCACGTAGGTACTTTTGAACAAATATTGGCAACTTTGATATTTTTTTCAAAGTTACAGCAATTTTTTTTAAACATTTTTACTTGGTCCCCCACTAACCCCCGAACTCGGAAAACGATACTTTTAAGACACCCTGTATAATCCTAGGGAATTACAACAAACAATAGCCAGCAAAATAACCCGATCTAACACCATTTGTCTACTTTTTCCAGAATGGAAGAAATAAATGTGACATTTGGTTTTAGACTAATAATCACAATCTTGGTAAAACACAAATGACTGTATCTCACTATCTTATTTATGAATACTTCAGTGCTCTGTACTCGGACCTTTGTGTGTAAAATCTTTTTTTTTTCTATTATGAACGCTCCAAACGAAACTAGATAAATTACGAACATACACAACTTTTCCCGTTATCTACTCTGACAGCCAAAGCCTCATTAATAATTTATAACGATAGTTTAGATAATATTCATTCAACCAACTAACACGAATGTCAATTAGTAAAATTGTTATTTTGATATTAAATGCGTGAAGTGAGTGTTTTTTGTGCATGAAATAGTTATTTACATTACAAATGCGGTAGGCTACATTTTACAGCGCGAGGTTTTTGAATTGAAACTTGAAACACGACCGATGTAAAATGCCTACCGCATTAGCAATGTATTAAACTTTTTGGCCGACGATCCATTAATTACTCGTTTTCTCAAATTTGAAACTTGTTGTAATTATAAATCGTATTAGTATGAAAATTGCTAGGCGACTATAATCGGCTGCTCCAAGTCCAAACAAAATATTTTCAAAAGGGCGACACTTTCGGAAATACCGGAAATCGACACCATCTTTGTTTTTTTTAATGGAAAGACACATTTTGATTTCAAATCTGGATTCTACATTAAATTTTAAGTTTAGAGCGTCCTTTTGTCAACACTTATCTGTCATCGTTTTTGACCTACGAGTATATCGTCTTTTTCGCAAAAAAACGGGGTTGCAAGGCTTCATTAAAAAATTTATAACTCCTGAACCATTGAAAATAAAATAATTGATTTTTTTTTTAGATCAATTTCTGAAAGTTTGGCTGATCTTCTGCGTCATCAGTGAGATTTTTTTTTGGGTTTAATACGCCTACTACAATTTTCCAAAGTTGATAATCAAAAAATGTCGAAAACTTCATTTTTTTAAATGGCAACTACCATTTCTGGCACCAGATACATATACCTATTTCCAGCCGTTTTGGCGTAATTTCAATTTTTTGAGTAACATTTTCTTTTTTTTATCAAGCAATTAATTGTTTTATTTGAATTTTTAATCAAAAATCGCATTGCAATAAATAATAGATAACGACGACAACAACAACAACAACATTGTTGACTGACGCAATGAAAACGGTTCTCACATTGGGCTTTGCATAAAAATATTTTTTTGTTAATTTGCTTATTTTTTATTATCTTGTTATCTACTATTTATTGCATTTGCAAATTTACCGATTCCGCAGCTGGTAAAGTACCCAAATTCATGGCAACGAACTTTTTTCGTGTTACCAACGTTACCTTGCTAGATATGGGCTGGATAATAATCGCCAATCTTTCGTCGTAACGATGCAGTTGGTCAATGAACCCTGTTGACACCAGGAATTTTTAGTTCTTTAAGTGACACTGTCATATTCACACTATGACACCAAGCTGAAGGGTTTGATCAGATTTATAAACAAAATAATGCAGGGAATATCAATCAAATAATTATATTTCACAATTTTGACTTATGTAAAAATATCCCAATGGTCTATATTTGGATTCTTCTTATAGAAACTATCTTGTTTTTTTATTATACCAGAGTCGTTATCTAATTTATCTAATTATTCGTTAAAACAAGTCCACTGAAACATCCATCTGGCCTCTGTAAAAGATCTTCAGTGTTGCCAAATTCCACAACACTTCCTGAGTCCATCACCAAAATCTTATCCGAATCCATAACAGTGTTTGTGCGATGAGCGATCGTCAACACTGTAGAGTTCATAAATTTTCTTCTAATGGTCCTCTGAATCATTTCGTCAGTTTCCAAATCCACGCTAGCTGTGGCTTCGTCGAGAGCGACGATTCTAGCATTTTTCAAAATGGCTCTGACCAAACACAACAACTGTCTTTGTCCCACGCTGAAGTTGTTTCCACCTTCTGAAATCTCACTTTCTAGGCCTGAGGGCAAAGTAGAAACGAAATCTTTCAGTTCTACATCTTCCAAAGCATTCCACAGATGAGAGTCTTCGTATTCATCGAATGGATCAAGATTTCGACGCAGCGTTCCCAAAAATAAGATCGGTTCTTGAGGTATTATAGCAATTTTTGAGCGAAGAGTGTGCAAAGGTACTGTTTTGGTATCGATCCCGTCTATAAAAATGGTACCTTCGAAGTCGTACAATCGGAAAAGAGCGGAGATCAGAGAAGACTTGCCGGCACCAGTTCTACCAACAATTCCAAGTTTTTCACCAGATTTGACGGTAAATTTTACTTCTTTAAGTACAAGTGGTTTATCAAAAGAATATCGCATCGAAACCGAACTGAAAGTTATATTTCCCTCGCTTGGCCATGATTCTGGGGGAGTACAAATACCTCCACTTGCTTCCGGGGTGACATCTGCGTATTCTATTACCCGCTCGACTGAAGTCATTGAATAATCAAGATCACTCCAACACTTCATTATGTACTGAAAGTTTGTACTTATTACAAACAACTGTGTTAGTGATACACCAAATTGTCCGGTTGACATTCCTGTAACGAATGCAAGTTAATTTTGTCTACAAAGAGTCAATTTGGTTTACCATTGTCAAAGATAATTACGCAAATAAGAGCAACGAAGTTGTAGAAAGCACAAGTTATGTCAGCCCAAAATGCTAATGAAAAATAGAAGGCTTTATGCAAATAATAGACAGAACTGTGAAGATTTTGGTAGTTGTCGAATTTCAGAATTAAATGCTTCTGGGCTTGGAAGGCTCTTATAACACTCAATCCCTTCACAGAAGCTGCAGTATGAGTGAAGATCGGACTTCTTCCTACAAGAGTTCGTCAGTTCACGGTGACGACCAAAAATCAAACTTACTTGTGCCTTCAATTCGTTTAACGTTGCTGATCACAGGATTAAATGCCAAAGAATATAGATAAATTAGCAGAAAAAACAAGACGGTTGGTATCGTCATCCAGTAATTGAACACCATTAATATAACGAAAGAACCACCTACCAGAAGAACAGTTTTGAATAATTCTGAAAACACGACTGGAACAACTTCATCAATCATTCCCATATCTTTTGAAAACCGATTTAAAACTCTTCCCGAAGAATGATTGTCAAAAAAAATTAATGAACCGGCGAGAACCTTATCGAACAGTGCTTTATGTAAATGTTGCGAAGCATATTTCGAGTACATCACAACAGCACCGAGATTTGAATAACATGCCAAAATTATGATCAAGAATAAAATACCGCAAATATACAAGAAGTGCTCATCATCAAACATTTTTTTGATTTTTGTAGATCCCTGTTTAGAATCTGTCCAAAATACAAAAGAGCAATCGTAAAGATTCACTATCACTTGGGTAAATACGAAAGACATGACCAGTAGACAAGTTGTTGTCCAGCTGTGTCCAGCCAAACAGTAACTCTTGTAAGGGTTGAGAGTACCAGAACCACGGTCTTCATCTATTTCTGAAGATACATCGCTTGGTTGCAATTGTGTTGTGACAGCAGATGGATCCCTCGCAGGACTTTTCACAACAGATTTCTTTATTAAATTTTCAACGTTGTTATAGTTGCCAGACGCTGTCACTCTTCCTCTGTCCAGAAGTACGACCGTATCCATATTTTCGAGAAACTGGATCTGGTGTGTTACCAGTACTACAGATTTATTCCTCAGATATCCTCGTATGCATTCGTAAAAAATTCGGTTGGCAACGTGAACATCGACAGCTGATAAAGGGTCATCCAAGAGATACACATCTGCATCTCTGTAAATGGCTCTCGCCAGAGAAACTCTTGCTTTTTGTCCTCCGCTCAACATAACTCCCTTCTCCCCTACCAAAGTGTTGTCACCAAAAGAGAAACGAGAAATGTCGTGTTCTAAACAACACACTCTTATTACTTCTTGAAATTTTCCTTCATCCATATTGCCTCCAAATAAAATATTTTCTCTGAAAGTACCAGTAAAGATCCAAGGTTCTTGTGGTGCGTACGAGAGAGATCCTGTAACACTTAGACTTCCGCTTGAAATTGGGATTTCTTTTAACATGACTTGCAGCAAAGTCGATTTGCCACTACCAGGAACTCCAACAACTGCCACCAATTTACCAGAAGTGGCTGTAACGGTGACATCTGTCAAAGTACTGTTTGATGAGTTCGGATCCCATTTTGCACTGACACTGCTTAGAGAAACCCCAAAACTCTGACAGTCATTCTCCAATTGATGTTCTGATTTGTCCACAAATTTGCCGACTGATAGGGAAGAAATTGACATGGTGTGTGATTTTGTGTAGTCTAAAAGTAGAAAATGTTCGATTCGTCGAACAGAAGCCATCAGTTCCGAATTGTTAATCAGGGCGAAACTCCAGAGGTGACATGTTTGTCGCAAGGCTTCATAAATAATCAGCAGGGCAAACACATATTGGGGTGTCAAGGAGTCATTATTTAAAACTGCGATCAAAATGCACAGAAAAACTGACAGTTTTTGATAATAAACGAGAAAAGTGTAGTTGCTGATGCGATATGAATTTGCTTTAGTTATTTCGCTCATTTCTTCCCTAAAAATAGACATTCTGAGGTTTATCGACGGACGATAAGACATTAACAAACTTCCTAGCGTTGTCCACTAATTTGGCAAATGGTTTTTCCCAAGTGAACATTTTTATGGACCGAATACCATTAATTATGTCACTTAAAATGCGAATTCTTGAATCTGCTTTTGAAGCAACATTCAGTCTTAAAGCAAAAACCGTTTTGAAAAGAAACACTGAAAAGAATACTTTAAATCTATGCGAAAAGTGTAAGTAGTACTGACGCTGAATAATCAAACATAATACTGAAACCAAAATTCCCACAATAGAAGTGTAACCATACGTGACAAAAAGATAGTAGGCTGCTATTATTGTCTTCAATGGACCAATCCAAAGAAAATTCCAAGAAGTCACAGCTTTGTCAAATCTTTCTACATCATTCGACAACAGATTTACAATCTGGCCCAAAGAAATCTTTTGAATTGTAGTGGTTTTCATTTTTAGTAATTTTCTGTAAATGAGGGAGGAGCAAGCAATTCGAAATTCCATTCCCAAAGAAGTAAGTTTCAAAAAGAATATGTTTAAACTCAAAGCTCGGAGGAAGAACGTCAAGGTTATAATTAATCCATCAAATACACCTTCTTCTTTGGTAATAGACGACTGATGTGGTGTAAAGTAATTTAACAATTTTCTCAAGAAGATTGGTGGTAGTAAACTGGAAGTGCCATTTGAATTTTATTGGTGAACATTTTTTGGCACTCACCATATGGCCAGATCAGGGGGACAATACAATATCCCATACAAGAGCATCCTAAAACCGAACATTTTTACCAACACTCGTGTTAAGGAAGGAATTTTTGAAGAATTTTCTTCACCGTTCCAGAGATTTTCTATTTTGTCTCCGAGCCGCTTCGATTCGTGTTCTTCAGCTGGTCGAACCACATCTTCTTCATTGAATTTCTTCTTCAGTTTTTTGATCAGCATGCGTACTTGCCAACTAGATTCAACTTTCTTTGGGAGAGATCTCGATAATTGAGCACTTACCAGAAAAGAAAATTTGAAAAGAAATTTGCATTATATGGTGAATAAGTCTGGTTGGAAAGGTTCATTTCTCAAGAAGTTTGGAAATGTTTAACGTTGATTTAAGTAGTGTTTAAGTATGTAGACCTTCAAAACAACAAAGTTTAAGGCAGTAAAGAAATATAATAAAATTTATCTAAATCCTTGAATGTTCCACGCATATTTCAACGATAAAGAAAATGGCAACAAGTTCAGATGGACTGTTAAAGTTTCAAGACAAGAATTTGAATACTAGACTCCATATCAAATTAATTCGAAGATAATTAAATAATTCTAAGGGATGAGATGTGGATTATGTATCTAGAGACACGGAAAAAGAAAAAGCTTTCCTTATTTTGAAAGTATATAAAGTCTGTCTCAATTCTAAATTTCCACCAACACTGCATTCTACGTTGGAAATACAAAAGGCAACACTGTTTAGTGAAAAATGCGTCAGATTGTATTTGTTAGGTTATCTGTCAGTTTCCGTTTTTACAACACAAAATTTTAGAATAAAGGAAAAGAACGAAAACCTTTTTTAAAATGCAGCAAGTAAGTAGGTAGAAAATCAAATTCAAAAAGCAAAATAAATTTATGAACAAATTTTAATGTTTTCGAATCATGTTTATAAAATAATTATATTGCCAACTTTGGTTATAAGAATCCCCAATTTAGAAATATTTTTATTTTGCCAACATAATTCAACAGGTAGTGGAATTTTAGAATTGAGACAAACTATAGATGAAAAAATGTGTATTTTAAATTGATCCAAGCAACGTTAAAATGTTTTATAATTTAAGTCTTTGCAGTAATAGATATTTGAATGTTTATCAAACTAATAATAATGAATAGATTACGAAAATACAAAACTTAACGAAGTTTAAAAGACCGGACAAATATGTAGATCGCCTAATGTCTGATTGCACTTTATCCTCCCCAAATAGTTATTTAAATTAGAGTACGGTAGGTGTATTTTCCAGCGCGACAACTAGGCTTCGGGCTCGAGGCGAAGCCGAGTCTCTGATAAATTGGAGCGCCGAAAAGTAAGCTTTGGAAGCGAAAATAGGTATTATCTAAGAATTAAATTAAATTTTAGAAATAAAAATTGTCATTTTCTCAGAAAAATTGTTGTGAAAGGTATCAAATTTTTTCACCCGTCGTTTAGGCCTATCAGAAAAAGAAGAAAAAAGTTGTCATTTAAAAAATATATTGATGACGTCATAATTGGGAGATGAAAAGCTGTAAACGTAAGTAAAGTAGTGGAGAATATGCACTTGTTAAAAATAAAGTTCACTTCTTCGAGGATTTTTCTTAGAAATGAATCCTTACAATTTTATCGAATTTATTCCGAACTTTACGAACGCACTGTATATTTCTAACACATTTCATTACAAATTTTAAACTGTAGTTACAAAAAATTCAAAAAAGGAACAATTCCCTATTCATTTTTGCTTAGTTTATTATCGCGGTACAAAGCTTTAACTACATTGATAAGATAAGTAATTCATGTAGGGCAGAGCGCCATTTTGTGGAAAACCACAGCTCGAATTCTTCCCAAAATTGACAATATTCTTTATCTGCTTGAAAAAAGTTTCGTTTTTATTTCTAAACTAAATGTTAAAGGTAAATTAGATAAAACACAACAGGATTATTTACGTATCTCATTTATTAATAATTTATGACAATACAATTAATATTGTGGTTAAATTTCAATAGCTTAAGCACCTACTCGATGTGCGTGCAACTCGCTAGCATGAATAAATAGATAATTAAAAATAATTGTGTCAAAGTTGTGTAAAACTGGAACAGATCGATAGTTTTTCCATTATGACGACACCGCTCTCACCATATTACTTTTATAAATTGCAACGATAAAAATTAGCAATCATAAGGAAATTGAGTCCACGGATAATGACAATACGGGTATAATAGTACTACACAAAGCAACAGCCTTCTGGCGTAGTTAACATAAAGGTTTTTTTTTTTTAATTTGGCGTCGAAGTAGGCGTTGAACTGTCAATTGTGAACGCCATACAGGTTACGGATCACGTATCAGCTGTTTAAATCTTACGCTTTTACACGAGTGGTGCGATCTCAATCGACTCTCCAACGCCTACTTCGACGCCAAATTTAAAAAAAACACCCTTTACATACTAATCGGAACAATAGTAGGTACTCACTAACTTTATCAATAATATTTATAATGCTTGTAGTTCAACAGTAAACATTTTATTTTGCAATGAAAATGTTTTTTGTGTCGGTATTTTCAGATTTATGTAACTTACAGTGTATATCTTTATGGGCTCTGTGTTTACGTCATCAGTTATCGGTCATTCTGCTTTATTTATTTAATGTTTGTCTAGTGTTAATGTTTTTTTTTGTTTTGTATTTTGATGATCTAAACCTCTTCGTATGTTTTAAACATTTTCGTTCTGTCATAATTTGTTGGCTGAATAACCATCTATATAGCTCTTATCACTTCAATATAAAATATTTCAACGTCGGTTGGATATATTTATATATTTTTGACTAGAGTGGTGCCTTGTGGTGTGCCCGCTGCCACACATATACGTCATGAAAGTATGATCTAAACTAAATAGATCACACGGTGGTTTGCTCTTTCATTATGTGGTCGAGAATCCTTTATCGGCAACATTTTTTTCTGGGAGTAGTTTATTACTTTTTTTGTCATTGCCTCCACATTTTTATTTACGTTAATTTATCTTTTCCTCATTTTCATGCTGACATAAATACTCAGTCCTAATAAGTACATAGCAACAAGAAATGCGAGTAATTAGGATATAATAAATTCTGGAAGTGTTGTAGAGTTTGGAGATACAAGAGAGTTTCTACAAAACTTCGACGGACATTTCCACAGACATATGTATAGGTTCCATATCTAATAAAAAAATGTGATGATACAATTATTGTTCCAATTTAGAAATCTCAGGCTGGATTTTGCATTGATGATTCCAGTATTGCTGTTGAAAAGATTAGTTTGCCATTTTGGGAGAAATTGCTGCAAAAAACAGTTTTGCACAAATTTTTTGCAGTGTTTTAGGTGATCTATTTGTCCCGTCTTGATTTTTAACGTTTTGTATTTTTCACAAATAGTTTAATAAACATAATATCAATTGACCAAATGACAGCTTATTGCTTTACCATGCTGCTGGTAGTGTTGTATCGATAGGAACTAATCCTCTGATTATTTTATTACCCTTCTTTTGCCTTGTATCTTGATCCCCAAAAATGACTCATTTTTGCATAACCGTCATTATCAACACACTACTCTACATTCCACAAAATATGCACTTTCTACTATCATTCTGATAATGCATACATGAATATTCACAAAACTGAGTTGTCAGCACGCTTTTATTAGAAGAAACCCAATATTACACTGAAATATAACAAACTTGCTATGGAGTGTAAGGAAAAAGTAGAAGTCATCAAAGAAAACCATCCTAGAGATGACGCCAATTTCATATCACACTTTTTCTTTTGGTAGGTGTTCAACATTTCCTGATTCTATTTATTTGATAAACTTCTAATTTATTCAGGTGGCAATTACCTATAGTGGTCAAAGGATGGCGAAACAAAATCAGCAGTGATGATTTCAACACATCTTTAAAGAGTCACGACTCCAAGAAACTCGCAGACAAGTTGGAGAAAATGTGGGAGGAGGAAATTAATTTTTCAAAGAAACCTTCACTGACAAGAGTTCTGACGAAACAGTTCGGACTAGAGTTCCTCTTCTATGGTTTACTATATTTTCCCTTTGATCTAGCGATCACGTGAGTGTCGACAATTTATCTGCCCATCAGATAACAGATTACTTTTAGTTTGCTACAACCACTCTATTTGGCGAAGCTGCTAGATTACTACACACCCCAACAAACAAATGTAACAAAAGAGAAAGCTTATTGGTACGGATCAGTACTAGTACTTTTGTGCTTTCTGCGTACATTCATTCAAAATTTATTTCTTTTTGAACTTAGTTCTTTCGGAGTTAAGATACACGTTGCTTGTTGCTCTCTCATTTACAGAAAATGTCTAAAACTCAAGACGAATGCGCTACAAGAAGTCAGTTTGGGACAAATTGTCAATTTGATGTCGAACGATGTGAAACGGTTTATTGATGCTTCCATTTGTCTGCATTTTATCTGGATGGGTCCAGTAAAATTTGTCGTTGGAGTATATTTTTTTAGTGTCATGTTTAGTAGCAATGTTCTGGTTGGAGCGGGACTCATAATCGTCTATCTATTAGTTCAGGGTGAGTTGAATATTTGCCGTCACACTAAGAAGAAAGTTCGTTTTGTAGTGTACGTTTTCAAGAAAATTTCCACTTGTAGAACACAAGTTGCTGTCAAAACTGACTACAGAATTCGTTTAATAGATAGCCTCATCAATGGTATTCAAACCATCAAAATGTTCACATGGGAAAAACTTCTTCAAAAACTAGTAGAACAAGCTAGAAGGTGTGCTTCCTTTTTCTTCATGAACAACTTCAAACAATACAACTTTCAGCTTAGAACTTGAAAAAATTACAACGTCAAATTTATTTCGCGTCAGCAACAAGGCCTTCAAGTTCTACATCCACAAATTATGCTTATTCTTGTCCATCGTTGCTGGTATTTTATCTGGTTTTCCATTTACATCTCAATACGTATTCGCTTTGATATCTTTTTACGACACGATCAAAGTTACTATAATGCAGTTGTTTCCAATAGGTGTGATCATGTTAGCAGAAACGAAAATTTCAATCGCACGAATTCAGAACTTTTTGCTAACAGACCACCAACAAAAAACCGAGACTTATAAATTATTGGTGAAACAGCGCAACTTAAAACACAAGTTTCCTGGAGTTGAACTGAAGAATATTAGTGTTAAATGGAGTCCTTCCATTCAGGAAGAAATATTGACAGACGTTAGTTTCAGTGCAGATATTGGCGAGTTGGTGGGAGTTGTTGGTAGTGCTGGAAGTGGTAAATCAACGTTGCTGCAAGTTATTTTAAAAGAAATTGAACCTACAAGAGGAAGTGTGGATGTAGAGATGAATATCTCATATGCCCCTCAAGAACCGTGGATTTTTTCAGCCTCCATCAAACAAAATATTTTGTTTGGGGAAATATTCGAGGAGAGTAGGTACCTAAAGGTACTGAGAGTATGTGCGTTAGAACGCGACCTCTCAAGTTTTCCTTTCGGTGACAACACTCTGGTTGGAGAGAGGGGAGTAATGTTAAGTGGAGGCCAGAAAGCTAGAATCGGTTTAGCCAGAGCTGTGTACAGAAATGCAGAGATTTATCTCTTAGACGATCCTCTGTCGGCTGTGGATCCTCATGTCGCTGACCACATCTTTAGCGAATGTATTTTGAAATTCCTTCGTAACAAATGTGTAGTGCTGGTTACACATCAGGTCCATTTCCTAAGAAATGCAACCAAAATATATTTTTTGAAGAATGGAAGAGTGGTACGAGGGGACAGTTCTGAGTTATTCGAGGGTTTGGGAGAGAAATTGGAGGCCAACAGCGATAAAGTAGCCCTAGAAGAATCGCAAACGTGTAATTACAGTTCACAATTAGAAGTAAAAGAAGACGAAGGTGGAGGAATCAACAGTTACAAGAGTTACGGTTTAGCTGGAGGAAAATGGATGACTTGTTTTGTTTTTGTTTTATTTATTCTTGTGCAGTTACTGTCAAACATCGTCGACGGTCTTGTTACACTTTGGGTCAACTTCCATCAAGATTCTTTCAATCTCTGCCCCCAGCTCTACAGATTTTTTACAGATGAGAATTATTTGTCCATGTACGCTATTCTCTTGATAGTGTTCGTTTTTGTATGTCATGGTACAGTTTGGGTGTTTGTGAAATATTGTAAAAGAGCCTCAAGAAATCTGCATAACAACCTTCTGACCAAAGTTGTTGAAGGGTCAATGACCTTCTTCAACAATCACTCTTCGGGAAGAATTATAAATCGGTTTTCTAAAGACATGGGAATGATCGACGAATTCATTCCGATGACGTCTATGGAAGTGACAACAGAAATTTTGTCAACGGTTGGAGCATGTGCGGTTGTGATTATCGTCAACTATTGGATGGTTACTCCAACACTGGTGTTGTGTTTTACTTCCTACGTCTACTATAAGATATTTCAGCACACCATTAAGAAAATCAGAAGAGTGGAGGGGATTAGTAAGTGTGGGTAGAGGTTTATCAAACGTTTAGATTATTCTTCTAGGACGAAGTCCAATTTTCACACATTTAGCTGCTTCGATGCAAGGACTGAGCGTGATCAGAGCGTCCAAAGCCCAAGAGATATTGCAAAAAGAGTTCGACGATCACCAAAATCGCCACACTTCATCCTATTACCTGTATCAAGCTTTGTATTTTGCCTTTGCTTTTTGGACTAAACTAACTTGTTGTACTTATATCGTTGTCCTAATCTACAGCTTGCTCTACTTTGAAAACGGTAGAACAACTCACAATTGAATACAAAATTTGCAGCAAGTCTTTACAGTGACCGTTGGTGGCAACGTCGGTTTGATGATAACTCAGACGATGGTCTTGACATCGCTGGTCCAGTACGGGATGAAACTATTAGGAGATCTAGACGCCCAAATGGTATCCACCGAAAGAGTGGTAAAGTACACCGACGTGACACCTGAGACAGGTGAAGGAACTGTCATCCCTGCCCTAACTTGGCCAAATGCGGGAAAAATTACATTCGACCGCGTCTCGATGCGATACTCCCTCGACAAAGAATGGGTCCTCAAAGACGTCTCTGTGGGAATTCATCCAGGGGAAAAAATAGGAATTGTCGGTCGTACCGGCGCAGGAAAATCCTCCTTGATCTCTGTCCTTTTCCGCCTTTTTGACTTCGAAGGTACTGTCAGTATCGACGGAGTCGACACCAAATCAGTACCGATGAGTACTCTCCGTTCGAGAATCTCCATCATCCCTCAGGAACCAGTTTTATTCTTGGGTACTCTGCGGAAAAATCTCGATCCTTTCGACGAATTCTCCGATAGAGAACTGTGGAGCGCGTTGGAAGATGTGGGTTTGAAGAAAATGGTCAGCGGTCTGCAATCAGGTCTGGACAGTTTGGTGTCGGAAGGAGGTTCTAATTTTAGCGTCGGCGAGAAACAATTATTGTGTTTGGTGAGGGCGATTTTGAAAAATACCAAAATTGTTGTTTTGGACGAAGCCACTGCTAACGTGGATTTGGAAACGGACGGGATGATACAACGCACCACCAGAAAGAAGTTCAAGGATTCCACCGTGTTGACAATTGCACATCGCTTGGATACTGTCATGGATTCAGATAAAATTCTAGTGATGGATTCTGGAAGTGTTGTAGAGTTTGGTCGTACTGAAGAACTTCTACAGAAACCCGACGGATATTTTCACAGATACGTATGTAACTTTTATACCGAATAAAAATTCTTAACAACATGATTATTGCTCTGGTTTAAGGACCTCAGACTAGTTCTTGCTGTGATTATTTTTTTTATCAATTCGCTTCACTGACCCTACAATTAATCGGTTCTTAGGCTGAACTTCTTCACTGTTGGCATTGCTACCAAGTAACAGCGAGTAAATTGACAATTATGTTAAGCAAAAACAATCACCAAACAAACGCTCGTGGACTCGAACAGTGACACAAAAAATATATTTTAGATGTATTATTTTTCCGATAAATGCTTTTTTAAATTCTTATTGACTAATAAATAATCATATACACAATAGAGAAAATACAACCTTTCGGGTTGACAACTCTGTGTGTCAAAAAGTTTGACATTTGGTCAGGTCAGGTCAGGTCAGAAAGGACTGAAATTAAGTTTAACAACATTTAAAACAACAGAAAACGAGTACATGACAGACAAAATGACAGGTTAAAGCTTACAAAACAAGTAAACAAATTATAATGCAGTTATTACAAACAGGGACGGATGAAAAACCCTCTTCAAAAACCGTATCCCAAGTATTACTCATATTTTACAACTCGATTAATGACAAAAACAATGTTTAATTCGGAACTACGCGGTCAAGGTACGCCAACGGGAGCTTAGAGCTGGAGGTAACAAACTCTCGATCGCGAGGGGACTCAGAAGATTAATCTGAATCATCTTGAGATCAAGCGACGTTTATAGATATTCGGGGTATTAATGAACGTCAGACTATTTCACCGACCAAGCAAGAGTGACAAAGCGTCTCGGGGTCGTACGATTAGCATCACTAAACCGCATAAGCAAAGAACTAGGTCCTCCGCCCCCAACCAACCGTTTCCCGACAAACCCCGAAGTCTCTATAACCTCAACGGGGGCTTCACGTCAACATCCCGGAGCCGCGTAAGCAAAGACTTCGGTCCGCCTCCGTTAACGGCTCTACATAACCATCGCCCCCACAGAAATTTGACTAAACAACCCCCCGACCTCCTGAATGCCACCTAACCCCAATAGGATCGCACTTACAACATTTTAACGTTAACTCATCCGAAATCTAACGGAGCTTAGCAACAATAAATAGGAAAACCGGAGTTTAATTCAATAGAACAAGGTATGTATGTATTCAACAACATAATTTACAACACTAAATAACGATAACAAATAGGTAGGTATTTTTTTATAAAATAGATTGAAAATGTCCCCCATCAACTTCTAAACACTTGACAATTCTTCATTTATTTTCAAAAATATTTTGCAGCATTTCTTGGTTAAGGGTACAGCAACACTGCTATCCACAATTCCACACACCAATTTTCAAAACATGTAAAGGAGTCTCTACAAATTGATGTGGATTCTCAGCACTCCAAATTCTGAAATTGAGGTGATTTTGAATGCGATTACAATATTAAACACAACTTTGATAATCTGCAGGTTGGAGTTCTTGTACAACACTTATTTTATAAGGATGCAGTTGTAGCGTATTTTTAATGATTTTGTGACAAGTGCTTCGTGGTACACCAGATTGTTGAGATAAATCTGTTGAGTCTTTTCCACCGTTTCTTTCAAATCCTCGACTATTTCATCAGATACTGGTGGTCGTCCTGATTTACCCTTGCTAATTGTTCCGATTGTTAAAAATCTGTTTACAATTCGCCCAATATGAGCTAGGAATATGAGTATAATGTTTTTGCGTCGTCGTGAAGTGCGAATAAAAACTATATTGTGTTTCTCCTGTAACAAGAGTTTTTTATTGCTACCTAACAATTTTTCTTAATCTACCCATCACCAAATTTATTTACAATATAAAACAATCTTACCTGTAACAAGAGAAACGGCATTAAAGCTATTACTCGCTTTCTTTCGTTTCGAACGATCTCGAAGGTTGGTCCCCTCTCTTGTTACAGGCTAACAACGACACGCCGCCATCTTTGTCGTCACATGTCGCGCGCGCCAAATTCAAAGGTACCGAAGTACAAATTAAAAATAACTAAAAAGAAGTACAACGAACTTTTTACATCTCCCCCCCTGCATGGAAAAACATACATATATACATTTATAAATTTAAGTTTGATTCACGTAATCCAGAACCGGAACAAGTTTTGTGACATGGAAAAGATTTGATTCCGACTTCCTGTGGCCCGTGTCTACCCTGTATATAGAGTTTGAAAACTTTTCTAGGATCTTATATGGCCCAATCTTCAATTCGTCTAATTTTTTTCTGTTTAATCGGTTTCCGTTTTCAACATACACCCAATCTCCTACTTTTAACTCGCACTTTCTTCTGTTTTTGTCAAATCGTTGTTTGTTATATGTATGTGATTTTTTTGTATTTTCCAATGCGAGTTTTCTATCTTGAAGGAAATCAATGTAAGTTTTTTCGCGTTTTAATTCATCTGGTAATATATCAATATTTTTTGCTTCCAATAAATATTTAGGGGAAAATCCTGTCACCGTGTGCTCCGTTTCGTTATATCTTCTCGTGCATTCCTGTGCTATGGTCGTCCAGGCCAATTTTACCTTTGTTTCATTTACCTTACATCTAATTTTATTAACTAGCGTTTGGTTAAGCCTTTCATTCAGACCATTAGAGAATGGTGCGTTTACTGCCGTGAAAACGATGGGTATATTCTCTTCGTTCAAAAATTTTTTAAAGTCTTTTGAGTTTATACCTGGATATTGATCCGATAGAATCATACCAATTTTGTTGCCTTCCGAAGCTCGTCGAACCAGTTTTATAAAATCACTCGAATTCTGAGTTTTCGAAGTCAAAATGAAAGCGTATCTCGTGAAGTGGTCTACAAGAAGGTGTAAATATGTTTTTGTGGAACGCGAGCCACCGAATCCCCCGATGGTGTCTATGGATACTATCTCAAAAGGGTGAGTAGCAGGACCTAAGTGAGACATTAGTCCAAATCTATATTTCCCTCTAGATTTGTTTTTTATGCAGGTTTCGCAGTTTTCACAGATTGCTTTGATATTGCGTGTTAGGTTCTGTGCTGTATAGAATGGTTTAATTTTATTTTCCATTTGTTTTATGCCTATATGACAATAAATGTAGTGTATATTTTCTATTAATTTTTTACTAAATTCCTCCGACAGTATTATCTTTTCCTTTTTCCCCATCTGTTTATAATATATTGTATCTTTTACTCGTAAGTTTAGTTTGTGTTTATTATTTTTTATATCACTGTTTTCTTTTTGATCATGCTGGATGTCCTTTAGCTTGACTAAGTTAACGATTGTTAAACATTCGTCTTGATTTTCAAGTGGTTCCAATACTGGGTTTCTGCTCAAACAGTCTGCTTCCAAGTTGTATTTCCCTGGAGAGTATACTACCTCGAAATTAAACTGAGATAGATAATATGTTAAGTCTCCGAGTTCTTCATCCGTTCTAGCCTTGATGTTCATTTTTTCTAGGGGTTTGTGATCGGAGAAGACTGTAAACTTTTTCCCCATGAGCCAGTGCTGCCAATATTTCACTGCTTCCTTTATTGCCAGACACTCCAGATATACTGCTTTTTTCCTTTTCTGAGTGTCGCTCAGTTTTCTTGAAAAATAGGCGCATGGGTTTTCTTCTCCATTTCGTTGTGGTTGTTTCAAGACAGCTCCTATGCCCTGTATACTCGCGTCCGTGTAAATGTGTATCGGTAAATTTGGATCAAAGATCGCTAAAATAGGTGTCGAACAAAGCAATCCTTTTATTGCCTCAAATGATTTTTGACATTTTTCGGACCAGATGAATTTCTGTCCTTTTCTCAGTAAATTATGTAACGGATCTAATGTAATCGATATGTTGGGTACGTATTTTCCATAAAAGTTTATTTTTCCTAAAAACTGTCGGACATTTTTCTGTGTTTTCGGGACAGGAAAATCTTTTATAGCAATTAAATTATCCTTCAGTGGACTAATTGTATCGTTTTTGATTATATGTCCTAAATACTTCACCGAGTCTTGTGCGAAGTTACATTTTGAAAATTTCAGTCTGAAGCCTTCCTTCAAAATTGCTTCCAACAGCAATGATAAGTGATCAATGTGTTCTGCAAATGTTCTAGAAAAGATCAAAATATCATCTATGTAATTAACAGTAAAATCCGATAGCTTATGTTTTCTTATAATTGTACTTAAAATTCTTTGGAAAATTGCTGGTGAGGTTTTTAAACCAAACGGTAAACATGTCCACTGAAAATGCCCTTCTTGAGTAACGAATGCTGTTTTTTGCTTATCTTCAATCTTCAAAGGAATTGACCAGAATGCGGAGTTTATGTCCAGCGTTGAAAAAAATTTACATCCTCTCGTTTTAACCATCAGATCCTCGATTAGTGGAAAGGGTTGTGACTGAGGAACTACAATTTTATTTAAATCGCGAAAGTCTATACATAATCTTGATCTTTTTCCTTCTTCTTTTTTATAGGCCAGCGTTACTGGGGCAGCAAAAGGACTATATGACTCCTCGATTAGATTTTTTTGTAATAATTTCGACACCTGTTGTTCTATTTCTTTTTTATCCTCAATAGTGCACCTATATGGTCTTTTACTACAATATTTATCTATTAATAGATCAATACGTGCCTCATAACCTTTCACAATGCCTATATCATATTTATCTTTAGCAAAGAGTGATCTATATTTGTATATTAATTCTTCTATTTCCGACTGTTGCTGAAAGTTTAGATGATTTACTGAAATGTCAAAATTTACCGCTTCAATGTGTTCATTAAAATTTATTTCGTATTCACCATTTATTTCATCCCTAGTATTCCTTTGGATATCCACCTCTCTATTAGTATTTTGTAAATTTTGTTTTCCTTCAACGTTGTTACCTGACAAGACCGGAATTACTTCTTGATTTGTGGCATTCGTTTTCTCTGTCTGTTCTCCCTTTGTGGGGTTTTGGATTTTTTGGAAAATTTCTAACTTTTCATCCTGAACTAGACGGAACTGTTTTATGCAATCTAGTCCAATTAAAAAATCGTAATCGAAATCCTTTCCATCTATCACAAAAACATTAATGCTTTTTTCAATATCAAAAATCTTAATCTTTAAAGTTACCATTCCTATTGTTTTTTTCACACCATTAATCGTTTTTAAGTTTGCATTTTTTTTATTTTTATTAATCGGGTTTTTTTTTAAACATAATAATTTCGAATTTATCAAAGAAACGTTTGAACCTGAATCATAAATTCCCGAAATTTCTGAAGTATCATTCAGCAATACTTTAATTTTGATTAATGGTGGAATTACAAGTTTTTTGGATCCATTTCGTTTAATTCTGTTTCTAATTCAGAATTGTTAACATGTTTTATTTGATCTCTTTTTGGTCCATCGTTACTTTTGTTTTGGAACCAGCACGAGGACTCGAGATGATAACGGATCCCTTTGTTTCCTTTTTCACAAATTCTGCATGGTTTGTCTTTTCCGTTTTTTGCTTTGGTTTTATTTTCAGAACCCGTCATCTTCTTTTCCGAATTCTTCTTATTTACTAAATGTTCCAACCCTCTGATGCTATTAAATAAGTCGTTAGTTTCCTTCAGGCTCTTTCTATCGATTTTATCAGATATAAAATTTGGTAGCCCCGTAGCGATCAAATCTATTAGAGTGGGTGTATCTATTGACTTATTTACTTCCAATAAAAGTCTTTCTTTCTTCAACGCGTATTCCAACAATGAGCCTTGCATATATTTGAATAGTATCGCATATCTGACTGATGTCCATCCTTTGTCCGCATACGTTTCACAAAAACTATCTCTCCATGTCGACCATTTTGAGTTTATCGTATGTTTTATAAGCATGGAACTGTACCAGTCCAGGCACGACTCCTCCAGAAACAACCTTAGGACTTCAATTCGTTCAATATCTTCTTCAATTCCTAGACGAGTACATTCACTTTCAAAAATAAACATCCATTGAGATACGTTTGAGGTTCTTGTAGTGAATTTTTCTATCACAAACTTTTCTGACAATTTTTTTATATTATGGCGTTGAGGAATATCGTTTTTCTTTTCAGTGAAACTTTCTAGGATTCTTGTTAACGCCTCTTCTGAAATACCAGCACTAGGCGCCTCTTGCTGGGTTGTCGGTGTTACTTCTTCTAGCAAATAGTCCATACACTGCATGTTTCCATCTTCATCTATATATGCTCTACTTATCTCTTTTGTCAATGAGATCCACACCTGTCTTTTATCGTGTCTCTTTTGTAGTGTAGCTTTTACTTTTTGGTAAACCTGAGTTTTTATAATCGCCTCATGTAATTTTATTGGTTGGAGTTTTTCCGGAATGATGAAAATTCGTCCACTGCTTTCCGTGATCGACGTTATGCAAATTATATTTGTTTTTGCATCATCCCCAGATTTCACCACAAATTCAAATCTTAATTTATCCATCCTTCTCGCAAACTAGCTGCAGAAATGCCGTTTTATAATGTTTTTGCGTCGTCGTGAAGTGCGAATAAAAACTATATTGTGTTTCTCCTGTAACAAGAGTTTTTTATTGCTACCTAACAATGTTTCTTAATCTACCCATCACCAAATTTATTTACAATATAAAACAATCTTACCTGTAACAAGAGAAACGGCATTAAAGCTATTACTCGCTTTCTTTCGTTTCGAACGATCTCGAAGGTTGGTCCCCTCTCTTGTTACAGGCTAACAACGACACGCCGCCATCTTTGTCGTCACATGTCGCGCGCGCCAAATTCAAAGGTACCGAAGTACAAATTAAAAATAACTAAAAAGAAGTACAACGAACTTTTTACATGAGTTAACAAACAATAATCTTGAATGTTGTCCGGAATTCCCCATTAATAAACTTTCCATTTTGAAAGAAAAAACAACAACGAACGTGTTCTGTTCAACAGAATAAACCATTGTAAAGAAAATAAAGCTAAAACATTACTGACAGCTAGAATGTAATAGTTGATAGTTATAACATTGAAATTCATATAATAACATTCTTATCAACAGTTGGCAAATTGATCATGAAAACCTTATTCTTGGAGATCCTCCTCCAACTTTAAATTAGCTAAATTTTCCTCCACCTTTAAATTAACAACAGAATCACATCTTTTAATTGACCTACTTGCTGTTTGGGATACATTGCAAGCGCATCGGATGGAATATACTAATTCTATGAATGGGGGGTACATAACTCTAGTTTTCTCCACGATTGCTGTATTATTCGGTTGGCGATTCATTATATTTCTTGCCAGCTGCTCGCCATCCATTTGGAGAAACCTTTGATTCATGTCTCGCCTATAGCGTACTCGCCATGAACACTTTCGTTTGCCTCGTCCTCTAATGGGGATGACTTCTTCAACACATGCCCCTTCGGGGCATTGTCTTTTGAATAAATTAACCGCCGCGGCGTGCCTCACTGCCATATCTGCAAGATCGTTTTCGTCGCCCGGGCAATTGACGTGTATTTCGTAAATTGCGTGTGCTAAAACAATTCGGTTGAAATTTACTTTTGCTGGTTTATATGCTCTTACCGTCGGGCATTCTTTGAATCACAGAAGTTTCAATACCCACCATGACGTTACATTTAACCATGAAATTGATTGTTGAGAATATTGATCTTTTTTCGGATTATCAACAACAGCTATTGTATCTTTCTTAATATATTTTGATCTATATATAGCCAAGCAAACACCTGCAATAGTAATATATCTAAAAGGATCGATATTCGCAATTTCTAGAAACTGATTTCTTAATTCAAGACATCCTCTTCTTAATATATCAACATCAGAATTACAATAATCATAAAGTTCTTTTTTAAAATCAAACAAATAATTTTCTTTTCTTTTTTGTTTATGCCATTCTAAAAACTCTTCCCTTTCTTTTGGTTTCATAGAATTAACACCATTTTTCCAATATAGTTCTGATTTTCTGTTGTATTGAAAAAATGTGGAAAATAACCTTTTTTAAGTTCTTTTAGACCGAATGTTTTGGGGAAGTTTTTTAAAGGTCCTTACTACTATCAATAATTCTTAAATTAATTGATTTTATTTCCATTAACATTATTTTAGATCCATTATATACGCAGAAAGGTTTAATACCGTTTTCAACGCAATATTTTAGAATAAAGTAAGAATCATAACCTTTAGAATAATGTGCAATAGCTGTGTGTCCTCGATGATCTCTAGAAATTAACCATTTACAGAAATCTTCGTTAGTCTTAAAAGAATTAACATTTCCGCTAAAATCGTGAGATATAACTAAATTAGCGATGTGTTTGCCTGTTTCTTGCATCGCTTCATAATCAAAGAATAAAGATTTTTCTGTATAGGTACAATTATTTGTATGCTTTCTAGAACCACAGTCAACACACACAAAAGGTTCTTCATCATCCAACGGTTTTTTAATACAGGTTTTGCATTTCTTGCATTGATAAAGCCAATAGTTTTTGTTTTTAACTTTTTCTTTAGAGTATATTTTAGTACAACCTTTTTTGTTACAATTTTCACAGCCTTTTACTTTGTATATTTTATCACCGTCTTTCATTGTTGTTTGACAGATTCCACCTTTTTGTCGTTTCCATTGCATATAACATTTATGTTGTAATATTTCAACTTCTTTATAACAATTTCGACATTTTTCCCATCCACATCTGTGTTCTTTACTACCCTCTTCTATCATTTTGTTACCTTTTTTAATGATTTGATTACCCTTCTTGTTATTTCCTTCTTCAATTATTTTATTTCCTTCTTCAATCATTTTTTTACCTTCGTCAACCATTTTATCACATCTTTTGAGTATTTTATTACACTTTAAGCATTTATGAAATTTTTCACAAACTTCTGAATGATTTTCTAAACATTTTTGATTAAAGTAATATCTATTACATTTTTCACAATATATTCCTTTTGAAGAGTCTTCTTTGTGATTTGATTAGACTTGAAACACATTACGCATATTACATAAAGAAAAATTGTGAAGAATATTTGGACGGAAGAAGGAATAGAAAAGTATAGAGCAAGACTTAGGGAGGCAAAATACGAAGAAGGAGAAATAAACGAAAAAGTGAGGGAGCTGAGCGAGAACGTAAAAAATGCAACAGAAAAAAAAGAGATAGAGATAAGAGAGAAGATGGGGCTGTGGAAAAACGAGTGGTGGGATAAAGAATGCAGGGAAGGGAAGCAAGCAGCAAGAAAGAAACTAAGAAATTGGAAAAAAGAAAAAGCAACGAAGGAAGAGTACAAGAGAGCACGCAAGAGGTACAAATTAGTATGCAAAGAGAAGAAGGAAAAGAAACGGATGGAAGAAGAAATGAAGATGAAAGGTATAAAGACGGAAGAAGAGGTGTGGAGATACATAAATAGGGAAAGAAAGAAAAAAGGAGAAATAGTGAGTGATAGAATTACTATGGAGGAATGGAGAAAGTACTTCAGTGAGTTGTTGGGGGGTGAGGAAAACAGACAAGAAAAGGAAAAGAGACAACACAGAGTGGGAGAAATAGAAGAGATAACAAGAGAAGAATTAGAGCAACAACTAAGAAAACTGAAAAGGAAAAAGGCACCGGGGAGGGGCGGTATACAGAACGAATCGTGGATATATGGAACTGAAAGGGAAGTTGATAGGTTGTTAGAGATAATGAATGGAGTGTGGAAGGGAGAGGGCTTCCCCCAGGAGTGGAAGGAGGGGATAATATGCCCCATATATAAGAAAGGAGAAAAGGATACAGCCAGCAATTACAGGGGGATCACGCTCCTTAATACGGCATATAAGGTATACGCGATGATTGTGGAAGAAAGACTGATGAAGGAAATGAATGAGCGGGGTGCGTTACCAGACGGGCAGGCGGGATTTAGGAAAGGTAGAGGGACTATGGACAACGTATATATCTTGAATCATATAATAGGAAATGAGATAAAAAAGAGGGGTAGCAAGATATATGCATTTTTTGTAGATCTGAAGGCGGCTTTTGATAATGTGGAAAGAGACTTACTGTGGGAATACTTGAGAAAGAAAGGGATAAATGAGCATCTGGTAACAAAAATAGAAGAGATATATGAAGAGACGATAAGTAGAGTGAGAGTGGATGGAAGAGTGAGTGAATGTTTCAAGACGTATAAGGGAGTAAGACAAGGTTGTCCACTAAGCCCCAGCCTGTTTGCAGCGTTTATAGGAGATATAGAGGAGATGTTCAGGAAGGGGCAGGCAGGGAGGGTCGTGGTGGGCAAAGAAAAAGTGTGGTCTTTGGCATACGCGGATGATTTGGTGGTGCTAGCGAGAGAGGAGAAAGGTATGAAAGAAATGTTGGGAAACATGGAGAAATATATGAGGAGGAAAAAGTTGACGGTGAATGTAGAGAAATCCAAGATGATGGTGTTTAGAAAGGGGGGTGGTAGGAGAAAAATAAATGAGTGGAGATGGGAAAAGGATAAAATTGAAGAAGTGAAAGAATTTAAGTATTTAGGTTATGTGATGAATGAAAGAAATACAGCAGCAGCACATGTGAGAGAGTTAGTGAAAAAAGCGAATAAGATAATAGGAGCGGTATGGGGGATAGGAGAGAGAAAATTTGGACATGACTTTAGAAGGAGAATAATGATGTTTGATAGTCTGGTGAAAAGCGTGATGATGTATGGAGCGGAAATATGGGGATGGAGAGAGCAAGAAGGGTTGGAAGGGGTGCAAGGAAAATATTTGAAATGGGTGCTAGGAGTAGATAGAGAGACACCGGGCTATATAGTGATGGAGGAAACAAAAAGGGATGGAATAAGAATAGAAGCAGGAAAGAGAGCAATAAGATTTGAGGAGAGGTTGATAGAGAGAGGAGAGTGTAGAATTTTGCAAGAGTGTCTGAAAGAAAAAAGGAAAGAAATAGGAAAAGGGGTATGGAAAGAGAGGGAGGCATATTTCGAAAGAAATGGGTATGCAGGAGCGGAGATAGAAAGAATGCGAGAGGGAGGCAGAACAATGACAGATGAATTGGTGCAGAGAGACAGAGATGTGCAAGTGCAGGAAAGAAGAACGAGAATTAGGGAATCTAGGTACAATGGGAAGTATGAAAAAATAATAACGGAAGAACTACCAAAGTACCTAGGAAGAGAGAGTAGAAAGGAGAGAGTGATAATAGCAAGATTTAGGTGTGGAAATGAGGAGAGAGAGAATAAATATTGGAATGAGGATAGGATTAGAGTGTGCAGGATGTGTGGAGAAAAAAAGGAGACGATAGAACATATGTTGAATGAATGCGTAGAATTGAGAGAGAGAGAGGAAAGTAGAGAAGAAATGTTGAATGAGGACGGAAGAGGGATCGAATGGATGAAGAAGGTTGAGTGGAGAAGAGGGACAATATGTGGGGAGGAATAATTGTATTTGGAAAGCTGCTAATTTGTTATTGTTTTGAATTATTGTCTTATTTAGTTAGTTAGTTTTAGTTATTATATTATATTTTATTGTATTTTATTGAGTTAGTGGGAAATGTCGAAAATCGGATAATTTATAAACCTGTATAGGTATTAAATATACATACAACAACATTACGCATATTTTATCCTTCGTTTTGCATTTATGTCCGTCTTTATTTTGATATGGTTTATCACATTTTTCACAATAATAAGACTGACCGTAGAAACCTGTCATACTATTGATTGTATCGAAATGATTTCCATTTTTATATAAATAAACTTTTACATCTTTTTCAAGTCCTGAATATATTACAGAATTCAAACATTCGGCTGCTACGATTTTTATTTGAATATTTAATAATCTTTCTATATTCGCAATATCATCTAAAGTAAAATAATTTCTATTATATTCCCCAAGTTGATTCTTGAGCTAAAGTAGTTTGTAAATTTCTTCCCATTCTTATGTATCTTATATCATTATGATCATATTCTCTACCAAGTATAATATTTGTATGATAAGTTAATCCAACAATAACAGCTCTTGGACAACATAAATTATCTTTGTTTTTTATCGGTGTTATGCTTTTCTTTGTTCGTGAGTCTTCTGCTATATTTAATAATCTTTTCGCATTAGTAGCACCTCTAGGCATATTAACAACTTCGGCATGAAATGTGCAACCGTATACCTATATCTAAATCTTGATTTGAAGTTAAGATACTTTGAATTTTGTTTAATAAATTGTCAATATCAGAAGTTCTTGATAACCCTGTGGAAATAGGATTCCAAAGATCAGGATGATTAATCACTATATTCATTAAATCTCCTTCTTTGAAATTTGTTTTCTGTTTTACTATTTTAATCATTTCATTTAATCCCTCTCTAATGACAGTAATTTTTTTCATAATTATGTCTGAAAGATCAGACTCGGGTGCTTCTTCATCTTCGGCTTTGCCTCTGGACTGGCCCTGCCAGTCTTCCACTAATATAACCTTATAGTAAACTTTGTGTCTTCTCCATTTTTTAGTGTATTCAGCTTTTGTTTTTTCTTCTATTATTTTCATTTTAGATTTTTTTGAAAACTCTGTAAAATAACTATCTTCGAAAGCGAACGGTTGGTCGTTAATTTTTTGTAATAATTCTGCCTTCTTCATTTTAGAGTAACCTTTGATATTCTTTTCTTTAGCAATTTTTCTTAATTCTTTTATCGTTGTATTCTGAGTCGATTCGTTTTTTGACATGGTTTCCTCTAATAATTCCTCTAAAATTAGGTCATTGTTCACTTTAACTACTTCTGGAATTTCCCCGTTTTTTCTGGCTAGACAGCTTCAGGGCGTCCTCCTACATCGTTTCCCACCATTCAAACCTTGTGCAAATGAAAATTTTCCTTACCCTTTAGTTATACTAAGACTTGGCACGACCTTGACGCGACCTTGAAACACAACAAGAGAGAAAAAAAAGGCATTTGCACAAGGTTTGAATGGTGGGACACGATCTAGGAGGACGCCCTGAGGCTGTCTAGCCAGAAATGATTGCTAATTTTTATCGTTGCAATTTACAAAAATAATATGATGAAAGCAGTGTCGTCATGATGGAAAAACTATCGATCTGTTCCAGTTTTACACAACTTTGACACAATTATTTTTAATTATCTATTTATTCATGCTAGCGAATTGCACGCACATCGGGTAGGTGCTTAAGCTATTGAAATTTAACCATAATATTAATTGCATTGTCATAAATTATTAATAAATAAGATACGTAAATAATCCTGTTGTGTTTTATCTAACTTACCTTTGACATTTAGTTTAGAAATAAAAACGAAATTGTGTAACAATAAGGATCCAGAGGAAGAGCGCGGGGCGCCCTTATCCACGGTGTCCCCAAAAAAGAAGACGAGTCCATAACTCCGTTATTTATCGGAAGATTTTAATTATCTGTACACCGAATTAAATGGTTGCTAATAGGCTACAACGTGGCCTAATCAATTCAAGTATAACCCCATGGGAGAGTAAACTGTCAAAATATTTTTTTTCAAATGGGATTACATATTTTTTTTTAGTAATTCTGATAGAGATTTTTATTCTAAAAACAACAATGTATCACAAGTATACACTGAAATACCAAAAATTTACAAAAAAAATGTAAAAAACGCTACTATCGTCTATGTTCCATTTTGCGCTAAACATTGGCGGCATATCTCGGCAATCCCACATGTTATTATTATTCGTCATTTGTTTTTCCAGCTTTTCGCTAAGTGATCGTCATTTGTTTCAAAAGTTAGTGTTATTTTATTTTATGTAAAGTTATACATGTGTGCATTGTTGTTTTCAGAATTAAAATCTCTATCAAAATGACTAAAAAAAATATGTAATCCCATTTGAAAACAAATATTTTGACAGTTTAGTCTTGAAGCCGTTGGAGCTATACGTGAATTTATTAAGCCGTTTTGTAGCCTATTAACAACCATTTAATTTGGTGTATAGATAATTAAGATCCTCCCATAAATTAGGGAGCTATGGTCTCGTCTTTTTTTTTGGGCCACCTGTATAAGGCAAAACTTTGATGTCGTAGTATTAATATGAGAGTGTTATGTCCGAACATGGCGTTGTACACTTCAACACTTTTTTCAAGCAGATAAAATATATTGTCAATTTTGTGGAAGAATTCGAGCTGTGGTTTTCCACAAAACGGAGCTCCGCGCTACATAAATTACTTATCTTATTAATGTAATTAAAGCTTTGTACCGCGATAATTCACTAGGCAAAAATTAATAGGAAAATTTTCCTTTTTTGAATTTTTTACAACTACATACAGTTTAAAATTTGTAATGAAATGTGTTAGAAATATACAGTGCGTTCGTAAAGTTCGGAATAAATTCGATAAAACTGTAAGTATTAACTTCAGAGAAAAATCCTTGAGAGTCAAATTTATTTTTTTAAATTGCATATCCTCCAGTACTTTACTTATGTTTACAGCTTTTCATTTCCTAATTATGACGTCATCAATATATTTTTTAAATAACAACCCACACTTTTTTCTTCTTTTTGTCATAGGCCTTCCTACTACCTAAACGACAAGTGAAAAAAATTGATACCTTAGACAACAACTTTTCTGGGAAAATGACAATTTTCAGTTCAAAAATTTAATTTAATTCTTAGATAAATGTTTTTTTCTCTATGGGTTTAGTTAAAACCGAAGGTTTACTTTAATAGAAAAAATTATTTAGAAGATTTGCAGCAGACAATTGGCGCTGAAACGGAACAAATAAGCCCTAACATTATTGAGCGCAGTGTACAGTCTTGGTGAGTGCTAAATGGTTGGCGGGAGGCAATTTCAACAATTCCGTTAAATTATTTAACCTTAGATGTTCGTTTGTTTTTGTTTGAGGTCAATTAAAAATTTTTACAATAAAAGTTGAATTAATTTCTTGAAGAAAAATTTGTCATTTTCTCAAAAAAGTTGTTACGTAAGGTATCATTTTTTTTCATTCATAATTTAGCTAGTACAAAGAAGAAAAATGTGGGAAAAATTATTGATGACGTCATAATTAAGAAACGAAAAGCTATCAACTTAATTAAAGTACTGGAGAATACGCACTTTTTAAAAACAACGTTGACCTTTTCGTGAATTTTTCCTAGAAATTAATATTTACAGTTTTATCGAATTTATTCCGAACAATCCGAACATTATTGTGCTTTCCGAGACAAATTGTGGAATTCCCTATTCATTTTTGCCTAGTTTATTTTGTTTGTGATGGATGACTGATGACGTAGTACAATCAGTTGTACGAAAAAAAAATTACAGCACTATTATTAGAATCCAAGGTCCAATACAGTTTTAAATGATGACAACTTTTTCCAAAGGAATTTGACAGGTAACACTTATTTACATTAGAGTACGGTAGGTATATTTTCCAGAGCGGCAACTAGGTTTCAGGCTCGAAGCGAAGCCGAGTGCCGAATTAGTTGGAGCGCTAAATAATACGAGTATCTACACCGTACGATATTTGTATCAGGTTTTTCGACTTATCAAATGTTTTATTTTTTACTTTTGCAGATCTTTATGAAATAACAAATGTCAAACTTTTTGACACACAGAGCTGCCAACCCGAAAGGTTGTATTTTCCCTATTATAAAATGATTATTTATTAGTCAATAAAAACTGAAAAACGCATTTATTGGAAAAATAATACATCTAAAATATATTTTTTGTATCACTGTTGGAGTCCACGAGCGTTTGTTTTTGTCAATTTACTCGCTGTTATTTGGTAGCAATGAATGCCAGCAGTGAAGAAGTTCAGCCTGAGAACCGATTAACTGTAGAGCCAGTGAAGCGAATTATTAAAAAAAAATAATCACAGGAAGAACTAGTCTGAGGTCCTCAAACCAGAGCAACAATCATGTTGTTAAGTATTTTTATTCGGTATAAAAGTTACATATGTATCTGTGAAAATATCCGTCGGGTCTCTGTAGAAGTTCTTCAGTACGACCAAACTCTACAACACTTCCAGAATCCATCACTAGAATCTTATCTGAATCCATCACAGTATCCAAGCGATGTGCAATTGTCAACACGGTGGAATCCTTGAACTTCTTTCTTATGGTACGTTGTATCATTTCGTCCGTTTCCAAATCCACGTTAGCTGTGGCTTCGTCCAAAACAACAATTTTGGTATTTTTCAAAATCGCCCTCACCAAACACAACAATTGTTTCTCTCCGACGCTAAAATTAGAACCTCCTTCTGACACCAAACTGTCCAGACCTGATTGCAGACCGGTGACCATTTTCTTCAAACCCACATCTTCCAACGCGCTCCACACTTCTCTATCAGGGAATTCGTCGAAAGGATCGAGGTTCTTGTGCAGAGTACCCAAGAATAAAACTGGTTCCTGAGGGATGATGGAGATTCTCGAACGGAGAGTACTCATCGGTACTGATTTGGTGTCAACTCCGTCGATACTGACAGTGCCTTCGAAGTCAAAAAGGCGGAAAAGGACAGAGATCAAGGAGGATTTCCCTGCGCCGGTACGACCGACAATTCCTATTTTTTCTCCTGGATGAATTCCCACAGAGACAACTTTGAGGACCCATTGTTTGTCGAGGGAGTATCGCATGGAGACGCGGTCGAATGTAATTTTTCCCGCAATTGGCCAAGTTGGGGCAGGGATGATAGTTCCTTTATCTGTCTCAGGTGTCACGTCTGTGTACTCTACCACTCTTTCGGTGGATACCATTTGGGCGTCTAGATCTCCTAACAATTTCATCCCGTACTGGACCAGCGTTGTCAAGACCATCGTTTGAGTTATCATCAAACCGACGTTGCCACCAACGGTCACTGTAAAGACTTGCTGCAAATTTTGTATTCAATTGTGAGCCGTACTACCGTTTTCAAAGTAGAGCAAGCTGTAGATTAAGACAACGACATAAATACAACAAGTTAGTTGAGTCCAAAAAGCAAAGGCAAAATAGAAAGCTTGGTACAGATAAAAGGATGAACTGTGGCGATTTTGATGATCGTCGAACTCTTTTTGCAATATCTCTTGGGCTTTGGACGCTCTGATCACGCTCAGTCCTTGCATCGAAGCAGCTAAATGTGTGAAAACTGGACTTCGTCCTAGAAGAATAATCTAAACGTTTGATAAACCTCTACCCACACTTACTAATCCCCTCCACTCTTCTGATTTTCTTAATGGTGTGCTGAAATATCTTAAAGTAGACGTAGGAAGTAAAACACAACACCAGTGTTGGAATAACCATCCAAGAGTTGACGATAATCACAACCACACTTGCTCCAACCGTTGACAAAATTTCTGTTGTCACTTCCATTGACGTCACCGGAATGAATTCGTCGATCATTCCCATGTCCTTAGAAAACCGATTTATAATTCTTCCCGAAGAGTGATTGTTGAAGAAGGTCATTGACCCTTCTACAACCTTGCTCAGAAGGTTGTTATGCAGATTTCTTGAGGCTCTTTTACAATATTTCACAAACACCCAAACTGTACCATGACATACAAACACGAACACTATCAAAACAATAGCGTACATGGACAAATAATCCTCATCTGTAAAAAATCTGTAGAGCTGGGGGCAGAGATTGAAAGAATCTTGACGGAAGTTGACCCAAAGTGTAACAAGACCGTCGACGATGTTTGACAGTAACTGCACAAGAATAAATAAAACAAAAACAAAACAAGTCATCAATTTCCCTCCAGCTGAAGCATAACTCTTGTAACTGTTGATTCCTCCACCTTCGTCTTCTTTTACTTCTAATTGTGAACTGTAATTACTAGGTTGCGATTCTTCTAGGGCTACTTCATCGCTGTTGGCCTTTAATTTCTCTTCCAAACCCTCGAATAACTCAGAACTGTCCCCTCGTACCACTCTTCCATTCCTCAAAAAATATATTTTGGTTGCATTTCTTAGGAAATGGATCTGATGTGTGACCAGTACTACACATTTCTTACGAAGAAATTTCAAAATGCATTCGTTGAAGATGTGGTCAGCGACATGAGCATCCACAGCCGATAGAGGATCGTCTAAGAGATAAATCTCCGCATTTCTGTACACAGCTCTGGCCAAAGCGATTCTAGCTTTCTGTCCTCCACTTAACATCACTCCCCTCTCTCCAACCAGAGTGTTGTCACCGAAAGGAAAAACAGAGATGTCGCGTTCTAACGCGCATACTCTCAGTACCTTTAGGTACCTACTCTCCTTGAACTTTTCCCCAAACAAAATATTTTGTCTGATGGAGCCTGAAAAAATCCACGGCTCTTGAGGGGCATATGAGATATTCATCTCTACATCCACACTTCCTCTTATTGGTTCAATTTCTTTTAATATAACTTGCAGCAACGTTGATTTACCGCTTCCAGCACTACCAACAACTCCCACCAACTCGCCAACATCTGCACTGAAACTAACATCTCTCAGTACTTCTTCCTGAATGGAAGCATTCCATTTAACACTAATATTCTTCAATTCAACTCCAGGAAACTTGTGTTTAAAGTTGCGCTGGTTCACCAATAAGTAATGAGTCTCGGTTTTTTGTTGGTGGTCTGTCAGCAAAAAGTTCTGAATTCGTGCGATTGAAATCTTCGTTTCTGCTAACATGATCACAGCTACTGGAAACAACTGCATTATAGAAACTTTGATGATGTCGTAAAAAGATATCAAAGCGAATACGTATTGAGATGTGAATGGAAAACCAGACAAAATACCAGCGACGATGCACAAGAACAAGCATAATTTGTGGATGTAGAACTTGAAGGACTTGTTGGTGACGCGAAGTAGATTGGACGTTACGATTTTCTCAAGTTCTAATCTGAAAATGATTGTTTGAAGTTGTTCATGAAGAAAAAGAAAGCACACCTTCTAGCTTGTTCTACTAGTTTTTGAAGAGGTTTTTCCCATGTGAACATTTTGATGGTTTGAATACCATTGATGAGGCTATGTATTAAACGAATTCTGTAGTCAGTTTTGACAGCAACTTGCGTTCTACAAGTGGAAATTTTCTTGAAAACGTACACTACAAAACGAATTTTCTTCTTAGTGTGACGGCAAATATTCAACTTACCCTGGACTAGTAGATAGACAATTATGAGTCCCGCTCCAGCCAGAACATTGCTACTAAACATGGCACTAAAAAAATATACTCCAACGACAAATTTTACTGGACCCATCCAGATAAAATGCAGACAAATGGAAGCATCAATAAACCGTTTCACATCGTTCGACATCAAATTGACAATTTGTCCCAAACTGACTTCTTGTAGCGCATTCGTCTTGAGTTTTAGACATTTTCTGTAAATGAGAGAGCAACAAGCAACGTGTATCTTAATTCCGAAAGAACTAAGCTCCAATAAAAACAAATTGAAAATAAATGTTCGCAGAAAACACAAAAGTACTAGTACTGATCCGAACCAATAAGCTTGATTTTTAGTAATTGTTGTTTGTTGGGGTGTGTAGTAGTCTAGCAACTTTGCCAAATACAGTGGTTGTAGCAAACTAAAAGTAATCTGTTATCTGACGGAGAGACAAATTGTCGACACTCACGTGACCGCTAGATCAAAAGGAAAATATAGTAAACCATAGAAGAGGAACTCTAGTCCGAACTGTTTGGTCAGAACTCTTGTCAGTGAAGGTTTCTTTGAAAAATTAATTTCTTCCTCCCACAGTTTCTCCAACTTGTCTGCGAGTTTCTTGGAGTCGTGACTCTTTAAAGATGTGTTGAAATCATCACTGCTGATTTTGTTTTGCCATCCTTTTACCAGTATAGGTAATTGCCACCTGAATGGATTAGAAGTTTGTCAAACAAAGAGAAACAGCAAATGAAGAACACCTACCAAAAGAAAAAGTGTGATATGAAATTAGCGTCATCTCTAGGGTGGTTTTCTTTGATGACTTCTACTTTTTCTTTAGACTCCATAGCAAGTTCGTTGTCTTTCGCGTTTCTTGTGATAAAAACTGACGACTCGATTTTGTGAATTCATTTATCAGAGTGATAGTGGTAAGTGTAGGTGTATTTTTACGGAATGTAGAGTAATGTGTTGATAACGATAGTTGTACAAAAGTAAGTCATTTTTGAGGATCAGAAGTGAAAATAAGGGTAAGAAAATAATCAGAGGATTAGTTGATATTGATACAACACTATCAGCAGGATGGTAAAGTAGAAAGCTGTGATCTAGTGAATTCGTAGATCATTACTGTACGGTGAAAGATCATGCAAATAGATCCAAGTAATGTTAAAATGTTTTATAATTTAGGTCTTTGCAATAATAGATATTTCAATGTTTATCAAACTAGGACACTTAAAACATGTAAACCTATGTAGATTAGGAAAATACAAAGCTTAACGAAGTTTAAGACCGGACAAATATGTAGATCGCCTAATATCTGATTGCACGTTATCGTCCCAAAATCGTGATTTAAATTAGAGTACGGTAGGTGTATTTTCCAGCGCGACAACTGGGCTTCGGGCTCGAGGCGAAGCCGAGTCTCTGATCATTTGGAGCCCCGAAAAGTAAGCTTTGGAAGCCGAAAAAATTCTTTTTAAGCACCCTTAATGAAAAAGGTAATTTTACGTACTCCCATGAGGACAAGAAGTAACTCTTTTTCGTGGGCAGCGTAGAAACATAGCGCCGAAAACGATATCGGTCTTCGTCTTCGGTTCCCCCTTTTTTTTTTCTTTTTTTTTTCACAATCCTTCCAGTCCACCAAACAGAACGTCAAGTTTTTCTTCTCAACGAAAGTCTAACTCGAGTTGAAAAGAACTGATGAATAAAGCAAAAAGCGATATTACTCCCCGACAAACACGGATTTGCTTCAATCTGCTATTGATTTTACATTTAGTCGCTTGTTTCCACTAAAATAAAAGTTTTGTTCTATAACCAAAACACCATCGAGTATATTTGTGCAAACGAAATGGGTTTCAAAACGGTAGAGTTGATTTTCAAAATGGGAAAATTTTTGGCAGTGACTCCATCGTCGACCAACACAAAAAACGCAAGTTTTTCCCAACAAATATACATTTTGTGCGTTTTCGTATTTTTCATACTAGCCTCGATCAGTTCGCTAATCGAGAACAATTTCTTCAAAGAAGACAACCCAATGAAATTCACTATGGCCTACATCGTCGAAACAGTTTTGGATGGTTTCAATTTCTACACCATGATCACTTTAAACTTCTCGAAAAGATCTTTGTGGTTTGACCTCTTCCGCAATCTATCAAAGAAAATCAAAGTGGAGAGCTCTGGAGGGAAGAAACTGTCAGGCAAGATAAGTTTCTTCGTGTCGAACGCCATCTATGGTGTCTTCCTGGGGTATTGCTCTTGCCTCTGGTTCACCCACATCCAGTGGAGCTTCTTCGCCAGATACGGACTGCGAGAGTTGCAGATCTACGTCCAGTTCTTCTTCAAACTTCTCACAAACGAGATCCTCAAGATGTTCCTGGTGAGGTACAAGCGCTTGAACTCTCTCCTCAAGACTCATCTCAGCTACAGAAGACGCCTGAAGAACATCTCGAAGACAATTCCCTTGAAACTCGTCCGCCAAACAGTGACGCACATGATTTTCCTGAGGACAACGCAAGAAATGTTCAACGATTTGTTCGGATGGCCTCTTCTCCTCATCATCGCTTACACCACCGTCCAGTTCCTCAACGCCATCTTGTTCATGTTTTCGGACGTTCCGTTCTCACCCTCCGAAACCTTCATTCTTCTAGGTGGAAGATTCGCAACGATCACTGTCGTAACAGTCAGGATGATCTTGTTGTGCGACGATGTGTCAAGAGAGGCCCGCAAGATTTTTTTGCAAGTCTACCAGATCCGGTGGCTCTTCGAGGACGCTTCCCCAAAGCAACGGAAGGAGTTGTACGAGCTCACCGAAGTCGTTGGAGAAAATCTTCCGGAGTTTACTGCCGCAGGGTTCTTCCACATCGGAAGATCTAATCTGCTGAGTGTGCTAGAAACCAGCGCCTCCTTTCTCATGGTGGTACTCCAGTTTTCCATAGGGCAAAATAAAGACAAGCACCAATAGAATATTCTTCGTACTTGTAAAAGAGTTTGTCTAAATAAATACAAGTTATAAGAATAAAAGTGTTTATTTATTTATCTACAATCTAGCAAAACTATAGTGTCATATCACTAGGTACCACTTCTGAGAAAGCTTCTAGAGTATATATCCTTCCTAAGAGATAGATTTAGAGTAGATAAACAAGACCAAGAGACTCCTCTGTAGTTCTATCCGTTCCGGAACTGTATCATGATGATGAGAAAAGTACTGATGGTACCCAACATGCTCAAAATCGTCCACCTCCCAACCTCGAAAAAATTTGCAGCTGTGAATTGGGGCAAATGCTCCAGAACCAAATTTGTGAACTCGTAGACTTCTTGTTTCTCATCTGGGGTAGTACCATGAAGGTACCACCTCAGATCGTAGGTGAGCGTCACCATCTTGGCTGCTTCTTGAGTGACAGAGTCGCACATTACAACCAAAACTGTTGTACCAATCTAGAAAAAAGTTGTTAGAACAAGTGTGCACGGAAGTTACCCCAACTGACAAAATTCCAGCTCACTCGTAGCAGATTTTCTGTGATTAGCAGAGCAAAGTCGATGTCGCGTTCTGGATAGATGGTACTGTCTATAATGTCAAGCAGTTCCAAAGAAGTGTGAGAAATGATGAGTGCAAAAGGCCATCCGAACATATCGTTGAAGACTGCGACAGTTTTCCTCAAGAGACAAAATGAGTGTTCCACTTTCTTTATTTGGAGAAGCAACACTCTACCAGTTGGTCTTGATCGTTGCCTCATTTGGTCCGAGACAGATTTGTTCAGGTCTTTGTACCGCGTCAGTACCATCTGAGCCACCGCAAACAGCAAACATTTGTACAAGAACAACAAGTACTCTTGTACAAACTCCACATTGTACTGTTTGAAAAACTCCAAGCAGTCTTTCTGGCACGCAACGAAAACAGTGTAAGAGGCAATCGAAAGGTGTACCAAATGTGCGGCCAGGAAGTACTTGAAGTTGGTACCACTTTTGATTTGGGCGAAGTTGCTCGCGCGCAGTTTTCCAAAGAGATTGTCCCAAGAGTGCCTCTTCCAAAAATTGAGGACAATCATGGTGTAAGCGTTGAAAGCGTAGAGCACGAGGTCTAAGAGAAGAGTAACTGTAGCTTTGATGTGGAGAAAGTTTCTGTAGAAGTTTCTGTTGACGATTGAAATCGCTACTCCGGAAGTTAGAACTGCAAAAACTAGTACTTTGTAGATTTTGTGTGTGAAAGTGTGGGTGTGTCGTTTTGTGGATGGTGGAGTCAAGGCAAAAAATTTTCCAGCGGTTAGAATCACGTCCAAGAGGTGGAAATCCATTTCGCATCGATCTGGTGTGTCCTACAAAGGACTAATAACACAGGACTACGAGTATTTGGTGTGATGGGATAATGTATCGGAAAAGCTATTACGTGTCGATGCATTTAAAATATTTGTTCGAACTAGACAAAAACGTGCGTAACAACCGAAGACCCATTTTGTCCAAATAACTGTCAAAACACCCATTCCAGTTTCTACGACGTCTCAAACTGGATCACAATGATTGAGAACGTGACAATCGTCCCTAGAATATCCAAAATGGTGGATTTCTTCACCACGAAAAAATTCGCAGCTGTGAATTGAGGAGAGCTCGTCGAGATCATCCTCGCGAGTTCGCTCAGATTCAACTTCTTGTCCCAACTGTCGTGGTGAAGACTCCACACCGCATCGTGGGTCAGCCCCATTATGGCGTCGTTCTCCTGGTCTACAGCTTCACACATCTGGATCACCATCAAGGTCCAGACCTGCAACCACTCAAGACATATCAAACCCGGAGACACACCAACTCACAAAATGAAACGAAGTGTTCAAGATCCCGGCGAGGAGCGACGCCTGGACCTGTGCTTTCCCTCTGGCGAGGAGGATTATGACAGGTATCCACTTCAGGACCTCCAGAGTCGCGAAGGAGATGATCAGGACCATGAGCCAGCCGAAGACTTCGTTGTAGATGTCGACACACTTCTTCAACGAGTAGATTTTCGCCCCGACTTGTTTGACCAAAAAGGTGAGGTCGTGGTTCTTGTGGAGGAAGCTGGTCGACAGTTGGTGTTTCAGGCCGCGGTAGCGCGCCCTCAGCATCTTCACCAAGACGTAGAGAAGAAACTTGTTGAAGAATTGGAGGTACCATTGCAAGAAGTGCAAACTGGTTCTCTTCATTTCTTCCAGGCCTTGAACTGTTAGGGCGGAGGTGACGGCTTGGACCACCAAGATGGCTATTTCGATCAAATTCGGAACAAGAAGTCTGGTACAGATTGATTTCGCTTCTTCGTGCACTAGATCCTTGTTGGATTTCAGATTCTGGATGAGGTCGCTCCAAGAGCGCCTCTTCCAGAAACCCAGAGCCACCATGATGTACATGTTGGTGCCGTAGAGGACGATGTTGTCCAGAAACAAGAGAATGGCGGATATGTTGTGCGAGTCTCCGTACAGATACTCTTGGACTGCGTATGTTGTCAGGCCTGCGGCTACAAGACCTATGAGCAGCACGCGATAACACTTGAACTTAACACTGTCTGTTGTGGTGGCGTCGCAAGAGGGAGTTATGGCGAAGAATTTTCCTATTCTGCATGTCAGTTTCAGGAGTTTAAAGTCGGCCATGTCGACTGCAAGAGAATAAATCACACGATTCTTGGAGTTGTCGTAACGAGTTTTAAACTACCACGCTTCATCAAACTTATGATTTACGAAATATCCAATTCATTTGTTTCGATTTTGACAGTGTCGAGGGGAGTATAATGTACCTAGTGAGCTGTTAGAAAGAGCTTTTAAATAAATAAGTCATGAGGTGAATCATCAATTGTGAAAACTTTTCGAACGAATGTTATGCGGTTGCAACTGTGACAAGACACACGTTATGGATTATTCCAAAGAAATAATAATGATAATGTGTTTATTTCCAACAGGTCTGCATTCATTTGTAGGAAATGTTCCGTGACAATAAACAATACGATCAAAATAAATTTCATGATAACAGAATTATCTGCAGCTTCAAAATATTATAAAATATATATAAAATTACATTTATTTTTTGAACTACAATTTTTTTAAATTGCTTTTAGTTTTCTACGTTGTCCTACAACCTCGTAGGTAAAATTTCGGCACATTTTAAAAATACACCCTGTATATCATGTTTTATAAAATGTACGCCAATGCGAAGTAACCTATAGGAAATATGCTTTAAAACAAGTAAACCGCATTGGTGTACGTTTTATAAAATATGATATACAGGGTGTATTTTTAAAATGTGCCGAAATTTTACCTACGAGGTTGTTTGACAACGTTGAAGACTAAAAGCAATTAAAAAAAACTGTAGCTCAAAAAATAAATGTCATTTTATTTTTTGACAGAATTTTTTAGATCTTTTTTCCGAGTTCTACATGAAGCCAGTAGCTCGTGGTTAAAATTTGGGCACGCATTTCAAAAACACCCTGTATGTTATAAATGGAAAAATATCTATAAAAATGCTTGTATGTATACAGAAAAAGTTACATATATTTTTATAAAATTGGAATTGGATTATCTATCAGTAAATTATTATTTAGTATTTAGTGCATCGGGATTATCTTCGTTAGCCATACCTCCACTAGTTTGTTTATCTCTTGGTGCAGGGGTAATAGAAATCTTAGATAAGAGATTAAAAATATCAGAAAGGAAGACAGTTATTGCATTTATATCGGGTGTGTCAAAAAGGACGGATAGGCGTTTTAGTAGCATAGCATGGCTTAACATATGTAGACCACGATTTTGTAACAAAAATTGTTCTGCAGCTTTCAGTTAAAGAAAAAACTCACAGAAAGTGAAAATAAAAATCGCAGCAACGCAATAGGTAACTAAAAACTAGGTACCGTATAAGCCGTCACGATTGTTTTAAACACGCAGCAGGCCAAGATATTTTTTTGTTAGACGCGTGGGGCAGATTTTCCACGTTGCAATGAAAAACAAGAACACACCAAAAGGGCCGACGTGAGATTGCCGACGGGGGGATCTGCGAGACTTTTTCACGACGTGTGACCTTGGCGTGTAGCTTCTCGACCGCCCTCGGTGGAAGGCTTCTGGTTCATCTGGTGTCGGGACTTGCAAGGGTGTTTCGGAGGACACAAATCGAGGGCACTGCACCCATAACGAGTTAGGTGTCGCAGGGACTTGGACGACAACGTCGCTAGGGCAATTGAAACTATTGAAAGTGCATTTCACAATATAGGTTGGCAATGTCGAGCCGTGCAAGGTCATCGGCGCTGTCATTGCGCATAACTGTCATTTGCGTTTGTGTTGAAAAATTAACGCATAAAATTTGAAAAGGTGCCTTTGTAGAGCACAGAGAGTGAAAAATGGCCCTGATTCGGTACTGCGAAGAGTTGAAAGGTGACAACCCTGAATTGAGTAAAAAGGCTGCATGTTTAAAACAATCGTGAACGGCTTATATCATTTGTTTCACGGTGCCGCTTTGATCTTGTATTTCAGGTTAGCTTCTGCGCGGCAGTTGTTGTTATTTATTAGTTATGTATTTTGGTTCCAACCCAAGGGGAACTGCTTTTTCTACCCTCCTCAAGAGGTTGGTAGACAAATTTATTGTGTTGTTATGTATTTCTTGTAGTGTCATGTAAAGTCGCACCGCTAGTCTGCCGCCATTTTGTACAAAACACACTCTCTTATCTATGGCACACAACGTAGAGGTTTTAACGCTTCGAGCACGATCACGCCACACGCCATGGCCAATTCGTTCAATTTCACCGGTTTCTTTCGATAATTCAAATGTTTGAATTTTGGCGGAAGACTGGCGATATCTGGGTTATTACAAAATCTTTCAGTAAATAAGATAAATTAAAATCTCGTCGATATACTCGTAAGGTGATCTCGAAATTATTTTAAAATCCTCTGTGACACGTCCAAATCAATTAATTTGTGATGTAGCAATTTGAAAAAGTTATACAAATGAATAAATAACAAAATTAAATTTCATAATTATGTATGGATGTGGTTCTTCCTGTTTTTGCGATAAGAAAAGCAAGTAAACTCTGTTAGCTTTAAAAAGAAAGTGTGCTTCCTTTATTGAAAGTGTAAAATTCTTTTTTGCTCACTTTGAACAACACTGAATGATTTTTTGTAATTTTTTGAAGCATTTACTTCAAATGTGGTCCAGCTCAAACCATAAGGAAGATATAAATCTTTTTATGAATACTTTTCCCGGCGCCGCCACCATTTTTGTGCACTGTTTAAATGCGGATTTCTTAGCCAGTATTAAAAATTAAACGTTTTGCGACTTTTCGCACTCGATTCGTTATAATCAAGTCTACGAAATGCACTTTTCAGATTTGATCTAGCTGAAATCATTAACGAAATATCGCTATTTTCACTACATAAATACTGCGGGGCTTTCGCGAACTATTGAGAGGCAGTTTTCTCCAACTTTAGACATAAAACCATGCGGTTTTTTGCGTTCAATTCTTCATAATTAGATCAACAAATCACAGTTTCCAAATTTGATCTAGCTCAAGCAACAAGTGAGAGATCGTTCATTTTGTTGAAACTCGTGCCCGGCGCCTACACCATTTTTGCGATAAAATAAAATTTTCTCGGGTACTATGGCGGACAATAAATTTAGACCGGCCTGTCATTGGCTTGACATCAAAATGTGAAGCTGGCATTATGTTCAACTAACCCCATTTTCGATTTTTGTCATTCTTGTCATCGTGACAGCGATAATCAAAATTAAAATCGGGAAAAGAAGCGTGCACCAGAGAGAAGTGCTACTACAAATCAGTTATGCTAGTGCGTCATGATCTGTAAGTTACGAAAAGGGCGAAGGAAACGCCAAACAGCTTGAAAACCTTCAGTTTGAGAAACTGACACATCAGTCATAATGACAATAAATGGTCGCTTGCATTGACTTTTTTGAAATGTCAGAAATTTGCCGGCCTAAATTTATTGTCCGCCATAGTACCTAATTACAGAATTGCGAACGCAAAAAAAGTAGAGCAAGTGTTATTTGAATCAACGATAATTCTGATTTTGGTTTCGTCATCTGTGAGAGGCATTTTAGCAATAATTATTTTATAAAAGTTTTAAAATAAATGTCAACTTTTGAAAGAAAAGGAGGCTTCGAAAAGCCGAATTTATAGAATAACATTTTGAGGAAAAACAATTACAGGAAACTGTAATTATATAAATGCAATTTTGTTAAACGCTGTTGGAGATAAGAGTTGTGAGGTTTCTTGCATTTGACTCATCATAGATAAATCTACAAAATGCGACTTTCGGACTAGATCTAGCTCAATGTTTAAGAGACATATCACTATTTTTATTGAAATAATAACACGGCGCCTCCACAATTGTTGCAACTGAATTCCACCAGTTAAATCTATGGAAAAGTGATCTTTTATTCTCAATTCGTCATAGTTAGATCCCTGAAACGTGGGTTCTGCAGTTGATATAGCTGAAACGAACAGGGACGTTTTGTCTTCTTTTTTATTTAACGAATCTCCTCCGAGTTTGACTTGAATAAATCCCAAAAAACGAAATTCAGTTTTTGGATCGAGTCATGTTTTATTCAAAATTCTTACAAACCATACATGTTTCGAGTTAATTATTATTAATCACAATCATTAATAAATTAAGACAATTTTGAGAAAATAAGTTAATCGGAATCTGAACCATAGAAATCATCTCCCGCTTCTGTCCTAATCATGACGTCCTCGCTGTTGTAGCACCCTCTAAACTTGCGCACCAGGTCCCCCCATAAGTACACTTTGAGGCACCCAGGACACTCCCCTTCCACTGGGACATACTCCCCCTTCTCTTTAATGAAACATTTGGAAAAACATATCACATGTCCCACCACTGTACACTCAGGATTCAAACACTTCATCCCTCCCACAACATCATCCCTACAAAAGTGACAAAAAATGATTGTTTCTTCACTGGTATGGCTCAAACTTGAAGGTACTTTTTTACTGATAACAGGACCATAGCAAATGGGCATATGCATTGGTGGGGGTTTCTAAAAAAACTCAAATCATCAAGTTATCTACTAAGATTGTACATTGACTACTAGCAATTCTTTGACAAAATCATTGTTCAACCATCTGATGGTTAATGGGAGTCGATTCCAGGGTCCTACCAAAAGCATCTCAGACAACACCCTCAGGGTGAAATCATAAACCTTCTCTTTCGGTTTTTTCTTGGAAACGTGATGGAGGCGGCGAGATGTGTGGGGGTGTTGCCAAGCCCACTCAAACTGGAATAGATATCTGCATATTTAACAAGTCAGGCAAAAAAAAAAATACCCTCAGAGCTGAGACATTATTGGGAAAACCGTGCACAATCAACACCATCACCCTAAAAAAATACATTACAAAAATATAGACAGGAGAATTGAAGTGTACCAAGGGCCCCTTTTGCTCGTCTTCCACGCGCCCCCAGCTTGTCTCCCTTTGTTGTGCTGCTTGACTCGACGATTCGGGTCCACTGTGTAGCCGATGTAGACGCGCCCCACATACTTCGGGTTCGTACAATACAACAAGTAAACTCCGTAAAAGTGTTCGACAATATTGGCCATTTGAGGTTATGTTTACCGAATTCAAATTACTTGGAGATTTTGTCGTCGCCAGGTTTTTCGATTAAAATCGTGTAATAAATTGATTTGATCGAAAAATGACAATAACTTATTAATTACCAGCATTTAATAATTATTCTGTGGTAATTAGAGCGACAGATATGTTTTTTTGTGGTCAATCAAGTGAAGGCATTTGAAGTGTAGTGTTTTTGTGGTTGGAGTTGTTCGATCTCTGTTCCGTTGAATGAACGTCTGAATATGTGATTATCAGATAATACTGTGTAAATAAGGGAAAAAACAAACAGAGATTGTGCGGCGGCGATAAAAACAGCAAGCAGCTGACCTCGTAGTGTTTTCATGGTGTTTTCGTTCTTTCGACGGTTGGTCACCTTGTCCATCTGTCAAATTTTAGTGCAAGGACGGGAGTAATGGGCGATTAAAACATTATATCTTTTCTATACCATTACAAGTGCTTTTTTTGATATTAAACGTCTAATTTTAACTGAATATTGTTCGTCGAAGTGTATTTGTACATAGTTAAAACCCTGTTGCATTAGTGATTCGCTAAAAAAATTTAGACAAAATGGCAGCCACTAGGAGGTTACAAAAAGTGAGTATTTTTTGGTTTATTTTCCGAGTGGAGGGTCCAAATGCAGCCGTCGCGCTCGATTTTAACGTCATTTCCCCACTTTCGTCGTAAAATGATCGTGGGAGACGTCCTGATCGAGTGGCGGAGCGCGTGAACAGCTTTGGGAGTTCCACAAAACCCCCCAAATCTGTGACCTTGACTCGGTTAATACGGGGTGAGTCACGCACGTCGATATTTTTAGGAACTTGGAGATATAAGAAACTCAGGACTAAGATCATTCCGTGACATACAAGTTGACGAAACGAACATCCTGACATGGCAAGGTTTAATAGTTCCGGTGAGTAGTAGAGCGAGCGTTTCACCCGTCTGACCTGACCTTCTTCAGGATAACCCTCCGTACAATAAGGGCGCGTTTAAAATAGAGATAAATTTTCCTGCCGAATATCCGTTTAAGCCTCCGAAAATCAACTTCAAAACGAAGATATACCATCCAAACATAGATGAAAAAGGACAGGTTTGCCTCCCGATAATCAGCGCCGAGAACTGGAAGCCGGCTACGAAGACGGATCAGGTGATCCAGGCGCTGGTGGCCCTCGTCAACGAACCGGAACCGGAGCACCCGCTCAGGGCCGATCTGGCCGAAGAGTACTTGAAAGACAAAAAAAAGTTCACGAAAAATGCCGAAGAGTTCACGAAAAAGCACAGCGAGAAGAGACCGACGGATTAATTGACACCGAACTGTGATTATACTTAAATTTTTTTTATCCACGATAGGTTTTCAGGCACACTCGGCGGATGCACGAAGTGTAACTTACATAATGACCGTTGAAATTATTTTTATGTGTTACCTCACTTTATTTCATGGTCTCTCTTTATAATTTCTTTACTATTACTATAAGTGAGTGGATTTCTGTTTGTATGTCGTGGGATAGACTATTTAATTTGCAAAATGCTTATGTAAAATAATTTCAATAAAGAGGTAAAATTTTGCCGACGTAGATTCTTCCAGAAGGACCGGGTTGAGGAAATATGTTGCAGTCTAGTATCTCTTCAGTCAACTAGTGCTGTCTAAAGTAAATAAATTGACTTGAAAAGACTAAAATTAGTTGCTCAAGTTCCCACAGAAAATCGGAACTTCCACCTAGCGTTCTGTTTCTGGAAAATAAAATATTTGTGAAGTCCTGAACAGTCAGCATTCAAGATAAATTATAACAAGCGACTGATACATCAAACTTTGATAATTATTCCCTTTCTACAACTCAAAACTATTAATTTGCTTAAAATAATATCTCGCTTTTTGAGGTTGTGTGACGTGTACAGATAAATAATTTCCAAAGTGTGTTATTAACATATTATTAATTATAAAAAACAGTTTAAATAAAGTTACTGAATAATTATCACTTGAATTTCCCTATCAAATTGAAGCAACAAAAAACAAATTCGACAAGCGTATCACGCGAATGTCCATCTGCGGAAAGGCGCCGAGCAGAATTCTCGATTGCCGAAATCTCCCGACTTCAGAAAACACATCCGTCAAACAGAACAACTTATATTTAAGTATATCTTAGTAAAATTATCAGAAAATGGCTTAACACTATGCTAATCATTCTAGAAAAAACGAAACCCTTAACACAGGTACGATAAATCTTTTTGCCTTATTGGTATGCACTTTACAATACGAAAGGAACCTTCATTAGAAAAATAACTCCAAACGCAGTTTGTCTTGTACAAAACTAACTTCACAACACTGTCTGTGACGTAATTTCGTCGTTTTTCTTGAGGAAGTTTTCGACGTATTCTTTGATTTCGTTTTCATCTGGAAGCAATCAATTAAAATACCATTTCGTTTTTATTTCACCCGTGTTACCTTTATCGATTAAAGCGTGTGAGATGTTTCTTGCTGTGCTCTTGAACGTGTCACGAGATTCGAATCGCCTCTCCACGTACGCCGGCGTAAGCAATTTGACGACGAGATTCCCGATTTCGGTCTTTTTCAGTCTATTCTTTTTACTTTTGTTGCTGCTTTCGCCGTTGTGCTCGCCCCGCTTTTCTCCGTTCGTCTCGACCGACTCGACGAACTTCTCGTACTCCTTGTCGATGGAAGACTCGCCCAGTTTCTGCTTCTTCTCTTGTCTTTTGTGCTTCGAGTCGTCGTGCCTCCTCTTCCTGTCTTTCTTCTCGTGGTCGACTTCCACCTCCACTTTCTTCGCCTCTTCGTCGTCGGACTCGTCTCCAAACAGCGTTTTCATGTCGCGATTCTTCTTGTCACCCATCTCATCTGACTTAACCTCACTTTCCTCCCTCGCTTTCTTGAAGAAATCTCCAATCAAAGACTGTTGTTTCCTCCCGTTGCCGTCCAATACTTGCCGGGCCGTCTGAAAACCGTCACTTTTCTGCGGTTTTAAGTCCGACTCGTCGTTGCTTCCAGTCTTTGCTCTTTGCCTCTGCTCCTTTTCGATGTTCCTGAATAAGTCGCCCAGTGTCTCATATTTGGCCGGTTTTGGGGTGAAAGTCAGTAGAGTTTCGTACACGATCTTGTCATCAGTGCATCGTTTTATCGAGGAAATCTGGAAATGATGGGAAATGTGTGTCAACAGGACACGTTCTAAAAATAACTCGCTTTTCAACGGCGTACGTTGTGTGAAAAATTGCCATTTAGCACGGTGTTCCTCGATGGGGCAGTTTCGGTTCTGCACGCACTTAACACCAAACCAACAACTTTTCCAGAAAATGCGCTTTTTCAACAACAAATTCGACTAAGCTGGGAAATGACAGTTGCATGGGGATTTTGGCACGGTTAGGTTGGTACAGACCCCTCGAACAGTAACTTATCTCATACCAACCCGCTCGAATACAAAACGAAATATCCTAAACACCAACTGGCATTTTACCCACGAAAAATTTACTGCCACTCAAAAAACACGGTTGTTTTTCAATACGACGCCTTTATGAGCTTAAAACTAAAACGTTCGTTAACCCCGTGCCATTGGTGAACATGATTCGTTACCCAAATTACAAAATAATCGCAAAACAAAAAAAATTAAACAAACCATTTTCGCGACACCGTTCCTGTACATGGTCATCGTCGTGTTGCTCGTGAAAACCGAATACTCCATCTCGACGGCGCAGTCCTGCACGTCCTTCTTGTCCATCGTCTGATCCTCCTCCTCCACGCACCCCTTGTAATTATCATGAAGAACCTCAATAATTTTACTCAAATACTGTTCCCTAGTTGCCAACGTCAACCCTTTAACTTTACTAGAAGTGGACGCCGCTGCCGTGACTCGCGACCTGCCAGAAAACAACTTCTCGATCGTCTTTTGAGACACTTCCTGCAAGAAATCCCCAGTCACGTGATTCTCTTAAAGAATCGTCCAAAACCTGTGAGCTCCTTCTCAACGCGAACTGTTTCTGGATCAGATCGTTCGTCTCCTTCTTCGCCTTCGCCTCCCTCGCTTCGCTGTCGTAATCGCTGCCGTACTCTCGCGCCTCGCTACAAACAAATCGTCAATCACAGGAATCTGCATTACCCACTCGAGACTCACTCCTGCTGTCCCTTGCGTCCCCCGCCGTACATCTCCGCGTAGTCAGTGTCCTTCACGTTGAAAGCCGAGCTGCTGTACTCGATGCATTTCATGTGAAACTCCTCCACCATCTTCTGGACGGCCTTCTTGTCCTTGCAGAAGTCGCAATTGTCGACGCACGGGGGCGGGGGTTCCCCGAAGTGGTCGGTGAACAACTTGTGACGACAAGCGCTGTAAAATGGGGCCTAGATTGTTTGCTTGCGTTTCGAGTGGGAAAAGGTTTGATTGATTTGTCGCAAGGTGGAAGTCGCGAATGTTGCAATACTCACTTCGCGTTCTCGCAGTACTCGACCATCTTTTTGAAGCTCTTGATGGCGGTCTCGGCTTTGATCCGTTTCGACTCTTTGTCTTTCGTTTTGGCCAAGTCGTGGCTCAGATGGAACTCGATGGCGCGGCTGTCGCTGCGGCTGTAGTAGATGCGGCATCTGGAGGGTTTGCCGTCGCGACCTGCGCGACCCGATTCCTGGTAGAAAGAGGCGGGGTCTTTCGGAACGCTCCAGTGCACCACGAATCTAAAGTGACAAAGATGTTGTTAATGTGCGGTCAACTTCACATTAGAAGGGACAATATTCGATGGTTACAGTTTCAAAGATTCTCGTAATGACTGAAGTTTGATCATTTTCTGTAGAAAATACTAAAAAAAAAAACAAAAGTGAACAGATTTTCCGTTTGGGGCCTTCGATGTTTAAAAAATTTGGATCAACCAGACAAAATAATCCAAAACCGGCAAGGTCATTTACGTCATAGCATTATATACGTTCAGAAGATATCGTCACTCTATTTAGAATACACCGGTTTTCACCAACATAAAACTTAACTTAAAAAATGGAGTGGTATTTGTAAAAAGCAAGACTTTTTTTGTGATTACCTAACCGTAGCTTTATCCACGCCCATTCCGAAACTGATAGTGGCGCAAATCACGGGATACTCCCCCTTCTGCCACTCCTCCTGACACTCCAACCGCTCCTTATTCTTCAACCCCGCGTGATAACACCTCGACTTCACCCCCAAACAATTCAACTTGTACGATACAGCCTCAGTCTGCTCCCTAGTTCGACAGTACACGATCCCGCACCCCTTGTCCTCCTTCTTCACGTCCTCGTCCCCCGCCAAGCACTCATTTATGAAGTGCTTCAGATGCAAGTACGAATTCTCCAACATGTTCTCATAGAACAAGTCATAAAACAGATTCGACCGGAAGCAGGACGTCTTGAACACTTTCAGACTGTTCGTGAGTCGGAGATTGTGAATTATGTCCTTAGTGACATCCGCACCCGCCGTAGCTGTCAAGGCGATGCACGGGACGGTGCAGTTCGTCCTCAGCTCGCCTAGTTTCAAGTAGTCAGGCCTGAAGTCGTGGCCCCATTGGCTGACGCAATGCGCCTCGTCTACCACGATGTACGCGACTTTATCGAATTTGACCAGATTATCGAACAGCGATTTGAACGTATGCGTGGCTGCTTGTTCTGGTGTTATGTATAATAACCTTGTCAAGGGTTTTTTCGATTTTAAGTCGGCGATAAGTGTCTCGCGTTCGGCTTTCAGTGTTTTGGAGTTGAGGGAGGCGGCTCTGACTCTTAGGGCTTGCAAATGGTCAATCTGATCTTTGATCAGGGCCAAAAGCGGCGAAAACACGATGGTTATTTGATCTGAGTGCAAAACAGCGGGCAGTTGATAACAGAGAGATTTGCCCGAGCCTGTTGGCATAGATACCAACACATCGTTCTTCCCTAAAAATGCCACATTACTGGATCATCAGTGTGCTGAAATAAGAGATGCAATACTCACTTCGGCAGATTTCTTGGATTGCGCTTTGCTGAAGGTTTGATTTGAAACTATCGAACTTAAAAGTTTCCTTCAAACCTTTCAGTATTTCTTGTTCTTCCATTTTATCGTTACAATATAGAAATATAATTTAAAAAGCAGTTTTATCGTATAATTCCATAAGAAACGCGGTAATGTTCAAATGTCATTTTAACTTCTGTCAAATGACAAATCAACGTGGGAATGGATGTAGTGTAAATACAAATGTGGATTGAAAACTGTTTTTTTTGCCTTAATAATAGAAGAATAACAGAAACCTTGACGCTAAATTTTAATTCGTTCGGCTAAAGGTTACATTTATTTTTATTTACAACAAAACGTGTTCAGTTTTCAAATAATATTTACATTCTGTCAGAATATTTAGTAACTTTCCAAAAATCCCTAAACTGCCATGCAACAACAGATCTGTCAACTTGTATTTATGTTAATTTTGTCAACATAAACAAACTAGAACCCCAGATTTTAATGAGGAGTTTTGTATTATTTAAATTTCGGAGTTTCGTTATTATTTTTAGCACTTTCTGGTAGTCTAAGAATGAATGGAATAAAACGATACGTGATGCAGAAGGGAACAACCAACCGACATGGAACAAAAGCAAAAGACATTGCTACGTCTTCACGCCACGAACAATCAACAACAGACACCGAGAGCTTCATCAATAACCTACCACTGATCAGGCAGTCCGAAAACGCTAAATTATTGCCGCGATATTCAGCCAGTACTCAATAACATAACCTCACTTTTTCTGTTGACTGAAGAGTCGTCGTTTTCAGTTTTGGGGCGAAGCGACGATGACGGTGTCAACATGGACGACTTGGACCAACTCCAGCTCGACTTTGAAAAGTTGATATCGACGTGCGCCGTCAGAAATCGCTACCTAAGGGGAGAAATTGAATCGATTGATAAAGTGGAGGAGAGACGCGACAGAAAGGGAAAATCATATGACAAGGTAGCCAACCCAACATCTCAAACTCGCTTATTCGTTTTGTATAATTCAGGGATCGTTGAAGCGGAAGCGTCCCGACGACAAGACGAAATACCGTGACTTGAAGAATGGAGCCAGACCAATCAAACGACATTACCCTCTACCTGTCAACAGCCTGATCGGCGACGTGCCTCTGCGGCACGAAATCCCCAAAATCAATCTACCGAAAAACGACACCTCGGACAAGTTCTGGGCGACGGTGGAGCCCTACTGCGCCCCCATCACCAACTCGCACATGATGGTAAGTTTTGAGATGGTGTCAGTCAAATCTGTCATTTTTGTTGCAGTTCATCGACAAATTGATCGACGAGTGTTCCCAAGAAATCGACGTCAAAATACCTGAACTCGGCGACTACTATGCCAACGAGTGGAACGACAGCACTACCGGGATGGAGCAGGAGCTGGGTCTGGGCTCGAAATCTGTGGGAATGGACCTGAAGAAAAACGGACTGAGCGCGTGAGTGCTCAGTAAAGTCGGTCGACCAATCAGATTGTCTCTTGTGTTGCAGGATGGTGGACACGTTCTCTAACCCGAAAACTCAACGCTTATTGGCTGCCTTGATCGAGGAGAAAGTGATGACGTCTTTTCCGGGAGTCACCGGAAAGCTTAAACGTAATTGTGTTTTTATTCAATGATTGGAGAGTAAGTGTTGTGTTTCAGCTTCCGATTTGAATATAATCAAGTCTGCTGGCGGCGCTCGTGCTGCCATCTGCATGGACCGTCGCCTCAAGAAAGATCTAGTCGAGCAGGGAATTTTGAGCGTCGAGGATCTGTCAAAGGTAAACGTGTCTCGTTTTCGGCCAAATTTTGACGTTCCATTTGCAGAATATGCCCGACGACGAGATTTTGCAAGAAATCAAGAAGTGCCAGCAGGAACTGGCAGCCGTCAACGAGTACAACGTTGAAGAACTGAAACGTTTGAAAGCCATCGTTACCAAAGACTTGAAGAGGCAAGAGATCAAAGCGGCTTTGGACAAAGTTGACAACCAGGTTGGTCAACCGCGCGAATCAAAATTCCCCGCTTCAACGTCGATTTGTTGTTTCAGGTATTGGAGGTGTACAATAAAGTTTTGCTGACAAAACAGAAACAGATTCAACAAGCTAAAGACGAAGATTTCGACAAGGCGACGTTCACCAAAGCCCTGAAAGAATACGAAGTGCAAACGGACGCGCTGTTGAAGCAACAGTTTAAATTGCAGAAGGAAGTGTCAGAATTACACGAAGCTTGAGTCGCGATGAGAGCGCCCCCTACCTACGGTAATTGAAACACACATCGAGATTCTTCTTATATATAATTTTTGACACATATTAATTTACAAATTAGTCTGATATTTGGTGTTTGAAGTTGTTTTGTCGTGATTGTGCCACTTCGCCTCATTCACTAAATTACCTAGATCCCGCCGTATGGCACAACCGAATTATTTTTTTACTTTACATTATAATCTAGACACATTCGTAACACTTCTAATAGTTAACGTAAGACAATTAAATTAATGACACCGACAAACTGTTTTAATTTGTACTGGGAGAGGTCACGCGCGCACGCAACGAAATGGGTTCAACGGAAAAATACAGACAACATCTATTGAATATTCTAAGAAATTTTCGTGTTTTTTTATCCTTAAAAGTGGTAAGGTCTTGGTAAAAAAATCACTCTTTTTTTTGAGTTCAAATTGGCACCACTGCGTGTGTTGAATGACCGTTAACAAAAGTATGAGAGTTAATGGTGCCAACCTGACAATCACAATTGTGCGATGAGATGAACTTAACCTAAAAAAATCACTTAAAAAATATTGCTAGGAATTCAAGAATGGCATCTTTGTAAAGTACTTTCGTACAATTTGTCCAATAAAGACTGCGACGGTTAATACGAATCTCACGTTGTCGTACCGAGTGTCCCAACTAGAAATACTGCGTTTAAGTGTCATTGTCACGTGATATGTCAAACTGAAAAACAGAGTCGTCGATCTTTTGAATGTGTCAATTGGGACACCGCGTACGTTAAACGGACCGTCGACGATTAAAAATACAAAATCTCTTGTTTTCATATAAAATTCTATAAGTGTCGTAATAAATATTTTAAAATAGTAGACAAAAAACAAAACAGAAAAATATTGAAATAAAAAAACGAACATTATTTACACATAATCCGCTTATACCTAGAAATTATCACATATATATTCTATACAAATGATTATCATGGATTTTTAGATATTGTATCCTGAAGGAGGATTACTGCGACCGAAACGTCGCGCTTCTAACAACCACTTGCTAAACTAGAGCAGCTCGACACGTACCAACCGTCAAAGAGAAATAAATAAAATAAATAAAAAAAAAAAATACCGTCATGGAATGTCGCCCCGCCCCCTTTTTGATTATCCTCGGTGGTCCTACATGGAATCTACGTACAAATTCAGCACTCTGTGTATCAGCTCGTACTGCTCGGCCGTTTGCACCATGCCCCCCCTGTTCAGCCTGAGCGAGCACAAGATGGCCAACACGTCGACGTTGAAGTTGGTCTTCAACTGTTGTATCCCGTTCAGTATCGCGATGAAGCAGCCGGTGCGGCCAATCCCGGCGCTGCAATGCACCACGATGGGCGGGACTTTGGCCGCGCCCTCGCTCGACCTCCGCCTCTCCCTCCTCGTCGGCTTCACCCTCGGTTTGACCGGCGTCTCGGCCTTGTTATTGTCGTTGAGGAGGTGCAGCGCCATCTTCAGCAGCTGCTCGGGGTTGGCCATCTTGTGGTCCTGCCAGTTGGGGAACCAGTAGTGCCGGACGGCTCGCGATTCGTTCTTGTCGGCGTTGGTCATTTCCAGGTGGCGAATCGAGCATTCGTCGAGGATCTCCTCTTTGACGTATCTGATCTTGAACGGGCCGTACTCCACCTCGCTCACCTCCTCGAACTTGAACGTCTCCTCTTCGAGCTGGTTGTTGCGGTTGGTGTCAAACGTGAATTTGTCGCGTTCGCGCGTGGTCTTCACGTAGAAAAACGTCTTGGAAGCCGACTGATCCTTCTTGCCCAACGGGAAGTACAGCTCGCACTTGCTCCGCCCCTTCTCGACCAGCCCAGTCAGCATCACGATGCGCACGCACTAATCAAAAGCGACAATCGGTAACGTGTCGACGCGAGCCACGCCCATACTCACGTTCGTGTGCCACACCATCTCCCAGAAGTCCTGGCAGGTGTGGGTCATGGGGCCCTGCGTGGCGATGTAGGCGGTCTCGGTGTAGTCAGGGCCCTAAACGACAATCGTCAAAACTGTCAAACAATAACCCGAACCGATACCTTGATGTAGTTGGCGTGGATGTAGCTCTGGGGCCCCGGCAGGTGCACCCGGCTGTGCTCGTTGGGCAGGACGCCTTTGTATCTGTTACGGCTCTGGCTCCCCGAGACGTAACACTTCTCCTGCAGATTCAGAGGGACTTCCCAGAATTCCGAGTGCAGTTTCGGCACTCTGGACACCTGAAAAACACCAAATCGGTAGTGGCGTAACAGTGATCACGTGATCAACATCTGTCAACCAGATTCTTTGGTCACGTGACGCTCACCTCGCACGCCATCTTCAGGTCGGTGATCGAAAGCACGCTCCCTGCCGTCTGCAAGTACTGAACGTTTTCCAGGTGGAGCTTGAAATCTTCAGAGAGCAATTGCGAGGTGTCCAGATCTGGCTGTCTAGGGTAGCACGCCTTCCTGTAGCCCTTGCAGTGCTTGGTGGCGCACTCCTTGCATGCCCCCTTTTGGCAGAATCCGCACGGGGGCACGTACAGGTTCTCGTTCGAGAGCGATTTCCTCCTGCACTTGATGCCGGGGGTGCAGCTGCAGCGCTTGGGAATGGCCCCACACTTGTTGGTCTTGCAGCCGTTGGCCTTGCTGGGGACCGACTCGTAAATGATGCAGTTGCCGCACGCCTCCTGCGACTTCCTCCTCTCGCTAGCTTTCCGATCGATGATGGAACAGGAGCACTTGTCTGCTGACCCAAAAGTGGACAGGTTCAGGTTGGAGACGCTCTTGGCGGCGTTCAGTCTGATGAACGGGGGTTTCTCGGCGATGCTCGAGTTGGAGCCCAGGTCGATGGTCAAGCTGGCGTTCGAACCGCGCCTCTCCAGCAGCCCCTTGGTCTTAATCCGGACTGGTTCAGTCCTGTTGTCAGAAAAATCTTGCAGTGTCATTATCTCGGGTAGAGTTTTAAGCGTCTGCGAGCCTGAGATGCTGTTGTTCGACGCGAATTTCTTCAAGTTTGAGCTGAAATTAGGCGTGAGGGTGGTCTTGTGATTGCCGTCGTCGAATTCGCAAGAGAGCTTGTGTTTGATTTGTCTTTTGGGGGTGTTGGGCATGGAGAAGACATCCCGCGAGATCTCCAGGCTCGTGGACTGTTTCGGGGGGTCCGAGTCGAGGCTCACCGCTTTCAGTTTCCGCGACAGAGTCGGCGTCTTTGGCGATTGGATCTCGAGGATCGGCCCGATGGTCGGGGTGAGCTGACCGGACTGATCGCTCAGGTCCAAAGTAGGAAAATTGCGTTCTTTTTTCGGTTGATTCGGGGCTTCATCATCCATTTTTGATCACCTGAAAGCCAAAAATTCAATTTTCCCAATTGCATATTTGAATTTCTAGGTTAAGTCGGTACCAACACCGCGCCGAAAATCCCCAAATCGCGTTTTTTTTTCTTCCGTCGGGAAGCAATAAATAAATCGAAAAATAAATACGCCGAGTTTGTTGTTATTATTGGAAATTAGGTCACGGCAGCGGGGGGTGTAATTAGCTCCTTCCGAATCGATTATCCTAGAGGTGGACTCACATTTGTCGCTGGAGTCCTGGATAGAGTCGACTGGCGCCTTCCAGACTTCACTTTTGTTTATATTAGGGTTTTTTGTTTATATCTAATTACGAAACGAAATCCAGTCATACCAAATGTTGGTAACCTTTACATGTTGCAACTTGTTACGGTCACGACGCACTCCATTCGTTTCCATCGTCACTTTTAAATTACCTCCTCGATCGGACAGAAATCGGTTTTCTCGCGAAACATTTTTAAAACACGGCAGGGGCAAGACTCGTCGGCCATTATTGCAAGATCGTAAACAGCTGTCTCTAGGTCAATCTCACACACGACTGGTCCCAAACGTCTCGTTCGCCGCCCTTCGTTCCACCGTGCAATTCTCCCATCGATTTACGGACCCGCTGTATAAGATCGATTCAGCTGTTTGTGAATGAACTCGGAGCAACGCCCTCTGTAACAGCAAAAATGAATGAAACTGACGTGCCGCATCGGCCATAATCAGCCACCCACAAATCACCGTTCCCACCTCGTTTTCTGGTTTTCCCTCAAACGTGCCGAAAAGGCTGCCACGGTTGTTTTATTTTAATTTTTGGGGGAAAATCGGCGCGGGGAGCGCCCCCTTGCGACCAATCCTCGCCATCTACCTCGTTCCAACTTTCTTGCTCCTCGTCGATTGAACCGGTTTGGGCCAATCACGGCGACAAATCAAGCTAAATTGGCTCAGATGAGCGCTAGTGGGGCTGCTCCTCTACGTCACTCCATTAATCGCAGTTTCGCACCTAGTGGGGCTTCACGGTTCCAGTGCCAAGCTATTTGTTATTGACATCTGTCAAATGTCAAGGAACGTGTCGCCTGTTTTTGACATAACTGTGTGTATCCTGGAAAGTTTCAAAAGTTTTTGCGGATTTTCCCTAATATGTGAGGTGGAGTGCAAAAAGTGCCGAAAATGATCGTCTACTGAGGGAGGACCATGCAAGAGATGGACGCGTTATCCGCGGATTTGGCTCTCCAAGCGATTTTAGGTGAGCGCTCTTATCCGCAATCGATCGGACTTTTATTGGAAAAATCGACGGACTGGTCGATTGATCGACCGACGATCGTTGATTCTTCGAGAGGGGCCCCGCGCTCCGTGCTCCCGGTCCCATTGTGTCCGAATTAAATGAGTAAATTAAATAAATGTTTTTAATAAGGGGGGAGGACATCGGCTATTGTATTGTTGACATAATAACAAGATCTGTATCTGTCCGTGCTGCAATTGCGCTAAACTTCCATCGTGACCATTGTCGCTCCATCCGGAAACTTATTTGAATGTCGACTCTGTGCAACAGGTGGTCGCGCGCGGGAAGCCCCCAAAAACCGCTCCCGCGGGCCCCAAATCGAAACGTCGACGCGAAAAGCGTGAACCTTGCACATTTCGGACCCGAACGGGCGCCCTGGGCCGTCTGTTTGTCAACAAACTGGAAATTCCAGACGATTCTGGTTGGGAAAAAATTCCTGTGTATATTTGGTTGCCTAACTCGCGACTGTTTTGCGCGCAGAATTGGGCATTGTTTTGGTATTAACACCATTCGAACTGGTCGTTTTGAGATAACAGCGAAAACAGAATGCCATTAGGGAGTTGTGGCCGATGGTGTGAATCATGACGGCAGAAACGTGACGCGTAGGTATATTTTTTTTTGTCTGAGTCAAAGGTCGACGGTGACGGTGATCACGTGGCCCGACCCTGTCAAAATATTGGCGGTGGAATCGAAGAGTAATGATGCAAAATCGATTACGGTGCAGTCGATCCGTTTATTTCATTGTCATTAAGATAAATGCAAAATTTCAGCAGTGGCGGCTCGTCACTTGAGGATTGGGTCGCGAGACTGGCAGAAGTACAACAGATACTCGTTAGCAAATAATTACTTGGCCGATGTCTAAAAGAAAACAGAAAAAGTTTTCAGTGATTGTCTTTAACCCGAAGCACAAGAGGAAATCGTGAGGTGTCAGATCGGGAGTGGAAAATGGCTTGTAATAATTTTAGCCTTGAGGCCTCCAGTTTCACATGAAGCTTTGTTCCAATGCAAGACTGTGGCATTTTTGAGACTTCTGGTTCAGTCGTTGCGATCGATAAACGGTCACTTTTGTTCAGTTAGTTTGGAATGTCAGAAACTTCTTTTAACAGTAAAAATGATCTCGTGAGTGACACACCGAGACGAAATGATTTATAAATTTTGTCATAAGAAATGTCAATACCTAGTACATAAGAAAATGTTTGTGGTTTTATAATAAAAATTAAAGGTATCTTGATCGTACTACAAGTGTATTAATTCTTTTTGTGATTTATTTTGAGTGAAAAAATTTTAATAATTTCCTTTCAGCGCAGGTAATAAGTGCCTTGGAGAGTTGACATAAGTGTGGGAATTACCAGATTCCAAACAAATATTTTGTCGTTATGTAACTCCGATTGCTAAGACTGATGTACAGTTGCAGATCGGCATCGGTCTGATAATTGACTTATAATGACACCTTGAAGTTTTTTTTTAATTTTTTAATCAACCGAAACCGCAGCAACAAATACAACTAAGTATTCCACATTGTAAAAACAGCGACATGTAGAAAAGTGTACAATCTGCAAAAAACAAAGAGACGTCGACGTCACAGTTTTTAGTTTCCATTACGCCAACCATACAGAACCGTAGAAAGGTCATAAAATCAAGAAGAAAAAAGTAACACAAATACAACAAAATTTATTAAAAATTACTAATGTTACAAATGTTAATGTGAAAATAAATAAGTTAAAAATTGCTCCTATTTTATCCTAGAAATGATGAAAAGATTGGGAGACTTGGAAAGCTGTGAAGAGTTTGTACTTCTTTTGTAACTCTTCTCCTGCTGCCGCCACCGTCTCTTTTCGTAGGTCCCGAAGCTCCCGTTGGTTTGGTCCTCTTGCAAAGAACGAGCGCAATGTGGTCATGTTGACAGTTTTTCCAAAACCCGGTGGAGCTGTCAACATGATTTTGTCCGCGGTGTCTTCGAGAAAATACCGAATTAATAAAGTCTTGTCTACGAAAACCTTCTCGTCCTGTAGGACGGTCTCAAATTTATCAGCGGTGAACAACATCCTGCAAATCCACGTAAAATTAAAACTGACTCTTTGTAAATTGCAAATCGTGCAACAGAAAACTATCAAATGTTGAACACGTTATATTGAGATTACCTGACTGCTGGATTGTCCTACCATGTCTTCGACTCTCTTACGTTTTGCTTCAGACATGCCTGAGAATTTAAAAAAATGTCTTGGGTACGAGCTATAAATGGTTTTTAAAACTAACCTTCAAAAATAAAAACTGCTTTCAAATCTGATTCCAGTATCAGTATCACAAAGATTTTTCAATGTCAGAAAGAGATCTGGATTCATATAGCACAAAGCAACTAGTTTTGAAATACTGTAATGAAAAAATGAGCAAGAAGAACTTGTTTTGTAAAGATCAAAAAATAAGCACAAATATTATATTCTTAATAATAAAATGCATTCACCTTGTTTTGGCACAATGGGAGGCCATGGAGATTGTGCATTTAATTTGGTAGTAAAGCTGTCCGTTGAATTAGGTTATCTTTTTTCTAAGTTTGAGGTTATAAATAGCGTCAATGTCTTGTGCATTGTTGTCAGTTTTACTAGTTTGCAATAGAAGAATACTCAGACAGCGCGGGAAATTAAGCAATATGTTATGTTCATTTTGATAGGTCCGCATGTCAGGCGGACGGAAATCAGTGTGTCCAACGTTAAAAAAATTAATCATGGCCTCCCTTTATGCCAAAACAATGTGAACGGCTTTTACCTACCACAATACAACAGAAAAATAGTTACTAAAAGTTAGATTAGATGTATTATATTTTTATGTCAACAAAACGACGGGAACGAGGAATGTAAATTTTCTCCTTGAAATAAGAACAAAGGGACTCTATTTGTGTATCCCCAATTACTCAAAATTATTACTTCATTGTCAATAAACAGCATTGGTTTAGATTTAATAGTAGCATCGAGGTTATGGATCTAATGTTAGCCAAATGTGCTGGCTTGGCCGGTTTTACACCTCGACGTATCAGACATTGTTGTGTTATTTTTTTAACGATAATTAACAATTATTAACTGAAAACCAATTACATAACCCATTTATTAAATATTGAAGAATCTTACTTACCATATGAAGACGTCCGGACAATACGAGCACAACAATCTCTCTCGGAGACTCAGAAGTCAGAACACTCAACAACTGCAAACCCGCGCCGAAAAATGTCACATTGACATTTATGTTTTTATGACCGACCGAGACAGCGGCTCAACACAATTTGTTGTTAAGTACGGGAACTGTATTCGTGTCAACTACAATACGTGCTTCAGGTGGCGCTAGTGGAGTTTTTTTAAATTTTAATTATTTCCAAAATATAAAATACTTTCGGATAATGATGATTAGATGTATGAAGGGTGAATAGCGTAAAATTTTAAAATTTTCGATTTCAGCAAGTTGTGTTACAAAAACAAATTACAAAACAACAAAGTTTACGGTCGCATTACACTTACATTTTTTAGACAATGTAAAATCGTAACAATTACAATAGTTGTGATATCATATCTATTCAATTAGGAATTTGTTAAAGGTGTTAGGTAATTTTTAAAAGCTAAAAATCATTACTGTTAATTTGAACCATGGCCAACTGTATCAAAACGCTAGGCGCTTATTATGGCCGTCCCACTTGGTTTGAAAAAGTGTTCCCGTCGAGTAGGCCCTGGAGCGTACGTACAGTGGCGCCCCCTAAATTAACATTAGGAACTGATTTGAAAACGAAATTCGTCACAATGACAGTATTGACAGTAGCTGCGTTCGTTTATATAATTTTTATGCTAATTTACGTCAAAATCGTTCGGTTATTGTAAAATGAGCAAATTGATGTAAATCTAAATCGTTCGGATATTAGACGTCAGAGTCATTAGACGAAGCTCGATTTGCTAGGAGTATTTCGACCGAGGATGTTGAGATTTTGGCGCCTGTCACAATAGTAGGGTTACTATCTGGTTATGTTTATGTAGTATGTGGAAGAGAGAAAAATAAGGGCATTTGCACAAGGTTTGAGTGGTGGGAAACGATGTAGGAGGACGCCCTAAAGGTATCTGGCCAGAAAAAACGCGAAAATTCAACCGGGAGCCTAGTGAACAATTATCTACCCTATTTTCGTTCGTTTATTTCAGATTGATCTCCAATCAGCTGTTCAAGTCTATTAAATTTGTGCTTGCATCTCCGAGGTAGTATCCGAACGCACCTACCTAATCAAAACTTAGAAATAGTGGAAAAAAAGGTCAATATGATTTTTTAACGTTCCAATGCAAATTTTTTTAAATTAAGCCACATTGAATGGAAAAAGTACCCTGCAGCAATTGTGTATCTAGTTGATAACCCGTGGATAACATAGCAGAGCATTTTGTTGGCTGTGCGAGGTCTTTCACCAATGGTTTTAGATTTGGTATTATCCAAACCATATACAGTATATATCGTTTATAACGATGTGGAAGGGACCGGTGAAATTCGGTCGTTATAACCGTAGGTCGCTATTTCCAAACACCTACTGAAAAATATTTTTATTTTCATAGAAAAGTGTACATTTAAAGGTAAATAAACGTGTCGATACATTTTTAAAGCTTTTATTACAAATTTAGGATCTCATCCTGTTGAATTTTTTTCATAGATGACAATCTTTTTGATGTGCTCACTTATTCTAATGCTGAGACGAGTCACATTATCCAACAACACAATGTATTCAGAAAAATACTAAATTCGAATTAAAACAATTTGAGGTTATGTCTGATATTTTGAAGCAATTGAAGTTTCTTTTTTTATGGTTTTTAAGCTATTGACACAACACCTCACCTATTATATGTTTCTTATTTTACACTTTTACTATTTTTATTATTTTGTTACTGCATGCAATTAACACTTGCAGTTAATTTATAAATATTTAACATGGACATAACCAAGAATAGGACATAACCAATTACAGAAAAAAGAGACGTTTCTGTCATCCGTTGTCTTTTAATTCAAATAATCGTCACTTGAAGTCTCTACTGTACGTACGATTTTTTTAAATGTCAAGAACAATTTTTCTTACGGAGAAATCATCGAGTGGGACGGCCATAATAAGCGCTTAGCGTTTTGATACAGTTGGCCATGTTTGAACAAAAACCATCTCTATACAGGCGACCTGAGTTCGATTCCCACCAGCAGGCAACTTTTTTTTTCTTTGCAGTATTGCACAATTTTATGTATTTGTACGGGGTCATTATAAATGATTGTACCATCGTAGGTGGCTGTGCGCTATGCTTTAAGTTTATAATCGTTATAACCGTTTATAACCGTATTATAATAAATTATTAACCAACCAATTAAAAATGGTACTGAACAAGACTTAAATAGCTCAGTTGGTTAAGAGCTACACTAATAATTAAAATGTTTTGTGTTCAAATCCTGGCCACTATTTTTATCGAGAGATATACAGAGTGATCAACAAGAAAACAAATCAAGAGTACTACCTCATCTTTTGTTTTATCGAAACGTCTGTCTTAGCTTAATCGTACACATATGTATGTATACTTGCTATACACAGTCGTCTTATTGGTTGCCTACCTTTCGAAAAAATCTATTATTAATTCATTAATAATAAATTAGAATTTTAGCAGTCTTTTATTTCGTGTGATTTTTTCATCGATTTCTTGTTCTTCATGTACCCAATTGCTTTGCTCCAGCAATGAAAAGACATTTTTGGGGTATCTAAGACATGGAGAATTTTTTAAGTTTTTGAGGGTTTTTCGGTGATTTTTTAACCATTTTTTTCATGCTTACAATTACCCTGGTCTAGAAATGAATTATTTAACAAAAAAGATATGTTTTTGTTCGACACTGTCAGAATTTGAGAATTCTCTCCTGCGTGAACGGATTTTGATAAATGTCACAACTTGTCAAAACGAAACATCAAGCTAATTTTAAAGATTTTAAACGATTTGAAGCCTTTAAGAGGCTCATCGAACAAAAAAACGTTGTATTCAACTCGTTGGTTTGTAAATTGGGCTCTTTATGGCATTCGTGGGCCTCGTTTCACTCGCGTGAGCTCAATTTACACACGAACTCGTTAAATAAACTAGTACAGCCAGGCTACGAAAATTGGAATCACTTTTCCACATTTGCCCAAAAGATGGAACCACAAAAAAAAAAAATGGAATTGCTGGCAACATTGTTTTTTTACGTAACTATGCTTTGAAAAAATGTAGCTAAATGTTGGTGGTAGCCGATTAGGATATGTTGCACGCTAATGATCCTGCACTCTTACAGTTGCTGTTCTACCAGATCGACCTTCTTTAGCAGGATAATACCATTTTACGATACTTATTCGCTGACAGTGACATTGACAATTGTTAAAAGTAGTGACAATTGCACGAAATATTGAATTCTACCGTGTGAGCAACAAGTACTGATTGAGTTGGCAATAAATTCTGGTGATTTTTGGTGACTTTTATGTCATGTTCCAACGAGAAAACCATTTTATTAATAAAAGATTACAAAAACCAAGACGTTTAAATTTGAAATGTATACCAGCTGTCAATAATGTCAATAAAACAAACCGAAATAGGTACAATTCACAGTCTTGCAAATTTTATGTAAATTTTTTTTTTGCCAACTGTAACAGTTATTGTTGCTCACCCTGTACAACATGATCAAGAATGACTGAATCTGTTGGTAACAATGAAAATTCGAATGATTTTGGTACCACTGTAATCTAAACGCATATCCGGTTGTCAGCTTTGACAGAGTTGAAGGCGAATTTGACGTTTACGTTGACGTTTTTATAATATTGTTTTTTTACTTTTTTTTAAACAATTTTTACGAGTTTTTTGAAAGAAATGTGTATATAAAAATAGAGAATAAACAGCCCCAAAAAAGAAATCATCATTTAGCACCGTATTGGAGCTTTGATTCCATTAAATAAATATAATTTATTGTTTTCAACTGTCATAAATTCTCATTTTTCTCCTTTGTAAACTGCCTCCTATACTCAATTTCATATAAATATGCATCTAAGCAAGCCATGAAAATCTGATTTTCTGTTGGTATTAAAGCTAAAGCTGGTGATTTTGACTTTCAAAGTTGCTTGCTCTGCGCGAACTCGATTTGACTAATTTTTCAGTTTTGTTGTCCATTTTAACATTGCTGCTTTCAAAAGCAATGTTACGCCTTTTTACCCTTTTTACTGATTAAATTAAAGTAATTCTTATTTGTTTTTGTCCTTGTATTTTTACCAAGTAACGATTTATTGGACATGACCTTCAAAAATGTGACTTTTGTAATGTAACTAAATTAAAGGTGCTTTTACACATGCACAGCTCACTTGATGAACATTTATATGAAGTCAATTATAAGTACCCTAAAGCAAAATGAGCAGATAACGAACCGTTGCCCTAGACAACACATTCAACGTAACATTTCTGACAGGTCTTGAAAAATGTGTCAAAACTGTCAAAAGCAAATGCGAAACCATTTTTAAAAGATTTGGAAGCTTCAAGGACGTCGTTTCAAACAATAAAATTTTGTATGCAACTCGTTTCTGGGTAAATTGGGCTTTTCTACGGTGTGGAATAAAATGATTTACATCTAGTTACCTTTGCATTATTCTTGTAAAAATACGAAATGCCGCTCTACAAAAAAAAGGAAGCCTAACCTCAAAATATATATCCAAATTCCAAATGTGATTTATTGCGAAGGGATGATATGAATGCAAAGTTGAGATTTAAATTAAGAAGGAGCTAACAAAAGCAAGTCACAGCAAGTGTTGAAAGTGGTCACCAACGTTTGTTAATTCAATTTAGTAAATTGCAACAATTGTCAATTCGATTGATGACATTTATTGACAGAACTAATAGTTCGGCACTTCGAAAAAAAAGTAGAGCGGTACAGGAAAATTTACATGTGCAAAAATTCCAAAGGTAACTAGATGTAAATCATTTTATTCCACACTGTAATTGCCCTCGAGGCCTTAAAACCCTGGCTATGCTCGTATTTTAATCTTGTCCCTCGGGCAATTAGAAAAGCCCAATTTACACAGAAACTCATTGCATAAATAACTATTATTCAGATGTGGAATTAATTTAATTCTATGAACAGAAATCGACAAAAAATTGTAAGATCTGGCTATATTGACAAACTGACAATATTGCTTAACTCATCACAGTTTTTACAATTTCTGTACAAGATTCGTGCGTTTATTTTCAAACACATTGTATATTTTCTAAATACAGGGTGATTTACGAGGAATAATGAGCCCGGCGGAATAGAAAATGCAACCCACAATACATTGGAACAAAAAGCCGGACATCGAAGCGGTAAATGTCCGGGTTTTTCTCCTGATAAATTGCGGGTTGCATTTTCTATTCCATCGGGCTCATTATTCCTCGTAAATCACCCTGTATGTATTTAACTATTTTTAATCTAATACCTTCTGTTTCTCTTTTTAATTGCAGGAATAATACCAGATGACTATAAATGAATGCCACTTTTTTCTTAAGTTGCAGAACATTTTTCAAAAATTTCTTTGGCAAACCTGATATGTTGGTCAACACATTGGCGTACGTACAGTGGCGGCCATTAATTTGGAAACACCAAGATTTTTCTATTGTAAATTGTTTGTCACTTTGACAATGTTATTGACATGTCAATTTCGGCTGTGACAGTCTGTTGAATGCGCTCAACAATGACATGGGTGACATGAGTTCATGACATAACGCGTACACTATCAAATATTAGAAATATCCAGTAAACTAGATTAGGCCGGTGTTCCAAATTAATAGCCGCCACTGTACGTCATTTTGACATTTTATGTATTAATAAATTGTGTCAAATAAGCGAGTACGCCTATGTTTATGTCAACTGTCACATTAAACAGCAGAATAACAAGCAACAGTATTACCAACCTCAACCTATGCACAAATTATCAGTTCAAGTGCACACTATTAAGTCACAATTTCAAAAAATGTCGAAATTCAATCAGCCATGAAAAACTAGAATCGACTCCTAGCTTGGCTCGTACGTGTACAGTCGCGAGCATTAATTCTTGGCCGTCATGCCGTCAAGGTCATTTTGAAATTTCCCGCTACTGTTACACTTAATTAGGGCCAATGTCAATAAAACGTCAATCAAAAAAAAATTGTCGAAGTTTTATTCTAAACATTCAAAATTATGGCCCCATTGTCGTATTTTAACAGAGTAAAAATTATTTGGCTGGTAGACACGGATGTGTCAGAAGCTAGCAGTTGGAATTTCCAAAAAGTTCACAAGATCTTGACAGGACAAGACAACTAGGATTTATTAGAGGTTATGCCCGTTTCACATTAGAGCACCTTTCGTTGCGTCAAAGAATGACCTTGACGACCAAAATTTATTGCTCGCGACAGTACCTACAACTGTCAAAATAAGTAGAGGATTATCTCTCTCAAAAATATTTTGCATTACAAATTGTCACCATCGCACTAATCTAATCTTAAAGATCGAATAGGCAGTAAAAAAAATAATGAATAAATTAAAGAGTCTAGCGGAGATTTTTTGTAGTAAATTTATACCCTCATTGGCAGATCCCATTCACCTTTAGTTTGACATTTAAATCGAATCTGCAAATCGACATCTGTTTTTCATGGCCAACTGAATATTTTTCTAATTTTGGTGCTCCCCGTTCTTGATTATGTACATATTACGTAAGGGTCAGCGCTCACAAGCCCGCGTCTGACAAATTGGAAGCTTTGCGTTGGGTGTGTACATGATAACGCAAAGGTTGGGGGAATGGACAACTTTTCCGGATGCAACATGATAATTGATAATGCATACATATTTTTTATGTATTACATTACATTACACATATTTTATTAATTTTTTTGTTCGACACTGTCAGAATTTGAGAATTTTCTCCTATGTGAACGGATTTTGATAAATGTCACAACTTGGCAAAACGAAACGTCAAGCTAATTTTAAAGGTTTTAAGCGATTTGGAGCCTTTAAGAGGCTCGTCGAAGTAAAAAACGTTGTATTCAACTCGTTCGTGTGTAAATTGGGTCTTTTTTGGCACTCGTGGGCCTTTAAAACACTCGTTTGAAACGAGCGTTTTAAAATGGCCCACGAGTGCCAAAAAAGGCCCAATTTACACACAAACTCGTCAAATAAACTACAATTTTTTTGGCATGAAAATTGTTTTAGGTTAAGTATATAAGACACGATGACATTTTATTTTTGTTAACTCAAAAACAGAAAAAATCTGAGAGCATATAGAGTACGATTCAAACTAGTGAGCGCCCCCCTTAACCCGAACCGACTTGAAGTTTGCCGCGTTCAAATTACTCCGAAATGAAACTTTTCCAAGACTTTTCTTTGATTTTTATTTTATCCAGTCGAATCCGAATCATTTTGTCGCAACCCCACCTGCCCCCCAGTCGTGTCTTTCAACAGTTCGAATATTAATGTCGTTCGTGCGTTTTAACGTATTTTTATGGCCCCGTATCGACATAATTTCCCGGCTCGGTGATGCGTGAAACGCAGCTTGTGCGTTTATTGCCGATTAAGGGGTATCAAACACACCCTTGACAGGTGAGCTCTTCACCCCCGACGTTTCTTTTTCCCGTGCGACGCACCCTCGCCCGCAACAAATCGAGTCGCCTTCGACAACTTGACAGCTCCGCAGAGGCGACTCTCCGGTCTCCGGCCCACACCGGATCCATAACGGTCCGGGGGTGGCCGACGAGGGGGTGGCGGTTTGATTTTTTTTCGTTGTGTGCGATCTTCGCTTCCGTATCGATCAAACTCAGTTGTCAACGAGCATTTGTTTCCGGAGAGCACGCGATCGCGCCATTATCGGATGCGAACGAACAAACGACGAACGATCCGAAGCGGGCTGACAGGTCGCGGTCAGCTGACTTGTCAATTGTCACGTTTGTGACGTCAAGGTCGCGAGCGTGGCCGGCCGTCCGCCATTTTGCGGTCAGTCTCGCCCCCTCCCCTAGTCGGACGCGTCCAATCGGCACGCGGATCGATTTTTCAGCGCGGCCCGATTGGTCGGGGACGGCGGAGGCGGCGAGACCAATCGGCGCTCGGACCGCCGTTATCTGATAAATCATCCGGGATAATTGATAATTGGGGGTGGCGCGGGTCGCCGCCGGGGTGGGTCAAGCCTCGGCCGGCGGCCGCACTCTGGGAGATTTGGCGGCGACGGGAGAGTGCCCCCGCCCCGCCGCCCCCCTTCTGATTATCGGTATCTTGGTAACGGGCGAGCGGTGGGGGGTTAAATATCGTTTAACTCCTTAAATATTTTATTAAATAATTCAGTTAGCGTTGCAACAGATTGTTTGCGGTGCGCGTTGTTTGCGCGGGGTGGATTATTTTTTTGCCACCAATTCGCACTTGTAAATGAGGAGGATGACAACAGTGTAGGGGTGGTTTGGCTCTCGCGAGACGGTTTTTTCGAAAATGACATGATCGCGCGGCTCCCCCGATCTGCGATTGTTTGATTTGAAGGGATGTTTTCGGTGGTTTTTCTTTGATGCTTCGGTGATGTGTCAGTGACCGAAAATTATGGAATTTTGGGATATGGACGATCGCAGAGAAAACAGACATCGGAGTGGGCAAGGTATTTCCAAGAATTCAATTTTTCGAAAAAAAAAATTCTATTCCAAATTTTTTTTGTACGAAGAAAGTTATAACATTTTGTTCGGTTATTGTTGTTGTTTTAACTTTCATCACTTTTTTCCTCCCGTCTTGTTTATAATACTCGGAACTTTCTACAATTTTTGTCTGTACAACTATTTTTGTTTCTTTCGGTGTATATTTTTAATTAATTTCAATGTTATTTTGAACGTTTTTACTGTCATTGTTTTCTTTTGTTGGTTTTTGTGTCCGTCGACGTCCGAGTGAAAGATGAATAAACGGGAAAAGCAAATAGATCAAATGAAACATTTAATAAATTGGCGAAAATGACGCGACAAATTTTTTTCCAACTATTCATATTCACTTATTTTTTCTTCTACATTCAAAATGCTAGTACCGTGCGATCAAATAAAAAAAAATCAGAGTTGGCGAAAATGGTGGTTTGAAGCAATCAAAGAATCAGAATTACACAATCCAGGTAACTGGATTTTTTTTAATTGATCGCACGTTATTTCCCATCAAGTTTTTAAAGATTTTCTGTTTACACTTTTTTGTATTTGTTTGGTTTCTTTATCTACCTCATTCTTTCACTAAAATTGTTTATCAATCATGTAGGCGCTAAAAGTGTTATTTTTACTAATGTATTAGTAGTAATAGATATTTGACAATGAAATATTTTCTGATTTTTCTCTTACAACAATGTGGCGTCAAATATTTGACAATAACCTTCACATGGCTTGGCTTCACTATCACTATGACTACCATTTTGTAAATACTATTTACATATTCTTCTTTTTAGAATGACTTTTTTAATTTAACTTTGTTCACACCTGCATGACCCAACATGGAAGTTTAATTTTTGATGCTTATTTACTTTTGTAAAATATTTGACTGTTTATTAAATATTTGACTCACTACCTATTAGTTTCATCGATCTACTCGTTTCTCCGTTTCAAAATATAAAACCGCCAAATTTGACAATTTCTTTTTGAATCCTTTTTTATGCTGACAACCAAAATAATTTGACAAGCGTAAACGGTAATAATAAATTTCCTCCCACCCTTAGATATTTAGGAATTACATCATTTCTGTTATGCTGTTTTTTCAATTGACAGCATAATCTCAATATTTGACACTGACCTTTACCTGATTTAACTTCCCTGTCATATATCTTGACTCTCATAACGAGAATATTGCTTTTTACTTTTTTGTAGTATTTTCATTGTGTCAAATTTTTCCTTATAATTTTTTTTGTAGGTAATTTGACTTCGCCAAAATATAATTGTTCTTTTTATTTAATATTTGACACCCAAATTATAAATATTTTGTCAGGTTTGATACAAACAAATAGACAAAAAAGATATATTTTCTAGTAATGTATGTATTTGACAACATATTTTCTAAGTTTTTTATATGAACAGCATGATGTTAAATATTTGACAATACATATAACGTTTACATAATTTGACTTTAATAATTAAAGATTTTTCGTTAAAACATTTTTCTTATGTATTTTTTTTAATTTGCCTTTACTAATGTGGATGTTTAACATTCGCAATTAATTTGTTTAGGGAATTTTACTTTTTAGAAATCATTGAATACAAATTATTCTTTTTTGTCGTAAGAAAACCATCAAACGAACTTGTAGACATTTAACAACTCGTTTCTAAATACTTATATAATATAATAATATAAATATTTGCAACATACTATGTATTAGCATCCAATATAAATATTTTTATACAATGCAGTTGATATCAAATATTTACTTTGTAATTTTGCATGCTGATTTAGGAATAACTTACAATTTTTTGGTGGAATTTTTACTACATATTTCTTATTTTGTCATGTATTCAATAATTCGTTACAAATATGGCAGTGTCAAATATTTGACAATCACAGTTAAGTAAATGGCTGATATTTAGCTCTTAACAATCTTTATGCCACACCCACTCCCTTGCTATTGTCTTAAATAGTACAGATCCAATTAATGTCAAATATTTAGTATACAATAAAGCCGCCATTTTGAAAAAAGAATTAATGCAATGTTTCTTCCAAAACAGTAATACTTATTTCACATAGCACCATCACATAACCACTTCGGCTTGTAATAGTTCAGTTCATTAAATATGACACTTTTGACAAGAATTTGACAATTCTGCAGAAACTTCGAGTAATACGAATTTCGAAAATATTTTGAAAGACCATCTTAAATCAACTGGTGACTGTGCATGTCTGACATATTCATTAATTGAAAATTTTCGAAGAAAATAATAGAATCGTGTCAAATACCGCTATGAATATTTGACACCGAAATGCTTTTTTTCTTTCAAAAACACAGTAGTTCTAGTTTGTGGCAGCATTTTGTTGACAAAATTTCGTTTGTTTCAACACAGCCAACTCAGAAAACATCTTATTCATCTATTAGCGACGAAATAATTAGATATTTTTCGTCCTGACGCAACAACTCTGTTTGCGCTCCTCGTTATGACGAATTATTTCGAATTTTTTCCCCAATTACTTCGCGTCCACGTTCTAAACAATAAACCGTCGAGTCCTCTTTCAAAGATTTCCATAGTCATCATCCCCGTTATTGCGATGGTGGTTTGTTTAGTCGATAGCACACTCGATTGTTTATCGGCGTTGCCAACGGAAACGGGTCATATTTTTCATCCTAGTTGGCGAATAACAGGTTGCCGAAACCGATCGATCGATTCTCAACTGTTTTTTCTCGCGTTTTTTTTTCTCGTCGACGATGACGATGCACACAAATCAATTCCGATACGTACGGTGTCGTTTTGGATTTTTTTCACCATCTTCTCTCCAGCCGCGATTAATGAACATGCAGAAGTAATTATCAAGCGAAAGTCAATCGAAATCTAGACAATATTCACAACAGTAACGGTTTCGATTTTCTTTTCGTCGTGTGAAGAAAAGCATTTCTTCGATGTGGATATGCTCTGTTAAGTCGGCTGTCAATTATTAGTTCGAGCGCTCGCGATCGAAGAAAATAATTAAAATGGCGAGATTCGATGTTTTGCGCTAGAAAAATTACAAGAACGGTCGCGTCGGTCGGCCGGTGTTAAGAGAGCGGTCCGGTTAACCTAGAAGTGTTTTTTTCGGAGCGAAATCCACGAGGAGGTCTAAAAATTCAGAGGGAGGTCACACAAAATTGCAGGAATCGATCGGATTAACATGGAAACAAGAGAAATCGCCTAATTGGACGATTCCAGCGTAGATTGATGGGTCACACTTGGTGCTTATCTTCAAGTTGAATTTTCGAAATTTTTTCGAAAATTGTCAACACGCATCAAGAGTTGGCCCCAGTCGAGTCTTGAACGGTTCCAAATCGTTTCTGATGTCAACATTTTCGATTTTGTCCAATTTAACAAGTTTTTTATTATTAATATTATTATTATCGTACGGTAAAAGTTGACAGAAGTGGCAAGTGCGACCCATCATTTCATGCTGAAATGATCTGATTAGTAAGATAAAAGTAATTTCTGACAAATTCGACTATTCTGGACTAGTTTTGGATTTTTCCCAATAGGTTAACACCACTTTAAAAAAATTGTATTGGCCTGTTTTGATTTTTTTGCTTTGAAATGTATGTTGTCATAAGTGAAACGGTAAAAAAATCGTTGTCTGTTTTTATTTTGTCGAAATTCCAATTTTTGACGGAGTTACAACAGGTTTTTGGGAATTTTTGACGATTTTTGAAATGCCAACTTAGAGATAAACCCCAAGTGTGACCCATCATTTCACGCTGAAATCATCCGACTAAGCGTCCCGTCGCATTTTTGCACCAATCCGATCGTCCCAGTTCGATTTGTGCACGTTTCTTTTGTTACGAAAGTTTTTTGTATTTTGGACATTTTCTAAATCAAAGAAATGTTTGTAGGTCGCGGGTCAGACTTCGTCAGCGGCATCGACAACGAGGCCCTCGACTTCTCGCAACTGGAGGACTTCATCAACAGCGAGGGCTCCCAGAGCAACAACACCTACTTCAACGAGTCCCTCAACTCCACCCCCACGTCCGGCAAACTCCTCAATGTCATCGTCGAGAACAAACGTAACGCCGCCTCCAGTCACTCGCTTCCCGAGAGCCCGCCCGACAGCAGCTCCGAGCACCCGTACAGCCCCCAGGAAGGGTGCGAGCCGGCGATCAACCCCTCGGACAACATCTACACCACCCTGGGCCCGAACATGTACAAGCCGGCGTCGATAATCAACCCCATGTTGGGCGACAACTTGATCCTGGGCTCGCACATCGTCGTCGCCGAGCAGAACGGCGATCAGCTCATCGAGAACGGCAACCTCCTGCAGGACGGCAGGATGATCGTCAGCCAGCCGGACGCCGGGCTGCTGCAGGAGAGGATCATAATGCCGGAGGACAACCGGCAGATCCTACTGACCAACGGCGACTCCAACCAGAATTTCACCACCAGGACCATCTACAAGGGGGACGACAACCACCTGGTGCACCTGGGCTACAATCCCGCCATCGAGGGCAACCTGTGCGAACCGAATCTGGACAACATGCAGACCGTGTACACGAACCTGCAGAGCGCCCCCAAGAAGAGGAAACTGTCACAGGACTCGCCGTTGGTCAAGAGCGAACCCGGTACCATAGCTATTCTTGCACCAAAAAATTTTTCACGTACAGGGTGGTCAATTTCAGAGCATTGTTCGACGAGTCAGCTTAGCCCCCCGGGCCCCCTCTCTACGCCGATGGACGAGGAGTACGCTTCGTCCGAGGCTTGTCTCTCCGAATCTCAGTACCAGTGTATCAGATTTAACGCCTTCCAACAACCCCAATGGCACGCCCTCTGCGATCAAAATTTAACGGAACTGTCAGTGGTTTTTTGACTTTTTTGAATTTTTTTCCAAGCGGGATTTTTTCAGGCCGGTGCCGCACTACAGGGTCGATGCCGACAAGGGATTCAATTTCTCCAATGCCGATGATGCTTTCGTTTGCCAGAAGAAAAACCATTTCCAGGTGAGTTTTTCGAAATTTGTCAAAAATTTTACTCGAGTAAAAGTCATCGGAGACATATAGTGCGACCCATCATTTCACAGTGCTTTCATCCAATTAAGCGATTTGTGGTGGTCCGGACTCGATTAGATTGTCACACTCGAAGATATCTCATTTTTTCAACATTAACATGCAGAATTGTTCAATTTGATGGTTCTGCGCACTAAACTAACAACTCACCACTTTACATGCGAAAACTTATCGAGTTGACTCGTTTTTGTGCACTTATTATTATTAACATCATTATTATTGATTGAGCAAGTGGGCGCAGATAGGAAGTGCGACCCATCATTTCAGCCTAACTTTGTCTAATTAAGCGTTTGGTCGTGGTTTCGATGAAATCCGAACGTTCTGGGCCGATTTCTGCTTTTCTCCACACTCTTACGAAAACATTTTCTGTCGCAGATTACTTGCCACGTCCAACTCTTGGGAGATGCTCAATTTGTCAAAACTCCGGACGGCTTCCAGAAGATCTCAAGCTTCCACATCCACTTTTACGGTGTGAAACACGACTGTCCGACGCAAACAATAAGGGTGGAGCAAAGTCAGAGCGACAGAAGCAAGAAGCCATTCCATCCAGTTCTGTGAGTCTTTCCTGTTGCTAGTACAATTTTTTTTCAATTTTTTTGTTTGTTTCAGGGTCGAACTGGTCAATTCGCAAGTGACCAAAGTGACGGTGGGGCGGTTACACTTCAGCGAGACCACCTCCAACAACATGAGGAAAAAGGGCAAGCCCAACCCCGAACAGAGATACTTCCAGGTCGGTAATTGAAAATGTTTGTGTTAAAAAATTCTCAACAAGATGTTGCTGAACAGCTCGTCGTGGGGCTGCACGCGCACACGACAAACGGTAATTTCCCGGTGATCAGTCATGCAAGTCAGAAGATCATAGTCAGAGCTTCGAATCCTGGCCAGTTTGAGAGTGACGTGGAGTTGTGTTGGCAAAAAGGACAGACCCAAGTAAGTTTTTTTTTGGAAATATTTTCGGAAATTTTTGATTTTCGTTTTTTCTGTTGGAGGACTCAATTTTTCACAATGGTAAAGTGGGTATTAACACGGACCGACCCGACGAGTCGCTGGTGGTTCACGGTAATATCAAAGTGACGGGGCACATAATACAGCCCAGCGACATCAGAGCCAAGAAGAATATCGTCGAGTGTGACACTGCCGAGCAGCTGAGGAATGTGCAAAAAATGCGAGTCGTCAGGTAATGACGCGTAAAAAATCAAAAATAAAAAGTTTTTGGGTTATTTTGGAAAAATTATAAAGGGGTGAGAAATGTGCACGGTTCATGATTTACAAGCGGGAATGATCTCTCTGCACGTATCTGTTTTTATTTTGCTGAAATTCCAATTTTTGACTGAGTTACAACAGTTTTTTGGAAATTTTTGACGATTTTTGAAATGTCAACTTAGAGTTAGACACCAAGTGCTACCCATCATTTCACGCTGAAATCATCCGACTAAGCGTCCCGTCGCATTTTCACACCAATCCAATCGTCCCAGTTCGATTTGTGCACGTTTTCCAGGTATGACTACGAACCGTCGTTCGCGTCGCAGTTGAGTCGCGACAGTCAACGTTCCGACACCGGCGTCATAGCTCAAGAGGTGGCCAAGATCCTCCCCGAAGCGGTGAGACCGGCCGGCGACCTCGTCCTCGAGAACGGCACCTCCATCGACAACTTCCTGGTGGTGAACAAGGAGCGCATCTTCATGGAGAATATAGGGGCGGTGAAGGAGTTGTGCAAAGTGACGGATAATCTCGAGACTCGAATCGACCAGTTGGAAAGGATAAACAGGCGGTTGAACAAGCTGAAAAGGGGCGACAGTCTCAAATCGAACAGCACAGGTGAGTTTTGGAGAGAAAATTCGAGATTTTTTTTTTCGATATTTTTTCAGTGAGCAGCTTGAAACATTCCTATTCGCAAAAGTGCTCCAAGCACCACTCCTGCAACAGAGAAGACGAGTTCTGCTCGAATAAGTTCATACAGATTGTCATAGTGGTCTTGGTGCTGATCATGGCCTTCTGGTGAGTTTTTCAAAATTTTGACTGTTGGAAATATTTTTCGAATATCTTAGAAAACTGATCATGTCTTTGTAATAAGTTTTTGAAAATTTTAAATTTTGCAAATATTTTTCGAAAATTTTCTTTTTGAAAAATTGTGAAAATATTTTTGGTAGCTTGGCGGCCATAACAACTTTGTACCTGATGGAGGCGTCCAGACACAACCAGTTCGCCCACACCAACCTCCAAGCCACGCACCGTTCGGTCGTCACCAAGAGACAAATGAAGTCGCCGAAGAACCACCAATCGTGGCACACCATGACCGACCACCACAAGACCAACACGTACAGAAACGACGACGTCACGAAGATAACGATCGACCCGGGGCTCGCGAAGCGACCGTCGTACATCATCGGCCGCCCCCCGGACTGCCTCTCCGTGGAACAGGACCTGGAAAGTAGCCACCTTTGCCAGATCTACTGTTGTGCTGCGTCGCCGCCGGTGATACCGCCCCCGGAATCGCCGAACTCGATCTACGGCGACAAGAACGCCAACAAGACGGGACAGACGGTCCTCAACATCGAGAAGAACAAAATTTCGCCGCCCTTTCACTCCACCACCAACGAGATCGACAAGAGGCAGAAGAGGGACGCCTACGATTTGACAGGTGAAATCAGCTCGTTTGACACCCCAGGTGATTTTTTCTTTTTTTTTCGCTTTCTTTTATTTTTCAACGCAACGCCCACTGAATCCCGTCGTTACAGATGATCAGGTGTTCTTGATCGTGGTCCAAGGACGCAACTTCAACACGACCTTGACCCACAAGTACTTGATAGCCCAGCCGGACCCGCACAACTATTCCTATTCTGTTCCTATATCTAAATACATGCCGGATGAATTCATCAATCTCATATTCAGGTGCGTTCATCTTTTTTTTTTTTTCGAAAAATTGTCAAAACATGTTTTTGACAATTACCTCTTAAAACATTTAAATTCGATACTCGTATGCTCTAAATTGGTAAGTGATCACTTTACGTTTGAAAATTTATCGATTTGAGTCGTTTTGGTGCATTTATTATTATTAACATTATTATTATCGATGAATCAAAGTGGGCGTAGATAGCGAGTGCGACCCATCATTTCACGCTAACTTTGTCTGATTAAGCGTTCTGTGGTGATTTTGACTGATTTCGATAAACGTCGGGCGAGAAATGACGTTTTTGTCAAATTAACACTATGGCGGCCACGGAATTTCGTACATCAATGTCATTTCACTGGCAAAAGTCGTAAAATGTTCTTTAGTAATGGTAACCTCACTTTTAACACTTGACAGTCTGTCAATTTGTATTTGTCCCAATTTTTGTATTATGTAACGAATTGTGCTTTTTGGAATACCCAGTATTTCCAAAATACACTTTTAACAGTTACCATTTTGAAAAAAAGATTAATTTTTTTGTGAAGTGACAGTAATTTGATGTACTGTCGCGAGCAATAAATTTTGGTCGTCAATGTCATTTCAAAATTTGGTTAGATTGTCAGATTTAAAAAATTTCCCAGCCTAATTATGCCCATGTCAACAAAGTGTCAAAAAAATGACAATTAATGTCATACAACATGATGATAGGTTATGATAATTACGACTGTTTTACAATGGAGCATTTTCGATTGCGTTAAAGAATGACCTTGACGACCAAAATTTATTGCTCGCGACTGTACGAATTCCGTAGCCGCGATTGTACTCGTTTCTTTTTTTCTTTTAACAAACAATCCGTTACGAACTTGGGAACGTTTCAGATCGACGCAAGACACCATCAGGGAAATCGACTACTGCAACAACAACTACAAGGACCGCGGTTGTTCTTACAACTACGACGAGAAGCTCCAGGTCCGTCACAAGGTCAACGAGCACAGTCCGAGTCAGCTGATCAGCAGTCAAAGTGTCATCTTCGAGGTCAACATGGCTGATTTCCAGTCGAAGGTCATGACGTATAGGGCATCGATAAAGCCGAGTCAGGTTAGTAGGTTTTGGGTAATTTTGACAATTTTTGGATGTTTTTGACGAATAGAATTGTCAGTTCAGATGAATGGTTCGGTCTCTTTTTAGAGATTTAGAAAATGTTTGCTTGGAAACTTTTTTCTGCAAAACTAAATTTGCAACACCATACATCAATCGCATCTGTCATTTTTTCAATTTTTTTATTAATTTTGACAAGACCGTACGTTTCCAAGGTCAAGGAACTGAAAAACTGTCAAACACGAACTAAATGTCATTCTTTCGTTGCAGAACATTTGCAAACTGACCAATCTCGGCGAATTCATCGAATACAACTTTCATTTCTACAGGCACTGTGATGAATAACGGAACGATACGTACTAATCTCTTTTATTTTTTTTTATCCAAATAAAAAAGAAAAAACGCCGCATGACATAACAATTATGTTATTTATTATGTTACTATTGTTTAAGATATTATATTTTTTTAATTGTTTTATCGAGTGTTCGATGTTACTACAGCGCCACCTAGTTGTAGAAGTACCTGTATTTAAGAGAGAACGACAAATTTGGGACACCTAGAGATAATTTAGTGAAAAAAAAAGCACCAAAACATTTTTTGTAGCCAATAGTCGTATAGGAAGACCTAAGCTTTATATGATTAGTCACAGACTATAAACGACTCATATCAAATGTACTTAAGAAACTTGTCCGTCCAGTAAGAATTGTAAAATGTGTAGATCTAGTAGAATAATCGTATTGTAAGATACTCTTTTTTCTCTCTTCTCCCTCTCTCTATTTTCTTGTATTTTTTTAATGCAGAGTTACGAACAAATATTTTTATCATTTTTATTACTTTATATTTAGAGTTATCTAAAGAATATGAACAAATAGTTGTTAGAATTTTAGCGTAGTCGTGTATTATTGCAATATTATGTTTTTGTGATTGTGTAAAATAAATTGTTTTCGATTCTTATACAACTGTCAATAACACTCCGGCCGTTCTATCAACATTTTTTAATGACTTTTTTGTAATACATGTATGTAATGCTTTAACATCGTGTAAGGCGCTACTGTGAATCTCGAATACACAACAATTCACTCGATCATAAACAAAATCAAAGATTACAAACTGACAAACAAACTGGAACCTACGCAGTGAAAAAATAATTGATTTTTTTTTTGTTTTTTGAAAAGTTTTCCAATATATTTTGCATGTTTTTTTTGTGTGTTGTTAAAGTACATCGAAAATAAAAAAGAAACGCGACCGCCTACGATCTACTTGTTCTCCAGCACCAGCTGCCTCAACTTGTCGTAATTGGCGCCGCTGAACTGCGTGATCGTCTGGTTGTTCTTGACGAAGACGAAGGTGGGCATCGAGGAGATGTTGTACTCCATGGCGATGTCCTCGCATTCGTCCACGTCCACCTGCGAAACACCGATTTAGCCAATTTGACGGAGGGGGGCGATGCCGGTCTCACCTTGAAGATGAGCACGTTCTGGAATTCTTGTGCCAGCTCCTCCAACTTCGGGGAGATCATCTTGCAGGGGCCGCACCAGGTGGCGAAGAAATCGATCACGACGAGCTGGTCGCCGGCGTCGGTCAGCTTCGACAGGAGGTCGGCCTGCGCAGAAATTAACGCTCAAATTCGGAACGTGGGGGGGGGGCTCCAGAAATGTCAAAATCGAAATAGGTCACTGGGTGATAGGAGATTTAGGGAAATAAAGCAATTTGGACGCTAGGAAGTTGTTGGGAGGCAAAAATGTGAAGAAAAAATAAAATACGACAAAAAGCTTGCACGAGAGGACTGAGGAATAAATTACTACCAAGGTTGCTGTCACTTAAATTAAGTTGGATAATTGTTATTAATGACGGAGAAAAAAAGTGGGAGTATGAATCATTATTACTAATGTACAAAAAGGAGTAAGGAGTGTCGCAATAAATGATAAGGGGTTGCAGAGTAGGTACGAATAAATTAAGTTGATGACTGTCGTGACTACAAAATTATTTCAGTTGGTAATTTATTGTTGGCAGCGCTGGAGTCTTTGAAAACGGACAAAAAAAGAAACAGTGTTGTAGGAATTTGCATAAAACATCGATTGAAAACAACTCTGCACTTACGAAAGCACAAGAAGAAAAAAAGAAATTAAGTTGGTAGTAAATGGTAAATCCCTATACAATTAAGTTAAGTTGGTAATTGCCAACTGCATCTTCAAAAAAGGAAGAGAAAAACAACGTTATTAGAAGAAATAAATGTGATAAGATAACAAAGTACAAAAACTACGTAAAAGGTATGGAAGGAAGTTGATAATGTATTATGGGTGAAAATTAAATTGGTACTTGTTAACCGCAATTTCATGAGAAGCAAATTAAATAATTTAATAATATTGGTAGCACTCGAGGCATTGAAAGAATCAACTCATGTATTAAAGTAAGTATAAAAACTTGCATCAGAGGAAAAAATGCATCATGAAACCGGTAATGTCATTATGACTACAAAATATTTTCAATTGGTAATTACGCATAATACCAGGAAGGGAAAGTGAAAGCAACAATATTGGTATTTGTAAAGGTACAAAATGAGGAAATAATTTGATAGATGTACGTCAGAGGAAGAAATAAACTTTATTATGAATAAGTCGAGCTGGGGATGTTTTCACTTCATAAAGTTAGGTTGGCAATGATTAATAACAATATGGTGGACGTTGACGTAAGGTGAAAAAGTGTAAAAAATGTTACTTTCGACGCATGCGGTAAATATAAATTAGACATAGATTTTAAATTCGTCGTGGATGGACCTTGAGGGCGGCTTAACCAACTGTGACTAATTAGTCTTAAGAAAACACCGAAAATAATTAACTTGAACATAATTCTGTACCTGACATAATTTTAAAAATCTCTGACAACTACTTCCCAAATTGGAATTTTACAAACAGTTTCTGTTACGAAATGAGAAAATTCGATGCAAATTTGTGGGAAAAATGACGTCTCACGATCAATTACAAATAAATTGACAGGATCAAATGTCAAGGGCTGGTTCGTCATTAGGTCGTTGGCGTGGCCGAACAGTCACCAGATGACATGATCTGTCAAACTGGTGTGGTTTTGATGACGAACCAGTCAACCTGACTCACGTGAGCGTCGAATAAAAATAAAATCACGTGACTTTTTTTACTACTACATAATTACTGCCCATTTACATTTTCCAATAGTAATATTTACACAAGCCAGTCACGTGATCTAGTATCTGCAGGCATATTTGCAGCAAATTTGGTTTAGTACCGAACTTGCGACAGCGCGAATTGTGATTGCTTAAAATTTTTACACGATCCTACGAAAAAAAAATGACAATAAAGTCAAAACAAACGTGATGTTAATTAAATTTAATGCCTGTCAAGGTCACGTGAGATAACAAAGGTAGGTGGCTTAGTTGGTTGCAAAGGACTTAAATTTGGTAAATTGCCATTTTATTGTGGCAACCTTTTACTCTTGACTTTGTTTAATTTAATTTCCTGCAACTGTCACGATTAATGTGCCGTGTAATCTTCTATTTATCTTGCACAATCTGATTAATTCACGGACATTACAATAATGGAGATAATTACGAAAAGTACACAATAATAATAATAATAATTGGGAGTCACGCCATTAGTTTTATCACGTTACTGTCGCACTTTGGTGAAATTCGACACCGTCACGCTTTTAATTCTTACTGAATGACGAAAGCGCTGTCTTATCAACTGCGTTGGGGTCAACGACGAAATTTTGGAGCACGTGACGTCCGTCAACGGTTGAGGGTTGACCCCGTCGTTGGGCCACCTGGTATACCGCGAGCGCGGCCGCCAGAGGGAGACAGCAATCGCGCCGCCCCGCGCCAGACAGAGACGCCAATCGGTGCATTTTTTAGCGGCCCGCAATGCACACATCGGAATCCGCAGTGACCTTGGGCCCCCTTTCCAGCCCCCTGGCAGTCGGTGCGACGTATTTGACTGATCGCAGGTCGCGATCGCCCAACTGTCACTCGCGGCTCTAGCTGTCAGATCGCCGCAAAACCGTCGCTCCCGGCGGGATTCGCCCCACGCGGGTCCGGCGGTTCCCGCGCACCATCGTCGCGGGTTTCTAGGAGGAGAACGCGACCGCGCCCACCGCCACCGGAGCCCCGATCGGACTGACCTTGTCGTTGATGTGGGTGACCATCGCGAATTCTAGGGGAGTCGAAGTTGTGGGTTTCTTCTTGCGGAAGCACTCGCACGGAACACACGAAGGAATGGTTCGAAGATGGACGCCGACAGGACACAGGCACTTGATCAAATGACTTGACACAAAGCCGCTACGCTTTTATTAGGCGGTCTTCCTCGGCCCGGGTGAGTTGGACAGAGATGGAGCGGTGTGCGCGTGCGCGGCGAAATCCGACGTAACGCGACGTGCGATCTCGCTCGTGGCCATGGAGCGAGGCGAAGACGTACGGCGGGGATTGACGGATGTACAAGGATAGCGAAAGGGCCAAGATGTACAACGTATAGGTTAGATCAAATGACTCAAGGGTTACACCAATCTACCCCGTCGATAAAAGGCAAAGACTTGCAGGCGTCAACTGACAGTTCGTTATTTTAACGGCGGCGTTTTTATTTGAAACCCCCAAAATTACATTCTCAACTGTAGTAGAAATCACGTGCTCGTTTTTTTTTTTTGTTCGAAAATGGCGGTCGACGTAGGTACATTTTTATTTCGACACTGTACTTCCAGCTTCTTTTCGGTATCATAGGTATTTATTTCTGATACTGTAAACATCTCCTGGCAAATATTGATTTAGAGAATTTTATGATGATTGGACCCAGTCGTGGCTGGTTAATCTGTAAAAGCAATTCAAATAAAATCATATCGTATGTTTTAAATCAATTATTTGGTCGTTTATGATCATTTCCCGAGTGCTAATTAACCGATAAGAACAAATCTGTCAAAAATGGTATTTGATTAGATTTTGTTTGATATTTATGGTGTTTGTTCACATGTCAACCTGTCATAACATTTGAATTTGTCTCACATTCGTATTTCTAATACATGGTAACAATAAATTCATTGGTTTTTTATTTTTGACTCATTCTATATAAATATTTTTTTTTATTGTCCTTCGACTCTTAAATGCAACATCCTGTATGTTGGAGTTATCACACAAGATGAACAAGACGATCGATCATATACACAGTGGATGACAAAATCTGCTCAAATTCAGAGCACTAGGAATGTCACTACCAGAATCAGTTGTTATTTTCGAGGCCTACTAGATTTTAGCTCTGACAGTCAACTTTATTTACCGAGTTTTTCTATAACTTGAAGTTGAGATCAATCGGAAGGATTTCAAAAATATCAGTTTAACATCGATAGAGTTGAAATATACAGGGCTTTCATAAAATGGGGACACAGCACTCTTGTGACACAAGTCATTTATGAAAGTCCTGTAGAAGGCGGTGACAATTTAGGATTTCGTGAAAAATTGACAACTGTCAAGTCAAAAACAACACGTTGCTGTCAGTCAAAAATGTTTGTTTCTTCGAAAGACATTTTATTGTGTTTTTTGAAAATTGGGTTCAGCAACTAGTAAACAAATTCTTGATTTACAAACGTTCTAAGATAAACATCTGCTTCTTGTGCAAATAGAGTGAGCTATGAAAGTGTTACGGTCAAGTTTTAGTCGACAAGTGTGACAAGTCTTAATGATCTCTTCAACTTTTTGAAGGTCCTGGTTTTGCCGAAAATAACCCCAACTTCTGATTTATCGAAAAGAATAATTCACGTTTTTAGATTTTTATGAAAAATTTTAAATCTGACAAAATCTCACATTTGACACTCCAGAGTACTTGATTTGCGTTATTAACATGATATCATGATATGCGTGATTAAAGATGTTTCGATACGTCAAGAATTCGTCACACACTATATACCTACAGTTTCAAGGTCAAGTCTTCAAGTTTTTTTGTGATGACTAAGAAATAAGGAGGCCGTGAGAATGGATATAAAATCGCTCAAATTCCCTGGTTTCTTTTAAAACTGATTTGAAAAATGTTCTGATAATTTTAAGGCAGCACCGAGAACAGGGGAAAACACCGAAACTATGTATGTTTTACATAAATTTTAATAAATAACACAATGTAAAAAGTGGATTATCGGAATCAGAATTACATTGCACAAATTTAAATTCCATTCCATTTTCGTGACATTGTGAAAGCTAATTGTCATTATTATTATTAACACAATGGCAACACCGATAACAATTAATTTAAAACAGTGAAGCTTGCATGTTGCGTTTACCTTTTTTTTAAGTAAGTCGTCACAGAATACAAAATTATTGGTTCACGCTGTATATCCTCTCATACTCTGGACGCGCCTCGCACTCTTCCCTTGAAATTTTCGTGTCGAAAAACTCCTTCGTCACCGCTCCCGGACGCCCGCCGTCCCGGCGCCTTTTTCCCGGACCGCTTTCCCGATCCCAACCCGGAAAACATCTTTTCGCCGCTTTCCACATCCAACGGTCGCACCTGTCGGCGACAACCTTGCAGCGCCCGGCTCCATTCCCATTATTACTAATACCCGATGGCACGAATCGCGAGAATTGTAATGATTAAATTTAAATTATGCATCATTTCTGTTTCCGTTTTTACGTCGACCACCCCTCAATCAACACCATCGTCGCTCGCCAACACTCCAAAACTTGAATAAACAACGAAATCCAATTGCACCGAGTGCATTCCTTGTAATTTTTTATGAGATGAGTTCTGGGGATCACTGGTAATTTGCTGGAAGTTGCGGGCTTTTCCGAGGGATGTGGCACGTGAGGTGTGTTGTTTCCCGGCCGCAGACACGTGACCTACAGCTGGTGCGTTCCCATTGGGATTTCGGAGAAAATTCGGTCACGTGACGTGTCAAAACAGGTGCCGCTATCGGGATAATCCGGGATTATGCCTAAGAGCGCGGCTTAATTTTGTTTTCCATTATTTTTATCTACTGCTGCTCTGGAAAAAATAGACTTTGAATCATGTTTTTTTTGCCGGTGGGCAGTTTGTTGGAATCCGGTCAAGATTCGAGTAGACGATGGTTGTCAAAAATTCGATTGTTTCGCAACGGGATTTTTATTTTGTCAATAATGGAATCAAATTAATTTTGACATTTTGCCAACGAAATCGAATAAAAAGTAATTTTATTGTTTTCAACTGTCATAAATGTTCATTTTTCTCCTTTGTAAATTGCCTCTTAACTGCTTTAAAGCAAAATAAGCAGATAACGAACCATTGCCCGAAACAACACATTCAACATCACACTTCTAACAGGTCTTGAAAAATTTGTCAAAACTGTCAAAAGCAAATGCGAAACCATTTTTAAAAGATTTGGAAGCTTCAGGGACCCTCGTTTCAAACAATAAAATTTTGTATGCAACTCGTTTCTAGGTAAATTGGGCTTTTCTAATTACCCTCGAGGCCTTAAAACCCTCGCTACGCTCGTGTTTTAATCTTGTCCCTCGGGCAATTAGAAAAGCCCAATTTACACAGAAACTCGTTGCATAAATAACTAGATATAACAAAATATTGAAATCACAAATTAATCTAAACCTACTATTTTGATATACTTCGTCCAGCGAGAGATTGGGAGATTTTAAATTGTAGGCTTTTAACCCAACACTACAAAATGCACTAGAATACATTAATTAGAACATAATTTCAGGACGAAAATGTTACTGCTTGAAGGATATATTTCAAATTTTACATGCGTTAGGTACAGTGGCGAGCACGGAATTTCGCACACATTGGACATTTCACTGACTTAATTTTATTAAAATGAGATACTGGCGGCAGTTTCGTGACAGTTTAGGTGAAACATCAGTCATGATCACATATATCATGCGTATCCCACCTCATTATTGATTATAATGACAATAAAGCTTAGACTAGATAGTTTTTTTTTAATGACGTACAAATTGGCGTGCGAAATTCCGTGCTCCCCACTGTAGTACCGTGTGAGCAACAAGTACTGATTGAGTTGGCAATAAATTCTGGTGATTTTTGGTGACTTTTATGTCATGTTCCAACGAGAAAACCATTTTATTAATAAAAGATTACAAAAACCAAGACGTTTAAATTTGAAATGTATACCAGCTGTCAATAAAACAAACTGAAATAGGTACAATTCACAGTCTTGAAAATTTTATGTAAAATTTTTTATTGCCAACTGAAACAGTTATTGTTGCTCACCCTGTACTTTCTCTACATTAAATTTAGTGATTTTTATGTCAACCAATCTCTCGCTGGACAAACTATAACTTGGCATTTGTAAAATGTGACTGTTAAATTGTCACGATTTGACAATGTTTGCTGTAAATTTAATTTAATTAATTACAGTCAAGTTAAGTAAATGGCAGAAATACAGAAAACAGAAACAAATGTTATGTTATTGCCAACATAATGTAGAAAAGTTGAATGGAATAAAAAATATACCTACACAGTACATTTGAAGTTTTATTTATTTATTTTTCTGAAAATTGAGATTACTGTCGCGAGAAAAAAAACTGGTCGTCAAAATCATGCTTTGACACAATGGAAAATGCTCCATTATAAAACGGTCGTAAATCTCATAACCTATCATTTGTCATTTTTTCTCATTTTTTTGACATGGGCATAATCAGGCAGGGAAAAAAATTTAATTTGTGACAATCTAACCCAATTTTGAAGTGACATTGACAATTAGAATTTTTGGCTCGCGACAGTAGTTAGGTAGGCACATATTGAATTTTGAAGGATGTTTCCATGTTTTTTTTCAAAGTAATCAAGAAATCCAGAACAAAATTGCTAAATTTTTAGTGTTCCTCTTTTTGAGAAACAGTACATGCTCAAGAAACAGTAAAAAGTGTCAATGTTGACAAATGTGAAACGCAGTTTTATAGAAATGTTTAATTTTTTCAAGGATCACTGTGTAACAAGGGTTTTGTTTATGTATATTTTTCTGTATTAGAGGTATCTAGTAGGTCATGCATTCAAGCAATCCTATGACATTTGTTTCGCGCTGCTGTCAAAAGTTTGTATTTTTTATTAAATTTGAATTTCTTGATTACTGGGTCATTAGTCATTACGGCTTACATTTGAACTTTTTTTGTGAAAATTTGAGTGCTGTAAGTGAAGAACGCGCGGAAAGGTTCCATCAAGATTCTCTCAGAATTTAAAAAAATCATATTTCATTCTTGGGAAACAAAGCATTGTTAAATTTTGACAGGTGCCAACAGTGAGCCACAGACGACATTTATTTTAGTCTTTTTATCTTTCACGCTTAAAAAAAAAGCCACACCGTTTTAGTTAAAACTTTAGTCTGTTCAATTTTGTCTTCTTTTGAAAATCCATTTAAAAAGACAAAAATTGTCAAATCACAAATGTCAATGGCGGATAAAAGACGTGGTCTTGTTGGTTAGATGTTTTCGTCTTTGTCAGAAACGTCCTCAACTTGTCTTTTCTCATCATTTTACGCTAAGAAATAAGAAATTTATGCATCAAGCGCGAAGTACTCTTGTTCTTTTTTCAAAGATGCACACCCAAAACGTCTCTTGGTCTCATTAAATTTTGACGGTCGTCAAAACTGTCACGTGGCGTAGACGTCACTTTTTGCCGGTACAAAACCTGTTAAATTTTGACATGCGTCAAAACGAAATCAAAGTCGGCGACCTCCCGTCGTTGTGACGTTTTTGTCGTGTGAACTAATTTACCTACGGCCTTTGCCCTGCAAAACTCGCTATTTCATCGCTTCCAACAATGACATTTGAATTTCTCCAGTGAGACTCCGCGCGTCGCTCGACTTGCCCCGACCGAAAAACAAGATGCGATCGATACGTAAGGGCGTCGTGCGCACTGTTTTGAAAATGGCCGGCGACCTGGACAACCTAGAGTATTACATCAAGTTTCCGAGCCCGAACTTCAACTACAACCAACAGAACGGCGAGTCCGACTACGTGTTCGTCGTCAACGAGGAGAAGATCCCGGTGATATTGCTCTTCGGCTGGGCCGGCTGCCAGGACAGGTACCTGGCCAAGTACTCGCAGATCTACGAGGACAGGGGGTGAGTGCGGGGACCGGCCGGCTTTTCGACACCGCCCCCGACCGGCGACACTACACTCGAAAAGGCGGCTGCGGCGATGCCACCTTGTCACAGATCCAGGTTGCTTCCAGGTTGATCACTCTGAGGTACACCGCACCCGTGAAATGTCTCTTCTGGAAGAGATTCCAGATGATCACGATAGGGGAGAGGCTGGTCAAGCTGCTGGTTGACCTCAACTTCGAGAACCACCCGATCATAGTGCACTGTTTCTCCAATGGGGGCGCTTTCCTCTACCAGAACTTCATGCTGGCGCTTGAGAGGAGCCCCAAGCCCATACAGGTCGGTCAACTGCCTCAACCTAAACCTAGGCAAGCAAAATCTGGGCATCAACAAAACCTAGGCCCACAACCTAGACAAAACGCGTCGACACTTTTTTGATTTGCACGTCTAAACCTCGTCAGATTGCACAAACCTGGATCTCACAATAAAAACATGTCTAGGCAAAACATTCTTAGGCAAAGCGCCACGACAAAAGAATCTTAGTCTAGGCTTCACGTTAAACAAAATCTCAGCCTAGGCTTCACGTTTCAGATAAAAGGCGTCATTTTCGATTCCGCCCCCGGCAAAAGAAGAATCCTGAGCTTATTTAGGGCAATTTCGGCCATCCTGGGCGGCAGGCCCCTCTACAACATCCCCGTTTCGATCCTGATGACGATGTTCCTCTCCATGATATGGCTATACGAGGTGCGTAGAAAAAGCAAAGTGTCCAATTATACAGAGTGATTGTTGTACAGGTGATCAGTAACTACGTCAGTCCAAAGAAGACGTTCCAGTCGAACCCTCTAGAAAACCTGAAAGATGACAGGAACCGGTGGCCCCAACACTTCATCTATTCGAAAACGGACATCCTGATTCCGTTTACGGTAATTTCGTCCCACAGGATAACCGTGCACTGAGTATTTTTTGTCCAAAGGATATCGAGTACTTCGCGGATTATAGACAGTCGGTGGGCATCGACGTGACGAGTCTCTGCTACGACGACAGCCCCCACGTGAAGCACTACAGCCACAACAAGGACAGCTACGTGAACAGCGTCTGTAATTTTTTAAACAAATGTCTGAACGGTTCCAACTGAAGCGCACCTTCACAGAAACTGTAGTAGGAGTTACACGCATGTTAACCGACACCGAATCTCTTGAAAGACTCGATCTTGTTCTGCTTTTACCATTAAGACTAGGACTAGATGACTGACGCGTATTTTTTTAATTAGGTATTTGTTATTGCACAAAAATTCTATTAGGCATTACCGATCTAAATTATGGTGCTAACGTGAAATGTATTTATTTATTCTGATTGATTAAAAAATCTGTTTTAGAGCGACGTCTCAATCGTCCGCCATCTTCGCTCGACAGTCTGTCAAGTACCGACAGAGTCGTCGCAGTGACAGCTGTCACGAGAGAATGACGAGACGTGCGAAAAATTGATAAAAATATATTAATCAATGTTATGTTCACACAAATTAAGGTTATGTTGCGGACATTCGGCTATAGGGGCATCTTAACACAATAGAACACTACTCTCAAAGAGCAAAAACATCAATTCGGCGTAAACATAAATAACCTAACCTAGATGAACTGTTCAATCAAAAACTGGCTTCACTGTCCGATCCACGTCCTGTAGGTACGGGTGCAGCGCGATCCTCTTCGCCGAAATCCGCCTGGCCGGATCGTAAATCACCATCTGTTTCAACAAGTCGACGGCGTCGCTGCTCATGTTTTTAACTTGGTTTTGCAAGTTGTACGAGGTCCAGTTGGGGAAGGTGGCCTTGTAGTCAGGCAGACTGGACACGCCGGGCCAGATCTCCTCCGACGGCGTCTTTAAAACCCTAAAACCGACTCTTGAGCGACTCCTCGTCCCAAATCTCCCGACTTTACCGGAATATCCTGAACAACTGGTCGATTTCCGAGTCGCCCTGGAACAGCGGCCGCTTCGTCGCCATCTCGGCGAAGATGCACCCCAGAGACCAGATATCGATGGGGCACGAGTATCGCGACGAGCCCAGCAGCACCTCCGGGGCCCTGTACCACAGCGTGACCACCTCGTGGGTGTACACCCGGACGGGGACCCCAAACGCGCGGCCCAGGCCGAAATCGGCCACTTTGATGGTCCCGTCGCGCGTGATCAACAGGTTTTGCGGCTTCATGTCGCGGTGCAGGACGCGTCTCTGGTGGCAGAAGAGAATCGCTTCGTTGATTTGGTAGAGGTAGCTCTTCACCAATTTCGGGTCCATGTAGGTGCTGGGCTCGATCTTGTCCAGGTATTTCTTCAAGTCCATCGACAAGAATTCGAAAATGAGGTACAGTCTGGAACAGCGGCGTCAGCGAGGCCAAGCTAGACCGGCTACTGACCTGTTCTCCTCCATCATGACGTCCTCGAGCGAGACGATGTTCGGGTGGCGCAGCTCCTTCAGGAGAGAGATTTCGCGGATCGCGGTCGACGGGACCCCCTCGTCCTCGGCTTCCAGTCTGCAATCGGTGTAAATTTTACCCTAATCGCGCCCAGAAACGCAGCTTTACCTGATTTTCTTCATTGCCACTAGTTGGCCAGTCTTTTTGTTTTTCCCCTTGTACACCACCCCGTAAGTCCCTTCGCCGATCTTCTCGATCTTCAGGAAGTCATCCATGTTGGTGGACTGCTTCGACATTGTCGATTATCTGGAAGAAACCTGGAAAAGTGTCCATATAACGGCCGGCTTAACCCCACAACCTCACACTTTTTTTATTTATTCTAAACGTCAAAAATCACAAACCACTTGATTGCAACCACAAAACTGCACGAATTACTTACGATTTAATTAAACTAAAGCGGAAAATACGAAATTACAAGGAATCAACGGCTACTTCCAAACAACATGGAGAAGGAAGTTGGAGGATTCAAACCGTCCAATACCGGTCGACCATGGAGCAACAATCTTTTGTCTCTCTCGCTCTAATTACGACTGGAATCGTGCCGTCTTCCTTTACTGTGCTGCCAACCTGACGCACCAAACTTCAAGAACAAGCTGTCAAACGTCAAATAACGACCCACTTTTGATGTTAACTGTCCTTTATTTATGATTTGATTGACAATAAATACAAAAGTTAATGCTTTAGTCTAGCGCTTTTAATATTAATACCAAGCTGTGGTTAATTTGTGGTAAAAAAATAAAACCGCCGCTTTCTTAACCCTTCAAGCTGCTCATTCCCGCCCTCATGATCTCGTCCACCAGCAACAAATTGCTGGCGATGACCGAGCACGAGTTGATAATTTGCTTCATCACTACGTAATTATCGAAGATTCCGGCGTCTTTCGGATTGATCGGTTCGCCCGAGGTCAAGTCCAATCCGATCGGTTCGGGGTTGAGTCGAGATTCTTCTTGCAGTTTGACGATCGTGTCCTGTGAAAAATACCGTCAGAACGACTCGAATCACCGTAACGGGTGACAAACCTGAGCGTCGAATCCCGAGTTCGTCGCCAACACTTTGGGAATCACCAGGAGAGCTTCCGCGTAGGCGCCTATGCCCAAGCGGGACTTACCCTTGACGGTGTCCTTGAAAGCCATCAGTTGCTTGTGGGCGGTGACCTCGAAAGCGCCGGCGCCTAAAAAACGTCATTTATTGTCGCAGTTATGTTATTGTTTGATTTAAGTTAACCTGGTACCACGGCCTTGTCGTCGATGGCGTTGTTGATGGCCCTGAGTCCGTCCCTGATCGCGTCTTTGATTTGCGCCAGGGTGTGCTTGTTGGGGCCCTTGATCAGTATGGTGACCGACTGGGGCACCTTGCACTCCTCCACAAACGTGTACTTGTTCTCGCCGAGGACGTGTTCGTACACCACCCCCGCATACCCCAGCTGGGACTCCTGGATGTCGTCCAGATGGTTCAAGGCCGTGCCCCCGCAAGCCAGAGCCAAGCGCTCCATGTTGCGCCTCTTGGCCCTTCGCAACCCCATTATCCCTTCTTTGGCCAAGAGATCGAGGCTCATCGGGTCGATGCCCTTCTGGTTGATGACGACGAAGCTCTTATCCGTGCCGTCGCAGAGCTTCTTCTTCAGCTCGACCACCTTCTTCACCCTCTGCTCGATGAACTCGCGCTCCGCTTGCACCATCTTCTCGCGCTCCTCGGCCGTCTTGTAGAAGAAGCCCGAGTTGACCTCGCTCTTCTCGTACTCCATGGAGACGTTGCAGGTGAGGATGTAGCAGTTGGTCAGTTTCTTGGGCATGTCGGGGTGCCTCGACCCGTGGTCCAGCACCAGCCCTTTGATCAGGGCGGTGTCGGTGGCGGTCTTGTGCTGCATCTCCATCAGCTCCACCATGTGCAAGTCCGCCGGTTTGTCTTTCGGTTTGATGGCCAGGACGGCGTCGACGCAGATGTCGGTGAGGACGTCGGCCAAGGACTGGTGCACCTTCGTCCTGAGACTCGTCCGGCACACCTCCAGCAGGCTCTCGCGGTTGATCTCGATCGGGATCTTGATCGAATCGAGAATCTCCAACGTCTTGGCCCTGGCTTTGTCGAAGCCTTCGGTAACGACGCGCGGGTGCAACCCCTCGGAAATCAGAATGTCGGCTTGCTTGAGGAGTTCGCCGATCACCAGGACCGTGGAGGTCGTACCGTCGCCGGTCATGTCGTCTTGCGCGGTAGAAGCGCGCGCGATCAGGGAGGCGGTGGGGTGTTGGATTTGCATCTCGTGGAGGAGGACGTTGCCGTCCTTGGTGATTTTTATGTCGCCCGCGCCGGAAACTAACCTAAGAAAACAAGAGCTGACTCAGACCAAACACATTTACCTTGTTTCAACCGCGAACAACGAAAGGGAGGTGTTGGATGGATTCACACGCTCTTCAACTGTCACCACTAAGCAAATTAGACAATAGATTACATCTGTCAAGGTTAATACGTTTTGTTAAGGAGCAAATAAGAACCAGGTAAAGGGAACACAAATGTATTGGTAAAAAAATTAAATAAATTAACGGTGATCCCCGTTAATAAATGTTATTATTATTATTATAAAATATACAGATAATTTACGAGTGATAACGAGCGTGATGGCATTGAAAATGTAACCCACAATACATTTCAAAAAAAAAAAAAAACTGGATATTTTAATTTCAATATCCAGCTTTTTAGTGGAATAAACTTCTTGAAATGAGTGACTCCTGAAATTATATTACTATTTAATGGAATAATTCCAGTCATTTACAAAGCAAGAGTGCAAGAGTAGTCATTTTTTAGTTGTAATGTGGACACTCCTTTTCTAGAATCATCTGAAATCTGACACTCACAAAACCACACCAAATTAACATGATTACAACACAATTACACAGTTTTTATCTTTTATACTACAATTCCAAAAAACACTCACACTCTCACACTGTGTCGCATAATACAAAAATTAGAATTACTTTTTGTCAAACCCTTCGCAAAAAGTGAGGTTATGTCTGCATAAAACATCGTGACAGCACTAAATTTTCTCAAACTCGCCTCACCAACGCAAGTTTACACTTCTTCCCACCCAAACTCACACTTTGGGGGTGCACCCCCGTCAACTTAGGGGTTAAAACATGAATATCGATGTCATGTGTTCGCTGACAACTTACATTTTCATTGTCCCTTTGGGGCCGAGATTCGACTTCATCACGTCTTGGATTCCCTTCGCGGCCGAAATGTTGACGGCTAGGGCTTGAGCAGCCCTTGCCACCTCCGCTTTGGGGTTTAATAAGCTGATAGCCATCGTATTTTCAGTAAAGGAAGGTGAAATTTAACACAAAACAAACGATTGCCGGCCACTGCGGGAAACGGAAGTGCCGGCTGGTAGGGGGCGCTTCACGACTAAATTTCACGGCGCGAGATTCGATTTTGACAAATGGGTTTGTCTCAGCCATAGATTTATGTCAATACCAGTTCTGGCTATTGTGGTTAAGATTCTTTTTTAAAATCCAAAAAAAATGTAACCTTTTTTCTGATCGTTAAAAACCATTTTTACTTCAAGTGAAATTTCTGAAATTTTAACTTTTAATCATCAGAAAAAAGGTTATATTTTTTGGGATTTTAGAAAAGAATCTGAATAATTACCCCCATAGTCAGAATTGGGTATTACATATCTACTCCCAAACAATTCAATTTGGAGAAGATAATATACAGGGTGTTGCTAGTTAAAACAAAAATTGACATAAGAAATTTATTACGATTAAATTGCATCACATCTATTTATAATAAATTAGATTTGTTCATTTAGTTCGCCTCTGTACTTGGCACAGCTGCAACAGCAACACTCTTCCGGGTGGGGCCTCACAGGGGTGCCAACCGGGACCAAAACGTACCCGGTCCTGCTTTGCGGCCCAATTATCGACAGCACCGTCGGCTTCTTATAAATGACAGTTCTGACAGGATCCGCATAATAACCGGAAGCACCTGACACACTGTACCCACTTTGACTGAACTGAACCGGAAGTGGCACCTCAAGATCATTTTGAGGCTTGTTGAAAATAGGATAAGTCACCAACAGCTTGGGCCGCCTCTGTTGGTTACCAAGATAGGAAACTAACGCCTCATTGAGACCACCACCGTGACTTTTTTGTGTCGGGACTTTACACAAATCGAACTTGACGAATTTGACATTTGGGGTGACCTCAACCGGTTCAATTCTGTTCGAGACTTGTTGCAAAAGCTTTTCGTCTTCGCCTTGTTGTTCCCTGACAGGCTTGACCACCTCGTCTGACAGGTTCACGGTGTCGAGAATCTGGGGATGGTTGTTCTTGATTTCGACATTTTGTTGGACGACACTGTTGCCAACTTGAGGCGCCTCGTTCACCACATTTGTGTTCTGAACAACGTTGACTTGATTGTTTTGGGTGTTGTCCTGGACCACCACTTCCGGTTGGGTCTCTACTGCGGGTTTGTTCACAGGGGGAGGGGGTGTAGTAGGGGGCACACCGCAGTAGGGACAGGAGTGAGGAGGCACAAAAGTATTAGACGGCAGTGACGAAAGTGGAATGGGGCAGGGAGGATAAGCTGGTCTGGGGTAGGGGTAGTAGGGAGGGATGCACAGACAAGGCACGGGGGTGAATACGGGGAGGTAGTACGGTTGGCCCTTGCACTGACACGTGTCCCCACAAGCGCACTTCTCCTGGTCCCCCCCGAATCGCAACATCACTTGGGCGTTAGCGAACGACCTTGGATTGTCGACCCCTCGATTGGCTGGAGGGGGTCCCGAGTCGTCCGAGTCGAAATTCGACCGTTCCAGGATCTCGAACTGGTCATAGTTCTTCTTGGTGGGGGTGCGGAATATGGACTTGAGGTCTTGGGCCTAGGTACAAAAAATATTAAAAAAAAAATTACCACAAAGTTGTGGACAATACCTGGAGAGTTGTTGCAAACAAGAGAGAGATGAGCGGTCGGAGCATGGCTGTTGGATAATGATTGGACTTTTCGTCAGTTTTTTGTTTTTATAAGAGAGAATTTTGGACCGAGGCACGTCTCAGATGACCGTGATTTTCTTTTGTTTATGTTGACATAAAGAGGATTCTGCTGAGTTGCAATATAAGTCAACAGTTGGCGACCTTGACTGAGAGTTTTGATTCGGTCGAGGTGAACAAGAAGAGTAAAAGAGGAATTTTGGAGATTTTTGAGTTTTGGGGACTTAAATGTAGCCAACTCAGCCACCAAAAAACCCTAATGACTGACTTAAAAGATTATCATTTCGTCGTTGAGTGTCAATTATCTTCACAATTATGTCCTTAAACCTTTTTATCTTGAATGGAACAAGAAGCTTTCAAGTCATTAACAAAATGGACGACTTAATGGTGTTTTTAGGAACTTTTACATTTATTGTTGCCAAATTAGACACTCGAGTGTATTACATTAAAAACTTGTAATTTATGCATTAAGTTAATTCAGTGGTACCAAACGTGAAACACTCAAACTTTACTGTCCACTGTGACCTTGAAAGAGTTTTACACAAAAAAATTATCTGAAGCGATTTTGAGTCGCTCTCATAGGTCCATACTGCACATTTTTCTTATTCTCCGTGAACTGTATCAGAATTATCAGATAAGAAACAATCGATGCGCCCATCTGCAAGGAAAAAAATACCACAAGGGAGATGGTTGACGGTTGGTTTACCGAAAGCAGAGTCGAAGGATTCAGGGAGAACATTCCAAAAACTCTCATCTCCGGACGATTTTCGTTGATCAACAGGTAGCACTTCAGTTGCTGAAAAAAATTTGTTTTTTGTAAATGTGAAATACAGGGTGTTATTGAAAGTTATACAGATATTTTAACCACGAGGTACTGGCTTCATGTAGAACTCGGAAAAAATATCTAAAAAATTCTATGTCAAAAAATAAAATGACATTTATTTCTTGAGCTACATTTTTTTTAATTGCTTTTAGTCTTCTACGTTGTCAAACAACCTCGTAGGTAAAATTTCGGCACATTTAAAAAATACACCCTGTATATCATATTTTATAAAACGTACACCAATGCAGTTTCCTTGTTTTATAGCATATTTCCTATAGGTTACTTCGCATTGGCGTACATTTTATAAAACATGATATACAGGGTGTGTTTTTAAAATGTGTCGAAATTTTACCTACAAGGTTGTAGAACAACGTAGAAAACTAAAAGCAATTTAAAAAAATTATAGCTCAAAAAATAAATGTCATTTTATTTTATTTCTTGACATAGAATTTTTTAAATATTTTTTCCGAGTTCTACATGGAGCCAGTAGCTCGTGGTTAAAATATCTGTACAACTTTCAATAACACCCTGTATATGAGAAAGTATCAAAAATCACCTCGCTGAACGTGTTTTTTGACTCTGAAGACTTTGTGAGAAGTCTGGGCGACGCTTTGACCACTTCTTCAGCCTGCAGAAAGAGTAATTAGTAAAGTCACAATTGTGACGCAAAAATGCTTACTTTGAGAATGGTCCAGTAGGCGGCAAAGATCACCAGAACCATTTCTGCCAAGTGCATCAGAAGAAAATTACCATGAAAGACGTACTCGAAGACTTTGAGTGGATGTTTCAGAAATATGTAGAGATTGCTGGTGACTACCATAAAGACTAACAGGAACATGGTGGCAATTTGTGAAGAAAAGTGACCCACAATGGAATCGGAAATGTGTGTCAGTTCGAGGTAGAAGTTGGTGAACTGTTTGATGGTGATTGAAGAGTCTTGGGTCAAAACCTTGTCCAAGCAGGTCTTCAAGCGAGTGTACCTGTCGTTCAGCAAGTAGAAGTTGAAGACCATTGTAAAGACAACAAAGTAGTTAATGGTGACGGGCACGTAGATGGACAACCAAGCGATCATGCTGGCGTTGCTGGTGAAGAAAAGATCGATGACGCAGTCCACCGCGGCCACATACAAGAACAACACCAAAGCTGCCCAAAACCAAACATTGAACAATCTTCGCGTCTTCTTCCTGTTGAGGACAACGCCAAGACTGTCGAGGTTGTGGTCGAAGATTTCCAGCCTGATCAAGTTGCTGTGGTACTTCTTGGAGTAGACCCAGTTGGAGATCACGTTCGAGAGGAAAACGGCGATGTAGCAGATCAGATGGAGGTAAATCACCACATTATTGACAGTAAACTGGGAGCTGGCGTAACCCTCGAGGAATCTGAGGGTCAAGATCGCCGAATAGGCGACAAACAAGGTAAGGTTGTAAATGAGGAGAGGCACGCTGGTACGTGTGGGAGTTTTGGAGGAGTTGGAGCAGAAGATTCTGGATAGGGTGAGAATTGGGGCGGCGGAGGAGTGGCTCTCGATACGTTGCATCTTGGCGGGCTCGAGGAGGCAACTGGAGGCGGGTGAAGGTTCCTGGGTGTCGCAAGATGTTGCCCAAGACGTTTTAAGTGATTAAGCGTTTGTGGTAAAAGTTTTGCGTGATTGGAATCAATTAAGTGGTGTTGAAAAAGCTGAAAATGGTTTTCAATCGATGTTGGATGTTAAATAATGAGCGATGGCACTTTTAGTGTCAAGTAAAACTCTTGCGGTATAGTGATTTTTTTATTGCTACTTGTTATTTTATTTTATCGAAGAACATTTTTACAATTATTTATCCAAACGACAAAATTCACCATTAAAAAAACCGGGTGACTTTTAATGATTATAATTATTTTTGTTCCGTTGGCAACACATTTACGATTTTATGTTGGTACACTTGATTGCCAAAAATTCAAATATGACAGTGCAAAAGTTAAAATAAATAAATCAAATTGTCATTATTCATTATTCGTAATAACCTTGAATATCTTGAATCCTAACCTAGAAAACGAATTAGCGGACAACTCTTTAAAAGCAGGTGCTTAGAGAAACATGAACAAATTTCCATGTTCTTCACTTCGTCTTCATTGAAATTCCTTTCCCCAGCTGTCCCCTTATAAAGGAACCTTCAGAGCTTCCAGGCTCTGTAAATTGAATCAGTATTATGAGATAAGATACTGTGGCCACCGTGAGCTGAAAAATAAAATTTAGAAAAACACTCCTTTCAAACGCGGAATTTTTTGGTACCGAAAGCAAAGTCGACGGCTCCAAACAAAACATTCCGAATATTCTCGCTTCCAGACGATTTTCTGTCATCAGGAAATAAGACTGCAAGTGCTAAAAAAGACACAAATCAAGAACTGTTTGAAAATGGCGGACGATTAACCTTTCTGAAACTGGTTTTCGAATCAGAAACACTTGTCAGAAGTTTTGGAGAAGCAATAACTATGTTTTCAGCCTGAAGAGCAACTGAATGAATAAAAATGAAAGTATAAATTGATTACTCACTCTAAGAGTGGTCCAGTGAGAAACAAGAACCACCGCAACCAACTCACCCAGGTGGATCAAAACGAAATTGAAAATGAGAATGTACTGAGAAAGATCTAAATTGATTTTCAAAACCATGTACATGTTGGTGGTGATACTGATGAAGATGAAGAGAAACGTTGCACTGAGTTGTAGAGAAAACTGAGATACCAGTGAGTTAGAAATGTGAGTAAGTTCAAGATAAAAGCGGGTAAACTGTTCGACGTTCGTGTGTAATTTTCGCGTGGAGATGTTATTCAAGAGGTGTTCCAAGCATTTGTATCTTTCGTTCAGCAAGAAAAACGTGAAGACGGTAACAAAAATGGAGAAGTAATTGATCGTGATTGGTAGGTAAATCGACAACCAGAAAAAAAAATCGATCTTCTCACCAGTTTGGAAAACGTCGATAAGACAATCAAAGATGGCGACGTACAAAAATAACCCTGAAGCTGCCGCAACCGAAACGTAGAACATTTTTCTGGTCTTGTCACAGTCAGGATAATATCCGACAGTTCTCAGTTGATAATCGAGAATTTCCAATCTTACCAAAGCTCGGCAGTAACTTTTCGAGTTGATCCAGTTCGACAAGATGTCGGAAAAGAAGATGGCGATGTAGCAGATCAAATGTAAGTTAGTTACGACACGGTTGAGGGTGTAGATTTGTTCTCTCTCACTGGTGAGTATTCTCAGGGTAAAAATAGTTAGATAAACGACCACCAGAGCGAAACTGTATAAGACAAGATAGAGTGCATTTCAACGAGAGGTACACAGGCGTGGCTACCGAGATGCGCCAGATGTAGGGGAAGGGCGACCCAAAATCGAGTGCATTGGCGTAGTCCAGTTTAATTTTTTTTTTACTTTCACAACATAGGAAATATCAGATTTTCACAACCGGGATTAGAAATCAAGTTGTATGACATAAAAGAGAAGACAGTGAAGAACAATAACCTGGCTGTGATTTGCGACAAAATGGCGAAAAATCAGCTGTTGAAATGAAATTAGAAAATTCCCTGGAAAGTACAAATTAACGCCGCTACTGTCTAGGTACGCCACGCCACCGTAGACCGAAACAGATTTCTACGCAAGTTTATAGACGTGTACCTCTCGTTGAAACGCACTCTACTTGTTGGAATGAGTCGAAGAGTGTGAAGAATTCAGGCCAAATATTTTGGCCAAAGTGAGAAGAGGAGTGAGACGAGACGTCAGAAGTGGCGCCATCTTCGACGACAAGAACACGACTGGAGTGTAAAGTCTTCCGGAGTGAGAATCCGTGGCGCAATTTTAAATAAGGTGAGTGCATCATTATCAGTTTTTTAACATGTTTCGTTCAATATTGCTGTGTTGCAAAATCTAGAATCTAGGTTAATGGATGACAACATGGCGACATGGCGTACTACTCCGGACATGGAATCTTGGCCAACATTTTTTTGACATTTCTAAAAAAAATTATGTAAATCAATCGTTAGTGTCATTAATAAATGACAATTATTAAAAATCACTTTGAAGTTTTTATTGTGACATCAAAAAAGCAGGGAAATAGCATTATCGAGTCAAAAGTTGGGTTATATTCAATAAAGACCAGTTCACACATAATTGTCAGTTAAATGTCAGTTGTGGCCAAGATTCCGTGTCTGGAATAGTACCTGTCTCACTTTATTTTGTAATCGTTCTAGAGCACGTGATGGAGGAAAGATTCGTAGAAGAAATTATGCAATGAAGTGAATCGAATTTTTTAGGAACTTTTATTGATAGCAAAATAGTTATAAAATGGCACGTTATAATATAAAAATGACATTCATAAAAATACGTTATATATTATATAAAAATTAAACGAGAAGGGGATGGACGGAGCTACAATTTGCGTTGTAGCCCCGCACGCCCACACCACGTGACGTCACTTTCTCGCTTGTACATGATCTAAAAATATACTTGTAAATATGTAGCATAAGAAAATATCACTGATCGTTTCCGAAACAATCGTGCGAACAATACAACTTGTTATTCCTGAACAACAACTTGGCCCCGTGCAACGGTTTCTTGCACTTGAAACAACAAAAGCACTCGTCAGCTAGGTGAAAGTGTATACCGTCTTTCAACTTGACGCCCTCTTCGTCCGCCATGATCACCCTCCGACAGGCTAGGCACTTGTTAGCTTTGAGCTTTTCGAAACAAGGCAGACAGACCGGTTGCGACTCCTCCACCACGTAATTCTGGCCCGCCAGAGCTTGGTCGCACTCGAAACAACAGAAGTGCTTCAGGTGGAAAGTCGAGTTCTCCGCCAGACAGTACTCCTTCACGAAAATCAACTCGTCGCACGCTTTGCACCTGGGAATCCCCCGAATCTTTGCGAAGTCCCGCCCGCAATAAATGTTGTCAGATTCTTTGTCGTAGAAGTAGAAGAGATCAGCCAAGCTCTGGTTGCATCCGGCGCATTTGAAACACTCCGAATGGTACAACGCGTTTGACTTTTCCACGAAGATGCCGAACTCGCCCGGTTCGAAGAACTTCGAACACTTCCGACACTGTTTCGTCTGTATTTCAACATCGTCAGGGACTTTGCGCGCTACTTCCATTCCCTCGAACATCTTGTTCTCACCCTGGATGGCGCTCTTTATCTCCGGACCCTCGTAGTCGTAGGAGATGTCTCTGATGGCCCCGATTTTCACCGGATTCGGCACCAATTGATTCTCCGCCACCGTCAACTTGTTCGGAGTGTACATCTCCAATGGTTTGTTGTAGTTCGAGTTGGTTAGATCGTGAGTGCCGAATGCCAAATCGCGAACGTTACCGATAACGCTTGGATTTTGTTGTTCGCTGTGTACATTCAACTTGCCTGGAGCGTAATGCGGCATGTACATGGTATTTCGATTGATCTCATTGGTGGAACCTGGCTCCGCCCTCGGAACGTAGCCCACTTGTGGGTCATGTGTCGAGCCTGGCTCCGCCCTCGCAACGTAACCCACTTGTGGGTCGTGCAACATTTGCTCGCGCGCGAACCGCGAGAGGGAGCCTTTGTTCTGGTTAACTTCGACATTTTTGGCGTAATTCGCGGGCAAACCGGATAACTCTTGGGAGTGGAGCTGCGCCAGAGGGGGCTGCCCCACATAACCTAGCTTTCTGTTCGCTTCTAGAGCGGCGAGATTTGCTAATTCGCTATCTCCAGTATTCTGATTGATTTCCGCGATTCTGGCATAATTCGGGGGCGAGGAGAGCAAATCTTGGTTGTGGGGGAGTGTCAACTGAGCTTGACTAACATAACCTAACTTTTTGTTCGTTTCCAAATTTCCGGCAAAATTGGGCCCAGAATTTGCCAAATCTTGACCCTCCGAATAATTGTAGACCAGTCTCTGAGCGTGTTTGTCTGAATTTGCAGGAATTTGCGACGCTAAACCCAATTCTTCCGTATTTGTTGACGCTTCTACACCATAACCTAACTTTTCCTGGTCAACCGTCAATTGAGTAACATAACCAAACTTTTCAGTTTGAACTGTCATATTATGAGGCTTCGGGATTTTGTCAAAGAACGCGTCCAACTCTTTCTGGTCTTGGACGCCCAACTTTTCGAACTGTTTGGTCAAAGTGCCTGACTTGTTCTCGCCCAATAATTGAACTGTTTCAATCGAGGGAACACCTTTCGGGTACCTGTTGGTCAGGAATTTCGCGTTGACGTTGTATTGGATCACCTGACCCACGCCAGCCGAGTCCTTCATGTGTTTTATGTAATCCTGCATTTTCGCAAGCTCTGAATCCGTCAGTTCGTGACAAAGCGTCGGATCAATATCGTGAATGGGAATTTGCTTCTGGAGTAGCTGCTTGCGGGCTTGAGCTGCCTGGGACCCCTTCACAGGTAAAGACTCGGGAGAGAGCGTCTTCAAGTAGCGATCGATCGTTTCCGTGTTGCCTTTGGGGGCCCAATCCAGCTCCACTTCATCTTTTTTCCCAGGCAAAACTATCGCAAAAAATTAGAATTTCGCTTGAGTGACTGATCAATGACTCACCGATTTTCTTCTTAATTCGATTGGGTTTGCTCCCCAAGAGTTGGAACTGGGCCCACCCATATATGTCATCATCATGGACATCATGGTCCTCCTTGGAACATTTGCAGTTTTTGCAGATTTTCCGCCAAAAATGCAAGTCCAAACCTGGACACTTTTCGCTGCACTTGATACACGGTGCCCCCGCCCCTGCTTCGTGCCCCAGTCGAGCCTTCAGTCTCTTCTCCCGTTTCAACTCCAACTCGGAAAGCCAGTTGGGGGCCGGCAAATTTTCACTCTCCACGCTCATTTTCAACGCGTTTTATTTAACTGAACACACCCCACGAGTCAAGAATCAACAGGTATTCTTATCTGATATTTCACTCGAGTCGGGGGCTATGAATCATGCCCCCATCCCATTGTTGACACCCTAAGCCATTAGAAAGAGACAGATTAATACATAAATCTTAACATATGAAGAAGATAGATCAAGAAAAATGACAACATTGACAACTGACAATTGACAGTTTGTGTTGTTTACATGAATAAAATTTAACAATTATAATTTATATTAGAGCCGAATGTGCATTTCGCTTCGTTTTTCAATCTTTTTGACTTCATAATGCTCGAAAATCTAAATTTGCTACGTAAAGATTAAATGTAAAAAAGTGGGGTTGTGTCATCGAGTGACAAGTGACAAGTTTGTTGGTTTTGTGTTGTGCCATTAATTGAAGAAAAATCGAAATCTGATACAATATCTTATTTGTTCGGACTTCATTGTTGTACCGTTTTCAATTTTGAACAATTTGGTTGCTTCTGCGAGGCACAATTATCGTTTGATAGTCGTTTAGAAAAAGTGAGGTTAGGTTGTCAAAATGTCCAGAAAACGGGATATTACGGTAAGTTTTCGCGTAATTTGCTGAACCTTGCTATGATTGACCGATTCCAGCGTGAGGAAATCGCAAAACAATTTCTGTTACCTGAGAGGCAGTCCAAGATCGACACCTTGCTCAAACAGGATGGCCAAGCTTATTGCATTTGTAGATCTTCGGACAGTTCACGATTCATGATAGCGTGCGACGCTTGTGAGGAATGGTAACGTTCTCGGTCTGTTTTTGAGGTGACAGTACAAGAAATATTTATAATACAGGTATCATGGCGATTGCATGAATATATCTGAAAAAGATGCCAAACTGATCAAGCAGTATGTCTGCATTCGATGCTCTGAGGAAGACTCGACTCTGCAGACGCGCTGGAAGACAAAACGTGACGATAGCGCCGGGGCCAACACCAACAGCGACGAGAGGAGGTCGCGCAAGCGCAAAGACAGGGGCGAGACGAAGACCGACAAGAAACTGAAGCGGTGCGGGGACTGCATGGGGTGCTACAGGACCGAGGACTGCGGCAGGTGCGACGTGTGCACGCGGAGGAGCCGGCACGGGTCCCCCCGGAACAAGGAGCGATGCAAACAGCGGATTTGCATCAATTACGGAGGGTGAGCCCCATTTTGAGACAGCCGTTTGCAACTAGTATTTTTTGTTTTGATATAGAGGGAGGCGCAAGAGGAGGGACTCCAGCTCGGACCGAGAGGGCCCCTCCAACGCCCACCTCCAAACGGACTACCCCCGCCAATGCTACGGCCCCGCGTGCACCAACAGCGCGCGCTACGGCTCCAAGTACTGCTCCGACGAGTGCGGCTTGAAGTTGGCCACGAACCGGATCCTGCAGGTGCTGCCGCAGCGCATCCAGGAGTGGGCGCTGAGCCCCTGCTCGGCCGAGGACTCCAACATCAAGGCACTGGACCAGGTCAGGAAGCAGCAGATCGAAGTGAAGCAGATCCTGCAGGAACTGGACAGCCGCCATCGCGAGCTCGACGCCATCATCGAGCGCGCCAAGAGCGCCACCATAGACCCCAACGCCGACTTCGATAACGACGAGGATTCGGAGATGTCCACCATGTACTGCATTACGTGCGGACACGAGATTCACGCCAAGACGGCGATCAAGCACATGGAGAAGTGTTTCAACAAGTACGAGTCGCAGGCGTCGTTCGGGTCCATCTTCAAGACCAGGATCGAGGGGAACAACATGTTCTGCGATTTTTACAATCCCGGCAACAGGACCTACTGCAAGAGGTTGAGGGTGTTGTGTCCCGAACACTGCAAGGACGCCAAGATCGGAGAGTTTGAAGTGTGTGGCTGCCCTCTGGTGACCAACGTTTTCGACTTGACGGGGGAGTTCTGCAGGGCGCCGAAGAAGTCGTGCGCCAGGCACCACGTCTGGGAGAAGCTGAGGCGTGCGGAGGTGAGTCCCTCTGTCGAATTTCGACGAAATCTGACCGACGGTGCCAGAAATACACAAGTTTTTTACTTGACGTTTGACAGTTCTGAGCTTGTTTCACTTATATCGTCGCCATTTATGAAGCAAAACTTATGATTTATTACACAATTTACTTTCAAGTGGTGTAGATAAGGTAGACAGGAAAAAAAATCCAAAATTACACCTTGTTAAAGATTTCAAAATGGCGGCTGGCGCCATTTATTTTTTCAGAATTAACGCGTTTTCAAAGTCGAGTATTTAAGTCAAATTTCAATGAAATCGGACCGACACACTAGTTTTTGATATGTCATGTGACATTTGCTGGTTTGTGTGGCTTGTATCTCCGCCACTGATGACGCCAAACTTATGATTTTTTGCACGTTCAATTGTCAATGCGTGTAGATGAAAAAGAGTGAAACAAATGTCAGAAATTGTGCGTCGTTAAATATTTCAAAATGGCGACCGGCGCCATTTCCTTCTAAATCGTCCGATTTTCAGATCGACTTGGAGAGGGTGCGCCAGTGGTTGAAGATGGACGAACTGCTCGAGAAGGAGAGACAGATCAGGAACAGCATGGCGTCCAGAGCGGGAGTGCTCGCCCTGATGCTCCACTCCACCTACAACCACGAAGTGATGGAACAAATCACCAAAGCGAGCCAGCAGGACCAGAACGCCATGCAGAGGGAGCTAGCCAAGAGGTTCAGGACCACGACAAAATCACGATTCTCCTGAACGATTTATTTCAATTGTTTCATGGCTGTCTCGATGTCGGAATTAAAACATTTTTAATCTCGCCTATCAATCTCTTCCTCTTCTCCAATTCGTCCTTTACGCGATTGACGGTGAGTTGCGAGGCCACGTGACCCGCGTTAAACAAGCCTCGCAAAAAGTTGACAATCGCGTCGTTGCTGTCCGGCAAAATGGACAATTCATCCAAGGCGGCTCTGGAAAAATCGGGGAAATCAGTTGCAGAGGGCGCTGGCAACTCACCTGTCAAGATCTGGCGCGGTGTTGGTGGTGTTTTTGGGCAACACTATTGCCGAAACGTCAAAAATAACAATCGCCAAAGCGAACACACACATCGAGTACATCCTCACTTCAAAGTGTCTCAGCTGAATGGACACATTCTATTAAACGCAATTTATACAATTGACTAGGAAATGATGATCTGACAATAACCGCACCGTGTAACTAGATTTCCACGGGTTTGACCTTGAAAATTACAAGTCATGTAAAGTGGGACATGTGACCCCTCTAACTATGCAGGAGGACATCGGGAGTCGATCTGGGGGGTTTCCCGCCAGACTGGGGGCCTCACGGGTGAGATAAATGCAAAAAACGAGATCCGGCACCGGTATCGCTTTTTTTCTTATTTACTAGTAATCTGAAGGTTGTTCAGAATGGGATTATAAAATTTGGTCAAGTTTGAGGCGGTTCGAAATTGGTGACCTTGAAAATCGGAGTCATGCGAATGGGGTCGTGTGACCCCTCAAACTTCGGAGAACATCCTGGACGACAGATCCGTCGCGTTTTGATTGTTTTGGGTCGAAGTCTGTCCGAGAAATTCAAAGAAATGCGATTAGAGATAATCGGTTTTGATTTATTTTAGTCAGGTTCCGGTTTCTATCACCGTAACTTAATAGTCCATCAAGAGAAGACGTGATGCCAATAAGAATCAAGTAGTTTGATGCACTTTCGTTGTTGTCTAATTGTAAGATCGCAGTACAAACATAAATAATTTGTCCTAATGGACTAAATAAGTTAATAGTTATCAGTCGCGGCGAGTTCGAAGTTCAAGTCAACAAGTCCCCTCTGACCGAGCGTAGGTACAGATGACCCCGTCCCTTTGCGATTCTAGGGGCACTGGCCCCAAGGACACAGCGCTCTCAATGTTTGTTTGCGGTTTTTCGGCCGAGTCGTCCACATAAGGCCCCCAAGATCTCGGTCGAAGAATCGTGGGTGCGAAGCACGAGCCTATAAAAGAGTCGTTTTGATAACAACTCCAATTCAGTTCTTGGTCGAGTCTCGGCAACGACGCACAAAATGGCAGCTCGCATCGCTTTCGTTTTCCTCGCGGCCCTCCTCGTCTTCCAGGTAAGTCGCGCGGACTCGTCTTCAGTGCCTGAAACACTGTTTAGGCGCTGACTTGGGAGTCCCACGCCACTGCCATCCGCCGCGACGTCAGCTCCTCCAACGCCAGCCAGACCGTCGACGAGGCCATGCAGTCCTTCAAGTCGAGCCTGGACGACATCGTGAAGAACATCCAGGTGAGTCCCAGAGATTTTTTATCAGCACCAAAAGACTCCCCGGGAGATTCTAGCGTGGAATGATGGGTCACACTTGCCACTTCTGACGTTTCGAAGTTGGTACCTTTTTTGGGTACCGATTTTTGAAATCTAAAAATCGGTGTGGGTACCCAAGTGTGACCCATCAAATCACGCAGAATTGACTGACTAGTCGATTGGAGCTGGTACCACCGAGATCGAGTGATTTGTGTGGAAGTTGTAACGCTTTTTTTGTTTTTTTGTAGAATAACGAGCTGCTGCAGAACTTCTCGGCTTCGCTCAAGCAGTTCGGGGAGCAAGTGCAGAACCAGAGCCAACAACTGGTCGAGAAGATCCAGTCCGCTGGCAAGACCAACTAGTACAAATTTTGTAATTACAATGTATGCGATGTAATAAACGATATTTTTAATACGACGTCCTTGTTATTGCTCTGACCTTGACTCAGTCATCGATAGCAGTTTCCAGAATTTCGCTCGAATTTGATATAATTAGAGCGGAGTAAAGATTATCAATTACGAAAAATCTTTTATCTAGTGTTATTGTTTGCGTTATTTTTAACAAGTCACACAGTCCGGGTCCGTATTAGTCAGCATCCCGAATTGGACGATAACGAGTGACAAAAATATGGACCGAGAAGAATAACGATGATGAAAGAACAAATAAAATTTCAAATAGGAACTCTGGACAGATTATCGAGCGCCTTGTAAATATTTATCGATGGCCAAATCGGGACCAAAGAATTTATTCTGATAGCGTAGCAAACACTCCAATAGTAGCGAGGAAGACATTCCGTGAAGTCGCTTTTCATTTGGTGAAAAACGAAATTACGATGATTTGGTTCGTACCATTTTGAAAAAGTTCAAGGTCACAGGTTATAGGAATGGTACCGCTTGTGGTGGGTCAGAAGTGAAGAATTGTAGGAATTTTTTACGTTAAAGTAGGTCTTGCCACGGTTGATAATACTTATCTTGTGAATTTTGTCAAAACAGCAAAACACAATTATAAGGAAAATGAAACATGTTAAATAAATTAAGTAAGAATGAGAAAAAGAGAGTAAAATCAAGTAAGAACAGTCAAGTTAAGATCATTTTAAATTTGAAAAATACGAAAACTGTTGTGTTTTTCAAATACAACAGTTGAAGTCATTTCCGGCTAAACTAGTTGTCATAGGTTGTGACAGAATTCCATTTCGGATGGATCAGAAGTTAAGAAAACTTTGTAATTTATTAGGTATTATTATTAAAGAATGTACCTACTATTCCGGACACGGAATCTTGGCCAACATTTTTTTGACATTTCTAAAAAAAATGATGTAAACCAATCATTACCATTAGTGTCATTAATCAATGACAATTATTAAAAAATACTTTGAAGTTTTTCTTGTGACATCAAGAAAGCATGGAAATGGCATTATCGAGTCAAAAGTTGGGTTATATTCAATAAAGACCAGTTTACACATATTTGTCAGTTAAATGTCATTCCATGTCCGGAATAGTATGTAGTTCTGTCCAGAATTACATAAAGTCTATTCAAAAATCAAAAAACCACCACCTGTTTAGGTTGGTAAAATTTAAAAAAACCCTACGTAGATATTTTTTCATACTATGTTGGTAACTATAAATTATGACATTTATTTAATTTCAAATAAAATTCAGTTGCTTTGAATTTCCTTCATATTGTTTTATTAGCAGCACGTTTCATTTATTTATTGATTCTTATTATTTTTACTTAAACATGCCCAGAAAAACAAGACACTTAATAAACATTTAACCTCAAAATTACAAGTCTCACCAAATTTTACACTAGACAGCGTTGCCGATAGTAATTATCCAGGAAAATGGGACGTTGGTGGTTTTTTGATTTTTGAATGGACTTTAGTTATAGAAAATAATAAAAATGCTTTAAAGAAATATTAAAAAAAATAACATTAAAATAATTCAAAATTCGACAAATATGAAAATATATTGTTTCTTTTTAGACCAGAGGCCATTTTGAATGAAACACTACAAAATTGAAGGAAATAATTGTCAAATAATTTTGAAAAATTTGAGAGAGGAAGTTCGTATTTCACTCTTGATGTTTATGATAAATTATTCTCGGGTTTCGTCAAAAGCGACTCCGACTTTGAAATTTTAATGGGATGTTTTAATTTCCCCCCATTTTCATTATTTGATATGGAGAAAATAATTTTTGACATTTTGGAAATTTGGCAACTTGACATAAAGAAATTAAAAAATGACAAGTGAAAAAGAGCTGTCATTAATGACGTTTGCGAGTGAAGATGTCAAAAATGAAATGATTATTTTGCTTTTGACACTTAGTGACGCAAGTTCATCATTCTAAATTTGTTTGGAACGATCCTGACCTGTTCCTCTTAGTCATTCACGCCTGAAACCACAAACCACCCAACAGAAAAAAAATCACCGATTAAGTCCCTGTGATTTTTTCTTCGGAAGCAACGACCCAGATCATTCGATTTTTCCATTATCTGTTTGCCTAGTGCATACTCCGAATTTTCCCCTCGCTGTGCAAATAAGCGATAACCAACCACGAGAGGTCAAGGTGGTAAAGGTCCGGGTGGTAAGCGGGCATTCTATAAAAGCGCTCGGAGTCGCTCGCTGATCAGTCACACACTCTCCGACGCTCCTCACAAACCGACAACAATGGCCAAAATCGTGCTCGTCGCCGTCCTCGCCCTCGTGGCCCTCCAGGTGAGTCCCACTTTTTGGAAATTATCAATAATGTTTCGACTGTTTTTGACCGGTTCTTGATGTTTTCAGGGAGTCGTGGCCAAGCCCAAGGGCAAGGCTACCCAAGAGAAGTCCGCTCTGGAGGAATTGGCCGCCAACACCCAAACCCTGGTCAACAACGTGACCCAAACCCTGGGGATCAAGGAACTGCCGGACTCGAAGAAGATCGTTGAAGTGTTGAACACCAACACCCAGAACCTCGCCAACCACGTCCAGGAGATCGTCGACAAGTTGAAAACAGAGGTACAGGTGAGTTAACCTGAGGGAATCCCATGATGACTCGTTCTTTGGCAGGCCAAAGCCCACCAAGGAGAGGTCGACAACGTCATTAAGCAGGTCCAGGAGAAGCTGAGCCAGACGGCCGCCCAGCTGCAGCAAGCCGCCGGTCCCGAGGCCACAGCCAAGGCCAAGGAGCTGAAGAAGAACCTAGATGACGGACTCAAGACCGCCGTGGCCCAAGTGGAGAAGCTGGTCAAGGCTGTGGAACCCGATGCGACGAGTAAGTCCCAGTTTGGGTTTTGGTTCTCTTAGTTATTGATCGCTTTGTGTTTAGAAGCCAAGACTGACATCCAGAACGCCGCCCAAACCCTTTTGAACCAGATCGCAGAGGTCAGCAACAACTTGCAGAACCAAGTCAAAGCCACCATTGCCGAGCACGAGAAGACTCACAAACACTAGATAGGTGGCGGGTTCGTCCAGACTGCGTTTAGGGAGTACGGAACTGTTTTAATTATAGGGTAATAGAATATTTGTACAAAATGGAGTTTTCGTGCCAAAAATTTTGGCAAGCCTGGAAATGACAGATTGCGCAAAGTAAACTGTCAAAATTTCGGATGTTTGGTCCAATAAAGAGTTTCCAAGTATTATACTTCTTGTGTTTTAATGATGGTTGCATAAATTCCTTTTTCTGAAATGTTTTGAGTTTTGAAAAAATGTGACAAGAGTAATGGAGAAGAATTTTCTACCTAAATTTAATAAGCTATAGATTTCCACGTTTTGAAAATTTTGAAAACAGTGGATCTAACAAAAAAAAAATGAATTTTTCAAAATGATTATTTTTACCAGACCATTCACAATTTAAAACATTCATGATAAGAAAGATTTTTCAAAAATTTGTTCTTTGTTTTGTGACTTTCTTTTTTTTTTAAATTGTTACTTCCATTTACCAAGTTACGAAATGTAAAAGTGAATATTTACATAAAATTTCCACTAAATGGGCCCAACACTTTCAAACTGAAAAGTTTTTGATTTGGAATTTGACAGTTGTGGAGCACTTTCGTTGATATCTTCACCATTTTGACAGCAAAACTTCTAATTTGTTGCAAAATTCGAGCTGAAGAAGCGTAGATTAAGAAGACAGAAAAAATGTACAAGAAAGTTGGTTTAAAGTAGTCTAATATGTGTATCTTTTTAACTCAGATTTTTTTACCTAGTTTTCTTAGTAATTTTCCTATTTTCTATGGATTTTTTTTTTCAATAAAAACCCGTATTTTAACTAAAACATCAAAAAACAACGTTGAATTTGACTTTTTACCCTTTTTCTAACTAAGATTTTCCTAAAACATCATTTTTTTAGGAAAATGCCTTGATTTTCTCGTTTTAGTCGTTAAATTTTGTGGACTCTGAAAAAATAGCCCGTTGAGGCTTTTTTAAAAACACAAAAATTGGGAAAATTGACCTGTTTTTAAGTCAATTTTATCTATTAAACCATCGATTGTTTATGGAAACTATCATGTTTTTTAAAGATTTTTAAAAATGTGAGCCAGATTTTTATTCTAAAAATAAGGAAAACTACCCTGTTTTTTAAAGATTTCTTAACAAATGTGAGCCAAACGGAACCTTTATTGAATTACCAAAATATTATAAAAATAATACAAAATAATACAAAAACAAATAAATTTAAATGGTTAAAACAAGAAAATCTCAGATGTTTTGAATATGCATTAGAAAGTAACAAGTGTTCAATTGAAATGTTCATCAAGTCGGCTTTGACTTTATTTTTTAAAAGACAACATTGTAAATTAAGTTGGTTAGACAAAGATAGCGACAAAGATCAAAGCCAATTTGTTGAACTTTTCAATTGAACACGTGTTATATTAAATCCAGCTGATAAAAATTCAGAGAGACCATCCAACTATAATATTGAAAAATATGAAAAATTAAATATACAACGTGTCTCAGAAATAAGTACATTAATTTTAACTGGTAATAGAACTACTTAATCGCAACAATATATTTAAATATATTTTTTTCCTAAACCTTATATGTAGTTATCCAATTAAAATTATTGAAAGATTTGGCACAAATTTCGTTACCCGCCTATGTGGATTACTTGCTTCGCCGATGCCGATAAGCGAAGAACAAAAAACAAATGCAAGAAAACTTTCACTAGTTTCTTGCGAACGTAAGTACAGCGGCTAATTGCTACGCTCGGTGCTGTAACCTAATGGGCCTTCAAATAAATTTATATTTAGAGCAACCTATGGAAATTCAATTGTTTGCAACATTTTTCCAGCGCAGAAAATGACACAAGAAACGTCTGACATTTTAACGAAATAAAGTTAGGTTAGAAAATATTTTTAATTTTTGTAGTGCATTCTTCCTATTCCCCCTCCACGGAATATGACAAAAAAAGCTTACTATGTAACGTGTGTAACTTCGGAGAATAATTGGTTACCTACAAAAATTACTTTACACTGTTAACAGAATTGGAATGTCGCCGACGCCTACTCTAAATACAGTATGTTATTGAAATGCGTTAAGAAAATTTAAACGGTGATAGAACTCATCAAAACAAATTACTTTTCTATTTACCATTTTTTCGAAAAAATTTTCTAAACCCAGATAAAAATTTAATTAGTTTGATCGTAAATTCTAGTACCCGCCAATGTCTCCGTGCGTACATTAAAAGCGAAAGAAGATAAAAACTTAGATAGTCAAGCAAAAACGAATTCTTTATTCGTAGTAAGTGAGAGTGACATTGAATTACGCACCACACTTGATCAAGGGCACTAACCTTTGAATTAAATGTTCGAAATGACGCCCTCCGTAATCGATGCACGCTCTTGTGTGCCCTTCGAGCCACAGAAGCTTGAGTTCTCATCAACATGTCAGAATTTTATCGAATTGCCTCGGTGTCAACTGGAGTCTCATACACAAATTTGTTTTAAATGGCCCCATAAAAAAAGTCACAAGGGTTTAAGTCCGGTGAACGAGCTGGCGATAAAACTGAATGTCTGTTTGTTTGTATATTTTGTATGCAAATCTACAGTTTTACTCCGATCTTGATGAAATTTTGTACACTTGATCTTCAAAACAAGAAGAAAATTACTGTCTACTTTAATTTTACAAAAACCAACCCCTACTACCATTTTCAACCCTGTTAAGAAAAAAAGACAGTTTTTTCGAGTTGGAAATACCCTCACCTTCGCCGCTTCACCCCTATTTCATCCTCTGAGTATATCGTCACCATCGCCGCTTAACACCCACAAAAAGCAACCCCTATTATCATTTTTAAGCCTGTTAAGCACAAAAAAAGTTTTTTCGAGTTGGAAATCGCGTTTGCATGATATGTTCAGGTGTCATAGTTACATTTGGTTGTTTATAAAAGTAGCAATTTCGCAAAATGTGTTTGAATGATTGTGTTTTACCGGAAGATGTCTTAAATGAAGCAGAACAAGCTTCAAATAGCTTAATACCGGAAAAATCAAAAGGCAGGTATCTGAAATCAAACGAGACAATCAAACAATAGGAGGATCTAAATAAGGTTACAACTGAAAATAAAAGTGTTATGTTGGCGTATTTTTATGAATTGGTGATCATAGTGTTAGTTTCTTATCGTATTGATCTTTTTGTTTATATAGTCGAAAGTAGTCTACAGTAAAGTTTTAATTATTCTTCGTAAAAAGACAAACTTCATATTGAAATTACTGCGTTTATCACAATACATGAAAGTAGAAACATAATTTTAAAACATTCTGAAATTTGCGGGCGAAGCCGCAGGTAAAAGCTAGTTTATCATAAAATGGGATGACATCAGCTGAATCAAAGGGTTTTCAACTGCATAGTTGCATACACAACAAATAACTGCAACTAGTGTTGTAAAGAAGATAATAATGCGGTTATTGACCGGTCAATTGTCCGGTTAATATCGTCAAGTAAATAATCGTTATTAACCAGTTGGTTATTTTTTTCAAATTTGCCGCCCGCGCCAATAGTTGAAAATGTACTGAGAGTTGTTCTGTGACTGTACTTTCTTGTTCTGACACTTCTGACTTGACACTTTGACAGTTCTTAATCCTTAATCTTAAAGAATCTAGTTAAAGACCAATGATATGTTTAGTTATGGTTATGGATATGGTTAATAACAAACATTTGAATAGAACTGATTTTTTTTTTAACAGAATACATACATATACATTTAATTTTTGTAATTAGTCTATTTAGTTCTGAGTTTCTGACTTCTGTATCTTCTAACTTGTATTGTGTAAGGCTAAGGGTTAGCCTTATATTCCAGCCTTCAGCACTCCATTAACCAAATTGGTTATAAAATCTCAATTGATAAATATAACCTCAAAATAATTATGCATAGTATAATATAAAAAACATTTTTTTTTTCTTTGAAGGTAGAGAAGGTAAGGTAGGTGAATTTGGTATTTTTTAAAAGCGCAAGTCTAGAGAAAGACAATAAAACCACTTTCATTCGATTTTGTTGTTTACTTGATTTACTGGTTAATTAACATGTTAAAAATCCAGTAAATTAAGTAAATTATATAATTTACCGGTAAATTTACAACACTAACTGCAACATTACCTACCTATGGTTTTTATTTCACTTTAATAGTTAAATTACAAAAAGTATTTATAAAAAATATTTATGTTTCCATCGGGGGACTGGGTGTCCATTCGCCAGATCTGTAGCAAGAAAACTGTAAAAATTAAAACCATTGTTTGCTTTTACTTACATTTCATTTTTGAATCGCCTCTTATGGGCAGAGGATTGAAATTTGAGTTTCAATTTCATAATTTTGTGAATGATTAAGGTAATCTCCGTTTCGCTCTGGTCAGAATAATCTTCTCGCCTCACAAGACAAGGATAAGTAACATTCACGATGGAAGCTCTACCTTCTCCTGTCATTAGTGTTCTTGAAACAGGAGGCCCAACATTTCCAGTTACTGTCACTTCGAACAACATTCTTCTTCGCTTTTTCAACTCTAATTGGAATGATTTCAGTTCTTCAAGGATGCTTGTTTTTACCCCGTATCTGGTTTTTTCCATTTTTTCTAATATCTGTAAATGATAAAGAAATACACTGTTTACCGGAGGAATGAAAATAAAAGAAAAAATTATAAGTGGTAAAAACGATTTTTTTTCTAAACACCAAAGATTTCTCATAGCAACGGAGAGCTCTAAATATTTATTAATTTTTGTGTTATATTATGTGAATTTGAACAGCTATACCTAAAAGATATGCTTCCTTTTGTTGTTTATTTAAAATAATAATGTCTGGTCTGTTATGCTGATATGAATGTCAGTTAAAACTGTGCGATCAAAATATAATTTGTAATTGTCATTTTCCAAACAACTTTCTGGTTTATAACTATAATGTGGTTGTGTATCCTTTAATAAATTGAATTTAACAGCTAAATTCATGTGTATAATTTTAGCGAATATATCATGACGTTTCTTATATTCCCTTTGAGCCAAAACGGTGCAAGAAGAAATGATGTGTTCAATAGTTTCCCCTTCAGTTCCGCAAATCCTACATTTATCAATGATCGATTGTAAACCGCATATGTGTTTTTTATAATTTCTTGTATTTATAACACGATCTTGTATTGCAAATATAAAACCCTCCGGCTCAGGTTGTTCCAGTTCTTTAAAGTATCTCCCATGTAAGCATCTGTGCTTTTACAGTGGACGATACGTCACTGGTAACATCCCCACCAACCACCCTTGTTTAGCAACCTTTTGTGGCTTTCCACGATTTGGCGGGTGGCATCACTTCTTCAAACTGGCCTTCCCTCCTCTTATTTTAACCTCCTTGGTTGACAGTCAGTGTTACCAAACCAACAAGTTAAAATCTGAAATGTAGGATCTGTATAGAGTGTTGCATATGTTATTAATTTCACAAATAAACTCCATCCATTTTCAATATACATTACTGTTAGGGAATTTTCTTTTTTTGTATTGAAATGAAAGTGTTTTATTTTTTCCACTATTGAACATTCAAAGCGGGCGTTTTGAATTTGTCAAAAAATTTGACAGTCAGATTATAATTATTGAAAAAAATACGATTAAGTAGCGATATCATGGAGGCCACAGGCAGTGTTATAAAGAGAAAATGCCTGACTTTAGAGATAAAACAAAGTGTTCACCGGTGTTTTAAAAACATTTGAATTTGGGGAGGATGCCAGTTTACCGAATGGTTGGGGAAATTTTTGCCGTAAGTTGATAAATCCACTTTTAATTAATTGATCTATTTAAAATGTTAGCTTCAGTTTTAGTTTTCAAAATGGCGACTGACTGACATTTTGACATTTGAATGTTGTGGATTTGTCTCTCATATCTTCACCATTAATGAAGCAAATCTTATTATTTATTACACATTTAATAACAAAGCGGTGTAGACTGGAAGTACTGAAAAAAGTGCTGAAATTACGATTTACATGGTTACAAAATGGCGACTGGCACCATTTTTTTTTAAATTCTTCTTTTCTACATTTTGCTCATTGAAACTGCATTTTTGTCATGTAATGTTACACATTCTGCAGTATTTGTTATCTTGTGATTGTGTGATACTCCACTGTTATCATCTCATCGATAAGATAAGTGATAAGATTTTCTTTTGTCAATATTACTACACCGTCACAAGCCGAACGAATATTTTTGTGAAAAATCAAATGGCATCTTTAGAGGTAACTTATCGATTGTCAACTGTCAATTGTCGTAAAATTCAATATTTTTTTAGACCTCAAGGTCGCCATGGGTTTCCGCCTCTACAGGTAACCTCGACAGCTTAAAACAATTCCTCAAAGACACAGTGACCGTCAACTCGCTGAACCACAACGGTACATCTCTTCTCTCTGCTGCAGTAGACGGTGGTCAAGTAGAAGTGGCGAAATATCTAATCGAAAATAAAGCAGATGTCAATCTCACTGACAACAACAATCGTAGTCCGCTATGTATAGCTGTCAAATTGAGAAATGTGGAGATTGTCAAATTGCTCTTAGACAACGGCGCTGACATCAACATGGCTGACGAAAATGGCGACACACCACTATTCATATCTGTCGACAGTTTCGACTCCGACACACTTCAAGTTTTGATCGACAACGGTGCTGACGTCAATTGTGTCAAAACTGACGGTACCTCTCCGATCCATCGAGCTGCAAGTCTTGGAAATTTGACAGCTGTCAAGATCCTGTCTGAGAGATGCGAATTAAACGCTCGCACTGTCAAAGATGACACTCCTGTACTGATAGCAGCGCTAAACGGTCATTCTGAAATTGTCAAATATCTCGTCGCGAACAAAGCTGACGTCAACGTGGCCAACAAAGCCGGTTTGACACCTCTGTTTCGTTTTGTCAGTTGTGGTGACTTCCCGATGGTGAAGTATTTGGTGGAGAACGGAGCCGACGTCAGCGCCGCAAATTTCGGCCCCACGACGGCGGCGTACGCCGCCGCCAAGACTGGATCCTTCCCCATGGTCAAATACCTGCTCGATCACAACCCTGCCAAATCGAAAGACACCGCTTTATGTCTAGCTGTTCAGGAAGATCGCTGTGTTCTTGTCAGCCGGTTGTGCGAGCTTGGAGTGAACGTGAACAGTGCGACGAAAGAGGGCGACACTGCTTTGCACCTGGCGGCGGCGCGGGGAAACACAGACTGTCATGATTCCTGGTAGAAAATGGCGCCGAATTGAATTCGACCAATAAACGAGGAGTCACGCCGCTCCAACTTGCCGCGGCGCGGCGCCACCTAGAAGTTGTCAAATACTTGGTTGACAAAGGCGCCGACGTCAACAAGGCCGATCGGAACGGCTCGACGCCATTAATGATGGCGACTGGGTCCAAGGACGGCAACAAACCCCTCAGATCTAGTCAAAAGTATTTGACAAGCGCGACGAACGACGTGGTCGTCGTCGAAGAGGACTCCACCGACGCGCGAAGTCGACGACTAGAAATTGTCAAGTATCTAGTTTCGAAAGGAGCCGAGGTGAATCTCGCCACTGCGAAGAACGCTACGGCTTTGGTCTTTGCCACGGCCAATGACAATCTTCCAGTTGTCAAATGTCTGGTCGAGAACGGAGCTGACGTCAATTGTGTCGCCGCCTACCAAGGCTCCACACCGGTGTACGTCGCGTCGTGCCTCGGCAATCTAGACACTGTCAAATACCTAGTTGACAACGGTGCCAAACTGCACGCTGAATCCTTGCACGTCGCCTCCCAAGAAGGACATCTGGATTTGGTGGAGTACTTGTGCGGTCTAGGAGTCGACGTCAATCGTTGCATCGTCAAAGATTCCTCTCCGCTCTTCGCAGCAGCGACACGCAATCACTTGGACGTTGTCAAATATTTGACAACGCACGGAGCGTCGATTAATCTGTTGACAAGCGACGGCGCCACTGCGCTGTTCGGAGCTGCAAGTAAAGGACATTTCGACATTGTCAAATATTTGACCGAGGCCGGAGCCAAGATCAACGTTCCCACAAGGAGCGGCAAAACGGCGCTGTTTGCAGCAACGGAAAAGGGGCACATCCACGTTGCCAAATTTCTTGTCGCCAATAACGCAAATCTTGACGCTGCCGCAAGCGGATTCACTCCACTGCATCTAGCTTTGCAAAAGAAACACTTCGATATTGTCAAATGTCTCGTCGACAACGGCGCCGACGTCAATGTCGTCAACAGTTTTAACAACAACGTGTTGCACCTAGCTGCCGAGATGGGTTGTCAGGAGCTTGTCAAATGTTTCGTCGAGAGAGGCGTTGACGTGAACGCTGTTGACAATGATGGTGATACGCCCCTGATTTGCGCCGCCCTAGGCGGAAACGCCGCGATTTACGACTTTCTCCTTCAAAATGGCGCCGATCCGAGCGTTGTCAACCACAATGGCGACACCGCAGAGTCACTGCTTTCATCGAAATTCCCACAATTCCATTTGAAGTGAAGTGTCAAATTCTGTTGTCAAATTCTAGCGCAATAAAATTGAGTTGCCAGTTTTGTGCATCTGATTTTTTCGATTTTGCTAAAAGTTGTCTTATCAGTAGTTCCTGGAAGAACTGTTGATAAGATAAGATTGTGGACCGAGGACAAAATCCGGTGGTGCGAAAAAATGCAATTTATTGACTACTACGAATTAATTTAAATAAAGTTGTGCAAGTTGCGACGAAAGTAGAGCTTCCGCAGTTTGCCCCTTCTTGTTGACGATATTGGAGTTGGCACCATTGGCGACGAGATAATCGTGTATTTCGATGTGGTTGTTTAATGCGGCACAAATCAGGGGCGTATCGCCGTCACCATCGACAGCATTCACGTCGACACCTTGACCAACAAAAAATTTGACAAGATCCAAGTAGCCTTTTGAGGCAACGTAATGCAAAACATTGTTGCCGTGCTTGTTTGTAAATTTGACATCAACACCTTTGTCGATTAGGTATTGGGCAATGTCCAAGTTGTCGTTTAGGAGAGCTTCCAGCATTGCACTACATCCGGTATCGTCGACAATGTCAATATTGGCACCGTTGTCAACCAGAAATTTGACAATGTTGATGTAGCCACGTCCTGCTGCTATCTGCAGCGATGTACAGTTTCTATCGGTGACTATGTTAACATCTGCGCCACTCGTGACAAGATATTTAACAATATCGAAATGTCCCTGAAGTGACGCTTGGTGCAATGAAGTTAGACCATTTTCCAATGCTTGATTGATACCGACTCCGTGTGTTATCAAATATTCGACAATATCTAACTGTCCATGGTAGGATGCACTCAGCAAGGGAGTAGCACTGCTGCTGTCGACGTAGTTGATGTCAACACCGATGTCGTGTAAATATTTGACTATACCCAAAAACCCGTTTTGGGCGGCTACGTACAGACAGTTACCGTCTGGTTTGGCTTTGTTGTCAAATAAGTATTTGACTAAGTCAAAGTTTCCGTCACACGAAGCAATGTAAATCGGAGTGGAACCATTGGTGTCGGCGCAATTAACATCAGCCCCGCTCTCGACCAAACATTTTGTCAAGGGGAAGTTGTGTTTGGCTACTGCGATACAGAGAGGTGTAAATCCGACTTCATTGGAAGTGTTCACTGAGGCCTTCTGGGATATCAAATATTCAGCAAGTTGGGAGTTATCGTATGTTAAGGCAACAAGCAAAGCAGTGTTTTTGTTGATGTCGACAGTGTTAACATCAGCCCCCTGTTCTGTCAAATATTTGACAATCTCATAATGTCCTTTGCTCGAAGCCAAGAGGAGGGACGAACTACCCGTGATGTTTTTGTGGTCGATATCTACCCCCTTTTCTACCAAAAACTTGACAACGTCGAGATGACCGTCGCGAGCTGCGAAGCAAAGTGGCGTGAAGCCGTTGTTGTCGCTCGTGTCAAAGTCGCCGTGGTCGGATAAAAATTTGACAATCGAGGTGTGTCCTGCTGTTGCCGCCGCGTGGATGGGACTGTCGCCGCTGTCAGAAACAGAGTTAACTTTACTCTTTCCGTCGACGAGAATTTTGACGTTTGTCAAATTCCCGTTGATCGCAGCCACGTGCATTGCACTGAAACCGTCAACGTCGGCGCCATTGACGTCGGCGCCATTTTCTATTAAGAACTGAACGATATTGGTGTCTCCTTTATAGAGTGCGCTCAGTAAAGGGGTGATTCCATTTTTGTCTGCCAGACTGATGTCAGCTTTGTTGTCTAAGAGCAATTTGACTATCTCAAAGTGTCCTCTGAACGCAGCTTGGGTTATCGGGGTGCGGTTGCCATCGTTGGACAGGTTGACGTCGGCGTTCTTCCCAAGTAAAAACTTCGCCAATTCAAGATGTCCGATATCGGCTGCGCCATACAGCAGAGAACATCCATTGGCATCGACGCTGTTTACACTTCCGCCATTCTCGATTGTGAATTTGACAGCATCAAGCAAGACTAACTGAAAATCGTTAAATGTCAATCAAAGAGAAACCAATGTGGATTTGCTACGTACACCTTCGTCATCCATTTTTCACCTTTGCCACTGATTTTCTGTGTTTTACACTCACTTACTTATCTCCGTCTGATGCACCGCTTGAAATAATAGTTGTTATCGACAGTTTTATCTATATAATTTTTTTTTATTTGCGTCATTGATAAACAATTAGTTAACAACAAATTCCGAAAACTAGCGTAATTTTAGCTTCGTCAAAGCTGTCGAAAGTAGATCACTCGCCGTTTGGCCACTTTTATTACTCTTGAATGAGTCCGCACCATTTTTGACAAGATAATTGTACACTGTGACGTGTCCTTCAATGGCGGCACAAAGGAGGGGTGTGTCTCCATGACAGTTGACAGCGTTCACGTCAACTCCATGACTCACGAAATATTTGATAAGATCGGACAGACCCATCCTGGCCGCGTAATGTAGAACGTTGTTACACTCGCAGTCTAAGATTTTGACACTGGCGCCCTTGTCAAGCAAAAATTTGACAGTATCCAAATGCGCACTTTGCAAAGCTCCAAGCATCGGAGTGAATCCCTGTACGGTAACTGTGTTAATGTCAGCCTTATTTTTCACCAAAAATTTGACAATCTCGGTGTTGTTCTTGTACGCCGCAGCCATGAACAGCGCCGTCATTCCATTCTTGTCAGCTCTGTTGACATCGGCGCCATTCTTCACCAGATATTTGACAGTGTCCAAGTGTCCTTGCGCAGAAGCTGCATACAGCGGTGTGCATCCGTCTTGATTTGATGCGTTCAGGTTGGCACCGCAGGTTGTCAAATATTTGACAATAGGCAAGTGTCCCTGTGCTGCAGCTAAATACACCGGAGTGTAACCTTGACTGAAACGCGAATTCACATCAATTCCTAGCCTGTGTAACCGCTGAACAGTTTCCAAAGACCCGTCATGAGCTGCCATACACAAGCTGACATCTGTAGTTGCTTTGGAATTATTGTCAAACAAGTATTTGACTAATTCGAAGTTTTCTTGTCGCGCTGCTTCATAGATCGCTGTTGTGCGTCCGACAGTAGCCGCACTGACATCAGCCCCGTGTTCAACTAAATACTTGACCATCGGAAAGTTGAGATTTGACACATAGTGGAACAAGGGAGTCAGACCCACGTGGTTGGCAACATTGACGTCGGCTTTGTTTTCGACGAGAAACTTGACAATCTCAGTGTGATCTTTCAACGTTGCCATCAGCACAGGAGTGTCCCCGTCGTTGTCGGCAGCGTTGACGTTAGCACCACGTTCTGTCAAGAATTTGACTACATCGAAATGACCGTTTTGAGAGGCGAGGAACACAGCTGAGAGTCCATCGTTGCTCTTGGCGTTCACATCGGCCCCCTTGTCCACCAAGAACTTCACAATCACCAAGTGGCCGTTCTGCGCCGCCAAAATAAACGGCGTGAACCCGTCCTTGTTTGTTACATTGACATCAATCCTGTCAGCTAAGTATTTGACAACGTCTGTGCATCCCTTGAAGCATGCGTTGTGAATGGCAAAGTCTCCCAGTCGATTGGTGGCGTTGAGATCACACTCGTTCTCTGTCAAGATTTTGACAATTGTCAAATTCCCTTTCGACGCAGCCATGTGGATCAGCGCGATACCGTCTTCGTCGGCGAAGTTCACGTCTGCGCCGTTTTCGATCAAAAGTGGGACTAGGATCGCGTGGTTGTTGTATACAGCTCCGACGAGCGGCGTAGTTCCGTTAATGTCCGCCAGGTTCACGTCAGCTCCGTTGTCTAAGAGCAATTTGACAATTTCTAAATCTCCCTCGATGGCAGCTTCGCATATCGGAGTGCGTTTCTCGTGGTTGGAGCGGTTCACGTCGGCGTTGTTGTCCACCAAGAGTTTCACCAAGTCTCGGTGTTTGTGCATCACGGCCACGAAGAGGAGGGAGCAGCCGTCTTGGTCGACAGTGTTGACATCTAGATCGTTTTTGAGAAACTGACTAACAAGTAGAGTGTCGCCGGTGGCGACGGCGTTCCACATAGAAGAGACTTTCTAAAATTGGCAAATATTTGTTGGCTGAAAAATAACGTGTTTGATTTTCTTACGATTTTGGGATCCATCGTTGGCAATATTTTGTTTGGTTGTTGATCGAACAAACTTAACGGTGGGATAAGTCAGTTCCAAGTAAACACATTGTTATCAGTGTTATCACAACAGTGTCACTGATTGCTTCTTATCAGGTATGACGCAGTACTGATAAAATTTAAAAAGAATTGTCAGCGTTGCCAAAACTTTTCACTACAGTGAAGAAGATTTGACAACTGTCGCGACAGGCGTGGTGTCAAATTATGATTTGACAATTGGTCAAAATTCTAGTTGTAGTTCTTTATTGTCATCTTACTTAAAGCTAACAGACAATTATCTAGTACAAAATAAATACTGATTAAAATTACAATTGTCTAATCCCCTACCACGACCCCCACTGCCTATCTATCCTCTGATTGGGCATGTTCGTGTAGAAGAACCCCGCCTGGGGCGTCAACCACTTCGCCTTGATCAAATCGCTCCCTTTTTCGGCGATCATGATCGCCGGAGCGTTGGTGTTTCCGGTTGTGACCGCCGGCATGACGCTCGCGTCGATCACCCTCAGCCTGTCCACCCCGTGGACCTTGAGCAGAGGGTTGACCACCGCCAGCGGGTCGCTGGCAGGACCCATCTTGCAGCTGCCGGCTTGGTGGTTCTCCGGTCCCGTCTGGCGCTTAGCCGCGCACTCCCAGTACGGGTCAGTACCAAAAGCGAAGCTCTCGCACCCTTGGACCACCGTGCGGTCCAGCTGGAACCCGTAGCGTTTCAGCGCTGAAATCGTACCCTTCACTCGTGTGCAAAACTCCACCACGCACTTACCCTTGCTGTCGGCCAGTCGCAACGCGAATTTGATCCCCTCGATCATGACCTTCATGTCGTCAGGATGCGTGAAGTAGTTGGCGTAGATCAAGGGAGGACTGAGGGGGTTGTTGTCCTTCAGCTTGAGGAAGCCGCGGCTTTTGGGGTGCAAAACCGTCGGAATGATCTGGATCGATCTGGTGTTGTTGTCGACGCGTTCCCCGACTTGGCCGGTCCTGGCGCAGTTGGCCAAGAAACCACCAAAGAAGAACTGGATGTCGGGGTGCTCCAATCTGGGGTCGCTGTACTTGGTATTGATGAAACCTGTCACTTCGGAGATACCTGAAACATGCAAAGGTGCAGTTGGGGTAGAAATGAAGCCCATGCGTCCTTACCGGTACCACTCATCAACCCGTCTCTGAACAAGAGGTACTCCATCGCTGTGGCCCAATTCAATGGGGCGCTGTTGGTGTCGTTTATGTTATAATTGACGAAAAACGCGACGTGGTTGTGCAGATTTTTTCCCACGCCTTCTAACTCGTGGACTACTGGGACGTTGACTTGTTGGAGGTCCATGCGAGGACCTACTCCGCTCAAAAGGAGGATCTGGGGAGAGTTTATAGCTCCTGAAACATCACCCTCTCAGTGTTTTTCGAGACAACACTCCCTGGTACTCACCCCCGGATACTATAACCTCTTTGCTGGAATAGACCACTTGTTTGACTCCGTTGTTGATCACTTCAACTCCGTAGGCTTGCTTGGTGGTGGTGTTGATCAAGACTCTTGTGACAGTCGAGTTCATCAAAATGTGCAAGTTTCGTCGATTCTTGAAGGGGCGGAGGAACGCCTTGGCAGTGCTCAGCCTGGACCCGTTCCTATTGGTCGTTTGGGCAATATTGAACCCTGTGTGGTACGCCCCGTTCAGATCCCTGATTGGATATCCCAGTTCTTGCGCCGCTTTGAGAATCGCTTGCGACAAGGGTGGGTGGTAGGGGAACTGCGACACCGTCAGCAGCCCCCCGGTGGCGTGGTACCCCCTGTCCATCGCGTCCGCCTGCTTGTTGTCCTCGCTCTTGAGAAAATAGGGCAGCACCTCGTTGTAGCTCCACCCCTCGTTCCCGGCAGCCGCCCAATCGTCGTAGTCCTTGCGCGACCCTCTGATGTACATCATCCCGTTCATCACTGAAGTCCCGCCCAGCACTTTGCCCCTCGGCCAATAGCAGCGCTGCTCGGTCTCCCCCAGGCACGCCTGGGGCTCCGGCTCGGTCTGGTAGGCCCAGTCGATGTCCGAACCGATGAAGTTGAGGAACATTGATGGGACCTGGGTGCCGGTGGGCTCGTCGAGCCCCGCTTCGATCAGAAGAACGTTCCACTCGGGGATTTCGGAGAGGCGGCTGGCCACCACCGAGCCGGCGCTGCCCCCGCCGACCACGATGAAGTCGTACTCGGGGAGGATCGGCGTGTTGTGGGGGCGGCCGCAGGGGTCCTCCAGGTCGCACTGCGAACGCAGGAACACCTCCAGCAGGCCCATGAAGAGCATGTACTGCGCCCCGCCGCAAGTGGAGGCCAGCGTGGGGCCGGGCTGGGTCACGGGGCAGTTGCAAGCCATCTAGAACGACAAATTAACTTTGAAGGTTTGCTGGTTCTTTTTGCCAGTCGATTGGAGGTCCGCGAAGTCCAAACTGGTGGACTTTCGACAAATTCGCGCTGTCACACCTCTTGTAACCGATTAATTTACATTTCCACGCACCTGCTGTACTTATCAAGTATCCAAAAGATTACATGATCGTGAAAGTGAAAAAAATAATTGCGGGTCTAACAGGTGTGCGCGAAAAGATTTACCCAAATTCGAATTGATTCCATATTTGAAAAGCAAGACGAGAAGGTGAGGTATTGGTGAAATTGTGTCTTAACGGTTGAACTCTTGACATCAGAAGATTCCGGCCGCTTTTCACGCTCCGCTTCGTCCATTGTTCGTTGGCAAAACATTTCCGTTGTTAAAATTCTTAAAAATTAAATCGTTATCGTATTATTGTCATCTCTGAAGAGATTAGGAGCGAGTGCTTTCACTTAGAAAATTTGAAAATTGTCTTACGCAACGCTAGATAATGATCGTGGACTGCGTGAAATACGCTGTTTCGGTTTAGTCTCGCCAGTGGCGAGGGAAGCTGCGGCAAATGGCCGCCGAAGGGGAAGCCGTCACGGGGCGATGGCGACCGCAGGGGAAGTATCGTTCCGTTCGTCGGTCACCAAAAACAAACAAACAAACGCAAAAAACGGGAAAAGGACCAAGGACTAGAAAGCGGTGCCAACACAACCGTAATGACGCCCCCGGGGGACCCTAATGGCGGAGGGTCGCGTGCGATCACGCAACTCTGTCCACATCACTCCAGATCCACACTTTCACTCTTATCCGCTGCTCTAACCTCGATCCGCTCTCAAGGTTGGTGCATTTGGATCGCGTTATCCCGTTGCAAGTGAAACAGTTGCGTAACAAAAGCGAATCATGTGGGAAAAATTGCGCCACTCGATTGTTTCGGCCGTACGCAACAGACACTTTCACTCGAAAACAAAAAGCGATCGCGGAATAGGTCGCGGAGAGAACGGAGATGCGCCCCGACCTTGGTAAGCCGGAAGTGGAGCAAATTCTCTCGCAGACAAGTCAAATTCCTCGCAGGGTGTGCAAATTCTTCCGTGGGGAGTTTCGTTTCTCTCGTGGAGTTTCGGAGATCGTACTGATTGTGGGCTCTTGCCCAATGGTTCCAAACTCGCTTGGTGCGAATTTCGCAATGGTTCCATCCAGTTGAAGCGGTTTTGTTTTTTTTTTTTCGATTTAGCCTAGAACTGATTAGTTCAAGGCCCGGTAGGAGTGTAAGTCGAGTATGACAGTCGGTTCCCTGTCCCGGTCAGCCTCCCAAAAGTACTGGATCCCCCCGGTACTGCCTCCACGGTACCACTCGAAAACGCCCGTTTCTCCGCGCTCTGGTGTCCGGACTAGATCGATTTATAACCAGAGCCGCCATTTCCCTATTTACCGATGATTGATTATGGGTTCGTGTAGCTTTCACGGTGGATTTTTCAAGCTATTTAGTTTTGCATGACGTAACGTTTTAATTTCGCGTTTTTTTCACCTTTTCTGTCAACGGACACAGATCGAAACGCGAGGATGAACCGTGATTGGATTCGCAATAGTGAGGAGCCTTGAACGGTACTTTCCCACAACGAGATGCACAAGTACCGCCGGGAGGGCGCAGAGCGTGTGTCAGCCGCTCTTGCAAAACTGCCATTTCGAGTTTGGAGAGGATTCCGTAATTTATGCGAGTTTGGAGCATCGTGATGACAGAACAGGATGTTGGATGTTACTGCATCGAGTGGGAGAAGTGCAGGACAATTTCAGACACTTGTGAATTCATTACAATGCGAGAAATGCGAGGAAAAAAGGAAAATAATTAGTGGCTTTTGTTTTGCACCAGCTGCGGTTACAGAATGGTGGCTCACATAATTAAATGTATAATCTACTTAGTGTTCTGCACGTTTTGTAATTGTGTGGCGAAATAAAAACGTTCCGATTTGAATATGCTTCAGTTGAAAAATTTATTTCGAGGAGAGTGAACGCTTTCCTGAGCCTCTGCGGGAGTATGCCACAGATTTGCAATGGAATGTAGGTCCGGTGGTTTTGGTGGTCGGATATTTTGCAAAAAGTACCAAACTCAAAGTTTTCAAATCAAAATTAACATTTTTTACTACCAGGATGTTTAATTGTCCTAGTTGTCTTTATAACATTGAGAAATAATAAAATTCAAATTATTGAACACCGATATTTAAGATTTGGAAAGTACTAAACCTTGAAGTACCTTTTTTTAGGACTTTTACATTAAAATTACACAATTAAGAGCTTGTTTACCTCTTGCTTGTGTTCGTAAAATAATACGGTAATCAGGTTAATAAGAAAGTCAAAATATAGAATATTAAAAAAAAAAATAGACACACTAGTACCTACAAATTTTAAAATTCTTCAGAAACTTAATTTGAAAATTTTGAATAATACACAAAAAATACGATATTTTTGAGCTGATGCTGCTTTTTATTTCCGTTCTGTAAATGCTCACAGAAAAACAAAAAAATTCAAAATTTTAGAAAAACACAAAAATGTATTTTTTTATTTAGCAAGTTATAAATCACATAAAACAAATGCTAGGTTGTTGTCTACTTGTCTACTTTCTACTTATACTGTTAAATTATGAAGCAGTAAAGATCTTCCGATGAATTAAAATAGAAATAAAAATTTTCAAAAACTAAGAGGTAAAATCTTAGATTTTTGGAATTCTTCTTTGATATATTTATAATTCAGATCAGACATTTGACTTTCACTTTCTTTTGATATATTTAGAATAATCCCAGAAAACAAATAAGTTAAAAATTCTGTAGTCAAAAAAAAAGATTCTTGGAAAATACTAAATGTAAATATAAATTTTTTTCTAATTTAGTTACGAAAAGCAAACATTTTGATATGTCATTTTAGTTGTCAAACGTGCTTCATTTAATAACTAGTGAAAAAAAGTGACATTATATTATCACTAGTGTTAAAAAGTGACATTCTTAACTAAATTAGAAAAAATCTTGTATGAAACGCGTAGCAAAATGGCTATTTTTTTGCACACGACATGTTGGACCACGAGTGTCAACGAGTGGTCCAATTGTCATGTCTAGTGCAAAAAAGACGCCCATTTTGCAACTCGTTTCATAAATAGCTATTTTCTAATACGTATAGATATTCGTTAGTTATTTATTTGATTCTGATTTATACTCTTAAAACGATAATAATATGAAACTCTAACTTTTGGAGAGCCAAAAATTTTAATTTTGAAAAATATTAACGAAAACGATTTATGTTTTTTGCATGTCAACTTAGATTACTACTAGTTGTTTATCTACTTTACATTTCTTTCCTTAAAATATCCGCATTAAAAATTTTTCCAAATTATTGAGTCAAAATGTAACATTTTTGGAAAATATGAAATCAGAAAGTACTATTTATTTAGATAATTATTAAGTATTGTTTAGTTTCTATTTATTTTCTTAAAGCACCAACGATACAAAAACTTCCAAGAGCCAAAATTTAACATTTTTCAAAAATATTAGATTTAAAAGTAACACTTTTGTAATTCATTTAAATAAGTAATTCCCAAGCAGATTCCTAATTATGTTTCACAAGTGGCGAGAATGAAGGAATATTTGAAATTTCTTGAGCGAAAATCTAAAATTTTGAAAAACACAAAATCAAAAAATGTTTAAATGTCAAATAATATTGGTTGTGTTTATATTTCAAATCAGACATTTTTCATTTATGTTTTTATCACAATATTAAAGAGAAATAACAAAAAATTTCATTTTTTTTTTAAATCGAAAACTCCAAATATTTTGAAAAACCCAAAATGAACAACCGCATTTTTTAGTGTGCTTACAATTGGAATTAGACACTTTCTATCTGGTGTTGACTTCCTGTTCTTAAAACACTGACCGCAAAGTAAAATATCTTGAGTGCTAAATGTTAGAACTTTTGTAAACACAAAATACCAAAAACGGTTTCATCTGCAGCATTTGCAGTTCAAATTAGACAATCACCACGTTCTGTCACGACTGACATTTACGCAAAGCCTCGGTTCTGCAAGACGAGGCCGCTTCGAGGGTGTTAGCACCAAACCGCGGTCCACTTTTTTCTCGAAACCGAGAAACTCTATTTGCATAAACAAACAAAGCCGAGGAGAAAAAAACACAAAAATCCGTCGATTACTTCACGGAAGGCTCGGTGAAAGCAATTTCTGTGATTGATTTTTTTGCCGCTCCATATACAGGGTGTCGACTTAGCCCCGACCGTGTCTGTTCAATAAACCGTTAAATTTATGTGCGAACACTTGACCTCCTCCGCGCTCGACCGCTTTCGCTGATATGCGAACATTTTTCCTCCGGTACCACCTTCGATGGACGTACCGTGCTGTGAGGTTGATCCTTATGCCTCGGTCTTTGTAGTGGTTCCGGTATCGTTGAGGCACTGCACTTTTTTCGTGACCGCGCTCGCGAACTGTGATTCGAACTGGCCCGATCGTGACGGCGGACTGGGTACCGCTCTGAAGACGAAGAGTACCGTTGCGGACCAGGTAGAGGCGAGGTGGAGGTGGTCGGACCGCGATTCGGACATTTAAATTACCGAAGGCGAAAATTATCACGAAGTACTACAAAGAAAAGAAAAGTACTCCAATAGTCTCAGAGGTACTTGCTTTTTTCAAAACATATATTTGGGTACCGGGTGATGTCTGATTAGAAGTACGAAACGTTACCAAATGCAATAAATTATGATGTTCTACCTGGTACTTCCTTCGGTGCAGGGACGGAATCAGAGATTTTGTTCTAGGTGGTTCCTGTTTACTATAAATTCTTCTAATTATATCTAATTTGTGTTTATTAAAATTAATGATTAGGTGCTTATAATTAATACGCAATAATTAGTTATTCATTATGCTGATCAAATAAGTACCTAGGTACGATGGTTTTAAGTATATAATAATTATAATATATTTTTTTAATTAAATTAAACACTAGGTGGTCGTTTATCTTCTATGTATATTTTTAAAAGAACCAAACTGAGAAAATATAAATAGTCAAAATTAAAAATTTTGAAAAGTACCTAGGTACTAAATAAAAAAATATGTTTTCTTCAGTGTTATTTTTATAATGCAAATTAGAATTTTTGTTTCTGTTAATGAAATATAAGATCCTGACATTTTGTAAAATCAAAATTTTCAAAATTTTGAAAACAAAAAATTGAAAAACTCAAAATTTAAGATTTTTGGCAACGATGAATTTAAAAATTGATTTTTAAGTCCACTCCTGACTGAAATTAATTCAAAATTCTTTTCAAAGATAATAATAATAAGGGAATGGCGACCGCCGCCATCTTTAACCCACTTATCGTCCCAAATGTCATTTTTAATGATAGAATCAGAGCGATGCAGTTGCGCCACTATTTATTTATATTTTTTCTAAGCGCCCCCTCAATGTCACTTATTAATGTCAACGGCCAATTAAAAAATGCTACGCCAGTGGCCAATTAAGCCGAATAACAGCCGGTTACGCCACTGATTGGTAAAGTTTCGTTAATTATGAATACAAAGGTGGCGTTTTTCTTGCAAAATCCGAAAATCATGCAAATGGCAATTGTAATGACCTGTCGAAATCGAAATTTTCTATGACCTTGACCTGACCAAGCGAATTTTTTGTCTTCGCTCGTAACTTATGCGGTGTCCCGTCGACCGGTTCCAAATCTTAGAGTTGAATGCCACTTTAATTATGAAACTTGAACTGAATCCATAATGGGACCCATTAAAGGTTAGATTCGAGAGACATTAAAATCTGTTAGAATTGTGCAAAATGGATTTTTGTTCCCAGTTTTCAGTGAAAGTGCCAACTGCAGCGATTATTTGGAAAATGTCATATTTTTCCCGACGAGAAGAAAAAATGTCAGCGGATTAGGATAAAGTAAATGTTGGAACGAAATCAATTTTTTGTTGTTGTTTAATGCGAGAATGTAAACAATTTTGGCAAAAACGCTGCATTGTGAGTAATTGTTACAAATTCAGGCTTTTCGGTCCAATGCACAGCGAGTCTTTGTGGAATTATTGTGATTAGGCAGTCAAGTATTTCACACGTTTGTCTAGAAGCGTTACACATAAATGAATTATTCATCTGGTATTTTATTATATAATCAACAGAAAGCTGAAGATTTTGCATTTCTGTTCTTTCTTCTTTTTCCGACGCTCGTTGACAAACAATAAGCATCTTTGCGTCACTCCTTTCTCCATCGCTGTCCTCTCTCCAATATTCCTTGTTCTTCACTTCCCCTTTTCTTCAAAATGTCCACTTTTCGACAAATAAAATACAGAAAGCTACCCTTACACAATTTTTTGTTAACATTTACGTAGAAACTTTAGTCTGTCTCTTTTTTTTTTCATTTTCAACTAGACTCTTTTTTTTTTCTTTATAAGGGCTCAATTTTTTAAATATTCTAATTTATGAATAAGCTGTGATTCTCTCTCCCTTTTCCAAACGAAAATTTTCATTTCAGTTGGTACGATTTGACATTTATGCAGATATGCAGTGCGACCAACATAAAAAGAGATAAGGGACTTCTGAAAACGTGTGGCGTAGCTTTAATCATAATAAAAGAAGTGAAGCTTTGTCAAAAGTACAAGAAAAAAGGCTTAGTCACCATTTTCTTCCGTCCCATTTCGAAAATAAATTTTATTAAATGAAATTCACGCAAACGTCAAAATTGACAAGTGACAGTTTATTAAGTTACACAACGCGATTTCGGAAATTGTGTTTTCCACGGCCTTATAACTTTTTTTATCACACTGTATAATTTCACTTTGATTGTAAATTAAATAATCCATTTAGAACAAAAACTATCTCGCACTAAATGAACCACGAACACTCTCATTGGCTAGTTCTAAAAGGAACTATTTTTGCACTACCGCGTTTTCGCTGACTAATTGACAGTTGACCTATAATCCAAGAACCACCAGCACCGCAATTTACACTAAAAATGGAGCTGGCAACATCGTACACTTTTGATCTAGAGTGAAAAATCTTATTATATCTATAAAAATTGAGGTTATGTAGTATTCATTTGTGAGTTTAATATAAATGTCTCACTTTGCGAGACATTTTTAATACCTTCAAGCTTAATGCGACATTAAAAATGACAGGCGGTGGCAAGAGTAGCGAATAGATATCATTAAATTCCCTAAATTTAGTAAAATTTTATTATTGCAAACCTACTGTTGCGAGCAAAATATTCTGGTTGTCATTGTCATTTCAAAATTTGATTAGATTGTCACAAATCAGAAAATCAGAAAAATGTCCCCGCCTGATTATGCCCATGTCAATAAAATGTCAAAAAAATGTATTAGTCAATGTCAATTAATGTCATACAACATGATGATAGGTTATGATATTTACGATCGTTTTACTATGGAGCATTTTCCATTGCGTCAAAGCATGACTTTGAAGACCAGTTTTTCTGCTCGCGACAGGACATCAACAGGTCGTGTTTTTTGATAAAAAAAACAGATACCTAATACATCTACGATTTGACAGCGGGTGAAGCTACACAGTACAGAAACAAAAACAAACGCTATGCCACTTAACTAAGTACATTTTTTAAATTATTATTAGTATTAGTACAGTTGGTTGCGAAAAAAATGGGAAAAGAAGATTTTCCTAATGTAAATTTGGTTTTGTCCATTTGTCAATTATGTAATTGTCAACTTGACAATACCAATCAAATGATTTTAAAAATGTCATTGATTTTGACAATAATTCTAACCTATCTGTCAGAAGAAGGTTTCACAATAAAACACAAAACTGTGTCAATTTTATTCTGATTTCTGACAGACGGGAGTCGGTACCGCTCGGGAATTGTCGGACAGTACCGCTAATCCACCCTGTCCAGGGTGTTTCTAGAAATAGCTAATATACAGTATGTCCCCGGATTGAGTTCACAAGAGGAAAACATTTTTTTATTTTTTATTTTACGCAAAAGCTTCAAAGGAATAAAATATTTTGCTTTTTGTCCTTTCGCTTTTTAGGACAAAAAATATTTTTCTTCACTGCTTTCTTCTTTTTTTGTTGTCATTCATTTCTTCTTATCCCATCATTCTCCTATTATTTCGTAATGTTACTATTAGAGATAATAATAATAATACTCGGTTTCACAAATTTTTTGCCAAGCCTTCTTAGATTTTGATCGACTGTTCGGCAAGCGACCAGCAGGAAACGTAAAGTGACCGTACGCCACCTGTCGTCGCTCTATTGTTACATAAACACATTTTTCCACCAGTTGACATTTACACCAGCCTACTATTTTTTAACGGAGATAATTACGATTATAACGACGGCGTTCGAAAAACCGCCAATTATTATTATTCCCCGATAACGATTCATAATAAATATGAAGTGTCAAAAAATCGCAATAATAGAACGGCTGAATCGATTGGCCGTCGTTGCGCAACTTATCCGGGTGTGAATTTTTTTCCCGGTCTCCCATACGCGTTGAATTGAATTATGGAATTATTATGGCGCAACTTTTACTAATTGTTGCATCGAAACGAGAACACACTATTCCAGGGATCGCCTCCGGTGGAAAATTCTACAATCGAAGACGCAGATAAACGAGATCGGCCGGCAGAATGTTGCGCGTTCTCACAATCATTGCGTGGCTGGGTGTTACACTTTTCATTATTTTATTACATGATTGGGATAGTTCTAGAAATTGTTTTTCCATATATGGGCAAATTTAATCATGTAACGCCAAACTCATTAAATCTGTTTAGTCGGAAGTGACACCAACTTGTCTATTCAAATTTCTATTCAGGCTTCTGAAAAGGTTTTACTTTTTTTTTCACCGTCAAAGACTGCGATACTCTTGTCTTTTTTTCACTAATCTGTCAAAAACTATTTGTGTAACTTGCATTGGTTGCAGGTATTGACACGAGGGTATGCAACCAATCATTCACAACAAGCGACTCTTTTATAATTGTAATGAATTAAGAGATACTAACAAGAATAAAAGAAAAGAATTTCACTAAGGATAAAACGAAATATTTCTGTGTAAAAGAAAATGGAAAGGAACAGCACCCAGGGAGGTAATGATTGAGTACCACAAAGATGCTCCACGAGACCAAGTTTATTTTGCTTGTGAATAACAGATTTGAAAATTTCTCAGCAAAAACATTAAAGAACAATAAGCGAAGAAGATTTTCTGCATTCTGAAATTTGAATATACATATTAGGACAGCTGCTATTATTAATATTATTACTACGGAAGTTGACTGTTGAAAAGTACACTAAAGAAAAAAACATAGAAGTGAAGAAAAACTAGGTATAATATTTTGAAAATAAAAATAATGGAAAAAATAAGAATAACTATTGGAGGAATTTAAATTTTAACAAAAACTTAAAACTATGAATGTTAAAAAACAAAGACCCAGAAATAAACATCATTGTAAATGAAGAATTAATTTTTTATAATAAAGAATTGAAAGAAAGAGTAATAACGAGGAAATAATAAAAAAAATATTTCTAGAAGATTATTTCCTTCATATGTTTAGCAACCAATTGCGTGATAAATATTGACCAATCAAAACGAGAAAACAAAAAATAACCCGATCAAATTTCTCTAAAATGCACACTGTCCAATAATCGGATAAAAAATGTCGGTACCTGTTTTTTTTTAAATAAATTATTTTGAATAAAATCGATTGGAAATAATGCGTTTGTTTTCATTCTATTCAGGAAATAATCAGCCGTATACCCCTTGTGCAAAATTTTAATATCGGCAAATTTTTTGCTAATGAACTCAAACATCCATAAATTATTCGGCCAGAAGACCAATTATTATCAAATAAAAACCCTCGACTTCGTCTCGTGCTCTTATTTGATAATAATTGGTCTTCTGACCTCATTTATGGATGTTTTCGTTCATTAGCAAAAAATTTTCTGATAAAAAATTTTGCACTTGGGATATAATATGTGAATAAATCAAAAAATTAGATCGAAAGATATTTTGTAAGGGAAATCAATCAGAAAGAACATGGAACACAAAAAAATTATTGAAGAAATGAAAATTACTTTTATTTTGATTCAAATTCTCATTTTCATTCTTACTCCTATTTTCATTTTCATTCTTGTCCTCAATTTCATCTTTATTCTTATCCTTCGTTGTCATTCTCACTCTTATTCTTATCTTCACTCCTATAATCATCATTCTCATTTTCATCCTCGTCTTCCTCCTCATTTCCCTCGTTCTCATTATCATTTACACCTTCGTTGTCATTCTCACTTTCATACTTATCCTTATTTTAATTCTTCTAATTATCATAATTTTAATTCTTTTAATTATCATAATTTTAATTCACATTGAAAATACAAAACCAAACCAAATTTAAATCTTGTTTTATTCTTTTTTTACTATCATTCTTATTCTCATTGCATTCTCAATCTCATTTTCATTGTTCCTCATCCTCATTTCGCTCTCTCCCTCATCTTCATTTGCATCTTCGTTGCCAATCTCTCATCCTTATCTTTATCTTCACTCCTGTATTCGTCATCATTCTTTCATGCTTCTCTTCATCCTTATTTTTTTCTCTCTCTTGTAATCATCTTCCTTATCATTTTCCCCTGCTTAGAATCATCATCATTTTCATTGTCATCAAGAAAGAATTAAAAAAGGTGACATCAAAAAATAAAAACAATTAAAATAATCGAGTGTTTTTTTTGGCCACCCAACAATTTTTTTTCCCATTTTGTTTACTTTTACAATGAATTAATTTTTTTTACGTACTCCATTACTTTACTAATTTAATTTTAATATTACCTAAGGGACTTACATTTCTTCGTTAAAAGAATAATGAACAATGTTTTTCGAGTTTTACAAAGTCATCAAAGTCTAAAAATAAACGTAGTACCATTAAATATAATTTACTGCCAACAATCATTTACTCAGAATGAATTATCTGTAAATTATAGTGTTATGCAATCCATAATTATGGTCACTTAAAGAAATTCTCGATCAACCAATTACTTGAAATTTTCTTACAACCGAAAACCAGATTCGGTACCGCTTGTTCGTGGATTCTGCTTTTCCAAATTAAAATTCAGACATTGATGCACGAAAACAAGCCTTGAGCAGAAAGCATTGACATTCGACCTTGCCGATCTCAGGTATCTCCACTTGCACGTTCCCATCTTTAACATAACAAGTTTTGCCGCGGTACTGATTACCGGTACTCGTTCCTCAATGGTGATACAGAAAGACAACAGTGTAAAAAATGGTGGACAACAACGAAAACATCATCCTAAGACACCACAGCATTTTCTCTCTCCTGCAAGAACGCGAGAACCTCCTGGAAGAAATCGAAAGTCTGAAGAACCAGCTCCGCGATGCCGGAATCTCTCCCGTGCGGAACCACGGGCGTCTCAGCGCCCCGGAACTGTCACAGCCTAAGCGGTCCTCGTTCAGCGAAACCAACAACTCACTGCGTCCAGAAAGTGAAGATGTGCGCCAAGTTATGTGCACGTACGACAAGAGGAGCGGTACCACCGACCTGGGTAAGCAGTACGAGTACCTGATGTGCGCCTTTTACGGTCTGAGGTTCGCCACGAGCGATCACGTGGTGGATTTCGAGATGACCACCAACCACCAGATCTACGGCGACTTTGATGACATTTGTCTGAGGGTCAAGTTTGTCCATGGAGGCGAACACACGTATCTGTTACAGCTGAAGCACACCGAGAACAAGAAGAGACTGACCGGCAACGTTTTGGCCGCCGAAAAGGGAGACTTCAGTCTGTTGAAGTACCTGAAGTCGTTCCAAAATCTAGCGCGCAGCGACCTCACTTACATCTTGTTCACAAACAGAACAGCGAGCTTTGAAGAAGAGACGCGCCTCTCTTTAAAGGACGTGGAAATCGTTGCGAAGCAACACGAAGAAATCGTCAGTGAAGACTTGTTGAACACGAACCACGCACAAGAATCGGTCTTCCAGTTTGACACGGTTGAAGAGGAGGAATGCAGCATGAAACTGTTTCTGAACCGATTCTATCTCTTCGCCAACCAGTGCAGCGTTGCCAAAGTGAAGATTTGCATCGCTGACAACTTGAAACAACTGCTGGAATGCGACATTTTTGACAGTTTTACCAGTTTCATGAAGACTTGGTGGGGTGGAAACTTTATCCTCACCAAAAACGATATAATTGCGAAGTTGGCTGAGCTGGCGTTGTCGCCTTACATACAAACGATCTCAGACGAGAAGTGCACCGAAAGGAGCCGAATCCTCACCACAGCCATCAGACAATTTGATTTGACTCTTGTCCAAAATTTAGACGGTCTTGTAGAGAAGGTTTGGAGTGAGGAGGTGGAAGTTCGGGAAGTGAGCATAGCAGCACACAAGTATGGAGTCACATCTCAGAGCATCTCAAATCTGGAGCAATTCACAGCGGAGCAAAGTACCAAAGTGGAGTGGTACCTCGACAAGACTCCTTTGATAGTCAAAGTGAACCAGGCCAAAAGAGGACAGATCAAGAGTGCGGTCAGTCTGCTTGAAAGAATTGAACCCAAGAAGAAAGTCTTGCTGATCGGAGACTTCCAGAAAGACGATTTCCCTCACTGGAAGGTCTTCGAGACTTTGTACGACCTCCCCGAAGACCTCTACGACCACGTGGTGCAAAACTTTGAAGTGTCGCTGCAAGACCGCCACCCCATCTGTCTAGAACGCTTGTTTGACACTCCCAGAACTTCGAAAATCTTTGGTACGAGGGAGTTGTTCCAAATGACTCAAGACGCTCTTTTGATCGGCGACAAAACAATCGACTTGCCAGAATCCTACATCCCCAGAACTGTCTCGAGCAAGTTTCTGGACGTGGAACGAGTCCTGGACAACTGTCTCAACTCCGACGACCTCCTCATCATCATCGCTACTCCACAATTTCGCAAATTTCTCGAAACCGCAAATCTGAATTTTTCGGAGCTCGTTGGTTACCACCAAAAAAGCGACTCGTCGATTGTTTTGACCACCAAGTGCACCAAGAGCCAGTTTGATCGAGTCGTCCGAGCGACGACCAAGCGCAGAGTCCACCTCATCCAGATTTTGGACGATGGAAGTGCAAGTCTGGTGCTGAGCACTGAAAATGCCTTTCAGTCTGAAGAAATAAGGTGCGAGAGGGAGCCGATTCGCGAGGATGAGATTCATTCGGTTTTTGATCGTCCCATCAACGTGCTCTGCGCCCAACCTGGCATCGGCAAGTCGACCATGATCAAGTATTTGGCCAAGACTTGTCCCCCGGATTGTTGGAGCGTTCGGGTCAACTTGCGTAAATTCAATTCTCTTTTGAAACAAGAACCGGAAGAAGAAGAAATCTTGTTGCACTTTTTGGGACTGGAAGGTATCGGTGATCACATGCTGCTGGACAAGATCAAGTGGCTCTTCTTCAAAAATCGGAAGATCTACTTGTTTTTGGATGGCCTGGACGAAATCGAGAGCAATTGCGTGGATTTTGCTTTGGACTATGTGAACTACATCGCTTCTACTGGTGTCCACGTGTGGGTGTCCTCTCGACAAAACCTTCAAGAAGTTGTGACCACTCGCCTCAACATTTTTCCCATTGACATTCAAAAACTGAACCAGAACGAACAACAGAAATACATAGATGAGCGTCTGAAGACAAGGTACCAACCGTACGAGATCCAGAAGATCTCCAAAGAGATTTTTGACAGCACTGTTGTGGCAAGGACCCACAACATGCTGGGAATACCTTTGCAGCTCTACATAATCACTGAGAACTTCCTAGATGACAGAGAGCTCTACAAGAAACTGAGCGAAGGAATTTTTGTCTTGACCAAAATGTACCAGATCTTTTTTGAAGGGAAACGGAAGCACCTGTACGAAAAGGCGGGGGTACAAAACGACCAACAACTCGGTTTCAACTTCAAGCTTCACCTGGAGCTGTACGAAATCCCCGCGCTGAAGTGTTGCCTAGACCAGAACGCTTTCAACAAGTTGCAGCTGCAACTGAACCACCAAGACCACGACTTTTTGGAAACCATCAAGAGCGAGGGAGATAGTTTTGGAATTATCAGTCAAATCAACGACGAGGACAGAGCAGTGTTTACCCATCAAACGTACGCCGAGTATTTTGCGAGTGTGTGGTTCAAGAAAAATTTTGACAAACTCAGATTGCTACGCGACGAGTTCAATTCCGACAAATACGAGAACTTGAGGATGATCTTCGACATCATGTTGGCCCAGAACTGTCCGCTACATCTCGCTGTGATTTATCGCAACCGAGAGCAAGTCAAGAAACATTTGGGGAATGTAGATATGAGAGACGAAGGAGGTCGGAGTCCTCTCCATCTGATTTGTTCTTACGGGAGCAAACATGTTCCGCTAGAGTTGGAGGGAAGTTTGTATCTGAATCATTTCTACCACGACGAGAGTCAGTTCAACGGTGAGAGTCTCCAGTATCGAGAGATTTTTCGAGATTTGTCTCGTTGTGACCCATTCGAGCTTGATGCGGTCTTCCAGTGGACTCCTTTAGACTATGCCGTCCAATTTCAAAGTTTGTATCCTGTGGAGCAATTCCTTGACAGACACGGCGACAAAATCAATTTGGACAATCTTTACAAAACGTTGAAAACTGTCAACTTCACTTACTACGCGTCTAAACTTGGATATCCCAACTTGCTGGTGGCGGCGATCGCAAAGAATCCAAACGTGGTTTTTTTCAGGATCGGCGAAGACAAACTGTCGTTCTTGCACGTTGCCGTCAAGGGAGTCAACGCTCTAGCCCTTCCCAAACGAGGTAACCTGGTCGATTTTTGTTTTGTTTTGTTGTAGTGATTCCTTGGGTGCTTTGTAGCTCACATCTACATCAAAATAATCAACATCCTGATCGACAGCGGCATCGATGTCAACATCAAAGACAAAAATGGAGCGACACCTCTTCATTGGGCCGTCGTCAACGGACGCTACAACGTGGTGAAGACGCTTTTAGACAAGGGAGCTGACGTTAACGCCGTTACCAACAAGAGCGAGACCGTGGTCCACCACGTCCTCCAAAACTGGCACCAGCAGAGCAAAATCTTTGGTAGAGACAACACCGACGAGAAAAAAATCGACATGAAGGTGATAGAGTTGTTGGTACAAAATGGGTTTGACGTGAATGCCAAGACGAGCGATGGGACAAGCGTCCTGCACTGGACATCAGAAAAAGGACACTTTGGAATTGTCAATCTCCTAATCGCGAACGGTGCAGATGTCAAAGCAGTCACAGCAAGTGGAGAGACAGTGTTGCATTATGCAGCTCGTGGTCGGAGTACCGATCTTGTGGAGATGTTCGCAGAGGTGGGGATTGACGCAAGAGACATCAATGGGACCTCTGCTTTGCACGTAGCTGCACAGTATGGTCGCCACAGTGTGGTAATATCACTCCTCCATTGTTCCTCCCGGCACTGACTGTATTTTGCTCAGGTGAAGACTCTTCTAGAGCTCGGGGCTGACGTCGGAGCCACCACGTCCCAATCCGAAAGTGTGCTCACCTTCGCAGTGAAAACCCCCGAGCCAAAACTGGAAGTGATCAAAGTTCTCTTGGAGAGCGGTGCCGACGCCCAAACCAAAGACCTGGAGGGAGTCACCGCCTTGCACTGGGCGTGCGAACGCGGTCACTTGGACGTGGTCCAACTCCTGCTCGACCACGGTGCCGACGTCAACTCCACCACAGTGAAGGGGGAAACTGTGTTGCACTACTCCAACCCCAACTCCCAGATGCTCACTTTGCTCTTGAACAACGGTGTGGACGTCAACGCCGAAGACTCGGACGGGATGACAGTGTTGCACTGGGCCTGCAAACGAGGCCAGGTCGGTTTGGTCAAGACCCTCCTCGAGTGCGGTTCCGACGTGAACGCCACCAACTCCAACGACGAGACCGTCCTCATCTACACCGTCAAGCAGCGCAAGATCGACATCGACATCGTCAGGGTATTGGTACGCAGTGGTGTGAAAATCAACGCGACTGACAAAGACGGGGTGACCGCGCTGCACTGGGCCGCGGAGAGGAGACAGTACGAGGTTGTCAAAGTGTTGGCAGAGAGTGGCGGTGATCTGGACTCGCGTACGAAGACAAACGAAACCGTCTTGCACCACGCGTCGAAGACGTGGAGGCCTAATCATGAGATTGTGAAGTTTGTCGTGGCACTTGGTGTGCCAATCGACGGGCGAGATGATGAGGGTGTCACCGCTTTGCATTGGGCGTCCAAACAAGGCAACTACGCAAACTGCCAACTTCTCGTCGAACTAGGCGCCGATGTCAAAATGACGAGCAAAAGCGAAGAAACATGTTTGCATTTCGCGGCAAAGGCGTGGAAGATCAACGACGACGTGATGCAACTCTTGCTAGACAGAGGAGTCGAAGTTAACGCTGTTGACAAAGACGGTAAAACCGCGTTGCATTGTTCTGTGGAGAAAGGTTTCCACAGAAACGTCAAGGTTTTGTTGAACCAAGGCGCAACCATCGATGCCGCCACTCACAATAATTTGACTCCGTTGCACTATGCCGTCTATGGTGGCCACTTCAAGATCATCAGACTGCTTCTGGACAGAGGTCTAGACCTCCACAAAGTAGACGCTAGGAACGCAACTCTTCCGTTGCACTTTGCTCTACGAAATGGACACCTGAAAGAAGAGTTGTTGATGATGATGGCTGTGACGATCCACGACAGGTTTCCTCTACTCTCGTGGAAACGCTACTCTTATGCAGAAGTCACAATGTACTTGCAAGAAGCGCAACCTTATCTGGAATCGCCGTCGGTACCATTGGTAAGTCCACCAACAGCGTTTGCAGTAACTCATTTTTTACTTAGATGAAAAATATCTCTATTGCTTCGACTGTCCAACCAATGAGTACGTTTGACCAGATCAAGGAAGTCGTTGTTAAGAATGTCAGAGGTACCACGGATTGTTTACAGAAACTCTTCAGCTCGTTGTGTTGTATAAAGGTATTTTCGAAACTATTTCCAAAAACTTTAAGTAATTGTGTTTTGTAGAGTCCCAAGACGCCCGAAACTCCGACATTTATTGTTCATTGTCCGGGATTCCTTACAAATGAGGTATGCAACGAACCTGGATGCAGAACACCAACAAATCAGTGAGATACGTATGTTTGTACTTAATACAAAGGTTCACAAATTGTTATAAAATAAAAAAGCGCCAAAATATAAAAATGTGAAGTTTTTTTGGTTGTCAATACCTAATTAGAACAGCTACAAATAAAATTTCAGCTGTGAGTGAGTATGAAAGTGAAAAAGAGAGTGGGAATCGAAGTGAGAATGGGAGTGAGCATGAGAATGTCGATTATATAAAATGAGATTGAGAATGGGAACGAGAGTAGGAATGAGAGTAGGATTGAAAATCATAAGGAAGTGAAAATTACAAAGAGGACGAGTGTAGAACCAGAAAAAGAATGTCGATTGTATAAACTGAGATTGAGAATGAGAACGAGAGTGAGAATGAGAGTAGGATTGAAAATCATAAGGAAGTGAAAATTACAAAGAGGATGATGATGAGGATGAGAATGAGGCTAAGAATTGGAGTGAGAGTGAGAATGGGAATCAAAATGAAAACGAAGACAGGAAAAGCGATTGGATTAAAAATGAGAATGAGAATGAGACGGAATTGGATCGACCTTAAGAACGAGAATGAGAGAAAAAATGAAAATTGGAGCGAGAATGGGAATAGCGATGGGATTGCAAGTAGGAATGGTATTAAGAATGCAAAAATGAGATTGAGAATGGAAACGAGAGTGAGAATGAAAGTAGGATTGAAAATCATAAGGAAGTGAAAATTACAAAGAGGACGATGATGAGGATGAATGAGACTAAGAATTGGAAGGAGAGAGTGAGAGTGAGAATGGGAATGAAAATTAGAACGAAGACAGTAAACGCGATTGGGTTAAAAATGAGAATGAGACGGAATTGGATAGACCTTGAGAACGAGAATGAGAGAGAAAATGAAAATTGGAGCGAGAATAGGAATAGCGATGGGATTGCAAGTGAGAATGGTATTAAGAATGCAAAAATGAGATTGTGAATCGGAACGAGAGTGAGAATGAGAGTAGGATTGAAAATCATAAGGAAGTGAAAATTGCAAAGAGGACGATGATGAGGATGAGAACGAGGCTAAGAATTTGAGAGACAGTAAGAATGGGAATGAAAATTAGAACGAAGACAGGAAAAGCGATTGGATTAAAAATAAGAATGAGAATGAGAGAATGAGAATGAGAGAATGAGAATGAGAGAATGAGAATGAGAGAATGAGAATGAGAGAATGAGAATGAGAGAATGAGAATGAGAGAATGAGAATGAGAGAATGAGAATGAGAGAATGAGAATGAGAGAATGAGAATGAGAGAATGAGAATGAGAGAATGAGAATGAGAGAATGAGAATGAGAGAATGAGAATGAGAGAATGAGAATGAGAGAATGAGAATGAGAGAATGAGAATGAGAGAATGAGAATGAGAGAATGAGAATGAGAGAATGAGAATGAGAGAATGAGAATGAGAGAATGAGAATGAGAGAATGAGAATGAGAGAATGAGAATGAGAGAATGAGAATGAGAGAATGAGAATGAGAGAATGAGAATGAGAGAATGAGAATGAGAGAATGAGAATGAGAGAATGAGAATGAGAGAATGAGAATGAGAGAATGAGAATGAGAGAATGAGAATGAGAGAATGAGAATGAGAGAATGAGAATGAGAGAATGAGAATGAGAGAATGAGAATGAGAGAATGAGAATGAGAGAATGAGAATGAGAGAATGAGAATGAGAGAATGAGAATGAGAGAATGAGAATGAGAGAATGAGAATGAGAGAATGAGAATGAGAGAATGAGAATGAGAGAATGAGAATGAGAGAATGAGAATGAGAGAATGAGAATGAGAGAATGAGAATGAGAGAATGAGAATGAGAGAATGAGAATGAGAGAATGAGAATGAGAGAATGAGAATGAGAGAATGAGAATGAGAGAATGAGAATGAGAGAATGAGAATGAGAGAATGAGAATGAGAGAATGAGAATGAGAGAATGAGAATGAGAGAATGAGAATGAGAGAATGAGAATGAGAGAATGAGAATGAGAGAATGAGAATGAGAGAATGAGAATGAGAGAATGAGAATGAGAGAATGAGAATGAGAGAATGAGAATGAGAGAATGAGAATGAGAGAATGAGAATGAGAGAATGAGAATGAGAGAATGAGAATGAGAGAATGAGAATGAGAGAATGAGAATGAGAGAATGAGAATGAGAGAATGAGAATGAGAGAATGAGAATGAGAGAATGAGAATGAGAGAATGAGAATGAGAGAATGAGAATGAGAGAATGAGAATGAGAGAATGAGAATGAGAGAATGAGAATGAGAGAATGAGAATGAGAGAATGAGAATGAGAGAATGAGAATGAGAGAATGAGAATGAGAGAATGAGAATGAGAGAATGAGAATGAGAGAATGAGAATGAGAGAATGAGAATGAGAGAATGAGAATGAGAGAATGAGAATGAGAGAATGAGAATGAGAGAATGAGAGAATGAGAATGAGAGAATGAGAATGAGAGAATGAGAATGAGAGAATGAGAATGAGAGAATGAGAATGAGAGAATGAGAATGAGAGAATGAGAATGAGAGAATGAGAATGAGAGAATGAGAATGAGAGAATGAGAATGAGAGAATGAGAATGAGAGAATGAGAATGAGAGAATGAGAATGAGAGAATGAGAATGAGAGAATGAGAATGAGAGAATGAGAATGAGAGAATGAGAATGAGAGAATGAGAATGAGAGAATGAGAATGAGAGAATGAGAATGAGAGAATGAGAATGAGAGAATGAGAATGAGAGAATGAGAATGAGAGAATGAGAATGAGAGAATGAGAATGAGAGAATGAGAATGAGAGAATGAGAATGAGAGAATGAGAATGAGAGAATGAGAATGAGAGAATGAGAATGAGAGAATGAGAATGAGAGAATGAGAATGAGAGAATGAGAATGAGAGAATGAGAATGAGAGAATGAGAATGAGAGAATGAGAATGAGAGAATGAGAATGAGAGAATGAGAATGAGAGAATGAGAATGAGAGAATGAGAATGAGAGAATGAGAATGAGAGAATGAGAATGAGAGAATGAGAATGAGAGAATGAGAATGAGAGAATGAGAATGAGAGAATGAGAATGAGAGAATGAGAATGAGGGAATGAGAATGAGAGAATGAGAATGAGAGAATGCTGAGACGGAATTGGATCGACCTTAAGAACGAGAATGAGAGAGAAAATGAAAATTGGAGCGAGAATGGGAATAGCGATGGGATTGCAAGTGAGAATGATATTAAGAATGCAAATGACCAAAAAAATTCAAGAATTTATTTTTTACTTTTGTTAATTCTCGGATTATTATTATTATCATTATTGTTGCACGTTCCTAATAATTGAGCGATTTCAGACAATATTAACAACATTGCAAGAACTTGACAAATAGTTCTGAGCTTATCATTTATTCAAGAGAAAGACTTTCAAACAAATCAGTTGCGAAGAACCATCGCTAAATTTTTTATACGACGCGCTCATACTTGTCGATGAAAATTTGATGTGATTGCTTTTTGATGACTCCCCTTTTTATCGATAGAAGAAGTAGTACAAAGACGTGCGTTTAGAACCGCGAACCATGGACGAATTCAAAATGTTGAAATTATTGTTCACCATAGGAATAGTTTTTGCTTCAACTCCACAACGCTACATTCGGAGGGACGGTGTTCTCTTGAAATGCTACAGATGGCTTTGGGCTTTATTTTTAACAGCGATGATTCCACTCCACATATTACAAGAATTCATATTTAACGAAAACAAGGACTTGTACCAGCTTCTCGAAATGCAAGCAATTATTGTCCAGGACGCCATCAACATGTACTTCATAATCGTCTTGGGAATTTGCAAGAAGCGACGATGGTACGATTTGGTCGAGAAGCTGAAAGACAGCACAGGACTGACTCGGAACCAAACAAAAACCAAATGTAATCACTACTTTGTATTCTTTGCTCATTTGTCACTCTATTTGTTTGTGATGGTTTTGTACACGACCACTAAAGTGTTGTACTTGGAAGACTACGACGAGTTTAAAAAGAACAATGTGCAACTCTTGCACCAGTACTTGACGTTTTTCAACAAGTTCCAACTCTACTCCATAACTAAAATGTTTTGGTCGAGGTACCACGGACTTAAACTGTCACTAGCACAGTCTTTACGCCGCAAAGTGTACAAAAACGGACGAGATGTGAACCTTCTGATTAAGCAAGTGGGACGGAAAATGTACTTTTTGAAGCAAACCACCGACATCTTCATTCAAATGTTCGGCTGGATCCTGGCACTGATGATTTTCCAATCCTCTCTAGAGATTCTGAAATTGGTACCGATCTTGGTACTATTCATCAAGACAAACATAAATGATGCAGGACTGCAAACCATAGTAGCAGCAAGCGCATCAATGATCTTCATCAACTTCGTGAGTAAACTTTTTATGTTCTGTTGTTCTTCTAAGAGGTACTTTTTAGGTTTGGACTCTACGAGTGATTCTCATGATTGACTGTGTCGTACGAGAGGGTCACGAAATCACTGCGATAAGTCGTACTTTGGTGTGGCGATTTCAGAATTGCACTTGGAAGAGAAAACTCCAGTTGCACGAACTTGTCGATATTATTTCGATGAATTCGCCCAGTTTCTCTGCTGCAAATTTTTTCTACGTCCAGAAATCGACGATTCTTGGGATGCTCAGCAATGTGGTGTCTTTCGCCATAATCACCATCCAGTTTGAGCTTCTCAAGTACAATTATTATTAGCCAGACCTGTTCGCTCTATTCAATGTCGTCATTTTTGCTCTGCTCTTATTACTCTTTGGTCAACACTGATTACTTAAAATTTAGGCTTCAAGAACTCCAACTCTTTGATGTTAGAAGAGTGAAGAAAATAAATTATATTGTTTTTTTAATTGGTTTTTATTATGTCAGTACACTTTATTGTGACATACAGGGTGTTATTGAAAGTTGTACAGATATTTTAACCACGAGCTACTGGCTTCGTGTAGAACTCGAAAAAAATATTTAAAAAATTCTGTCAAAAAATAAAATGACATTTATTTTTTGAGCTACAATTTTTTTAAATTGCTTTTAGTTTTCTACGTTGTCCTACAACCTCGTAGGTAAAATTTCGGCACATTTTAAAAATACACCCTGTATATCATGTTTTATAAAATGTACGCAAAGTAACCTGTAGGAAATATGCTTTAAAACAAGGAAACCACATTGGTGTACGTTTTATGAAATATGATATACAGGGTGTATTTTTAAAATGTGCCGAAATTTTACCTACAAGGTTGTTTGACAACGTAAAAGACTAAAAGCAACTAAAAAAATTGTAGCTCAAAAAATAAATGTCATTTTATTTTTTGACAGTTTTTTTAGATATTTTTTCCTAGTTCTACATGAAGCCAATAGCTCGTGGTTAAAATATCTGTACAACTTTCAATAACACCCTGTACATGTGTAAAAAGTTTACCGTAATAAACACGGAACTTTCTTACTCCTTGTTGAAAATTTGATGTGATTGCTTTTTGATGACTCCAATTTTAATCGATATCAACAAGAGAAAAAACGAGTGTTTAGATTTAGAACCACGAAGCATGGACAAATTGAAGTTGTTAAATCTAGTATTAAATCTTGGAATAATTTTTGTCCACGTCTGGAGCGAAGATTAATTAATTTAATTAATAAAATTACATAAATGGTAGACAGTTGTTTGGAGCTCCTCAAGAAAGATAGCAACCTGCACGAGAGGAATCACTAAGACCAATGATATTAAACACTTTAAAAATTAATTCAATTCTTTTATCTATTTTTATTATTTGCTTGCCCTTAATATAAAACCTACAAATTATTTATCTAAAAAATATAAGTATTTTGACAAACCAAGATTGATCAATAAAGTTAAAGATGTACTTATTAAATATTGTGCAATTGTTTTCTTCACAGCGTCTCTTTCATTTCTTGTTTAAATTCACTTAACCTACAACAAAAAATATATTTCCGAACTAGCAAAGACACAACATTACTACTTTGAAAAAGTCATCGTCCTAATCTCTCTAGAGGTGATAACAATTTTGAACCGCTTTTTTAACTGTTGGACCACTTCTTGGCTCGTAATAGAGTCCATTCCCAGCTCCGGGAGTGTCGCGTAATGACTCACCCTCGTAACATCATTGATACCTGAGGAATTATAAGGCATGAACAACAATGAAAATGTTTCTTTGAAATGAGATATTAAAAATGCAACAGTGACAAAAAATAGTCACCTAATACGTTGGCAACAACTTCCAGGACACCTCCGCTAACGTCATCCTTCTTCCGTTTTTCTGCAATAATAGTGCTCGACACAATGGTGTTGTTTTGATTCAAGAATTTATCTAGCGCCTCAAGACACGTTGATATTGGTTGCGGAATAGTCCCAAAAATTTCCTTCCCTTTGTAGCTTTTTTGCAGCTGAGCCACCATCCCCACCTAAACTATTGATTAACACAAGTACTTGTAAATGTTTACAAAATACTTCTCCGATAGCACTCCACTGGATAGCCAATGCAGGAAAACCATCTCGTTTCCGCTGTTCGCAGATTCTCTCCATGACGGAATTCGCCATTCCGTAATTGGTTTGGCTGGGAAAGCCTTGTCCACAGGAAAACGAAGAGAACACAACGAAATATCTTAATTGGGGACAAGAGCGTCTCGTGATTTCGTCTAAATGTCTGCTTGACTGCACTTTCGGGGCCAGACAAGCGGTGAAATTTTCCACACGTTGGTTTTCGAACAGTCCATCTTTGAGCACCATGGCTAAGTTGAAGATTCCGTCAATTGGGCCCAGTTGGTTTGCTTCTTGAATTAAGCTTAAACAACCACTTTTAGAACACACATCACTTGTGGAAATATGAACTGAAACCCGACGAGATTTCAGCGAGTTCACTCGTTGGGTTTGATACCCGTTTATGAGACCAAATCTAGACGAGAGTACCAATTTCTTTGCGCCTCTCAGTACCAACCAATTTGCCAGTTCCAAACCCAACCCTCCAAGTCCACCGATTATGACATAAGTTTTGTTAACATCGCAGTAGAACCTTCAAAAACGAAATGCAAAAATTTTTTTCGAATCTCCGCAGATTACCTAGGTACTGCTTCCAATAACAATCGATCAGATGTTCCAACGAGACTTTCATTTTCTTCTCGAAATTTGATTAAAACTTTTCCCGTGTGTTCGCCCACTGTCATGTACGCTTTCTCAATCTCATCATGTCCAAAAACATTCGCGGGGAGAGGTTTGACGTAACCACATTTGATTCCTTCAGCTACAGCTTTTATCAGTTTTTGCTTCACTTCGGAAGACTCTCCAAACAAGGCGTCTAACATCACACCGTGATAACTTGATCCTTTTTCTAACAGATGAAGATCAAACGAGCTCTCATAATCTGAATCGCACTTTCCAATCTCCACGAAGGTACCACCACGTGCCAAGCAACTTACAAAAGTTTCAAGTTTTCCACCCATCGGAGAACATAAAATAATGTCAACACCTCGTCCTTTGGTCTCCTTTCTAATCACTCTTTCAAATGAATTTACTCTGAAACTACCGATGTGACTTTCTAAAAGCATCGATTATTTAGATTAGGTCGCCAGCAAAATTATTTAATTGCCTGAAACTTGAGGAAAATTCTTTCTAAAACAATCTCTTTGTTCTTGTGTTTCGACACTCACAAAAATATTACATTTGTAGTATAGAGCTACATTTAAAACGGCAAGTCCTATGTTACCAAGAGAAGAGTGAACCAGTATGGAAGTACCAGGATTTAAACTCCGCTTCTGAAAGATCTGTAGGTACTAGTACCAAAACAAAGAAGACGAGTACCTACCAATAACAATGCATAAATTACGATGCTATATGTGGCTGGAACAGTTGCAGCGTCTTCTAAACTCCAATCTGGTGGTACCGGCCAAGAAAAGGCTGCATGAGCAGGAACAAAAGTTGACAAAACACCACCAGCAACCATTCCCATGACTCTGTTGCCTCTGTTTTTAATAGAATGATGTTTGATCAGCACAAGGAACAGTATTTTATTCTCTTACTTGGAGTCTCGTCCGCTGTATTCATTTCGTTCGAAAAATTCCTCAATCACTTCATTCGTAAAAACAATTTCCTTCCAAGCTGTGACAATATTTTTATAATTTACAGAACTATAAAATACCTGCAAATAGATGTTTCATTAAAGATTTTACATTTTTTTCTATCATCACTTGAATAATGTCTTGATCTTTATTAGCTGTCAAGGGAGGTCCTTCGATCCATTCTAAAGTGGGTCCACCTTCTTTATTATCAACACCAATATAGACATTACTTTTCGGATTCGTGCCACAATTTTCGAGTTTGAAATGTCTATACGTTCCCCATTTTGCTTCTTTGTAAACATTGATCGCTCGATCCTGCTCGATTTGTTGTCGGTAGAATTTATCGAATGGATCGAAATCTGGAGCTTCGTCCATCACGAAGAAACACTTAACTTTCTTCCCTCCAGGTTCTCTTCTGATGCACTTCGCGAAACCTAGAATACCTTCAAGCTGTTGATTTTTGCAGTGGACAACAACGTTACTCTCATTTTTCAGTGAGTCTTGCAGTTCATAAATCCACTCAAAATGTGTTGACGATATTTTGATAAAATCTGAACTTGCAACAGGTTTAGATCTTTTGAAAAGTATCAATTTCTCGTCTTTTGTAGTGTGTTGGGTTAAAATTGTAATTCCACGCACTTCGGCTGAATTAAAATCTTTATCTTCTCTTGTTAGAACGAAACCATCTGCACTTAACACATTCAAGATTTCTTCCAAGAGAGAAGGTCTTTGAAATATATTTGTTGCAATAATGAGCGACAGATTATTTATACGTGCGAGAGCAAGTGACTCAATTCTTATTTCCGCTAAGTTTTCTATTTTATTTTTTGTGGAAATGATCAAATCAGGATAAACTGAAGGAATATCTTCAAGAACATTTTTGACCAAAGGCATCAACATTGTAGATCTAGCTTTGGTGAAGTGATCGATTAATTCCACCGCTCTTAATTCCTGTTCCATAGATTCCTCCAACACGATTTGGATGTTAATCCTAACAGATTGACTCAAATCTAAATGAGCTTCATTTGGAACGAATTCGTACTTCTCATTAACTGGTTTTTGCAGAAGTTTTTGCTTTGGTGTTGACCGAACTCGCACATCAAAAATTTCTATTCCTCCAGATCTACAACAAAAGTATGAAATCTTTTTACATAATGGATCTTAAGATTCCAACTTGATGGTTTTATTTTCCTTGTAAACATGAACAGGCACGAGAGGCTTCTTCACGGAAACACCTTCAACTAATTTTAAATGTTTAACGGGATCAATCGTAATTTTCCTGATCGCGACTGGAAGGTACTGAAGTCTCGAATCCACACCGAGAATACTCATTTGGAGCATGTTATCCATAAAAGTCACCCAATTATCTTCCCATTTGATCAAACCTGACGTTACGTCGGCATTACATTTAGCAATTCCTTTGAATTGATCGCTAAAAACTCTTTTAAATTTTTTGTGCGTTGGAAACTAGTTGACAGACCTGTACCCGTAACCTCTCAGATGTAACTCTCTGTAGATTTCGTCGGATTGTAAAATATTCGCAGCAACACCTTCATTAAAATCAGGAACATCAGTGTCATCATTCATGTTTTCAACAGAGAGAATCCTTCCTGTTGCAACAAGTGTGTTGTCTTCCATAATTTCAAAATTCCCGCTTCCTCTTTGAATCGACACATTGAACGTGGTGTAGTTACTCTCACTTAGTGTGACAGTTCTGATAAATTTACAATTTTCAAAAACAACCGGACAAGTGTTTTGTAGTGCTGGCGCAAAGAGTTTCCACACTAAATGCAAATAACCAGAAACGGGGAACAAGTTGCGACCTACAATAATAAAAATAAGAACACAATCAGAAGAAGGTTGTCAACTTACCTCCAATTACGTTTCCTTGTAAATATTTGCATTCTTCAATCTGAACATTGATTGATTCTGTCATTTGCATCAAATTGTTGAGAGTTGTAAATTTGTAGGTAAGCCAGTCTTCATCGTGCTTCCATTTGACCAAAGATGATGTGTTGGGTGTCATTCTACTTACAGGAAAATTAACTGATGGGTACAACTTGTGAAGTTGAGGATTATGTCCTTGCAAGTATAAACTACAACAACTTTGCTGTTACAAAAGTTGAATGAAAGAAAATAAAATACCTTCCCAAGATCTGTATAAATAGATTTGGATTGTTTGCAAGAAGCATATCTCTGTCGGAGAGATCCAATAGAATAGAATTTTTAGGGATGATCTCCATTTCGTCTTTTGAAATGCTCCGAATAACTTCTAAATTGTTATTTGTGTCTTTTTCTATCTTAATAATTGCTTGTTGAAGTGTTTCTTTCAATGTTAACACTTGGTTGAGGTAAGCGTGAGCCAATTTGTTGAAAGAATTTGTCCAAATTCCTTTTGGCTTTAACTCAAGCTCTTTCAGCAAGTCTACAATTCCAAGTTGCACCGCAATTGCTCCTATATTGTCATCACAACAGTTTTTGTTCTTGTGGTAAAGGAGGTTCATCATATTTTTGTTTAAAATTGTACTAATTCTGAAATAACAAATTTTGTTAAGAATATCAAGTTCTTCTCGTTTCAATACTCACTTTTCCATCGTCGTTGCAAAAACTGGGAAGTTTGAAAAATACATTCCTACTGATTTGTAGGAAAGATCAAAATTTCCAAATTTTATGTAAAATGGGGGAGGTTGGATGGAGGGAAAATAAGGTGATGTTTCTAAGTGTTGATTTTTTGAAAGTATAGTGAATCCTCTGTAAGGATGAGCTGAAATGTTTCTCTTAAACACTTGGTGGATCAATCCGACGTGTTCCACGTTCACTTGTTTTCCATTCAAGCCTTTCAAAGTTGTAATAACTGCTTCTTCCGAGCGTCCACTGACGCAAACTAGTCTCGGAAAATCATCCATCACTTCTCTCTCTTGTGATTTATTTCTGACAAAACGTTTCAGTATCAAATGACCGTTACTCCCTCCAAATCCGAAATTATTAATCCCAATAACCACATCGTCTCCTTCGAGAAACGTCTTCTTCGTCACCGGTACAAGTCTCCCTTCCTCTATCCCGACCATTCCTTTTTTGACTTTCTTGAGATGAAGATTTGGAGCGACAACATCATTTTCAATTGCCAATAGAGCTTTCATAACTGAACAAACACCAGAGGCGGCTTCGGCGTGCCCCACATTTGATTTAACGGAGCCTATGAGTAACGGTTTTTGACGAAGCTGCCCGAGACCTTCGTCGATGACTTCAACTTCTTGTAAGTCCCCAACTTTCGTACCGGCTGCGTGGGCTTCCACAAAACTGACTTGATCAGGAGTGATTCCACATTCGTTGTAAACTTCCTTTAATAATTGAACTTCTGAGGGAGATAGTAAACCTTTTGGTTTGAACCCGTCGCAACTGATTCTCGAATGATGAATCTTGAAAAATCAAGGCTTGTACTAAGAAATGACAAAAACGGTTCGATGTCTTTGGGTACTTACTTGAGCATAAATTCTTCTTGAGCCCTTAGCTTTTTGTAAAAAAACACAACCGACTGCCTCGCTCCTCACATATCCGTTAGCACTTTCATCGAACACTTTCGAACAACCGTCTTCGCTCAGAAGTCCAATTCTACAAATTATTTACTCAAATATCCTCTCTATCTAGATTGTCTACGCTTTACTGATAACACTGAAGAGTTGGACCTGGATGCACCAGGATGTTACCGCTTCCAACTAAAGCGTTATCACACTGGCCAGTCCTGATTGCTCTGAAGGCATTATCTAAAGCAGTCATGAAACTGTTGCAAGCAGTGTCCACGACAAAAGATGGACCTTTGACTTGAAAAAAATAACTGATCCTGTTTGCCATCATGCATCTCAGATACCTGAAACAAATATTTCTATTGGAGAAGATTTCTTCTTATTGCTTACCCCGTAAGACCGAATTGTTGATTTTCGACGAATTTGTCCAGGAATACCTCTTCTGATTCGCTCCAAGAGCACCCCACGAAGACCCCAGTGTTGGTTCCTTGCAATTCAGATGGATGGACTCCACCATCCACGACTGCTTCGACAGCGACTTCCAGCAACTTTCTAGTCAGAGGATCCATATTGTGGGCTTGTCTGGAATGAATCCCGAAGAATCCGGGATCGAATTTGGACACGTCAGGAATTGTTCCCACTTTTTTGAGAATATCAGGGCAATGCTCGTTCCATCTGTGGGGATCATCCCCAACCATGTTCCTTCCTTGGAGTAAATTTTCCCAAAACTCTTCGACGTTGTGACATTTTGGAAATCTTGCAGACACACCTAGAAATTTAAAGGAGAATGTCTAATGCCTTGATTGAGAGAATTCACCTGAAATCACCACTTCTTCTCCCTCTGAGGGACTTGCAAGCCATTTTCCATATTGAAAATTTGTACCTGCGTTGTGGCTCATGACTTTACGAATATCGTGACTGCTTTTTAAGATGACTATCTGAAAAAACTGACTTCAATTTTTCATTGTTTAGTGGATTTTTATACTACACTTATGAATAAGTGTATTCAAATTTAAACAAATGCCTTATTTAATTCAAATAACTCAATAGAAAAATTGTTACATATTCTATTGTCTCTGTCAATGCATTTTTTAATTATTAATTTTTAATTATTGTATTCACGTTAAACAAAGAGAAATTTTAATCACGATCGTTAACATATTACGTAGTTGCATAGTGCAATTTACTTCCGCAATTTATTGTTACTAGACATTTTCTTCTCCTATTGGCGACAGTTAATCTTTCATTCTGATCACGAAGAATCACTGATTTTATTTTAAGGAATTATTTTTAAATCTAGGATTTATCTATTCGCACTTGTTCAAAACGTAACTGACAATGAGCAATATCGTTAATATTTGCATTTGCTTCTTTGTAATAAATTTCTTCAATTCATCGTTGCAGTTATTGTTAAATAAGTATATGCACATTTAGTCATGAATATGCCAAACTGATGAACAACATTTTGATCACATTGTGTACTCGTACTTATGATTTTTTTTATTCGGCTTTTATTGCTTTAACAATTTACCCATAATTCATTTGCTAACACAAATTGTCACACTTTTTTAAATTCTCGAGGCAGAACATCCATGCAGAAAAAGGAAAGGATACATTTTTCATTCCCCCCGACGGGGGGCGGTGAGGATGGATGCGGAAGGAAGGTGGTAGGTACTGTGATCTGTGATATGAGACATACCACGATGTGATGATGTGGGGAAACATATGAAAAAACCCACACCTTGTTAGGCTGCAACGGGGTTAGAACCCGGGACCTCCCGCATGCAAAGTGGCGCGCTAGGCGCTTGGCCACGATGCTCGGTAGAACATCCATGAGCCACCCCATAACAAGGAACTGCAAAGTATAAACCTTGTATTGTGTTTTAATTTCCATTTTTATCTCATGTTTACTGCAAACAGTTTTTTGTTTACTTGTAATTGGCTGAAAAGAAATGTTATTATAATTAAATTCTCATAACATGTGTTTCCGTTGCTTCAAAGTTGCTCTAGGTATATGTACAAAAAAGTGCATGTTTTAATTACCTGTCATTAAAATGTTTATAACTACATATAATGTTTTACTTTGATGATTATAATTTTATATATAAATACGCAGTTTGCTAATAGAAACTTCAGTACATGTCATTAGAATTCAGTCGTAGTTCTTAAAATTTATAAAAAAAATTTTAACGAAAAATGTATTTTACAACTGTCGTCCTTTCGGTCTGCACGATTCTCGTTTTATTTTTCTGCTTCTTACGGAACAATAAATTTCGTAACGATTCAAAAACTACAGATCCTCCTGGACTTCCTTTTTTGGGAAACGCGCTAGAACTCACATCCACCAGAGGTATAAAATTTCTCGTATATTTCCACCAACCAACAAACTTATTTCAGCTGTTTTAACAACTTTTCTTAAATACACAAAAACCTACGGTGACTTCTTTAAAGTTCGAGTGGGGCCGTTTCGTAGATTATTCTTGACGTCTAATCATCAAATTCTAGAACATGTTTTAGGAGGTACAAAATTCTTGAGAAAGTCTGATCTGTACGATTTTCTTAAACCTTGGCTAAGAGACGGTTTGATCACGGCGAGCGACGGTGAGTATCACAACGTTGCAGTATTTTTTTAACTAATCTTCCAGGAGAAATCTGGAAGACACATCGACGCCTTCTGACGCCAACGTTTCACTTTGAGATTTTGCAACAGTTCATAGAAGTTTTCGAAAAATGTGGGGACATCCTCGTGGAAAATTTTCAAAATAGAATTGGACACAGTTTCGATATTTACCCTCACATCACATTTTGTACTTTGGACATAATTTACGGTGAGGTGTTGCTTTATTTTACGTCAGTGAGGTTGAAGTTTTCCTTTAGAAAGTATAATGGGAGTAAAATTACATGTTCAAAAAGAAAGCAATACGGAGTACGTTAGAAGTGTCCACGATATGACAAGAATAGTTATTGAAAGGATTGTTTCTCCGGTACAAACCCACGACTTTCTTTATCCTTTTACAAGAAACTACCGCATACAGAAACGAGCTTTGGAACATTTGCACCGACAAAGCTCCGAAGTGATCAAGACCAGAGTAAAAGAGTTGGAAGATATGAATAATAATGGGAGTAGCAGCAAAGCGACAAAAAGTAAAAAGGTATTTCTAGATTTACTTCTGGAGGCTAGAATTGATGGACGAAAACTGACCCAAGAGCAAATACGAGAAGAAGTGGACACGTTTCTTTTTGCTGTAAATTATTTCACACCTGTCCTTCTCTGAATAAATTGGAAGCGTTCCAGGGCCACGAAACTACAGCTTCTGCGATCAGTTTTACTCTATTTTGTCTCGCCAACCATCCGGATGTCCAAGTACGCAGCAATTTCTAGTTTCCGCCAGTTGATTGATTTCTTTTCAGGAGAAAGTATTAGAAGAGCAACGGTCCATATTTCCAGACGAAAGTGAAATCAAAGTCTCGTACGCAGATCTACAAAATATGAAGTATCTAGAGTTGGTGATCAAAGAAAGTATGAGACTTTATCCCCCTGTACCACTTATTAGTCGACATATCCCAACGGATACAAAATTTGGTAGTTCTGCACAAATCTAGAGCTTTCTCTAATAATCCTTCAAAATCTTCAGGCGATAAACTTCTACCAGAAGGAGATACAGTTATGTTGTTTATCTTTGGGATTCACAGAGAGGAGAAGTATTTTGAGGATCCGGAAAAATTCTGTCCAGAGCGATTCGAGAGCAGAGATGGAAAGTTACCCTATGGATATATACCCTTCAGTGCTGGACCGCGAAACTGCATCGGTGATATTTTCTCAAGAGTTGATCGGTCTTGGTGATGATGTTTGTTCCAGGTCAGAAATTTGCAATGTTGGAATTGAAAAGCGCAATTTCCAAAATTGTGAGGAATTTTGAATTGCAACCGGCTTTTCCAGTACACGAGTTACAGTTGGTAGCCGAGTCTACTTTGAAATCTGCCAACGGTGTAAAAGTCAAAATGCAGCCCAGAAAATTTTAATTTTTTTCTTCTATTTGCTCAAAATATTTTGCACTTGGTTTCGTTATGCTTTGTTTTGGTAACAGTATTGTTTAAATTTGATTTGTCATTTATATAATTATTAGTGGGATATTTGGTCTCTTTAAGTATTAAAAAACATATAATTTTATCATTTTCTTATTTATTATTTTTCTCACATTAAGGGTTTTCCATTGTAACGTTCTTAGAAACACACAAACGATACAAAAATCAGGAAAAGAAGCAATAACGTATCTCCTTACCAGAAAATGATGCAGCAGCAGCAGCACCGAGACCAAGATATTTTGTTACAAATCTTTATTAATTGCCAAATCCGCTTATTATTAAAGATAAATTATGAACGGAATAGCTTTGTAAGAGAAGCGTTTTTGAGGAAATCTGTTAGAAAGGAAAAGAAATTCAAAATGAATTCATTTTGACTATACAGGGTGTCTTAAAATTATCGTATTCCAAGTTCGGGGCTTAGTAGGGGACATCCTGTTGACCAAGTAAAAATGTTTAAAAAAAAATTTCTGTCACTTTGAAAAAAATATCAAAGTTGCCAATATTTGTTCAAAAGTACCTGATTAATATTTTAGCTATGTTGTACTTCCCTTTTGACAAAAATTGAACAAAATAAAACTTTCATTTTTTCGAGATAAAAATGTTTTTTCAAGAAATGTCTTTTCATTTATATTTTAATATTTTACATAATCATCCTCACCATATTTCAAAATGAATTTGAAGAAAACGTGATGAAAAGTTTGAACCTTCAGACCCATATATCTTTGTCAAGACCCCTCCTGTATTTTTGATTTTATTTTTTCGAGATTCCTGAGATTTTTCCCTACAAAACCCCCGACTTGGAATACGTTAATTTTGCGACACCCTGTATTATGTCAGACGAATATACCAGCATATAATTTTGATACATGTAAAACACGCTGTATTCTGGTTAGGCCCGAGAGCTTTAGCTCGAGGGTTTAACCTTTGAAAAAAATGCCCAAATATCAACGAGTAAAATTGTCTAAAGCAAAAAGTTTATCAGATAGGAAAAATTAGGTCGTGTTATTTGTGGCAAGATTAATTCCAGAATACAAACTTTAACGTCAATTATTTATTTATAATACCTACAGTTATTAAAAACACAATAATTAACAACAATTTGAGAACCTGACAAGAGTAGCATGCAATTTTAATCACTTCTGACAGATGACACAGTAGCAGAACGTTTTATTCGCGATAAACATATTTGATTGGACGAGAGCAAGCGTTCTGATTGGCTGAACACGCACGTTTGATATACGTGGGAATGAATCACTATTAAAGTTTGTGTAAAAGTGAATACAATAATAAGTCTAGCATACAAATGCATTGGCACAAAAACAATGGAAAACCGAATTCTATTTCGCCGAATTAATCTATTTTTAAACGCACAATCACGAATATGTAATGATAGAATTAGTATTTGGGTTTATAAATATTATAATGGTCTGGCTAGGTTGGCTATATTATGATTTTTATTTTTTCGAAACTTTAACGAAATCCCTTAACGAGCAAGTTCTTTAATAGTTTAATTAGCCTAATTGTATGTTCTTGAGTCTGAGAACGACACTAGTAAAGGTTATGTTTCTTAAAAAATGTTTAGATCTCTTTGGAAGTTTCTCCGGAACGAAACAATTTACAAAGTGAAGCTTTAATAATGATTTTGTATGTAAATTTAACAATTTGAAAAATAGATCAATATTGTAAAACAAAAGGGCTGCTGCTCTGCCTCTAGAATTTAAAAAAATACATCATCTTGTGATAATTTGTGTTGACAAATTAATTATGGTAAAATCGTTTACGAAACAAATGATATGTCCCATAAGTTAAAACAAATTCCTTAGGATAATCGTTTCTATCAGAATAAAAAAAAAATCATAAATAAAATATAACTCAAATGTTGTTTATTATTTTGCCACTTGTAATTGACATAATCATGACATGACTAAATGTGCATTATTCTTATTTGGAAATGAAAGTAACAATGAATTATAAAAATTCATTATAAAAAAGCAATAACAAATATTAATGATATTCCCTCCCCAATATCATTTACATTTTAAACGGACCATCATACAATTTGACAATAAAATTTGTCTATAAATTCATTAGAACCAAGTTAAATCGACAATCACGCACGACAACCCAGTTACAAAGTACTTCAGAAAAGTTCAAAGTTGTGATCTTAAGTGTATTTCGCAGTTTAGACACAGCAACTTGATACTTTTACAAAAATTGTTAATAATAAATTAGCAATTTTTAATTTACAGTGAACTTGTAAGTGTGTTTGCAAGATTTTCTACAGGCGCATTCCGGACGTGTCCAAATTCGATTCAGAATCCTCCAAGAAAATTTAATGGTGAAAGGTATTACAACATTTTTTATTATACAGAAAGTGTAATGTATGTAAATAGACAAAGCTTCAGATTTAGATTCATTCAATGAATTTTACAAATAACAAATAGGAAATAATGAAGCGTTCTCGTTTATTTTTGTTTTTGCCATACGGCTTTTACGGTACCTTTCGATCTGCCGTTTTTCACTTCCTATTCCTTATATCCTTTGCCTATCCTTGCTTCAGGTGGTGCGGCGGGGCTCCGGGGCACTTTCCCCGGAGACATACACACGCATCCATGGCCCGGCGAAGGTTCCTTCCTTGAAAAAAATCCTCCCCTTCGATGGGATTCGAACTCACTAGCATCGGGACGGCGACCTCGGAGTACTTTCTCCGATAGCCATGCGGCCACCGAGCCACCACCTTCTCGTTTAATATTACTTGTTTATATTACGCATCCACTACACCAATAAGTGTTTTATAAAAATTCATTAACACAAAAGCAATAGAAAACTGAATTCATTTTCTTTCAGATAATTTATCTCAAATCGCATAGTTAAAACATTCGTGACGATAAAATTACTCTTCGAATTTTTGTAAACTAGATTACGTCACAAGTCATGGACCACAAAGCAAGTACAAATTTTCAATATGGAAAATGGCTTGCCAGTCCCTCAGAAGGAGAAGAAGTGGTGATTTCAGGTAAATTCTCTCAATTAAGGAATTAGACGTGTTCCTTTTTTAATTTCTAGGTGTGTCTGCAAGATTTCCAAAATGCCACAACGTCGAAGAGTTTTGGAATAATTTACTCAAGGAAAAGGACATGCTCGGCGATAGTAACCACAGATGGAACGAGAATTGTCCTGATATTCTCAAAAAAGTGGGTACAATTCCTGACGTGTCTAAATTCGATCCCGGATTCTTCGGGATGCATTCCAGACAGGCCCACAATATGGATCCTCTAATAAGACAGTTGCTAGAAGTCGCTGTCGAAGCAGTCGTGGATGGTGGAGTTCACCCATATGAATTGAAAGGAACCAAAACTGGAGTCTTCGTGGGATGCTCTTGGAGCGAATCAGAGGAGATATTTATGGACAAATTCGTCGAATGTCAACAATTTCGTCTTACAGGGTACAAAATAAGAAGAAATCTTCTTCAATAGAAAGATTTGTTTCAGGTACTTAAGGTGCATGATGGCGGACAGACTCAGCTATTTTTTTCAAATCAAGGGTCCATCTTATGTCGCGGACACTGCTTGCAACAGTTTTATGAATGCTTTAGATCATGCATTCAGAGCAATCAGAAATGGTCGGTGCGATAAAGCTTTAGTTGCAAGTGGTAACATCCTGTTGCATCCAGGTCCAACACTTCAATATTACCAGTAAAGCCTAGACAATCAAGAGAGAGAGTATTTTTGAATAAATAATTTTTAGACTTGGAGTTCTGAGTGACGACGGTTCTTCGAACGTCTTCGATGAAAATGCTAGAGGATATGTGAGGAGCGAGGCGGTCGGTTGTATTTTTTTGCAAAAGGCTAAGGACTCAAAAAGGATTTATGCTCAAGTAAGCATCCAATTTCTCCATTAACAAATGTACACTTGTCGCTCAAAAAACTCGCAATTTCTTCGTAAAACCTATTGTTCTTCTTTTTTCAAGATTCTTCATTCGAAAATCAGTTGCGACGGTTTCACACCGAGCGGTCTGCTGTCGCCGTCTTCTGAAGACCAGGCTCGATTATTGAGGGAAGTTTACAACGAATGCGGAATCACTCCCGACCAACTGAGCTTCTTCGAAGCCCACGCAAGCGCTACGAAAGTCGGTGACTTAAAAGAAGTCCAAGTCATCGACCAAGTTCTGGGGAAGCTTCGTCAAAAACCGTTACTCATTGGCTCCGTTAAGTCAAATGTGGGGCACACCGAAGCCGCTTCTTGCATGTGTTCAATCATGAAGGCCGTGTTGGCAATAGAATCAAATGTTGTCGCTCCAAATCTTCATTTCAGAAAAGCCAAAAAGGGAATGGTCGGGATTGAGGAAGGGAGACTTGTACCGGTTACGAAGAAGACGCTTCTCGAAGGAGATGACATTGTTATTGGGATTAATAATTTCGGATTTGGTGGGAGTAACGGCCATTTGATACTGAAGCGTCTTGTCAGCAAGAAATCAGAAGAGAGTAAAGTGATGGATGATGTTCCTAGACTGGTTTGTGTCAGTGGACGCACGGAAGAAGCAGTTATTACAACTTTGGAACGCTTGAATGAACGACAAGTGAACGTGGAACACGTCGGATTAATCCACCAAGTGTTTAAGAAAAACTTTTCAGGTCATCTTCACAAAGGATTTACGATAATTTCAAAAAATCAACACTTACAAACTTCACCTTATTTACCCTCGATCCAACCTCCCCCATTTTACATAAAATTTGGAAAATTTGATCTTTCCTACAAATCTGTAAGAATGTATTTTTTAAACTTCCCACCTTTTGCAACGACGATGGAAAAGTGAGTATTGAAACGAGAAGAACTTGACATTTGTGACAAAATTTGTTATTTCAGAATTAGTACAATTTTAAACAAAAATATAATGAACCTCCTTTACCACAAGAAGAAAGAATGTTATGATGACAATATAGGAGCAATTGCGGTGCAACTTGGAGTTGTAGATTTGCTGAAAGAGCTAGAGTTACAACCAACAGGAATTTGGACAAATTCTTTCAACAAATTAGCTTACGCTTACCTTAACCAAATTTTAACATTGGAACAAACACTCCAACAGGCAATCTTCAACATCGAAAAAAACTCAAGTGACAATTTCCAAGTTATTGACAATTTTTCTAAAGAGGAATTGGGTTTCAGCTCTCAAGATTCCATTGTGTTGAATCTCTCCGATGAAGATATGTTACTTGCAAACAATCCAAAGCTCATTTTAAATATTTTGGGAAGGTGTGTTGTTGCAACTTTCATTTACATTTTATAACAGCAAAGTTGTTGTAGATTATACTTGCAAGGACATAATCCTCAACTTCACAAATTGTACCCTTCAGTCAATTTTCCTGTAGGTAGAATGACACCCACCATATCATCTTTGGTCAATTGGAGACACGATCAAGACTGGCTTACCTACAAATTTAGAACTTTGAATAATTTCATGCAAAAGACAGAATCAATTAATGTTCAAACTGATGAGTACAAATATTTAGAAGGAAACGTAGTTGGAGGTAAGTTGACAAACTGTCTACTGGTTTATTTCTTATGTCAATTATTGTAGATCGCAACTTGTTCCCCGTTTCTGGTTATTTGAATCTAGTGTGGAAAGTTTTTGCTGGTGGGTCAGCACTACAAGAAACTTGTCCGGTTGTTTTTGAAAATTGTAAATTTATTAGAACTGTAGCACTTAATGAAAGTAGCTACACCACGTTCAATGTAGCGATTCAAGGAGGAAGCGGGAATTTTGAAATTATGGAAGACGACAACACACTTGTTGCAAAAGGAAGGATTTTCTCTGTTGAAAACATGAATGATGACACTGGTGTTCCTGATTTTGATGAAGGTGTTGCTGCAAATATTTTACATTCCGACGAAATCTACAGAGAGTTACATTTGAGAGGTTACAGCTACAGGTTTGTCAACTAGTTTCCAACACACAAAAAATTTAAAAGAGATTTTAGCGATCACTTCAAAGGAATTGCTAAATGTAATGCCGCCGTAACGTCAGGTTTGATCAAATGGAAAGATAATTGGGTGACTTTTATGGAAAACATGCTCCAAATGAATATTCTCGGTGGGGATTCGAGACTTCAGTACCTTCCAGTCGGGATCAGGAAAATTGCGATTGATCCAGTTAAACATTTAAAATTAGTTGAAGGTTTTTCTGTGAAGAAACCTGTTCATGTTTACAAGGAAAAGAGAACCATCAAGTTGGAATCTTAAGATACATTATGTAAAACGATTTCATACTTTTGTTGTAGATCTGGAGGAATAGAAATTTTTGATGTGCGAGTTCGGTCAACACCAAAGCAAAAACTTCTGCAAAAACCAGTTACTGAAAAGTACGAATTCGTACCAAATGAAACTCATTTAGATTTGAGTCAATCTGTTAGGATTAACATCCAAATCGTGTTGGAGGAATCTATGGAACAGGAATTAAGGGCGGGGGAATTAATCGATCACTTCACCAAAGCTAGATCTACAATTTTGATGCCTTTGGTCAAAAATGTTCTTGAAGATATTCCTTCAGTTTATCCTGAATTGATCATTTCCACCAAGGATAAAATAAAAAACTTAGCGGAAATACGAATTGAGTCACTTGCTCTCACACGTACAAATAATCTGTCGCTCATTATTGCAACAAATATATTTCAAAGACCTTCTTTCTTGGAAGAAATTTTGAATGTGTTGAGTGCAGATGGTTTTGTTCTAACAAGAGAAGATAAAGATTTTAATCCAGCCGAAGTGAATGGAATTACAATTTTAACCCAACACACTACAAAAGACGAGAAACTGATACTTTTCAAAAGATCTAAACCTGCTGCAAGTTCAGATTTTATCGAAATATCGTCAACACATTTTGAGTGGATTTCTGAACTGCAAGACTCGCTGAAAAATGAGAGTAACGCTGTTGTCCACTGCAAAAATCAACAACTTGAAGGTATTCTAGGCTTTACAAAGTGCATCAGAAGAGAACCTGGAGGGAAGAAAGTTAAGTGCTTCTTCATGATGGACGAAGCTCCAGATTTCGATCCATTCGATAAATTCTACAGACAACAAATCGAACAGGATCGAGCGATCAATGTTTACAAAGAGGCAAAATGGGGAACGTACAGACATTTCAAACTCGAAAATTGTGGCACGAATCCGAAAAGCAATGTCTATATTGGTGCTAATAATAAAGAAGGTCGATCCACTTTAGAATGGAACGAAGGACCTCCCTTGACAACTAATAAAGATCAAGACATTATTCAAGTGATGAGAGAAAAAGTTGTAAAATCTTTTATGAAACATCTATTTGCAGGTATTTTATAGTTCTGTAAATTATAAAAATATTGTCACAGCTTGGAAGGAAATTGTTTTTACGAATGACATGATCCAGGAATTTTTCGAACGAAATGAATACAGCGGACGAGACTCCAGGTAAGAGAATAAAATACTGTTCCTTGTGCTGATCAAACATCATTCTATTAAATACAGAGGTAACAGGGTCATGGGAATGGTCGCTGGTGGTGTTTTGTCAACTTTTCTTCCTGCTCATGCAGACTTTTCTTGGCCGGTACCACCAGATTGGAGTTTAGAAGACGCTGCAACTGTTCCAGCCACATATAGCATCGTAATTTATGCATTGTTATTGGTAAGTACTCGTCTTCTTTGTTTTGGTACTAGTACTTACAGAACTTACAGAAGCGGAGTTTAAATCCTGGTACTTCTATACTGGTTCACTGTTCTCTTAGTAACATAGGACTTGCCGTTTTAAATGTAGCTCTATACTACAAATGCAATATTTTTGTGAGTGTCAAAACACAAGAACAAAGAGATTGTTTTAGAAGGAATTTTCCTCAAGTTTCAGGTAATTAAATAATTTTGTTTGCGAACTAATCTAAATAATCGATGCTTTTAGAGAGTCACGTCGGTAGTTTCAGAGTAAACTCATTTGAAAGAGTGATTAGAAAGGAGACCAAAGGACGAGGTGTTGACATTATTTTATGTTCTCCGATGGGTGAAAAACTTGAAACTTTTGTAAGCTGCCTGGCACGTGGTGGTACCTTCGTGGAGATTGGAAAGTGCGATTCAGATTATGAGGGCTCGTTTGATCTTCATCTGTTAGAAAAAGAGTCAAGTTATCACAATGTGATGTTGGACGCCTTGTTTGGAGAGTCTTCCGAAGTGAAGCAAAAACTGATAAAAGCTGTAGCTGAAGGAATCAAATGTGGTTACGTCAAACCTCTTCCTGCGAATGTTTTTGGACATGATGAGATTGAGGAAGCGTTTAGGTACATGACAGTGGGCGAAAACACAGAAAAAGTTTTAATCAAATTTCGAGAAGAAAATGAAAGTCTCGTTGGAACATCTGATCGATTGTTATTGGAAGCAGTACCTAGGTAATCTGCAGAGATTTTAAAAAAATGTTTGCATTTCGTTTTTGAAGGTTCTACTGCGATGGTAACAAAACTTATATCATAATCGGTGGACTTGGAGGGTTGGGTTTGGAACTGGCAAATTGGTTGGTACTGAGAGGCGCAAAGAAATTGGTACTCTCGTCTAGATTTGGTCTCATAAACGGGTATCAAACCCAACGAGTAAACTCTCTGAAATCTCGTCGGGTTTCAGTTCATATTTCCACAAGTAATGTGTGTTCTAAGAGTGGTTGTTTAAGCTTAATTCAAGAAGCAAACGAACTGGGCCCAGTTGATGGAATCTTCAACTTAGCCATGGTGCTCAAAGATGGACTGTTCGAAAACCAACGTGTGGAAAATTTCACCGCTTGTCTGGCCCCGAAGGTGCAGTCAAGCAAACATTTAGACGAAATCACGAGACGCTGTTGTCCTCAATTAAGATATTTCGTTGTGTTCTCTTCGTTTTCCTGTGGACAAGGCTTTCCCGGCCAAACCAATTACGGAATGGCGAATTCCGTCATGGAAGGAATCTGCGAAAAGCGCAAACTAGATGGTTTTCCAGCCTTGGCGATCCAATGGAGCGCTATCGGAGAAGTACTTTGTAAATGTTTCCAAGTACTTATCTTAATCGGTATTTTAGGTGGGATTAGTGACTCGGCTGCAAAAAAGCTACAAGGGGAAGGAAATCCTCGGGACTATGCCGCAACCAGTATCGACTTGTCTTGCGGTGCTGGACAACCTATTGAACCAAGACAACACCATTGTGTCGAGCACTGTTGTTGCAGACAAACGAAAGAAAAATGACGTTAGCGGAAGTGTCGTGGAGGTTGTTGCCAACGTATTAGGTGATTTACTTAAGCACTGATGCATTTTTAAATTTTTTATTTCAAAGAAAAAATGTCATTGTTGTTCATGCCTTACAATTTCTCAGGTATCAATGATGTTACGAGAGTAAGCCATCACGCGACACTCCCGGAGCTGGGAATGGACTCTATTACGAGCCAAGAAGTGCTCCAACAATTAAAGGAGCGTTTCAAAATTGTCACCCCTAGAGAGATTCGGACGATGACTTTTTCAAAGTAGTAATGTTGTGTCTTTGCTGGTTCGGAAATATATTTTTTTTTGTAGGTTAAGTGAGTTGAAACAAGAAATGAAAGAGACTTTGACGAATTAGCAATATCCTTGACAGTAACATCCAGTGACGGCTCGTTAGGGGCGGCAGAGTCGGCCGGGCCGTACCACACAAAATTACGAATTTTATTTTCATATTTTCTGGTAAAAAAATGTTTACGTTATTTTTCTTCTGAGACAAATAACAACTTAAATTACAATTTACATTTCTGTCTCGTACCTAATTACATTGTACTGTGTACCGTATGTGCTGTAAATACACATATTATGTAGTATAAATACCTAAACGCATCCAGGATAGTTTTGAAAAAAAAAATGTGTGTGTAAATAAAAATCCACTTAATAAACGCAAAATTCTACTAAACATAAATTATGATGTCTGTTCGCCTTCATCGTTTTTTTTTAATTGCCTCAGTAAAGACCAATTTAAATTAGATATTGAAGTTAAAGTTATTTTTTCACCATTACAAAAATTAAATGCATACGAATATTTACAAAACTACGGCAATAATTGACAAAGCCGTTCCTAGGCTCCTGCGGCAAGTGTTTATTAAATAGGTAATAAATACATTCGGCCAAGGAAGGGGAAGGGTCGGCCAGTGACGTATTTGCCGAGTGCACACAGACTAATCTTTGCACTGCGATTTTGAAACGATGAATACATTCAGAAGTACGTCCAGCTGTCTCGTCTCACCAATCTTAAGTTATGTTGCTCTAACTTGTAACGGATAGCTTAGCTCGTTTCACACAAGCCCGGCAAAAGTTAATTTGGCCGACAGCTGTTTCAGAGCTGTGGCGCTGCTAAACTGAGTTTGCTAAGGTAACGACAACGGTTGCGCCAATATTTCCATCTCACTTAATTTGGAGTCTATGCAATATGCAAGTTAATCGACACGATACAAACATCCCGTGACACGATACAAACATCCCGTAAAACAATGAGTTGTCGCTACCTTATTTATTTTATCATCGAGAACCTTAGAGTTTGCGTTTGCGTAGTTTAATTCCTTAATTTCAAATTCACGTCTGCTCCTAACCGTTTAACGTATCGTCTTTTGTTTCTGTTTTGTGTGTTTAATCTGTTATTAATTATTATAGTATTATTTAAATTGTGAGTGTAAGTGGTAAGTACCGTAAGTAGGTAAACACACCGACAATGGCAAATGTAAAAGATGTAGTGAGTACCAATGCCGATTTGATTAACTATTTATTGGTAAATAAATTTCATACATTGTCTTATGATGACAAAATATTTGTGAAGAAATTGCCAGTTCCACAACCCTCAATGGTTGATTTAATACAATCGAAAAGTGGTCATAATCGCGCGTTTTCTAAAACTCTGTACCAGAAACATATATGGTTAACGGGCAGCCAGGTTCGTAATAAATTGTTTTGCTGGTATTGTGTACTCTTTTCGGTAAATAAAAATCCTTACAATTCGGTAGGGTACGACAATTTAAAAGAAATTCATCGCGCTTTAGTTAAACACGAAATGTCTAAAGAACATACACATTCGGCAATAAAATTTAAATTGTTCGGTAAACAAAATATTGTAAATGCAATCGACAGCGGTCATAAAGAATATATTAAAAAATACAATGAAAAGGTCCGGGAAAATCGAGAAATGGTTAAACGTTTAATAAATATGACAATTTTTTTGTCTACACAAGAATTGGCATTCCGGGGTAATGATGAATCGGTACATTCAGATAATCAAGGTAATTTTAAAGAGTTAGCCAAATTTGCCGCTACTTTAGATGAAAATTTTAATAAATTTATAGATCCTTCTTTATCTCCTGTTTTTACTGGGCTATCAAAAACAATTCAAAACGACTTAATCGACTCGGTAACAAAAATTGTAATGAAAACCATTTATGATGAAATTAACAGCGCCGTATGTTTTTCGTGGCAAATAGACGAGACTACAGATATCACATGTTTTTCACAGATGTCTGTTATTTTTCGTTTTGTTAGCAGCGGTAAAGTTTTGGAAAGGTTTCTCGGATTTTTTAACGTAAGCGATGGTCGAACTGCAAATGACATTTTCAGTCTGCTGCAACAAAATTTTGGTCATTTTAATATTGAAACAAAATTAGTCGGACAAACATATGATGGGGCAGCGGTGATGGCAGGAGAGCTTAACGGTTTACAAAAGAAAATTAAATCAATTGCTCCTCAAGCACTTTTTACACATTGTTACGCCCATAAATTAAATTTAGTATTGCAAGATTCGTGTAAACAAATTAGAGAATGTAGAATTTTTTTCTCAAACGTTTCGGGATTTTCTGCATTTTTTACAAAATCTACTAAACGTACCAACCTCTTGGATTCAATTTGTAAAAAAAGATTACCAAGTAACTCCGAGACCAGATGGAACTTTAAATCTCGCGTTGTCAATACATTATTCGATAAAAGAACAAATTTAATTGAAGTTTTTGATCACATAATTGAAAATTTAGAGCAATGGGATGACATTTTGATACGGGAATCTATCGGTTTTAAAAAATTGTTGACCGACTTTGATTTCGTGTTTTTGTTACATACTTTTCATTTAATTTTCACTCATACAGAAACCGTTTTTTCCATAATCCAAAATAGGTTATCCGATATAACGTACTGTAATGAAAGAATAATTTCACTTGTAGCAACTCTAAAAAATTTTAGAAATGATAACTATTTTAATAATCTTTATTTGGAAATTAAAAAAATGCAGGATGTATTGCCTCCGTCCGCTAAGCGACACAAGACTGACTTAACAGATAACTTGTCTAAGAAACTATTATTTTTCGAAATTTTAGGCTTACTTATAAATCAAATTGAAATACGGTTTAAAGACATTTCATCCCTTAATTTTTTGGAATTAATTGACAGCAATAAGTTTGATGTGTTCAGTCGTAATTTTCCCGAAAAACAACTTAATTCTTTAATTAATAATTATCGAGGTTTCTTTAATAATGAAAGATTAAAAAGGGAGTTGCAAGTTCTGTATTCGGATAAATTAATTTTTGGTAATTCACCTACCGTTAGAGAAATGATAGAATTCATTAATAAAAATGATATCATTACCGATGTTCCGGAAATATATAAATTGTTTTGTTTAATTGTATCTCTCCCGCCAACATCAGCATCGGTAGAAAGAAGTTTTTCGGCATTAAAACGTGTGAAATCCTACAGTAGAAATACAATGTCCCAATCCCGTTTAAATAATTTGTCGGTTTTAGCAATTGAACGAGGGTTGGTTAAAGAATTAATTAAAGACGAAAATTTTTATACAAAAATTCTTGATGATTTTGCAACGACTAAATCGCGTAAAATTGATTTAATATACAAATATGAATAGGTTTTTATTCAGAAAATTATTTAGTTGTTTTTGTAGTTTGTTTTATGTTTTCAGTTTATTTATTGTTTTTTTTTAATTAGATTTAAGGGTTTTATTTTAATTTTGAGAAGTTTATTTTTGTTTTCAGAGTTTTATAATTTGTTATTCCAATTTTTAGAATTTATTTTGTTTTTTAATTTTTAGAATTTTTTTTTTGTGATCTACCCCCGAACCTGACCTTTTCCTACATCCTATTTTCCTATTTCCTCCTGGCAAGAATGCTCTAGACCTCCTCGTGGTTCTTGTCGTAAGATTTAATTTTTTGATTAATATGCAACTTGCACTTGTTAGTTTTACATTTGTCACGCGGATGCCTATCAAAAAGTTAAATTGACTAATTAGAGCTTTACCGATCTACCCATGTTCGGCCGACCCATATTCGCGAAACACGAGCCGTCACTGGTAACATCATCATAAAAAGATATGTAAAACAAATGGAAAAAAGGTTAATGTGAAAAATAGAATAAAAATGAAAATAAATAATAATAATTATATCATTACCTAATATCTTTAAGAGAAATTCACAAAAAACCACAAAATTCATATTTTTATCAATTTTTGGCTCCCACACCAACAAATGGGGTCTATACAATAACTCACCGCACCCCGAAAAAACAATTAAACGGCCGTAGCTCCCTTATTATACATAATATGACAATAAAGTATACACCGCTGGATTCCTCTTTTCAATGCGCTTCTTTTGAGTCTTTTGGATTAAACGCCCATAGCTCCCTTATTAAGCCACATATGGCAATGAATTTTGCACCGTTGGATTGCTCTTGTCAAGGCGCGTCTTCTGAGCTGAAAAACTTTTACTTGGATTTTTCCGTTTTAGAGAAATTCGCAAAAAACCATAAATCCATATTTTTGGCTCCCACAGCAAAAAATGGGTTCAAAGGCCGGAACTTTTACTATACCTGAATTCAACTCATCCAATACAATAACTGACAGCAATTTGGTTCGAATCGGCGACAAAAATTTTTTGGAAAAAAACCATGTACCTCCCCTTCTATCTAATTTTCACTTCGGAAAATCATTTAAACGCCCATAGCTCCCTTATTAAGCCACATATGGCAATGAATTTTGCACCGTTGGATTGCTCTTATCAAGGCGCTTCTTCTGAGCCGAAAAAACTTTACTTGGATTTTTCCGTTTTAGAGAAATTCGCAAAAAACCATAAATCCATATTTTTGGCTCCCACAGCAAAAAATGGGTTCAAGGGCCGGAACTTTTACTATACCTGAATTAAACTCATCCTATACAATAACTGAGCAATTTGGTTCGAATCGGCATAAAAAATTTTTTAGAAAAAAACCATGTACCCCCCCCTTCTATCTAATTTTCACTTCGGAAAATCATTTAAACGCCCATAGCTCCCTTATTAACCCACATATGGCAATGAATTTTGCACCGTTGGATTGCTCTTGTCAAGGCGCTTCTTCTGAGCTGAAAAAAATTTACTTGGATTTTTCCGTTTTAGAGAAATTCGCAAAAAACCATAAATCCATATTTTTGGCTCCCACAGCAAAAAATGGGTTCAAGGGCCGGAACTTTTACTATACCTGAATTCAACTCATCCTATACAATAACTGAGCAATTTGGTTCGAATCGGCATAAAAAAATTTTTAGAAAAAAACCATGTACCCCCCCCTTCTATCTAATTTTCACTTCGGAAAATCATTTAAACGCCCATAGCTCCCTTATTAAGCCACATATGGCAATGAATTTTGCACCGTTGGATTGCTCTTGTCAAGGCGCTTCTTCTGAGTCGAAAAAACTTTACTTGGATTTTTCCGTTTTAGAGAAATTCGCAAAAAACCATAAATCCATATTTTTGCCTCCCACAGCAAAAAATGGGTTCAAGGGCCGGAACTTTTACTATACCTGAATTCAACTCATCCTATACAATAACTGACAGCAATTTGGTTCGAATCGGCGACAAAAATTTTTTAGAAAAAAACCATGTACCCCCCCCCTTCTATCTAATTTTCACTTCGGAAAATCATTTAAACGCCCATAGCTCCCTTATTAAGCCACATATGGCAATGAATTTTGCACCGTTGAATTGCTCTTGTCAAGGCGCTTCTTCTGAGCCGAAAAAAATTTAACTGGATTTTTCCGTTTTAGAGAAATTTGTAAAAAACCAAAAATCCATATTTTTGGCTCCCACAGCAAAAAATGGGTTCAATGGCCGGAACTTTTACCTTATGTGAATTCAACTCATCCTATACAATAACTGACAGCAATTTGGTTCGAATCGGCAACAAAAAATTTTTGGAAAAAAACCATGTACCCCCCCCTTCTATCTAATTTTCACTTCGGAAAATCATTTAAACGCCCATAGCTCCCTTATTAAGCCACATATGGCAACTAATTTTGCACCGTTAGATTGCTTTTGTCAAGGCGCTTCTTCTGAGCCAAAAAAAATTTAACCGGATTTTTCCGATTTAGAGAAATTTGCAAAAAACCAAAAATCCATATTTTTGGCTCCCACAGCAAAAAATGGGTTCAATGGCCGGAACTTTTATTATACCTGAATTCAACTCATCCTATACAATAACTGAGAGCAATTTGGTTCGAATCGGCGACAAAAATTTTTTGGGAAAAAACCATGTACCCCCCCCCCTTCTATCTAATTTTCACTTCGGAAAATCATTTAAACGCCCATAGCTCCCTTATTAAGCAACATATGCCAATGAATTTTGCACCGTTGGACTGCTCTTGTCAAGGCGCTTCTTCTGAGCCAAAAAAATTTAACTGGATTTTTCCGTTTTAGAGAAATTTGCAAAAAACCAAAAATCCATATTTTTGGCTCCCACAGCAAAAAATGGGTTCAATGGCCGGAACTTTTACTATACCTGAATTCAACTCATCCTATACAATAACTGAAAGCAATTTGGTTCGAATCGGCGACAAAAAATTTTTAGAAAAAAACCATGTACCCCCCCCTTCTATCTAATTTTCACTTCGGAAAATCATTTAAACGCCCATAGCTCCCTTATTAAGCCACATATGGCAATTAATTTTGCACCGTTAGATTGCTTTTGTCAAGGCGCTTCTTCTGAGCCAAAAAAAATTTAACTGGATTTTTCCGATTTAGAGAAATTTGCAAAAAACCAAAAATCCATATTTTTGGCTCCCACAGCAAAAAATGGGTTCAATGGCCGGAACTTTTACTATACCTGAATTCAACTCATCCTATACAATAACTGACAGCAATTTGGTTCGAATCGGCGACAAAAATTTTTTGGAAAAAAACCATGTACCCCCCCCTTCTATCTAATTTTCACTTCGGAAATCATTTAAACGCCCATCATAGCTCCCTTATTAAGCCACATATGGCAATGCATTTTGCACCGTTGGATTGCTCTTGTCAAGGCGCTTCTTCTGAGCCGAAAAAAATTTAACTGGATTTTTCCGTTTTAGAGAAATTTGCAAAAAACCAAAAATCCATATTTTTGGCTCCCACAGCAAAAAATGGGTTCAATGGCCGGAACTTTTATTATACCTGAATTCAACTCATCCTATACAATAACTGAGAGCAATTTGGTTCGAATCGGCGACAAAAAATTTTTGGGAAAAAACCATGTACCCCCCCCCCTTCTATCTAATTTTCACTTCGGAAAATCATTTAAACGCCCATAGCTCCCTTATTAAGCCACATATGGCAATGAATTTTGCACCGTTAGATTGCTTTTGTCAAGGCGCTTCTTCTGAGCCAAAAAAAATTTAACTGGATTTTTCCGATTTAGAGAAATTTGCAAAAAACCAAAAATCCATATTTTTGGCTCCCACAGCAAAAAATGGGTTCAATGGCCGGAACTTTTACTATACCTGAATTCAACTCATCCTATACAATAACTGACAGCAATTTGGTTCGAATCGGCGACAAAAATTTTTTGGAAAAAAACCATGTACCCCCCCCCTTCTATCTAATTTTCACTTCGGAAATCATTTAAACGCCCATCATAGCTCCCTTATTAAGCCACATATGGCAATGCATTTTGCACCGTTGGATTGCTCTTGTCAAGGCGCTTCTTCTGAGCCGAAAAAAATTTAACTGGATTTTTCCGTTTTAGAGAAATTTGCAAAAAACCAAAAATCCATATTTTTGGCTCCCACAGCAAAAAATGGGTTCAATGGCCGGAACTTTTATTATACCTGAATTCAACTCATCCTATACAATAACTGAGAGCAATTTGGTTCGAATCGGCGACAAAAAATTTTTGGGAAAAAACCATGTACCCCCCCCCCCTTCTATCTAATTTTCACTTCGGAAAATCATTTAAACGCCCATAGCTCCCTTATTAAGCAACATATGCCAATGAATTTTGCACCGTTGGACTGCTCTTGTCAAGGCGCTTCTTCTGAGCCAAAAAAATTTAACTGGATTTTTCCGTTTTAGAGAAATTTGCAAAAAACCAAAAATCCATATTTTTGGCTCCCACAGCAAAAAATGGGTTCAATGGCCGGAACTTTTACTATACCTGAATTCAACTCATCCTATACAATAACTGAAAGCAATTTGGTTCGAATCGGCGACAAAAAATTTTTAGAAAAAAACCATGTACCCCCCCCCCCTTCTATCTAATTTTCACTTCGGAAAATCATTTAAACGCCCATAGCTCCCTTATTAAGCCACATATGGCAATTAATTTTGCACCGTTAGATTGCTTTTGTCAAGGCGCTTCTTCTGAGCCAAAAAAAATTTAACTGGATTTTTCCGATTTAGAGAAATTTGCAAAAAACCAAAAATCCATATTTTTGGCTCCCACAGCAAAAAATGGGTTCAATGGCCGGAACTTTTACTATACCTGAATTCAACTCATCCTATACAATAACTGACAGCAATTTGGTTCGAATCGGCGACAAAAAATTTTTGGAAAAAAACCATGTACCCCCCCCTTCTATCTAATTTTCCGTTCTAGAGAAATTAGCAAAAAACCAAAAATCCATATTTTTGGCTCCCACAGCAAAAAATGGGTTCAATGGCCGGAACTTTTACCTTAGGTGAATTCAACTTATCCTATACAATAACTGACAGCAATTTGGTTCGAATCGGCAACAAAAAATTTTTGGAAAAAAACCATGTACCCCCCCCTTCTATCTAATTTTCACTTCGGAAAATCATTTAAACGCCCATAGCTCCCTTATTAAGCCACATATGGCAATTAATTTTGCACCGTTAGATTGCTTTTGTCAAGGCGCTTCTTCTGAGCCAAAAAAAATTTAACTGGATTTTTCCGTTTTAGAGAAATTTGCAAAAAACCAAAAATCCATATTTTTGGCTCCCACAGCAAAAAATGGGTTCAATGGCCGGAACTTTTACCTTATGTGAATTCAACTCATCCTATACAATAACTGACAGCAATTTGGTTCGAATCGGCAACAAAAAATTTTTGGAAAAAAACCATGTACCCCCCCCTTCTATCTAATTTTCACTTCGGAAAATCATTTAAACGCCCATAGCTCCCTTATTAAGCCACATATGGCAATTAATTTTGCACCGTTAGATTGCTTTTGTCAAGGCGCTTCTTCTGAGCCGAAAAAAATTTAACTGGATTTTTCCGTTTTAGAGAAATTTGCAAAAAACCAAAAATCCATATTTTTGGCTCCCACAGCAAAAATGGGTTCAATGGCCGGAACTTTTACTATACCTGAATTCAACTCATCCTATACAATAACTGACAGCAATTTGGTTCGAATCGGCAACAAAAAAATTTTGGAAAAAAACCATGTACCCCCCCCTTCTATCTAATTTTCACTTCGGAAAATCATTTAAATGCCCATAGCTCCCTTATTAAGCCACATATGGCAATGAATTTTGCACCGTTGGATTGCTCTTGTCAAGGCGCTTCTTCTGAGCCGAAAAAAATTTAACTGGATTTTTCCGTTTTAGAGTAATTTGCAAAAAACCAAAAATCCATATTTTTGGCTCCCACAGCAAAAAATGGGTTCAATGGCCGGAACTTTTACCTTATGTGAATTCAACTCATCCTATACAATAACTGACAGCAATTTGGTTCGAATCGGCGACAAAAAATTTTTGGAAAAAAACCATGTACCCCCCCTTTCTATCTAATTTTCACTTCGGAAAATCATTTAAACGCCCATAGCTCCCTTATTAAGCCACATATGGCAATGAATTTTGCACCGTTGGATTGCTCTTGTCAAGGCGCTTCTTCTGAGCCGAAAAAAATTTAACTGGATTTTTCCGTTCTAGAGAAATTAGCAAAAAACCAAAAATCCATATTTTTGGCTCCCACAGCAAAAAATGGGTTCAATGGCCGGAACTTTTACTATACCTGAATTCAACTCATCCTATAGAATAACTGACAGCAATTTGGTTCGAATCGGCGACAAAAAAATTTTGGAAAAAAACCATGTACCCCCCCCCTTCTATCTAATTTTCACTTCGGAAATCATTTAAACGCCCATAGCTCCCTTATTAAGCCACATATGGCAATGAATTTTGCACCGTTGAGTTGCTCTTGTCAAGGCGCGTCTTCAGAGCCGAAACAATTTTACTTGGATTTTTCCGTTTTAGAGAAATTCGCAAAAAACCATAAATCCATATTTTTGGCTCCCACAGTAATTAACCGACCTTTCGATCATTACTCTAGTCATATCGTGAACACTTTGAACGTACTCTGCACTTTCTCCTTTTTTGAACATTCAAGTTTACTCCCATTATACTTTCTGAAGAAAGACTTCCTCTCACTGACCCAAAATCCGAAATATCTCACCGTAAGTTTTATCCAAAGTACAAAATGTGATGTAAGGATAAATATCGAAACTGTGTCCAATTTCATTTTGAAATTTTTCCACGAAGATGTCTCCACACTTTTCGAAAACTTCTACGAACTGTTGCAAAATCTCAAAGTGGAAAGCTGGTGTCAAAAGGCGTCTATGTTTCTTCCATATCTCTCCTATAACATTGTTAAAAAGAAAAATCAAGGTTGTGGTTCTCACCTTCGCTCGTGACCAAGCCATTTCCTAGCCAAGGTTTGAAAAACTTGTACGAATCGGATTTTTTCAAGAATTTTGTGTCTCTCAGAACATATTATAGAATTTGATGATTAGACGTTAGGAACAGTCTATTAAACGCTCCCACACGAACTTTGAAGAAGACACCACAGACCTTTGTATATTTAAGAAAAGCTTGTCAATACATCTGAAAGACATATTTTGTTCAGTGGAAACATTTAAAGAAATTTGTACCGTTTCCTAAAAGGGGAGTCCAGGAGGATCTGCAGTTTTTGTATTGTTGCAAAATCTGAAGCAGAGTAATAAAGGAAGAATCACACAGACCGAAAGGACGATACTAAAACTGATTTTTCTCAACAAAAACTAATTGTAACTAATTGTACTGCATTTTCTCCAAGAAAATTATCTATTTATACATGAAATAATAATTATCAAAGTAAAGAAGTTGTAAACATTTTAATGATACCTAATTATAATATGTATTTTTGTAATTTAATTATAATAACATTTACTTACCTACCAACAGGTTTACATCTAATTACGCATAAACAAATAAAGCAAGAAAAGGAATGGTCGGGATAGAGAAAGAGAGGATGATCTACAATATACAATAGTATATTATTCAATGAGCGGATAATGATGGCTATTAGGTACTCGTGAGGATGATTTTGTATCACGAGCCGCAGGCGAGTGACTTAATTCATACGAGTGAATAGAATACTATACTTTTTCTACGGCTATGAAGAGAAATTGATAAATAAGTTTCATTATTAGACAAATTGAAACTTACGTTTTAAAATTATAACTTTGCGTACTTGATACTTGTTTTGAAATAATTATTCAAAAGGCCGTGGGTAATGAATCCTGTTGTCCAATGAAAAACACTGTAATATGTAATTACAGTATTATCCAACAAGAGTAGAAAAACACATGTGTAGGTTCATATAATTTTTTATTTCCTCATATCCATTTGGATCTATTTATTCTCAATCACGTGTTGACATTTTGTTAGTATAATTGAGGTGGGCGAGCAAAATCTTAAGCTTCAGATATCATCCATACACGCCATTAACTTATTGATGTTTTGAGGTAGCTCCAATTGGTTCAGTATTGTAACATGATCTCCATGCACCGTGGCAACTTGTACGGAGTGCTCGAAAAGCGTCGACAATTGGTAATCTTCTTCTTCGTCAACCATGGGATACCTGGCCTTGAACAAGTAAGCTTTCGACCTAATTTTAGAGTGGCAGACGTAATTTAAGGCTGCTTTGAACCGGTTATTCATTGCAATTCCAGCTTGTTTGTCCAGTTTTTGTCGATTGACAACTTCCGCAGGTATCAACGACAAACCTAAATCACACATCTCCTCCAAATCAGAACACTTCAAAAACTTTTCCTGAAACAGCACAATCTAGACCGGAAACTAAGTGTACCACAGAAATACCTTGTACGGCGCCAACAAATCCATCGGTACCAATATCGAAAAAATTTTGTACACGAGATTCGCTTGGAACTCGATTTCTGTGTCGCCCGGAAGAGACTTTAATACAGAGGACCGTATATATGTGGGTGAACCATCGAGTAAAATTAATTTGCCTCTATAACCTCTATTCTCTAACAAACTAACAACTTCTAGACTGACTAAGGTGCCGAAAGAGTAACCAATTACAGTGAACGGTTGGTCTCTAGATATGTTCTCTTCAATGTGCTAAAAAAAGAAAAGTATACTCTCAATTGCTTAGTGGAGTAGTTCAACTAACCGGCAGGATCCTTCTTGCAATCTCTTCTATAGAGTCTTCTGGGTTGTGGTAGCTGTACTGCACTCCCAAAACTCGAGCTTGGAGACTTTTTACGAAGCCGTCCAGATGCGTAAAGGCTCCTTCAATACCCGGAAAGACTAGAACCGTTTGCGCCTCTTTGTCTTGGCCTTCACCGGAGAGTGTTACAATTGGTCTACTATCGGCTTGGCTGTCTGGTATGAACTGGATGAGCATGTCTGTACCTTGTTCAGTCTTGTTCAGATTCTCCTCTTCTTCAACGTTCTTCTTCTCTGACTCGATCTCCATCAATCTGGAATGATGGTAGAGTCAAGAGTACCACATGTGTGAAAATCTTACTTGGCAAAACTCAAGCTCCTGACATCTTTGGTGGTGATGTAAATCTCGAATTCCTTCTCCAAAAGTTGGATGACTTCAGTGCCCATCATCGAGTCCATCCCCAGCTCGGCCAGCGTCGCATGTTGACTCACGGTCTTGATGTCTTTGATGCCCAAGACGTTGGCAACGGCTTCGACAGCGCTGAGCGCACCGTGACTCCTGTTGTACTTCTCTGCGACCAACATGCTGGCAACAATCGGATTGTCTTGCTTCAAGAGCCTGTCCAACACTTCGAGACAACTGGAGATCTTTTGTTGAAGAGTACCACCGATGACCAGTTCCTTGTTCTCCTTTTGCATCTTGGCAACGAGTCCCACGTCTCCTATGGCGCCCCACTGGATCGCCAAAGCTGGAAATCCGTCGCGTTTTCTCCTCTCACAAATCCTCTCCATGATCGAATTGGACATGCCGTAGTTGGTCTGACCAGCGTTGCCGCGACCGCAAGAAACCGAAGAGAAGATGACGAAATACCTAAACCAGAAAATCACAACCTGGGAATATTACTGAGTACTGACCTCAAATGTGGACAGATCTCGCGAGTTATTTGATCGAGGTAGGTGGTGGTTCGAGCTTTGGGGGCCAAGGACAGGCGGAAAGTCTCCTCGGTTTGGTCCTCAAAGAACGCATCTTTCAGGACCACGGCCAGATTGAAGATGGCGTCGATGGGACTTAGTTGTGTAGCTTCGTTGATCAAATCAAGACAGCCTTGCTTGGTTGTGACGTCTCGCGTCGAAATTTCAACCTCAACGCCGTAAGACCTCCAAAGTCTGGAGGGAGTTAGATGAAGATTCTCAATGTCACAAACTTACCTTATCCTTTGGGCTTGGTACCCTGTTTGTACTCCCGATCTGGAGACCAAGACCAATTTTCGGGCGTCCCTCAAGACCAGCCAATCGGCCAATTCCAAACCGACTCCTCCCAACCCTCCAATGATGACGTACGACTTGGTCAAGTCGCAGTTGAATCTTCAATGGAATTACACTAATTAGTACCTCAGGTGAGCCCCAAAGATGTGTTTTTGGACCTCTTCTATTAGTAGTACTCACCTCGGAAGCGCCGGGAATATCGTTTTGGGTCCAACACCTTGCACATTTCCTTCGTCTCTCACTTTCACCAACACCTTCCCGATGTGCTTCCCGGTGGTCATGTATTTGAACGCCTGCACCAGTTCGTCTCTGCCGAACACGACCCTCGGTAAGGGCTTAACGTACCCATCGTGAACACCTTTGTACATTGCGTCGACAAGTTTGATTTTTAATTCCGGGCATTTTTTGAAAATCTGATCGAACATGATTCCATGGTAACTCGCTCCTCGTTCCATCAAGAGAAGATTGAGACTCGAGTCGTTCGCAAGATCGAACTTTCCAATTTCTAAGAAGCGTCCGCCTGGCGCCAAGCATCTCACCGATGCCCTGAGCTTGTCTTCGGTCAAAGAATTCAAAACGGCGTCAACACCGCGATCGTTAGTACCGGTTTTGATCATCTCCTCGAAAGAGGTATCGCGGGAGTTGCCGATGTGACTTTCAGGAATCTGGGGATAATGCTTTCGAAGGTAGTCTCGCTTGTCTTGAGTCCCGACGGTGACGTAGATTTCGAACTGGTGGTGGAGACAGACGTTCAATGCGGCGAGACCGATTCCGCCGGTACCGGAATGGATCAAGATGGTACTCTTAGGTTTGAGGTCTACGGCCTGCAAGGCAAGTGGGTTAAAAGGCATATTCGTAGTTTGAAGGTTTCACCAAAAGCAAAGCGTAAACCACTGTGGAGTAGACAACGGGGATGGTGGCCGCGTCTTCCAAGCTCCACGACTCGGGTACCTCCCACAAGAGCTGAGAATCACCACTGACCTGAGTTGCTAGCGCACGATTGTCAATCATTCCCATGACTCGGCGCCCCCTTTAAGCAAATTATCATAGAAACGTGTGGTATTTGATTGAAAACGTAGTTACTTCGGATCTAATCCGGCGAACTCGAAGCCTATCATACACTCTTGTTCGATGCGGTCGGTGGTGATAGTTTCCGCGCTGATGCGACCCGTCGCCAGCATGATATCTTTGAAATTGATGGCGGAGTAGCAGTTCTGCAAGAGAGTGCAAAGTCATCATAGTCATATAAAATAAACTGCACTTACGTAGATTGGAACTTTAGTTTCTGGGAGTCGGGACTCGTCAATGAGCGCCCCTTCCAACCACCTCATGGTCGACAAGTCTCCCTTGACCGAAACGTCCCCGAAACAATGCTCACATTCCACTTCTTGTAGTTCTTCCAACAGCAAGTGCCTGTAAGTCCCCCACTTCCCCGACTTGTAAATGTTTATGGCTAGATTTTTTCTCAATTGATCTCTATAGAAAGGTAGTTGAGGGTCAAAATCTGGCGCCTGGTCCATCATGAAGAAACACTTGACTTTATGTCCCCCTGACTCCCTCCGGAGACAATTGACCAATCCTATCAAGCCGTTGGGTTCACGATTTTGACCGTAAACCACGACATTCTCTTCAGACTTTACAAAGTTTTGCAACTGAGACAACCACTCGGAGTTGTTCGATGACACCTCGACAAATTTCGTCTCAATGTTTGCTTCAGACTTCTTAAGAAGAACCACTTTCTCTTTGACCGTCGTGTACTCGGTGACAATTTCGATATTGTCTAAATCCGGGATCTCAAAGTCGACTTCTTCTCTAGTCAAGACAAAACCTTTAGGGTGAAGAGAGTTCAATACCTGTTTTAGGGAAGTGGGATTTTGTAAAAGTTTAGTGGCGACGATCAAGAGCAACTTGCTCTCAGGAGTTAAAACAAAGTGTTCGATTTTGACACCAGGAATCGGGTCCAAAGCAGTTTTGGTGGAGACTATCAGTTCAGGCGTGACAACCGGGACGTCGTCTAAAACTTTACAAACCAGAGACGAAAGAACTTCACCAGAACCCTCTAGTAGTTCAACTGCTTTGAAATGATTTTCTAGACTATTCTCGAGGATGATTTGAATATTGACTCTTATCAGCTGGGACATTTCGAGCGACTGCTGATTGGGAACGAATTCGTACTTCTCCAAAACTGGCTCCAAACGAGGTTTCTTCTTGGAAATGGACTTCGCTGTAAGCCCACGAATTTCAATTCCGCCAGATCTGCGCAAAAATAATGTAAAAGCGTCAAGGTTGGCAATAAATCATACTTTATGATACTGCATTCTTTGTAGACGTGCACCGGAATCAGCGATTCCTCATCTTTAAAACTGTCAACAACTTCTAAATGTTTCAACGGATCAATTGATAACTTCTTTATTCCTACAGGAACATAGAGCAATCTACTGTCAGCTTGAAGGATCTTCATTTGAAGCATTTTATCCAAGAAGGTGCTCCAGTTGTCCTCCCACTTGACCAGACCGGTAGATGCATTTATGTCACATCTCGCGATACCCTTAAACATACCACTGATCACGGTCTGTGAAAAAAGCTACACAACAGTGTCAGTCCTGCCTGTAATTGTAGCCTCGAAGGTAGAGTTCTTTGTAGATTTCGTCCTGTTCCAAAATTTGGGTCGGATCTTCGCTGCACAGAGAAAGTGATTTCAAATTTGTTTGTTCTTGACTCACATTAGAACCATGGGAAACTCGACCGGTTACAACAACCATGTCCCTGTGCATGACTTCAAAGTTGCCACTGCCTCTCTGAATGATAACTAAGAGTTTGATAAAACCACTCTTCGGCATCGTCACAGCTCGAATGAATTTGCAATTTTCGAAAATCACAGGCAAGTCGATGATTGCCAAGTGCCAACTAAGGGCAAGGGTCCGCCACACTAAACTCAGATATTCCGAGGCAGGGAACAAGTTGCGACCTGAAACTTATCTTCAGCGGGTTGTTCTAAGACCTAGACTAACAAACCATCAATGACGTGCCCCGCTATGTGCTTGAACTCTTCGTGCTCGTTCGAAACATTGTAATGCATCTGTTCGACTTCCGTCGCAATGAACTGAGTGAACTTATAACTGAACCAGCTCTTGTCGTGGTCCCATTTGACCATGGGCGAGATCATGGGAGTGCCTCGACTCACGGGGTACACAATTTCGGGATACAACTTGTGCAGTTGAGGATTGTAACCGCATTCGTACAATCTACAAAATTTTAAGTGAAAACCACATCACAATCTGGATTTCGGCAGATACCTTCCCAGAACCTCCAAAAACATGACGACATTGCCCTCCGCAAGCAACACATCTTTGTCGTTTAAGTGTTGGTCGGAAACGTTCAAGACGAACGAGTGTTTCGGCACTTTGAGCAACGTCTCGTGACTCAAAAAGTCGCCGCGCAACTCCAGTTTTGGCAAATTCGTGTTTTTGGCAAAGTATCCGTTTTCTTTCTTGGGAACTGATTTAGGCAAACTAGTCAATTCAGGGATGCCGTCGAAAAGGACGTTTGATTCAAAATTCAACGGTTTTTGACTGATCTTGTAAGCTGTCAATGCCGTTTCTTCTATGGTGATGACATCGTAGTAGTAAGCGCTAACTACCTTGCTCCAAGAGTCGCCATATACCGCAGTTGGGATCAGTTCTAACGATTTCAAGACGTCCACGAATCCGACTTGCACGGCGATGGCACCGAGGAGGTTGTCTTTTTGGATTTGATCCTTCAAAATCGTGTCCAAGATGTTGACGTTTTTGGTTGCCAAGATGTTATCGATTCTTTAAGTAAGATAGACTAGGGTGAATCTTCGAAGAAGGATGAAAGACTTACCTGGAAATTGTATTTTTGAAGATTGGAAATTGCATAAGATAAGAACCTAGAAGCTTGAAGGAGTTTTCGAACTGCCCGAAATAGACGTAAAGAGGTTTGTGTTGAAAGGAAAAGAACTTGGATGAGGTCCTGAGCGGACCGTTCTTCGACGCTATTGTGAAGCCTCGATAAATATGACTGTCAAAATTATTTTTGTAAATTTGATGGAATAATCCAACATGTTCCGCATCAAGTTCTCTACTGTTGACATCATTCAACAGAGACAAAACTGCTTCTTCGGTGCGCCCACTAACGCAGACCAACCTGGGAACGTCATCCCTGGGTTCTCCTCCGTTGACTTTCTTCTTTTTGAACCTTTTGAGCATGGTGTGACAGTTACTACCACCGAAGCCGAAATTGTTGATTCCTACGACAGCTTCGTCGCCTTCTAACTCCGTCAAATCGAGTACCACCTTCATCCTCCCTTGCTCGAACCCCTCCATTCCCGCCTTGATCTGTTTCAAATTGATATTAGGAGGAATCAACCCAGTTTCCATCGCTATCAAGGTTTTGATGATGGAACAAACTCCAGAAGATGGTTCTGTGTGGCCGATATTCGATTTTACAGATCCGACCAAGAGAGGTTTGTCGCGTTTTTTGGCCAAGGCGTCGTCGATGGCTTCGACTTCTTGGGGATCTCCGACTTGAGTGCCGGTTCCGTGCGCTTCCAAGAAGCTGAGTTCGGAGGGGTGGACCCCGGTGTAGTCGTAGATTTCCGTCATGAGCTGCTTCTGCGCTAGAGTAGAGGGGAAGGTGATGCCTTGTTCTTTGTAACCGTCACAATTAACTTTGGTGTTGATGACCTGTGCATAAATCCGGCGCGCGTTCTTCGCTTTTTGGAGAAAGATGCACGCGACGGCGTCACTTCTGACGTAGCCTCCGGCGTCTTGGTCGAACACGCGACATACACCGTCGCTGCTCAGTACTCCCAACCTGGAGGAACCACCGATATGGGTAAATTACTTCTAACGTGTACAGACAACAATACCGAAAGAACTGAAGGGTGTTGCATGGATGTAGAATTATATTGCTGCCGGCAACTATAGCATTGTCGCATTGTCCACTCCGGATGGCCTTGAATGCCAAATCCAAAGCGTTCAGAGAACTGCTGCAAGCGGTGTCGACAATATACGTTGGACCTTTCAGTTTCAAGAAGTAGCTAACCCTGTGGGCGTTCAGAGACTTGAAGTACCTAAAACGCACCGACTCAGTACCGGCAGTACCGCCGTCGAGACCTACCCTGTCATTGCAAATTTCTGGGGTTCTGTAGTATCCATCAGGATGTTGTTTGCCACGTCCGACCAACACGTACCCACGAAGACTCCGGTCCTCGAACCCTCTACCTCCAAGGGATTCATCCCGGCATCCATGATCGCCTCTACTACTGTCTCCAACAATACCCTCATCATGGGGTCCATAACGTCGGTTTGGCGGTGGTGCACCCCAAAGTATCCGGCATCGAAGCGGTCCACGTTGGGGATTTGGCCGCCCCTTTGGGGTATTTCCGGGTGGTCCAGTTTCCAGCGTCGGTCGTCGTCGTTTACCATGTCCGTTTTACTGAAGAGGTTGCCAAGATATTCGTGGACGTTTTTGGAATCCGGAAAGCGACCGGACATGCCGGAAATGACCACTTCTTCACCCGGAGGGGCGGAAGAGAGCCATCGGCTGTACTCGAAGTCAGGCTCGCCGGATCTAGCGTGAGGTTGACTCGCGTCCATCTCTAACTCACTCGATACTTGTCTGAAAGAACAATTACTGTTATAAAGTAATGTTGTAATAGCTATTTATTATACAAGTGTCTTATAAGGCAAATAAGTCAGGAAAGAAATGTTTAGCCACGAGAGCTTGCTCGAGTGGGCTAATTTTTCTTGAGTGAATTATTTGCTGTTAAGGCACGAGTGTAATACATAGTTTTATCCAACACCTCTTTCTATAACAGTTCTTAAAACATCATCAAAACCCAAAAATTTTATAGCGTTAAAAGTGGTTGTCATGTGGTTACTATGACAAATTGTTTTTTTGTTTACCACAAATTTATTATTTGAGAAAAAATTTTCAAAAAAAAAACTGCTTCTGCTTCTGCACAATAAACTGCTCAATTCTCTCTAAACTGTTAAAAAGTTTTAAAAGTCAGACAAATGAAATAGAACAAGGTATTAATTAATAAAAAATATAAAATATGTAAATAAATAAAAATTAAAAACTTAATATTTTAAACGGATTACAACAAATTTGACAACAATTTCATTATTCATGTGACAGTGAGCAAAGAGGGCGCCAAATATGTTGTACTGAAAGTTTTTTTCATCTGTTTTTAAAATACTTTCTGAATATTAATAACCAAAGCTTGTCTTATTTTTAACCTGATTGAATGCACACTTGTATTGAAAATAGCTATTGTTTATAAAATACAAAGTTTGTGAAGGCATTTAAATTGTTCGCTCGAATAAATCAACGGAAATTTATTCTGTTAAAATCTTTCATACAAGTGAATCGTTTGATATTGAAGAATATGGGAAACATACCTGAAAAAATGACAGCGCACGAATATTGAACGATCAAAACTGAACTGTGTATACTTAATATGGAAAAAAATTTCGCCCTTGTTAGGAAATATTCCACTTTTCTAACTCAAATTAGTATTCAAATATGTTCGTTTTCCAGACTCTCGTAGAAAATAGGAGATTACGTTACAAGTTCAGAAAAATGAAAGTTTACTAGACGAGTATGGCAAGTAGAAGCGTCAGCGAACCATGCGAGTCCAGTAAAATCACTTTTCTGACGAGCAGCGTACACTATTTTATCGCACTTTAAGAATATTAAAATTTGTTCGTAAAAAAGTTTTGCGAATAATTTGAAAAACTTTAGAAGGTAGATTTTCATTAGCCTGACAGAAATACTACATAACAACATAATTTTTTGAAATCGAATTTCAAAATGATGGAAAATAACTCAACAGATATTTTATTAAATGCTGCCCGAGAAGCTTCGTCAAGTCTACTTCCTGTAAAACAATACAAAAAACACAAAATGGTTGATTGCTATGCTGTAATGTTTGCTATGCTGTAAAGTGACCTATTACTGTACGATTTTGAGTGCAGCAATAGACAGGTGTCCCTGAAAAGCGCGGCAAAATTTTAACCACGAGCTACTGGCTTCATACAGGGTGTTTCTGCCATAGTGCATTAATTTTAACTGGTAATAGAACTCATCAAAAGGAACAACTTTTCTTTCTGCCATTTTGGCGAAAAACGTTGCGTAATGACTTAAAAAACTAGGAAAGATTTTCCTAAAACCGTTGATATCTCCAAAACTAAGCTACCTAAAAACGTGAACCAACCAGATTCTTACGAAGTGGATTTTTTGCTATACGGTAGATTTATTTGAATTTCGATTTCGGCGTTAAAACACGTTTTCTGGATGAAAATGGATGTTTTTTTCATATTAGCGCTGATCTCAATTAGCCATTGCAGTATTTAGTGGCGTAGGGCTATTTTAGTGAAAAATTTCACCAATTTTTTTTTAGAATTAAACATCCTTTTTCGGCAAAATGGTAGATAGAAAAGTTGTTCCTTTTGATGAGTTCTATTACCAGTTAAAATTAATGCACCTATTTCAGAAACACCCTGTATGTAGAACTCGGAAAAAATATTTAAAAATTTTTGTCAAAAATTAAAATGACATTTAATTTTTAATCTTCTACGTTGGTCCACAACCTCATAGTTAAAATTTCGACACATTTTAAAAATACACCCTTGTATATCATATTTTATAAAACGTACATCAATGCGGTTTCCTTGTTTTAAAGCATATTTCTTAGAGGTTACTTCGCATTGACGTACATTTTATAAAATATGATATACAAGGGTGTATTTTTAAAATCTGCCGAAATTTTACATACGAGATTGTGGGACAACGTAGAAGGCTAAAAGCAATTAAAAAAAATTGTATCTCAAAAATTAAATGTCAGAATTTTTTAAATATTTTTTCCGAGTTCTACATGAAGCCAAAAGCTCGTGGTTAAAATTTTGCCGCGCATTTCAGGGACACCTGTAGTTCATTAGTGTAGGTATAAAATACAAAAAAAAAAAAATTTTGGACCAAAATTTTCATAAATTTATGAAATATTAGGTATTATTGGTACTAATGTAGATACAAAATTGTCAGTAATTATTAAAAACAACAAATAATACAAAAAAATTATTGATTACTTACCCTGCTCATGAACTACCTGAGTAACACAAAACTGAACACAATACAAAGATGAGTTTGCTTAATTTATATGGTGAAATGGGTAAAGGTAGTGGGGGCGGTGGAAATTTAAGAAATTTAATGAGCAAGGTTATTTCTGTTTATTGACTTCTAACGCATATTATTTATACAAATTTCTTCATTACATTGTTCTTGTTTTCCAACCAATAAATTTAACACTTACCTATATTACATCCCCTATAAACAATTAAATTCTTCTCATGCCATCTCCTATTAATTATTAGAGATTGTCAAATATACAGGTGTCCCAGAAATATCGCCCCAGAGATAAATGGAAGTATTTGTGTAGATGTGATAATCTGAATTTTAAAGAAGAAAAGTCCTATCTCAAGCCATAATCGAGAAAAGACATCCTAAACTGGACCAATCAAAGATTTCGAATTTCGAATTTTGTTGCGTATTAATTATTATTATTTTTGCTGTCGAGCAACTTGTCCGATTTTTTAATAACCTGAGGACGAGCCTCTGGAATTGGTGAAATTGAAAACTACTCGGTTATGTGAGCTAGAGGAAAATTTATTTTAGTCATCTTGGAGTCTCTTGTGCTATCGGCACTTATGGGGAGGCAGTTCTGGGACAGGCTGTACACAAATTAAAGTGATAATAAAAAATTAGGTACCTTTTCAGTTTATTCATCTATGACCCGGGTTTCCTGTTTGCGCACAACAAAAGTAGTTTTCAATGCACATAACACAAAGGATTGCCTTAATTAACAAAAATGATGTAAGTAATTGCAGCTTGAGGAAACAGGAAACATTTCAGTATTTTAAGCTCAGACAGAGTAGGAAAAGCAGGAGAGGAGAGGAGTTATGCTTATGCTCTACTGTAACTATTATTGCAAGAGTACATTTGCAACATGTTTGTGCTTTTGAAACTTCACCAAGAGTCTGCTTATTTTATCAAATTTATTTTTCCTTGTGTCACGTTCAATTTTTGTTACAGTTGCTTGTCTCTTCAACGCCAACTTCGACGCCAAATTTAAAAAAAAAACACTCGTTACAATTTTGCATGGTCGCATACTAGTTGCGTCGCGCGGTCAGATTTTAATCCGGGTCGCTTAACAGCTTGTGTACTATAATATAATATTGCGTCCCGAAGACCTTCCAGGAAGACTGCTTATTAATTACAACCAACAATAGTCATTTTTCAAAGTTATGTGATACCTACTTATTCCATAATAACAGAAATCTGTGGAACATACTTTATCGCAATACATACAGGTGTCCCAGAATGAACCAGCGTAATTTTAACCACGAGCTACTGGCTTCATGTAGAACTCGGTAAAAATATGTATTTAAAAAATTCTGTCAAAAAATAAAATGACATTTAATTTTTGAGGTACATTTTTTTTATTGCTTTTAGTCTTCTACGTTGTTCCACAACTTCGTAGGTAAAATTTCGGCACATTTTAAAAATACACCCTTGTATATCATATTTCATGAAATGTACACCAATGCGGTTTCCTTGTTTTAAAGCATATTTCCTAAAGGTTAGGTACTTCGCATTGGCGTACATTTTATAAAATATGATATACAAGGGTGTATTTTTAAAATGTGCCGAAATTCTACCTACAAGGTTGTGGGACAACGTAGAAGATTTTGTTGAAGTGGCAGAAAAATACTGGCCGCTGTTCCGCAAATGTACAAAATGTACGGTTGGCTTCAAAAAAAACGGGAACTGTCAGAAAAAGTTTTGTCAGATTTTATTAAATTTTTATAGTTTGAAACGGCCTTTTAGAATTTAGGTTAAAAAACTGCACTTATGTGTCAGAAATACAACTGTCAAACAGACATAAATTGACAATTTAAATTTCCAATTCACATTGGGTCAAATTTCATTTCCCATTTTTTTTGAAGCCAACTGTACAAACTACAAATGTACTAAATAATATAACGGGTGACTATTAAAATTTTCACTTGGAGTTGGCTTTGAACGGGTTTTTATTTTTTCTGTTACTTTAGACACACGCAAGAACGAACGACAAATGTCAGTCAGTACAATTGAAACATAACCAAATTAAGAGAAAAACATTTATTGAAATGTCAAACTTGTCAGTGTCTAAGGTGCAACGGAAAACAAAGAATGATCCATAGCCAACCCTAAGTGAAAATTTTAATAGTCACCCGTTACAAAATCAGTAAAACACTTTGAAGTTAGTTTACTGAGGTCTTTTTATTTTTACACATTAACATTTTTTGTTTGTCTTTTTATTTTTACGCATGAGCATTTTTATAGGTATAAATAAAAATAAATAACATGTTGTATTTAAAAGACGCGCCATATCCAAAAGTTGACAATCTCACTATCAGAGGTCGCCTCAATTCCCGTCGCTGTTGCGTCGCTGTACTCGCTGTCGCAGTCAAATAGTCAATTTCAAAGAAGTAAAGAAGTTTTGAAATTAACATTACATGGGGTTGTATTTGGGTGAGTTCTTTTGTGGTTTAGAGTATTGCGCATTGCGATAAGGGGACATTGAGATTTTCTCCACCATTTACTGATCACTGCAATGTCAAGGCTCAACGATAAAGTTAGAGTAAGAAAGTAGTTAAGTTATAACCTGAAAAATGAACTGAAAGAAATGGTTGTGTGGAAATGAAATATGAAATAAATTGTTTATTCAATTGGCGAACTTCCAATAAGTGTGAAAAGTGCGGCAAGAACAATTACTTAGTCAAATGTCCGACTCCGAAGTTTGTAACAGAGTGACTGGTTTAGTGGTTTCATGTTTGGCTTGGAACGTACGAAGGGAGAACGCCATTTTGAACAACTTGTACGAATTTAACTGTGATTTTTTTGAAGACTCGCTCTCATATTTGAAACACTACGTAAGTAGGTACTAGTTTTTTTATAGAAATTTGTTTGTTCATTTTTGTGCACTATTCATTCACCTATTAAGACAACTTTTCCAGTGACGGCCAAAAGTTTTTCAGCTTGCATAAGTAATTGTTTTTGTTTTCACCACGGCTTCCTAGATTAATAAGAGTCGAAGCCTCTAATACGGCTGGTCGAGTTCCTTGAACTGTCTGTTCCTTCAAAAGCCAAAAGTATAGTAGCGCCCTCTACCAAAAAACGAAAATTATTTAAATTAAATTAATGAAAAATCGTATTAATGTTTTTTTTTCTCTCACTTACTACACTTTAAAATCGTATGTACAGTCGATGGACAAATAAAACTGGGACAAAAATGACAATCACATAAGTCAAAATTTACAAATTTGCATCGTTTAATTACGGCTTTATCACAAATAGGGAAATAGGTTAACTTTGGTATGACATATTATACAGACACTGACAAATATATTGACAATTCAATGGTCTGATTTACATAGATTAAATTTTAAGTGTTTTATTTGTCCACCGACCGTACATATTTCAGTTATTAGTCTGACCCACTACATATTATTATCATCTATTATTATTTTATACCGGGTGTATTATGAAAAATCTTGGGTGCCGTAACTTCCTTACTTTTCATACGATTTTAATAAATGATGTGTCAAACAAAATCGTTTTAAATGGGCTACAATTCGAATTGATCCAATATTTGTTCTTGAGTTCTGCTTTTGACAGATGATAGTCAACTTTTTTTTTCAAATGGCACTATTACCTTTTTTGCTCAGTTTTATAGAGATTTTTATTTTGAATATGAAAGTGTAAACAACCATGCTCATGCATAGAAACAAAAAGAAGAAATTAAAAAATAATGTATTTTTTTTTAAATCAAGCAGTCATTAAACAGTAATAATTTTCGTTTTTAAAGTCTGTCACTGAAGATATTTCCTCAAGTTGTTATTAGTACTCGTACACGTAAGCACTTTCCAACATGCTATGCCTTGTATGTATTGAAAAAAAAACAACTTAGAAATTAAAATTTTATTGAAACGTGCCCTTTACGCTATAATGTTATTAATGTCTTGCGCGAGCTGCGATTGGTTCAGCATGGTCACGTGATCGCCATCCACAGTAGCAACTTGCACGGAGTGCTCACACACCCTCGACAATTGATAATCTTCTTCTTCGGTGACAATGGCATACTTGGCCTTGAACAAGTACGCTCTCGATTGAATTTTGTCGTGAGAATACTTGTAATTTATGACGGCTTTGAATCGTTTATACAGCGCCACCGCCGCTTGCTTCTCCAGTTTTTCTCGATTGGGAACCTCGGCAGGTATCAACGTCAAAGCTAGATCGCACCTCTCTTCCAAGTCAGAACACTTCAAAAACTTATCCTGAAACAGCACTATCTAGACCGGAAATTAAGCGTACGACAGTAGTACCCTGTACTGGGCCAGCAGATCCACCGGTATTAACAACGCCAAAATTTTGTATATGAGATTGGTTTGAAACTCGGCTTCGGTGTCGCCCGGAACAGATTCTAACCTAGAGGACTTTAGATACGCCGGTGAGCCATCGATGAACACGATTTTTCCTCTATAACCTCTACTCTCTAACAAACCAAGAACTTCTAAACTGACTAAGGTGCCGAAAGAGTAGCCGATTAAAATCAACGGTTGGTCTCTGGATATGTTCTTTTCAATGTGCTAAAAAAAAAAACATACTCTCAATTGCTTAGTGGAGTAGTTCAACTAACTGGAAGGATTGTTTTTGCAATTTCTTCTATAGAGTCTTCTGGCTCGTGGTAGCTATATTGCACTCCCAAAATTCGAGCTTGAAGACTTTCTACGAAGCCGTCAAGATGCGTAAAGACTCCTTCAATTCCCGGAAAAACTAGAACCGTTTGCGCCTCCTTGTCTTGGCCTTCACCGGAGAGTTTTACAATCGGTCTACGATCGGCTTCTCTGTCTGGTATGAACTGGATGAGCATGTCGGTGCCTACTCGACTCTTGTTCACACTCTTCTCTTCCCCAACATTCTTCTTCTCTGACTCGATCTCCGTCAACCTGGAATGACGGTAGAGTCAAGAGTACCACACATTTGAAGTTTTTACTTGGCAAAACTCAAGCTCCTGACGTCTTTAGCGGTGATGTAAATCTCGAATTCCTTCTCCAAAAGTTGGATGACTTCAGTGCCCATCATCGAGTCCATTCCCAGCTCGGCCAGTGTCGCATGTTGACTCACGGTCTTGATGTCCTTGATGCCCAAGACGTTGGCAACGGCTTCGACAGCGCTGAGCGCACCGTGACTCCTGTTGTACTTCTCTGCGACCAACATGCTGGCAACAATCGGATTATCTTGCTTCAAGAACCTATCCAACACCTCCAGACAACTCGAGATTTTCTGTTGGAGAGTACCACCGATGACCAGTTCCTTGTTCTCCTTTTGCATCTTGGCAACGAGTCCCACCTTGAACAACAACAGTCAGAACTCTTCAGCTATTGCTTGGTCCAAACGTACGTCTCCGATGGCGCCCCACTGGATCGCCAAAGCTGGAAATCCGTCGCGTTTTCTCCTCTCACAAATCCTTTCCATAATCGAGTTGGCCATGCCGTAGTTGGTCTGACCGGCGTTGCCGCGACCGCAAGAAACCGAAGAGAAGATGACGAAATACCTAAACCAGAAAATCACCACCTGGGAAGCTTATTCAGTACTGACCTCAAATGTGGACAGATCTCGCGAGTTATTTGATCGAGATAAGTGGTGGTTCGAGCTTTGGGGGCCAAGGACAGGCGGAAAGTCTCCTCGGTTTGGTCCTCAAAGAGCGCATCTTTCAAGACCACGGCTAAATTAAAGATAGCGTCGATGGGACCTAGTTGTGTAGCTTCCTTGATCAAATCGAGACAGCCTTGCTTGGTTGTGACGTCTCGCGTCGAAATTTCAACCTCAACGCCGTAAGACCTCCAAAGTCTGGAGGGAGTTAGATGAAGATTCTCAATATCACAAACTTACCTTATCCTTTGGGCTTGGTACCCTGTTTGTACTCCCGATCTGGAGACCAAGACCAATTTTCGGGCTTGTCTCAAGACCAGCCAATCGGCCAATTCCAAACCGACTCCTCCCAATCCTCCAATGATGACGTACGACTTGGTCAAGTCGCAGTTGAATCTTCAATGGAATTACACTAATTAGTACCTCAGGTGAGCCCCAAAGATGTGTTTTTGGACTCTTCTATTAGTAGTACTCACCTAGGAAGCGCCGGGAATAACGTTTTGGGTCCAACACCTTGCACATTTTCTTCGTCTCTCACTTTCACCAACACCTTCCCGATGTGCTTCCCGGTGGTCATGTATTTGAACGCCTGCACCAGTTCGTCTCTGCCGAACACGACCCTCGGTAAGGGCTTAACGTACCCATCGTGAACACCTTTGTACATTGCGTCGACAAGTTTCTCTTTTAATTCGGGCGAGTTTTTGAAGATCTGATCCAGCATGATTCCGTGGTAACTCGCTCCTCGTTCCATCAAGAGAAGGTTGAGACTCGAGTCGTTCGCAAGATCGAACTTTCCAATTTCTAAAAAGTGTCCGCCTGGCGCCAAGCATCTCACCGATGCCCTGAGCTTGTCTTCGGTCAAAGAATTCAAAACGGCGTCAACACCGCGATCGTTAGTACCGGTTTTGATCATCTCCTCGAAAGAGGTATCGCGGGAGTTGCCGATGTGACTTTCAGGAATCTGGGGGTAGTGCTTTCGAAGGTAGTCTCGTTTGTCTTGAGTCCCGACGGTGACGTAGACTTCGAACTGGTGGTGGAGACAGACGTTCAATGCGGCGAGACCGATTCCGCCGGTACCGGAATGGATCAAGACGGTACTCTTGGGTTTGAGGTCTACGGCCTGCAAGGCAAGTGGGTTAAAAGGCATATTCGTAGTTTGAGGGTTTCACCAAAAGCAAAGCGTAAATCACTGTGGAGTAGACAACGGGGATGGTGGCTGCGTCTTCCCAGGTCCACGACTCGGGTACCTCCCACAAGAACTGAGAATCACCACTGACATGAGTTGCTAGCGCACGATTGTCAATCATTCCCATGACTCGGCGCCCCCTTTAAGCAAATTATCATAGAAACGTGTGGTGTTTGATTGAAAACTTAGGTACTTCGGATCTAATCCGGCGAACTCGAAGCCTATTAGACACTCTTGTTCGATGCGGTCGGTGGTGATAGTTTCCGCGCTGATGCGACCCGTCGCCAGCATGATATCTTTGAAGTTGATGGCGGAGTAGTAGTTCTGCAAAAGAGTGCGAAGTGATCATCGTGATGTAAAATAAACTGCACTTACGTAGATGGGAACTCTAGTTTCTGGGAGTCGGGACTCGTCAATGAGCGCCCCTTCCAACCACCTCATGGTCGACAAGTCTCCCTTGACCGAAACGTCCCCGAAACAATGCTCACATTCCACTTCTTGTAGCTCTTCCAACAGCAAGTGCCTGTAAGTCCCCCACTTCCCCGACTTATAAATGTTTATGGCTAGATTTTTTCTCAATTGATCTCCATAGAAAGGTAGTTGAGGGTCGAAATCTGGCGCCTCGTCCATCATGAAGACACATTTGACCTTGTGTCCCCCTGGCTCCCTCCTGAGACAGTTGACCAATCCGATCAAGCCGTCAGGTTCGCGATTTTGACCGTAAACCACGACATTCGCTTCAGATTTTACAAAGTTTTGCAACTGAGACAACCACTCGGAATTGTTCGACGACACCTCGACAAATTTCGTGTCAGTTTTTTCTTCAGACTTCTTAAAAAGGATCAGTTTCTCTTTGACCGTCGTGTACTCGGTGACAACTTCGATATTGTCCAAATCCGAGATCTCAAAGTCGACTTCTTCTCTAGTCAAGACAAAACCTTTAGGGTGAAGAGAGTTCAATACCAGCTTTAAGGAAGTGGGATTTTGTAGAAGTTTAGTGGCGATGATCAAAAGCAAGTTGCTCTCAGGAGTTAGAACAAAGTGTTCGATTGTGACACCAGGAATCGGGTCCAAAGCAGTTTTAGTGGAGACTATCAGTTCAGGAGTGACGACAGGGACGTCATCTAGAACTTTGCAAACCAAAGGCGAAAGAAGTTCACCAGAACCTTCCAGAAGTTCAACCACTTTGAACTGATTTTCTAGACTATTCTCGAGGATGATTTGAATGTTGATTCTTATCAGCTGGGACAAATCGAGCCACTCCTGATTCGGAACGAACACATATTTCTCCAAAACTGGCTCCAAACGAGGTTTTTTCTTGGCAATGGACTTCGCTGTAAGCCCACGAATTTCAATTCCGCCAGATCTGCGCAAAAATAATTTAAAAGAGTCAGGGTGGGCACCAGATCGTACTTTATGATGTTGCTCTCCTTGTAGACGTGCACTGGAATAAGCGATTCCTTGTCTTTGAAGCTTTCGGCTATTTGATGATGTTTCAATGGATCTATCGTTAACTTTCTTATCCCCACAGGAACGTAGAGCAATCTACTGTCAGCCTGAAGGATCTTCATTTGAAGCATCTTATCCATGAAGGTGGTCCAATTGTCCTCCCACTTGACTAGACCGATGGAGGCACCTATGTCGCACCTCGCAATACCCTTAAACATACCACTGAAAACAATTTATGAGAAAATCTACACGACATTGTCAGGCTTGCCCGTAATTATATCCCCGAAGGTAGAGTTCTTTGTAGATCTCGTCTTGCTCCAAGACTAGTGTTGGATCTTCAGTGTTCAGAACATTTGGTTCTAAATTTATTTGTTCTTGGCTCATATTGGAACAGAGAGTAATTCGACCTGTCACAACAACTGCGTCTTTGTTCATAACTTCAAAGTTGCCAGTGCCCCTCTGGATAGTGATGATGAGTTTGATAAAACCATTTTTCGGCATCGTTACGGCACGTATGAACTTGCAGTTTTCGAAAACCACCGGCAAGTCGTTCACCAACAGTCTCCGACTTTGAGCGAAGGTTTGCCACACTAGATGCAGATATTCTGTGGCGGGAAACAAATTGCGACCTGAAACGTTTCATCAGTAGATTGTTCTAATTTCTAGTCCAACAAACCATCAATCACGTGCCCCGCTACGTGCTTGAACTCTTCGTAGTCGTTCGAAACATTGTAATCCCTCTGTTCGGCGTCTGACGCAATAAACTCAGTAAACTTGTAAGCGAACCAGCTCTTGTCGTGGTCCCACTTGACCATGGGCGAGATCATGGGAGTGCCTCGACTCACGGGGTACACGATTTCGGGGTACAACTTGTGCAGTTGAGGATTGTAACCGCATTCGTACAATCTACAAGAATTTAAGTGAAAACGAAATCACAATCTGGATTTCGGCAGATACCTTCCCAGAACCTCCAAAAACATGACGACATTGCTTTCCGCAAGTAACACGTCTTTGTCGTTTAAGTGTTGGTCGGAAACATTCAAGACGAACGAGTGTTTCGGCACTTTGTGCAACGTCTCGTGACCCAAAAAGTCGCCGCGCAACTCCAGTTTTGACAAATTCGTGTTTTTGGCAAAGTATCGGTTTTGTTTCTTGGGAACTGATTTTGGCAAACTATTCAATTCAGGGATGCCGTCGAAAAGGACGTTTGATACAAAGTCCGACGGTTTTTGACTGATCTTGTAGGCTGTCAATGCCGTTTCTTCTATGGTGATGACATCGTAGTAGTAAGCGCTAACTATCTTGCCGCAAGAGTCGCCGTATACTGCGGTTGGGAGCAGTTCTAAAGATTTCAAGACATTCACGAATCCGACTTGCACGGCGATGGCACCGAGGATGTTGTCATCTTGGATTTGATCCTTCAAAATCGTGTCCAAGATGTTGACGTTTTTGGTTGCCAAGATATTATCGATTCTTTAAATAAAGTAGACTAGGATGAATCTTCGAAGAAGGATTAAAGACTTACCTGGAAATTGTATTTTTGAAGATTGGAAATTGCATAAGATAAGAACCTAGCAGCTTGAAGGAGTTTTCGAACTGCCCGAAATAGACGTAAAGAGGTTTGTGTTGAAAGGAAAAGAACTTCGATGAGGTCCTGAGCGGACCGTTCTTCGACGCTATTGTGAAGCCTCGATAAATGTGATTGCCAATATTCTTTTTGTAAATGTGATGGAGTAACCCAACATGTTCCGCGTCAAGTTCTCTACTATTGACATCATTCAACAAAGACAAAACTGCTTCTTCGGTGCGCCCACTAACGCAGACCAACCTGGGAACGTCATCCTTGGGTACTCCTCCATCGACTTTCTTCTTTTTGAATCTTTTGAGCACCGTGTGACAGTTATTACCTCCGAAACCAAAATTGTTGACTCCTACGAGAGCTTCGTCGCCTTCTAATTCTGTCAAATCGAGTACCACCTTCATTCTTCCTTGCTCGAACCCCTCCATGCCTGCTTTGACCTGTTTCAAATTGATATTAGGAGGAATCAACCCAGTTTCCATCGCTATCAAGGTTTTGATGATGGAACAAACTCCAGAAGCTGGTTCTGTGTGGCCGATACTCGATTTTACAGATCCGACCAAGAGAGGTTTGTCGCGTTTTTTGGCCAAGGCCTCGTCGATGGCTTCGGCTTCTTGGGGATCCCCGACTTGTGTGCCGGTTCCGTGCGCCTCCAAAAAGCTGAGTTCGGAGGGGTGGATCCCGCTCTCGTCGTAGATTTCCGTCATGAGCTGCTTCTGCGCTAGAGTAGAGGGGAAGGTGATGCCGTGCTCTTTGAAACCGTCACAATTGACTTTGGTGTTGACGATTTGGGCGTAGATCCGACGCGCGTTCTTCGCTTTTTGGAGAAAGATACTCGCAACGGTCTCCCCTCTGACGTAGCCGCTGGCGTCTTGGTCGAACACGCGACAGACGCCTTCACTGCTCAGTACTCCCAACCTGGAGAAAAAACCGACATGAGAACGCGTTTATTAACGTGTGCAGGTGACAATACCGGAAAAACTGAAGGGTGTTGCCTGGATGTAGGAGGAGATTGCTCCCGCTGACTACAGCGTTGTCGCATTGTCCACTCCTGATGGCTCTGAACGCCAAATCCAAAGCGTTCAGAGAACTGCTGCAAGCTGTGTCGACGATGCACGCCGGACCTTTCAGTTTCAAGAAGTAGCTGACCCTATGCGCGATCAGAGACCGCATGTACCTAAAACGCACCGACTCAGTACCGGCAGTACCGCCGTCGAGACGTACCCTGTCAGTGGAAATTTCTGCGGTTCTGTAGCACTCATCAGGAGTTTGTTCTCCATGTCCGACCAACACGCACCCGCGAAGACTCCGGTCCTCGAACCTTCCAACTCTGAAGGATTCATTCCGGCGTCCATGATCGCCTCCAGCGCCGTCTCCAATACAATCCGAATCATGGGGTCCATGTTGTCTGCTTGACGGGGGTGCACGCCGAAGTATCCAGCATCTAATTGGTCGATGTTGCGAATTTTAGCACTCCTTTGAGGAACCTCCGGATGGTCCAATTTCCAGCGTCGGTCGTCACCGTTCACCATTTCCGTTTTAGTAAAGAGGTTGTCGCGAAATTCGTGAATGGTTCTGGAATCCGGAAGACGACCGGACATGCCGGAAATTACCACCTCTTCGCCCCCAGGGGCGGAAGAGAGCCATCGGCTGTGCTGGAAGTTGGGTTCGTCAAATCGATGAAGAGGTTGGTTAGCGGCCATCTTTATGATCGCTCTTCTACTCGATACTTGTGTGACAAAACTGTCGAAATAGTCGAAATTCAAATTAAAAACTAATCGAATCCACAAAGAATCTCATCGCAGCAGGATTTTCCGATTGATTTAATAGTACCATCCGATTTGTTCTTTTTTCGTAATACAGTTATTGAATGAAGTAAGTAAAATATACAGTCTGATTTTGAAAGTTGTGCAGATTTTTTAACCTGAGGTAGTACATGTTAAAACAAGACAAAATAACCCAACTTGCCTTATACGGCGAGTACTTGTTCGTGGCTGGTTTTCAATTTCGTGAAGAATTTGTTCTTCTGCAACAACTAAAAAGCTATCTTTTCTTTTGGCGACCAAAATCGCGATTATTCATTTCGAAACGCCCGAAATCGCGAAGATGCTGCACAACGTTTACGAAAGGTTCGTTCACTGGGAAGTATCCTTCGAAGAAACTTTTCACCGAATGTCCACGGGTTTCGCCATAGATCAAAACCATATCGGTTTGAATCGAGGTTAAGAAATTATTTTGTCAAAGTGACTTAATTTTGAATTAAATGACAAGAAAAATCTTATATTTTTGACCCATTTATAAAATTCAGTGGCTCCCAAACTTTTTTTGAAAAACTTTTAGCCCCTTTTTCTCGAAAAATATCAACATTTGTATAAGGCATCATTGGCTCAATCGTTACTTATTGTGGAGTTCTACCCCTGGTTAAAATATCTGGACAACCTTCAAAGTCACCCTGTACATACAGTATTTGCTAAAAAAATTATCGAAAAACTGAAATTCGCTGATCCCCAGATTTGGCACCTGTTGACCTTATCTGGACTCTTGTAAAATAAAAAATAATGAAAAACCAGAAAAATTCAGTTTATGAAATTCTAAGAGTAACTTTTTAATAAAATGTTTGAAATTAAATTAATCAGAATTATCAATAAATGTTAAAAACAACAACTTCCACCTGCGTGAAGTTGGGACTCACCCTGCTGGTAATTAGTCCTTTCACTGCCCGAGTAACGCCAAACTGAACACTTCACTTTCGAATTTTATTATTTAGGTCCCTTTATATGAAATAGCGTGAAGGGGGGCTGAGTGTAACAAATTGAATATACACCTCACAATGCTTATTACAAGGCAATGAATGTATGAATAATGATTTTCTCAACGAAACATTTTTCTTTGAAGTCTCCCACTAAACACGATAAATTAAAATCTTGTCGATATAAGGTAGTCTTGAAATTATTCAAAAATCTCATGTGACACGTCTAAATCGGTTAGTTTGTAGTGTGGTAATTTGAAAAAGTTATGCAAATGAATGAATAACAATTAAAATTTAATTTCGATATTACATATGGATGTGGTTCTTCCTGTTGACGTGCATTTGCAATAGGCAATGCAAGTAAACTCTGTTAGTTTTAGAAATGGGTATGCACACACGCAAAGTGTGCTTCCTTTATTAATGATAATATAAAATACTCTTTTGCTTACTTTGAACAAGATTAATAGTTGTTTGTGTATCAAGGTCAAAAAGTGCACCTTTTTCGGCCGAGGCGCAACCAAGGTTTGAAACTTTTTGGCAGAGGTGCACATTAAATTGTTTAGGCCGTACGAACTACAAAGCAAAAGACATCATTGGAAAAATTACAAGTTTATTTTGTATCTACCTTTTTCAAACAGATAAATTAACAATTTTTTATAGTTTATCACAATTATCGGTTTTGTCGGTTTCGTTGCCAACTTACTCAACAGACCAACAGATGGCGCCACGGTCAGCGTCCGAAAAACAGTAACTTTTCGTCCGCTTGTGAATACGTAAAATTGCCGTTTTAATGGTCCAAGACTATTCCCTTGTGTCTCTTCCTTCGCTCCACTTGAAATTCTCGTTGCCTAGGTCAAGTGTTACTTCATTACATCATTTATTTTATTCTAGTCAATTAGGTGGCCAAATTAAATTTTTCTGTCGAGTCATTTTCCTATTCCTATTAATGTGGTTTAGTAGGAGATGTCAGCTTAACAATTGGTGTTCGGGTTCAAGTGTGTTTTTCGTTCATTTTAATTTATTTAAATTTGTTCTTGAACTTTCACCCTGTCTTATGTAATCTAAATTAGTAGCCACGTCCGTAGTAAAATTTGGAGGTGTAATTTGTTACTCAATCAATATTTGTTCAATTCCTGAGCATTTTGCAATCATCTCGTCCTTCTCCCAGCACCAGGAACGCCCACCAACGACCTTGAACGTTCGATTTCCTCCACGTGTGCTTGCAACTTTTTTTTTAACTTATTTCACATTTTACTTCCACCCCGGCTGCCTTTTCGGAACAACTTGAAAATGCATCCCTTAGACGATATCTAAAGCCACAAATTCATCTGTTTTCATCACCAAAGTTGACAATTAAAAATGAAGAGACTGCCCAGACCGACTCACTTCTGATTGTTTTATTTTCTGACCGAAATCAAATCCAATTTAGTTCGTCCGGGAGAAAATACAGCGCAACTCTCCTTGACTTCTTCCGAAAAAATTGCCTAAACAATAGCGCCACGGTAAATGACTGAAAAACACACGTTCCTGGTCATTTACCCAAATCGCGACAAATTTTCCTTTGTTCAACGAGCCGGAAATTTTGAAAAAAAAATAACTTATGATAAAGGTACGTCCGGTTAACCTTAACATTGTAAGCGTTTTGAATATTTTGACATTTGGACAAAAGAGTGCCATTGTATGGAAAAATGTGCGACTTCATTGTATGGATAGGGTCTTTCAAGCGCAAGGTCAAGAGAAGACATTTTTATGTAAATGTACAGATTTATTTATAATCTTGTCTAATCGATACTCATTTCGATCGATTCGTTGTTAAATGGGATAACGGTAATAAAAAACTCGTTCATTTTTTTAGTACTGTATTCACTTTTCTTTGTATCAATATTACGAACAGTATAATAAAAAATCCTCTACCAGCAAAAATAATATATGTTAATAACACATAAATATTGCTTAATAATGTTAATACCGTTTCTTTCTCTTATTCGAGTCTTAGTTGTCTTAAACGAAACTTTAAGAAACAAAGACCAAAATACAATAAATTATTACTACGATAGAATCAATATCACCTTGCTTGTATACTAACTATAAAAATCCACATTTTTTTGATAACAACTATTCAAAATATGGCTCCACACAAATTTTCCAATCGATTAAGTAGACCGAGACTTAAGTCACTTGAACATAATAATAAATAAAAAAAATAATGTTAAAGATCGTTAATATGTACATGCAGACGTACCACTAGAGCTCCATTCGTGTAAATTCGACGATTATGTACACAATTCATTTAACAACAATTAGGGGTGTTAAGGCCACCGTCGTAAAAAATCAAAACCTCGTCAACGAGTTAATTCAGTTAAATTCTATTAATTGAGCATTAATCTTGCTAGTCCTACTAATACCGTGTCCCTTTAACATAATTTAGTGCATTGCTGGTTGGTTGTCTCGAGTCAATCCAAGTTTTCGTTGAAGAATATTTTCGTGACGACGACATCTCCGGTGCTCAAAGTTTGAGTGGCGACGTTCGCGTGATTATACTTGACGTCGACGTCCTTGCCTCCGTTGCTTTTGTAGTTGTTCGTGGGCGAAAGCACCCTCTCGCCGTTGTTGTAGCCGTTGCTCAATTTACTGTGACAGTTGCATTGACATTTGACGGGTGCGTCGCTGTTCTCGGTCGGTAAGAACGCGGCAGCTGTCAAAATCGTTTCTAACCTGTCCAACTTGTCCAATCTGTCGATTTTGCCGTCGTTCAGTATCGAATCGACCAATTGCATCGATTCGGTCAGACTGGTCGGTTCGGAGTTGCGCGGCGAGGTCACGTCGCTGTCCAGGCTGGGATAGTCGGGGTCGGGATCGCCCTCCTCTTCGTCCTCCTCGTCGTCCTTGTTGTCCTGGCCCAGGCTCTCGAGCTTCTCCAGCTTCTTGGCCACCTTCGCCGACGACTTCAACTTCTCCTTCTCGTCGTCCGTCAGCTCGATGTAGCGCAGCAGGCGCACCTCGCGGTTGCTGAGGACCACGCTGCGGGTAGCTTGGGACAGCTTGGTGCGGAGCTCGGCCACTTCGGTCTCCGTCTTGCGTTGGCGCTTCTTCGACTTGACGGCGTCGGGGTCGATGTGCATGAAGATCTGCGGAAAGGCGACGGTGACGGCTGCGGGTCTCTCCGGTGGGACTCACCTGTTCGTCGCACAACTCCAACAGGAGGGCGCGGTTGTCGGCGCGAATCGCTCTCGACATCGGATGGTAGATCTTGTCGTTGACCAGACTGAGCACGTCGGCGGAGGCGTACAGGATCATCTCTCTGGTGAGGGGCCGGCGCGACCAGTACTTCTGGTCCCTCCTGTAGATGTTCTTCAGTTGGTCCTTCATCGGGTTGACCGGTGCGCCGTAGCACTCGCAGAGGGCGTTCAAAGCGACGCTCTTCGCCTTGTACACCGGACGGCCGGTCTCTTGGAAGGTGAGGACGGCGTGGGCCGCCTGGGTGTCGAAGATGCACCTCAAGGTGATGTTGTACTGGTTGTACAAGTTGACGGAGTCGTTGCGACAATCGTGTACGATCTGCAAAAAACAAGAGAATACCGATAATCCGCTGACAAAGTTGTACAGCGCCCTCTATACCGACAATTTTCAATTTAAGACAGTCACGTGACCACACACTGTAAAAAGTTTTGCGTTCGTCAAATGTCAAAAAATGTTTTGCATTTTCTCTCCATTTTTATAAGGAACACGCTATAGGACTGGTTAAGCATAGTTGTATTGTAATTTTTACCGATATAATAAGTCCATTACAATAACTCAAACTATGTATGTCTGTTTTTTTATTCATGTGAAAACGATACTCCAATAACATTGTTTCGAATTGTGATTATTTAAAATTATGATAAAAAATACGGAACAATAATGTATCAATGGCGGAATAATGAACGGGTTGTGCGTCAAACGAAAAACAAATAGCGTAAAAGGAAACTAATGAATAGTTTTTGTGGGAACAAAAAAGTGTAGTACAATGAAAATAAAAATTCTTTAACCTAATTAATGCTTGCTACGGAATTTTCCCCTTAACAAATTGAATGAACGTCAATGAAACGTTGACACGTTTAGAAAACGTCAAATTCGAAAGCACATCCGGTTATCACAGGGGACTACTAGTTTTGACGGAACACTCGGTATAATTGCACTGCGACAGACATTTTGAAATGTTCGCATAAAGTTAAACGTTAAATTGGAAAAATGTTGAATTGAGCTGAAAACGCTTTTGTTCAAAAATAAAACAAAATCATGGCCAACTTCATCTAGTTTCCGCAGCGGAAGCTAGATGAAGTTGGCCACGAACAAAATCATAGACAACAAAATATAGTATAGGCGACATCTAACGCAACGCTACTCACTTTAACATCGAGAAAATAAGAAACGATAACGCATAAACAAAAAGTTAAAAAAAAAATTATTACAGAAATACAGGTGCGTCCTAAAAAACGCCGCAAGCCATATCTCCGTTATTTATGGCTCGATTTAAATAAAGCAAAAACTGGAATAAATCATTTTAAAAACACTATAGGCGCGATGTAGACAATTTTTTTTTCAAAAAGTCATTCAAGGTCAGATGATAGTCAACTTTGTTTTTTTCAAATATGTAGCTTGGTATATTGTTTTATTCTGATTTTGAAAGAGATTATTTTTCTGAATCCAACGATATGCCACATGTTAGAATAAATAAATAAAATAGCATTATTGGAAATTTTTTGTTCGAAAAAAATCAAGTATACTATGGAAAACAGTCCTAAACGCAATATTTATTACACGTTCTGTCATATTATTTTTTTTTATCTTCAGAAAGTATTGTTATTGCGTTTAGGATTGTTTTCTATAGTATATCTGATTTTTTTCGAGGAAAAAATTTCCAATAATACCATTTTATTTATTTATTTTCGCGGTTACTGTTAAATGCATTCTAACATGTGGCATATCGTTGGATTCAGAAAAATAATCTCTTTCAAAATCGGAATAAAAAAATATACTAAGCTATTTGAAAAAACAAAGTTGACATTCATCTGACCTTGAATGACTTTTTGAAAAAAAAAATAAGTATATTGTGCTTATAGTATTTTTAAATTAATTTATTACAGTTTTTATCTTATTTAAATCGAGCCATAAATAACGGAGATATGGCTTGCGGCGTTTTTTAGGACGCACCTGTATATACAGGCTGTTATTGAAATGCGTGATCAAATTTTAACCACGAGCTACTGGCTTCTTGTAGAACTCGGAAAAAATATTTAAAAAATTCTATGTCAACAAATGAAATGACATTTATTTTTTTAGCTACAATTTTTTTTAGTTTAATTGCTTTTAGTCTTCTACGTTGTCCCAAAACCTCGTAGGTAAAATTTTCGTACATTTTAAAAATACACCTTGTTTATCATTTTATAAAACGTACACCAATGCGGTTTCCTTGTTTTAAAGCATATTTCCTACAGGTTACTTCGCGTACATTTTATAAAATATGATTTACACGGTGTATTTTTAAAATGTGCCGAAATTTTACCTACGAGGCTGTGGGACAACGTAGAAGACTAAAAGCGATTAAAAAACATTGTAGCTCAAAATATTTTTTCCGAGTTCTACATGAAACCAGTAGGCCGTGGTTAAAATTTGGCCACACATTTCAATAACACCCTGTAGATATAATATACTGAGCAAAAGCTATAATACTTTAAAGCTGACACGATTTATTAGCCAACTCCGCGATTAGGATCGGTAACGCAATTAAATGTCAAATGCATTTTCCATAAACTTCGTCGTGGAAAGAAATTAAACACTGTCAAATGTCAATTATTAAATATTGGTGTTTATTTAAATTTATCCTCAAAGTTGGCGTTGAAGAGTCGATTGTGAACGCACCACTCGTCAGTCTGCAGAGTGAAAATACAAATAACGCAAAAAGTGAGGTTAGATTTACACAGCTGATCCGTGATGTGTAATCCGTGGTCGACTCTTCAGCGCCTACTTTGAGGATAAATTTAAATGAACACCCGATATATTTAGCGTTAACTTCATGGCCGACTGTTCCTCACGTCTATTAACGTTGAATAACGTCAGTTGATATCTGTCAGTCCTGTCACATAACACAAGAAACATTCAACTCTCAACTGTCGACTTTACAAGAATATTAGAACGTTTGAGAAAATTTTTTGAAACTAAACTTGAATTGTCTTTATTTCGAAATCCTTTAAATATAAAACTTGTTTAAAAGTTTTCTCCATTGACAACTGTCATGTTATCAAAAAGAAAGAATAACAAAAAATATAAAAAAAAATCAAATTTGAGGATCATATGAATTTCATATCTGAGAGGCTGAATTTGTGCACCGTGCGATCCAAATTAAAAAAAAAAATAATAACAAAACTTGTAAATGTTATTTGTATATCAATTTTAATAGAACATCCGGTATACTTGTACACTTGACCTTGTGATCTGTTTCTAGACAATTGACGAACGTAATGTCGAGCACGTACTATTCCGGACACGGAATCTTTGCCGCAACTGACATTTAAAAGACAAATATGTGTGAACTGGCTTTTATTGAATATAACCCAACTTTTGACTCGGTAATGCCATTTCCCTGCTTTTTTAATGTCACAAGAAAAACTTCAGAATGATTTTTAATAATTGTCATTTATTAATGACACTAACGATTGGTTTACATCATTTTTTTTAGAAATGTCTAAAAAATGTTGGTTAAGATTCCATGTCCGGAATAGTACAGTTGAATGCAAAAAAAACCGGAAATCAAAATTTTCCTAATGTAAATAATTCTAACCTATCGTTTGCAACAAGGTTTCACACTAGGAAAAAATTCCAAAAATGTGTCAATTTTATTCTGACAGTTCCCGTTTTTTTTTTGCTACCAATTGTACATGACATTTTCAATTGAAAATTGTCCTAAAGTAGAATGCACAACGGTCAAACATCAGTCAAAAACCTACGAGATCTGGGCTCATTACTAACCCCGTGTAAATGTTATGAAACTGCGGAAAAAATATGTCAAAGTGTCAAAGCTGCCAACCGTATAAAGCAAAAAATACTAGAAAAACTGCCAACCTTATTTAATTATCTGGCGGACAGTAGTAACGAACTCGACTTGTTTATTTGATCAAATGTCATCTGTCAAAAATGACGTTTAGACCTTTGCTCACCTTAACAACATCGGTACTTTCCAGCAACCTTTTGAGCCCCGCCTCGATCATCCCCGGACACGAAATCAAGTCGAAAACGTAGGAAAACCCCGACATCGTGGCGATCTGCAGGAGAGTCAACTGACCCTTGACCCCCAAGTTGATCCCCTCGCAATCCAGCCCGACGACGATCTTATCACCGGCAAAAGGCCAGTCGCTTTCCGCATAACCTTGCGCGGACCTGGCCTTCCCCATAATGTCTTCGATGACCATCTGACACTCCCTCACGCTACAAATAACTCTCGTGTTCTGGAACAACTTCACTTTCCAGGACTCGTTGTGAGCCTGGTGGTTCAACAACGTTTGTCTCTCCTTTCCGGTGTTTTCTTGGAGCGTCTTCAACACCAGATTGTTGATCCTCTGCTTGAGAGTCTGGTTGTAATTCGGGGTCTTGGCTTTGGTGTCGGTCGTGGTCGGTTGGTCTTCAGGAGATTCGGAATTATTCTTGTTGGGTTTCCCTGAAAAACACGACTCGTCAGAAATCCCTCGGGGCGCTTGTTAACTCGCACCGACCTATTTTAAAGGCGACCCTCCCCTTGTCGCCCTCTCCCGCGATAGGCTGCGGGGGCGTCGGCGAAGTGGGTGGCTCCGGCGACAAACTCTTCGCCTGAGCCTCCGACAGCTTCTGCTGGTGCAACTTGGGCTGCTTCAGCCGGTCGCTGATCGACCTGGGGCTCAACTGGGTCGACGCCGGCGGAGTCCGCTCGATGATCTCCGCCGTGTTCTCCTGGTTGTTGACCAGATTCTTGGCGTTCTTGGCCTCGAGCTCGCTCGCCTTCGCCTCGTGGTCCTTCAAAGCGGACATGTTGATATGTTTCTGGCTGACTTTGGGTGCTTGCAGGAGTGTCACCAGGTTGGCCTGGATGTGGAAACTGTCGCCGAACAGTCTCAAGAAGCTGGTCAAATGAGCCGGGGTGTTGAACAGATTGGTCCACATGCTCTCGGGGAGGTTGCAGCTGACGATTTGGAACAGCTGCTCGACCAGGATGGGCCCCTTCACCTCGATGCACTGCGCCAGGAAGTCCAGCAGCGTCTGGGTGGTCTCCGGGTCGATCTTCACGTCCGGCTGGAAGTGCAGCTCTTGAGGACAGTGCGACCGGACCGCGGTGTAGTTGGTCAAGACGACGGTCTCTTTCTCGTCGTCGACGGCGAACGTGTCGGGGTGCTTGAGCAGGAACTCGCGGAACTCGTGGAAGTGCTGGCCGGAGACGTGGCGCACCTCGGGGCTGGCTTGCGAGCGGTGCCCTAGGAGGCTGCGAATCGGCACTTCGGTGCCTTCCCCATACTGAGAGAGTTTTTCCGAGAAATACTCGACAGCCTGGGTCGTGTAGTCCTTCCCGCCTGGCAAAAGAATCCCAAGTTTTTGAAAATGTCATTTTCGAATTTGCGCAGCCAACTTCGCTCGACTGTCAGTGTTGCCAACACTTGGTTCCGTTCAAATTTGATCAACAGATGTTTACACGCTGGTGTTAACAGCAAACATTAATTTAACGCATGATTATTGAGCCATCAACTTAAAAAAAACATTACGATAAGATTAATGAATTATGCAAACCTCGTAAATTATTCCGCGGTACCAAACTACGATCTCGTAAATCCCCAACTCACTAACCAGCGTTATCCCTGCTGCCGCTGTTCTGGAACATGTTGATGGTCACATATTCGCCCTCGATGGAGAACAGGGCCGGATACTGCGCCAGGAACTTCTTCAGCCCGCTCTGCGACCCCCCCGCGATCTGTCTCATCTCCTTGGTGAACCCCTTCGACCCGAACTGACAGCTGAGGTCGTGCAGAGTCCTCGGCTCGCCCTTGTCCAACAGCCTCTCGAAGAAGAACAAGAGCGTCATGTTGCGGGCCAACTCGTACTGCATGGCCTCCATCGCGGATCACAGATGCGACAGCACGAACCTCACGGCGCTCCTCTTCATCAAGCGCTCCCTAAAGACTGCATCCTTGCCGACTCGTCGAATTGAGGTTACGCACTTTTCACTTATTGAACTGAACGGCTTGGTTGCGTGAAATTTTGTTTGAATTTGTTCTGTTCCAACTAAAACTTAAACTAAAAGGGAATTGTAAAATAAAAAGTATTTTTGCGACGTTCAGAACGTCAAGTTGGCTGACGCCATTTTGAATTCTTTGACATGTCAATGCAATCGACCAAACAAGTGACGTCGGCAACAGGACTATTTCCGGACCGGCCAACTGTCTGGTCGCCAACAAGGAATCTTCACTTTCAAGGTCTCGCAGGATCGGGAAAAGGAAAATCGCCAGGGTAGAGGGCGTGCGCGACTTTACACCAGACGACTAGATATAGAAAATTATGTATTACTCATGAATATTTTATATACACATAGCCTTATAATTACTGAGTATGGGAATGACTTAAGTATGTACTAGTCGAAATCAATATAAAAAATAAATATAAAAAAATAGCAAATATAGTCTAGCCTAGACAAGCATCAGATCCTTACAAAAACGTCCTAATACTAGCGATAAAAAGAAAATTAACAGTCTCTTCGAATTACAGTTTTGGGAGAATATACATAAGAGAACTTATGCGATAATCAACCTTCTTAGAATATGAGTTATGTACAGATTTGTTCGGTTGCGCCTTTATAGGTGACAGTTACGAGATATGCATGATAAAATAAAAACTGAACATCGACTCTAACTACTCTGCATATTTACAACACTTCACAGTATACTACCGACGGCCGATTCGATCTCGTTATCGTTGAGGGTCTGGGGCTGCAAGTCGCAGTACTCCTCCTCGACGTCGTCCTCCACTTTCTCGACGCACTCGTACTTGATCGACTGTATGGCCGAGTCCAACTCCTCGGTCTTGCACCTGTACATCATATTCGACGAGTTCGACTCCTCCTCCTCGTCCCCGGTGCTCCCTTCGCTCTTCACCGAGAACGACGTCCCGCTGGAGTCGTCGCTCGCCGAACTAGCGTACTCCTTGGACCCGTTGTCGTTGATCTCCTTCTCGCGCAGCATGTTGTCCAACATCTGCGCCTCCAGCGAGTTCTCCGACCCGACCGAGTCGCTGTCGTCGTCGTCCTCCTCGTCGTCGTCGTCGTCCTCTTCCTCCTCCCCCTCGTCCTCCGAGCTCGAGTCGGTCTTGTCTTTGATCTCGACCGCCGTCTCGCCCTCGGACTCGCACCCCGACGAGCACTCCACCTGTTCGATCAGGCTGTCGTAGTTGATCTCGTTCGTGCTGTCCTGGTAGCCGTTCTCCTCCTTCTTCTCCTGCTTCTGCGGCTCGTCCAGCAGCGACCAGTCGAAGTTCTCGTGGATGGCCATGTGCAGCTTCAGCTTGCTGCTGGCGTTGTGGTATCGCCCGCAAATCCGACAGATGAAGTTCGACCCGAAACCCTGACCGTGCAGGAGCGTCGGATGGTTCTGTCGCAAGTGGGCCTGCAGCGTGCCGTACGAGTTGTTCGTCTTGAGGCAGATCCCGCACACCGTTGCCGCCACGCTCTTGTGGCACCGGATGTAGTGCTGCCACAAGTGTTTCTTGGCGGGCCAGGTCTTGTGACAGATCTCGCAGAACGACGGATCGTTGCTGTTCACGTACACCGTTCTCTTGGAACTGTTGTGCTGCGGATTCGGAGAGTTGTTGATCATACTGTCGTTTTGGTCGTCCTCTCTCTTCACCACGATCGTACCTTCCGGCACTTTCTTCTTGCTGTTCTTCACCGGACTCTTCTCGTCCGTGATCTTCTTCCCCAACAGTCGCTTTTCCAAAAGCGATATCTTCGAGTCCTTCATGTCGAGAAAACTGCCGAACTCCTTCTCCTCCGACTCCTCTTTGTCTTGTTCGCCGTCGCTCTGCTCGCTGTTGGACTCCCTCTCGCTGTCGCTGTCGCAGTTGTTCTGCTGCTGCATCGGCGGCGCGTTCTGCTGCACCGCGTTGTTCTTCAGCGCGACCGCGTTCGCGTGCATCGTGTCGTAGTGCGCCTGCAGCTGCAGCTCTGTATCGAAAACTTCGAGGCAGGCTTTGCACGCTTTGAAGATGCGTCCGTGCGACTTGTTCAGGTGGTCGTAGGTCTTCCACTTGGAGCCGTAGTTCTTGCCGCAGACGGGACACGAGGTGAGCGGGGCCAACTGGTCGCGGTGGACCAGCCTGACGTGGTCCCTGAGGACGTGCTGGCTCTCGAACAGCTTGAGACAGACACCGCAACTCAAGCTCAAGATCTTCCTGTGCAGACTCAGGATGTGCATCTTGAGCTTGATCTTGCTGGGGAGGGGGTCGGCGCAGAACTGGCACACGTAGGAGTTGATGTGGTCGCGCGTGTGGTCCAACATGTCGGTCTGGCTGCGCAAGATGTTGCCGCAGATGGTGCAGAAGAGGTGGCAGCCGGGGTGGGAGAAACGGATGTGAGAGACGATCTCGCACTTGCTCTGCACCTTCTGGCCGCAGATCTCGCAGGCGTACTCCGAGTGGTAGTTGACCAGGTGCTTGGCCAAGCTCTGTCGGTCTTTGAAGATGCGCGCGCACGACTTGCACCGCGTCAGGAGGTCCTTTTGGAGGCGCGGTCTGCAGTTTTTCTTGTGCTTCTTCAGGAGGGTCTTCTTGTGGAAGCCTTTTCCACACTTGGGACACTTGAACTCGCCCTCGTTGGCCGGCGGGGTGTAGTTCGTGATTATGTTCGTGTAGAGGTCGCTCGAGGAGTCGATCTCTTTGGGGGCACTCAAAGGTTCCTGCTTGTCCTCCTGGTCCGACAGTCGGTTGTTCGAGTTGTCGTCGAGCTCCGACGACAGTTTCTTCTCCTGTTCGAGCAACTCCTGGCGCATGAAGCTCTGCTTCACTGACTGGAAGTCGAAGCCTTGGAACTTCTGCGACATGAAGTCGTCCGAGTTGTCGAGCAGCGACAGCGGCTCCGGCTTCTGCTTGCAGCTCTTGGTGCTGTGGATCTTGTTGAAGTGCTGCGCCAGGTGGTACTTCGAGGCGCTGGTCTTGTAGCACAGTTGACAGGTGATGCTGGGATGGCCCTTGTGTAACCTATTAACGTGCTTCCACAGGTGCGAGTTCCTCCCGTAGAACTTGTTGCACAGGTCACAGTGAAAGATCGAGTGCTGGCTCCTTCTGTGCGTGCTGAAGTCTTTAAACGACTCGAAATCGTCCAAACCGCACTCACTGCAAGACAGACTCTTCGCCGTCGGCGACGAGCCCCCCGACTCGTAGTTCTCGTTGATTTCGATGTAATCAGCCGGGTCGAACATCTTCGATTGTTTCTTGCACGCGTCCAGGAGGAAGTCATGCACCAGGACGTGGTTCTCGAGAGACTTTGAATTGTCGTCGCCGTAACGACATATCTGGCATACGTATTTGGTGAGGGTTTGGTGCTGCTGCGAGCAGAGTTCGATGTGGCCTTGGAGATTCAAAATGGTGGAGGCGTGGTAGAGACACATTCCACACAAGAGAGACGCTTGTTCCGGATGCTTGATCCGGAGGTGGGTGAAGAGATCTGGACGGGCGGTGAACATGGCGGGACACAGGGGGCAGACGAAGCTCGGGAGGAGAGTGGGGGGCTCTTCGGAGACCAGTAGCTCGCTCTGGGGTTGATTGTCGTCTAAAAATGAAAACATTCGATCGAGACTTGTTCATTTTACAAAACTGCAAACTATTAAACCGTGGAATCTTCGTATTTAAGACAAAAAAATACAAAATCTGATGTAATTTCTGTTGGGTTGGTAGCGCGCATCGGCGCCATCTTGTCCCATCCGACTTAACCTCGCAACACTCACCTAGAGACTCGCTTTTCCTGAGGTCGGAGATCTTGAGTAGATTTGGTAACTTCTTCTTCTTGTCGTTGTTGGGGTCGGTGGCGAAGGCGACGATGTTGGCCATGTCGATGCCGTGCGTCTCGAAAACGTGAGCCGCCAACATGGAGGGTCCCGTGAAGTGCTCGTCGCACAAGAGGCACACCTGGGGCAGGACCGTCACGTCGTTCTCCACCGGTGTCTGATCGTCCGCCGCGAACTCTCCGAAATTGCGCCGTTCCACCGAACCGACCGTCAACTCGATCTTCCTCGGTTGCTTGTTCTTGCGCCTGTTCGAAGTGTCAAGCTTGCAGATTTTGGGTCGACTGGTCTCGATCACGTCTTCATTTTTCCGCTTCTTCCGTTGCGCGATTTCGCTGATCAGGTAGTTTTCGGCGTCGTCGAAATACCTGCGTCCAAAGTTGTTCTTCGTGTTGATCAGACTCTCGAGGAGGCTAGATTTGGGGTGGGGGTCGTCCGATTCCGAGTTCGTATCGGATTCGATGTCATAATCGACGAGTTTTTTGAGGTTAAGCACGGGAAAATCGATTTGGAATTCCTCGTTTTCTTTGAGGAGGATGTCTAGGTAGTCGACGGTCTGAGTATTTTTCTCTTGTCTGTTAGCTGCGGAGTCGGTGAGGCAGCTCTTGTCGTGTTTCCGCTTTGTCTTCAGACATGACTCGGTGATGTCATATTGTGCCTCCAAGATAATAATGTTCTGCAGACAGTTCTTGATGAAGCTGTAGAAGTTATCCACATTCTCAGAGCACCCTCCGCAGATCGTGTCGGGGAGGAGCGAGTGAGAAGACACCTGAAAACGTCGATGAACAACAGCCCCAAACCTCAAACAAAACACTCACGATTATTGGGAGGCATGTTTCTATCTTGTTTTTCAGGCCTTCCGTCCGGAATATATTGACGTAGTTCTGGCCGAGCTTCCCACATATTCGGCACAGTTTCGTCTCCATTTTTCTGCATATCGGGGGAGAAAGTACCCCCAAAATCACCCCTCGAAACACCTGCGACGGAAGGGGTCTACACGGGGGCGGGACGTCTCCACCATCGCCGTCTCAACGTCCAACAGGACGTTCCATTGTTGACTTGTCTCACGATTCGCGCTGGAACACCCCGGAAAAGGACGCTTTCGCAAAAAATCCGAATTTCAATCACACAAACACAACGACGCCATTGCAGATTGTGGTTTGCGGATTGCCACCAGGGGGCGCTTTATCGCAAATATTTCGAAAAGCACACCCCCGCGACCACAAATTTCTACCCCTCGACTCGAAACAATCTACGGATCGTAAACTGAAACGAAAAACATACAGGAACGGGACAATACCACGGAACTGCCTCAATTTCGACAAGAACCCCGCTCCAGGTGACGTACCACCAGAGGGCGCTAGTGATTTTGACAGATGGTTCGGCGATTTTGACGTACATCTAACCAATAAATGTTTACGTTCAATTTTACACGCTCTCTCACGACATGGCTTTAAATAGTTTCTTTGATTTCTTCCAGAAAGGCAAAGTGAGTACGGTTCTAACGTTCACACCAGGTGTCACCTCAAATTACCTTTTGCAGACCTTCAAGCCAAAGAAGAAGTTTGCTCACGGTACAATCAGGTACAGTCTTCACAAACAAGCCTGTGCCAGTCTCAACTCGGGGATCAATTTGAGAGGGGCGGTCAAGCTTCCGGAGGGCGAAGACCTAAACGATTGGATCGCAGTTCACGGTAATAATTATTAAGACGGAGATGAGTGGGTTTGATTTGACAGTTATGCAACCAACTATACACCGATTATTACATTTTTTTAATGTACGGCAAAAAAAATGCAAGTTTTTCCATTCGTTTGCTTTCATAAAATATGTGATTTTTTAATCGGTCAACAAGCGTTAAAAAGTGCCATAGCGGCTCATTTTTGCACGCATTTTGCGTTAAAAAAAGTGCTGTAGTTCAAATTTTGAGTATCAAAAAAATTGTTATCTAAACTTACGGGCGCCAAAAAAATGTTGTATGCAACTCGTTAGTAAAGTATCTGTTTTTTACTCGGCGGATTTGCGCACTCGCTACGCTCGTGCGGCAAATTTTCCTTCTCGTAAAAAAAAAACTATTACTGTACTCACTTGTTGCATAAATAACTATTTTTGCATTCTCAGTGGTGGACTTTTTTAACCGCATCAATCTGATATATGGCACCATATCGGACTACTGCACCGCGCAGTCGTGCCCCACGATGTCGGGCGGCCCCCGTTTCGAGTACCTGTGGGCCGACGGCGACAAATACAAAAAGCCTACTCCTCTCCCAGCTAAGGAGTACATCAGCCACTTGATGGACTGGATCGAGATGCAAATCAACAACCAAGCCTTGTTCCCCTGCACTTCCGATTTACCGTTCCCCAAGAATTTCGACAAGCACTGCAGTAAAATCCTCGCGAGACTGCATCGCGTCTTCGTCCACGTCTACATTCACCACTTCCAGAACATCGTCACGATAGCGGCCGTAAGTTGTAAAATGCGTTCTTTTATCGTTTACGTCTTGTGGTTTCAGGAGGCGCACGTCAACACTTGTTACAAACACTTTTACTACTTTGTGACAGAGTTTGATTTGGTCAGCCAGAAGGAGCTGGAGCCGTTGGCCGTGATGGCGTCGAAAATTTGTAAAGATTGTTAAACCGAACTGATTTACTCGAATTTTGACAAATAATCGCATTTTTACTAATCGTCTAGATGTAGTGGGATAGTTTATAACGTGTCACGTGACTAATTCAGTGCATGTGTTTTTTTCCAGTTGGATATCGTCAGGGTTTAGTTTAAGATTCAGGCCCCATTGAGGCGAGCTTTATTTTTATTTGTGTTAATAACTTTATTTTCTTACAACGTGGGCTCACTATTTTTTGTCAGATCTGACAACGCAGCGGGACAAAGGGTTGTTGACGTTTTCAGTGGCCATATTTGTATATAATCAGTTTCCTCGTTAAATTTATTCGTTAAGTCACGTCATTTTGGTCAGTATTAAAACTAACCCCCCCCCTCGAATCACTCAAACTAAGTCACTTTTATGTAGTTTAGATTGAATTTAATAAAAAAAAACCAAAGCATTTAACGTATACGTTGTGTCAGTCCGTTTTTTTTTAACCACCAGATTCTTTTGTTAAATACCTAATCACAGAAAAACAAAAGACGATTATTTTTACAAAGAGCAAAAAGGTGATCAAAGCTGCTTCTAGAGTTCTTGATGGTACCGAAGCACTTTTCTGTTTGAACAACTTGAATTTCATTTAAATACGACGACACGTTACCTCAGAAGCGTCAGATCACCCAGCACTCCATTTTCAATTTTTTGCTTATATCCTCCCGAGTGGCAGAGAGACAGTAGTGAGATGCAAATTATTCCGATTTATTGCACATTGCCCCCACCTTTCTTAACATAAGTTGACTTAAATATAACCTGTTGACATTGAGAATTGGCAGCAGTGGCGGCTCGTGACACGCGGAACCCACCGACTGGCAAGACCTTGAACTGCGCATTGTAACCTTTCCCCGCGTTTATTCTTTCAATTGTTCACCCTCTCCCAGGGGTAAAATGATCACATCTCTGGTTATTAATTTTTATTGCCCCAACGACTGTTTAAATTGCAAAACCACCCAACAGAACACGCACCCACGAGCTTCGCTACTTTATCGGTCACCCTTGCGGGACTAGAGGCAAACCTTGGGGTAAACCCCCCGTCAGTTTGTTGAAAGCTTGCGCCGCTGTTGCCAAGTTTCCCATCCCCTTGAGGACGTCACTAAACTGGGGCATCGGCATTTTCAGCAACTGGAAGCTGCCCATGTACATTGTTGGCAGATTTTGACTCCCTTGGGTGTTGGAATTCTGCGAAATCTGCGAGAACCAATCTTTGATGGCGTTCATTGTGTTTTGAGCATTAGACGAGGTGTTTTTCGCCAAGTTTTCAAACCATTCTTGCACGGGATTTTTGTCTTTGAAAAAAAAATTAACAAAAACTATTAAAAACAAATCAAAAGTACCTGATTGAGACGTATCCGCTTGTCTAGCTTCATCCACTTCGAGACTTCTTTCAGTTCCTTCGTTTTGCAAAATTTGTTCGGTAGTTCCGATATCGTCCGCTCTCTCAGAGGGCGCGCAGCTCCCTTCGACTATTTTAAAATTTTTAAATGTTCTCGCTTCAACTCTAACTTACCAAGAACTAGAAGGGCAAAACAAACAAACGAATTCATTTTTACTTTATTTGCACAATCGCCGACGCTTCTTTTATATTACCAATTATCATAGTTTGAGTTATTTACATATCAAAAACACGCAATAAATATTAATAGGAACGATAAACACAATCAGTGCCCCCTAGTGTTCACTTCCGATCCTCTGACAATGCCGTACCGCGTCTTTCAACTTATAAACGAGATCCTGAAGCTCCTGACTATCGCAGGTGAAGGTGACAAATTCAATTTTTTTGCCGTCACTTTCCGAGTCGTATTTTTCGGTCTGGAGGCCGATACGAAACAAAGGCCCTCCACTGCTGTCCGAAAAACTCGACTAAAAATGAATTATTAATCTAGGACGCTCAAAATACCACTCCATACTTTGATAATGTAGTCAATTTTCCAAGTCACGTCAGTGACATGTGGCAAGTAATTGCCGATGTTGACAAGACTGGCCTCGATTTCCGCACGACTTCGCTCGTAGTGGCCCCCGTAGAGCGCCGTCTTGGCCGCGCTGTAGCCGCACTGCTCGGACAAAAACTGCGCTGCTTGCTCTCCATTCTGACCAGTCCTCACGAATTCAGCGCTTGCAGAAAGGAGGGCCGCGTACAACTCTTTCATCAAGTCGGGCTTGGAGTTGTACAAAGTGTTCACATCTAAAACGAGCCGGTCAAGTGGGTTCCGCGCAAGGGGGCACTTACTGTGGGGTTCGGGCGAGCCTGTCAACACCGCGAAACAATTCTCGAGCAAGTTTTTGAAGACGCTGTCGGTCACAGCGGTCGTGTTATTCGCCAGTTGTAGCGACTTTGTGAGATTTTCGCCGATTTTCATCTCGACTGTCACAACATAACCTCAAAGTGTGCGGCTCGACGTCAGTGCAGCCAACTCAATTAGAGTTTGGTAGCACAATCGAGGTCGCGCTTATCTTATCGGTCGGTGTTGTTTACAGCTTCCTGATCCGATTTGGTCGCGTGGGAAAAATCTAGGCGAGAGGAATATTTTTGCGATTTTTCCGGAAGCGATGTTTGTGTTGTCAGGCTGGCCAACCCCAGGGCCCGGGGTATATTTTTATTCTGGGCGAGAAGCGGCCGCTGTTGTTGTTTTTCCGGCCGAAAATGGTTTCCGGTGTGGTTTTCCGAAACTGCGAGCGCCTGCCGTGCTATAATTAAATAAAACGTGTCGAGGAGGTGCCAACCTAACCGCCTCAAGTTCACAGTGTTACGTAAATTGACGTTACGCTCAGTAAGTGTCAAATGGTGGACGTCAGTTTGTGCCCGGTTCGGTGAATTTCCCTCAAAATTTTCCCGTGAAAAGTTCGCATCACCGTCGCTTCTACCGCAATCGGCAGAATGCTGTCCGCCTGTAAACAAACAATCTCGACCAGTTTCCAAAGGTCAGTAAAATTTGATTGATAAGAAATTATCTCATCTCGGTCGGTGTCAGAGTGTCAGTCTTGTTGATTTATTTGTCGAAAATGTGTACAGATCGATTAGTCTTATCTTGTAAGTGGGTTCAGCCGAGCCTTCGTCGGTGGAATTTTCCACCGCCAGCAAAATCGATATTCGGGGCCAGTGGCGTAGCTGCCCCTTCACTCGCGTCTAATGATCAAATCGTCGCCTACTTGATCGCCAACAAATCATTATCAATTATCCAGATTGCCCTGGTTACGAGACAACCAATCCCGCGTCAGCTGATCGTCTTTTGCTCTGACCGGGCTCCAGTCCAGAGTCTGCCGTGTTTTGTTTCGGCCGACTTGATTCGTCGCGATTTAAAATTAGCACATCAGAGACAGAACGGGAAATTCCGCCCGATTCTATTTCTATTTGGGAAAAGTCAAAAATAGCCGATCTGCATAATTAGGAAAACACGGACGCGTGACGGGTCCTGATTAGAACAGTTATCACGCGGCATGAGATAATTCGAATTTCGGAGATGTGATCGATTGTGGTCGACAGGGTCGGCGTGAGATGCCTCGGCTCGATCGTGCCCGAAGTCAAGCTGAACGACTTCGGCGTGAAGAACGAGCCGGTCCTGGAGTACCTGAAGGGGTCGAAGGAGCGCCAAGAGTTGGAGAACGCGCTCAAGAAGACGGCGTCGACGACGGAGGAGGTGCCGATCGTGATCGGGGATAAGGAATTCAAGTCAGCCGATGTCAGGTATCAGGTTGGTGGATTTTGCCAGTTGTCTTTCTGCGGATTGGGCGATTCGAGGGTCACGTGATGTTGTTCGAGGCGCTGTTGGCCGGAATCCAGCGATTTGCTGTCGGGCCACGCCCCTCACGGCGGCGACCTTGACGATCATTCCACTGGGAGTGAGTGGTTTTGTGGCAAAAATCCGGTGGATATTTGTCCGGAAACCGCTCAAGGTCTCGCTTTACACTGTAATGACGCTAATGAACGTAATAACAGCTGTTCACCTGTAAATGAAAAGAAAACACTCGGCCTCGAATAAAGAAGAAAAATAAAATGTAAGAAGAAACTGAAATAAATTCAATTTGTCATTGTCAAGTTAAAATTAACTTGAAGATAAATTTGTGTATGTTTTTTATTTAAAATTATCCTTGAAGATTGAGAAAAATTTACGAATAGTGCTTTGTATTACGACTAATTCAAAATCATACTTTTCATCAGAATTACAAAGACAAAAAATGAAAAATAAAAGGAATATGTAGATTTTCGCTCACATATCGTGCAATCAAATAAATTTCCAGATTAAGAGACCTTTGGAATGTCATTTGCTCTTTTCAAATAGATGTGTGGAATGACAGTCCAAGGCATTCTTGATGTGACATTTATTCGATCACACGCTGTACCCTGCTCACAAACAAAAATTCGCCAACACCGCAGTTTCCATCAAAAACAAAAGTGGCAACGCTGTGGAGTTTTGATATGGAGGAAATGAAATGTTGGATTACATTTTTTTGAATCTTCACCACATCGTAGTGAGACGATTTGTAATTTTTGTTAGTTATTGGTTGGTTTAATTAGTTGAACTGTGAAATTTAACCAACCAAGTAACTTGGCGAGTTAAATTTGTGACTGGTTCGGCTCTTTAACTGGTTTAACCATCAACTAATTAACCAAGTTAATCGATTCAGCGCAATAAATCATTGTTCCCCAAACGTACATAACCTCAAAATGTAATCGCAATAGTTGCGCATGATCAATGATCATTACAAAGGTGCAACTACCGTAGGTACTTACCTTAAAATGTGTAGAGAAACTCGTTTAAACCTTTTATGTGACCATCGTTTAATTTTTGTGATTGAAAATGTTTTATCAATTGCTGAAAAAAATAATAATGTAAAAGAAGTTTCGGCGTACCTTACCAGTTCCAAAGCCGACACAATGTCCATTATATGAAAGCCGTACACAAAAAAAAGCCGAGGTTTTTGTAAAAGAAGAGATTATAACAAAAAAAAAAGTACGAAGTAATCATTTCTGTGTACTGTAGGGTTATAAATTTGAATTTGACGTAATGCGTTGCCAACCCTCCAGTACGTAACAAAGAAAACACCAACACTCAATTTTAATTACGTAAAAATTGGGATTAATCGGAAATACTTTTAAAAACACAAATACGCGATAAACAATAAAAGTGTTGAAAACACAAACAATCAATCATTAAAAGAATCGAACTTGTTAGAGGAAGAATCAGAATTTATGTGAATTTCAGTTATTTTAAATTTATTCTGTTGGCAATACATTTTTCAGATGTGAAAATTTTAAATCATTTTGAACACAGATTTGCAGCCCGAAGCGGATACTCGGTCGTTTTAAATAAAAGAAATTAATTTTAATTGTCAGCAAGTTGACACTTTTGCGCTTCCACCAGGTGTGCCCGCACAACCACAAGAAAAAGATTGCCCAGTTCTACTACGCCGACAAGGATCTGCTGACCAAGGCGATCGACACTGCCGTCGCGGCCCAGAAGAAATGGGACCGCACCCCTATTCCCGAACGTCTGAAAATATGGGAGAAGGCCGCCTCCCTCATGGCCAACGAATACAGACAGACGCTGAACGCCGCCACCATGCTCGGCCAAGCCAAAACGGTGATCCAAGCCGAGATCGACTCGGCCGCCGAACTCATCGACTTCTTCAGGCGAGCCCCGAGCCCAGGTCGCGCTTTTTCTTGTTGTAACCGTTGTCTTGTGACAGGTTGAACGCCTACTTCCTGAAGGAGGCCACCAAGTACCAACCGATCTCCGAAAACCCGAAGGTCACCAAGAACTCGATGAGGTACAGGGGCATCGACGGCTTCATAGCGGCAGTGTCGCCGTTTAATTTCACCGCGATCGGCGGCAACCTCGCCTACACTCCGGCCCTCATGGTAAGTGGTAACGGATGCTGTGAACGTGGCTAAAGTCGGTTGCGCACTGCAGGGCAACGCGGTGTTGTGGAAACCCAGCGACACCGCCCTCCTCTCGAACTGGCTCATCTTCAAGGTGTGCCGCGAGGCCGGGGTGCCGCCGGGCGTGGTCAACTTCGTCCCGGCGGACGGTCCCGTCTTCGGCGACACCATCACCGCCTCCAAGTACTTGGCGGGCATCAACTTCACCGGTAGCGTTCCGTGAGTAAGTCCCAGGTGGTGTCGAATTGTCATCGACGGCCAGCTTTTCCAGAACCTTCGCCAGGCTGTGGACCCAAGTTGGCCAGAACATCCACAAGTACATGAACTTCCCGCGCCTGATCGGCGAGTGCGGCGGCAAGAACTACCACTTCGTCCACAACAGCGCCGACGTCACCACCGTGGTGAACGGCACCATCAGGGCGGCCTTCGAGTTCTGCGGCCAGAAGTGCAGCGCATGCTCCAGGATGTACGTGCCGGAGTCGCTCTGGCCCAAGATCAAGGAGGGTCTGCTGCAGATCAGGGGCACGCTGAAAATCGGCGACCCCACCGATTACGACAGTTTCACCTCGGCGGTCATCGACGAGCGGGCGTTCAAGAGGATCAAGGGGTACATCGACCACGCGAAGAGTTCGCCCAACTTGGAGGTCATCGGCGGCGGCAAGTGCGACGACAGGTCGGTGCCGCCCGTTCCGCCGCTCGTAAAGGACTAATCGAATTCTTTTGGTGCAGCACCGGCTACTTCATCGAGCCCACGATCGTCGTCACCAAAGATCCCCTCGACAAGATCATGACAGAGGAGATATTCGGTCCAGTTCTCAGCATCTACGTCTACAAAGACGACAAACTGAAAGAGACCATGGAGATGGTGGGATCGTCGACGCAGTTCGCGCTCACGGGCGCCGTCTTCGCGCAAGACGAGTAAGTCCACTTTGAAGCAAAAATCTCACTTGTTACATCCGTTTCGTTTAGAAACTGGCTGAAGACTGCTCTCGACGACTTCAAGATGACCGCGGGCAACTTCTACGTTAACGACAAGTCGACGGGGAGCATCGTGGGTCAACAACCCTTCGGTGGGGCCCGATTATCAGGTAATGATTCGCGTAACGAAATGCAAACGGGATGAAATGATTTCGAATGACAGTTGTTGTGGCGCACGACCTTGACAGGGCGCCAACATTTTTCTCAAAATTCCCCACTTGACGTTTGTGTGTTTGACAGGAACCAACGACAAAGCCGGCGGCCCCCACTACGTCCTCAGATGGGGCAACCCCCAGGCTGTCAAGGAGACCTTCGTCCCCCTGACCGAAGTCAGTTATCCGTACATGAACCAATAAAATAATTAATTCATTGTTGATCTATTTTGATTTTTCTCATTTTCGCGTGGTAGACATCACCATCAGTCACAAATTGAAGTTTTATTTGATCAAGAGTAGATTTAATTACTGTAAGGATTTTATATTGTTGGAGTTTTTAATTTTGTTTTTATTGATTAGGCGTCAATTTTTTTTCGCGTTGGTTTTTTTTCCAAAAAAAAAAATCACAACGTTTAGGAAATGTTTAAAATAGAAGTTGTATAAGGAATTCTCGACAATATTACTGTAATTATTGTAACTGTTATTATATGAACGGAGAATGTAATAAATGTGTATTATAACTCAGTTCTTGTCATTTATACATGTATTAGAGAGGTCACTTAGTGAGTCGTGTATATTGTGAAACATTTCCCATTTGTAAATTTGTGTTCATATCAAGGGAAGAAAATATTACTTCGAACATGTAAAGTAGCAATAAATGCTTTCTGTTTGTTAATGTTGTGACGTCCATTTTTTTCTTATTCTTATTTTCCACCTTAAGACAGTTTTTGGGGTTGTTTCTTGTCCGAAGTATAAGTGTAATTGTTTTTGTTATGTTGTGATGTCGACCACCTGTATTATGATTGATTACAGAATTAATCGGGAAAGAAATAAATTATCTTGACAGACACAAATAAAATCTTACCAGATAGAAAATATAATTCATACTTTAAAGAAGAAAAATGTCAGTTTTCGGCAATTGACAAGAGCCACGAAAACCACAAACTCAAGAAATATGTTGATATAAATGGCGCCTGACGACGACACCATGTCAATTTTGGTGTAGGAGATTTCTCAAAAGCGTTTTAAATGTATTCAAAGACAAAATGTTTATTTGCATACGATACAGATTAAAAAAATTTGCTTAGATGAAGGGATAAATTGAAAAAATACAAAAATTCAAAAACGCACAATTAGCTGCGCGAATCTTGCCAAACCAATTTGGTTATCATAGTTTTTGGTTTTGATTTATTATTAAGGTGCATGTTCTAAACCAAAAAAGAGAAAACAATTCCAAAGAAAATATAATCAGTTATGATGTTACTGAAACAGGTTTTAATATAGGTATCTGAATCTATACCAAAAATTGTTATTGTGAATCGACAGCTCCTTTGTAAAGAAGAAAAATTATAAATTTCACCTGACAAAGCAAATTAAAGAAAATGTAACATTTTCGGTTTCTTTTACAGTTTTTCAATGAAACATGCCGCATTAACGTCATTTCATTACAGATGCAATTGTAATGTCACTGATTAATAAATAAATAAGTTTTATCATGGATTGAATGTATTATGTAATAATTATTATTATATAACTAGTAAGTTAAAAAGGAGAAAACAAAAATAATAGAATGTAAGAACGTCATTAGTCGTTCTTTTTTTTTGGCAATTTATTATGTATTGTAATAATAAGCTAAAAAGGAGAAAAGCAAAATAGGTAATTAGTTATTTACTTAACGTATGCGGGAAATTTCTCTCCGCAAAAGTAAGGAAAACATATTTAAAGATAAAATTTAAAAAGTAAATAATATAACATTAGTAACTTTTTTACTATTAGGTTGGTAGCACCTTCCGCGCTGATTACTAGATCATTAAAATTTAAAGCGTCGCTGGTGTCCTCCAAGATCACAAAACTTATTGAACAAAATTCTTTCTCGTCACTTGTAAAACAACAATAATTATTTTCGGGGCCGTTATTACGCTTACCTACCTTTTAGAATTATATGTAGGTATTCTTATTTGTTTTATAATAAAATTACTCATTTATTGTGTTAAAGAAAATTAATGTTACAATTGCAAATGTAACGAAACGTCCATTTTGTTTCAATTGAATTGACGTTTTCGTCTGTTACGTCATTAAAAACCTTACAATACAATTTCCCCTAGTTTCTGCTGCAAAGTAAAAAATACCGCGTGCGGGAAATCGGACTTCCCGCACTCCGAGGATAACCGGGAAATACCGATTCTGAGGCTATGAGCACAAAATAGTTATTTTATTATTTATTGAAGAAAAAAATTGTCAAAATATGGATACGGGCAACAACATAAGTAGAAAGGAAATTGTGAATCGAAGAGAAAATGATTAAACAAAATGAGACCAACATTTCCCAAGCACTTGAAATAATTTCCTTGTGTCGTAAATCAAAATAAATATTTCAAAAAGAATTTGTTAGAGTATTGAACAAAAAGTACAGTTTTTCAATGTCACGGATGTGTATTATTTCCATTGTGACTTATGTAAGCGAGTGAGTTTTTGTGCCTCTCTATTTTTGTCACACCATGCGTTTTTTGTCGTTTTTCTTAATTAGTCGAATAGCTGCTTTCAAATAAATCAGTTCATTCTCGATAATTAGTTTAATTTCAATAATAAAACCTGCGCTTAAACAAACCTAAATCCCATAAAATTTTGTGGAATATGTTTTAAAAGAATAATGTAGAAGTGGAATGCCGAATTCAGTATAAACTTTAGAGTTTTTGGAAGCAGCCGCCATGGGTCTAGCCACTCTAGAAACAAATAAAGACACTAGATATCTCTACCTAGTGACTTTAGACACAAAGAGATTCCTACTGAATTACAGTTTCACAATTTTCTTGTTTCTATTACCCACGATCTGTTCTGAAAATGTTTTCGAGTAAGAGCCAATTTCCGCCGATGAGGGCGCCACAAAACGGGCGCTTCAAGCTTCTGTCAGATGTTGAATGACAGTCAAATTTAATTTAAAATATAAAGAATAGTTTAGACATGATTTTAGAGTTAAGATTGAGTACAGTAAGTTCATATTTTCTTTCTGATTTACCATGATTACACCAAATTCCACTGAATTCAGACAATTTCTTGTAATTTAATAACTTTTTGACTTCAAATTCAAAATGTCATTTGAACTTAAGATGAATAATATCCCCAAAAAGCCCCCGTTTACTAGCGCTCTGCGGGGATCACTTAAACTACACTTTTGAACAGGACGGTTATCATTTAATTGTCTGTGGTTTTATCATCATAAACTGACATATTAAAAACAAATCCTGATATCTGCAACGCTCGTTCTAATTAAATTCGAAAGTTTTTTGCTCTTTGAGATTACAAAAAGAACAGCTGAGGTTACACTTATAAACCAACTATAAATAATTATTGGCTGAGCTCTGCTCTGGTGTATACCTCAGTATAAGAAAAACTTCAGCGTTTTTTTTCTTTTCAGAAAAAGAAACGTAAAGACAAAATAATGTCATCAAGATATAAGAAAAACAGAAAATAGTTATTTATGGTATAAGTGGGTTATTTAAGATATTACCCACGAGAGGTATTTGTAACCTACGAGGGCTTGCCCGAGTAGGTTATTACCTCGAGTGGGTAGTACTTAATAACCCACGTATGCCATACAATGTTTTATCCAATATTCCAAAATTTTTAGATAATGACATTATTGATGAAATTCTGCTCCCGATGGGTTATGGACGTTAATAACCCACGGTGCTAATGGCAACGTGGGTTATGTATGTTATAACCCACGGTGCAAATGGCAACGTGGGTTATAACAACAGACTAGTTATAGCCCAGTTTACTCAATTAAAACTAACTAGTAAAACACGATATTACTATTGAATGTTGGATAAATAAAGTAATCGAGAAATAGTTTCAATTCTTTGATTTTTATTGGTGCATTTGATTTTTTAATGTAAATGGAAGAAAGAAATATTTTCAGGAAATATGTAATAAAAACAAACAAGTAGGTTCTACATTAACACAAAGACGCAGTTATTTCACTGGAAATATAAAGCTTACAGTGGAAAAATATCAAAATAAAACCTTACCAATGTGGTAACGCGCACTGTGATAACTGATAACACAATATCCGTTGGATAAGAAACGATGGTTTAAATATATCTCTTTGCTATTGACAAGCGATAACAAAGACAAACAAACCCAAATTAATACAGAGTCCAACCAATCAATAATCCAGAAACTGTTACTTAAACAAAAAATCTTCTACATCTCGGAATAATTTTTAATAACTTTTTCATTGTTGCATCTTTTAAAAATTGAATTCGATTTATTGTTTTATTTCTCTACACATTCAGACGGAACTGAATCATGACAATAAGGAATGTCGTAATAGTTCCCAAGATTCTCAAAATAATTGACCTCTTAATTTCGAAAAACCTCGCAGCAGAGAATTTCGGAAAATTCTCGATTACACTGTTGCCAAACGCGAATAGATTGTCCCTGACTTGAGGACCAGACCTCTTGAACTTCTTGCGCAACTTTTGAGACAACGAGAGTATCTTTTCCGCCTCGATCAGAATCGAATCGCAGATAATTATCAAGACAACCGTCCCAATCTGCAACAGAAGAATTCCAACGTAAATGTCTTCACAAACAAATTCTTGACACTCACAAAAAACAACAGCGCTAGTGAGACATCGGCCGTGAGTTTCCTGGCGATATTGTCGTCGTTTTTATAGAAAGAGCTCCTCAAGAAAATGCTGTAGCAGTCGTTGAGGATGTGCAGAGTCGTGTACGAGACCGACAGGGCAATGGGCCAGCCGAAGATGTCGTTAAAGATATCGACGGTGTCCTTCAAGAAGTGCAAGAAGTTGTCGAGGGTCTTGACAGTGCGTTGCAAGTCTTTGAAAATGGTGGTGTTGACGTGGCTTAAGCTGAGACTTAAGCGCCGATACATCGCCAGAATGAGACTAGCGATAACGCACAAGAACGTGTTGTAAGTAAACAGCAAATACAACTGGAAGTATTGAACGTGGTGCTTTTGCAAAAACTCTATTCCAAGAAGCTCCAGCCAGGTCTGCAACGACGCAACTATGATGACCACACCGACCAGTTGCACGACGACGAAGATACAAATCCGGTGCGAAATTGTCGTGGGTTTCAGATTCGCAACGACGATCTTCAAATTGAAGACCAACCGGTGCCATTGTTCGCACTTGCAGAAGATCACAGCGACCGTGCTGTAGTTGAATGCCAAGAGGTTGGCGTCCAGCAAGCCGCCCACTGCGCTCTTCATGTAGTAGAAGTTTCTTTTGGTCATTGTCGTTGCCAGAGCAGCCGTTATCGACAGTGCCACAAGAAGCGCGTAAAGCTTGAGGAACAAGGTGATTTGTGGGTGGGCGTAGGTGGGCGTGAGGGAAAGAAATTTGCCGAACTTGAAGATTCTGTCAAGGGATTTGGTCATGGTGTTGGTGGTGTTCGATTCGAGCGATTAGAATTGGAGAAATTATGTAAATCGCGGTTAGAGCTGTAATTATTTGGTGATTAGAGAGTGATGGATGTTGATTGTTTGAAAACAGTCCATCACCATTTGTATGTTTTGTAAATGTTCTCTTTCGTTTATTACTCAGAATGTCTGTGTTTAGGGCTTATACAGTGGAGAAATTAAATTAAATTGATAAGAATTTTGAACACTGTGTATATTTTGTTTACCTCCTTGTTTGACATTTGACATCTGTCAACATTTATTGAAAATATCATATAAAACTGACAATTACTGTGAAAATCTTGTCGAAGAATGATGCAAACGACGGACGGTGGCGAATATATTCCATGTGAGTACGTTTGGGGCTCATTAGCACAGTTAGATGAAGCAACGAAGAAAAATTTGACATAACCTCAAAAACTTGACAATTTGAAATTTCAATTTTAGCCAAAGAGCTTGACAGAAACTTCAAAATTCCGAAGAAGAGAGCAAACTCCGAAGAAACCGCAACAGTTTCGCACCAAAAAGTCATGGAAAACTCGTATTACAACCACGGAGCAGAGCCACAGATAGAAACGTATCCGATAGAAGCAGCGAGGAACCTAATCCTGCAGTCGTTGCAAAAGCGCGAGTACGAGAGACCGAAAACATACGCGAACCAGATCTGTAATGAGATTTCGCTTGTGTGAGTCGATCTCATTGTTTTTTTTTTGCTAGTGAGGGACACGATTCCGGACTGTTACGATGAGACTCTGCCGAGAGACCTAACCTCACTTTTTCAACCGCTGTATTGCAAACTGTGTCAGGCGCAACTGAGCAGCAACGTGGTGGCGAAGCTGCACTACAAGTCTAAAAATCACGAGAAGAAGATCAAGAGGTTCCTAATCGAGTATTCGGACAGGACGGGGGAGCCGCTGCACAAAAGGGCCAAAATGGCGGTCAAGGCGAAAGAGGGGGACGGGGACGAGAGCAATCCGTTGTATTTTTATTGCGATGTGTGTGATTTGCCTTTGACGGGGAAATTACACGCGGAGTCTCACTATATGGGGAAGAACCACAGGAAGTATGACAGTTCTATTGGCAGTACAGAATCGCAGGACGCCACCCAAATGACACTATTGACAGTTAATTCCGCGACCGACTAGAATAAAATAGAATAGATTCACTAGTTTACGGTCTAGTTGTTGCGATTTTAAGGGAATTTGTAAAAGTCCGCATGGATTTTGTCCTAATCGGCCGTGCGAAAATAACGTTTTAGGCTAATCTGTCAAAGTGGCAGTTCTACGCTTCTGTGCAGTGGTACCAACCTAAAATTTGAACTTTCAGAGCTACACTAGGGATGAAGGCCCCCGCGGGCAAGGGCCACTACGATACGGACGGCAAATGGGTGAGGGAAGGGTAAGGGGCCCCAAATCCGTCACACTCACACTCATAAATCGCATAGTTCCAGTCTTAAGCCGACCGAAGACTCTTTCGGGTGCGATTTTCGAACCGAAGCCCCCTTGGCTACGCCGGGATTTCGGTGTGAACTGTGTAACATAACGACAACGTGTCAGGAGCAGCTCGAAAGCCACTACAGCGGACAGAAGCACAGGAAGAAGCTGAAACAGCAGAACGTAGAAGTGGCGAGCGGCGGCCCCCACGACAACATCCTGACCAGCGTGTTGGCGGCGGACGCCGACAAGGGGGACTGTTCGGTGTACAGGACGCCGTCAGGACACTACTACTGTCAAACGTGTAACTGCTCCACAAACTCGGAGATGCAGTTCAAGCAACACTTGCAGAGCAAGAATCACCTGAAGAAGGCTAGTCAGAAAAAGGCTTAAGACGAGCTTTATGTAGACGAGTAGGTGGATTTACGTTGTTTTGCCGAAGAATGTGTAATTGACGTTGTTTGAAAGAATCAGTTTTGTAATTGCGCAATCCGAGAAATTGATGACATAACCTCAAAACAGATGTGGATTTGTGCAAAAAAAGCATTTTTTTTGTATAGTTTAAACGTAGGAAGAGAGTATTCTGATGTTTCACCGAAATAAACGTGATATGTGTAGCTTTACTTGTTGCAAGTCACCACAAAGCAAGTGAAGTCTTCTGCTGTGGTAATCAGTTTGATGATGTCAGTTTAGTGGATAATTTAAGTGACGGTTGGTACCCTGCGGAGGCAAAACTGGGTCAGTTTGGTTCCGGTGCTGAGGTAAAATCTTACTGTGCAACAATTTTCAGTAAGGTCTGAGCCACTGTGTGGTTATGCAAAACATGTGGATAAGTTTTCATGATAAACCAGTTTTAAAAACTTGTGGGATAACAGCTCTGCACTCGTGAAAATGGTACCCAAATCAGGATAAGAAGTGCCAACGTTATGATCAAAAGTTTTAAAGAGTAGTTGAAAAATAAATGAAAATGTAATTGTTTATCAAAAGAAGACGTTTATTTCGATAAATTTGAGTTTTTATACATATTTACAACAGCTATTGCAATAACTTAGATGATCTTGTAGAGTGAGAAGAGTATAAAGAAGAGAAGCTTAAATTCGTCTAAATTTAAAAGTAAGTACAACAAGCGCATTAAAAATCAGAACAATAAAACAGACATAAATAGAAATATAAATAGTTTCTAGACTAATTACAACGTAAATTTCGCCTAAACGGCGCCACATTTGATGTCGCCGTACATAAAAAACTTAACAATAAACATGAGGTAGCACCAATACAAAATCTAAATTAGAAAAGAAGCCAACTAATCACGTGACTATTTACACACTTGTGGAAAGTGTCAGTGTCATAAATAAAAATAACTTACATGCCTACTCCTAAAAAAATTAAAAACACAGTCTTATCCATTCTCGTCGAAGGCAAACGACGATTATCTGTCGATGGTAATGTTCAGATTGAGCGCTTGGAGCTCCTCATTGGTCAGTATCCTCTTGTTGACGATCTTCGACCGGGGGTCGAACTTGAGGTGTTGTCTTTGGTGGCGGATGTGGCGCGACGACAGCAGCTCGGGCAGCGTTGCCAACCTCTCCAGTCGGTCCTTTTCGGCCAGGAGTTGCGCCTGATCCTGCGATTTCTTCAGGTTGCAGGCGTTGGTCCGGAGGTCGTCGATGTGCGAGGGCGGGTGGCTGTAGTTTTCGGGGAATTCCAGGGTGCACACGTCTATTGTTGGTAACATTGGTATGTCACCAGATAGGGCCGCTGTTGAATTTCGTCCAAGTAGGCTATGAATTCGTTGGTCAAGCTCGTTTGATTGGCGGGCGGCGTCGATGATGATTGTTGGAATGGGTTTCGGAGTGGCTGTGGACAAAGCGACTGTCAATTTTTTAATTAACACACCTCAACTCCACTCTCAAACTTTTTAACAAACAGACCGAAGCGTCCTCTGTTGGTGCGAAATCAACCACACAAACCACTAAGAAATGACAACATTCCGATTTGAAATTTGGCGGTTTTGCGTGTTTGGCGGATCAACCACCAGAGGCGCTGTACTTTACGTTTGACACTTCGGTTGACGTTTCCCTCTCGCAAATCATGCAAAGCGCTCGATTAGAGTGTAAATGGCGGCAAGAACTCGTTAATTGTGTTATTTGCAAACTCACACGCGCCGACCATGCATAGAGCTCCTTTGAAGAGTTGGTCAGCTTTGAGGACAGTCCCTTCTTGGTCCTCCACCAGAACGGCGAGTCCCAAGTTGCGCCCTCTGGACCAGGCTCGAGTCGCGGGTTTGACGCTCAGCTCCACCCAGCGGGCGTTCTCTTGAATCACTTTGCTGTCAGAGAGACATCTCTTGACTAGAACCCAAAAGTGAGAAGAGCGAATCGCACTCGAGCCCACTCACCTTTCTTCTTCCGCACGGACCTGGTGTACCAATAGATCGACACCCTCAGCAGTTTCACTTCTTCGGCGGAGGCGCTGCTGTCGCAATCCGCCGCCTTTCCAGCGGCTTTGGTGGCGTTCGACGGGATCCTGTAGAGACGCAAAGTGGCGGTGGCGATGTTCAAACCCTTCTCGTCTGACACTTGATTGAAGTTGTTGAAGTAGAGGTTCATGATTTTGTCGTCTCTCCACACATCTTGCTCCATAGTGGAGGGCATGTCACCTGAACAAAACAAAATTCAGGAGATGAGAAGATTTGACAGCGAACAAGTTACATGAAGGGTAGTAGCTTCGGATCTTCTCGGTGATGTGGTCACCATCGAAGATAGTCCCGTTGAGGAGATCGGGCAGCATCGACATGTTCATCGAGTTCACTCGGATGTCTTCGCTTCTCGGCACTGTCATGTTCGATCGACCGATCTGGCGTAAAATGTTTTCCTTCAAAACTTGGATCCAGTTGTCTTTGGCTCTAAAAGTCGACACAAAAGCGTATAGGTTTTGAACCCTCTACTGTCAAAGGGACATGCCAACGCAAAAGACTTTGAAGCGGTTAGAAAATGGTTTGACATTTTGTCATCCATCTGTCACAAAAACAACAACACAGACATGTCAAGCTAAAAACAAAATAAGTTTGACAAGCAGTAACGACAAGATTTGTGAGAAAACGTAACCGTAACGGTAGTGGTTTAAGTTGCACAACAAATGGACACTTCTCTAGTGTAAAGTAAACAAAAATGGTTTTCAGATTTAAAACGTGAAGTAGAGAATACCTATATTTTAATGCGAACTGCAGGTGAAAATGGTTTTTTGCGTTACCAACGGCAGAAAAAAGTAATGAAAACCATCTCAAAATTTGGTTTTTCGCTTAGTTTTATGACTACGTCTTATCGAGTGTTCCAAAAAAATTAATAAACAGTTTGAGAAACCTTTTTGAGTGTTGAGTATAAAAAACTAGTTTTTGTCAACCACAACAAAATGAAGTTATTGCAGTTGCGTCACTGCGCAAGAAACGGTTTGGAAATTAGGCGGAAGTGGTTGTCCATTACCACTTCAAAACCATTGTAAACCATTCAAAAAATCTGTTGTTCTTGTTAGTACTTGTTGCAAACCGTTTCCGAATGAGTATTTTTACAAAATCGCGTTTTTTTCGTTGAATATAAAATTATACCGGAACCGTCGCAGCCTTCTCGTTATTTTGTTTTTGCTGTTGAAGAAAAAGCCCAGCCAACTAGACTGCACTATAACGCGACACCGTCATTCGAACGCACCTTATACGCACTAAAGGTCAATACTCTGCACAGTCTAGACGTTTGTATTAAAAAATATCATATCCACTGTAAGTAAACATCAAAATGTTTCTTCTGGACTGAGGGAATTGAATAATAAAAAATCGCAATTTTGGAAAAAGTTGCGAAAGACCACGAAGAAGAGGGTTGAAGATACAGAAAGCCCCACGCGGGTGAGGGTCTATTGGTGTTATCCGAATTTGTCTTTGTTCTGTGACAGCGCAAACGTGAGAAGACAGATTTTGGTAACTTTTACTGAATTTAGGGAGTTTTGGGACGATGTTTGGAGATTTTGGTGACATTTTGGAGGTGTCAAATCCAGAATCCTGAAGTAACATTTTGACATCTACTGTGCAGTTTATAAGTAATGAACTATCACGGAAGAGAGAATGCAAAAAGCCGCCGTCTGCAGCACAAGGAAGTGAATGAAGAGCTAAAGGCGGTCGCACGCAAAGCGCACTGGCGAAGCGGCACGAGCGTGGTGGTTTTCCGGTGTGCGAGAGGCTTTACCCACGCTAGACCTAGACATTAGAATGGGAAAGTAAGGTGTTCAAGCCCGACATGGAGAACAAGTCCAGACTACATACCTGCAAGTCTAGCAAATATGTAAAAATGGATTCTACAAATTGTTGTGTCGCTAATGGCTTTTCTAGTGCTCGACGCTGCGATTTGAATTTCCCTCGTTTGCGATTTGGGTTGGTATTTTTTGATGTTTGAAATGTCAACCAACTTTTAATAAATGTGAAAAAGTAAAATGACACCCGTAAAAATTTTGTTGTTCAATTTATGGTAATAAGAACTACCTGAATGTTGCATAATTTTGTGACAAACAGATGTGACAGTTTCGGAGAAGTGACAGATTGTAAGTTTGACAGTTCTCACTAAGCAAAGACGAAGGTGTGACAGTTGACTTCCAAAAACACGATTTTGACTTTTAAAAATGTATGATATTGTGTTAACGCTTAAATATGCTAAAAGCGGAAATTATTCGTCGGGAATTTTGCAAGTTTATTTGCAAAGATAAGCAGGTCGGTGTGGAGCGTAGCGTCTGAAGAGAAGAGAAATGAAAATATAAAAAAAAGGTGCAAAACTGCCAGATAAGTGTAAAAATTATCCTTAGAAAGTTGTGGAATGACCTAGGAATATGCTTGTTTAAAAAAATCTTGGATCGTAAAAACAAAATTTATTTCGTAGATTGATTCATACAATGATCATGATTTGATTGTTGAAAACTTTTTCTCTTCTCTTCCGTATATTCTTATTTTTAGAAGTTTTAAAACTCGAATGAACTAATCTACGAGTAGATTCTCATTTTTCATGATGTAACAGTTCCAAAGAAGTAAAACTAATAAAATAATAATGAGTAGGTAATATAATCAAAATTACTTGTTACAGCTTACAGCAATACTTTTGACATTCTTCCTCTGAACCTATTTTTATTTCAACAGTCCCTAGAATTTGTACGAAGTAATCTACGAGTCCACTTTCAATTTTCGTCTTCTCTCAAAATTTTCTGTCACGTGGTAATTTGTAAAATCCGTACGAATCAATCAACGAGTTGACTTCCATTGGCCAGGGTCAACTAATCAATTTTTTTTATCGCGTGGCAGTTCGACGAAATCCTAAGATAACTACAAGGTCTCACAGGACAAATTACGAAACAGACATAACCTCAAATTTTTTATTCTAAATTTTTAATTAAGATTTGATCGATTTTTATTTTGACACTTTGGGAAACCCGAACAAACTAATCTACCAAGTGACTTTCAATTGTACTATGATGCAGTTCTACAAAATCCTGTTCAAGTTTTCTTAAATTTTGACAGTTTGAGGTTATGATCTAAAAGAAATGACAAGCAGAAGTGAACTCTAAAATTACTATAAATGGTCATACTGCCAACTTAAATTTGAATTTTCAGGGCCGTATTTGTGATCTGTACGGATCAATCTACGACCCGATTTCGGTTTTTTCGGTGAGCTGTCAGTTGTCAAACAGTCCGTGCATAACCTCAAAGTGGGATTTAGCGTTTTTTTGTTGGAAACGCGCCACTTTGACGGTTTAACGTGGAGAGGAAAATGTCCCAAGAGATAATTTCTTGCGGCTGGACGCGTAAAGGACAAGTTCGCCTCTGATTTAAATGTGAACTCGGCGAGATGATGACCGTTACGTAACTACAGCGGGTTTATATTACTGTCTCGCCTAGGAATGCGATAAAAATAAAGATATAAAAACTCTAGACAGAGGCCAGACGTTCAGTATATTGTGTGCGTAATCAGGACGGAAGAGAGAGTAATGTGAACGTGTGAGCGACGTTACGACGGCCTCCTCCGCCAGTGGCGTGCCGCCCCCGGCGCGCCGGCAGCCTCCGGGGACGGCCCGCGCGAACGCCCGCCGCTGGAACCGCCTCCGTCGAACGGGACAGGAAATTAAAATTATTAATAACACCCGGTCTGGTCGTCATCGATCAAGGTGGCCGTGTCGTATGTTTTTCGTTTAATTAGTCGGACGAAAAATATGGCCGTCGGAAACGTTGACCTTTGATATGCATATAGAGGAGGCTGGGTGATGGGTTTTTTCCTCCCGACTCGAGGCGGCTTCGACGAACAGAAGAAAGTCGAAGAGTTTTGACGTTTCCAGGATGCCGGTTGTTGTTTTCGACGATCGCTGGCAAGTCGAGTGTGCCATGATTTGTGTTCATTTTTTTTAGGGTTTTTTGACAGAAGACAACGCACCGGGAGCGATTGGCGGAAGGTGCGAGATTCGATTGTTTCGGGGATTTGAAGGTTCGAGGGAATTTTCGGAATTTTTCGGGTTTAGTGGTTTTTTGGCGGCCGGCCAGGCGACAACGCACTCGGAAGAATGACAGGGGGGCGGAGTTCGTTTGTTTTTGTGCGTTAGCGGTTCTCAAGCTGAATCGCAATTTGTGTTTTTTCAAAATGTTTTCCGCTTCTTCTTTCAGTTTTTAATTGGACACGTGACGAATACCAGCACTAAACTCGTGTCTTTTCAAAAAATTTCCAACCTTTTTTATTTTTTTTCCGACATTTATCATATTTGACGGAAACCGCTAATGACGTTTTAAATTGACAATGACTTTTTTTTGTTATTAAGCTGTCATTCTTCCTAATCCTATGACAATAAAGTCTGTTTTTTTTCTAATCAATTGTCAAAGTGTTGTCAGGTAGGCAGAAAATTCGAAACAGTGAATTTTATAAATCGCGTTTGAAACATTGATTTTTGAAATTGTCACCGATTGTTACATTTGACAATTTAAATTTAAATTAAACACGTGTCTCAAACTCATAAACATATGCAACATAACCTCAATAATGATCAAGGGGAAATCTAGGGCGAAACTAAGATAGAACTGGATCGAATGTCAGTGATTTTTTAATATACAGTTTGGTCTTTACTGTATTTTGACATTGACAATTGATTATAAAAAAAACGGACTTTATATTGTACGATAGATATGTCCTTGACAATTTATATTTTCCGATGACTGTTTCGTCATAAAAAATGAATGGCCTATCAAACTTGAAAAATGTCATTCATGTCATAAATTTTGTCATTTCTAAAACGAAGTAAAACTGCATTGAAAAAAATATATTGAAAGGTTTTTTTTAAATAAAAAATATTTAGGTTGTCGGGCGTGTTTTTTAAATTGTATTAATGACGGTTTAAACGTTTTTCCTGTTTGAAATCTTTGTCAATCTATACTTGTTCAGAATACAAATTATTTTGTCAACTTTGACAGTATTGACAGGCAAATTTGAAATTTACTATCACAGGTTAATTTTTGTAATAGTTTATTTATTAAAATGGTTTTTACACTTTACATTTTCAACATTTATTGTGTCTTGGCTGCTACCGAGTGTCAGCTGTCTTCCTTGTCACATAACCGACATAACCTAAATTTTTTTAAATGTCGTGTCAAGTTGAAACATCCGGTCAGTGCCAATTACGAGACAAAAAAACACTAATATTTTTCAATTGTTTCATTGCCAACAGGCTCAGTCATTGTTGATCACGCTGCAAATTGTACGAAAAATACCGGGTGACTTTTAATAATTGAAATTATTTTTGTTCGGTTATGATTTTGTGTACACTTGATTGTCAAATTCAAATATGACAGTTCAAAAGTCAAAATAAATGAAATTGTCATTATCTTAACTTAGCATCTTAACCTAGAAAGCGAATGAACAGACAATTTTTTGACAAATAACTAGACGTAGCAATTATTCAGCAGTGCCAACCCACTAAATTAGTCTGAATCATTAAAAGTCACCCGATATTTTTAAAAACACTCTTTGACAGAAACCACTAATTTGTGACGCTTTAAATTATTGAATGTTATAAAAATAAAATAAAGAATCCATTAAAATCGTCTTGTTTTTTTGTGTGCTTTTTTCTTTTCTACAGAAAGAAGGGTAATTTTTAACAGATGCAAAGTTGATTTTTTGTACATATGTATTTGAAAATTTTGGATTCTTTTCGTTGTTCTTGAAAATTTTTGTTTTTTGCTGAAAGATCTTTTAAATTCATTTTAGAAACGTGTAAAAATTCTTGCGGACGCGAAAAATGCCAAACAAGACGTTGTGCGTTCGTTTGTTTCTAATTCTAACCCAAACGTCAAATTCGCATTCTTTCAAAACGCCGCACTTTCGAATAAAAATCGAAAATAGAAGAAAAATCGTCGCACAAGCAATTTTCACGACAATTCACGTATTTTTAGCTCTCGATGTTTTGCCAGGGCCAAGAAATGCGCTGTTTGACCCTCGCCCGAAATCGCACATTCCCAAAATTCCTCATGACATTCCGAACCTGTCACTTTCGACAGCTGTCAAAATCGAAATTCCGCCAGACATGTTCGGAGTAGCGTCGCTTGCGGCGCCACCACCGCCGGGCGACCCTGACTTTTTCCCGGATTTTTCCGGGTACGGCGTTGCGCAATCCGGCGAAATTTCGGCGAATCTCCGCGCTCGAAGAAGCGACAGCAGACCGGCGGCTCCGGTCTAGGAATTCGTCGTTTTCGCGGAAGCCTTCGTGTTCGCCCATTCATGCTGCCTCATGAATAACGACACTGAGGAACACCTGTTGAACCGGCGCACCGGTGGTCGCGGTCTCGCCTCTCGAGGCGCTCGTCTATCACACTTTTGCGTTTCGTGTGTGTGCAGAAAAAATCCCGATTCGCATAATGTCATCATTTACAAGTTTAGTGGCCTGTCGGTGTCTGTCGTAAGATTTACGCACTTGTCGGGCGGTTTTTGTTTACCAGACGTGGCTGTTGGTCGGCGTAATTCCGTTGTTTACGTCCGGATTTATTTCCGTGTTTGTTTGCGCGACGATTTGTTGTGGAATTGGCCACCGGACGTCGCTCCTGCGTCATCTCGATCCGATTTTGTTTTCGTGAGGGCGGAGCGGAAGCTTGACACATGCCCCCGTTCTGTCATTTCGCCAGTTCAAAATCAACCACCGAAAAGATTCATTTTACTTATATTTATCATTTGTCACTTACTGCCGTTACTACTGATTAATCACAACAGAATTGTAAAAAAATCACCGACAGGAAATTACTCAACTTCTGTCGGAATCTTTAAAGTTGTTCATCCGAGTACATTCTCATTAAAAAAAACGTACCATAGATATGCCTTACTTGGAATGCGAGTGTCCTTGGCAATTTATATTTGTAATATGTAATTATTTCGTCATAAAAAATAAATGATTGATAATGTACGGTTGGTGGACAAAAAAAACTGGGACACGCAAAATTTCTTACGTTTGTATCAAGCTCTTAATTGTCAAAATAAAGTCAAAATAAAACTGACTTTTACAATCACTGTTGACAGTTATCTTGACAAGAAATTATGCCAAATCTAACAGAAGTACAAAAACACGTAATTAGACAACGCCTTGGGGAGGGTATTACCATAAGAGCAATTGCTAACGAGCTAAACGTTAGCAAAAACACTGTTTTGCTCACCAAACAAAAACTTGCAACTTTTGGTAACATTGTAAGAAGACCAGGCTCTGGCCGTCCAAAAGTTACCACGGATAATGAAGATTTTGAGATGATAAACTTTCTTCGTTTACATCCATTTGAAACCGCCATCAGAGCTCGACAGGAGACGAATTTTCCTGCTTCTTTAAAAACAACAAGAAGAAGAATAAAGAAATCTGAACTAAATAATACCTTTACCTACGTGTTTTTATAAATTGAATTGAAAACGGATGAAATCTAAAATTCGATTTGATGTTTGTAAGTGTCACACATGGCATTTTTGTCTTATGTCATCATTTCGTAGTTAACCTATTTGTTCGCAAGCCTGAATTAAACGGTGCAAATTTGCCAAATTTCGATTTGAATAGTTGTCATTTTTGTCCCAGTTTTTTTTGTCCACCAACCGTACATTATTATTGTCTGTCAAAGTTATTAAAATGTCATTCTTCCAAGTGACAAGATGTCGTTAATAATGCACGTAATTTCTGTCATTTCTGAAATGCCTGTCACAGATGCGTATTGTCATTTTGTATGAAAAAAAAAATTCTATTGACAACGATTTCACTTAAATTCTACGGCGTGGTCAAGAATGATTGAATCTGTTGTTAACAATGAAAATTTGAATGATTTTGGTACCACTGTAATATAAACGCATTTCCGGTTGTAAGCTTTCACATTGTTGACAGGAAAATTTAAAAAGGTTGATTTTTGCAATACATAACCGACATAACCTAATTTTTTAAATATCTTGTCAAGTTAAAACATCCGGCCTGTGCCAATTTCGAGACAAAAAAACACCAATATTTTTCAATTATTTCATTGCCAACGGGCTCAGTTGTTGTTGAACACGCTGCAAATTATACGAAAAATACCGGGTGACTTTTAAAATAATTGAAATTACATTCATATGTACTTTTGTTCGGTTGGTAACACATTTATGATTTTGTGTACGCTTGATTGTCAAATTCAAATATGACAGTTCAAAAGTCAAAATAAATCAAATTGCCATTATCTTAACTTAGCATCTTAACCTAGAAACCGAATGAACAGACAATTTTTTGACAAATGACTAGATGAGACGTACCAATTATTCAGTAGTACCAACCCACTAAATTTGTCAATCATTAAAAGTCACCCGATATTTTTGAAAACACTCTGACAGAAACCACTAATTTTTGACGTTTTAAATTATTGAAGGGTGTCAGCTGTTTTGTGTGAAATATTTTTGAGAATTTAAATATTTGTGCAGATTGTTTTGTCCTAAGAAAAATGTGGTTAAAAATAAAAAAAAAAACATTGTCAAAATATCTTAAATTAAACATCATTCTTCCGAGTGATAAAAAAACATTTGATAATAAATAAAAAATTACATTCGTCAAAGTTCTGAAAATGTCATTCTTCCTATGACAATATATTGTACCATAGATATGTGTTTTTGATCATTTATATTTTCTGATGGCTACTTATTTCGTCACGAAAAATTAGTGGCCTGTCAAAGTTGTAAAATGTCATTTTTCCGTCATTCATGTCATAAATTCTGTCATTTCTAAAGCGAAGTATGCCACAGATGTGTATTAACAATTTTTTTTTGTAATTCTGTATTGAAAAAACATATTGAAAGGAATTTTTTGATCAAAATAATGTTTTAGTTGTCAAATGTGTTTTTTAAATTTTTTTACTTCTATCATTAGAAATGTCAAAATCAAAATGTCATTTTTCCAAACGAGAATTATAAGTCATTTGTTTTCTATTTTATCATTTTAATGCAGATGAGCAACAAATATAAAATTATTTTCTGTCAAATGTTTTAAGTGCCATTCTTTCACAACTTACAAAACTTACATGATCTGTCATTTTGATAAATTGTAAACAACTTTCTTCTTGTTGTCATTCTTGGTTAAAAGAAAAACACTCGAAAGAATGTGTGGAAGAGTTTTTAATTAAAAAAAATGTGATTTAGATAATCATTTAAAATGAATTAGTGACAGTATTTTTTTTTTTTTAATTTAAATTAAGCTTTACATATCACATTGTATTTGATAATTTTTATTTGGAGTTGGTTGTTTCGTCATGAAAAATATTTGATTATAATCAAAAAAAAAAATTTCCGTATTAAACTGTCATTTTCCCGAATAACAATATGTAATATGTCATCCATCTTGTCCATTCTGTCATTTTAAAATAAGTGTGAATACAAAGGAACAAAATTGAAATGTTTCACTTAACTAGTGTGAATGACATTAAAACGATACTTTTTTGTTTTAACCTGCAAGTTTTCCATGGATGATTTTCGACGTCGATATTTTTTAATAGTTTTATTTCAAACATCACTGTCCTTGACTTTCTCATTCTAAATGTACCGCCTTCATGGAAGCCGCTCAGAAAAAACAACCACCTGACAGCTGTCAAAATTTCTGACATGTCATTATTTCGAAAACTGGCTCATCGCGATCTCGATTCACGATTAGCAGAAACGGCATGCGTAACAGAAATTTTTCCAGGAGGCGCTCGTCGTCAAGGTTACATCGTAAACAAACTCACGTGACGCAAGGGGAGGCAAAAAAAAAATGATTTAAAATTTTTCGGAATTACATCACACCGGGGCCCCCCGTCAGTTGTCATAAAAATTCGAATTAACGACCTGCGATCGGTCGCAGGTGGTCGCGGGAGATCGCGGCGGCCTTGATCAATTTTGGAAAAACAAAAAGGCAAAATGCGCGTCTATAAATAGCAAGCGGCTGTCAAATCGGACGCGCGGTCCACCCGGTGTATCCGCGAGTGACGCTCGACGTCGTTTTGACAGATGAGGGAAAATTGGTGTACTGGGTCGTGCAAAAAAGAAACACGCATGCAACGCACACACACGCAGGTTTACCTGTCGTCGATATCGACTTCCCGTTGTCTGAATGAGAAAAACAGAAGGTTGAAAAATGCGTAAAAATAGAGAGACAGGGGCGTCACGTCACCCCGATTTGGGGGGCGTGCGCGCAACCCTTCGCCGCTCACCTGTTCCTCGACGTGCGGAAGTAGTCGGTCATGTTCCCGCTGTCGGAGAAGTTGACCGAGAGGAACTTGGAGAGGTCGCCGTTGATCTGGTTGTTGTCGTCGCGGGGTTGGTCCCCCTGCATCTGGTCGTATATGTCGCTTCCGGGCTTGGCGGCGTAGTAGCGGTCGTACAGCCCCCCCAGGAAGTCGTCGATGAGGGCGTCGAGGTCCCGGGGGGCGGCGGGGGCGGCCCCCGTCCCCAGCAACAGCGCCGCTTGCAGGACGAGCAGGATCATGTCGGCACCGGTTCTGGAACACACGTCAGTGGCGTCCGTCACTTGTGCGGCTGAACGCGGCTTTGAGATGCTCCTCGAGCTGGAGTACAATTTAAACTAAGGTGTCTTATTATTAGAATCGTGCTTGGATAGTAAGTCGGAGTAGGAACGTCGTATTGTTTTGTTTCTTTGTCTCGTTCACTTGTTTTCCTATCGGGTGTATTTTTGTTTTAGCAGGCTAGACGGTTTGTCTAGAGTGAAAATCAGCAAAAGGAAAAATCCGACGCCACCGATGAAATAATACACTGGAACTTGGCGGTTTCTTTCGCCTTTTTACTTTTTAAACGTTCGCGTCGCAGGAAACGGGAAATGTGACGGATCGACTTTCAGAGGGGTTAAGATCCTCACCGGTTTGCGGGAACACTCTGTATAAGGTCACACACTGCTCGGCTTTGTCGTGGTTTTTCGTCGCGATCTTGCTTTTATATCGCACAGGTAATATCTATTACCATATTTTGATGATAGCAGAGCGCTACACTGGAAAGTTGCAAAGACTACCGACGCCGACTTTGACGAGAAAACCAGGAAAATGTCCATGGACATTCAAAATGGCCGAACTGTCGCAAATCACCAAAATCTTACCGAATGACGAAACGATCCAGATTCAAAATGGAGTGTCGCATCTTCAATTTACTCCGAGCTTTTGTTATTTTTTTTACGCTGCAGATACTGCACTACTCTTGTGAAAAACTAAAGTCGTTTTGAAATAATCAAAATGGCGAATGACTCAACATTCAAAATGAAGTCTTACTGTTTCAATTTTTATTTCTGATATTTGTTTAGTGGTGCATAATATCGTAAAATGTGCTAGTTTTTTTCTAATTTTCAATCGTCGCTCAGTTTATAAATATTCAAAATGGCGTCATTTGAAGTTATTTTCTTTGGATTTTTCCTTTAATTACGACTATTCATTGTCTACGAAAACGTGAACGTGTTCTAAACAAATTTGGTACAATATTTTAAGTGAATAAGCTACAAGATTCAAAATGAAGGCTCAATTCTTTATTTCACCAAGTCTTTAACGCTTATCTCATATTAAACCATTTATGTTTTATGAAATCGTAACTACTTTAATTTATTTTGATTTTAAAAGCTAGTCACAACTGCTGAACTTTTAAATTCAAAATGGAGTCTTATTTTTTTATTTAAAACATTGTAATATTTCCTTCACTTCATCACTTGTTATTAGACACATCGATAATACAGTCGCCGCTAGTTTGTTTTCTTTTTGTACAACATTCTCCATAAATTAAGACAAAAATCAAAATGGCCGTTTTCTTTTGATCTTCACTTAAATCATTATTTACGTTTCCCTTGGCTCTGTCAGTAATTTTGATCAGCTCAATGAAATAGGAACTAATTATTCATTACTGCAACCAGTAGGTATTTATTGACATTCAAAATGGAGTCAGATCTCACTATTTTATGAACTGTCAAATATCAGACATTTAATTAAGTAGATAATAATCAGAACTTCACTAAAAGTTACGACCCAGCTGTCGAGTTTTTCTGTTCCAATAAACATTCAAAATGGCGTCTGACCACATTAGTGTTTACTCTGACATTATACAGTACACTACCACCCGAAATAGTTGTTGAATTTAAAATCAACATTGTGTGACATCAAACCGTTTCTTATTTTTCGTTAAATCATTTTGTGATCAATTCAAAATGGAGTGTTATTTTTTCAGCACACCAGAAATTTTCTTTTTCAATTCAAAAATCAAAACCATGTAAATTTATAAAAAGCTACATCTTTTAATTTTAAAAATTAACCAAAACAGTGTAGTTTGATGACTTTCTGGTACATTCAAAATGAAGCTTTTGACAATAGGTACTTGCTTAGTGTAATACGATCTTCCATCAAGTTTATTTCAATCGTTGCTAAATACTACTTTTTATTAATTAATCATGAATATCGAAAGAAATAAACAAAAATAAAATGTAATAAAAAAACAAACTGTTTCTAAGACGATTCAAAATGGCGACTGAAAGGTAAATTGTGTAGTATGATCAAATAGTTTGTTTTTGGCTTTGACCGCGCTCGCAAAGTTTGCCTGTGCTAGGTCAGAACGCATAAATATTATTGACAAACATGACCTAGTTTCGTGGTGACATTTGAAATTCATACGAATCAATCTACGAGGAGACTTCAGATTATGACGGACAGCTGGATCGCCACTCTGCATTAAAACAGAGAGAAGAGTATTTTTCTTATTAGCGATCAGAGCGCACCTCGAGATGAAAAGTCCATCACGTTGTAAAAACGTCAAACTAATCCAAAATGACGGCGTGTCAAGAGTGCGTTGGAGTTTTCCGAGATGGCGTCGACAGGCAAGATGGCGCCGATCGCTGACTAAGCATTTCCCGGCGAGTTTCCCGCGCCGGTAAACCACCTCCGTCCTCCGACAACAGCGTACTACGCTCTACAAATATTTAAATAAATTCGTAAAACGAAGGGCTTCATTAAAACATTAAAGATGTCTAGACACCGCCATAAATAATGTAAAAATCCATCTTCATGTTCGGCTTATAAATTTTACATCGCCGATTCGGCATCATCACGGGACCGCGCCGTCGTCATTTTTTTTCCATCGAGGCCTTGGCACCGGCGCCGCCTCCCCGAGGAGGCATCCGCGGCGGCGGCGAAATCCGACGCGTACCAAAATAACGCATTTTTCCGTGTCAACGCGGTGCGTAAATATTTAGGTTTTTGACCTTCTCGTCTACGGTTTTCTCGTACTTTTTTCCTCTGCGTGGACGCCGTCTGCGTCGCATTATGAAAATTTTATTCCAGCCGGAGCAATTGTGACGTGGAATAACGTGAACCAGATCAACACGACGTCGCTGTTTGTTATTGTTGTTGTTGCAGTAGGCCATGGATGAAGAATCGGCACACGTTTATTATTATCATTATTATTACAACTGTCATCACTGTTATTAAATTTCCCCCAGATTTATTTCATGTTGGTAGTATTTTTTTGTAAAGATTTCAGGTTGGTAACAATAAAAACTGTCAGTCGTTTGGCACCTGTCACTTTAGACCCGCCGCACCTTCAAAATTCCCAGTGATCAAGATCCCGACCCCAACTCTTCTGTTCTTGACGCTTCTGTCCTTCGCGGGCACCCTCGACATCAAGAGCAACTTCCCGCGCCCCCACGCGGGCTAAAACTGCACCTCGAGACTGGAGATCATCTACAGCTTGTACGAAGACTCATTCAAAGTACACCAAGTGCAGTTTGAGAGTGAACGTGACTGAGTGAACGTGAACGTGAGAGACCGAGTTATGCAAAAATTTATACAGGGTGAGCAACAATAACTGTTTCAGTTGGCAATAAAAAAAATTACATGAAATTTTCAAGACTGTGAATTGTACCTATTTCGGTTTGTTTTATTGACACTATTGACTTTTATTAATAAAATGGTTTTATCGTTGGAACATGACATAAAAGTCACCAAAAGTCACCAGAATTTATTGCCAACTTAATCAGTAATTGTTGTTCACACGGTAGAAGGATTCTTGAAAGAAAAAAGAACCTTTCAAATGCACAATATAATTGTTATGTTGGTATTACAAAAAACAAACTATAGATTTGCGTTTTGTTAAAACGAGGAGAACAAGAAGAATGTTCAAAGGAGTAAGTTCCGTTTAAACGATGCAGATTTTTTTTGAACGATTAGGAGTGAAGGATCAGACAAAAAAATTAAATTGCTTACAAATAATGTTAAGCAGTTTTAAAGTGTTGGATAATAAGCGTGATAAGAATTTGAATGATCAAAATTCCTCAATGAAGATAAACTCTTGTCTGTGTTATCTTCACAGGTGTCAAAACTCCATGAAATTACAGAATACGTGAAACAATGATAGAAGTGCAAAAGTCAAGACCAGAGAACCTGTTGACTTGTTTAAATTCGTATTTTCTGTGAAAACTGCGGCACCTTGCGACAACATGGCGACAACAAACTGTCAAAATCGAGATAGCAGTTTTTTATACAGATGACAGGTTGGCAACAGTCAAAAAACCCGTGGATCATCTGTCAAAACGTGACACCCGTTTGACATCTGTCATGTTAGACTCCACATCTCGCCGCACCTTCCAAATTCCTAGTGATCAAGATGCCGTCTTCAAATCTTCTTTTCTTGACTCTTCTCTCCTTCAAAAAATGAAGTTTACCGACTTCCCAATAGTGCAACAGCACGTAGAAGTCATAAAAGACAAGATCCAGAAGAAAATAATGTAAGAACATTGTTATCTTCTGGATCTTGTCTTTTGTGAGTTCTACTTCTTTCACTTCTGGATACATCAACTTGCTGAAGCAGAGAGCCGCAGGAGCTGTCATCACGCAAGACGTGACCAAACAACTGTCAAACTATGAATAAAATTTTAACACAAAAATGGTTTTTACTTCAGAGCATAAAAGATTCATCTTACTTTCAATAAGGGAAAATGGACATATTAGGCAGCACGATCTTTTTGGGACTGAGTTGGTTACGGCCATCTAGTGATTTTGTTGGCAGTACTTCGGTGATAACTAAGTTCCCTAAAGGAAATTAACACATTTTGTGTTAGGTTGGGTTGTTTTCAGATTAAGGTTATATGTGTAGTCGTTTTCAACTTCAATGACATCCGTGCTGTCAGTGTCATTTTTAATATGTTGGTGCAGATTATACGCACAATATAAGCAAATTCTAGTTAAAAAAATGTCAAACAAGAAATTGAGGTTATGGTGAAAGAAAATTTATATATCGTGATCGTGAATCATCAGCAACAAACAATAAAACTCAACCTCCAACATGGCGTAAAACATAGCAAGTGATACCAACATACTATCATATTGATATTGATAGCACGGATGTCATTGAAAACGTCTCTTCTATAGTCTGTTTTTTAATCAAAAAACCACGACCTGTTGATTTAGGTTTGCTAATATAAAATTTTACCAAATATAGGGAATTTAATGATATCTATTGGCTATACCACAGTTTTTTCCATAAAGATGCCTTTTTGAAATTTGAACGTCATATTTTTTATATAGGTTAGGTCAGGTCAGGTCAGGTCAGGTCAGGTCAGGTCAGGTCAGGTCAGGTCAGGTCAGGTTAGGTCAGTTTGACAACATAAAACGTCGCTGATATTTTAGAACACCATAACATTGTTTGTTTTATCCTCTGCACGGTGTTCTTCGCGATGTTATACCACTGGGCCTGGGCCTACCTTCCGGATTGACCACCCTTTTTTTGTACTCTATGATTGGGCAGGTGATACCGGGCAGCGTTGCGTCCCGTTTTTGTTCGGGGTACTCTGCCCGCTTATTGGTCAGCCAATGAGCGGGGCGCCGAGGTTGGTCCCAACTTTCTGACAAATAGGTGACGCCCGGCGCAATGCGTTCACTTTCGTTCACGCTCCAAACGTGTTCGTATTTGTCACTCCTCTCCCCTCCCTCTACAAAAAAGACTGCGGCTCCGTAAAAGCGAGCTGGACAAAAAGACGACGAAACGACATCATTTAAAGTAGGAAGTTCCGTTTAAACAATGCAGACTATTTTTGAATGATTACGAATGAAGGGTATTAAGAGAAATAAAACCAAATTGCTTACAAATGATGTTAAGCAGTTTTATAGTATTAGATAAAAACGTGATAAGGATTTTAATGATCAAAATTCCTTAATGAAGATAAACTCTTGTCTGTGTTATTTGACAGGTGTCAAAACGCCATGAGATGACATAAATGATACCTAGAAATGCAAAAATTCAGATTAGATAACTGACTTGTTTAAATTCGTATTTTCTGTCAAAACTGCGGCACCTTGCGACAACAAACTGTCAAAATCCAGGTATAATCTGTTTCAAAATCAAAAATCCACCACCTGTTGAATTATGTTGGCACAAAAAAGAAATCCCTAGAATAAGTTTCATTTTTTGGGTTGGCCTAACCTCCCGCCAAAATTTGACATTGAACTGTCGAGTTTATTTACGTAACACAAAAGAATTATTATATACAAAAAGGTGGTAGCTACCATATCATAACTTTTGAGTGGTATAATAAAATGAGAACAAAAAAACACGATGAATTACGACCAAAATTACTGTCTATAGTTTTCTTTCATAACCCCACTTCTTTCTGACGCTTGCAAACACACTAAAAACAAAAGTAGGCGATGTTGTCGGTTGCATTTTCGAAGTAGAATGCAGTGTTGGTGGATTTTTGATTTTGAAACAGATTTATAGCAATTTTTTATGAAGATGTCAGGTTGGCAACAGTAAAAAACCCCGCGGATCACTGTCAAAACGTGACACCCGTTTGACATCTGTCATTTTAGACTCCGCACCTTCCAAATTCCCAGTGATCAAGATGCCGACTCCTACTCTCCTCTTCTTGACTCTTCTCTCCTTCACGGTGACCACCCACGGCAGGAGCAACTTCTCGCGCCCCCACGCTGGCGAAAACTGCTCCTCGATACTGGGAGAAAAACCGGTGCCGTCCGTGCACATCCTGTGCCCCAACCCGCCCCAGCCCAACCTGGAGATCATCTACAGCTCGTACGAGGACTCGTTCCCCGACAAGGAGTGCACCAAGTGCAGCGTGAGGGCGAACGAGGACAACACGGCGGTGTTCGTGAAGTGCTTCCGGTGCCAGAACGTGTTCAAGCCGCCGACGCTGGTGGAAACGGACAAGTGCATCAATTTGAGCGCGAGCGAAGGACAAACAAAGACTTTGTACGAGATGAGGAAATGATTTTATTGACAGTGCTAGGTCGTGAGCAGGCCTGCTATGCAGGCGGTCATGAACAGGACAAAACAGGCGGTCACGAACGACCGGAACACCACTTTGGTCAAGCGGTACTTGTTGTTGGGCATGAAGGTGCCTATGGTGGACAACATGATGCCGACGGAGCCGGGGTTGGTGAATCCGCAGATGGAGTAGGTGGCGATGACTTTGCTCTTGGGCTGCAACACAACACTCACTATCCCGGAGGAGCGATCGATCTGATCTAATTACGCTAAGTGTCATGGTGCTCATTTTCTGGAACGCCACAAACTCGTTCACCATGGTTTTGATCCCGATCAGCTGTCCCACTTTCTCGCACTCGTCCCATTCCACGCCCATGATGTAGCTGACGGGTATCAACACCTTTCCCAGGATCAATTCGAGAGTCCACATTTCGGATTCGTCCACAAAGCCTGAAAACTCCGCAGAATATTTGCAAACTTCACGAGGTACGACCCGTACCTACTAGTATTCCCAACCACGACAGCACCCCGTTGATGAAGTAGATGAACGCTATGAAAGCTATCAAGTTGGCAATGATTGCGATGACGACCTGCGACGCCTCGCTGGCCCCCTTAATGGCGGCGTCCAGCACCGAATCGAACTTCCTGAAATGGAGTTTACCGACTTTGTGCAACTCCCAAACCTGTTCTTACATTGTTATTTTCTGGATTTTGTCTTTTGTGACTTCTACTTCTTCCATTTCTGGATACATTAACTTGCTGAAGCAGAGAGCCGCAGGAGCTGTCATCACGCAAGACGTGACCAGATGGGCCGGACTGGCCCCGAAGGAAATGTACGCGGCCAGGACGGTACCTGGGGTACGACAAATAACAAAAAAAAGGGTCTACTTGGAGCAGTTGTACCTGATACTGACGCAAATCCTGACGTCATGATCGAATGGACCTCCGAATCTGTCAGATGGTCCAGATATGGCTTCAACAAGAAGGGAGACTCGCTCTGAAACGGATGTCAAAGAATCTCCCAAGAGTACTCTTTCTGATTACCATTCCCAAAAAGATGTTGGCAGCGCTGTTGACGCTCTCGCAGATCGGAGTCCCCAACAACCACTGCAGGAACAAGCCCAGATTGAGTACGATGGCTTGCATGATCTCGTAGTAGTAGAGGATGTTGATCAAGAAGTTCATGAAGTAGATCGCTGCCAAAGCCTGGAAGTAGAAGCGTTACGGGTGAAGTGCGACCGGATTTTGGTCAAGTACGTTGAAGGCAAAGATGGCTTGGTCCAGGACCAGGTCGTCGCCGTAGACGAAAGCCGAAGCGTTGACGGCGTAGTGGAGGAACGTGTCGACTTTGTCGCCCACGCAGCTGAAGATGTTGCGTCCCACTTCCCATCGGATCATCAAAAGACCCAAGGCGAACTGTGCGATCAGGCCGGACAACACCGTGTCCCATGGAATCTGCGACAGTACCTACTGTGTCAGTTCACCACAAATAAATCATTTTGACCGCCACAGATTTTCAATGGGGTTCTAGTCGCTGAAAGCTCGCCCGGAGCAACATTTTTGACAGGGTGTTTTGAATTTACCGCCAGATCGGTCTCACAAATGTCAAAATGACGGTGACATTCTAACCTACAAATTTTCAAATACTTTTGGAACGAATCCTACCTTACGTTTACAGGGTGAGAGTAAAAAACCCAACGCCATGTAAACTGCCAGTCCGACCAACGGCATCAGCCTCCACCAGTCGTCTCTGCTGTCGGAGATTATGAAGGCAAGAATCGCCACCAAGATCACTCCGCGCAAAATTGTGCCTCCGTATCTGAAAGCAAATTTGAAGAACGACGAAGAAGAAAGACAAGAAACTTCATACTTTTTCACTACAGCTTGTAAATTTTTTGGGACAACTCTCCAGAAGATCCGTACGATCTGTTTCCACAAGGAAGACAAATGGGGAAAGCAATATTTCTTTAGAACGAAGGAATGAAGAAGTCCATAATTAATGAAAATGAATAGAATCATCCAGAAGCCGTAACCGGTGCACGTGGTCGCATCGAGAGTGTCATCTGGAAAAAAAATCTCTCCAGAAGAAATCAAGAGGTGTCAGGTCTGGTGACCTGTTTCAAAACCTAATTGCAAAAAAAATACACAACGTGCACGTCGTGTTGTTGAGATTATGTTTGCGGAATTGATAATCTATAAATTTTTTATGCTATCTACACACTATACACTTGATTCTAAGATAACAAACTAATCCAACAACTATTTTTTCTTGGAATTATTGTTACATAACTTGGCATAAACTTTGACAGAACCATTGGTGGAATCATACCTGTCTTTTCAACGAAATAATAAGTAGCCCAGGCAAAATGGGCATAAATCAGGGCTACAATAACGCCCTGAATTGTCCGCTTGATGATGTCATTTTTCTGGTTTTTGGATTGGGGACTTGCAAATTGTGCTGTTGCGGGCTGAAAGGAAGAAATGAGTACATTTCGCAACTTGTTTTGGTACTTACGGCGACAATGTTTTCCGTCGATGAATATTCGGGCATGGTACTTATAGTAACGAACAACTCTCAATGATATCTACATAAAATGATTGATGTGGAGCTACTTTTTTCTGATAAGATAGTGTCTTATAACCGTATTTTTTTTTAATCCGACAACACAACAAAAATTCTCAACCATGTGAATTCCGTAGGCCCAAGTCTGGCGCGCGAACGGGACACCACCTGGAAATGTGGTGCGTTGTGCAAAAATATTTTAATGATGGGTTTCTACCTGTGTCACATGACGCATACGCTAACCGTTTTAATAATTACTTGTTGTTATCATCGTTAATACTATAATTACGCGCAACTGTTTTCTACACTGGATAAGATATACCTGACGTTTGTTAGAGAAACTCACTCGATTACTTTATTTCCCCACTTGACCAAAGACAATTTCTATTGGCTGCAGGATTCTTTTAATTGCATTTTAAATGTCAATATTTGTTTGGGGGAAAAACAAGTTTGGGGTTTTCTTTATTTTTGTTTTCTGGCATTGTTCGCATGTTTGGGAAGCGATCAAGTCTTCAGGAAAGGCGTTGCATCACAAACAAAACTTAAGCGAAAGTCAAGATTGCATAAAGATGACGAGAGATACTCACCTTCTGGAGGTAGGTCGTAAAGTGCACAAGCACTGTGACTCATCTATTTAATTTTTTTGCGTTTGATATATTGTATTTTTTGTACGTAAGTACCTATGTGCATTTCAACACTTCATTGCGAAATCCGTAACAACAACCGATTGTCGCTCGTCCAGATTTGCACAACCATGACCGATAAAATAAATCAGTTTTTATTGTGAAGTTGTTTCGATTCAATAAAGATTATAGTAATAGTAATAATAAAATTAGAAATAATAGTAATAACGGAGAGGGCAGACCTGCGTTCATGCACTGATGTATTAGAGGTTGCATAAATTCAAGGGTAATAAAGTATACTGCAAGTCTGAAGATTCAGGAAAAATAAATAGGTATGTCACTTCTCTTGTTATTGTCAGTACCTTACTGTCTGTATTGAACTGACTAATTCTTAACCAACTTATTATTATTTTTCTCACCCATTCGAACTGAGTTTCGACAAAATTTCTAGAAGTAGAAAGAACCCTTCAAACGTCATTGTTTTGACAAAAAACAAACTGTACGTTTGTGACCTTTACCTTAATTGGCAGTTATTTTTGTTTGCGTTTTGTTAAAATGGGTAGAATAACAAGAATATTTAAAGTAGCAAGTTCCATTTAACCAATACAAACCATTTTTGGATTACGAGTGAAGAACAAGTGACATAAAATAAAATTGCGTACAAATTTAAAGCTGTTTAGCAGTTTTAGAGTATTGTTGGATAATAAGCGTGATAAGGATTTTAATTATTATAAGTCCTCAATGAAGATAAACTCTTGTCGATAAAGGTAGGTATGTCTGTTATCTTCACACGTGTTAAAACTCCATGAAATGACAGATAACGTGAATCAAAGAAGTGCTAAAGACAAGATCAGAGAACTAGTTGACTTTTTGCAATTCGTATTTTCTTTCTTATTTTCTGTCAAAATTAGGGAAAATTACGACAATATGGTGACAAGGAACTGTCAAAATCGAAATTCGTCAAATGCGCTGAGAAACTCTCAAAAATGACAGTTACATAATCTAAATTTTCTGTTAGATTTAGTAAATGGTGAGTTTGTAAACACGAGAAATAAGAGTACCTAAAATACAGGGTGAGCAACAATAATTGTTTCAGTTGGCAATACAAAATTTTACATGAAATTTTCAAGACTCTGAATTGTACCTATTTCGGTTTGTTTTATTGACACTGTTGACAGCTGGTATACATTTCATATTTAAACGTCTTGGTTTTTGTATTCTTTTATTAATAAAATGGTTTTCTCGTTGGAACATGACATAAAAGTCACCAAAAGTCACCAGAATTTATTGCCAACTCAATCAGTAATTGTTGTTCACACGGTGCAATGCAAAAGAACAGAACAGAACAACGAAAGTTGTTTCCATAAGAACAACAATGCAATAGTAAACTGTCAAAAATAACATTTAATTCAATTAAAACTTCTTTTCAGTGTAAGAAACAGATGAAGGTAGATATCACTGATTAAGAAGATCAAATAATGAAGAAGTTACGAGTGAAACATGATAAAAAGATAGTGACAGACAAGTTATTTCTACAAGAACTACAAGAATCAATAAGTGTCATTTATCTTTAAAATAAATCGTGTGTCAACAATTAAAAAGTGTTTTTATTTATCTTTCGTGTTTTATTTTTCATACAGATTATTCCTATAGATTTGATTACTACTGTCAATATTTTTTTGGAAACTAATTGTTTCTATTTCCATTGGTTGATTCCTGTCAAAATTAATCCAATGTCCAATGAATGTCCGAACTGTACCAGAACTGTACAGATGCGAGCGCCATCTAAATTTGTTTGACGAAGAATTTACACCCACTTCTTGGTGCTGGAGTTTGGTTTGTCACAAAACTGTAGAGAAAACGACGACGGGATCGCCATCTCTTGCACGGTTGCGATAGGAGACCAACTGTTTATCTATATCTGGTGGGGTCATTGTATCAGTCCATTTGCCATGTCTTGTGTTACGGAGTACATGTTCGGTGAATTTTGAAATTTATCCCAAATTCGTTTTGTTACGTATTTTCTTCTAAAGAAGAATTTCTCATGGAACCATTTTCCAAATCTGACTATTGGAAAGCAGCCTGGCAAGACGTAGATATTTTCAATAAAAATCTAATTGAGGATCCTACAAAACAACTTCCGGGATTTGACCTACCTAGGAAAATCTGGTGTAAATTAAATCGTTTTAGAACCGGCCATGGCAAATGCAATAATATGTTGTTTCACTGGAACATTCGTGAAAACCCTTCTTGTGAATGCGGTGCAGAAAAAGAAACCATCCAACACATTGTGGAAGAATGTCCCCTTACTAAATTCCAGCAAGGTTTCTCCAAACTACATCTACTTACCGAAGACGCCCTAAATTGGCTACAACAAATTAAAAACATATAATTTACCATAATTATTTTATGAATTTCGAATTTTAATTGTAATTTTCTTCATACGAATATATATATATATCAGTCCATTTCCTAGAGTAAATTTTCTAAAAATGTGTTGTTTCCGGGAATATCAAATATCAAAATTCAATATCAAAAACGCCACATCAGGTCGTGTGCGTGTAAATGTGAATTCGGAAATATTTAGTTACAATTACAAATTTAGTTCAAAGCTGCCAACCATTTAAAGCAGAAAGTAGGTAACTCAGACAATTTTATTTTTCGGTCCAAATGAATGTTGTCAGTTTGTAGTTAATCCACGGGGATAGACTGGCAACAAGGAGCTGTCAAAAGATGACAATTAACTTAGCTTATCTTAAATCTTTAATTTATTTTGAGCAATAAACAGATAAAAATAGACGCCCCTGACAGAGAAAACTACGATAAAGGAAACAATAGTATGTCTGGGGTCATTATTGTCAATGCACACTTTACAAAATTGTGTGGTGTAAGTTGTGTTTTGGGGGAAAGTCCATTAAAGTGTCAAACATCAATTGGGATCTAGCAAACTTGAAACACACGACAATTGCTTGAACTTTTCTGCGAACAAGAATTAAAACTACCAACCTTATAAAGCAGGAAGTACAACAAAGTAACTCTGCCAACCTTACACTTTTTTAGTGGAGTGAACTCGACGCTAAAAGAAAAAGCAAACATTGTGTCACAGGCGATTTTCACGTAAATAGGAATTTGCTTTTGTAATGGACGTTAACGTCGCGAATACTTATTAAAAGCTAATTCCCGTTATTTTACTACTTTGGCCTTGAAATTTGTATTTTCTGTTGAAACGACGGCAACTTGTGACTTTGCTCGCAGACAATGAACTGTCAAATGGTGACATTTAACCCAATCTAACCTCAATTTATATTCATTTGGTCATAAAACAGCAAAAATGATTCTGAACATTTCACCGCGACCAATTTTTAATGACGACAAAGAATCACAGAAGTTCTGACTCGTTGGAAGTGCGAAATGTGTGATATATTTAAACACATCAATATTTAACCTTGGTTCTTCTTTAATAGTCAATCAGGTGGAAGACAGTGTTAGAAACTTGGACGAGGAGGAAAATTTGAGACGTTTTATTTGAGAAATGACAGTTCTGTTGTGTTTTCTTTTGCGTAAAGTTTATGTGAGGTGAATTGGTGGTTGCCTATAAGACAGGGTGCATTTGTCAAATGTATTTTTCGATTGTTATTCTTCAGGTCCGAATTTCGAATTCATGACTGTCGCTTTTTATCTTCTTCATAAATATTAACCAGGCGGCTTTCTCACATTCGGCCGATAGCCGAAGGGTCAGCGGTGTCAAGCCCGAGTGGGGGGAGCGCTACCGCCCCCCGGCGGCGGCCCGCTCCCGGCAGTAGTAGGCGCGAGTCCTTCCGCGAGCGCGTGTTCGCCATGCATTGTCATTTGTCTCGCAGCGACAATTGACGGTCGCGCATGTCGTCTAATGTCACTGCGATCGCGTTGTGTCGTCTAGTTGTAAACACAAACTTCAAAATGGCGGTTCGTGTTATCAGTGATAAACATTTCTAGGTAAGTCTGCGCCCGTTTGGCCGGCTGCCGTCGGCAAAAGGCCCCCCGGGGGCGGCCGCGGTCGCCGCGACGCCACGCACGCACCCACACGCGCCCGCGGCCCCGCCGCCCCCGCGATCGCGGCGCTTGGTGACGGCGAAAAAAATCGGCAACGTGTTCGGTCGATCGATTTTCGAAAAATTCCCGCCGCCCGCTCGAAATTCGGGCCGACGGTCGATTGTTTCGCACGCGTCAACCCCATTGGCTAACGACGGAGACGGTTGCTCTGTTTACAACGTGGTCAATTAGAATCTAGTTACCTGGTGTGCGGCGCCTGCTTGATTTTGTGCGAGACATTTTTTGGAGAAAGAAGGCTGTGGTGGTGACGTTTTAACACTCTAGATAATGATAATATGTAAGTTTTTTCCTGTGCCGGGTTAACTGTTCTTGAGAGTGTGACCGTTCGGTTATTAGAGATTATCGTGTTTGCCTGGGGAATTATCAATTGTTTGCTTATTGTTTATAAGCCTACTGCAAATAGCCTTCGCTTGGGGATTATTTATTTAACTGTTATCGACGAAAACACGCTTTATCTTGAGAAAATGGTGCGCGCTCTTTAGATAACAGACAAATCCCGTCTCGTGTCCATTACGTTATTGCTGCGACGCTAATTTACTTATTATTTTGCGTGGACGGGGACCACTTTAGCGCTCACGTAAAAATTACGCCTCTAAACGCACCTTTAATTAATTAAAGCCACGCTCGTTTTCACCGTGTTTTTCATACTTTTTTTGTTGCGCAGAAAAACGCGACACGGTCCACGACCACAATTATTTCAATTACGACTAAAGCTCCCTTTACACTCCTCGTATCTTTCTTACTTTACGTCTCCGCCTACGCACACCTCTAGACCTGCTTGTCAAATCCCACGTGCAAAACCTCCAAACTCAAGATTTTTTTCACTGCTTTTTCTCTAGTTTTCATCAAAGCATTTATTATTCCCCACGCCACAAAAAATTAATGACGTATTACGTTTAAGAAGCTTAAGCTCCCATTACAACCGACTTATCGTGGTTTGGGGCGTTCCTAATATTTTGCATTGTGCGCCTACCTAAAGTTCCACCTCTAAACGCACCTTTAACCAATCAAAATCACTCATTTGGTCACACATCCTCCGGTGTTTTTGTTAGGTAAAAAAACGCGACACGACTCTCGACTCGACCATCGTCATTTTAAATTATGTAAAGGTCCGTCTATACTTTTACAATCGGTTGTCGTAAGGCCGTAAAGCTGCAATAAGTGCGTAAGTGTTACATTTTTCTGGATTTTGCAAACATGTAACCGCTTACATCTTTCAACTAATTCAATTACAATTTTTATTAAGCTTAAGCTTCGTTTACACCAAACGTCTTTGTTTCTAAGGTAGGTATGAGAGTTACGTCTTTGCGTTCCTTGCGACTACTTCTAGTAGTAAAGTCACTTACCATTACTTTGCAATTAGGAATGTGACGTCTTTACACATATTACGACCGCGTCTCCGCTATGCTAAACCGGACTTTAGCTTCAATTTGTATAAATTACTTACGACGTACGTTCATTCGGCATTATAAACGTAACGCTTTAATCTTATTAAAATTTTTATGTATTTCCTGCTTTTTATGATAAAGTGATCTACACGCAATGTTTTAATTAATCTAATTGTTACTTTTACAAGATTAAGGTTGGTTCACGCGATATGTACGAATGGTCCCAACAGCAATGAGCCGTTTGTACATCATACAATTTATTAAACTTACCACTTTTTTACGCATTTACAGCGTTTTTCTTGTTGCAAATTTACTCCCTGTTTTTTTTTGTGTTACGTTTTCTAAAATGTCAATTTCCATCCCTTACGACTGCATCTCAAGTAGTCAAAACTAGCCTTAACCTAACAACGTAAACAGCTTAAGGGTTGTTTACAACGTTTATAATATTTTATTTTATTATTATTTTGCAGTACAAAAGTACTTACAAGTGTCACCTCGAGACATTTTTCCGGTTTTTCTTGTTCCACAAAAAGCGTATAATTGCACAACTTTGTTGCTATTTTTAATTAAGGTTAAATATTTGTTTACATTAATTTCTTGTTACGTCATAACAGTAGATATTAAATGCAGACTACTTCTAAAATTCAATAAATTGGGCTTCAGCTGTGATTTATGAAACATGCCCAATTAACGTAAACGCAACAATTACTACAGACCATTACGTTAAAGAACGGAACTCTAAATGGACCTTCCGATTTTCCTTATTTTACAAAAATTGCGTTTCGCTGCATAACTTTGTTATTAAACTGGATAAAGGTTTGTTTACATCACTACAATTCTTTCTCACGTTACTTCCTACGTTCCTTGCTATGTCTGCGTCTACTGTTGTAGATTACTAGTTGTAAAAGGTGGATTGACCATCAACAGAGAATTATTATTAAACATACGTTACGTCTTTACGTAGGCACATATTAATTGTCAAAAAAATGTAGTAAAACAATAATAATTTCTAAATTGGATTTTAGGTTTAATTTAAATTGCTTGCCACGTGCGTTATTATTATTTAGCAGGTTTAAGGGTTGTTCACACGGTACATGTAATAATAATTATTTTTAATTGCATTTGAAGGTCCACTTACATTGCTACAATTATTTCATGCATTCTTGTTCTTATGTTCATCTTATAATTATTGTAAACTGGACTTTAGCTTTAATTTGTTTAAGTTACTTCCTACGTATATCTACTTGCCGTAATAAACGTAACCATAAACGTAAGAATCGCTGTAAATCTTTTTATTTCCTATTCTCATTTTTATGACTTGTGGAACCACACGTAATGTTTAAATTGCTGCTTTCAATGTGCCTAAGGTTTGTTCACACCATTCTCGTAGACGTTTTGACCACTTAAAGACCGTATCTTTCAGTTTTTAAACGCACCTTTATCACTTAAGACACAAAAACACGACTCGCTCTATGAACCTGTCATTACATATAATTATGCGTAAAGGTTCGTTCACGTAACTGCAACTGGTCGTCGTAGGTTTTTCACATTACACACATCTTACTACACACATTTAATTTAATTGAAGATAAAAATGAAAGTAAAAATTGTTGCAACATTGTAGATTGACAAGTCTTTTTCACGTTAATAATCAATCATTATCCTTAACAAGTTTAAGTGTTTTTAGGTTAAGTACTTTTTTGTCGACTCGTTGCTTGACTCGCACAGGTGTAATTGAAATTTTAGCTGTGCATTAGCTTAGTCTTCTCTTGAAAACTGTCCGAACTAATCTACGCGTGCACTTCCGTTTCTCTCGACTCATCTCAATTCGAAGTGTCACAACAAGCTTAAAAGTTGTTAATTCTTCATGGCAGCCTTGCATGCTCTTGCATACATTAAAAACAATAGAAAAATGTAAATAAGTGAGGACTGCAACACACAAAGCAAATCGGATTTTTGTTGGGCTCACGCTTGCCTTGACGCTGTGACGAATGGAAACAATTTATTTTTGAAAATAATCGCGACAAATGATACGTGATACGCCAGTTGCAGATTAATCGGTGGGAATTCTTTGGCTGACTGTCACGCTAAACAATTTAATCGCAAGATTATTCGAAATGACGATGCCAGCCAGAGCACCAAGTGTTGCGTGTCCCACTGACAGATGCGTTGCGTTGCGTCCGTCGTCGAGAGTAGTGTTTGTGAGAGGTTGTAAAGTGGGCTTTAGGCGCCAGCCGGAGCCGGGTTTCGAGTGCATGAAATATGGCGGTGTAATCTCTTAATCGGCGATAAGATAAGGATGAGGGGCAAACACTGGCAAGGCCGGCTATTGTAAGTGCGTTAATCTTCGTAAGTCGATGGAGTGAGGTTTCGCCATCTCGTAAATAATTCAGGCGAATCGTCTTGGCAAATAACAACAATTCCAGTCCAATTTGGTCGTTATCGAGCGTGCCTCGTTAATGGCTTTAGTTGTAATATTTTTTTTATTGTTTTATTTATTATTAACGGTGCGCCGGGGTCGATATGAAAAACGCGGCATGCCGCCAAGGTCGCGGCGTGCCGCTGCTGCATTCGGGGCCACGCTGTAGATGCACCGACTTCTTCGGTTCATCTTCAACGAGTTAAGGGAATTTGTGATGTTCCTGAATAAATGATGGCGCCCTCCCCCTCGTTCATCAACCGCCCTTCGGATAATAATTAAACGCGGCGGCCCAGACGGAATCGATATAATCCGGCAGGTGTCGCCCCTTTTTCCATTTTTCTGGCTTTTTCCCTCGACTTTGCCGACAGTTTCACGGACGTAACGTGCATTTTAAAACGTATTATTATATTTATCGATCGACGCCGCCCCCACCCCCGCCCACTGTTTGGTCAATTGTTGTAATTCGGCCGGTTTTTCTTTTCACCACTCCGTCTTGTTATTGTTTATGTGTTTTGGGGCCGATCGTATTTTTAGCGGTAATTGATTGTGTAAAGAGGGTGGTCGGGGGTTGGGGCGGCGACACGCCCTCCGACTGAAGTGCGCCTTTGTTTACCGGAAAAAAGCGCACGTGACCTGAGGGGGAATTTTTCGGTGCTTTTCACCAAGGCCCTCTTCACTTTACTAATTAATTCTACACTTAATTACCGAGTCCGATTGCTACCGCGCTCACAATTTTTCTGCCCTTTAAGCTCGAGCTTCAACCCTTTTCCTCCTTTAAAACTCTTTCCCTCTGCACCTCCGCCAAACTCAAAAAACGGCCGCACTCTCCAAGCGAAACTCCACTTAACTCCCTACTTATTTTAACCATCACATTGCCAATCAAATAAATTGCAAATGCAAAACAAGTTAAACCTAAAGTGCACTTTACAAACATTAGACGTAGTCGTAAGCGACGCACTCGACAGGAACGTAAAACGTAATTGTCTCAGACATGCAAGGTGTAATTGCAACAATGTAAACGCCCCTTTAAGCGCAGCGAGTAACTTAAATTAAAGCTAAAGTCCAGTTTAAGAAGTTTCAGAGGTAGCCGTAGGGAACGTAACATAACAGTAAAATTGTACTGTTAGGCACTACATACGTGTCGTGTGAAGGGACCTTAAGTTTGTCTAAAGCAACTACATATTAATTTATATAAAATATTCTGCATAGTTGCACCTTCAAAAAAACAATGTTACGGTATTTTTTTACATTTATTGCTGCGTTTATATGAATAATGTAAACGAGCCTTAATATACCTGCCAAAAAAAGTGCCAAATAACTTAAATTGGGAGAACTGAATAGGACGCGTAGATTAGTTCGGACGGTTTTAGCTGTGTCAATAAGAGGACAGGTAGTTGGTGGTGTTGGTAAAAAGTGAATGACGCCTGTGCGAGTCAATCTACGAGTCATGTTCGTTTTTTTCAAACAAGATACTTAACGTAAACGCACTTGAGCTTGTTAGACATGATGATTGGTAAATTTACAACGTTGCAACAATTTTTACTTTTGTCTTTATCTCCATGATTCCGAGTACACGCACGTAACAAGTGAATTAGATAAATTAGAATAAGGTCCGGTTTGGCACACATTAGGTAGGCGTAGTTGCGAGGTGTGCGTGCAAGGAACAGAAGAGGCGCGATTGGGGTGATGTTGGTGCAGTTGGTGTGTCGAAACGTTGGAAGGAGCGGTTGTAGCGGTGTGAATGGAGCTTTAAATGTAATTAGACAGGGTCACAAAGCGAGGATAAAAAAGACTGGAAAGAAGAGAATATGCTTTAAAACAAGGAAACCGCATTGGTGTACGTTTTATAAAATATGATATACAGGGTGAATTTTTAAAATGTGCCAAAATTTTACCTACGAGGTTGTTTGACAACATAGAAGACTAAAAGCAATTAATTTTTTTTTATTTTTTGACAGAATTTTTTAAATATTTTTTCCGAGTTCTACATGAAGCCAGTAGCTCGTGGTTAAAACATCTGTACAACTTTCAATAACACCCTGTATTTTTGTGAAAGGTACATTTACACTTGAAATTTTTAGGTAATGTGTTAAGTAGTCCCTGATAACAAATAAAATGTTCACTACAGACGTGTTATGTGAAGCGACCTTAAGTTTGTCTAAGGCAACTATCCATTTATATAAAATATTCTGCATAGTTGCATCTTATCATAAAAACAAGAAAATGATGTCAGACCTTTAACAAAACAATGTTACGGTATTTTTGTACATTTATTGCTGCGTTTATGTGAATTGGACAGATGTTTCAAATAATTTGAATATGTCGCAACTAAAGGCTAATTTACAAAATGTTACGTCGTAGAGACTGCAGTTAACATGTACGTAATGACGTAACGAGAAGCTCCATTAACGTATCTTTAAGCCCGATTAAAAACAGCGATAGAGTTTTTTAAGTGAGACGTTTTTTATTGAACAAGAAAAACTGGAAAATACAAAGGTGTTGAAAATTGTTTCGTTTTACTTCAACGAGTTAAAGGTTAAGGCTGATTTGGAAAACTTCAGACGTAAGCGTAAGGGATTGTGCGAGTGGGAACAGAAACTGGAAATGGGCACAAGCTGTTGTAAACGTAAACGCAACCTCGTCGATTTTTATTAACAACAAACAAAGTGACAAGAATCGGATGAAATTGCAAATTTTTACTAAAGCAGCTCTGTTTCTTAATCCATGCATTTTGCTTTGAAAGTGTTTAGAATCGGAACATAACCTAAATTTGTTTGGTTACTGCGTTTGACATATGTATACTCCAGGGAGAAAATTTTACAACCAAGTACAGTCAGAACAGACAGTTTTAAATTTACTGTACAAGAAGTGTTCTAAATATAGTACTTTTAATAATGTAAGAAAGCTAGCTCAAAATGTAAAGCAACAACGTATTTCAGTGTTTTGTGTAACTTCTAGTTCTACATAATCTCTCAGGGACATAGAATGACTCTTTAATTTTTAATCTTTACTATCATTATCTTTCATTCAAACCGTTTTTAACCAATTATGTATAGATTTAATTATCTTTATTATCATCATCCCTACTTTCTTTTATCTACACTTTTTCTCCAACCTTCGAAATTGAATGATATTATGATTTGAATAAATAAACGAAGCACGCCTAAGCCTTTTTGCTCCCGTGTACAGTTGTTCCACTCGATAATTATTATCTTTATTACCAATCAATTTTTATATAGTAAATAAACAACTGTTTATGTGTACCATTCATAATTTGAACTACCACCATTTTATATTTATTTTCGTGGTATATCTTTTTTAATATTCCAACTGCTGTCCAAAATATTAAACTGAACCAGGAAACGCATCATGTCTTAACCTTTGACTTCATTTGGCATGTCCAATCGTTCCAATTTTTTTATTATCATTATTATACCAGTTATTATTATTTTTTTAAACTGAAATGACCGTTGATAATTGACAGACAATCAATCTGTAACGCCAACGTTGGTGTTACCTCAGTTATTTTGCTTTTCTTTCAGGTACATCGTGTTTTTAATCTTCCGAGAAATGTTAACAATAAACCTGTCAATTAACGCACGAATAGAATCACACTTAAACTTTTACCATTCAAATTTATAGTTTTTACGAGTCCTTGGTCCAGTGGTTTCAATTATTGACTGTAGGTAGCGTTAGTTGAGGTTTTAACAAGAAAATGCAAACATTTTTGACAACTATTTTGACATGTCGACTCAACTCTTCATTTATGACGTCTTCTATGGGTTCTGTGTACAGTTGTTCTACTTATTTATTGGTATAAGTTGGTTTCTTCTGTTTTTTACGTAGTCTCTTATTGCGTATGTCTCTAATCAAGATTTCTTAGGATTTTGAAGAGACTATAGATACCTAAAATTCATAACTTAAATAAAGAAACAAAGCGTATCTAAGCCTGTCACCTTTTATATTTATGACTTTTGCGTTGAGTTCTGTGTAGGTACAATACCTCCAATTATAAATTTTTATCACTGTCACCATTATTACTACCACTATTACCAACTTAAAGAATGTTTTGCATAATAAGTCACCGCCTTCTCGACATTGTTGCTATCCGCTATCAGAAACTAAAAAACCATACAAGTACAGAACTTCCATTTTCCAAAATGGCTGTCCGCCGTCAGCTCCACACTGTGACCATTATTATTATTGCCATATTTTAAAACCTCTTTTAGTTGCGGCCGCCTCCTTGTCGTTTATTTCCAAAATGGGAAACTAAGGAAAGCATGTAGAGGACGTCCATTTTCTAAGATGGCCGCCTGTCGTCGTCTCCCAACTTATTAATCATTACCGTTACTGTTACTGTTACTGTAACATTTCATTTCAAAAGTTCTTTGAGTCTCAGCCTCCTCCTTGTAGTTCCTTTTCGGTATGGAAAACAAAAGAAAAGCATACAGGGAGCGTCCATTTTCCAAAATGGCGTCCATTCCTCAAGATCTAAATCGTCACAGTTACTTCCATTCAGTTTCCGCAATCAAAAATCGTCCATTTTGGAAAATGGCGATGGTCGCATGATCGTGCGGCTAATAGCAGCTTGCACAATAGTGTACGGTCAATTTAACGAGCGGTTATCTTCCAGTGCTAAACATGCACATCAGTGCGGGATTATCGTGGAGCTCCTTATCGACGTGTTATGGCTTCGGAAAGAAAACCAAATGCACCGCAACAGAATAATTCGTTGGTTCTGGAAAACGTCGAAATTTTGGTTATCTTTGGGGCAAACGAGCGATTTCCTCGAGCCGTATAATTCCATATCTGGTCGGAAAATATTCATAAACGCCACGAAAACACAAATAAGTATTTTTATCGCGACCAGCGAAGGCCACTGGACAAATAATTATTACCAACGCAAAAAATACACAAGTGCTACAAATACAAAACGTCGAATTCGTCCAGCTCGTAATGCCGTCATAATCCATTTATAATGACAGTCCGGATGTCAGAGAGTGTAAAAACAGGAAACGATTTCTCCCGGCCCGAAACTCACCCGATTTGGGCCCGATTAAATCGGCGACGTTGTCGTTTACGCCGACCCACAATAAACACCAATTAGTTGGATTTTTTCAAATGATGTAAACTGCGGTGCAAATAACTTATCGATTCGTTTAATTGATCGTAAACGCTGCGGTTCAATGACGGCTGACACGTGGAGCTGCATTTTTGTGCGAAAATAGAAACGGCGACATGTTGTGGCCATTTTCTCGTGGGTTGGCACGAATGACAGTTTGTCACAGTCGCAACTGTCAAGTTTGGGTGTTGAGTTTTGTCTGTGAGGTCATGGTGATTGCTCAAAGTTGGCAAGAACTGTCGATAAATTGACAGGAAGTGGTGAGTGGTTGGCAAGATGACAGATGCGGTTTGTCAAAAAGAGATTGGGGCCAAGAGATCTTATGCACAAGCAGCGCTCCGGCGATACGACAAATTAGTCGAACTGTCAAGTTGTAATCAGTTTTTTTGACAAATAAAAAGATTCTATTAAGTAACACATTTTCTACAAGACCAGAGATAATCTGTTTCTGCACCGAATACATCTTCAAATGTCAGTGATGTGTTGTAATTATATCTTTGATAAGTTGTGTTAAAATGACAGTGCAGCTACAGCAGCGCCAACAGCTACAAAGCGAACTAGTCTAGTTGTCAGATTTGACACCAGTACCTATCTCATTTTATAATTCTATAGATTCCGATTTTCTTTTGTTTCGGAGAAGTGAGTTTCATTTTTATCGTAGATGGCGCCTGTGCCTGTGTCAACGTTACATATTTTACTAGATCACTGTTTTGTCTCCTGTGAATTGACAGTTGTGGTTTAAAATGATGAAATGGATGAACTGTCAGTAAACAAGTGGCGCCAACGGGCAGAAGATGAACCAGTAGAATTGTCACATCTCACGTCGGTATTTCATTGGTAAAGAGTTCGTAAACTTTTAAACTCTTGTCTGTAATGTGTCAGATAAGCATAAGGTAAACACTTGTTAAAGTGTTGATCTTGTAGATGGCGCCTGGGTCAATTTATCCTTAATATCCTAAACAATGGCGAAGAGCGGAAGAGCTAAAAACTTCCATTAAATTATTGTTTTCTTACCGATGTCGCCTCAAGTACAGTCGCGAGCAATAAATTTTGATCGTCAAGGTCATTCTTTGACGCAATCGAAAATGCTCCATTGTAAAACAGTCGTAAATATCATAACCTATCATCATGTTGTATGACATTAATTGTCATTTTTTTCTCAATTTTTTGACACTTTGTTGACGTGGGCGTAATCAGACAGGGAAATTTTTAAAATTTGTGACAATCTAACCAAATTTGGAAATGACATTGACGACCAAAATTTATTGCTCGCGACAGTAGGTAGGACTTGACTTGTCAAAGTTTGATCTTGTCAAAATCCGTTCTTCGTTAAGAAATGACAAAATGCAGATGACAGAACTTTCAAAATCCGTCTTTATTTTTCAGAAAACATTTTCAAGAGCTACGGAAGATTCTAACCTATTTCGACGAGTTCTGTATTATTTGACAGTACGGATTACAAACAGCGCCAACGACAAAATGTTCAACTAGTCAAATTTTGCACTAACGTCAAACGTTAATAATCCTATCACATTTTTTTGTTACTATCTAGATCTAATGTGATACTTATTTTTTTAACCTCCAAATATATTGTCTCAATGTTACAGTGTGGATTACGAGCAGCGCCAACACCCAAGTGGTGAACTAACCTAACATCATTTCAATTGAGTCTGAATTTTCTCTTATACTTTTCTTTTGACTGACAGCTGACAGCTCTAGCGGTCAAACGGTGAACTAGGCTTGTCAAATTATAAACCAATTAATACATCAGTTTTATATGTTGTGTCCACCGATAGAATTGTTTTTTTTTTTAAATTAAATTATGTAACAAAAAATACTACAACTAATAAATTCCATTTGAAACAAGAATACATTATTGCAAAATGTGGCTTGTATTCCTGCGCTGCGTCATTATGTCAACTCCTGCGTTAACTTCAAGTGTAACTTGACAAGTAGGTGTTTATTTATTTTCAGTAAAAAGTGTTTTGTGTTGAATAAAAAACGCTAATGAACGTTTTAACCGACGGGGTACGCAATGACTAGATATTACATATGTAATTACAATAGCTTTTTGAAATACATTTTTTGCATTGACTATTTCATTTGATGTGTCATTTATTAAAACCGGATAAAAAATAAGCAAAATACAAGTTTTTTCGTCACTCACCCGATATATGTAGATGGCGCTTTAGTTAACCTGTTTCCAATAATATCGAACGTACCCCATTTTTGACATGTAACTAACAATAAGATTAGCATTGACACATTTCCCCAAATTACTTTTCATTCTGTTATTACGAGCGATAAAAGCAAACATTTGACGTCATTTGTTGGAATAAACATTAATAAAACATGAAATTTGAATTTCAAAACAAAAGGACATAACTGATAAATTTTGTAAAAGTGTTTTTTTGTAACAGTTCCAAATCGGTAAACGTCGTTGTGGTTTTTAATTAAAACTGGTCGTGTCGTTTGCATAAAATAATGTTCGAATGCGTTTATTATTAATTAGGATATATTTGTGTACATTTTCGAACTGTTATGAATGGGGTCAGTACAATAAAATTATTACAAGAAAAAACCATTCGGTTATTATCTGAAATTACAGTCGTTTAACTGTGGAAAAACTAAAAGTGTATTTACCATGGAAATCAAAATAAATAGAGTGACGTGAGTGTCACGTGACCGGGTTTCAGCCCATTCGATCGTCGGAAAAGCGGGGCTCGATTAATTTCCGTTAATGCTTCCCATTAATTTCGTATACCAACAACGTACTTGTATTATTGACACTAATAGACAAATAAAATGTAAATTATTAACAACAATCGATAGTACTTTGACAATTAAATAGTATTGGGCAACAAGGCGAGCCACGTCCATTTCTCGATTGGAAGAAGTGGCCGCCTCCGGTGACGGCAGTGCATAATTACAAGTGCAAAGAAATCGCCGACAAATATTTGCCTAGGTTGGCAACATTTGTTGACACAAGTGGTCGTTCACTCTTCCGTTTAACACTTGTTGGGAATTCCAGTGCCTGATGCAGCATGCCGGACTTCAGTATGGCCAAGGCGCTGCCACCTCCCACCAATCGCCGCCATTCGCTCACGCTGACATATCGGTGAGTGTGTGAACCCCCTTAGCTGGCCCTCTGACGGCATTTGTCGACAGCAAACCAACGGTGGGAACACGACGAGCTCGCTGCGCCAGTTCCGCAAGAAAGACGGCCCCGAGAAAAGTTCCACTACGGACTTGAACACTTCCATCGAGAACAGCCACATCGCGAGGGTGGCCCCGCACAGCCACTACCCAGCCAGGCCAAATGACTATTATAGGTACCAGCACCAGTATCCCGATTACAAGTGAGTTCGAATCCGGCCGCGGCCGCTTTTTTTTCAAACGGGAGATTGTTGCAGCTCGCCGTACAAAGAAACCCCAGCTCAAGTGAAGTATTCAGAGATAGCCGAAACTCCGCCTCAGCCCATCCAGCATGTAGACCACCTCCCGGCGGCCCTCCAGAAACACAAAGAGGTCCATAAGGATTTTATGGATATGTGCAATATAAGCCAGACGCACATGAAGCAGAACTATCCGGACAATCTGACCAGGCAGCAGAGTTATCCTCCAGATGGCGCGTCCGTGCACCACCAGTACCTCCACAAGGAACCCCAAGTGAGTCCACAACCTTCCCCCCCACTCCTTCGACTTTCTCATCGAACACTCTGTGCAGGTCCACCCTAGCTACAAACCCGAATCTCAGTACCAGCAGTACCCGCAACTGGCCAAGTACAACATGCCGTCGCAGTGCCGCAAGTACCCTCCTCCTCCCCCCGAGAACGACTTCTTGGCGAAGCTGCAACGCATCAACCCCTCCATGGCCCGGTCGATAATGAGCGACCACCACATGCGCGAGTCTCCGGCGGCGTACCCCTCCATGGACCAGAACCGGATGTACCCCCAGAACCAGCGGTACTACCCTCCCACTCACATCCAAAACAACCTCTCGTACAACTACCAGCCGTACAACTACCCCTCCTCTTGCAACTACAAGCATCCGGAGTACGCCAGGTCCAACCAGATGGGGGTGGGAGGGGCCCAGTACCCCAATCTCAACCCCCACGCCGAGAGGAGCATGTCGCCGAGGAACATCCACATGATGAATTACGGCACTTCCCCGCAGAAGATTTCTCCCGGTTACTCCCAGTACAACGCGCCGGAGTACGCCCAGCACTACCAGCACAGGAGGGCGTCGATACCCCAGGAGTACTACCAACAGGCGTGCAGGGCCAATCCGTACATGGGCGGCCACCAGATTTCCCCGGAATCGAACGACAACAGGGGGGCGAGTGGGGGGTTGAGGCATTTCATCGAGAACTGGGCGGAAGAGGAGGGGCCTGCCGATATCACGCCCATTTTCAAGGAGAATATAAGAATACACAACGATTCGACCAATGAACAAGTGTTTGTTATCAATTCTTCCGATATTCCTTTGGAGAATGTAGCGTTAGTGCCTACGGAGAATGGACAGTACATTATCAAAAGTGACAGTTCTGTAGTTAGGATCAAAGAAACAACAACCGAAAACAATGGCGAGAGAACAGTTAATCTTCAAATAGTTGAAGCAACACCTAAACCTGATTGCATGCTAGCCGAAGAATCTAATAAAACTTCTACTGAAGAAACTCCTCCAACTGTGCCTTATCAAGAAAATCAAACTGCAAAAGACTGTGATGAAGAAACCAAAACTAGCCAATCCAGTGAAGAACAGAAGAAATCTTCGGAAGAGCCGATCCAACAGGCAGAAAATACACACAGAGAGACAGACGAGAATAGTAGTTCAGAGATGAGCGTCATTGTGTCCAATGAGGTGTCGGTGATCAAAGACATGCCGATAATTGAGGAAGATCATGCGAAGAACGAAAATAACGCGAAGAAAAATGATCAGGACAAGAAAGATGATGAAGCGACAGAAGAAAAAGCAGAAGAGTCGTCGGAAACGACAGTAGAAGAGAACAGTGAAGAAAAGGAGGTCGCTCAAGACGAGAGTGAAGAGACGAATGTTCTCGAAGAGAACCACGTGACAACGACTACCAAAAGAACTCAACGAATATTTTCTGTTGACGACATTATCAATAATATAGGGAATTCTCCCAATCAATCTAGGAGAAGCAGTTTGCAGTTTGCGCCCAAAGGAGATGAAGAGAAATGTGAAGATTCGCCTGTTGACGACGAAAAGTTGTCCGAAGAAGCGGAAGAAGAAATGGAATACAGAAGCGCCATCTCGGTAGACGACGACAGCGTGATTTTGGAAATAGGTGGCGCTCTAGTACAACTTAACATCAATCATCTAAACGGGACCAAAATCTTGAGCGTCTTACCGCTGACTGATTCACTGGTGATTGATGTTAACGGAAATTATCAAGATTGCGAAGAAAGCGGCGTGACAGCACCGGAGGAAGAACGGTTGGTTGAAGAAGACCAGTCTGTTGAAGAAAACCCCCACGAGCAAATCGAAGATGACATAAGCACGAGCGTCTGTCAGAGTGAGGTGGTGATTGGTGAAGAAAACGTGGAGGACGAGGTGTTTTTCGATTTGAACGTCGAACCAGCTGTCGTCGAAGAAGAAGAAAGCCCAGAGGAAGTGGAGACAAAAGAAACGAGTACAAAACGAGAGGAGAAGAGCAAGGAGGAGGTTCTTTTCGATTTGGACGGCGAAGAAAGTCCGGTAGAAGTGAAGAAAAGTAAAACGGAAGCAACGAATAAGAAACGAGATGAGAAGAGTAAGGACGAGGTGGTTTTCGATTTGAGCGTCGAAACAGTTGCGGAAGAGAAGGCGGTAGAAGTGAAGAAAAGTAAAACAGAAGAGACGAATAAAAGACGAGACGAGAAGAACGAAAGGAGAAAGTCTAAGGAAAATGATGAGAGGAGGAAGTCGTCCTCGAGTAGGAAGTCGAAGGAGAGTGAAGAACGGTCAAAATCGAAGAAAATGCAGAGGGTCGATGTGAGTGACTCAAAAGTTGGAAAGAAGAATAAGAGTGAAGTTCAGAAAGTGAATGAAGATAAAAAGGAAAGTGTTCAGATGGATGTGGGGGAAGATATACAGCAGGAGGAAGTGTCAGAATGTAAGAAACCAGATAAGAAAGATTTGGAAGAAGAAAATTTGAAGAAGAAGGAAATGCAAAAGGAAGAAGAGGTCCAAGTGAATAGAGAAGAGAAGAAAGTGACATCGCAAGTTAGTAGGGATGATGGAGAGTTAAAGAAGAAAGAAGTGATTGAAGAGAGTGTTAAATCGAAGAAACACGAGAAGAAAGTGACATCACAATTAACTTTGGATGATGAAGAATTAAAGAAGAAAGAAGTGATTGAAGAGAATGTCAAATCGAAGAAACACGAGAAGAAAGTGACATCACAATTAACTTTGGATGATGAAGAATTAAAGAAGAAAGAAGTGATTGAAGATAATATTAAATCGAAGAAACACGAGAAAAAAGCGACATCGCAATTAAGTTTGGATGATGAAGATGCGAAGACGAAGGCAAGTCAAGAAGAGAGCGTGAAAACAAAGAAAAATGATAAGAAATCAACGTGTCAGGTGAGCGTAAATGAGGATAAGGAAGTGATTAAACCAAAGAAGAAAGTTGATCAATTGAAGACGAAGGAGTTGAGTGAAGAGTCCGTTAAGAAGGAGAGCGACGGCAAAAGTGGTGAAGAAATGCCGGAAGAGAATGCGAAATCGAAGAAATCTGATAAGAGTGAAAAACCGCAAACTAGCACAGATCGAATGGATCCGGTGAAGGAGAGCGAAGAAAGTACAAAATTGAAGAAAACTGATGAAAGTAAAGAAATGGAGAAACCGACCACCAAAGCTGCCAAGAAGCTCTACACGAACGAATCGACTCCACCAAAGAAGACCGCCAAAGAAGCGAAAACCAAGAGTGAGGAAAAAATGAAGAAAGTAGACGTGAAGAGAAGCATGTCGAAATTGGAAGAAACCGTCAATAAAATCAAGTCGCTCAAAGAGAAGTCGATCAAGGAGGAGGCGAAAACGAAGAAAGGGTTGGTGAAGGAAGCAGACAAGAGGAGCTCCAAGGTCGTGAAGAAAGTGACCTTCAATTTGGAGACCGAAGTGAGGGAGATCAGCAAGGAGGAAGTCGACAGGAGGAAGTTGAGCTGGGAGGAGTACAACAGCAGGAAACGGAAGTCGCCCCAATACGGCGACAGCGGTAAGTTTTGGTGTTGGTGTGTATCGTTTTTTTTTGGAGTGATTTGTTTTTTTGACAGATGAAGGCAAGAACAAGATAATGGAGGACACGGTGACGTCATCGGACGACATCAACGACGAAGTCGTCGAGCAGGTGGCCCAGTCGATAGAGAACGCGATCCTCCAGGGTTCAAGCTTGAAGAAATCCCCCCCGAGGATGACCCCCAGCAACTGGGAGGACGACACCCCTTCCCCCCGGTCTCCCTCCAAGTCTGACCCCGTCTCCGGGCGCAAATGCGTCATCGACGTGAACGAGTTCAACATCAAGCCGATCGAGAGCGTGTCCACCCCCTCACCGGTCTCCTCCTCCCAGTTCTCCTACCACTCGGAGGACGACAGCCTCCAGGTGTACAAGGACGTGGTCGACTCCAAGCTGAACTCCCTCAACATCAAGATCCCCAAGCTGAGCAACAAACCCAAGCCGGTCGACAAGTTCTCGGTGCTGCTGGACAGGTTCCTGAACAAGGGCACGCTGAACTGCAGCGAGCTGGAGAAGATGAAGAAGATCATCGAGTTCAAGCGGAAGATCGAGGAGAAGCAGCTGACGTACGAGGTGCGCGGCGAGCGGGACTACAAGGACCTGAAGCTGCACTTCCGGAAGGTGCCGGAGAAGCGAAAGCGGAAGCGGTTCCGCAACCTGTACACCGAGGACAGCTCGGAGGAGTCCGACTCCAGTCGGAGCGAGAAGGGGGTGGGGGACTACTCCGTGTACCAGCGCGACTCGCAGGGGGTGCCCAAGCTCATCTTCAAGCGCAAGTCGGGTCTGCCGCAGCCGTTCGTCAAGCTGGAGAGGTCGCAAGCGGTGGAACTGCTGGCCAAGAAGCGCAAACTCTACTAGTGATACCAGGGACCAAGTTTGGTTGTTTTGAGGTTATGACGATTGTTCCTATGATATTAAGAGTCGATATATGTTGCTTATCACGAGTGCAATTCAAAAAGAAATATTGTTTATGTTTGTGGAGTTTAAAGATGTTTACGGAGGCAGCTGTTGTTCAACGGTGCACCGGCTGATAAAGTTTAAATGGATGTTATCGGACACACTTGATGTTACAGCTCATACACAGTATTATAAAACGTGTTGCCTTTTGAATTTTGACAGAGATGTATATATTTTTAGAGGGTTGCTGTTAAAAAGAGAAATTCTATGAGCATTCCATTTTCCGACGTCATCGTGTCAGCGCGAGTCGTATAATTTATTTCCTAGTTTCCTGTAAATAATTGTTTGAGGGCATTATTATTAACCACCGAGGATCAGTTTGTGTGTTCCTTTTTGTTTTATCTTTCGTTTGTACATTGTTGTATTTATGTATCTGTAGTTACCAATTCTGCACTGATTACGAGTTGATCTTTCTTTTGCGGAGAAAAAAATGTTATCACTAAGTCAATTTTTCTATGTAGATAAATTTTTTATGTGAGAGTGCCTTAGCACAGTGATTGTTGAGTTTCTACCACACTCGCTTTCACTCCATGTGGGTTTTGATGGGACGGAGTGTAGTGTGGTATTGTATATTTCAGCACTTGTGTTATTAAAAAAGTTGACAAAAACGCCTATTTTTTTATTATAACTTTTTCCCTAATCTATCTCATTTTCTCTTCTACCCACCTTTTGGCACAGTTAGTGCAAGAAGACGCGTCGATGAAGCTCTCCGAGTACCTACTCCTACACCATTTTGGCTCAAGGTCGTCGCCATGTTGTTGTGGATGTTGTGGATACACTTTTAACACATTAAAATACTGTGGAGTCTGGATGATATAGTGAACTTGAAAAACTGGTTCACTATATCCGAGGTTCACTAAAAAGGAAAATAAAATTGCTCATGTTGATTATACGTTTAACATAGGTACTATCCGTTATAGACAAATATCCGCTATCCGTTTATTAAACTCCCGCACTGTCAGTGTCAAATGTTTGAATTTTCTTTGGAGTGTACCTATGGTGACATACCTTTTCAGTTGCCTGTACTTACACAAAATCTAGTTATAAAAACGTCAACAAGAAAAGTTTGGTTATGTTAATGGAGTTAATTCTCTTCTTTCCAAACAATAATTAACAATACCCTGCTTCCCTCTAGCCGTTAACAGTATTTTTTTACGTTTCATATCTTCTTGTTCAGCCATTTCGTGTAAGTTATACCGGGTGATTGTAAATGATTGTGACTTTTTTTCATAGGTTGGTGATATTATTGTTGCTTATTCTGCTTTTTAATGTGATAGTTGACATAAACATAGGCGTCCTCGCCTATTTGACACAATTTATTAATACATAAAATGTCAAAATGACGTACGTACGCCAATGTGTTGATTAAGGTATCAAGTTTGCCAAAATAATTTATGAAAAATGTTCCCAACTTAAGAAAAAAAGTCACAATCATTTAAAATCATCCGGTATGTGTGTACGGTGTGATCAAGAATGACTGAATCTATTGGTAACAATGAAATTTGGCAAATTTGAAATTTACCATCAAAGGTTCATTTTTGTAGTAACCGGCATGACCAAAAATGTTTTTAATGTGGTCTCAAGTGAAAAAAATCCGAGAGAAAAATTACGAGACAAAAAACACCAGTAATTTTCAATTGTTTCGTTGCCAACAGACTCAGTCATTGTTGATCACGCTGTATTTTATACGGTTACATTTAGATGAAGTATAGTTATTTGTAAAGTCTGTTTTTTTTTTATAATCAATTGTCAAAGTGTTGTCAGGTTGGTATGAGCCACTGGTTATTTGATAGTAATTAAGTTGGCAACGTAAAATGTCAACTGTATGTCAGTCATTGATGTGAATTGTGAAGGCGCTTGCGCTAGTGAAGCCGCAATTACATTTAAATAAAATTAAAAAGAAGTTAAACGAGTTTCCGAAAGCAAGGATCTAACATAACGAGAAAAATTGGCTATGATTAGATTCCGTGAAGAAATGCAGAGAGAAAAACCGACCATGCTAAATTGCAGTAAATATGCACACAATCATAATCGAGGTATTTTCTTCTATAATTTTAATATATGGGTCAATGGTGTTCGTCACTGCGAGGAACTAATTAGAGAGGACTGGAAATAATTGATGGAAAATCCACCGATTGAGCACATTCTTTCAATAATAACTCGCGACGACATTAAAAACATTTTTGGTTATGTCAGTTATGTTTATGCTATTACAAAAATGAACCTTTCATGGTAAATTTCAAATTTGGCAAATTTCATTGTTACCAACAGATTCAGTCATTCTTGATCACACCGTATTACCCATTAAATAAATTCCCATTTTCCTGTATATGTTCAGTTGCACTTTTCAGTGTCATTATGGTCTTTATTTCTTGTCTTTTGGTATAAAATTTGGTTACACCTGAAACTTTTCTGACATTTGAAAATTACTGACATAACCTCAAACCTGATCTAGGGAGATTTTACGATAGAGGTATTCCGAAATGAAAGGTTTTAGGGTGATACAGCCTGTTCTTTGAGGGAATTTTGACACTGACAATTGATTTAAAAAAAAATGGACTTTACAACTATAGGCTCTGCCATTTCTATTGAAACACCACCTGTTGGATTTTTCCTAAAATTTAGCAATGTGTAACAGGTTCGGTTGGTTGTAAAACGGCTTTTAGTGAGAAATTTGAAATTTTGACATTTTCTAGTTCCTAAAACGTCAAAGCAAATCACTGTCAAAATAAGTATGATAAATTGTTAAATCAATGATCTAACTACACATTTAGCAATTATTTATCTCGTCGACGCATCGTGCATTCTTAATATATATAATAATTAATAATTTAATATAAATGTCAATAGAAATCTAAAAATTTTACGCCTGCGAGTCCTACCACTACAAATGTGAGTGAGTGGTTTTTAACGTGGTTATCTGTCCTGGTTAGTGTTCCTGCTGGAAGGTGGAAGGTAAAACCCAAGGGAAACTCAAAGAATTTTAATCAATGAATAAGGAAATTACAAAATCAAAGGATTGGCGCCAGTTTTGGAATCTTGAAGGATTTCGCCTCTCAGGTGTGATTGGATAATTCTGTAGACAGTAATATCAGATACCTATCTGGAAAAAGAAATTGGTATTATGGGGGTATATAGGCAATGTGGGATAAGATTGTAAGGATTAAAAAATCAGGAGTTTGAGGAACTCATAATTGAATGAATTGGGGAATAGTTTAAGTTAAAAAATAATTATTTTGGTTTATTTCAATGTACTTATATGTATTAAGTATTTTAATAAACTACACTTGCTGAAATGCTTTTTTTATTGAATATTTCTTATACTGAAACCACAGAGGATCGACGAAACTAACACGTAACCTCACTTTTCTGCTGTTAAAGTTAAATGAGTTATAATAATTAATAACAAATAAAACTGCACTTAAAGTTTAGCTGAAGAGATGAAAATCAAAGTTACAATTAATTCCAATTTAGAACAATAATTTAAGGTGTCCCCTCAAGACGCATGTGCCAAGTGGCGTGTGATAAAAAGTGCGGGATTTAATTTTGATGTTATACCTACCTAAATCTTAGCATTGTTAGCAAATGTAAATACGTTCTAAGCTGAAGACGCTGACGCTTTTTAGAATGATAGAAAAACACCTTTTTTAACTTACGGAAAAGATTTCTGAAATTTCAACACAAATTTTTTCGACTGACCACATTGGTTGACTTAAATGCAGTTTATCATATAATTTAATAAGAGTTCTCTTCATGTCAGCACCCATAAGGACGTTTTTTTTTTCTATTTTGCTCTATTTTCGCGAAAAAACAATAAATTCTTGATAATTATTGGGTTATAATTGAATGAAAGACGCGTTGAGTCAAATATGACATGACATTCAAGATTGGCAATAATAGTCAAAAAATTACTAAACATATTTGCAGCGTTGCCAAACTGTCAATCAACAGGTGGTGTTTCAATAGAAATGGCAAAGCCTATAGTTATGAAAGTCATACTTTTTTCACGATTTTGCAGATTGATTAATCAAGCAAATATGTAAGTGAAAAAAAGAACTTTCATAACGTGGTGTAGGTACACACAATTTTTTTGCATATCGATGTAAGTTTAGAAATTTTGTCCAAAGGGATTTATGAAAAAATGATGCAAAAAAGTACTACTTTCACTAGGATTTTTCGTGTAAAAAAGTGCCACTTTCATTACGATATGCAAAAAGTTTATTTTCATGCGTATTTATAAATTAGAAAAGACAAAGACAGTATACGTAATCTATAAATTGGAAACGTCACGGAACTTACTTTCTTCTTCTTTAATGACAGAAAAAGATAGTTCAAACCAAATGTAAGCTGGCACAAGAAAATATGATAATAAAATTTTTGTGAAGAAAGTCGTCCAACTGTGTCTTATCAAGAAATCGTAAAAGACTGTGATGAAGAAACTAAAACCAGCCGATCCAATGAAGAACAGAGTGTGTATATTTCAGCACTTGTGTTAATAAAAAAGTTGACAAAACGGCCAATTATTTATTACAACTCTTTAATTCTTTGCTTCTTGACTTCTACGCCACTCTTGGAGCATTTGCTGCAAGACATCATGTCGGCAAGGTTCTCTATGTACCCTTCCACCACCTTGACCATATGGTCCACGATATTGTCCAGTTCAAGGTCGTCGCCATGTTGTCGTTGTGAACCCACTTTATCCAAATCAAAATCATCTAAAAACGAAAAACGGTAGCACCAAGCTTTCGTTAAAACAGGACGTACCTCTTTCTTCTTCTTTGATGACCGAAGAACAGACTTCAATCAATGAAACACTGACAATCAGGAATAAAATTAATTCGTTTCTTGACATTTTTATTGCTTCTGCTGTTGCAAGAGTAGAAATGGTTGTGTTTGAGTGATATTTAATTGTTTAAAAAATAAACAATTGAACACATTTATTTAATTATATCGTGTCAGGCACGTACTTGATAAAATTGACGTTTTCTTGTGTTCTTGATAAGAGATTTGGTTTTATCTCGCGAAGTAAAAATTTGCTTGTAAAAAAATGGAAGGTTTTTCAAATTTTGTAACAAAAAACTCTATTCAGGAATTAAAAAAGAAAGACAGACAGAAAGAAGTAAGATGGTACCTACCAAATCAGGTGAGTAAGGTGGTTTGGTTCAGCGAATCTTTATTTAATTCTCTCTCTTTTATTAAAAGAGTGTCACAAAAAGAAATGATAAGAGAAAACATTCTTGAAGAGAACTATGTAGGTGCATAACAACAATAACCAAAAGAATGAAGTAAAATGTGAAAAAGGAGAATGTGAAGATGAATTAGAAATAAAAGAAGAGGTGAAGGAATAAACTTATATTATTATATTCCTGATGGTGTTTTATATTAATTTGTTGCTTTTAAATCAACATTAGCAGTAGCTTCATCTGCAGCAAAAATTCAAAAGAAGACTGTTAAGTGCAAGAACTTGTTCTTGGGAAGATTTCTGCTCCGAATAATCGCGGATTAGGCAAATTCTTTTTTAGTTTTTATCCAAAATATTCCGTAGCTCATTAAAAATACCTACAACAAGCTAACATTAAAATTAATCGTTTATCTGTAATTGTCAAGAAAGCCTTGGCACTTTAGTCTAGTAACAACCGCAAATGGTTTATGAGTACCTATTTCATTTAACAGTTTAGTTTTCAAGGATATTTATGGGAAACCATTAGTTCGCAAATGAAAACAAACCATGAGAAATGACAAGAATAAACCTAAAACACATCCAAAAGAGAGCGCAAATTTTTTCTCACACTTGTTTTTTTGGTAAGTCGTGATCTTCGCTTTCTTCTAAATTGTCCCCCTGACCTTCAGCTGGCAACTACCGATAATCTTCGGTCGGAAGAAAGAGTTCACCGAAGACGATCTCTATCCGACAGTCGAAGATCAGGAGTCGCGACTGTTGGGCGACAAACTCGAACGCGCTTGGCGAAAGGAAGTGAAATCCAAACAAAATCCTTCTTTGGCTCGTGTTGTGGCAAAAGTGTTTGGACCAAAAGTGTTGTTTTACAATTTCATACTGTTTCCTTTCGATCTAGCAATCACGTAAGGTAAAGACCGCGAAAGAATTGCATTGTAAGATGTCGCAATTTCAGTTTACTCCAACCCTTGTTCTTAAAGAAATTGCTGGATTATTACACTCCTGGTCAGACAGACACAACCCAGAGTCAAGCATTTTGCTACGCCGCAGCCATCGTAGCTCTTTCCTCTCTTTTCACCTTATTCTACCAGTTCACTTTCTTGGAAACGAGCCTTCTGGGAATGAAGGTTCGAGTTGCTTGTTCGTCGCTGATCTACAGGAAATGTTTACAAATGAAGAAAACCACCTTCCAGGACGTTACCACAGGGAAAGTCATCAGTTTATTGTCCCGTGACGTCTACCAGTTCGACGAAGTTTTCTCAAAAATGTATTACTTGTGGATGAGTCCTGTGAAGATCATCTTCTGTGGGTTTTATTTAAACTACGTGTTTGGTGGTACCGCTGTGGTGGGAATCTGCATTATAATAGTTTATTTTCTGTCTCTATGTAAGATTTTGTTGTCGTTTCTTCTCCCAATTCTGTAGAAATGTGTTTTCAGTGTATTTGCTTAAAATAAGAAGTCACACCAGATGGCAGATAGCAACAAAAACAGATAGAAGAATTCGTTTGATGAACGATATTATCTCTGGCATCAAAATAATCAAAACGCATACTTGGGAACGTCCATTTACTAAATTAGTGGACAGCGCTAGAAGGTAGAGATTTCTTAACTTGCAACCGTACCTTTTACCTTCAACGATCAAGATCTAGATGACTCTCATGACTTATTTTTAGACAGGAAGTTAAATACACAACAATAATAAACCTCTCACGCATTACCGCCAATATGGTCAAATTCTACATCTCCAAACTCTGTGTCTTTGTCTGTGTCTTGGCAGTCGTGGTGACTACTTTACCACTAACACCACAGTACATCTTTTCCTTGACTAATATTTTTGACAATTTAGTTCAAACAACAGTTTCAAATTTGTATCTAGCGTTGGTAAGAATTGCTGATGGTAGAGTTTCTTGTGAAAGAATTACAAAATTCTTGCTGTTAAATTGTGACTGCTTGAGCGAAAATGAGAAAACCAAGGGAGAAATAGGTGGTGGTGGTATTTCCAAAATATCAAACCATCTGCAGAAACCTTCAGGAATTCGCGTGAAAAACGCCCACTTCAAGTGGGATCGTTCCTTGAACCAAAGTACTTTGAATGATGTTAATTTTAGCGCGCTCATTGGAGAAAGAGTTGCTGTTGTTGGTCCAGCTGGAAGTGGAAAATCAACTCTGCTGCAAGTCATACTCGACGAGATTGATCTGGTCGAAGGAAGTGTTGAAGTTTGCGGTACCATCGCGTACGCGGCGCAAGAACCGTGGATCTTCACAGGAAGTGTCAAACAGAATATCTTGTTTGGGAGAGAAATGGACGAGGAGAAGTACTCAAGAGTGATGAAAATGTGCGCTCTGCAGTACGACCTCTCTCTTTTTCCTTTTGGTGATGACACCTTAGTCGGAGAGAGAGGAGTCATGTTGAGTGGAGGCCAAAAAGCTAGAATCAATCTGGCTAGAGCTGTGTACACCGATGCGGACATCTATCTTCTAGATGACCCTCTATCGGCAGTTGACTCTCACGTAGCTCAACAAATCTTCCACGAGTGCATCCAAGAGTACTTGAGACACAAATGCGTGGTCTTGGTGACTCACCAACTGCAGTTTCTTCAAAACGTGACCAAAATATATCTACTAGAAACGAAGAAACCAATTGCAGTGACGAAATTTGATGAATTGTATAAAACGAAGAGTCAACTTTTTGGCAACAGTACCAAATCTTCACCAAGCGCGGAGAAAACGACACTGGAAACTTGTCATCTGCCATGTGAGGTCAAGGAACATAGGAGTCATGGTTCTGGTGCAAATAATTACAAAAATTATTGGCTGGCTGGGCGTCACTGGATGATGTCCAGTTTGGTACTTTTCTTATGCGTAGCTACCCAAGCGTTAAGCTGCTCGATTGATTACTTCATCACTTTCTGGGTCAACGAAGAACAGTCGAAGAAATCGTCTTCATTATCAGAAGAATCATCCAAGTACTATTTGTACATCTATGGAGTTCTTATGGCGATGCTACTCTTCGGAACTCACTTAAGTTCTTGGGCTTACGTGAAGTATTGCAGGAAGATATCGACAAACTTACACGATTTGATGCTTGACAGTGTTCTTCACAGTGGAATTAAATTCTTCAACGACCACGCTTCTGGAAGGATTTTAAATCGGTTTTCTAAGGATATGGGACATATTGACGAACAGATTCCATCTAGACTTTCAGATGTCTTTACCAACGCAATCCTCGTCATTGGAATGACGATCACAATATCGATCTTAAATGACTGGATGATTCTATGGGCACTGTTCTTCTACATTCTTTTCTTCAGCTTTATATTTTTTTATGGACCTGTCAATACGAGCCTTCGAAGAACAGAAGGAGTTGGTAAGACTTTAGTCTCGATGAAGCTTCCGAAGTCCTCATTTCTTGTGTTATTAGCAAGAAGTCCGATTTTTACTCACGTGACTTCTACCATAGAAGGTCTAAGTACAATCAGAGCCACAAAAGCTCAAGAAATAATGCAACAAGAATTCGACACACGCCAAAATCTGCACAGTTCTGCTTTCTACTTGGTCCGGACTGTATTCTTCAGTTTTTCTTTTTGGACAGATGTGATTTCCGTCTTTTACATTGGTTTAGTGACTTGGAGCTTCTTTTTTCTCAAAGGTAAAACTTGGAAATTGATCTTACCAAATGTTCAAGTATTGGATTTTAGAAAGTTTTGTTGGGAATATAGGACTTAGTATTAGTCTGTCGGCACTTTTTGGAAAGCTAATACAACGAGGAATGACGCAATGGGGCAATGTTAACTCCGACATAACCTCAACTGAACGAGTGTTGGAGTATGTAAATCTGGCTCCAGAACAAGACGAAGGAGATGCTTCACCTCCAGGCTCTTGGTGCAAGAAAGGAGACATAATCTTCCGAGAAGTGTCGCTGCGCTACAATCCTGACACTCCTCCTGTTCTCGACAGAGTGTCTTTTGCGATTCGCTGTGGCGAAAGAATTGGAATTGTTGGCAGAACCGGTGCTGGAAAATCTTCTCTGATCTCTGTTTTGTTCCGCCTGTTCGATTTCGAAGGAGAAGTTATCATCGACGACGTCAACACCAAATCACTATCTCTCAACAGTCTTCGTTCCAACATGTCGATCATTCCTCAAGAACCAGTTTTGTTCTTGGGCACGCTTCGCAAAAACTTGGATCCTTTCGGTGAATTCGCCGATTTGCAGATCTGGACCGCTTTGGAGGAAGTCCAATTGAAAGACGTGATCACCAGGTTGCCCTCAGGTCTGGACAGTCTCGTCCTCGAAGGCGGTTCTAACTTCAGCGCGGGACAAAGGCAGTTGTTGTGTTTGGTCCGAACCATCCTTCGCGACACCAGAATTATTGTTTTGGACGAAGCCACAGCCAACGTCGACTTGAGAACCGACGAACTGATACAAAGCACCATCAGGAGGAGGTTTCAAGGTTGTACAGTGCTGACAATAGCGCATCGACTGAATACCATCATGGATTCCGACAGGATTTTGGTAATGGATGCTGGACGCGTTGCTGCATTTGGCAGACCTCAAGACTTGATGAATGAGTCTAGTGCGTTTCAAGATTTGTAAAATTATATTTGTTAACAAAAGAAATAAAGAAACTTGATTTTAATTGATTGGTTGCACCATTTGGTTTTATCTTGGCCTTGTTCCTCCTGTTCCATACGCATTCCGATTTTGTTCAGGGTTCTCTGCCCGCTCATTGGTCGGCCAATGAGCGGGCTTCGTTCGCGCCGCGCCCACCCAATAAATAGGTGACGCCCACCGAAGTTCGGTACACTTTCGTTCACGCTCTAAACGTGTTCGTTTCGTTCACTCCTAATTTTTTTTTTTTTAAACCAAATGAACATAATCAGTTCGCGAGACACTTCATATTTCTTTTAAATTAAACGCAAACACGTCAATCGGATAAAATTTATTTAAATTTTTTTTTGGTGTTAACATTTGGCACCAAGAGACTTGAAGCAGAGCACTTAAGAGCCACCTCACAATATATAAAAATACATTCAAATTTATAAATTTAAAGCTTGACAGTTTTGGCACTTAGGTATTTAATTAAATAAAGAAATATAAACGTAAAAAAAATAAAAAAAAAGATAAGATATTTTTAAAAATCGTTTAATTTGAACCGATCACCTCGATCAAAATTCTTTTGTTTTCGACAGCTAAGCCCACGTAGTCGTCACAACTGTTGTATTTGACGCTGGTGGCGCCTCTCTCTAGTAAGAAGGCAACAACGTCATCATACCCGCAGTCGACGGCCAAATCAAGAGCACTCCTCTTTTCTTCGCTGGCGACCACTTCCCACATCGGAGGCACGATTTCGTTGGCGATGTCGTCCACCGGCAAGTCTGCACTCGAGCACTCGAGGTCAACACCAGCTCCGAATTCTGTCAGCAAAAGACGGACCGCGTCGATTTGGTGGTGCAAGACGGCAACATGCAAGGGAGCAAATCCGTTGGCGACCTCATCCACGTTAACTCCACAACTCTTGGCCAGATATCTGCAAACGTTCAGATTCCCCAGGGCGACGCTCAACTGGAGCGGCGTGAAACCGTCGTCGAAGAAGTCCGGACTGACCTGGCGGTTCACCAACGCCACAACGATGTCGTCGCATCGGCTCTTGATGGCAACGTACAGCGGCACTCTCCCCGAAGAGGTGACCACATCGAGAACGTCCACTTTCTCGAGAAACAGCTCGACGAGGCGCGAGTAGCGCCGCTCGATCGCTGTCAACAAGGCCTCGGTGTGCGACGCCAAGTACTCGGCAGTGCAGTGTTCTGTCATGACCTCTTCGAAGAGCGCGACATCGTTGTGCGCCAAGGCGTGGTCGAAGATCTTGTAGATCGTGTCCGGCTCCAAGTCGAAGCCTGTCCTTCGCAGGATGACCGCGTGAAGGACGTTGTTCAGTCTGCCGCAGTAGTCTGCCGGGGTCATGTTGTACAAAGCGTCGGTGGAGTGCAGGATTGTGGGTGTTTGGTGAAGCGACAAGACCTTCCTCACGACTTGTTCCCAATCCGGATCGGTACCGGTTTGGGAGCACGCCAGGTGCAGAGCGTTGCGTTTTCCTTTGTCCGTTTCCATGATTCTTCCTCGGTGCTGGTCGATCTCCTGTAATTTCTTGTGCAGAACCGCGAGGAAGAGCGGATGGCCGTCGGCCAGCAACAAGTCCAAGAAGTACCTGACGTTCGCGTGTTCGTCTCTAAAGATAACACTTTTCAAATCTTCCACGTGTTCAAAATTTTTGGAAATCCACAAAGCGACGAAAAACTCGGCGTAGCTCTTGTGCATGAATTCCAAAGAGTTTTCCTCACTTTTGCGTATTACTCCCAAAGGGTCTTCTTTGTGGGCGTCGACGTAGTCGATGAAAGCCTCGTAGTAGGAGTCGTGTATCTGGATTTTCTTCACCATCTGTTCGAAACGACAACACTTGATGGCGGCCTTTTCGTACTGTTGCCAAAAGTAGAACTTCAAGAAGTCGAGAATCGGACTTTCCGACGGAATAATCTCCTGCTTCTTCAAGTAATGGGAGAAGTTTCCTTCGACGAGCGCTCGGTACAAGTCGGTAACTACCAGATTGTCCCCCAAGAGTCGACCATCGCTCTCGTTGCATATCTTGATCAACATGTTCAAGTTGAGCGGCAGCTCCAACAGCTGCTGGTGCTCTGACCTCTTGCTTCTGATCGCGTCGATCTCCTCCACAGTGCTCTGGATGACTTCTGGACTGTACAATCCCTTCATTTTCTCCCGCACGTAATTTCTTTGGTCTTCCGCTTGCAGAGTCTTGATGTTTAGCACCGTCACATTCAGAGCTTGCTCGAGATCTGGTCGAGTGCTAGTCCGCGAAGCCACCCAAAATCGAAAGCCTGCCTCTTGCACCATCTTTAAACAGTTGATCGCTCGCGGCTTGTCGAACGCCTCGTCCAACGCGTCGAACAGAAACAAAACGCGCTTTTTCTCTTTGCAGGCGCGCCTGAGCTTGGCTCGTAGACTGTGTTGTTCCGCGGCGATGTCCAAAAACTTGTCGAGGTAACCGTCGACGGTGTGCTCTTGCAGAAAAATCTTGTTGTGCTTGAAGCTCACGAACACTGTCAGCTCGTCCAAGGGGCAATTCCGGCACAAGAACTTCAACAGTTCTGTCTTCCCCGATCCGGACTCGCCGCAAACCAGGTAGTTCCCTGCTGCGAAGTGCTGGAAAATTTCCGCGTCTTGCACGTTGAGGTCGGCCTGTTCGACTTGACGAGGCACGTACACGTCATCTGGGAGTGAAGCTTCCCCGATGTGGTACTTTCCGTTCAACATTTGCAGAATGTTGGCGCTTGTTACAAAAGGGGAAACATTCGCGGATTCTACTAGACTTTTCAGCGGAACTGATTTGTTTGTTCTTAACGCTACGGTAAGTCCGTCGAAGACTTGACCACCGAGATTTTGATCGGTGTCGTAGATGTCCTTCAGATTTTGAAAAACCTTCTCTTGTGTAAATTCTGACGCATCCACGTCACCTAACACTACCAAGTGAATCTGGTGCGCTCTCACACACAACTTTATCGCCTCATCGACGGACTTCGTCTTGACATATTTCACAACGATTGGTCTTTCGAAACAATAGAAAAACGTCTTGATTTCTGCCTGCGAACTTATTTCTTCTTCAGACTTTTTAACAATCTTTGCATTTTTGGCTGAACGAAGCACTTCGGTCCGTGAAGGTGGACTGACATCGATCGGTGGCTGTATAAAGTAGTCTTCACAAGACGTTGCATCCAGGTTTACAACGGTCAACTTGACTGTCTTCGTCATTTCTTGGAAGTCGGTCAAGCATGCGTCACTCCGGAAGGACATTCTTTCCATGGGCAGCAGCAAGTCGATTAACTGAATCCTCACCGTCTCTTTGTCTACTTTTCTGTCTCTATATAGACCGTCGTGACAGTGTTTGAAGAACTCTATGTAGTTAGCGGCCCATCTCGCCGATCCGAATTTCTCTTCGAATTCCTTCTCGATTTCTTTTTCTACGCCTTGGGCGTTCTTCTGACCTAAGTAGAGCGAAAACCTTTTGAAAAACTCTTCGTAGTCGCCTTTCTTCACATTTTCGGTCTCCGGCGTCTCTACTTTTGTTTTAAATTTGTAGATCTCGTCTCGATTTGTGCTCAAAATATGTATGCCCTTGCACTGTGAAAATTTCTCCATCTTGAAATCTTTCACTTTATCCATTTTCTCCGGATCGAAACCTCTGTTGCTGTAGAGAATGTAGTAGAACGTGCTCGGTTTCCTCTCGATTTCTATTATTTTCCGGTGGGCTAGTTTACAATAAGGTACCGAACAGTGAATCTCTTGACAGTTGATCGTCTGACACTTGGCACGCTCACAGTCGATGACCGAATTGCAGAAGCTCGACTTGCAGTACATGTTCATCACGAAATTTCCAGTTTGTTCCTTTGGATTTTTCGCCTCTTTCCCGGAAGTGAAGCCCGTGGGTTGGAGATTTTTCTCTGCTTTTTCAGCATGTTTCAGCTGAATGGCGAAATAGTACTTGTCACCCGTTTTCGGGGTGATTTCGATGATGATGTCGTCGAATTTGAAGTTTTGCTCTGAGTTCTCTGTCTTTTCGGGAGTTTCGTTCGTTTCCAGCTTGAAATCGGCGATTTTGTCGTCCATGCACAATCTGAGGGAGAACAGGGCGGACACGACGACCTCGTAGTTCACCCCTTGGCCCGGTTGGTTCTTGGAAATCAAAATATTACAATCAGTACCAACACAAAACAATGAAATTTTGTACAGTGACGAGGCTGTTTCAAAAAAATCAGTAGAGAGGTTCTACTCTGAATTCCTTATGAGAACACTGAGATACAAACAGGTCTCGATAACAAACGAAAACAGGATTAAATACTGTCCGGGTTCACCGAGTTTTTTGTAGTAGTGTATTGGTGGTTGCCTGCGCTAGACCAATCCATCATCAATACGTTCTGTAGGTTAAGACTGATTGTAAGACTGACATTTTTGTCACATATATGATCACAAGCTGTTAAAACACCCAAAAACTCACCGTTGATGCCATTTGAGCAGTGGGGCGCGTTCATAAAATTATTATTTGAAAAACGATGCCACAATTTTTGGATGGACTGGTAGACACCAATCATAGAAGATGACAAACATAGATGACCTCTTTAAATAACCTGGCTGTATTTGTTGAACAGTGACTGTTTCGATTCTTTTGTGCCAATTATGTCGTCATTATTATCACGTCCAAAACGCAATCTGTCTGGTGAGTAAAATAACTATTATATTATCAACCGGTTCATAGTTTATTTGTTGTAAGATTCTAGGTGTTCTGTGATTCTAGGATCTTAAGCTTTCTATGGTTTTAACATGTCAACCAACAAATATTGCAAACATTCCTCATTCAATGTAAACAATTGTGATTCACTCCGATAGGACTGTCGCTTAACCAACCTTGTATCGCTTCCGATGCGCGATAAATTCACAAGGTTTTTTTTTGTCGGTCCTTCTGGAAATTTAATGTTGGGTGGATGATATCCAGGTAAGTACTATGGCGGCCAAAAAATTTTGGCCGTCACTTTCTTGACATTCAAGTAAAGTGTAAATAAACCTTTAGGAATCGTAACCCCACTTTCGATTCTTGTCATTTTGACAATCAATTTAAACTGTTTGAAGCTCAGATATTCCAAAAATCCGACATGAATAAACAAAATTAGAGCAATCGTACATAGATAACCTAAGGTAAACGTTCTGTGTAGTAAAAATGACAAAATAATTTTGAGTTTTGAAATTTAGCACCCAAAAAATAACGTTCATAATCAAGACGGTAATCATGATGACAATAAAGTACGGATTACAATTTTTTTTTTTTTGAATTAACAGACAATGACGGCCAAAATTTTTTGGCCGGCATAGTACAGTTAATTTCAAAATTATAGAGTACACCTAATTTTCTACAGTGTAAAATGCACTTACATTTTTTGTCAATGATCAATGTCAATTTTGACAAACAAAGTGCCTGATCTGTTATCAATGATAAATAAATAACAATAAATAAAATGTCGAGTTCATTTTATAAAGTTCATTCATTTTGTATAATCGTGTCAAAAATGAGTCCAAGTCCCTAGGATTTAGGGATATTCGTTACTAAGTTGCCATAAATTTGTTTAAGTTGGAGGTTATGTGGTGTCTAGTGACAAACAGAAGATATCGTAACCGCATCAAAAATGTAAGGCAGCGAATTCGTTGTAACAGTTGCAAATGGCTAAGTGATAGATGTTTTTTCGTATCACGATCAATTTCGGTTTCTGTCGGCATATTTAATTGGACTTAATCTCTCAATTCATAGTAACCAACATTAGGCTTTCAAAATTACTTTTGAATATTCTATAGTATAATTCAGAATAAGTGGCATCGCGGTAGGCGTTGATTCTCTAAAGTGAGCTTTATGTTATGTCAAAAAATTTAGTAAACATGTGAAACCGTTATTACTTTATTCTGAGGTTATGCGTTACATAATTTTGACATGGTTTTCACCCACAGCAGAGATAACCCCCCAGGCAAGTAATACACTTTTCATAAATGAAACAAGGAAATTCCAAGTACCATAACAAGAAAATAAACACAAAACGATTCCAATGATAATATCAAGGCCAAATTAAAAGCGAAGGTTACCAACAGCATCGAAACTAGAGTATTATTAGCAAGTGTCTCGCTACCAACGTAAATTTGGATTTCCAACGCCTACCGCGATGCCACTTATTCTGAATTATAATATAGTTACACGCAACGTGAACAACGTTATTTCCCTAAAAGTTCGAATTCTAGGGAGTCATTTATTTTTGACACGATAGTATTGAACTTTTCAAAGTCAAATAATTTTATTTTTTGGTTCTGTAATTATGTTTTGTAAATAGTGACAGTAGTGACACCGTTCACGTTGGATTGAGCATTGCTAAATTGCATTATGTTGGTTAGCTGCATGTCACTATTTATTAAAATTATTTGACCTTGAAAAGTTCAATACAAAATGAATGGAATGGACTTTATCCGGTATCCGCCCACTAACTTTGGCAGCGTTGGTTTTAGATGGTTGCCAGCTCTGATCTTTGTCCGCATGACACGTCAACCACGTTTTGTACGTCACGTTACGGCAATTAGATTTAAATATTTAATTATGCATTGTTGCGTTTGATACAAAAAAAAAATATTTCAATTTCGTGTTCATGCCCATTCAATTTACGTTCTCGATATTTGACACATTGAGGGATTTCCCCCAAAACGTAACTTTTACCACAGTTTTGAAAAATTTGCAACAGGGAGTGCAGGGAAGTCGTAGAAACTTATCCAATATTCTTTTGGTCGCTCTCAAGAGAACATCTTTTGTATATGAAATCTGTACAAGTAGTTTTTGTGAGTAATGAAATGTGATTTTTTCAGAAAGGTGTCGCTCAGGACTGGTTCTAAACCGTTGGGGATTCTACGAGGGTCGAAGAAAAGGTGATCAAATCGCTTGGAAGGCAGTAAAAGTGAATGATAAATGTTTAGTTGGTGGAAATGGAATCGACCATAGAAATTAATAAATATTCAAAAAGATCGGGAAGCGGATCTTTCGGATTCGACTACGAACTGTTAGTGTGCACTTATTTTACTCTACGTTTACTCGGCGACTATCGTGTTCACGATTACCAAATAACAGCTAACGAAGACAAATACGGTAACTACGACGACTTGTGCATCAGATTGGAGTTACTGGATGGGACCTCTCATACGTTTCTCTTTCAAATGAAATACTCGCACACCAAAAGACATTTGACTAAAAGGCATTTGTTGGCGAGTACAGGCCACAACACTCTAGATCGATACTTCCGATACTTCAAAGAGATCGAAGACGTGGTGGATGCAAATTGTGTCTTGTTCACCAATATGTCTTTTCGCGGTTTGAAGTCGGAACACATCGAAGCATTTCAAGAACGCGACGAGACATTCTTCAACACAGGTTCAATCTGGCGTTTCAGAACGGATGAACCCCAGCGAGAGCGATTTTTTAAACAGTTCTACTTTTACACTGATCAGTTCGACATCCACAGCCTCAAACACAATATCGCGAACATTTTAACGGATACGTTACAGTGCCGAGTGTTGGATTCTTTTACCAATTTCATCAAAGAATGGCAGTCCACAAATTTCGTCCTAACCAGGAGCGACGTGGTCGCCAAACTGGCCGAAATAGCATTTTCGCCTTTCGTCCAAGTGCCATCTAGTGATCCCCGCGACGAAAGCTTCAAAAGTCTGCAAGCTGCGATCATGGAATTTGATCTGACAGTGGTCGAATCGCACGGCGACGACATCTTGAAGAATTGGGCGTTGCCAGATTTCGAGGGAATCGAACACAGGTGCGGAATCAAGTTCGGAGTGAACAGTATAAGGTCCCAAATGACCCATGAACAACGCACTAAAGCGCTGTGGTTCCTGGACAGAATGCCTCTGATGGTGAAAGTTGACGATAGCAACAAGGCTCTGGTGAAGCACCTCGTCGACTTTTTGGCGCAGAAGGGAGTTGTGAAGAAGCTGGTTTTGTTGGGGAACCTGACAAAACGAGACCTCCCCAACTGGAAGACTTTCGCACATCTATCCGATGCGTTGAAGATGAAAGTGAATCTCGATACGTTCGAAGAGCTTCGCCTCAGCCTCCAGCAAAGAGAGAGTGTTTCGTTGAAGGAAGTGGTCGAGTCCAATCCTGGAATCGAGTCGATTTTTGCCACCGAACACTTGATTCAGATGACGGATCGAGTTCTTGTCGTCGGTACCAAAGACGTAAATCTACCAGTGCTCTACATCCCCAGGAGAATCACCACGCCGGAAGGAGCGACAGACGAAGAAAAAGTGTTCGAAAGCTTGAAGAGTCACGTCAACGTGATCTGTGAAGGACCAGGAGCCGGAAAGACCACTTTGATGAAGTCTCTGGCTGAAAAGTGTCCCTCTGGTTGTTGGGCGATCTACGTGAGACTCTTAGATCACGCTCCATTTTTCAAAAAGAAACCGAAAAACGACGAGATTATTCCGCACTTCCTCCAAGTGAAACAGCCACAAGACGACTTGGTGTCAAAAGTGAAGTCGTTTTTGTTGGCAAATGGCAACATCCATCTCTTCCTAGATGGCCTGGACGAGCTGGAATACGACAGCGTTGACTTCATTCTGAAGTACGTGAAGTGCGTTGGGGGGCGCGGCATTCGCGTGTGGCTCTCCTCGAGGGACAATCTTCGACACAGGATCAAAGCGGATTTGAAAGTCGAGCCGGTCGGCATCGAAAGCTTTACTCGAGACGAACAGAAGAGATACATCGAAGGTCGCCTCCATCGGACGTACAACTTGGAACAGATTCCGAAGTATTTGAGCACCCCGTTGCAATTGTTTATGTTCACGGAAGCGATGAGTAGCGGATTGGACGAGAAGAGTGACCTGACGAGGATATACCAGACCTTCGTCACTTCGAAACTCCAAGTGGGCAAATCACTTCAGAAGTACCAGATTCTCGCTTTGAAATCTTGCTTCTCCAGTGAAACAGTGCGGAAATTGAAAGTGGGTGAAGTGTCTCTGCATGTGAAAGAGCTAGGTCGTGGCGACGAGCTCGGTGTGATAGCACACGCCGACGAAGATTCGGTTGTCTTCACGAGTCAAGTCTACGCCGAGTACTTGGTCTGCTTGTGGATCACGAACAATCTGGATAAAGTCGGGATGTTGCAAGACGAGATCTTCCTAGACAAGAATCCTAATTTGAAACTTATATTCGACACGGTGCTAGCCGAGGAGAGTAAGCTGCATCTGGCCGTGATCAACAAAGACTTGGAGGAAGTGAAGAGACAAGACCAAATCGGCGGAGTGAAGGATCGCGCAGGCAGAAACGCTTTGCATTTGATCTGTTCGTACAAACACCACTCCGAAGAGATCTTCGGTGTTCTGCTGGAAGAGTGCGACATTCACGAGAAGGACATCTTCGGATGGACCTGCCTCGACTACGCCATCCGCGCAGAGAGTTTCTCTGCAATCGAGAAAATCTTGAAAAAGCACGGCGACTCTCGTCATTTCGACACTCTTCACAAGCGCGACGACGTGATCGTGCTCGCGTCACAACTAGGTTATCCTCTGTTGTTGTCGTCTTGTCTCGAGAGACACCCGGAGAAGATAGACACCAGAACCGGACCAGACAAGCTCACTCTTTTGCATCTCGCGGTCAAAGCGAACAGCCAAGGTGTTGAATCGGTGATCGAAATCTTGACGAGTCGACTCGACGTCGACATCAAAGACGGCAAAAGAAGAACCGCGTTGCACTTGGCTGTAGAAGAAGGCCACTGCGACTTAGTCGAGCTCCTGATCAAGAAAGGGGCGAACGCGAAAGGGCTGCATTGCAAAATGCGAAGTCTGTTGCACGTTGCTGTCGCCGCCAGGTGTTCCACGGAGATGATACGGTTGTTGGTCGACCAAGTGGACGTCAACGGTCGCGACCTAGATGGCGCCACTGCTCTCCACTTGGCTTGCGAACAAGGCAATCTCGCGATCGCGTCGGAGTTGCTCGCTCGAGGAGCAACAATCGATTCTGTCACTTGTTACAAGAAGAACGCTTTGCACTTTGCCGTCTGCGCGGACTCGCCGAATCTGGAGTTGATAAAGCTTCTGGTGGAGAAAGGTGTGGATGTCGGCGCGCCCTCTAGAGGTGGTGTGACGGCTCTGCATTTCGCCTGCGAGCGAGGCCAGCTTGACGTTTTTCAACTGTTACTGGGTACCGGTGAAGACGCTAAATGCACCACCGAGTCGGGGCGGACTCTACTGCACTACGCCGCCTCAAAACAAGATTCAAATCTCGAGATCGTAGAGAGTTTAGTCGAGTTGGGTGTAGATGTTAACGCCAAAGACAAAGATGGATTGACTGCTCTGCACGTTGCGGCGGAACAAAACAACTGTGACCTCGTCAAAGTGCTGCTCCGGAGAGGTGCTTCCTTTGAAGTTTCCAACCGCGGACGCACCGCTCTGCACTGTACAGCTGCCGCAGAAGTGGCCGAAATCTTGATCGACGAAGGAATCGACGTTAACGCTTCTGATTCGGAGGGTCTGACAGCTCTGCACCTCGCTTCGCAACGAGATCTGGAAGACGTCCTGGACGTTTTGCTCGAAAACGCAGAGATCAACGCCCTCACCAAAAAGGGACAGAGCGCTTTGCACTTCGCGGAATTTCCACAAATGGCAAAGTTGTTGATACAGAACGGGATCGGTGTCAATCTGCGAGACGAGTCTGGACTGACAGCTCTACATCTTGCCTGTCAAAAGTGTCAATTTTCTACGGTGCAGACGTTGATGAAGTTAGGCGCGGATGTTCGTGATGTGTGCAACAGAGGTCGCACTTGTCTGCACTACGCCGCTGCAACACACGCAACCAACACCGAAGTCATCCAGTTGCTCCAAGATGAAGGAGTCGAGTTTGGCGAAGATGCGAGTGGTGAGACTCCGCTGCATCTGGCTTGCAGTCACAACAACATCTACAATGTAAAAGCGTTGATTGAAGGAAAGATTGATGTTAATTGTACCACGGAGGAAGGCAGAAGTGCTTTGCATTATGCGGTCGGCGTGCCGCTTCAGTACACTAGTGTGATCAATTTGTTGTTGGAAAGTGGCGCCCGTTCGGATGTTGAAGACCGGAAGGGATTGACACCGTTAGAAGTCGCCTATGCACGTGGTCACCATTTGTACGTCAAAGCCATGCTGAATTGGAGTCTTCTGAATGGTGAGTCTGCAGTGGTAGAGTTGTTCCTGAAGGTTCTCCAAGCAGAAACATTTCGCGTCGACGAACAAGACCATCCGCTGTGCGTTGCCGCCAAAGATGGAGTGCTTCGTGTTGAGTCTCTGCGGAAGTTGGTTAAAGTGGTCAAGAAGTACATCGACATCCACGAAGGCGCAAACGTCCGAAAGGAGTTGTTGGAGTATTTGAAGAACTGTCGAGTTAAAGATCTGGTAAGTAGACATCGTGATTGAACAAGAAATTGAGTGGTGGTTTTCGTGCGGACTTTCCGATTAAAAAGCTAAATTCTGATTTTCCCTATTTCATTTGTAGTTAACAGAGGATGTACAAGAGTTGCCAGATATGAACCAACACTGCCCCTGCAAACTCCACCTCGGTCGACAGTCGTGAAAGAATGTTTTTGTCGTAAGTGTGGCCTGCGAGGGTGGGTGTTTGCATCGCTAATTATTCTTTTGTTGCAGCTATCGACAATTCTACACAAGAAGCGTTTTCTATAATCAAATAACCTAAATAATTTTGTATTAGTTTTTGTAACAAAGTGCCATAATCATGTAGTACCGGAAGAGAGCGCTCACGTTTGACACCTCTTTTCGGTTTAAAATATATTGTTTTTGGAGTTTGCGATTTATTCTTACCTTACCCTTGTTTCCTTGACATCGCCCTTACTATGTTGCCATTTGGTCGTCTCCTTACATAATTAAAGTTGACAACCATCTAAAGCAGAGAGAATACAGCATTCACGTTGTTTTGGCATAAGGGAAGCCTATGATTTCATATTTTAACGTTGGACATACTGTTTGATTTCTGACAGTAAAGTGCCTGACATGTGGACCTGTCAAAATGTACACAAAGTCCATTCACAAATTAAAAAACCACCACCTGTTGCTTTAGGTTGGTAAAATTTAAAAAACCCTAGGTTGATATTTTTTCATACTATGTTGGTAACTATAAAAAATTATGACATTTATTTGATTCAAAATAAAATTCAATTGTTTTCAATTCAGTTCATATTGTTTTATTACGAGCACGTTTCATTTATTTATTGATTCTTATTATTTTTACTTAAACATGCCCACAAAAACAAGACATTTAATAATCATTTAACCTCAAAATTACAATTCTCACCAAATTTTACACTAAACAGCGTTGCCGATAGTAATTATTGAGGAAAATGCTACGTTGGTGGTTTTTTGATTTTTGAATGGACTTTACTATCCGTTATTTAAACTCCCGCACTGTCAAAGTGTTTGCAAGTTGCCGCACTGCCGTTCTGAGACCAGTAATTTTTACTTTAACGTTGGCACAAAAATTTGAAATTTCAAATTTAATAATGATTTAATAAATTTTTGGCTTTTTCATTTTGGTGCGCTTTGTTTTCTTACAAACTACCGGGTAATTGTAAATGATTGTGACTTTTTTTCTTAAGTTGGGAACATTTTTCATAAATTATTTTGGCAAACTTGATACCTTAATCAACACATTGGCGTACGTACGTCATTTTGACATTTTATGTTTTAATAAATTGTGTCAAATAGGCGAGGACGCCTATGTTTATGTCAACTATCACATTAAAAAGTAGAATAACCAACAATGATATTACCAACCTATGAAAAAAAGTCACAATCATTTAAAATCACCCGGTATAACTTACACGAAATGGCTGAACAAGAAGAAGATATGAAAAGTAAAAAAATACTGTTAACGGCTAGAGGGAAGCAGGGTACCTATTGTTAATTATTGTTTGGAAAGAAGCGAATTAACTCCATTAACATAACCAAACTTTTCTTGTTGACGTTTTTATAACTAGATTTTGTGTACAGGCAACTGAAAAGGTATGTCACCATAGGTACACAAAAATTTGACATTGACAGTGCGGGATTTTAATAAACGGATAGTAAATAACGTGTTGCCGAATTTCCCGCCGCCGCCGGTCAATCAGTCATAATTACGCGACTTTAAAACGTATTGTTTAATCAAGCCTGCTAAAACCTTATTTATCAATAAATTACTGACAAAGTAATACTTGCTTAAAAATTACAAGAATTATTTGCTCTGAAATTAAAGTAGCAATAAAAAAAGTGTTACATTTAATACAGAAAAGATTTGCCAAAATTCAGTTGTGATAATTTCAAGCTGGAAACGAACGAAAACCCCGAAAAGGAAGAGAATTGACAGCAAATAAACTTCAAATTAGCGACGTCATCATAGAAAGTAGCCCCAAAACGGGCGACAAATACTTTGCAAGCAAAAAATGTGGGACATCAAACTTCTGTAGTTGTGAAAAATTCGATGTAGTTCAAGCTTTATTCTCATTTAGTCTTTGATGATTATTGTCATAGAAATTTGACACTATTCTAGCTGACAGTTTAATAATTATTTTTTGTTCGACACTGTCAGAATTTGAGACTTTTCTCCTGTGTGAAGGGATTTTGGTAAATGTCACAACTTGTCAAAACGTAACGTCAAACTAATTTTAAAGATTTTAAGCGATTTGAAGCCTTTAAGGGGCTCGTCGAACAAAAAAACGTTGTATTCAACTCGTTAGTGTGTAAATGACAGTGACAGCGACAAAAATTGACAGTTCACATGAAAGCGGCAAAAATTTCATAACATGGGCATGGCCTGCTTCGACTACAATAATTTATAATAACCCTGTAGTAGTTTATTTAATGAGTTTGTGTGTAAATTGGGCTTTTCTAATTGCCCGAGGGACAAGATTAAAACATGAGCATAGCGAGGGTTTTAAGGCCCCGAAGGCAATTAGAAAAGCCCAATTTACTCAGAAACTCGTTGCATACAAAATTTTCTTGTTTGAAACGACGTCTTTGAAGCTCCCAAATCTTTTAAAAATGATTTCGCATTTGCTTTTGACAGTTTTGACAAATTTTTCAAGACCTGTCAGAAATGTAACGTTGAATGTGTTGTCTAGGGCAACGGTTCATTATCTGCTCATTTTGCTTTAGGGCAGTTAAGAGGCAGTTTACAAAGGAGAAAAATGAGAATTTATGACAGTTGAAAACAATTCAGATGAGATCTTCAAATTTGAGATAAACGTGCAGACCCCGGAGAGCGAAAATGTGAAGAAGGGCGACGACGAAGAGTTTTTCAAATGTTTTTCGCTCTACCTGGATCGGAAGAACGCCCAATCCGTAGAAAAAGAAATCGAGAAAGAATTCGAAAAGAAATTCGGATCGTCGAGATGGGCCGCTAACTACATAGAGTTTTTCAAACACTGTCACGACGGTCTATATAGAGACAGAAAAATAGACAAAAAGACGGTGAAGATTCAATTAATCGACTTGCTGCTGTCCATGGAAAGAATGTCCTTCCGGAGTGACGCATGCTTGACCAACTTCCAAGAAATGATGAAGAAAGTCAAGTTGATCGTTGTAAACTTGGATGCAATTAAATACGATAAAAGGAGCCCATACGCCGAAGCGCACGGGATAAAGAACTGGCACGCAGCCAATTTCTTTATAGCTCCTTATCTGCTACAGTGAAAAAAAAAACAAAACAAATTAAATTTTACAGTTTATCATCATTAAAAATTTTAACAAGCAATAAGATTAAAAGGTTTATTGACTCACCTAAATACACTGCCACACAAAAGCAGCAATTTATTGGGCCAAAATGCGATGAAAATCACCTGAGAAACACCACTAGTAAACACAGCTTACCGGTCGCGTTCCACTTCCACTTATATTGAACTGTTGAAGTTCTTGTGCCAGAATTGCCCCCTGGACGATCTGACAGTGTTCGTGAGCTTCAAGCACAACAAGATTTTTCTGCAAGAGCACACCGTCGACGGTTACCTCGACAAGTTTTTGGACATCGCCACGGAACAACCCAGTCTGCGAGCCAAGCTCAGGCGCGCCTGCAAAGAGAAAAAGCGCGTTTTGTTTCTGTTCGACGCGTTGGACGAGGCGTTCGACAAGCCGCGAGCGATCAACTGTTTAAAGATGGTGCAAGAGGCAGGCTTTCGATTTTGGGTGGCTTCGCGGACTAGCACTCGACCAGATCTCGAGCGAGCTCTGAATGTGACGGTGCTAAACATCAAGACTCTACAAGCGGAAGACCAAAGAAATTACGTGCGGGAGAAAATGAAGGGATTGTACAGTCCAGAAGTCATCCAGAGCACTGTGGAGGAGATCGACGCGATCAGAAGCAAGAGGTCAGAGCACCAGCAGCTGTTGGAGCTGCCGCTCAACTTGAACATGTTAATCAAGATATGCAACGAGAGCGATGGTGGACTCTTGGGGGACAGTCTGGTGGTTACCGACTTGTACCGAGCGCTCGTCGAAGAAAACTTCTCCCATTACTTGAAGAAACAGGAGATTATTCCGTCGGAAAGTCCGATTCTCGACTTCTTGAAGTTCTAGTTTTGGCAACGGTACGAAAAGGCCGCCATCAAGTGTTGTCGTTTCGAACAGATGGTGAAGAAAATCCAGATACACGACTCCTACTACGAGGCTTTCATCGACTACGTCGACGTCCACAAAGAAGACCCTTTGGGAATAATACGCAAAAGCGAGGAAGATTCTTTGGAGTTCATGCACAAGAGCTACGCCGAGTTTTTCGTCGCTTTGTGGATTTCCAAAAATTTTGAACAGGTCGAAGATTTGAAAAGTGTTATCTTTAGAGAGGAACACGCGAACGTCAGGTACTTCTTGGACCTGTTGCTGGCCGACGGCCATCCACTCTTTATCGCGGTGCTGAACAAGAATTTGGAGGAGATCGACCAGCACAGAGGAAGAATCCTGGAAACGGACAAAGGAAAACGCAACGCTCTGCACCTGGCGTGCTCCCAAACCGGTACCAATCCAGACTGGGAACAAGTCGTGAGGAAAATCTTGTCTCTCCACCAAACTCCCACAATCCTGCTTTGTACAACATGACCATATCTCTTCGAGATATCTGGTCTAGCGTTGTGGAGTTGACGTGGATGACGTCGTGCACGCATTTGTTCTTTTGCACGTTGCCGTCTTGCACTACCAAATCGACACGATGTGGGAACTGGTCGCGTGCGAAGAAAAGAGGAGCGCTCTTGATTTGGCTGTCGATTGCACGTATGATGACGTTGTTCCCGTCTTACTGGAGAGAGTAAAACTTCTAAAAGTTCAGATGTTGAGAAGCTTTCAAATACAATTATTTTGTTGCTTCTGGAAAAAATGTCAACAAAACATGAAAAAAACTTGAACGCCGGCAGCATCTTATCGCTCGTCTTTTATCTGTTGAGCAAAAAGTTTGAAAAGATTCGGTCTGGCTAAAAATGAGTGATTGATTGTTTTCTTCGTTTCGAACGACATTATACAGGGTATTGAAACGTTTCGACTTCCTTGATGAAACTTTCCTCCCTCATTTAGTGTATTGTTGGTTGCCTCATTCCCTCGGATTAAATTTTTGCGGAAAAATACGAAACAAAAATAATGAGAAAAAACAAATGTTTAGGGATTCTACGTTGTGTTTTATTTTTCATTTTCTTTAATTAGGTTCTAACGAGAGGCCGTACCTTCGGAATTAAAACAATTGAGCGCACTTCACTTAAATTTTATTTAACAAATCATCATGTGTGGTGGCAGAAATAAATAAATGAATTTAATAACAGAAGTTGGTGGAAGTTTGACCCAATGAAATTTGACTCACGACCCACGAATTGAGATCTGACTCATGAAGAAATGACTAAGCTGGGCAAATACAGAAGTTTCTGGCGCGAACAGCATAATACGCGTTTGAGATGCGAACTGTGTGATCCAATTTAAATTAGAATTATTTCCCCAATTAAATTGAACCCGACGCGATGCCCTGGAACCTCATAGATCACCCTGCTCTACTCCGGGTCGAAAATAAAAGAGAAAAAGGTTCTAACAGGGCCAAAGGGTACCTCTCTTCACGTGTCAGCTAGTTTGGTCGCTGGTCCCCTTGGGGGTGACGCGGCTAATTTTGTGCTCTTACGCCTGACCACAGCTAATTAAGTGCGACGGACACTGGCGGTAGCTTCCCGAACTCGAGACTTGTATACTAGTTCGCCTTGACGAGAGCATGTTTCCCCAATCGGTAAATGCAAGAAGATTACATACTTCGCGATAAAGAAATTAATTCAAGATTCTAAAGAGTCACGTGGTTATCAAATGCTCAAAGAAAATAATATAATCTTTACTTTAGAACGCTAAAGAACTAAATGCTGTTTGACTATTTAAATCGCGACTACAAATAATGAACAAGAATTAGAGAAATAATTTACCTTGTAAATGTAAAGCACGTGGTCACAAAATGGCTGTTGGAAGTACTGAACGTACCTCCGGCTACTTTGGAGATCAAACCCCCGAGTGAATCAAAAAAACCTTGTTTCCCGTCCCGCAATCGGTTTTATCATTTCTGGCGCACCCCACTTTCGCGACCCCTACTTGACCAAAGTGACCAATCAGCTCGGTTCTACTTTACGCCGATCACGGCACCTTTTCGATATCTCTAGAACTTTTGAAATTACAGTTTCCGTTTTTCCACCATTATTTTAAATGTTTAAATTTAGACTTTTGTTAGGACCAGACCGAATGTACAAATTTGTTGTTGAATTAGAAGCCTGAAAAAGAACACTAAATTACTGACTCTATACAATAATAAAAATCAGCACCAAGAATTAGACAGAATTAAAATGAAACAAACAGAATTAAAATAGAACAAACAGAATTAAAATGGAACAAACAGAATTAAAATGAAACAAACAGAATTAAAATGGAACTAACAGAATTAAAATGAAACAAATTAACCTTATTTTGAAACCTAATTTGGGCTTGAAACGCTGTTACGTAAGTGTCATATCATGCAACTAAATTCCATTGACCTGCTACTTTTAAAAATTATTCTACATTGGTTTGATTCCCCAAAACTGTTCTAATTAATAATTAATTCGTAATTTTCATTCTCTCTGTCTCACTCACACCTCAGATTTCTACGACTACCTGGCTTTACCGTTACCCTGTTGTCTCTGTTTTCTACCGACTCCCTTTCTACGTTGCTTTGTTAATTTTCTAACTAAAAGTGCAAACGATTCAGGACGAGAAAAGAAACACGATCCTAATTTAAGGCGATTTAATAAATAAAAATGCGCATTGAGAGACAGTAAACATTTTCCCAAAAATTCTGTTTTTTTTAAATTTGATTTAACCAAGCGACAAGCACAGCTAACTATGTTTGATGTTTTTTTAATCAAAAAGCAAATATCAGCAACAAAAACAAATGTGTGGATTTTCAATTGCGTCGGGATTATTATCACTTGTGAAATACCCTGTATTTAAAGTGTTACAGATAAGATAATCAAAGAGTTTGTTGTAAGGAGTAGAACGTTTCTGGGTGTGAGTTATAAAAGATAACGTACCTACAAGCAGAAAACTAAAGAATAGAAAATGGCCGAAAAAGTAAGTAGGAACATTTGTGAACTAATTCTTGTAATGGTGGTGATTGGAAGAAATGAGAGAAACTGGAATTAATTTCTAGTATCCCGGTATATCGACGCAAGTCTGCCAACAGCTGATGCCTGCTCGCAACCCCATGTACCAATCTCCCGTCAAAAACCTCGAAATAGGAAAAGCTGCAATTCGGAAGGCCCAAAGCGTCGGTAAGCTCATCGTACATTTGCGCTTCACCTTCTAACCGCTTCTTTTGTGTACAAGGCAAAGCTTGCGTTTTCATCCATGGCGAAGCAGGTTCTGGTAAAACGTCGTTCGCGGCGAAACTCGCCCAAGAGTCGAATTTTGCCTTGGTCCAAACGTGCTTTCCGGAGGATCTGGTAGGTCTCACCGACGCTGACAAATGTATGCACATCAGGAAGGTAAATCTGAGTACGTTTTGTGTTTCCACACCCACACTGTCTCTTTGCAGATCTTCGAAAGGGCGTACGTGTCGGCTTCGAGCTGCGTCATCCTCGACGATCTCGAGAGATTGTTGGAGTATTGTCCGGTGGGGCCGCAGTTTTCAAACTCGGTGCTGCAAGCTCTTTTGGTGTTCTTGAAGAAGCGACCACCGCCGGGGAAAAGTTTGCTGATAATAGCGATCAGCAGCTCCGGACCAAGGTCCGCCGAGAGGTTGTCTTGTGGTTGCAATTAGATATATTTGTTGACTGGTAAATCTTCATATTACAGGTATGATCTCAAAAAGTTCGGAGTGTTGAATTTTTTCGATAGTCATATATACGAGGGTAGTTTGATGAATGACTTATAGTGATATTAGAGACTTTGATTTGATTTTACAAAGGACTTTATTTTTCAACGTAGTCTCCTCGAAGTTCAACGCACTTCCCCCAACGTTTCTCAAGTTTCTCTATCCCTTCGCGGAAGTAATTTTCTTCGAGCCCTTTAAAATAGTCCTTTACGCACTTCATAACGTCTTCATTTGATTGGAATTTTTGCCCAGCCAAGAATGTTTTAGGTTTTGGGAACAGATGATAATCGGAGGAAGCTAAATCCGGCGAATAAGGTGGGTGGGGAAGAACTTGAAACTTTAAATCGGACAATTTTTGATCCGCAAGACGACTTGAATGCACCGGTGCATTGTCGTGGTGGAACAACACTTTCTTTTTTGTCATTCCGGAACGTTTCTCTCCAATGACCGTCTTTAACTTGTCCAAAAGGGCTGCATAGTAGTCTCCAGTAATAGTTTTTCCCTTTTCGAGATAATCTATTATCAGAATTCCTTTTGCGTCCCAAAAAACTGACGCCATGACTTTTCCTGCGGACGGGACAGTTTTTGCTTTTTTCCGGGTTGGTAATCTATGGGGTTGGTTCACCAGGTGCAGTCCATTGTTTGCACTGCTGTTTTGTTTCTGGGGTGCAATGATCTTATAATACTACCAGATGATCCCTTCCCTATACCCGACTGAGCCAGCATTGCCTCTTGCATTAGAGAGCGATGGAAGATCCGCGTATCAAATGTATACGACAAGGATAGGCATATCGAGGTCACGTGACGGTGGGATGAAAAGCATTTAAATACATGGAGAATAACAACAGCTGCTCAGCACCTATAAACTCACAATACAAGAACAAAGCGGCACCGTGAAACAAATGCTAATTATGCTATTACGAATCGACACTGTAAATGGGATGAATAAAACCCACAAAAATCATCCACACACGATGGCGCACCATACTCCTTTCAATAATACGACATATGACATCAAGTTACGCAACAATACAAAGATTTCAATTTCTGATATACATGAAGACAACTACACTTTGACTCCCAGCCTCCGGGTTTCCGGTCGCGGAATTAACCTGGCTCTCGCCCCCCAGACCACTAATTTCTACCCTAGCAGCGTTGGAAGTCCAAGTCCCTGCGACACCTAACTCATTCGATTTGCGTGCAGTGCCCTCGTCTTGTGTCCTCCGAAACACCCTTGCAGAACCCCACACCAGATGAAACAGAGGCCTTCCACCGAGGGCGGTCGAGAAGTTACACGGTCCAGGTCACACGTCATGAAAAAGCCTCGCAGAGCCCCACGCCGGCAATCTCACGTCGGCCCCTTGGTGTTCTCTCGTTTTTCATTGCAACGGCAACGTGGATAAACTGCACCCGCAACTACATTCCTAACTTCGGCCAAACATGTACTATCGCGGCCAAAATACGGGGTGATCAAATAGGACTGTTTAAGTTGGTAACACTGAATTGTATTTTAAATTGTATAACAGGAGTAACTTTCGGTTGTTGATGGCTTGTCGTTATTAATGCTATACCTACATCAGATATTTGTCAAATAAACCAACAAAACATATCCGGTTGCAGTGTTATAAATAACCGAAATATAAAATTTTCTTAATTGTACTGCCAACTTAAATAGTCCTTTTTGATCACCCGGTACTTTGGTCGTCACTTTTTGACACTTAAAATGTAAATCAAGTATTAATGTCAATATACATGACAATTTCAAATTATTCTTGTCAAAAATATGGCACCTTCATTTTTTGATAAGTATAGAATCGTCTTACTTGCTTCTGAAGGTTGTCTAAACCGCGAACATGTTGATCTTTTGCTTTTGAACCCTTCCTCCGCAGCTGGGATTTACCCCACCCGTATGACACTGATAGATTAAAATAATTTTGACAGTAGTAAAAAATAAGGTTAAACATCCTAAAGTTTGCTTTACAATTGAATGTCATTTATGTCACATTAACGACCACAGTATTTTGGCCTCGATAGTACCCCGTTTTTCCTTGGGGCAAATGGAAGGCCGTTCCCAAAATGGACTCCCGTTTTCCCTAATTAAATCGCTAACGCAATATGGTCTGTTAACCGTTTCTACCCCTACCCAGAAAATGGACTCGCCCAAAGTATTTCTAACTGTTCGCCCCTAAATAACTCTGATCTTAAAGCCTGGACGCGACCAACGGATTTTCACGGTTCACCTCTTACTCTCTCTAACTTTGAAAATGGACACGCCCCACGAATTTTAACCACCTGACGACTTTATTGCGACGTTCCCTCAAGAATTTACCCACTCTATCAATTTCTACCTCACCCGAGCTTATCGGAATAATAAAACGAAATAACATACCTGCTAAACACTACTTGTTTTCTGTAAGATCATACTACCTGAATTACAACGCGCAAACTGTCGGCAACACAAGAGGTGCGCACCTGTAATCCCCTCCGCGATTGGCGAATGTTTCCGGAGCACGGCTTTGATTACATTGACAATACACAAGAAAATACACGACTCGCGATTCGTAACCACAATAACTACATTTTCAACTAAAACAATAACAACGAAAACGACGGTTCAACAAACACCACCGTTCATTTCGAGGGCTGAGAATCGAGTGTCGCGTCTCCCCTTAACAACCGTACGCAATCCAAAATCTACCAACCGTGCACAACAAAAGAACCAAACAGTTCCTCTTGCGTTTGTTTCGGCGGCGGCAATTTGAATTCAAACTGGGGTAATAGGTACAATTCGCAGGCTTGAAAATTTCATGTACAATTTTTCTTTCATTCAAAGTACAGGGTCATTATAAATGATTGTCTCATCGCAGTTGGCGTTGGTGGCTTTGTTGCATGTGCCGCAAACTTTATAATATGAGTAAGACTAGCATCGCCGATAGGTAGCGCTGATGGCGGTAGAGGAAATTTGTCTACTAGATTGTCTAACGTCGCGAAACTAGCGGCACATCCCAAATTTGTGTGGGTTTTCAACGCCAACTACGATGAGACAATCATTTATAATGACCCCGTATTACTTACACAAAATGGCTGAACAAGAAGAAGATATGAAACGTAAAAGAATACTGTTAACGGCCAGAAAGAAGCACGGTATTGTTAATTATTGTTTGGACAGAAGCGAATTAACTCCATTAACGCATTAACATAACCACACTTTTGTTGTTGACGTTCTTATAACTAAATTTTGTGTACAGGCAACTGAAAAGGTGTGTACACTCCAAAGAAAATTCAAAAATTTAACACTGACAGTGCGGGAGTTTAATAAACGGATAATAAATAATAATAGTACTTTTAGTTGAGATACATAACCTACAAATGTGACAGTTTAGGTTAAATTGGCACTTGACAGGTTCGAGATGCGCAAACGCAGAATGGGAAATGATTGGACACGCCCATTTCTAAATGCTGTCAACAATTTACAGTTCTGTCGTCATATAAATGATGAAAAAAATGCAATTTTTCACAGTGATAAGCAAATAACTTATCTTGCGAAGTCAAATCTTATATCGCGAATTTCAAGAAGATAAAAGTGTCTGCAACTACAAGATAGGTAACCCAAAAGGGGCCAGCACGTCATGGCTCAAGAAGCAAACAGTGAGGTTAGAATTGTTGCAACATTACTTACTGTAGTAACCTCACGGTAGTAGAAATTGTTGGCGCTTGCGTATTACAATTTGTGTAATTTCCATCAGAAATACGTTCCGTCGCAAGTCTTGCAACAACTTATGCCTCGCGGATTTATCATGTATGGACCTTCCCTCGAGAGAAATTTAGAAGTAGGCAGAAGCCTCATTCAGAAAGCACAAATTACCGGTGAGCTTGTGGAACACCTTTGTATTTCTGCTTCTGATTCTATCTTCCGTTTGTAAGGTAAATCTTCCCTTTACATCCGTGGTGAAACAGGTTCTGGTAAAACCACTCTCGCTGCGAAACTCGCTCAAGAGTCCAAGCTTCTTTTCACTCAAGTGTGTACTCCTGAAGATCTGGTGGGGCTTAGCGAAAATGAAAAATGTTTGCACATCAAGAAGGTAACATGGGAAAGTATTTTTAGGTTTTACTTTGACGTTAAGCATGAGATACATTTTCAGGTGTTCGAGGACGCTTACGATTCAGGCTCTAGTTGCCTCATTCTCGACGACATCGAGAGATTGTTCGCCTATTGTCCTGTAGGTCCAACCTTTTCAAATTCGGTGTTGCAAACTCTTTTGGTTTTTTTGAAGAAGCGACCTCCGCCGAGCACAAATTTTATGATAATTGCCATTAGCTGTTACAACCCTCACGAATTTTTTAGGGACAGGTTTCAAAATGCCGAATACAGTTTAAGGTTGTCTCTTAATTTCACGTGATTGAATGTATTGACCAACAAGTTTTTGTTTTAATTTCAGCCACGTAATCGAAGACACGGGATTATCAAAATTTTTTGATAGGTCTATACATCTGGGGAAACTTTCCGAAGAGGAACAAATCAAGGTTATAAAGAGCACTAAAGTGTCTAATGCGGAAGAAATAGGAATCATAAAGACCAAATTTCCAAAATTTACAAGGTACCATATCTGTTTAGTGAATTCAAGAGGATTCTCGTCCATTGCGCACCTCTTTCGTGTTAGAAATTTTGTAGATCTAATTAGTGAATACTTTCTAATAAAATTTGAGTGGTGAGAAAATGTTAATCAGAGATTAATTACAGGAATGAGAGAAGCATTGCACGTTTGCTAGAAATTATAGATGAGTGTCGCCAAGTTGGCTTCAAACCGGAAATATTTTCAAGGGAGGACTAACTCGAGATAGTGCACATTTCTTTTGTCTACTATTAATATTAATAAAACTTGATAATTTAAACAAACTTCAGATTTTCAGCACGGTAAACGTTATGTTTGCGTAACTTAATAAAACATTTCTTGCTTTCGTTCCAATTTTTTTCTATGTAGGATTTATTTTGTAAACTTTTTCTTTATGAATGTTCTAAGGAAAGAAATACAGCGTGATCATGATCAACAATGACTGTTGGCAATGACACAATTGAAAAATATTGGTGTTTTTTTGTCTCGTAATTGGCACCAACTGGATGTTTTAACTTGACACGACAAAAAATAGATTATGTCGGTTATGTTTGTGACATTACAAAAATCATGGCCTCCTAGATCGAAAGAGACAAAATAGGAGGCCATGACAAAAATCAACCTTTGATGGTGAATTTCAAATTTGCCTGTCAACACTGTCAAAGCTGACAACCAGAAATAGGTTTAGATTACAGTGGTACCAAAATCATTCAAATTTTCATTGTTACCAACAGATTCAGTCATTCTTGAACACCCGGTACATTACGTGCACATATCATCAGTTTTTTTTTAATCGTAGTACCATGATCTGTTGATGTAGGTTTGCAATAATAAAATTTTACTAAATTTAGGGAATTTAATGATATCTATTGGTTACACCTGCCACCGTCTGTCATTTTTAATGTACGCAAACTCGCATTTAAAATTTGAACGGGCCTCGCAAAGTGAGACATTTATTAAACTCTCAAATAAAAACTACAAAAAAACTACTTGCTCCACCTAAAAATGAATTCCACGGCCATAGTTGGATTTCTCTCTTCAAGACGCTCATCATGACCTGAAAAATTACTTTGTTCTTTTAGTTTTTGCAAAAACAAAAACAATTGCAGTAACTTTTTTCAAAGTGGCCACAGATCCATGATTCTTAATTCAATGGAATTCCTTCGTCAAGTTCTTTTGCGTGGACCACTTTTAGTTTGGGATTCACAATGGAGATGATTTGAAGGTTTTGGAGTTTTGAACATGTCCAAGTCAGTTCTGGTTTGCACTACCTCCAAGGCCTGGTTTTTGGGCTCCCAGTTCACAAAATGGCGTTCTTGGGGCGGAACTTTATTTGCAAAAAAAAGTTGATGCTTTCTTGAGGGAAAAATGTATATGCACTTATTTCTGGGCCACATTGTATACATTTCCAATAAGAATATTTCCTTGTCTCTTAAGTATTAATGATTTTTAAATCTGTGAATTAGAATTTATAATTTTGCAGTTTTCCTCTTAAAGGAAATCTCTTTTTCGCAGATAACGTAGCATTCCTACTGTTATAGAAGAGGAAATAAGTTATCACTTATCAGCGGAAGTCAAATATCGTGAGATCATTTAAATTTGTAATCAAAGTCGGTGTTTTTTTTGTACGATTGCGGATCATGCCAATTGAGTCGCTGAGTAAATTAGAGGTTATGTAAACATTTTGACGTAATGGATTTTCATGTTCAATCGTTTTAATTTAAAAGAAATAAAGCACTAAAAATAATCTACAGCATTCACGATTGTTTCAAATTCGGACTATCTATGAAAATCTGACGTTTTAGTTGGCAATATTGTGATTTGACATAATAAATTTGAAATGCTATGTTGCAAGATAACTCTAGAACAAAAAGTGCTGCTCTAAATGACTCTAATCAATAAAAGATTACAAAAACTAAACCGTTTAAATTTGAAATTTATGTCAGCTGTCAATAATGACAATAAAACAAACGGAAATAGGTACAATTCAGTCTTGCCAATTTCAAGTAAAATTGTTTATTGCCAACTCATTAGTAATTGTTGCTCACGCGCTAGAAATTATATTTTTTGTTCGACACTGTCAGAATTTGAGAATTTTCTCCTGTGTGAACGGATTTTGATAAATTTGACAACTTGTCAAAACGAAACGTCAAGCTAATTTTAGAGATTTTCAGCGATTTGGAGCCTTTGGGGGGCTCGTCGAACAAAAAAACGTTGTATTCAACTCGTTCTTGTGTAATTTGGGCTTTTTTTGGCACTCGTGGACCTTTAAAACTCTCGTTTCACTCGAGTTTTAAACTGGCCCATTCATGCCAAAAAAAGCCCAAATTACATACGAACTCGTTAAATAAACTACTATTACATACTTGAATATCATCAAATTGGTTTCAAACCGGAAATAGGGGAAGGGAAGGAAGCACTAACTGGAGGTAGAGGAAGCCCAAAGATATTTCTTTTGTCTCCTTTTAATAATAATAAAACCTGATGATTATCATATTTCCAGAAGTAATGAAAACATCGTTCCTTCATTCCAACGTATTTTTTACACTTTGTGTTTCTCCACGTAGGATTTACTTTGTTGACTTGTACCTCTCCCAGCTTGTACGAACATTCTAAAGAAAATATACATTACGTGTACACATCTGTCGCTCTCTAATTTCCCATACAAACTACCCAATTTGTTTACTCTCATCTGTTGAGTATTTAGTCGTGTTTACAAATTTGTCAGTAATTGCGACCATTCGTTGCTGCCTAAAAGCTCCAGAAGCTTTCTAATTTTAAGGAGCGTTCCGAGTTTGGAAATGTGTAAAGAGCAGAGGTCGAGGTGTAAAACTCTTAAAAATCCTTGAATAATTAACAATGAATTAGGATCTATACAATGTTGGAGAAATTGCATAATAATGACGCGCAAATCAACCAAATGAGCGTTTATGGTTGAACGATTTTTGTAGCGTGCAGATTGTAATGTTTGCGAATCATTTTATAGTCTTATCATTAATTAACTTTCTCATTTTCGGCGATTGTACTTTGTACTAACTGTGCCTACATTATAAACAATTTTTATTGTGTGTGTTACGCAACCAACATCACACCTAGATACGTCATTGGTCAACTGTCAAATCGTGAAATAAAATTTACAAATTACAGAATGAGCACGAATCTCGTCCCTGCTTCAAATATTTTTGAAACCGCTCAATCTGCTCACTCTCATGTTTTTGCAAATGATGCATTTCTAAATCTTTTGGAAAGGACGCCACTTAAGGCTTTGAAAAAGACGCCATTTTAGACTGCATAATTTCGATTACATTTGTTTGCAATTCTTGCATATTTGGAATACCGGAGAAAGTTAGTACAATTGCATTAAAGATAATTGTTAACGCTTTTCAGTAAATGAACGCAATGAGCGTCGAAAAATTTATAGCCAGTTCTGGTCTTGCCACATTAATCTACTTATCAAAAATTATTTTGTTGATAACTCACTTAGATATCGCTTTCGTATTTCTTATCCCACTATCCTTTACTTGCCGTTGACAGATGACAGTAGTGACACGAGCCCGCGTCTAACCTTAAAATGATACGATTTTGCTCAAAATTTGTTTATTGTTGATAAATTCTGCGGAAAATACAAATTAATTGTTATAGGAGTAGCATATTTTCAGGATGGACAACATGGTTGGCAACCATAACAAAACAAAACACTAGATGCGGGTCTTTAGCCAGGGTTGCCAAACTACAATCAGCTTTCCATAGCCGTCTAAGATCCACATTTATACCTAATTAATTAACTATACCAAAATCAATTCCTTATACCGTGCGATCGAAAATAAAAAAAATCCAGAGGGCCATGATTAATACCTACGCTTCAGTTGGCAACACGTAAAAATTTAATTCAAATGTCATCAGATGTCATTACAATAGCAACTGTCATTATTAATTATTGACTATTAAAATTTGCTATTACAGTATGTTCACTTTGAGCAAAACATTTTCAGTGTTACTTCACAAATGGAGAAAGACTTGAGAACGGCGAATGGTCTTATTCGACACCTCGAGTTTTTGAGAAATTTCAACAAAAGTTTCCGGATTTTCAACTGATACCTGCAATTTAATTGATGTCTCGACTTTGCGAAAATATTTTTGATCACAGCCAACTCTAATTAGAAATAATATTTGTCGCTTTAAATTGCGAAAACTTTCAGCGCAACCAACGCAAAACGTTAAGAAAATAATTGTTCCTAATTTTACACTACTCTCTATTTGCACACTTATCATTTGCAATTTATTAAAAACTACAAATACAATGGAATGCAAGAAATCGATTTTTTGTCAATTTTTTAAATTTAAAAATATTTAAATATTTTTCTACTTTATCACCTTTTACCATTAATCATATTCTCCCAAAATGTATTTATTATCCTTAATCTATCACCTGAGCCGTAACACGTCTAATCCTTTTTTACAAATTAACCCAAGCACTTTTTGCAAATGTCACCTCAAGACAAACAAGTTTTTGTTACACTTGAAAACGTCAACAACTTTACAGATATCTCCACTTTTCTTTTTACTCTAGGTTCTCTGGATTATTTCATTTTTTCGTGTTCTCTCCCTTCGTTACAATCGTTTTGATCTACTTTAATGCGCAATGGAGTTCTCGTAAATCGTGGAATTCCTCAAGGGTGCCGCTTACGTAACTAAGCGCGGCGCTCTTCCGCGAACAATCAACGTAAAAAAATAATGTTCAACAATTACCCATAAATTATTGACAAATGCGTCAGTGCGTTTGCTGAGGCGTCGTCGTTCCATCTCCAAGTGTTTTCACTTGGGTAAATACGTGTTACGTGGCATCTGTGGATGTTCAAAGAGTGTTACGAAGACTGGATGGCGGCTAGACAATCGTACGACATACTTGTTGACACACGTTACTTAAGTCCTTTATTAACATCATAATGGAATGCAACAAGTACCGATGTTCATGTAACAGACACACTTTCGCCCGATTTGTTCCTTTGTATTTAGATTTGAGCCTAAATCATCGATCGGTGGCGCATTTTATGCAAATGTGAAAGTTGGGGTCATTTCCGGCGGACCTTTTGCGCAGGAAAACTAGACCGACGCGTCGGGTAAAAAGTTGATTTTGTGCAATGTCAGAGGCGCTTCATCTAGATGGTGTTTTTACATCATTGTTTGCTTGGTCCTCGTTGACTAAATTATTTTGTTTAACATTTGCGTTGCAATAATTGCAAAAGCAAATAGAAATCTACGTTTGTCTAGTTAGATATGAATTTTTATGATTCGTGCGTTTAAATGCGAACACTGTTTCCTCATTGTTTTACAACAATGCGAAAACTTTTGCATTACGCTTTCAAAACGAATCCGATTAGTCTAAATGAAGCATCTATGCAGGAATTTACACTAATTGGGAATTAATTAAATAGAGTGGGCACGACATCAGGGGGTTTTGTCACACTTGACGTAAGAGTTTGTTGGTTGGTAACATCTTTGACAAGGATTTAACACTCACAGACCAAATAACAATTCTGTATTTTTCGGAGAAGAAATATTTAGAACTGTCGTAACAAGAGGACGACTGACAGCAAAGAGTACTCTCTACTCTGGAGTACCTTTCTGAACCTTCAGAAGGTTTCAATCTTGTATTAAATGAAGGCAGACGTCTTTAGAAGGTTAAAATTGACAGCAGAAAACTAAAAGACATTCTAGATTAGAAGATGTGATTTTTTGACCATCTGCTAATCTTTATCTGTAGAAAACTAATAAACAAGATATTGACAAACTCTTTGGTTCTTATTTAATCCTTCATACATGTCAACTGATTTGCGTTGTTCCAATTTTTTTTGGAACAGTCTATTTCCCTCCTTCGGAAAAATTCTAACGACGGACTTCTAGGAAAAGTAGTTTGGTCATTCTTCTGATCTTATTGGATTAATCTACTTCCCAAAAGAAAAACTATTTTGCCTAAGAATGTTAACAACTCATAAACATTTCGCTTTCTATATTCTTTTGATTTTTTCCCTTTTCTTTGTTCCACTTTTTTATTCTCTTTCTATTATAAATATTTTTTTATTTACGATACATTTTTCTCATCAAATCGTTGTTGACGTTCTGTTCTTTCTTGTCCTTTCAAACCATCACTCCTCTTCAATAAATATTTTATTGATGTTTTTCACGTACTCAATTTCAACCTTCTGAAATCTAGAAACGCAGCAGAAAACATTGGAAATAGTTAAATCTACTAAATTACATAAGTTGCATTTTATCAGTTAGCTTTCTGAAAGTATTTTGTACAAAACTTTCTCTTGCTCAGTTAGATCATCTAAGAAGACCTTTCTTTTCTTTCTCCTAGACTACTGTTTCCTTTTCGTTCTTCATGTCCCTAAACACTCGTAATTTAATTTACATTTCTTCCCTTCTAAAAAGGTAAAAACTTTCTTTTCTGTTCCACATTTGGATAAAGTCTCATAAGAAGAAGAAGAAAGAATGTCAAAATTCATTGTAAAAAGCTTCAACATAATTGAAACAAAACTTTTCTCTTAGTTTTTTTTATCCTATTAATTCATTCTGCTAATTTTTTTTATTCAGCAACGGAGCCTTCTTATTACTAAATCTCCTAGATCATTTCCTCATCTCTCAAAATCTAGACTCATTCTAATCAATTCTGCTCCCAACTACTTTTAGATTCTACTTTCTTCTTAGACTAGATGTCTTTCTTTCTAGATTTAGCTAAAATTTCGCGAACAATACATTCAAAAAGATTCTAGAGGATATTCCATGAGTTTTGCTTTCTCAACTTCCTAAATTCTTCTAGAATATTTCTTTCCTTCTTGTTCTACTACCTCAATTCGATCGTTTCTTTCAACTCTGCAACATTTTTTTGCCACCACCCATTTTATTTCTTCTATTTACTATTTATTCTACTTCTACATTTTATTCTAAGCTAAATTTGTTTCTCCCTTTCCATATTTGGATTATATTTCGTAAACAAGGCGAAAAGCTCTTAGAAATCACAGAGAAAACTAAAGAAAATTAAATTAAATTTCAATTGTTCTTTCCATTCTACAAGTTTTTTTTATCACATATTATATCCCAAGTGCAAAATTTTTTTGCTAATGAACGAAAACATCCATAAATGAGGTCAGAAAACCAATTATTATCAAATAAGAGCACGAGACGAAGTCGAGGGCTTTTATTTGATAATAATAATTGGTCTTCTGACCGAATAATTTATGGATGTTTGAGTTCATTAGACAAAAAATTTGCCGATATTAAAATTTTGCACGAGGGGTATACGGCTGATTATTTCCTGAATAGAATGCAATCAAACGCATTATTTCCAATCCTTTTTATTCAAAATAATAAAAAAAAATCAGGTACCGACATTTTTTATTAGATTATTGTACATGTGCATTTTAGAGAAATTTTATTGGGTTATTTTTTGTTTTCTCGTTTTGATTGGTCAATATTTGTGACGCAATTGGTTGATAAACATATATTCTATATTCTTTTTGGTTTAATTTTTTCTCCTAGTTCCAACATTTCGTAAAAGAGTCTAATAGAAGATATCTAGAAGAGTTAGTTCTAACAATAAGAATTCCTAGATGTTTTCATTTCTTCTTATTCTATCCATTTATTTTGATCCTTTTTATCTAGTTTACAACCTCTTCATCCTCAACTGTATCTATTCTGTTCTGCTAAATCTTCTATATTTTTCTAGAATCAAAAACACCATACCATCTATAATCTAGTTCAAAACATTCTATTATCTTAGCTTCTTGAATCCCTTTTCCGGAAAACATTTTGTCCAAAAATTTCCCGAGAAATAAATCCAAAAAACTTCAATCACTTTTATCCATTCTACATCTTTTCTGTTACTTCTTCCCTCCAAACTACCAACTCCTTCCTTCCTTGGACTCTTCTACATTTTCTTCTTGGTCTAAATTTATGTAACTTTTGGTTCTTTTTTTGTACGTCATGTAACAATGAAAACAATAATATGTAATAGTAATAATAATGCGGTGAGTTTTCCATTAAATTTTTTTTGATCGTTGCAGTTGAGCAGTAAAAGTGTTAATTCTCTCGATTCCACCGAAGAAAGTCGCATAAGAAGTGCATCAGCTCCGCTCCGCACTGCTGCCAACGTTAAATCATGCCATAAAATTTAATGGTTCATTGTTATCACGTTCTCTAATTTCTTCGCTTTTGCACATTACCTACTAATTGTTTTGTTTGTGAAAACATAATGCAGATTCAGTATGTCTCCAGCCAAGGTCGGCCCAAAAAATCTCCAGTCCGTCCGCCAACCCCTCGTGCGCCGCCGTCTCCGAGAGGGAAAGTGGCGGCGGATGAGACTGCCACTCTTGATAAGCATCGTCCTGCTCATTTCGTCGATGATCGCGGCGCGAGCTGGTGCGATTAAGTTTGATTTTGGTGGGTGCGTGTTTTGTTTTGTGGTAAGTGGTGTCGATTGTTGGACGAACGCGACATTACATAAGTGCAGTCTTGGGAAATTGACAAATTAGAGATTTTGTTGAAGGTTCCACGAAGTTGACGAAATTTTGACGGGCTTGTGCGTCAACTGAGATTTCTATTGCGAGAAAAAATTTTAACACAGGTAATTAGCGTTGGTGTCACTTCCGACAAACCAGAATCGTACAAAAATCTAGCGGTTCTTCCAGTTACAAAAACTTGACACTCCAAATTGACATCTTTTTTGAACATTTTGAATTTAGTCCATTTTGGAAGATTTGAAATTTTCCTACTGTGAAAACAAAAATCTAAAAAAGAAGATAAAGAAGCGTTTTTTCGCAAACTAAATTTTGTACAAAAAAAAACAATGAATTTTCAGTTTGTTGCAATTTATCTTGTAATTATAATTTACCTTAATTGATTAAAATTAATTCAAAAATATTTATTTTTGTTACGTGGGAGAATTTTTTTTTTTTTTAGCCACCCTGTATAACCATTTTTAATAAAATCTTAACATAAATCTTAAGAAGCAAAGGAGGGTAGGCGCTTTTTTTAAATTTTGATTGTTATACAGTGTGCTACAAATGATACAAAAAAATATTATTTTGTTATTACCAAATTTGAATTTCGCGGGTTTCTGCGCCAAATGTCAAAGAAATACAAATTACTGCACAAAAAAAAATTGTCAAACCAGCTCAGCTCACTTTGTTTCAATGATCAATGTTAATAAGAAAAAATGAGCGGGAATATTTGAATTTGAAAATGCAATTTAACATCTGGATGTATGTTCTTTTAGGACACTTTGTATAATTTGAGTGTTTCTAGGTTTCACAAAACACATTTGTCAGAGCAATTCAGAATATCTTGTTTTATTTTTTAAACAGCAAAGGGCGGGAAAATTTGAATTGGAATATATTGTAAAAGCAACTCAAGTTGAAATCATCACTTCAAGCGCGTTTCGTGTCAATTGTTTTTAACTTTCCGAACCACAAAAGAAGTTGTTTCATTTCGATTTTTTTATAACTTGTGTTAGCAAATAATTCATGAACTTTTACAACATAATTGTTCAATTACTTAGACTGACGGTTGGCTCTCTCAAGAACGGGTTTTCCATAATGTACTGTCATAAAAAATGAAAGTAGCTTTTGTGTAATTTTGGAATTACCTATTATTCATTTGGTATTAATCTAATTGGGCAATTAAGTGGTACCGTCATACAAATTTTTTGACATTAATCGTTGCCAGAAAACAGAAAAAAATCCTTCCTACAAAACAACACAATCATTGTTGGACGTGAACAATAAATTATTCAGCGATGTTCAATGAATTATTTAAACGTACATGGCATTACGTACACGCTATGTCGAGCACTTCGTCAATTAGGCGCAATTACAACCAATTAGAGTGACAGTTATCGTTGAGTGAACGTCCACAAGTAGCGCCCCCTTAAAAACTTTGCATTTAACAGTTTCGAAATGAGCGGCAATTTTGAAAACCTCGAAGACTACCCTGACCGCCTAGCCGACATGTTCGTCGACAGGACCATCCTGGTGACAGGAGGGACCGGCTTCGTGGGCAAAGTGTTCGTCGAGAAGCTCCTGCGCTCGTGCACCGGCCTCAAGAAGATCTACCTCTTGGTGCGGACGAAGAAGAACAAGGACCCCAACGAGAGGCTCAAGGATGTCTTCAACGGACCGGTAAGACGCGGTCGAGTTGTCTGAATCGTGGTCCACATTTGTGTCCAGTTGTTCGACCTGCTGAAGGAGCAACGCGGCGAAGAAGTGTTGGCCAAGGTCGAGGCTGTCAGTGCAGACATGGAGGCGCCGGACTTGGCCTTGTCCGCGAGCGACAGACAACGTCTGGCGGAGGAGGTGGAGATGATTTATCACTGCGCGGCGACCATCAGGTTCGACGAGTCGCTGCGGAAGGCGGTGTTTTTGAACACCAGAGGGACGAAGCTCATGCTGGATTTGGCCAAAGAATGCAAGAAACTAGTCGTGAGTGATTTTAACAGTTTTAATCGCAGCATGCTGCTGTCAAAGAGTGACATTTCAACTAAGAATGCAAGAAACTAATCACTGTGAGAATCGTAGTAGGTCTAGAACTGCTGTCAAAGATTCACGTTTAAACTAAAGACCTTTTTTTTAAACAATTGTCAATGTCAAAATTCCCGCAAGGACCAGGCTGTACGACCCTAAAACCTTTCGTTTTGGAACACCTGTATCATAAAATCTCTCTAGATTAGGTTTGAGGTTATGTCAATTATTTTCAAAAGTCAGAAAAGTTTCAGGTGTAAGCAAATTTTGTACCAACAGACAAGAAATAAAGATGATAATGATACTGAAAAATATAACAGTTTTAATCGCAGCATACTGCTGTCAGAGAGTGACATTTCAACAAGAATGCAAGAAACTAATCACTGTTAGAATCGTAGTAGGTCTAGAGCTGCTGTCAAACATTCACGTTTAAACTAAAATCCATTTTTTAAAACAATTGTCAATGTCAAAATTCCCGCAAGGACCAGGCTGTACCACCCTAAAACCTTTCGTTTTGGAACTCCTGTATCGTAAAATCTCCCTAGATCAGGTTTGAGGTTATGTCAATAATTTTCAAAAGTCACAAAAGTTTCAGGTGTAAGCAAATTTTATACCAACAGACAAGAAATAAAGATGATAATGACACTGAAAAATACAACTGAACATATTTGGTAGCGTAAGCGCCTTTACATCAAAATGGCTGTTGGCTGATATTCAATTGACATTTTACGTTGCCAACCAAATAACCATTAAATAACTAGTGGCTCATTCCAACAGGACAACACTTTGACAATTATTTTAAAGAAAAAATGAACTATACAGTTGGTTGCAAAAAACGGGAACTGTCGGAATAAAATTGACACATTTTTACAATTTTTCGATAGTATGAAACCTTACGAGAGATAGGTTAGAATTATTGTCCAAATTCAGTGACATTTTTAAAAATTGTTTGATAAATATTGTCAAGTAGACAATTAATTGACATTTCCCGTTTTTTTGCAACCAACTGTACACACACTTATAAACGGAAATGTAATTTTGAACCTTTTTGTTTTAGCTTTTTGCACATTTGAGCACTGCTTACTGTCACTTGAACGAGAGGATTCTGTACGAGAAGGCTTACCCCCCACCTGCTAGTCCACATCACGTGATCAAAGCCTGCGAATGGATGGACGAGAAGACTTTAGACGTCGTTACTGACAAGTTAGTTTTTTTTGGTGATGCGAACAGGAAAATATAACAGTTGGGGATTTAGTTTGTGAAGGTTTGACACATTTATCTCTGACTTTACAACCGATCGTGACAATTCTAAAATAATTTGATTTAGAAACCAGGAGCCGTGGTTTAAATATTTTTGACAGAATATGTCACATACCTTGTCAAATGACGTGTCAAATTCGAAATTTGATGATTGCAAGGGTCGCAATACGTCGATCTTTCTTTCCGGTATTAAGATCTCAGAATACGCCAAGTCTTGGCAAATTAATTGTTAAATCCAGGATTTGTGTCAAATGTTGTCAAATTTTGTGTCAAATCTACCGCAATCTCACTAAATCTAAGAATTACAAAGTGATTCACGAGTCTAACAAAATGTGTGATGCAACCAACAATACACGTCCCCCATTGTTTTTTAGTTTGTTTTTATTGATTATTCCACATAATGATTTTGATTAAATTTGACAAACGTAATGTCGGGCATGTTGACTATGATTTTAAAAAATTAAAATAAATTCTTATTATATAATACTTATTATACTCGTGATCACCTGTATTTAGAATCAGAATGTGTCGACATTGTCAAATTTTTTGTCAAATCTTATGTTATTTGTCAAAATTTGTCTTAGGATATTAGGAGACATCCCCAACACCTACGCCTTCACCAAAGCCCTCGGCGAGGCCTTAGTCAACGACGAGATGGACAACCTCCCCGTCATCATCCTCCGACCGTCAGTCAGTAAGTCTCTTCCTCTGGTGCTTGTCCCACAGTCAAATTTTTCCACCCCAGTCATACCCATCTGGAAGGAACCCTTGCCGGGCTGGACCGACAACATCAACGGCCCCGTGGGCCTCCTCATCGGCGCCGGCAAAGGAGTAATCAGAACCATGTACTGCGAAAGCTCCAGTTACGCAGACTACATGCCAGTAGACATAATCGCCAACTGCTTGATCTGCAGCAGTTTCATCTACTTGCAGTCGCAGTAAGTCAGCAGTACCAGCTCGGCCTTCTTACAGTAGACTCTTCCAGCAAGCGTATTTACAACCTGACCAGCTCATCCGAGATCAAAGTGTCGTTCGATGAAGTCATTAGTATAGGTCGAAACGTCGTGGAAACCAAGATACCGTTCAATGGGGTGATGTGGTACCCCGGCGGGTCGATGAAGAGGTGGAGGGTGCTTCATCAAATAGAGTTTTGGTTGTTTCAAATGATTCCAGCGGTCGTCCTAGACGGACTTCTTGTGCTGTTAGGTTACAAACCGGTGTAAGTAGGCAACCAGCAATACACACACGTGTGGTTGCTTGTCTAACTCGTGCAAACCACAAGAAATGGAAGAATGTTTTAGGTTGATGCGGGTGCAGCAGAGAGTCTCCAAAGGGTACGAAGTGTTCGAGTACTACGCCAACAACCAATGGGACTTCAATAACGACGACTCCTTGGAAGCCATAAAGCAGCTGAACCCTAGAGAGAGGTCCATCTACAAGCTAGACTCCGACGGCCTCAACTACGCCGACTACTTCACGGACTGCGTCCACGCGGCGCGTCTCTACATCCTGAAGGAGCCCGTCGAGACCATCCCCTCAGCCAAAAGACACATGAAAATGTAAGCACAACTGACAGTCTAGCCGTCGCTCACCAACAAATCTTTCAGAATGTGGTTCGCCGACCGCATCTGCAAGACCCTGATCCTGCTGGGCTTCCTCTACCTGCTCTACCGCTACGTCGTGGTCCCCGTTCTAGGGATGTAGAACCCTAGTACTCAGTCAAATGTTTGGGTTGTCAGAACTGTGTTAGCAAATAAGCCAGTTGTGGAATAAAGTTTTATACGACTTAAGTCAACACCCCTCTTATACTCGTTGTCGCGTCGACCTTGCCGATCGGTTTACGCGGCCTGCCTCATCCCAAAACTCGTAAGAATTGAATGGAAAACAACCGAAACGCGCCTGCTATGATGCCGTTAGATAATCGACTTTCTATCGCACCGCTGTAGTAAAACTTGACCCTCGCAGGGGAAGTCAAATAAAAAGAAACAAACGAGGAAGGCGAAACGGGGTCACGTGACGTAACAACAACGTTTTTCGGTGGGTAATCTCGATTGGGCTGATTTACGGATTTGTTGGTTGTTGTTCCGTCACGACCACGTGGTCTTCTTAGGTAACTAGATTTGACGAAATCCACTTTCACTGAGGCGGATTTGAGCGCTCAAACAAAACAAACTCTAGCAAATTCTTTTTGTTTATGTTTTGGGAGCTTTGACAACATGGCTTGTTCTATTGACATTTATTTTTGGATGAAAGTTTGAAATCTTTACATATTACGATGAGAAACTAATCGAAATTGGGAAATTTTGGGGAAAGTGATATTTTGATATATGTAATGTCGAAATTCTTGTAGATTACACAATTTATATTTGGTGTTTTCCTTGAGGAAAAAACAAAATGAAAAAATACAAAATCAACAAGGAAAGGTTACAAGAATTTTTTTGGTCATTTTAAAAGATATTACAGGATTCTACCGTGCGATCGAAAATTAAAAAAATCGAGATGGCCATGATTAATACACTTTAGTTGGCAGCACGTAAAAATTTAATTCAAATGTCATCAGATGTCATTAATTACAATAGTAACTGTCATTCCGGACTTTCAAGGCACTTACCAACAACTTGCCTTGATTATTTTGTTTTTCCATACCTGAAAAACAACGTGTTCAAAAACAGGCCTGGCACAATTCCCGAATTAATGCAAGTAATTACTGATAACTGCAATTTAATCGACGTCCCGACTTTGCGAAGGTCATTTGAAAACATGAAGCGAACAGAGTAGCATTATGTTTGGAAGCTGAAGGCAGACATTTCGAATATTTACTCTAGTTCGTAAATACGATTGGAGCTTTTCATGATTCTTTTACAACTGACAGGTCACACATAATGCACGCCTTTATGATAATCAAGATTTCAACGTTCACAAAATTACTAACCTAACTTTTAAGACTGACATCTGATAATTGAAATTTTAACGAATTGCCAACTGAAATTTTTGGTCACAGCCAACTCTATTTTTTTTCGATCTCACGGTACTACTTACGAGTATAGGTTAGAGACTTGCAATAAATTCTAAACAAATATAAATATAATATGCTTCAAAATCAAAAATCTACCAACACTGCATTCAACCTCGAAAATACAACCGACAACGTCGCCAACTTTTGTTTTTAGTATGTCTGCATGTGTCAGAAAAAGTGGGGTTATGAAAGAAAACTGTTGACAGTTGTTTTGGTCTTAGTTCATCGTGTTCTTTTATTTTCATTTTATTATTTTACTCAAAAGGTATGATATGGTAGCGACCACCTTTTTGCACATAATAATTATTTTGTGTTAGGTAAATAAACTCAATGTCAAATTTTGGCGGGAGGTTGGGCCAACCCAAAAAAAAATGAAGCTTATTTAGGGATTTCTTTTTTTCTGCCAACAACAAGTGGTGGATTTTTTTATTTAGATTCTTGAAACAGATTATACAGTTAGGGACACAGAATTTCGGGCATCATCTTTCTGTCACTTCAAAAAATTGCGATGTAAATCACTCTTTATTGTCAACGTGACATTCAAGAGTAAAATTTTGAAATTTATTTCTTTTCACCTCAATCATTGAGGTTAATAATGTAATGCCCGAAATTCGGTCTCTCCAACTGTACGTCCAAAACAATTCAAAGCTAAAAACAAGTAATGAAAACATTTAAAAAAACATATTGAATTGTGGTGCTGATTATTGTGCATTAGTGTTCAGATTATCTATTATAAGTGCAGTTTTTACAACAGATGGGGCACGGCATCGAGGCCGGATTTTATTTTATCATCATGGACATTTCTATCATGATAATTCTCTTGAAGGCACATTCTTTTAAATTATCATTTACTTTGCTGTAAGCCTACTTTTTTACGACATCCACGTGGGAAATAATTAATTATTATTATTGTATTATTTTGATGGGTGTTATAAAATGTGTTCAGATGCAATTTTCAAAGAGACTTAAAAAATATGAAAAATATCAAAAAATAATATTTTAGTTGTAAAAAACATTATTCAATTGGTAAGTTGTACATCTGCCAAATAAGAAGAAGAAGTAGCATTTTGTTGCGCCACTGCTCACCAAAAGGAAACAAATCTTGCGAAGTCGTTCTCGTGGAGCTCCGCGCTCTGCATACATACGCAAAAATCCAATTTTTTTTTGACGTAATCGCCAATTATGAAAACAGCGCTGTTATTAAACGAAATGAAAGTAACACATCGAGGATCAAGTTGGCAATTTTTGATCAGCACCACCTAGTTTATAAAAGTAAGTGGGCAACGTTACGCACATATTTGGTGCCGTCACGTCGGCTACGCGACTACATCTAGTGTGCTGTTTTCCCTGCGTGAGTGTCGTCACTTGTTTCGTGCGTGCCCGGTAAGTACTGAACCAAATGACAGTCGCACGTTGAAAAAAATAAGAATCCGACAAACAAACGAACGAAAATAACTCTTCCTCAGTGTTTATCCATTCCCATGGCCATCGAGATGTCTCCGGGGGACCTGGAGCAACTGCCGGATCGCATCAGCGATATGTTCCGGGGGCAAACGATCTTTATCACAGGCGGCTCCGGGTTCTTAGGGAAGGTCCTCATCGAGAAGCTGCTGAGGACTTGTCCGGGGGTCAAAACGATCTACTTGCTGCTCAGGAGCAAGAAGGGGAAGTCCCCGCACGAGAGGATCAGCGACATCTTTAACAACATGGTGGGTGTGGGTGCAGTAAAAAAAATTTTTTTTTGATAAATCAGTCCGGCCTGAATGCCGTGCCACAGGGTGTGCGGTGGGCATGACGGCAACGGCGACCCAACAAATAACACAAATATGTTTGCAGTTGTTCGACTCGTTGAAGAAGAAGGACCCTTTGGCCATCAAAAAGTGCAAACCCATCGCCGGTGACGTCACAGAGGCCAACCTCGGGATTTCCCCCGAGTTCATGTCGATTCTGGCCAAAGAAGTCGACTTCATCTTCCACTCGGCGGCGTCGACGAGGTTCGACGATACTGTCCGAGTGGCGACGAGAATCAACACCCGGGGGACCCAGTACGTGCTGAACTTAGCCCGCGAGTGCAAAAACCTGAAGGTAGGAAAGCGTTGGTCATGAAAAGAGTGATGGTGATTGCCGATCAGGTGTTGGTGCACGTGTCCACCGCCTACGCCTACCCCTACGAGAGCGTCCTCGAAGAGAGAGCTTACGAACCTCCGGCCCATCCGTCGCGTATCCTCGCCAGAATCAACTTCGATATGGACGACCACGCCGAAGACGCGATCTACTCACGGTAAAATGTCGACGCGTCCAAGCAAATGACCTGGGGAGTAGTCTTTTAGGTGACTGTCCCAACACCTACACCTTCACCAAGGCCATGGCGGAGGACTTGGTGGTCCGCGAGATGCACACTCTTCCGGCGATCATCGTTCGCCCGTCAATTGGTACACCTGAGCAAAATTTTTGACTAGGTTTGAACGAGTCTCTTGTAGTTTGTCCCACGCTCAAAGACCCCTTTGCGGGCTGGTGCAACAACTTGCAAGGTCCCATGGGGCTGTTCGTGGGGGCGGGGAAGGGGATCATCCGGTCCATGTACATCCGACGCGAGTCCCGAGCAGATTTTGTCCCAGCGGATGTGGTCATCAACGCCATGCTCGTCTCCACTTGGGTCCACGTCAACCACGACAAGTATGCAAGACACCAAGTGCAAAAACATGTTAACTTGTCCTTGCAGAAACCAGAGGATCTACAATGTCACAGGGTCGACCAAATACAGCAAAACCTGGGAGGAAATCATCGATTTGGGCAAGCACGTCGTCAGGAATATCGTACCCTTTAACGGGATAGTCTGGTACCCGGGGGGGTCCCTCCAGAGGTCCAAACTCGTCCACAACATCTGCTTCTACCTCTTCCAGCTGATTCCCGCCATCTTGATTGATCTACTTTTGGTAGCGCTGGGCTTCAAACCTGTGTAAGTGTTTTGGGAAGTCGAGATTTGAGACGATCTCTGGAAATTTGTGTCTGAATAGGCTGTACCAGATCCAGAGGAGGATCCAGAAAGGGTCAGAAATGTTGGAGTACTTTACCACAAAGGAGTGGGAGTTCAACAACGACAAAACCATGGGGATGACGAAGTGGATGAACGAAAGGGAGAAAGACATTTACAAAATCGACGGGGAAGGGATCGTCTACTTGGACTACTTCACCAACTGCATCTTAGGTCTGAGAAGAAACAATCTGAAAGAAACAGACGACACTTTACCTGCGGCCAAACGTCATTTGAAAATGTAAGAATCCAAGTGTTGTGAATTTTGCATAATCGACTATTTACAGAATGTGGTTTGTGGACACTTTCTGCAAAAACCTGCTTCTCGTGGTCGCCTTCTACTACTTCTACCGGTGGATTCTCCAACCTATCTTTACAATCTAAAATAACTACTCTTTTGTATTTTTCGTTTATTCAATAAAAATTATGAAAAACATCACACAGTTTCAAAAACAATCATATTTGGACGCCATTTTGCTGCCGCACCTTCACATCTTCTTCTTCTGTAACAAAAACACCTCATCTCTCTTCACCCGCTCTCACTTACACCCTCTCCGTTAAGAAGTGGTAAATGTCCTGATGGTGCTCCTCTCGCGCAAGATCCGCCGCGGTTCGTCCATTTTCGTCGCGCAGGTCCATCCTGGCCTTGCGCCTCACCAGCAACTTCACCAACTCCAAGTCTCCCTTGTAGGCGGCGATGTGCAGGAGAGTCTGCGCCTCGGTGTAGCCGCTATTGACGATCATCGCGGTTTTATCCTCCTCGAGCAGCAGCGCCAGAATGTCTAGGTGTTTCTCTTCGGCGGCGTCGCTCAGGGGGGTGTGCCCATCCTCGTCCACTTCGTTGATCTTCAGTCCGATCTCCAGACAGAACCTCGCCAAGCCAAGTTTCCCCTGGAATGCGGCCTCGTGAAGGATCGTCCTCGTGGCGTGGAACACCACGTTCGAAATGTCCATCTCGGGGGTTTGCCTCCACAAGAACCGGAAGCACTCGGGTATGTTGAGGGCGTAGTGCAAGGGGGTCTCCCCGAGTTTCGTCGTGGCGTAAGCCGAAGCTCCCATTTCCAGGATGCGCTTGACGTTGTCGAGGGAGTAGGAGGCGGCCAAGTGCAGAATGGTCTCGCCCGCGTTGTTGGCGTTCTCCAAGTCGACGGAGTCCTTGTAGTGGTCCAACAAAAAGCAAAGAATCTCGGTGCTTCTTTGGGCGGAGCAATGAAGAGGCGTGTCCCCGTTAGAGTCACGCCCCTCGATCGACGCACCTTTCTCAACCAACCACTTCACGGTCTCCATCGACTCGTTCTTGCCGGCCACGTGCAAAAGAGTTTTGTTACCGACTGGACTGCGCCCGTCAACATCGAAATTGTCCAATTTGAACAACAACAACTCCTCACAGATGACACAATCCGCGTGGAACAAAATCTGGAAAGGTGTGCGACCGCAACTGTCAACTGCATCAATCCTTGCACCCTTCGCAACCAACAACTTGATCCAGCTTTTGGTTTGTTTCTCCGCAGCCAAATGCAGAACCGTCTGGCCTTTGTTGTTCTTGATGTGAAGGGCTCCAGGATCGCTCTCCAACATCGCAAAGAAGACCTGTTTGTGGCCGTAGTTCACTGCGCTGTGCAGAGGAGTGTTGCCGTCTTCGTCCACGACATCAACTTTTGCTCCTTTGTGGAGGAACGACTTCACCAAGTCTAGAGTGCCGGTGCATGCTACAACATGCAGCGGATAGCGCTTGTGGCGTTTGCTGCACTTGTTGACATCTAGATTTGATTTGGTCAGCAACAGATTGAACACTTCGAAGTGGCGATTGAATAGAGCATCTTCAATGGCAGTACTATCGTCGAAATCCACCACGTCAACTGGGACCAAGTCTTGGAAAAACTTGACCATATTGCGTAGACCTTGCTTGGCGGCGGCGTGAAGAATCGTGCGCCCTCTGTGATTGGTGGTGGCGACGTCAAACTCGGGGTTGATATTGTGCAGCAGTTTGAACACTTGGACGTGTTCGCCTTTGAGGGCGTCGTCTAGAGGAGTATCTCCTTCGCAGTCTACCACCAAAACTGACGCTTGGTGGTTTAGCAGAAGCTTGACTATCGAGAGGTGTCCGTTAGTGGCGGCCATATGCAAAGGAGTGCGGCCATATTTGTTCGTCCTGTCGACGAAAGGGTCCCTCTCTAGTAGAAACCTGACGGTATCTAAACTCCCACTGCAGGCTGCGTAATGCAGCGGTGTGAACCCCTCGCTGTCAGCTGCATCGACTCTCGCCCCCTTGTCTATCAGCAGCTCAACGGTGCTGATCCACACATTGGGCCTTTGGGACCTACCGAACAGCGCCAAGTGGGGGTCTCTTGCAGCAATGTGCAGCGGAGTGATTCCCTTCGCTGTCGCAATGTTGACAGTTTCGCCTCCTTTGTCATGATCGAGTAAAATCTGGACGACCGCAAGATCGGGACGCTCGCTCTGTAGGGCGTAGTGCAGGGGGGTGAACCCCTCCCGGTCCTGTTTCCCCAAATCCGCTCCCTTTTGGACCAACATCTCCACAATCTCCAGAGGGTCCTTGCAGTTGATGGCACGGTGCAGCGGAGCGGCTCCTTTGTCGTCAGATTTGTCGATTTCGTGCCCCAACTCCAGAAGTTCTCGAATGAAGTACACATCTCGTCTTGTGACGGCCGAATGCAAAGGGTACGGATCGTACTGCATCAGAGTCCTCGCCAGGACGTAGTACCCTTTGGGTATCAAATGGAACGGAGTGAGACCGTGACAGTTGGCAACGTCGACTGACGCCCCCGCTTGGAGTAGCAACTGGTAACAACCGGTGCAACAGTTTTCGACCGCCAGGTGGAGAGGAGTGTACCCGTACCGGCACTGGATGTCGATTTGTACTCCCTTCTGGAGAAGGATCTTGACGCAGTCGTCGTTGTCGAACCACGCGGCCAGATGGAGAGGTACTCGCTCGTAGAGCGAGTCCTTCGCCTCCAGATCTCCCCCGTGGTGGTGGAGGAGCTCGATGCATTTGGCCAGAGCGTAACGCGCAGCGGTGTGCATCGGGGTCCTTTTGAATTTGTCAGAGATGTTTGGGTCGGCTCCCGCTTCCAGCAAGAACTTGACCAAGGAGACCTCGCCGTTGGAGGCGGCCAAATGGAGAGGGGTATTTCCCTCGTTGTCTTGGAGGTCGACTTCCGCCCCCTCCCGCACCAGAATCTTGGCCACGTCAAGCGATCGCGCGGCCGCGCAATGCAGAGGACTTCTCTTGTCCTTGTCCAGAATGCGGTAGTTTGCACCTTTGGCTAGGAGGAAGAATGCGGCGGATTTTTGGTCGTTGAGGGCGGCGTGGTGCAAGCCGGTTCTGCCATCGTTGTCGACCACGTCGATGTGGACCCCTCTCGACAAGATGGCTTCGACGATGTCGAACTGCTCGTTCTCCAAGAACAGATGGAAGAGGTTCATGCCTCTGTAGTTCGGTTTGAGGTCGCCAGTCCTGGAGGCTCTCAGGCAATACAGTTTGGCCCCGTTCTTCAGCAAGAGCTCGACGATGGTGTCGTTGCGTTGATTGATCGCTTGGTACAAAGACGTGGTGAACCAGTTGCGGTGGTAGAACTCGTTAGGGCTGCAGCCGCACTCCAGAAAGAATTCCACCAGGTTTCTGTACCCGTGGGCTGTGGCCAAAGACATCACTGACGGTTCCCTCAACGGAAATGTCGCGCCTTTCTCCAGCAACAACTTGACCAAAGTTAGGTTTCCCTTGAAGGCCGCGATGTGAAGAGGTGTCCAGTTGTCTTTGTCCGACTTGTTGATCCACGCGAGATGGTTTTGGTTGGACAACAGTCGCTTCAGAAACTCCTCCCTCTCGAATTCCACCGCCAAGTGCAAGAGATTACCACCATCGACGTCTTGCACGTACGGAAGACTTTCGACGCTGTTGAACAGCTTCTGATAGTTGAGTTTTACGGCGTAGTAGAGAACTGTACGCGCGTCGCTGTAGTTGCGTAAGTGTGGGAGTTTGGAGGCGATCTCCCCTCCCAGAATCTCGATCACTCCCAAAGAACAAGACCCGTCGGCGTAGTCGAAGGCGGTCCACTTAAACAACTCGTCCCTCTCCAAGGGGTCGAGCTTCTTGCACAAGTACTGAACGAATCGCTTGAAAGCCTCGTTGTCTCCCCGAACTGACTCCCTTAGACTGGCCTCGATCGTGTTTTGTTTTTTCACCTTCAGTACAGGGTGTCGCTCCCCGTACGAACAAATGAGATGCAGGGGAGTTCTCCCGGCCCTGTCCTTCACCCCGCAGTCCTCTATATCGTCGAATCTCTTGTACAAGATGGCCACCAAAGTCGGATTGTTCTCGGCCAAAAGCAAATCGAACATGAAGCGGACGTTGCGGTGTCTCTCTTCGAAAATGAACTGGTCCAGCTCGATGTTCAGATGTTCCGACAGGTACACAGCACTTAGGTACTCCCCGATGATGTGGGGTTCAAAGATACACCGCCCGGACTCGTCGACTCCTTTTATTAAACTCAAAAAGTCTCCGTTCTTGACGTCGCTGAGAAACTGGGCACTGTTTTGGAGGTGGAGTTTTTGGCACAACTCCGGGAGGTGGGTCGCGAGGGCCGCGATCTTGTACTGCTCCAGTCTGTAGATTTTGGCGTCGCTGATTATGCTGCTCAGTCTTCCGAAAACTCCGGAAGTTTCGTTCCGCTTGAGGTAATGGCCGTATTTGCCGTCGACGAACGCTTCGAACATGTCGGTCAGGGTGTAGATCTTCTCGAGGAGTTTCGGGTCTTTGCAGAAGATGTCGCTGAGGATGTCCAGCTGCAAGGGAACGCCTAGGTACTCTTGGTTGTCGATAATTCGACTGTTCCTGAAGAAGTCGCGGATTGTTGTGTCGTCGGCGACGCCGCAGCGGTTCTGCATGTAGAAGATCTGGTCGGCTTGGGAGAACGGGAGCATGGTCATAGCGAACACGCCGAACTCGCTCTCGAGAAGCTTCGCGCAGTGAGTCTGGGCGGTGATCCATTGGGTGACGCCTTTGCTACGAAAATCCTTCACGCTTTGTATGAAACCTTTTCTGGAGTCGGGGTGCAACTCTTCGAAGTTGTCCCACAGCAAGACCATCCTCTCGCGGTCGAATCTCTCGATGAATTTCAATTCAAAATCGTTATAACCTTCACCTCCTTCCTTAAATTCCTCTAGATACTGCAAAACATCTGTTCGCGAGTGAAAATATTTGAAAAACCCCGAATGATCTTGCAGGTTCATTCTGATGACCAAGTGATTTAGAAGAGATTGCTTTTTGAGTCGATCCAAAAAAGTTTTCTTGCCGTTGCCCGCGTGCGACGTCAAAATCCTGATCCTGTCGTGGAAGTGATCGTCGACCTCGTCCTCTGTCAACACCTGACCAGGATTCACCCTTCTGTGGACTTCTAGTTCTTCGATGCTTCCTGTACTGTTCAACCATTGCAAGTTTTGACCGTCAATCACTCGCAAATGATGGGCTGGACTTATCGGTGCAAACTCTTTGTCGAGTTCTTCTTGCGTGAACTCGTCCTCCGAAACTAGAATCGTATGTTTGTGGAAATTCTCAAATTCCACGTGATCAGAAATCGTGACCATCCGCTTATTAATCTTCCTCTGCACTGTCTCCTTTTGACCCTTGCAGCTCAACAAAATTTTCGAATTTGTCAGTCCGTCGATGACGCTGTAGTTCAACACGACTTTGTAGAAAGATCTTGGGATGTAGATTGACGGTAGAGCTTCAAGGGGTTCTCCGATGGTGAAGTTGTCACTAGTGGCAATGGCGAGAAGTTCACAGATGCCGAAAGCTGAAGTGATTGTGCTTCTGTAGACACCTAATTGTTCTAAAGTGATCTGCTGTTTGCCTTGTAACGAACAACTAAACGTCTTGGAGATACTTTTGGCTAAAGAGTGACTCACTGGAATGTCAGATAAGTTTCGGAAAACATTCCAATTGGGGAATTTCTTCATCCAAGATTCCACAATCACTACAATTTTCTTCTTTTCTTTGCAACCTTCTAGAAGCGAAATGACGGCCAAAAGCTGATTCTCTCTGGAAGCTTCGCGCTGCACAACCAAAGGGACTTGATCCATGAACCACAACACTTTTGCTTGCTTCTCCATGGAGAGGTCGCTCATTTTTCCTATTCCTTTGGTGACCAGACCAAACTTCAACGCCGTCAAACTCACTACTTTCATGTCTTTGGGTTCAAGCGTTTTGCTCCAGATTTTCGTTATCTTTTCCCCACCCCCAGGTTCTACTATCGTCATGTCGAACTTCAAAATGGCTTCTTCTATCAGTCTTGTCTTATCGTTGCATTCCTCCCCGCTCACTGTCTTGACCATTGGTGACAATACCAACTCGGCTAACTTGGCAACGACGTCGTACTTCGTCAGTTTGAAACTCCCCGCCCACCACCCTCTCATAAACTCTATAAAAGTCGTATAAACGTCGCATTCCAGCCTTGTCTTCAGAAGATCAGAAATCGACTGTTTCAGATTCGTGTCGTTCTGCTGATTCACGTAGATGTAGAAGTTGGACAAAAAATCCCACTTCTGATCGGACTCGCTTTCGAATCTAAAAACCGAACAATTGCGACCTCGATTCGTGTCCAACAGCTTGCCCCCCACGCAGGAGTGTTGTCTGATGACAATATGCCGATCTCCCAAGGCCAGCTGAGTCTTGTCCTTGAAATTGGCCGTCTTGTTTGTGTACAAGATAAAATAGAAATTCTTCAAGCTGAGGATGTTGTCGTAGGATTTTTGGTACTTGAAGAAGGTGAAATCACCACTTGGTGCAGTCAAAGAATTCAGAGCCAGAGTTTTGGCTTTCTCGCTGTGTTTCAGTTGGAGGAGAAAGACCTTGACTGACCCATCGGTGTATTTTACTCTTAGGGTTACGTCGTCGAAGTCGCCGAAGAACTCGTTGTTGGTGAACAACTCGAAGTCCAGGACTTGGACGTTGGTGCAAAATTTTATAGAGTAGAAGGCACACAAGAGCCATTCGTAGTCCTTGCCCCGGTCGGACGTGCCGCTCCGTTTCTTATACGTCTGCAATGAGACAAGCAATGTGACATATGAAGGACGAGAAAAAAATATAAAGCAATGCAGCTGTTGCGAATAGTATTCAAAATCTTTGGGGAAGAGATTTGATAGAAAAAATAATGAAGACATGAAACTATGTATTTGGTAGTGAAGTGGAAGAAAGAGGTAACAATAGATTCTTCTAAGACCTTTCAAAGTTCTTATCAGTCAGACAAAATGGTCAAAACAAATATGTACAATAAAATATCTAGTTTCTTTCTTCTACTGATTTACCCAAAACGCCCACACGACTGAATAAAATCTCTTTGAGACTGAAACAAAACTAGTGAATAGCGCTCTGGACAACTCTTACTAGATGTAATCAGTTGTCTAAACACATTTTTTAAATATATCTATCTGAGAGATTAAACGAGATCAACGAGAATTTTATCTTATCAGATCGGAAAACCATTATCGTTCATAATAACTCAAGTGTGCGGAAATATTTATTAAGTGGATATTTGTCGAGTTTGAATAAGTTGTTTTTGACATCGAGGCTTCACAGCAGCACAAAAACCTAAATGTAGAGGAAAATCGAATAATTTGAGAACCAAAATGTTCGGAAAGATGTTTGAGTTTCTCTGTTTCGGAAAAAACTTCCCCAAGCTCCCTTTTGCTTCAATGGAACAAATAAGATGAGTTAATTGGAATCCTGACGAGGAGAGGTGATAAAAATCGTCACTCAATGAAGCAATTTCTTAAAAACAATCTTATCGATCCGGCTTATTACACCAGTGGGAATTCCTTGAAAAAGCGGACGATTGGCTTATCAGTTATCACAAATAAATTATTATCAAAAACGGTCCCTCAGTTAGAGATACGTCATAGGAGAATTTCCCAGAAACTCATCGCCAAACTGCAACTTTATTTTTTTAAATAAAGCTTATCATTCAGTCTGTTGCAGAGTTCCAGAAATGATCACAACGCATCTTTGGCTAATTCAGTAAATTGTCGTTGCGACTTGTGCAAACACCTCTTGTGGAAGACCTAATCAATGTTTGTTTTATTTTTAGATGCACATCACAAATTTGTTATCAGTTGATTTACGTGAGATATACAGTGAGTACCTTAACGCCTCACCAAAAATGCACGTTTGCCGTTTTAGCTAACATGTTGCCACTTCTGCTGTTTTTTCTTCCGCTTGTTTACGGCACAGAGTCGCCATTGTGCGCCGAGTGCGATTGCCAACTCGGTTATGGCAACTTGTACAGCGTAAACTGCACCTCCGACGTCACCAACTTGTTCGAAGGGTGGTACTGGATTGACCCCAACGACAAAACCTACCCTTTCAAAGTAGTGACAATCGCGAACAGCCGCCTGGACCGACTGGACAAGCAGTTCCCGAGATCCAGCATGGAATCTTTGAGTTTGCTGAACTGTCACATAACATATATCAGCGAGAGTACTTTCGGCAAATTGGCCTACCTAGAGAAGCTGATTTTGAGCCACAATCGCATCGAGAATCTCCATCCGAAAGCTTTTGCGGTACGACTCGTACTGTGTGAGTGCCGGGTTTTATATTGTGCTTTTAGGGGGTCTACAGCAACAGACAGTACCGATTTCTGCCCCTGAAGAGGCTTTACTTGGACCACAACAGCATCACAAGCTTGGACAGGGAGGTTTTTAAGTACAGCCGCGACATTGAGATCTTGTCGCTCGCGCACAACCCTTTGCAAGCGTTTACCATGCAAACTGTCAAGGCCATCAACAGTTTGGACTCGCTCAAAGTAAGTACTTCGAAGCTGTGACACTCGTGGTGAACTTGTTTTGCAGAAGCTGGACCTGAGCTATACTCAACTGTCGACGCTGCCGTCACGGTTTCGGCCAAGTGCCACCCTGAGGTATCTGGACCTGGACGGCAACCGGTTCCAGGAAGTACCAACAGAACTGCGAGCGCTGTCGAAGCTGCGAATTCTGCACTTCAGCAACAATCCTATTGTGCGACTGACCAAAGAGAGGTGAGAGTCGCGCAGTTCTCGAACCAGCAGTACCGTTCAGTTTTCAGCGGGTTCCCTAACATGACGACCCTAAAGATCTTGCACATGTGCAATATGTCCCGTCTGCTCGAAATAGGCGCCGGCAGCTTAAGCGAACTGATCAATCTCGAACAACTTTACTTGTCCGACAATGAAGAACTGACTGTTATCCACAAAGACGCTTTCTTGAAGGTTGACGGGTACCAAGAGTCGTGGCCACCGGTCATAGAGGTAACTGAAATATCCGTACGGCTTTCACGCGAGTTGATTAGTTGTATTTGCAAAACAACAAACTGAGCTCTCTCGACATGGAATTGCTGGATTGGGACGTCTTGGAAGAGATTGATTTGAGGCACAATTCGTGGAGGTGCGAGTGTCAATACCGTTGGATGACGGAAGATCTCTTTCCTAATGTAATCCTCAAGAGTGGAGGAGACCAATTCAAGACTTTGAGGTGAGTATCGAACACGTACCTGGTCCTTCACGCCGGATAATCCCTACCACAGGTGCACCAACTTGGACTCGACTTGGTTCGACGTCTACAAAGATAAAGCAATGGAAGGGAAGTGTTGGACCATTCATAAGAACGTCCTCAATTTGGTGTACGGCAAATGGGGTAGATTCTGGTGGGTAATAAACGCCGTACTTGCGCTGCTTGTAATCAAAATAACCCATGTATACTTTTATAAAAAATAAATTTTTATTGAAGACTGTATAAAACAAGTTGTACTAGTTCTTCAAAAATTCGTATATCTTCTCATGTCCTTCCTCCAACGCTATTTCTGCAGCGGTTTTGCCTTGGCCGTCGCACAGCTCCACTTTGGCCCCCTTCCTCACCAACAACTCCACCATCTCGAAATTCCCATCTTTGGCGGCTACGTGCAGGAGGGTGCGTCCCATGTTGTCGCTCTTGTTGACCACCGTCCCGTTGTCCCTCTCCAGTAGCACCTCCAAAACTGGCAAATGTTCGTTCTGGGCCGCAGCATCGAGAGGCGTATTCCCCATTTTGTCGACGTCGTTGATCTTGAGGCCCTTCTCCAGAAGCAACTTGACCAGCTGTAGGTCTCCCTGGTCTGCCGCCATGTGAAGAGGAGTTCTCGCGTTGTTCTTGACCATGTTGAGCACATCAGCTTGCGGCGTCTTGTCCCACAGGTACTTGAACATTTTGGAGTTCTCGACGTTCAAAGCGACCTCCAGTGGAGTCCCCGACTCGGAGACGGCGTCGATCGCCGCCCCCATCTGCAATATACGGTCGACGAGAGCGGGGGCGTATTCCACCGCCACGTGGAGGATGGTTCTGCCCTTCTTGTCTCTATGGTGCACGTCTACTTCACATTTTTCTAGAAGCAAGCGAGCTATTTCCTCGCTTTCGCTCAGAGCACAAAACAACGGAGTCTGACCGTTTCTGTCTTCCACGTTGACAGATGCTCCCCTCTCTATCAACTTACTTACCACTTCGAGTGAATCGTTGTCGGCGGCCAAATGCAAAACAGTCTGTCCACTCATTGGGACGCGTTTATTTAAATCAAAATTTTTCATCTTCAGGAACACTTTTTCTCCGCAAGAAAAATATCCTTGGTTGAACAAAACATCGAATGGTGTGTTACCATCATTGTCGACCAGATCAACTTGAGCTCCTTTATCTACTAACGGATTAATCAAATCTCTTTCGGCCTGCTGCATGGCTAAGTGAAGAGGTGTTTGTCCTTTTTTATTCTGGATGTCAAGAGCTCTACTGTCATTCACCAATAACAAAACAACATCGTCTTTGTAACTGGCGACGGCATCGTGCAAAGGTGTATTACCTTCGTCATCAACAACATCCACTCTAGCCCCGCGCTCTAGGAACAACTCTACCAAGTCTAGAGTGTTGGTGCTTGCTGCAACATGTAGAGGATATCGCTTGTGGCGTTTGTTTCTTTTGTTAACGTCAAAAGGTGATTTGGTTAGCAAAAAATTGAACACGTCGAAGTGGCGACTGAAGAGAGCGTCATCTATGGCAGTATTGTCGTCAACATCTGCAACGTCAACAGGGACTTTGTCGATGAAGAACTTGAGCAAATCCAGTGACCCCTGCTTGGCGGCCATGTGCAGAACAGTGCGTCCTTTGTGATTGGTGGTGGCAACGTTAAAATCTGGATTTCGACTGAGCAACAGTTTAAACACTTGTGGTTGCTCAGCTCGTAGAGCATCATCTAGAGGAGTGTCTCCACCATCGTCCATCATTCGAACGGAAGCTCCACGGTCTAGAAGAAACTGCACCACTGGAAGATTTCCCTTTGTCGCAGCAAGATGCAAAGGAGTGCGTCCGTGCTTGTTGACTCTGTCAACACGAGAATCCCGTCCTACTAACACCTCCACGACCTCAAAACTACCCCCGAGAGTGGCATAGTGCAAAGGTACGAACCGTTCATCGTCTGTTGCGTCATATCTCGCCCCCTTGTCTAGTAGCAAGTTGATGCACTCAACCCTGTCGCAACTATTTGCAGCGATATGTAGAGGTGTCAGTCCGTTGTCGGTCTTTTGGTTGACATAGTTCCCCCCTTCTCCTCCCAGGAGTAGTTCTAGGGTCTTCTCGTCTAGAAACCGTGCTTGCAGAGCGTGGTGCAATGGGATGTAACCACCTCGATCTCTCGCACCCAAATCCGCACCCTTCTCTATCAAAACCCGAACAAATTCATTCGAACGGAACCGATCTAAGGCCACTCGAAGCGGCGTGGATCCGTCTCGATCCGTCTGGTTTACGTCGTGTCCCAATGCTACGAGTTCGGAGATTGCTTCGGCGCTACCTTCCGAGACGGCGTAGTGTAGCGGGTGGGCGTGGCGTTGCGCCATCAACATGAGTACTGCGTGAGAGCGTACGGCGTCTAGGGCGGTCCCACCGTAGCGATTGGCTATTTGTGGAGACGCCCCCGCTTGGAGGAGGAGTTGACAGCACTCGATGTTGTCCTCTTTGGTGGCCAGGTGCAAAGGTGTGTATCCAAAGTTGCAAGAGGGGTCGATTCCCGCTCCTAGTTTTAGGAGGGCTTCGACGCAGTCCTCGTGTCCGTTCCATGCGGCGTAATGGAGGGGTTTCCTCCCGTAGAGACAATCTTTGGCCTCGAAATCTCCGTTGTGGGCGTGGAGGATGTCAATCACTTCGCTCAAGCCGTTGAGGGCGGCGAGGTGCAAAGTGGTGCGTTTGAATTTGTTGGGGGCGTTGGGGTTGGACCCGGCTTCGAGCAAGAATTTGACGAGAGGGTACTGTCCGGAGCAAACTGCCAAGTGAAGCGGAGTCATGCCGGCGTTGTCCGCCGCATCTACCTCAACTCCTTCCCCCACGAGAACCTCTACAACTTCGAGGGAGCCTGAAAGGGCGGCCAAATGGAGGGGCGTTCGCTTGTCCTCATCCGTATGTCGATGCTCCGCCCCTCGCGCCAACAGAAACAACACCACCGCCTTCTGGTTGTTCATGGAGGCGTGGTGATAACTGTTCCGCCCACTACCGTCGACCGCGTCTATGTCGATTCCCCTCTCCAGGAGGAGTCGAGCCACGTCAAACTGTTCGTGTTCCAACGCCATGTGCAACGCGTTCATGTGGTTCTTGCCGATGTTGTAGAATTTGGCACCGTTGCGGAGCAAGAAGTCGACGATCTCGACGTACCCCTTCGTAATCGCGAGCGGCAAAGACTGGGTGAAGTAGTTCAGGTGGTAGAATTCGTTCGGGCTGCAACTATTCTCCACCAAGAACTGCACGATGCTCTTGTAGCCGTGAGTCGTGGCCAGAGACATCACGGAAGGGTCTCTCAACGGAAAGGTGCTCCCCTTTTCCCTCAGGAACTTCACAAGATCCAAGTTGCCGTTGAACGACGCTATGTGGACGGGGTTCCACCGATTCTCGTTGGATTTGTTGATAGATTTCTGGTAGATTTGCAAGGATAGAAGCCATGTCAAAAAATTTTCCCGTCCAAATTCCGTCGCCACGTGTAGCAAATTCCCCCCACCAGAACTTTCCACGTACGGTATTTGCTTGTTTAGGGCAACGAACAAGTTCTGGTAGTCAAATCTGACCGAGTAGTAGAGAACTGTGGCCAAATCTTTGTAGTGGTGGAGGGTTGGCAAGATCTCTCCGAGGTCACCTCGCAAGATCTCGACCAAGCCGAGTGACAACGAACGATCCGCGTAGTCGAAACTGGTCCACCCGAACAAACCATCCCTCTCGAGGGGGTTGCACTTTTGACAGGCGACGCGAACAGCGCGTCTCAAACTCTCGTCGTCTTCCCTGACGGACTCTCCCAGTTTTGCCTCGAGCACTCCAGAATCTTGTCTCAACACTGGATGCTTCTCCCCGTATGAGCAGAGCAAGTGCAAGGGACTCCTTCCGGCTCTATCTTTAACAGCCCACTCCCCAACCTCGTAAAATTTTTTGTACAGAATTGACACCAAACTCGGTTCGTTTTCGGCCAAGAGCAAATCGAACAGGAATCGAATCTTGCGATGTTTCTCTTCGAACAGGAACTCCTCCAAGCCCACTTTTAGATTCTCCGACAAATACAAAGCTGCCAAGTACTCGCCCAGTACTTGGTGCTCGAAGACGAAACCATCTGCGTCGACTTTCGCAACCAGGCCCAAGAAGTCGCCTTTCGTGATGTCGCTCACGAATTTTTTACTGTTTTGGAGCTTGAATTTGTTGTGGAGGTCGGGCAGGTGCGTGCAGACGGCGGCTATCTTGTACTGGTCCAATCTGTGCTCTTTGCCGTGTTCGATCAAGCTGCGCAAAGACTCCAAGTCGTTGTTGGCGCTCTTCTTCAAGAAGTGGTCGTATTTGCCGTCGATGAAGGCCCCGAACATGTCGGTCAATGTGTAGACCTTGTCCAGAAGGTCGGGATCCCGCGTGAAGATGTCGGTCAGGATGAAGAGTAGCAGCGGCACGCCTAGATACTCTTGGTCGTCTAGGATCTTCATAGTGGTGAAGAAATTGGCGACAGTCGTGACAGTCGCACCACAACGGTTCCGCATGTAGTAAATCTGGTCGTCTTGGCGGAACGGTAGCATTGTCAAAGCGAACACTTTCAGTTTGTTTTGGAGAAACTCTCCGGACTGGTTTCGAGCAGCTACCCATTGAGTAACACCCCACTTTTTTAGATACTCGACGCAACCTATCAACGATTTTCTCGATTTTTGGGGCAAATCGTCAAACGAGTCCCACAGAATGATGGTTTTTTTCTTGTCGAAATTTCTCACGACTTTCCTTTCGAAATCGTTGTAACCTCGAGTCTTGGACACGAAATCCGCGAGGTAATCCCAAACGAGGTTTTCCTTGTGGTCACTTTGGAAAAACTCCAAATGGTCTCTGAGGTTGATTTTGATGACGAAAAAATTCGCCGGTGCTTGGTTCTTGACCCGGTTCAAGAAACTCGTCTTTCCGGTGCCCGTGTGCGACGCCAACACTCTTATCTTGTGGTGAACGTTCTCCTCGACCTCGCTTTCGCCGAAAACTTGACTGGCGTCCACCCTCTTGTACTTGTGCAGCTCTTGGACCTCTCGACTCGTCAACCACTGTATATTTTGGTCGCTGAAGCGAAAATGATGATCGGCTTTCTTGTCCTGGATCAAATCGTCGACCACTCCTCGATCGAATTCACCGTCAGAAACGTACACATAATGTTTGCAGAAACTTGCATCGTGGCCCCAGTAGCAAGAGAGAGGCACCATGCGCTTGTTGAACTTCTTCTGGAGTCTTTTTTTTTCTCCCTTGCAGCTTAGCAAGATCCGGCATTCTTTCAATCCGTCGATCACGCTGTGGTTCATCAGGATCTTGTAGAAAAATCTCGGGATGTAAGTCGGGGGCAGCGACTCGAGAGGTTCTCCTATGTTGAAGTTGTCGTCAGTGGAGATTTCAAGGAGTTGGTGGAGAGTAAAAGCCGACGCGATTTCGTCATCGACGATGTGCATCTCTTCCAGGGAGATTGATTTTTTTCCTTGTAACGAGAAAGTGAGAGTTTGGGTGATTGTCTTGCGCAGAGTATCGCCTCGAGGTATGTCAGATAAAGACGTGAAGATGTTCCAGTTGGGAAATTTTGCGTCAGTGTGACCAATCAAGACGATTCTCTTCTTCTTTCTGCATCCTTCTAGAAGCGAAATGACAGCCAAAAGCTGATTCTTTTTGGAAGCTTCCTGCTGCACAACCAGAGGGACTTGATCCATGAACCACAACACTTTTGCTTGCTTCTCCATGGAGAGGTCGCTCATTTTTCCTATTCCTTTGGTGACCAGACCAAACTTCAACGCCGTCAAACTCACTACTTTCATGTCTTTGGGTTCAAGCGTTTTGCTCCAGATTTTCGTTATCTTTTCCCCACCCCCAGGTTCTACTATCGTCATGTCGAACTTCAAAATGGCTTCTTCTATCAGTCTTGTCTTATCGTTGCACTCCTCACCGCTCACCGTTTTGACCATTGGTGACAATACCAACTCGGCTAACTTGGCAACGACGTCGTACTTCGTCAGTTTGAAACTCCCCGCCCACCACCCTCTCATAAACTCTACAAAAGTCGTATAAACGTCGCATTCCAACCTTGTCTTCAGAAGATCAGAAATCGATTGTTTCAGATTCGTATCATTCTGCTGGTTCACGTAGATGTAGAAGTTGGACAAAAAATCCCACTTCTGATCGGACTCGCTTTCGAATCTAAAAACCGAACAATTCCGACCTCGATTCGTGTCCAACAGCTTGCCCCCCACGCAGGAGTGTTGTCTGATGGCAATTCGTCGATCTCCCAAGGTCAGCTGAGTCTTGTCCTTGAAATTGGCCGTCTTGTTTGTGTACAAAATGAAATGGAAATTCTTCAAGCTGAGGATGTTGTCGTAAGATTTTTGGTACTTGAAGAAGGTGAAATCACCACTTGGTGCAGTCAAAGAATTCAGAGCCAGAGTTTTGGCTTTCTCGCTGTGTTTCAGCTGGAGGAGAAAGACTTTGACTGACCCATCGATGTATTTAACTCTTAGGGTAATGTCGTCAAAGTCTCCGAAGAACTCGCTGTTTGTGAGCAAGTCAAATTCGACGACATCTGCTGTCGTGCTCAGTTTTAAACAGTAGAAGGCACACAACAGCCATTCGTAGTCTTTGCCGCGGTCCGACGTGCCCGCTCGTTTTTTGTAAGTCTGAAATGAAAATTTCAAAATTCAAATTTCGGAAATGGTGAAGCTTCAGTCGTTAGGACTTCGCAACTTTACACATTGACGTCACAAATAACTTCTTTCATATTGGTCACACTGAATTAAGAAATAATTTATGTGGTAGATCTAGTCACATTTTGGTAAAATCGCGATACACCATTGTTGTCCAACATGTTTGGTCCAAACGTCAGTCTCAGAATTGTCAAAAAATGTGTTAGGTTCAGATTGATAAAGAAGCAAAAGAGTGGAAGTTAAGAAATGAACAACAATAAGTATGTACTATCCAAGAAACGACTGTACAGAGAAGAAATGTTATAAAAAGATTGTGACGTGGCAAAGAACAAATAATAGTATATTATGTTATGAGGAGCAAAAATGAAGTTTTATGTGCTGCGGCTGGTAGATTGGCTGCCGAACGCAGTGAGGCAGACAAACCAGCCAAAGCACATAAAACCATTTTTGCTCCGAATAACATATACTATTTTTTCTTCAAACCTTCATAACAAATTATTTAAGACATGTTAAAAAACCAGGTAGGAATTTCAAATGATTTAGCTAGTTTACTTTACTGCCGCTCATCAGCGGAGATAATAACTTCACGGACGCCCTCAGCGGAAATAATAAGTAATAACTTTATCTGCCGCTCGTCAGCTCGTTAGATGCCATGACAATGAAGTGACACTTTAGCATTATCAATGCAGCAGGATAATGTCATAATTTACGGACGTTTGAAGAAAAAAATACATAATCTTACAAAAAAAAACAAACCTGCTGATAGAAGTCGTAGACATATAGGGTGATTTATATAGTTTCATAAATATTTTAACCAGCGGCAGATTCCGGTCTCAAAAGGCTTTTGACAATAAAATTTTGAGTCATACATCAAAAATTGGCAAAAATTACCATATCAGTTTTTTCACTATTAGTAAATGCGATTCTTCGCTAAATTATTCCACTTTACGTCCAATGTATAACAAATGTCATTAATGTCATAATAGAAACAAACAATTGTTGCTATAGAGAAAATATTGGGATTATAAATTTCGCTTTAGTTTCATTTTGACAACAATGCCTGCCACTTTGTTTCAATGTAAAATATTTTCATTTATCTGCAGTTCTTAAAAGGTGGTAGTAGACTCTTCAACATGCTTTATCTTCAACAATTTTAACCTTGGAACCTTGACATTTTTGTAAGAGTGTCTAGGGGTTAGAATCTACCACTGGTTAAAGTTTGTATGATACTATATGAATCACCCTGTATATTCCTAATATTCCTAATTTATTGGTGAAGTTTTAATATTTGTCAAATGATTTCCAAATTAATCACATGGATCAATGACTTTTAAATATATTTTTTTTTAAATCCTGTAGAGAGCAGTTGCTCAAATTTATTTAACTTATAAAAATGGGGCACGGCATCGAGGGCAGGTTTTTAATCAAATCAACTTATTATTGATTTTTTATTAATGAAAATTATGCACGCTTTTATACTATTTTATATTGATATGGATAAAAATTGAGAGGCAGTTTGAAGTAAACTGTTAATAGAGTATCATTATTTCAAGAGGTCTTATATGGACACGTTTCAGATGTGGTAATTTTACGGGAAGAAAACGTACCACCCTTACAGTGGAAGTTAGGCCGCATCGTGGAATTGTATCCGGCTCGAAGGACCACTTTATGTTCGGCGAAAAAACAAGATCCCAAAAGAATACACTTTGGATTTTTTGTTGTTTATTAACTAACAATGGACTACTACATATATTTTCAAGTCGAATATACGATACAGAGTGTCGTCGTTACACATAAAAAATGCTGCGTGGGCGTCGAGCCGTGCTCCGACCGCGGTTGGAAACGTCCGAACGGGCGTTAACAAGATGAATTTAAAATTAATTCCCAAATTTTGTTATCTCGTGGAAAAGTTTAAAAATTAAGAATTTTTTTATCGTGTGGTTAGCTAAAACGAGAATTTAAAAATTAAACGTGCTTCTTTATTGTTAAATATTATTGTAAATAATTTCTTATAAACAGTTTTAGAAAAAAAATTCTAGTACCTAATTAATATTTTGCACATTTACAGCATCTTTGATCTTTTCTCAAAAAATGCAAAAAGTGAGTGTTCATTGCATTGTTTTTAGTGGAAAAAGTGCCTCTTAATTGCACTAGTGCAATAAAGTCTTTATTGCACGCATCTGTCAATAGTCTGTCTACGATCGTGCAAAAAGCGAGTGTTTATTGCATTTTTCACACACGACGCACAGGACTGAACTATTGTTTATCGTTGTTTTTTTCTTGTTTTTTTGTTCGATCGTAGAAAAAAATTTGTATGCAACACATGCAAAAAGTGCAATTGACATGTTGTCCCACTCGCCTGCGGCTCTTGGGACAATTTTCACGTCGCGTGCAATAATCATTCCCTTTTTGCACTTGTTGCATAAATAACTATTAAATAGTTTGTTTAAAAATGATTAAATTACTAGACAAAAAGTAGAAATTCGATTTTAATTATTTTTTCTGTTCTTTGGAAAGAAATAATTCTCAGATTTTGCGTTTTATTTCTTGGCTTTATAAATAAACGCTGTAGAGCGTTGCATTTTTTCTTATGTCTCGTTTTTCTTCTAAACAAAATGTTAAATGAAAATAAATTTAAAAAAAATGGTTTGAAAGAAACGGACCAATACCATGGCCTCCTCGTTCACCGGAGTTAAATCCTTGTGATTTTTTCGAATAGGGCCACATGAAACAATTAGTGTAGGCGGAACCTATAAATAGTGAAGAGAACTTCGTCTTCGCGTGGAAGATTTTTTTATAGAGTGTGTGAATCGTGGAGTCTTATTTATCTTTATTGTAAATAAACAAATTCTTCAAAATGTAAAGATTGTTTTTATTATCTCTGCGATACCTACTGAAATTTATCTGATACCGACGTGAATTCACAATTAAATCCCAATAATGTAACAAAAGTGTTACTAGCAGTTCTGTGATTGATTATTCATTAATTTATGTATGATTTTGATGGAAGTGAACGTGGTTTTTGTGTCTCGGCGCCTCTGAACAGCTTTTTGTCCGTTTTTATTCCACGAAAGTGAACGTAGTTTTTGTGTAATGTTTTGACTTGATGAGTACGCATTCATTCATTAATATTCTTGTGACCACCACACAGTCTTCAGTGGCCTCAATGTGGCCATTATTATTCACTTTAAGATTTAACATTATAAACTATTTTTAAATTATTACTTGGGAATTATAAAATACTACCAAACCTTGTGACACTCTATATTAGCTATAATACGGCCCTCTAGGGCTTTCTTGCAGGAAATTTTGTGCTCTAATAAATTTTTTTATGCAATTTTAATTTACGTGTCATTGTTTTCTATACGGAAGAAAAATATAACTTTCAAAATTTGAATAAATTGTTTCAACAATTTCCCGAGTATTTCCTCCAGTGAAAAAATTCATTAATTAATGGAATTCTAACAAGTATCGGCTGGTAAAATAGTTAATTAATGAATCTCTTTCGTTTTTTCCCCACCGCATATTTGCCTAAAGTTTCTTTGCCAAGGTCATCCATGTGTGGTGATTCACCGGCGGTGTTTTATATTCCCAATCCCAATAAATCTTATCACATTCTCAACAAAAAAGATTAGGAGAGACGACATAACTCATCATATCAATCAACAAATAATCAAAAACACTCGACTGTGCGAACCTAGACCGGCGATTGTTCTATTAATAGAAGCGGGAAATCCAGGCGGCTGCGTGAGCACTTGTTACACCCGTCATTTGTTTCGCATAACCTCACATCACACCCATTCCATTCCTACAAAAAACCAAAAACCACTCACCGCCAAAGACATTTTTTTTAAACTACAAAACCGTCACATTTCTTTCTCTGATTACGTTCTTCACTTGTTTTTGTGTCAACTGCACTCGCACATTTCTTTGCTAAAACTGTCAAGCATGACGAAACGATTCTGCGTGTTACCACCGGTTCAAATCTCAACAATTTATTAATCTATATGTACAAAGAAACAAATAAATACAACAAAGAAAAAGTTTTAGTAGTCGTAGTCGTCCTCGCGGTCCCCCAGGGTGAAGTCTCCACCGTAGTCGTCATATTCGTCGACTCCCGGAGGGACGAAAGCCCCGTTGAGAGCTTCCGAGATTTGCTCCCCCAGTCCCACCCTGGACGCGATACCATAGATCAGTCTCATCACGGTCAGCCTGTTGGAAAAGCGTCACTAGCGTCAAAAGCTCCGCAGGTCCGGCTCACCTGATAAACTCAATGGGGTTGGTTTCTTTTTGCCTGAGAATCATCCCTTTGCTGCTTTTTCTGCGCTTTTTTCTCGCCTCGCTCGCGCACAAGATCGACACGATCACCACCAACAAAATCACTACTTTGACACTTCGCATTTCGAGTCTGGTCAGTCGGAAAAGCGACGTTCGAATGATTGATTGCAACAAAATCGAACCATGTCAGCTTTTATTAATATACAAAAGGTGTAAGTGGTGTTTTACGTATTTGGATTGAAAGTCAATTGGGACCGGGTATGGTACCGTTTAGGTACAGTTAGGCGGAGAAGCGGGTCACAGGGACAAGCGGAATCGGCTGTACAGTTAGCGGTTCAAATTTGGCGCTCAAATGGTGCGACAGTTTTTCCAAATTCCAAAAACTATAATACAATATTTTTGTTCGCAGGAAAAGAAAAACTGTCGCGAGATACACAAATAATCAAATTGAAGAACATTTTCGGAGTTGTTCGCTTCATTTGACAAGACATAACATGCAGCAAAATTGACATAATACGTTTCTCATCAAAAATACAAAAAAACAATTAGTTGTGTATGCAATACACTGTACAGAAGCGATTGGGACAACGAAAAAAATGCACAATTACATAAATTCGAATTTTGAATTTTTCTTATGTTGCATGCTCTGATTATACTAACGATATAATCTGCAAAAATACCATTTCGCCATTAACATTCTCACTCAATGTCTCTAATATGATTAATACAATACATTTTAGGTAAAATTTCACTCCAAATTGTTAATTATTTGTCATTTCAACAAGATGTGATGTGGTAGGACAGTTAGGGACTTTTGTGACGTGCGGTTGGTACTGAATAACCACCCTTCAATTAAACAACCTTAATTTAATCAATTTGCACAATTACCACTAAACATACAGATACACACTCTCCCCAAACCTGTACTAACTAATCTTGTTAATATGTCCATTACTTTGGTTATTATTTTGGCTGTTAATATTTTGCTCAGCGTTCCCGTTCGTGTTGGTAGGGGTCAACAACCGGCTCCTCCGCCTCGTGTAATGCTGCCACAACAAAATCTGTTGGTCGTCGATGAATTTCGAGCACTGCGCGTTGACCAACTCCCTTCGGAAGTGCTCATATTGCAGCAGGTCCAAAAAGTACAAACACATGGGGTACTTCAAGTATTTGGCGTATTCCGGTTCCTTCCAGTAGAGCAGGTACTTGAGATAGTTGATGAACGTGCTATCCTTGAAGTAGCCCCGCTGGGCCAAGACTGAAAAGCGAGTGTTTATGATGCGTACAAGTGAGGTTAGGTGGGTTACAATTGAGATAGTTGGGGTTGCCGAGACACTGGACGAATTCCAGTTCGATCTGGAAGCGCAGGCGTTGTTGCTCGTCGGTTTCGGGGGCGCCGGACATGTAGTTCCATCCTGGGATGAGAGAAATTGGTATTGTTTACACGGATGGGGGAAAATGTCACTCACCTTTGCCGGCCATGTTTGTTTGGGTGGCGGGCAGGGTAGGCAACGCAATAAACACCGATGGATCGCGTACTGCCAGTAAATGTTTATTGTTAAATAAAATTAATAACAATTGTACGTTTCGTTTCATTCGATTCGATTGAAAAGTTGGTGCAAATAGCCGATTTAATCTAAATTGAAATTTGTAATACTGTGGTCATTAATTTTTCAAAAATTAAAAAAAAAATAAATTGTGCAAATTAAATTAAATTTCCGGCGATTGTATGGAATATATAGTTTCATCTTAGGCACAATTGAAATCAGTAAGTTATTTGGACATAATCAACATAATATTTGGTGCTATACTCTGTTCACAATAAACGTGTACACAAATTGGATACTTCTTTTTTATCCAATGAATTATGAAACAATTCCAATAGAGAGAAAGTTTGAATTCCTTCGAAATATTCAAGCAAATAAAACCCTTACTATTGTTCGAAAAAGAATCACTGCGAATACCTCATGTGCAGAAAATATTTGCCAGCACTGTATGTTCTTTGTGGTGAAACTATTGTGTAATTGATTTTTAACATGTATGTGATGAATTGTTAACGACTAAGTAAATTCCAAGCACCTCCAAATTTCTCTTTGTTATTATTAAATGTCAAATAATGTTATCGTCTTTACTATTTTATCATTTTCATTATTGTTATGAATAAATAGGGCATTTCGAAGATTTTGAGTGAAACTCGGGATTAAAACTACTGGATTTTTTTTCACTGAACTTGCATCAATGACATCAACACAAAAACGTAGCTTGCTGTGCATTCGTAATACTTTTCGAGGTGAATGTCAAGGTGAATAGTGAAATTAAAACATCAAAAAAGTTTAGTCAACTTTAATAAGGAAGGAGCAAACAAAACAAGATAAAACTGAGGTGGTAATTATGAAAATTGTTGAGACGAAAACGTAACAAGCAGTCTTAGTGAATTAAAACAATATAAATAATTCATTTTGTTGTATAAGAACAATTACGGTGACTTTGACCTAATGAATTTAATTTGCACAATTTCCATAATTAAGAAACTCCTTAAATAACACCGGACCACAAAAAAAGTTTTCCTTTTCATCTATTGTTGCAGTAGGAATATGAAAAATGAACGCGGTGTGATGCGGCCAGATTACTCATCGCACCTGAATCCAATTGACACACCTGGGACGCGGTAAAACACCAACAATACTTACTTGAAGATTGAGTTCCGTAGGAAGGTTTTAGTGATTCCATACAGGGAAGTCATCTGACGGAAGAATATTTCTCAAATTTTTTTTTTTTTTTTTGGTCTAATGGTACCTACTTTTGGGCCGCCCCGATTTGTGTAAAAATTGTACTGCCTGGTTAAAAAGTGACTGGATGAAATGTACACAAGTGGACACCTTGCAGTCCTGATTTAACCCCCATTGAAAAGATTAGGGAATAATGTTGGAACTGTTATTAAAATGGAGATTTCAAAACATAGAGAACAATTTGTAGGTACTCCATTCCGTTTACATGTTTTCTGTTGGTACTACGAAGTACCTTGTATTATTACAAGATTTGGTTTGAATAAATTTTCCTGATGGAAATTTTTTTTTTCAAGTCCAAAATTAATATGTTTTTATCCTTCGATGTGTTTCGAAAAACATTTCCTTCTAGACCAGAAGCATTTTTAATTGGGTCTCGTTTAGTATCTCACTGTCGTAAACCTCAGAACCCAGAAGGATGAAAACATAACCTCTCTTTCTCTGAGTAAAATAAAAAAGTTATTTCAAGGTTAAAAGTTGATTTAACGGATTTAACCTAAAAACTGGTTCGGTTCAACATACTTATCCTGCTGCGCTGCTTATTCCTTCACCCATCTGAGCCGTTGAGCACAACTATCAAGGAAAGAGGAAGGATTTTGTGATTAACAAAATTCCCATTTGCGTAGGTACCTAAAACCGGTTCCAAAATATTTGATTTGTGTTTGACCATTTTCTCCACACTTTGTTTTTTTTTCAGTTTTTTTATTTACGCTTTTCAATAATTAGATATCGTCTGTTTTCGTCATCAGAATGAAAATTCCACTCTTCGAGTCACCTCACAAACAAGATTCCTGAAACGGTTAATCCAGACAACCAAAACAAACCGTGACTAGCTATGAATAATAATTAATGAAGAAAAATTGTAGAATTTAAATTGAATGCCGGTCGAGCCGGAATATTTGTTCAAACAATCAAATGAATTATGACTCTTAAGAGTTAACAAGATTAACAAGCAAATAAAGTTGAGGTCAATGTCCCACGACCTGGACCACATCGACCCGTTCATTGAACATTCTGAATCTTTCGTAGTTTCCTCCGCGTTTGCACCACGAACGTTTTCGCATTTGCTAATCGAATGATCTTTTTAATTTGTTGTTATTGCCATCGATGTGGTTTTTACCGTCTGGTGGGACAATCCGACCGGATGGGGCACATTTGAATACGCGTGAAATGATACAAAGTTCAATAATAATAACAACAACACAAATAAATATTCTACATCTGATGTAAATTACCCATCGGTGGGTTTTTTGGACGACCTTCGGTGAGCTTTTCAAATCTGTTTTGACGCATCCAAAATGAAACAAAAAAAGAAATAACCCAAATATGATGCAACAAAGCGTAGCTGTCTTATTTGCATACGATTTTTTTTCTATTTTGCACATAAAACACAGCCAGTATAACACTCAAACGGGTTTCGAAAAGAAGGTCTTTTCGACACGCGTTTCAGGAACATTTACTTAAATTTTTAATGTTGGCAGTGAATACTTAGGTACAATTGTTCGTTTATTTACCAGCGTTACCAACCCTTATATTTACCAAATATAATTTTCCTAGGATTATGTTTCGAACTTAAGGGACAAAATAGAAAAAAATAATTGTATTATACTCGTTTTATAAGCCATTTTGTCGCACTTGTTTGCTTTAAAAAACGCGTGCGACAAACTGGTGTCTTATAAAACACAACAACAACACATCTTAGTATTATTATTATTCCAAAAAGGGGGCACGACACTGAGCCCGGTTTTATTTATAACTAAGAATATTTGTATCAATGACTATAATTTAAAAGCACTTCTTTTCACATTGTCATTTGTTTCGCTATACGCCCCCTGTATTATTATGCTCTGGCCTATAGGCACAGCATTTAGGCCGCATTAATTAATGATCAGTTTCGCAGTTTTTGGAAACGAGTCTCTTATTTCACTTTGTTCTTGGAAGTTATTTTGTGCAAGAATAAGAAAAACTACAACTTCTTTGTCAGTGGTGACCTTGAAATGTTTTAATTGGTGTTGTCCTCTAATCCACATAAATCAGCAATGTCTGACGTATTTAAGAGCGTATGGTTCATCCAGAAATCACAATTGTTTCACGCTGCGTAAATAAATTTAATCTGTTGTCGCTGTATCTATGGAAATTCTAAGAATGGATTGTGCAAAAAATATACAGGGTGTATCTGAAATTGGTGTGAAAATTTTAGCTAGTGGAAGAACTTGCCAACTTATGAAACTTTTCTCTATAATATTTTGCAAAATTCGCAAAACTTTTCCAAGATTTTTTGCCGCCAAATTTTTACCAAACGCGTCTATTTTTTGTAGCAATGACAATTTTAATGATTTAATTTTTTCTATAGCGATGTAACTTTTTTGACAAGGTTCCGTTTCTATCACAACAAAAATTCTTCGCCCTTACCCATAGGCGGGTATACATTTTGATGGCTAATTTATTCCAAATTTTAAATTAATTTGTAACGCTTTTTTGTAAAAAATTCAAATAGAAAAAACGTTTCATTTAACAAGCTCTACCACGTGCTACAATTAGCACACGCATTTTAGATACACCCTGTATATATCGGGAAGGATTTAAGTTGTTATTAAACGACCTCGTGACTTACAAAACATTGTGTTTATAGCATAAAATAAAAGAAACGACTTCATAACAAAACGAATCAGGTGTTAATGTAACGTTTAGTTTAAAAAAAAGAGACCAAGATTGCAAAAATTTTGACAACTCAAAGAACACACCTAGACAACTGACATAAATCTTCAATGTTCGGCAACAGCACAGACTTAATCAGCTTCTCATTGTTAACTTCTTGGAACTCCTATTTGTGTTTTTCCTTTCATATTGTAAAATAGATTTGGGTGTCGTAACACTACGACCAGTTTTTGGCCATATACAAATCACATGATTTATTCGTTTTGTTTACCATTGGATGCCCAATACGGGTCAAAGTGGCCCGCACTGAAATTTGATTGATGATGTATTGATATAAAAGGTTTCTGAAGGACGAAGGACATGTGCTTGGATAGTGCTTTGAAAATGTTATTTCGATACTTGCGTCTAACAGTTCATTAAAAAATAACAGGAGAGACGCAAAAAATCTCGTCAAAACAAGTCGTAACGCTATTGAATAGATTTAAATTAATCTAGCTCGATTATATCCAATGTGAAGAGTTGAACAACTCCCATTTGCGGAACTTTTTGTTGTCGTCACGATGCTCTCGGAAAGTTCCAGGTGCCAATTCATTCAATGACCCATGCTGAACAAGCTGAAATGATTCCGAATCAAGGTCACTGCAAAAAATCACGATGAAGATGAATTGTTTTGCTTTTTCATAAATATTTCTGTCTTTCTTTCTTTGCAATGTTTTACATTAAAAATAGAATAACAATTCATATTCTCGAAGCGGGCACCTCTTGCTGAAAACAAGCGTGTTCAATCATGTGCCGGTTAAACATAAACAAATGTCATTCGTGTCAAACGGCGGGAAATTCAAACTTTAGACTGTTCCAAATATGTAGCTTACTTTTTCAACGCCTACTCAGGCCAGGTTTTCATTTGAACGCATGATATTAATGAGTGTGTTGTACCAATATTCAATACAATTGAATTTTGGTTAAGTATTTGAAAAAATGCTGAATAATCAAATTAATAATTGTTTTCAAAATTTGGACCATTTTCGCAATGTCGGTACCGTTTTAGAAATTATCTATCAAGTGTTGCGCTAAATACTTCCAATTATATTATTTTATCAACTTTCGAATCAAAATATCTTGATTTAGCTGAGGCTGTCGATTGCGTAACACACAATATATTGTTCTCTTAAGTCGATATTTTAGTAGTAAAGCTGTCTGTTGAATTAGGTTATGTTTTTCTAAGTTTGAGGTTATAAACAGCGTCAATGTCTAGTCCATTGTTGTCAGTTTTACTAGTTTGGAATAGAAGAATACTCAGACATCGCGGGAAATTCAGCAACATTATGACTAAGACATGAGAGAGAGACGTCAAAAGCGCACCGCGCAATGATCCAATTTTGCGTGATTTACAGATTAATCGGTCGAGATCGCTTAATAACAATTGATTGTTGACTTGATACATTTTTTATGACGATCAGATCTTATTTCCAATCATTTTCGATCTTCAACGGTGTAAAACATAAAATTGTAATTTCCATTTTTTACCAAATTTTGAAATTATCAGTTCCTTTTTACATTGTAAATTTTTTTATCCCTTGACATAGTTTTGTGTTATAACTATTATTGCTTGTAAATAGGAAATGTAAAAGCATAAAACGTTTACTTACGCTTTTATTTATAAATTCAAGAATTTTGTAAAGATATTATTATAAATAATTTCACAGTATACGTCATTAACATATTTCCTTCAACAATATTTTCTTGGACAGAGACATTTGAACAAGATTTTTGTCCCACGCAATGACAAGGATTTTTTTTATAACTGTACCATTTATACAGGGTGTCTTAAAATTATCGTATTCCGAGTTCTGGGCTTAGTAGGGAACATCCTGTTGAACAAGTAAAAATGGTTAAAAAAAATGCTGTATTTTTTATTTTATTTTTTAGAGATTCCTGAGATTTTTCCCTACAAGACCCCGACTTGGAATACGTTAATTTTGCGATACCCTGTATTTACACTTTGAAGATAAGAATCAATTGTCCCTTTGAAGTTTTTTTATAAACCATTAACTATCATGTCATGGCTAGAAATAACACAAAAGTGAAAGCAACATGGAATGCAGGAAGCGACAAGAAAAACAAAAAGAGGCCCTACAAGAACTGCACGTCCATTAGTCCTACAAATGTGACTCTGCTAATGGCAATAAGACAGTAAGTTATTGCTCCCACGTAGTTATAATTACGTAATCGCTGTTACGTGGGCGTTACAAATCAAAAATAATTAAACCACTTGAAACGACGAACTTATTTGATGCAATAGGTATAATCACAATTTCCATTAATTTCTTCCATCAACTCGACACTCCTGGAACAGAAATCGCATATTTTGATGAAACTTTGTACAATAATTGAGCCATAACTACGATAAAACCGTGAAAGTTTCAGTAACATTGGTCTTCAAACCACACCGTAACACAGTGGCCACACTTTGTCCTACACGATGAGCGATTGCCCTACAGGAAAGACCTGCTTCTCGCATCCCGACTTTACACGAGTGGTGCGTTCTCAATCGACTCTCCAACGCCAACTTCGACCCCAAATAAAAAAAACAGCCCTTTATATAAAAGTTAACAAACAGAGGGTTGCTTTTGTTTTTTTTGCTACTTCTCACAAATTAAAATATTTGTGATAATTCACTTAGTTGTAATCAAAGAAACTTCGTTAATTGTCGCTTTTTATTAGTTATTGTTCAGATAGAAGTATCGGGTGTTCATTTAAATTTCTCCTCAAGGTTGGCGTTGAAGAGCCGATTGTGAACGCACCACGAATTGCAGATCACGGGTCAGCTGTTTAAATCTAACCTCACTTTTTGCGTTGTTGCGTTTTTAATCTGCAGACTGACGAGTTTGAGGAGAAATTTAAATGAACACCCGATACATCACATAAAAAGATATCTTCCCATTTGACGCAACCTCTAAAGAATTACCTGAGCTTACATTTGTTTTACACTTCTTCTCTTTTTTTAACGGGAAGGTTTCTCTGATCGTGATTTATTTATATACAGGTATTTCACGAGTCGACGGGATTGAAAATGCAACCCACAATACATTTGCAAAGTTAACAATGATATATTTTTTTTATTTAAAAACATAAAACATAGCTAGCTGTGCATTTTCGTCAATTTTGACATAAACGTCATTCGTTTGGTTAAATAAAATAGTAAAAAAAACGAAATTTTTTTTGGGAAAATGTTTATTGTCCTATTTTTCGTAAATGTCATTTGTGACAAATAACATTATTGGAAGCAAAACCATCGTGTATTTATCCATAATTTCATTTTAAAACACACGATATTTAAAATAGCCACGTTAACTTTGGAAATGTATTGTGGGTTGCATTTTCAATTCAAATTGGCAAGGTTTTCTATCTTTTAGATTTTAAATGCCTACAGAAAACATTTTGCTGTACAAAGCAATTGTTAGTGACTGGACCAGAAAACGAATATGGGATACCTCAAGGTTCAGTTCTTGGACCAACGTTACTTCTAAATACATATCTGTCGCTATCTGTGTCATAAAAATATCTCAAACCTATTGGTTGTGTCCTTGACATGCAAATAAAGCTCTGTGAAAAAAAAAACATAGAAGAACAAAAAGTGTGCAGACAAGGCAGCAGTTGATAATAACGTAACAGAAAAACAAAAAAAAGTAGACGAAGAGTTCTGAAATGATCTCATATTTAACACCGGGTCCGCAGAAAGTAGTAGCATTTCCTAAACGCGGGCCTTGCTGCGGGCACCTCAAGGCTCCACCTTAGACCCAACATTGCTCGCTGATTAATAACTTCCCGTGTTTTGTAGACGAAATAATCACCGCTGCCGCATCGCGCAATAATTTTACAACTCCTCGTCGATAAATAATTTATTATCTGTGACTCAACACCATCCACCCAAAGAACAATGCAACGACGCCACCTTCGCACCCTGTCATATTAAATTAAATCATTTTACGTAGTCGCAAAAAAATCTTCAACAAAACAGCCAGATTTTCTTTCGTGGCAGTTTACGAAAGCTTTTGGTAAGTAGAAAAGAATTCCATAATTTCGTGTTTCAAGAAAAACAATTGACTGAACGAATTGCCAAAATGCTATATTCTTGTGCGTGGGATGAGACAGAAAATAATAATAATAGTAGATTTAATAATAATAATAATTTGTTCTTGTGAGAAAAATAGTGGAATTATTATAATTTGATGGAAATATCTAAAAATAAATCCGGCCTCAATGCCGTGCCCCCATTTGTTTTATTAATAAAAATACTAAGACCATATTTTGTGCGTAACGAGTGGCATTATGTTTATTTGTTGAGGTTACGCAGCGAATTTTTCTTGAAATTTGCACAAGCAGTGCGTCATCTTGTCCCGTCCGTGACGTAACCAGTTGGGTGACATCCACTTAGCGTGGATTAGCCAGCGCGACACGCAATTAGCCAATCGTCCCCGTAACAATAGACGCGAAAAAGTGTTAGAGGGCTTGGCAAATTGTGTTGTTGGAAAAAATCGGAACGGTATGCACCGTTGCGTAACGCAACCTAAGCTCGAACATGCAGATAGTTCGAATCGGACCGAAACGGTACATGTTGTAAGATCGACAGAAAAATGGTAAAGAGTGAAAGTACAGGTTACGAGACAATTTCTCGGCGGGTGGGGTCATTTGGGGGCGCTTAAAAGGCAATCAGGGCCTTGGTGGATGGGCTTGCTCGTGGGATGGAAAATTCCGAAAGAGAAATTCTTTCGGTCGGTTAGGTCGACGCGTCCCACCACTCTAGGTTTCTCTGGTGGAAACTGTGACTTACGGTAGTGATTAGGTGGGTTTGTCTGATTACTAATAAAACAGGTGGTTCGAGTGCATTCTTCCTGCTTTTGTTCGCGAAGAAGGTTGGTGTGTGTGATTTTCCTGGTCTGCTCTGTGTCCGGTAATGTCGCATTATTTTATTGTTCCCCAAGTGATTTTCTTCAATTTTTCTAAATGGAAACTTTTTTCTTTCAAAGTTGTGTTTGAACTTTGGAAGTTTTCAAAAATCCAGAAAATAGCTTTCGTGCTTTTCTTTATCTAAGTTTGCGTCATCGTTTTACAATTCGTTTTAAATTTTGACAATTTACATTGCAAAATTCCTAATCATAAAGTGCTGTACTGTTTTACATTTTTTTGCTTTATTCATGTTTTTTAACATTTATTATTTCTCTACGCTAGTTCTAGCAGTGCGGTATGTATAGTGTGTACCACTTAAACTTAGCTAAATTGACATATTTCTGGAAAAGCCAAAAACATTTGTTAAATTTTTTTGCTTTTTATTTTTTCACAATTTGTTTTAAGCTTGTTACAACTGTCTAGTGCACAGGTGTCCAATTTAAAATTCAAAAATTTTAGAATTAAATGAAAGATTATTCGCAATGTACTGTCGCGAGCAATAAATTTTGGTCGTCAATGTCATTTCAAAATTTGGTTAGATTGTCACAGATTTAAAAAAATTCCCTGCCTATAGTCTATTCAAAAATCAAAAAACTACCAACGTCGTATTTTCCCCATAATTACTATCGGCAACGCTGTCTAGTGTAAAATTTTGTGAGAATTGTAATTTTGAGGTTAAGTGTTTATAAGTGTCTTCTTGTTTTTCTGGGCATTTTTAAGTAAAAACAATAAGAATTAATAAAAAAAATGAAACGTGCTGAGCAATAATAAAACAATCTGAACGAAATTCAAAGCAATTGAATTTTATTTTGAATCAAATAAATGTCATAATTTATAGTTACCAACATAATATGAAAAAGTAACTACCTAGGGTTTTTTAAATTTTACCAACCTAAAGCAACAGGTAATGGTTTTTTTATTTTTGAATGGACTTTAATTATGCCCATGTCAACAAAGTGTCAAAAAAATGAGAAAAAAATGACAATTAATGCCATACAACATAATGATAGGTTATGATATTTACGACTGTTTTACAATGGAGCATTTTCGATTGCGTCAAAGAATGACCTTGACGACCAAAATTTATTGCCCGCGACTGTGCTTATTGTGTTAAAAATTTAAATCCGTTTCTTGTGTTTTTCATAACATTAAAACTCTTGTACATATTGTTTTATATTTTTCAAATTTTTGGTTTTTGTTTTTATTGGGTACATTAAACTCGGTCAATTTTTTAAATTCCAACTTTTTTTCATTTTTAGATGAGTTATCGTTAACTTATAACTTTTCCTATAAACCTTAAACTTTTAAAAACCTTCAATATCACATTTTTACAGCTTTGCACTGTATTCTAATTTTTAATTTCGCATTTCCTGTTTAGATTGCATTTTTTTCGATTGCAAAATAGAATACATAATATCCCATTTAAAATCAGAAACTTTACAGGTTTCCAAGAAAATCAGAACAGTATTTGTCAGCGGTTTTAAACAATTGAAAATATAATTTGATATTTATCTAATAAAGTTTGAAAATTTTCAAAATAAACACCGTTCACGTTGTTTTGGTACGATTTTTTTTTAACGTTGGACACTGTTTGATTTCCGTCACTAAAGTGCCAGACATGTGGAGCTATCAAAATGAACATAACATGTTGCTGAGTATTCTTCTATTGCAAACTAGTAAAACTGACAACAATGCACTAGCATTGACGCTATTTATAACCTCAAATTTAGAAAAACATAACCTAATTCAATAGACAGCTTTAGTACCAAATTAGATGCAAAATTCCCATGGCCTCCCATTATGGCAAAATTTCTCTATTGTCACACAATATTTGTCCTTTTACTGTTCTTTTTTTGCGAAATTCACTAAATTATTATTTTTTTAAATTTATTTAATTTTTGTGTTGGTGGTAGGAGTGTAAAACATTCAAATTGTTCCAAATTTCTTCAAGATTTGCTCTACTTTGTTCATTTTCTTAAAATTTTCTCATTTTTTTAATCTTAAAAGTTTAAAACCATAACAGGGATTGAGTACTCCATTCGGAAACATTCGTGTTTATAAAATTCCTTACTTTACCTTATTTAGTTTTCCTTCATTTTATTTCAATTTTTCTGTGACTTTTTTGACAATTATAAGTGTAAGATAAGAAAAGTGCTTCATTTAAAATTTACGAAACTGAAGCATTACTGAAAATATCTTTTTATTCTTTCAGCGTTTTTGTTTATTTATTTATATTTCCACTAATTTTCATTCATTCATTCATTTATTGACAAATTTCAAAATTCAAAATCATTCTTCAATGTCTTAATACACTACTTTTTAAGTTTTTAAAATTTTTAGTACCTACCCTCGTATCTGCTACTTTTTATGCAGGTTCTAAAAGTGCAGAATATACAGTGTGTTCCAATCGAAATTCGCTTTTTTGGACATTTATTTTGTCTGTTGGGCTAAAAAGTAAAAACCATTACTATTATTACAATTATTTCCTAAAAAACCTGAAATTCAATATTTTCCCTTATTTGAGTTTCTATTAGCTGCAATATTTTTTTAAATTTCTTTAAATTTCAAGCTTCACAGTTTTTCCAAAATTTTTTGAACTAGACAATTTTTAAAAATCTGTTTTTTTCAATTTTAACTAACCCCTTTTACCAAATTTCTGAAATCGTGACATTACTGTGTGTTCTTGAAAGTTGTACAGATATTTTAACCACGAGCTACTGCCTTCATGTAGGTAGAACTCGGAAAAAATATCTAAAAAATGGTGTCAAAAAATAAAATGACATAAATTTTTTGAGCTACAATTTTTTTAAATTGCTTTTAGTCTTCTACGTTGTCAAACAACCTCGTAGGTAAAATTTCGGCACATTTTGAAAATACACCCTGTATATCATATTTTATAAAACGTACACCAATGCGGTTTCCTTGTTTTAAAGCATATTATCTATAGGTCACTTCGCATTGGCGTACAATTTACAAAACATGATATACAGGGTGTATTTTTAACATGTGCCGAAATTTTACCTACGACGTTGTGAGACAACGTAGAAAACTAAAAGCAATTTAAAAAAATTATAGCTCAAAAAATAAATGTCATTTTATTTTTTGACATAGAATTTTTTAGATATTTTTTCCGAGTTCTACATGAAGCCAGTAGCTCGTGGTTAAAATATCTGTACAGCTTTCAATAACACCCTGTATACGAGATGTTATACAAAAAATGTTGAAATCTCAAAAATATTTTTTGGTCCTAATGAAACATATTAACGTCTTACTCGAATTATCACTAAACTACGTCATAATTATAACGGGTGACTATAAATGAATCTGAGTTTTTTCTTAAGTTGGGAAACCTTTTCAAAAATTACTTTGGCAAACCTGTTACCTTGATTTACACATTAGCGTACAAAACGTCATTTCGACATTTTCTGTATTAATAAATTGTGTCAAATAGTTTATGTTTACGTCTATGCTTATGACAAATGTCACATTAAAAAAGAATTGACAGCAGAATAACCAAACAGCATTACCAACCTATGAAAAAAAGGTACATTCATTTATAGTCACCCGGTATTATCTACTGCGTCCGACGAACTCAGTGCCATCCAGTATTTTTTTTTTCAAATCATAAAATTTAAATTTTGTAAACTGTATTGGACATTGACATTTAATGAGTGCAATGGTGTCAACTATTTAAAAACTGGGAAATGATAGAGCCAACTAGATATAGAAAACCAAATCAGTGATCCTGGGTATGTTCAAAATTTATTTTCCGGAAGTACCACCAACTTTTCATTTGCACAGAGAAGTTTTCGATAGATTCTCCTCCACACCCAACACCCACAACACATTATATAAAAAGCTGCATCCAATTAAATAAAAAAAGACCTTGTAAATTTATCCATGTCTGTGCTCTATCGCACTTAGAGTAGTCGCTTTGATCAGGAAACAATTAAGCACTTTGTGACATTTTCCCTAAACAAAAATCAATCCAAATCACTTCTTGAGTTGAGTAAATTTCTTGACCGTCAACTATGTTAGAGTGCACCGACACGCCAAACTAAACTTTCCGTCCAGTCTTCCACGCCGCCAGGACTACATAATTTATTCATATTTTTCGTGCATTTGCATTTTTTACCATTTGACTTACGGAAATTCCTAAATCTGCCGCGTCATCCTCTGCATTTTTCATGCAACCTTCTGGACAAAACGTGCAAAACACACCTGCACCACTCAGTTCTACCGAGTGTTCTGTCCACAAACAATCAAAATTGAGCAAACATTGTTCAAGTGATCGCTCCACCCGAGGATATTTGACATTTCGACCTGTCAGAACACGAATTCTTATTGCTTATCGCACCCAATTACACAATCGACAATCGCTGACACTAATTGTCACTTTGTGGTAAGAAAATTTTGAAATCGTACAAACATTCAGCCGCTTCCTGATTGGACTACACGTGCAGTGTTGCCAAACTAGCGACACGACAGTTGTGACATTACAGTGTGACAAACGGCGGCGAAACAATGTCCCAATGAGTGTTGGCACGCCACTGGAATCTGAGAAGGTATCGCTACTTGAACAACGATACACCTTATTAATTGCACAATTGTAATGCGAGACTCACACGTTTATGGTTTTCAATTGCATAATTACCTCGATTATTGGTTTCTTAATTGTTGCTCCAGTGGCGTCGGCGAGCCGATTTCGTGCGAAATTAATGCAAATTGCAAACCGCAACCACAAACAAATAAATTCCATTTAGGTGTACCACTGCAGTACACGACATTTCCGCGTTCAGTATTGAGTAAGGTGACTTATCCACGATTGACCTTCTTAAGATTTATGCATTTGCGTCTAACTAGGTACTTTACTGTGTAATTGCAGATTGAGCTATGGAGGACACATCTGTGATTGCGGAATTCTACAAGGACCGACATGTCCTGATCACGGGGGCCACTGGTTTCATGGGCAAGGTCCTCGTAGAGAAGCTGCTAAGATGTTGTCCAGATTTGTCCACCATTTCCGTGCTAGTCCGGCCCAAGAAAGGCAAAAAGTCCAACGAGAGAATCCAAGATATCGTCAGTTGTCCGGTGAGTGTGAGGTTATGTTCGCACCGAGCTGTGGCTCCATCTGAACAATAAATTCATAGTAAACGTATTAAGTGGACATTCTAACAAGTCCTAAGTACTTTTCGGTGTAAAACTCTCGTCATCTAACCTCACTTTTCGTTTCGGCTTTTGGCTGTAAATGTGAGGTTATGTCCTACCAGATTGTCACTAAACCTGAATAAATGAAAATATATTAAACTCATTGTTCTAAGATTTATACTAACTGACTTCTTGTGCGAGAATCTCACTTTACTTCTTTTCTGTACCAGGTTTTTGACAAGTTGCGTGACCAACCCGACGGCGAAAAACTACTAAAGAAGATCAACTGTATCGCTGGAGACATCACACAACCCAATTTAAATCTGTCAAACGACGATGAGAAAACTCTTCAGGACAGCGTTGACATAATCTTCCACATGGCGGCGAACGTGCGCTTCGACCAGTCGCTCAAAACCGCGGTGTTGTTCAATACAGGGGGAACCAAAAATCTGTTGGACGTGGCTTGCACTTTCAAAAAACTGACAGCTTTCATTCATGTGTCAACGTCGTACTGTCACTGCAATGAGGTTAGGTTGGAGGAGAAGCTGTACAAGGCGCCCCACGACCCCAGGAAGATTCTTGACATGGTGTCTTGGATGGACGAGACCATGCTGGAAAGCCTCACCCCCAAGTTACTCAAATCCTCCCCCAACACGTACGCGTACACCAAGTGCTTGACAGAACAGTTGGTGTCGGAGTACGCGTCGAGGCTCCCTCTGGTGATCGCCAGGCCGTCTATAGTGACAGCCGCGTGGAAGGAGCCCATGCCTGGGTGGGTGGACAACCTGAACGGTCCCACTGGGATGTTGGTGGGGGCGGGAAAGGGCGTGATTCGGTCCATGCACTGTGACCACACCCTGGAGGCCAACATCGAGCCGGTGGACTGCGCCACCAACGCTCTTATCGCGATTGGTTGGAAAGTGGTGACGTCACCGGCTACGAGAGACGTCAGGGTCTACCACGTGACCGCGAATAACGACAACACGATCAGCTGGGGCAGCGCTTTGGACATCGGCCGGAAGCACTTCTACGACAACCCCTTCAGCGTGTGCTTGTGGTACCCGAGGGGCGGGTTTAAGTCGAACTACTTTTACCACATGCTCGCCGTGTTTTTCCTCCACGTTATTCCGGCCTACTTGGTCGACTTTTTAATGGTGATGACCGGAAACAAGCCTTTGTAAGTACTTTGATTCTTCGGTACTGCAGGTACTGATTCGTTGTTTAGCCTAGTTAGGACGCAGAAGCGGATTCACGGCGGGCTTGAAGTCTTCCAGTACTACACCACCAGACCTTGGTACTTCTGCAACGACAACTTCACCAAGATTTGGAACGAGATGACCAAGCGGGATAAAGAAATCTTTTATACCAACAGGAACAAAATCGATTACAATCAGTATTTGCTGGATTATGTGTTGGGGGCGCGGAGGTATTGCGTCCGCGAGGATCCGGAGACACTTCCCTACGCCAGGAAACTGTTGAAGAGGTTGTACTACTTAGATATACTCAAAAATATTGTTTTGGCTTTGTTTGTCTTGTGGTTGTTTTCATCCTATGCGACCATGTTTTTGAATAGGATTGAGGCGCCATTTTCTTTTAGTAACTACACAATGAGCTACAAATCAGTACCTTAATTAGTTTCAGTAGGTTGGCAACGTTTTGAAGTTAGGGATTTCTAGGGATTTTGTCTTTGTACATAGTTGTTTGTACAGTGTGGTTTTTTAATACAAGTTAATAAAATATTTATGACAAGTGACATTCGTCTTTTCTATTATGAAACCCCACATAACGTCAGCGGCCAATAAAAATTCATTTGGCCAATCCAAATTTGCCTCAATCGATTATTAATTGATTGACCTGTTACCTAACCTGAACTTTTCCATTGTCTTGGTACGATAAGTTCACGAACAAAGTACTGACCTAGTTTGTTCACATTCATGCTAAACTATGATAATTATTGTGCACCTCTGGTCTGCAAGCAAAATGGTACCCAATTCGACAATTTCAGTGCTTTCGGATCTACTTGGTACCACCAATAGGTACTAGTTTTCTTTTCAGTTTATCTTCTGTTGATATCGATTCAAACTGCTGCAGTATTGAATGAGGGCCCAACGGACTTTCACTAGGTACCATTACGAACCAAATAATTTTAATTTTTTTTTGCAATAGTACCTTTCAGTGGTGTTATTCTTTTTTAAGCTAAAATAATTTTGATGTTTTAAGTAAACATCTTCAGTTTAAGTACCACTCACTACTTTTCTACTCAACTCTTTATCTACCTAGGTAGTACCTGTTGTGCCTATTGTGTTTTCCAAAATTTTACATTTTTGGTATTCTGTATAATATGGCTGACTCTCATGAGCACATCACATAGAGCGCTTATTGTGGTACGACAATTTTATTTGTTGTTTGAGTACCAGTTTGTTTTTACCTTCCAATTCATTTTTGTGTCGTTTAAACCTTTTTTCCTTGTTTTCAAAATTTTTATATTTTAAGGGAGGTACTTCTTCGGCTTTTGATCTTTTTGTAAGGTAGTTCCACAAGTACCACTCAAATTACAGTCATTTTATTAGAAAAAAATCATTGCATTGATACAATACTACATAAAAAATCACAGCTAAGTAATAATAATAATTAACCACTCTTGGATTCACCTCTATACGTAACCTCCGCCATTTTGATATCATTCTCGTCCATATTCTTGTCATCCCACCCCCATACAGCCTTGTCGTTGGCGGTGTCAAATTTCCAACTGCCATCTCCTGTCCTCAAAGCCCTCTTCTCGACCATTTTCGCTGACACGCTCTTAAGATCGTACGCCCAACCGATTTTGGCCATTAAGTCGATAAAAGCAGTACTCCAGTTTCCATAGTAACTTCCCAACTCCGCCGCTTTGTAATCCCAAGGGAACGCGTGGTGGTAATTGTGGAATCCTTCACCGTTCGTAATATACGACACCCAAAGATTCTGTGTTGGTAAAATATTCCTGAAAGTAGTACCGTGACTAGACGTGTCACACAAATCGTGGTACTTACTTGTCGTACGGTCTTGTCCCAAAAATATGAGCAGCACTGTTTACCAAACAGGTACCGTGCAAAGTGAGGAAATAGCGAAGCATGTTGCAGACGTACCACGACACTTCGAAGCGCTCATTCCAGAAGTACCACGGTACTGTGGCTGGCATGAGGAAAGCGATCACCGGAGCCAAGTACCAGTAGTACCTTGATTCAAGTGTTACTAATCTGGAATCGCTTTGATTGCGTTTCTACTCACTTTCTTTGGAACATCACCACTGGGTCCGCTTCCAGATCGCTCAAATCCAGTTTCTTACCCTTGCTGGTCACTTCTTCTTGTTTCTTGCACATCAGCCAACCCATGTGACTGTAAAAGAATCCCCGACTTGCGTTGTGGGGGTCAGAATCCGTGTCCGAGTACTTGTGGTGGACCCGATGGTCTCTGCACCAGTCGTAGATGTCTTTCTGGAAGGTGATGGTTTGGTAGAATGCCAACAGGATTCTCAATGGTAGCTTGGCTTTGTAACTACGATGGCACCACAGTCTATGTACTCCAGCGCCGGTGCCTTGTGTCGAAACCAACATAATCACGTACCCTGCAAAAGTGAAGGAAATAAAAATCAAAATTCAGTTAGGAAAGGAGGAAAAGGTACTTACACCAGAGCCAAGTCGCCCATTTTGCTTCTGTTACCAGGAGGTACAAGCCGTAAATAGCACCGATGTGCAAGTAGGCGAAGAAGATTACCTTCTTCCATACGATTTCAATCTTGGATCTCTTGGTTTCTGGTGATGGTACCGTTGGAGATACAGAATCGAAGGTGGTCGAATTAGGTGCCATTTTTGGACTGGACGCTGAAGTACTGATAGCTACTGAGCGGCTCCGTGGTGTTTATATAACGATTAATTAACATTGTTGGGTAAGTAAAATTAGTAATAAGGTTTGCACAAATCAAGTTTTGTCACGTTTGGTAATGAACTTAGACCAATTGAAATGGAGTCAGAGGTCGTCAGGTACAATAGCAAGAGGTCATAGTTTTGGTAACAGTTACATTATTTATCAGATACCGACTTATTCATAATAATGAACTATTATAACATAACTGGATAATCATAGAGATAACAAAAACAAATGATTCAAGCTGCGATGCCGTGCTTCCAAAAATTTGCTAGGTACTTTCCAGTACTTCTACGTGAATACTAAGTCACACGCGAAACATGGTGCATGGGTGTCAGAGTTCTCGTTCCAGAAGTATGTACCTACCACGGTACGATGCCATGGAATCCAGAAGGTGACCGAGGAAGCCCAAACTTTCTAGTAGTACCTGCAGAGAAAATTTAAATTAAACATTACGATTTTCCCCCAAAAATATGGTTTGCCCTTAAAGGTACTGCAACCTAGATTCTTTAGGGAAGTTTGGTTAGAGTTGAAAATAAGTCTAGAAGATACCATAATAATTTTAACATATTTTTTAAAATTTTTGTTGCCACATAAATTTTGGTACTTAGTTGCCACAATCACTTTGAATCACTCAATACTTTTGCAACCCGAATTAAAATTGAAAATCTATCCCTTTATTAGTACACCAAAAGTAGAGAATCACAGCAATATTCAGTTTCTTTATCAGTACCAATTTTCTTTGAATCATGACGACCATCCAACCCATGTCTCTCACCCAGTCCTCGTATTTCCTTCTGGACGGTCAAAGTTTGAAAGAAAGCCAAAAGAATCCTCAACGGTAACTTGGTTTTGAAGGTGCGATGGGACCACAATCTGTGAGTACCGACGGTGATCCCTTCGACACAGCAGAACAATAAGAGGAAAAAATGAATAGTGGTAAATATAGTGAGGACAGTTGAACCTGAGTACTCCAAACAGTAGTTTTCCCTGATGCAGTGGTTGTCATTAAATACAACCCGTAGAAGGCGCTGAGATGGAGGTAGAAGAAATAGAGGAGTACCGGAGTGCTTTTTGGGGTTGTTGTCTGCTAATTTTTCTAACATGAGGGTTTTGATAGCTGCTCGAGTCATGGCGGTGCAGAACTCGCACAAATGTATCTAATGTTAGGTACTTTTCTTTTCAAACTTATTCAGATAGTGATTAGGGTACTACTTTTGTGTATTTTTTCTATAATTTTCGTGATTGAATCTTTGTTGGTGGCGCCAATTATTGTTTGGATATCAGTCTATATTTACCTACTCTCTTAATTTTTGTATCTTTTTATCATACAGGGTGTCCCTAAAGTGCGCGGCAAAATTTTAACCACGAGTTACTAGACTTCATGTAGAACTCAGAAAAAATATTTAAAAAATTCTATGTCAATAAATAAAATGACATTTAATTTTTGAGCTAAAATTTTTTTTAATTGCTTTTAGGCTTCTACGTTGTCTCACAACCTCGTAGGTAAAATTTTGGCACATTTTAAAAATACACTCTTGTATATCATATTTTATAAAAAGGTTCGCCAATGCAAAGTAACCTCTAGGAAATATGGTTTAAAACAGGGAAACCGCATCTATGATAGCGTTTTGTGTTACAACAATTTTGTATTTTTCGTTCCCGGGATGCCATATTTTCTGGCTCCTTGCTGTTTTTTCATCATTTACATTTTGATAAACTTAAACTGACTTTTTCTTGTTTTCATAACTCATAGTTGTATTGTTTCATTGTTTTTATCATACCACGTACCTTGTTTCTGTGGTATTCTACAAGTGTCCATAAATGATTGTCGGGTCAGCCAGCAATGGAAAAGATATTAATATGCCGCCTTTTTGAAACAGTTGCCCAACGTTAATTCATTATTAACGATCACTTATGACATTAATAATATTTTATTCGTGTTTTTCACTCCAGTTTTCGTTCCTTACATTGGTTTTATCGCAGCTAATTACAGTTAATAAACACCAAAACTCTGTATTTTTCAGTAAAAATTGCAAATACCTACGTCCGGTTTTGGAGGTAAAGAGACTGGCAAAATTTGTGGGGGTAGGCTTTTGCAAATGACCTTAATCATGACCATCTGCTAGATGTTTTATTTTTTAGTGATGAGGCTTGGTTTCACCTGACAGGATACGTCAGTTCTTAGAATTAGAAGAATTAGAAAATTAATTAATCTAATATTTTTTAATGAAACTATCAACGGACAAAGGTACAGAGAACAAATATTGGAATCGTTCCTTAATCAGTTTAATGGCTCCACAGCTCACACAGTTCGAGAAACATTTAATTATTTATAAAAACTTTGTGACGTTTGCATTACAAGTAGGTTTACACAACGCCACATAAAAAATCACAGCTATAATAATAATTAACCACTCCTGGAATCACCTCTGTAAGTAACTTCTGCCATTTTGATATCACTCTTGTCCATATTCTTGTCATCCCACCCCCACACAGCCTTCTCGTTTGTAGTATCAAATTTCCAACTGCCATCTCCTGCCCTCATAGCCCTCTTCGCGACCATCGTAGCTGATACACTCTTAAGATCGTACGCCCAACCCATTTTGGCCATTAAATCAATGAAAGCAGTACTCCAGTTTCCAAAGTAACTTCCCAACTCCGCCGCTTTGTAATCCCAAGGGAACGCGTGGTGGTAATTGTGGAAACCTTCACCGTTCGAGATTAACGACACGAAAAGATTCTGTGTTGGTAAAATATTCCTGAAAGTAGTACCGTAACTAGACGTGTCACACAAATCGTGGTACTTACTTGTCGTACGGTCTTGTCCCAAAAATATGAGCAGCACTGTTTACCAGACAGGTAGCGTGCAAAGTGAGGAAATAGCGAAACATGTTGCAGACGTACCACGACACTTCGAAGCGCTCATTCCAGAAGTACCACGGTACTGCGGCTGGCATGAGGAAAGCGATCACCGGAGCCAAGTACCAGTAGTACCTTGATTCAACTGTTACTAAACTGGGAAAGTCTTGATTGTGTTTCTACTCACTTTCTTTGGAACATCACCACTGGGTCCGCTTCCAGATCGCTCAAATCCAGTTTCTTACCTTTGCTGGTCACTTCCTCTTGTTTTTTGATCAACAGCCAACCGATGTGACTGTAAAAGAAGCCTCGACTTGCGTTGTGGGGGTCAGAATCCGTGTCCGAGTACTTGTGGTGGATCCTATGGTCTCTGCACCAGTCGTAGATGTCTTTCTGGAAGGTGATGGTCTGGTAGAATGCCAACAAAATTCTCAATGGTAGCTTGGCTTTGTAACTACGATGGCACCAGAGTCTATGTGCTCCAGCGCCGGTGCCTTGTGTCGAAATCCACAGAAACGCGAACCCTGCAAAAGTGAAAGAAATAAAAACTAAAAATCAATTGTGAAAGAAGGAAAAGGTACTTACACCAGAGCCAAGTCGGCCATTTTGCTTCTGTTACCAAGAGGTACAAGCCGTAAACAGCACCGATGTGCAAGTAAGCGAAGAAGATGACCTTTTTCCACACGATTTCATACTTGTATCTCTTGGTTTCCGGTGGTGGTACCGTTGGAGATACAGAATCGAAGGTGGTCGAATTCGGTGCCATTTTTGGCTCAAGTACTGACAGCTTCTGAGCGGCTGCGTGTTTATATAGTGATTAATTAACATGATTGGGTAAGTAAAATTAGTAATAATGTTTGCACAAATGCAGTTTTGTCACAGTTGGTAATGAACTTAGTGCAATAGAAATGAAGTCAGAGGTCGTCAGGTACAATAGCAAGAGGTCACAGTTTTGGTAACAGCTCCATTATTTATTAGACACCAATTTTATTAATAACAATTAACTATCATAACATAACTTTATAATATTAAAGATACCTAATAGTATTTTTTTAACAAAAACAAATGATTCCAGTTTCGATGCTGTGCTCCCAAAAAAAAATCCATTTTTGAAAAAAGTGTTTATTCCAAATTTTTACGTAGACTTCTCTTGGCACGTAATTTTGGCCATATCCATCTCCTCCCTATCCATATCCTTGTCACCCCACCCCCACACGTTAACCTCACCATAACCATGCCCCTCCACCACCTCCCCGCGACTACCATCCCCCGTCCTCCCAGCCCTCTTCTCCACCATCTCCTTGGTGGCGGTTTTCAGATCGTATGCCCACCCAATCTTGGCCATGAAATCGATAAAAGCCGTGTTCCAGTTCAGATCGTACGACCCCAATTCCGCTGCTTTGTAGTCCCAGGGGAAGGTGTGGTGGTAGTTGTGGAAGCCTTCACCGAGGCTGATCAGGCTAACTGTTGTTGTTTCCACAGCTCGCATATTCCTGGAAGAGTGAAGAGTCGCCTACGGTACTACTTAATGTGCGTCCCTTACTTGTCGTAGGGTTTGGTACCCCATTTGTGGGCAGCACTGTTGACTGAAGAGGCACCGTGAAGGCTAATGCACACGCGTAACATGTTGCATGCGTGCCAGCAGACGGAGTACTTTTCGTTCCAGAAGTACCACGGAATGATGGAAGGAATCAAGAAGGTAACAAGGGGAGCCCATACTTTCCAGTAGTACCTGCAGACAAGATTTAAATTAAATATTACGATTTTTCGCAGACAATTTGGTTTGCCCTTGAAGGTACTGCAACCTAGATCCTTTAGTGTTGGAAAACATTCTAGAAGATACCATAATAAGTGTTGCACAATTTTTTAAAGTTATTATCGCTTCCTTACCTTGGCAGATAAGTACTTGGTATTTAAATTTCCAAAACACTTTATCGGTACCACCTTATCTACTACGTATATTCTATTTTTCCAGCGCAAATTAAAATTCAAAATTTATCCCTTTACTAGTACCCCAAAATTAGAGAGTTACACCAAAATTCAGTTTCCTCCTCATCAGTACTCACTTTCTTTGGATCATAACAACCGGATCTGCCTCCAAATCACTCATATCCAGCGCTTTACCCTTCTCGATCACTTCTTTATGTTTCTTGATCATCATCCAGCCCATGTGACTGAAAAAGAATCCTCTCGTGGCGTTGTGGGGGTCGGCATTGGTGTCGGCGTACTTGTGATGGACCCGATGGTCTCTCACCCAGTCGTACACGTCCTTTTGGAAGGTCAAAGTTTGAAAGAAAGCCAAAAGAATCTTCAACGGTAACTTGGCTTTGAAGGCGCGATGGGACCACAATCTGTGAGTACCGACGGTGATGCCTTCGACACAGCACAACAGCAAGAAGTACGCTGGAAAAATCAGTTGTGGTAAATATATTGAGGAAAGTTGACGCTGAGTACACCAAATTGTAGTTTTCCATGATGCAGTGGTTGTCAATAAATACAAGCCGTAGAAGGCGCTGACGTGGAGATAGAAGAAATAGAAGACTTTCTTCCAGAGAATGTCATCTACGGTGAAGTTTGCTGCTGGTTCTTCTTTCAGGAGAGTCTTGGTGGCTGCTTGAGTCATCGCAAAAATTAGGTATTTAATGTCACTATTCTTTACTAAGCTAGAAACCTCTAACCATGTACTTCACTTCGCCAACACTTTAACTGTACTTTTAACGAGGCGATTAAAAAACAGTGAAAGATATATCGTTGGGACTATGCTAATAGTTATCAACCAACTTGCAAAATAAGGCATATTTACATGCCTCGTGACTAATTCTGATACCATTGAACTAAATATTTATTTTGAAAAAGAAACAAATTTTAATTTTTTTTGGTTTGCCCAATGTCTGGAGGCTACGCTATATAAGAGCTTATTAGATCTTCTTAATAATTTTAATGAAATTATTACTACAAAACTTTGATAAGACCATTTAAAATAATTGTGTAAGTTCCACAGGGATGTTCGTTAGAGCCATTCTTTTAAACAATATACCAAATACGATTTTATCTTCAAGCGGTCGAAAATCGCGCCTTTATGTATCTCCATAGAGGCGGTTAAAGTTGCTTTTTTTTCTGAGCGGAGTAGAAGTCCTAGGAGTAGAAGTGTACCAGAGGCGGCTCGACCGAGTCAAATGTAAGATCATTTGAAGTATTTGTCACGATTTATTTATCAATTACAGGAAATAATTAATAATTACTAAATACTACTAAAGAAAAGCCTCTAAAAAAGCCAAAGGATGAAATTATTATCCAATATTTAACCGTTTCCTCTATGGTCTGTCACGAGCCGCCCGTTGTGGGCGTGTCCACGGCGTGGATATAGATGTCAGATGCCATGATGTCAAAATTAAAAAATAACGCAAGATAACCGTTCACTGTTAAAAAGTAAGCAGCTGTAAGTTGTAATCGTATTCTATTCACGTTTTAAAAAATACACTTGATTGAACAGCACACTATGGAAATGTAATGCAAACTTTTTTTACATAAATTTTATTAAAATTTTTACAGCTTATTTTCAATTTTCATTTCAAATACACTAATTAAATCGTTACCCAATTTATCAACTTTTAATTTTTTTGGCGGGAGGGGAAACATTCCCACAGAAATCCTAGCATTCTCTATTCATGTGGCTTCAAGTATTTTTCTGAAAAAAAAAAATGGATCAGCTGAATCGCACATTCAGCTGTAGAATTTCACAAAATGTTTGCGAGAATTGGTCCGCGCAAATTTTGAAAATCGTCCTTTCTTCAATATCACCTTCCAGGTGCTTGGTGTGAAACAAATCAAGGAAAATCCTAATTTGTATCGAATTCAGGTGTTTCAAGTTTTCCCAATTTACTATGCTCTACTAAAAGATAACAATGACAATATATGTATTTTCATTATATTAATCTATATATATAAAACTGAATGTCTGTTTGTATATTTTGTATGCAAATCTACAGTTTTACTCCGATCTTGATGAAATTTTGTACACTTGATCTTCAAAACAAGAAGAAAATTACTGTCTACTTTAATTTTACAAAAACCAACCCCTACTACCATTTTCAACCCTGTTAAGAAAAAAAGACAGTTTTTTCGAGTTGGAAATACCCTCACCTTCGCCGCTTCACCCCTATTTCATCCTTTGAGTATATCGTCACCTTCGCCGCTTGACACATACAAAAGGCAACCCCTATTATCATTTTTAAGCCTGTTAAGCACAAAAAAAGTAGTGTAATGTTGGTTGCACACCAATCAAACCAATAACTTTCTTTAATAATTATTATGGAATCGATAGATTTTACACCTAAAAATTATTTTGTATCTATAATCTGTTTCAAAATCAAAAATCCACCAACACTGGATTCTACCTCGAAAATACAACCGACAACGTCGCCAACCAAAGAGGTTAAAATAAGAGGAGGGAAAGCGCCCTATGGTAAATGGTAATGCATTGAAAGTTATGCAAATCGTTCCTTTTCTAGCCTCTAGCAACCTTTTATAACCGTGAACGTCCTTGAACGATCGCATCGCTTTGGCGCCAGTGGCGTTCCTTTAACCCCCGCAACAAGGTGTTAAGCGTTTTTATGTTACAACAAATGCACCAGTGCACCTCGTCATGTACTTATAGTTTTTTCTGAATTATAAATTTACTTCTTTTATTTTTGTTAACTTATTTCATGTACTTTATGTTACAATAAATTCATCTGTGCTTTTACAGTGGACGATACGTCACTGGTAACGCCACGATTTGGCGGGTGGCATCACTTTTTCCAATTTTCAAACTGGCCTTCCCTCCTCTTATTTTAACCTCCTTGTCGCCAACTTTTGTTTTTAGTGTGTCAGAAAAAAGTGGGGTTATGAAAGTAAAATGTTGACCACGGACAATGTTGACAGTTGTCTTGGTCGTAGTTCATCGTGTTTTTTATTCTCATTTTATTACTTCACTCAAAAGGTATGATTTGGTAGTTACGACCTTTTTGTAGGTACATAATAATTATTTTGTGTTATGTAAATAAACTCAACAATTCAATGTCAATTTTTGGTGGGAGTTTGGGCCAACCCAAAAAAAATGAAACTTATTCTAGGGATTTTTTTCTGCCAACATAATTCAACAGATAGTGGATTTTTGATTTTGAAACAGATTAAGTGTATCGGTTTTTATATTCTAAAAATGTATCTTTTTTTCTTCCGGATTGACACCTCTAGAAAATTGAAATGTGTCAAATAATTTTGATTATAATATTTTTTGTCAAGAATTTATTTAAATATGACTCATTTTATAATTCAAAAACTGATTCATTTTGTATTTAAAAACCAAATTGTTCTGAACAGGCCCATGTACACGGTTATTATAAATAATTGTCCCATCGTAGATGGCGTTGGTGACGTAGTTGAATGTGCCGCAAGCCTCATAACATGAGTAAGACTAGTATCGCCGACAGGTGGTGATACTGGCGGGAGTGGAAATCCAAAAAGGTTAAATTTTAACCTCCTTGTGGTGGTTAGTTTGTCTAACACTGCGAGGCTGAAGGCACATCCAAAATTTCTGTGGGTTTTCAACACCAACTGCGATGCAACAATCATTTATAATAAACCTGTAGTACAATCTTAAAAACAGATCGAAATCTCTTGAAATTTTAATTTTTTTAATATACTCGTACTTTAAAAACGGCAAAATCCTTAAAAAACAAAAAGTGACTTGAAGGGGCCTTATTAATTATTTAAATTTTATAGGGTAGTTCCACAAGTACCATTCAAGTGTTTGTAATTATAGTCATATTATTATTAGCAAAAAACACAACGTATCGAAAGTACTCGTATAATAATTAACCACTCTTGAATTTACTTCTGTACGAAACCTCCGCCATTTTTATATCATTCTCGTCCATATTCTTGTCATCCCACCCCCACACAGCCTTCTCGTTAGGAGTATCAAATGTCCAACTGCCATCTCCTGTCCTCATAGCCTTCTTCTCGACCATTTCAACTGAGGCACTCTTAAGATCGTACGCCCAACCGATTTTAGCCATTAGGTCGATAAAGGCAGTAGTCCAGTTTCCATAGTAACCTCCCAACTCCGCCGCTTTGTAGTCCCAAGGGAACGCGTGGTGGTAATTGTGAAACCCTTCACCGTTCGTGATATACGACACCAAGACATTCTGGGTTGGTAAAATATTCCTGAAAGTAGTACCGTGACTAGACGCGTCACACAAATCGTGGTACATACTTGTCGTACGGTCTGGTCCCAAAAATATGAGCAGCACTGTTAACCAGACAGGTACCGTTCAAGGTGAGGCAATAGCGAAGTATGCTGCAGACGTACCACGACACTTCGAAGCGCTCATTCCAGAAGTACCACGGTACTGCGGCTGGCATGAGGAAAGCGATCACCGGAGCCAAGTACCAGTAGTACCTTGATTGAACTGTTACTAAACTGGAATAGTTTTGATTGCGTTTCGACTCACTTTCTTTGGAACATCACCACTGGGTCCGCTTCCAGATCGCTCAAATCCAGTTTTTTACCCTTGCTGGTCACTTCTTCCTGTTTTTTGATCATCAGCCAACCGATGTGACTGTAAAAGAAGCCTCGACTTGCGTTGTGAGGGTCAGAATCCGTGTCCGAGTATTTGTGGTGGACCCTATGGTCTCTGCACCAGTCGTAGATGTCTTTCTGGAAGGTGATGGTCTGGTAGAATGCCAACAGGATTCTCAATGGTAGCTTGGCTTTGTAAGTACGATGGCACCAGAGTCTATGCGCTCCAGCGCCGGTGCCTTGTGTCGAAATGAATATAATCAGGTACCCTGCAAAGGAAAAAAAAATTAAATGGAAAAGGAGGAAACGGTACTTACCCCAGAGCCAAGTCGCCCATTTTGCTTCTGTTACCAAGAGGTGCAAGCCGTAAACAGCACCGATGTGCAAGTACGCGAAGAAGATCACCTTTTTCCACACGATTTCATACTTGTATCTCTTGGTTTCCAGTGGTGGTACCGTTGGAGATACAGAATCGAAGGTGGTCGAATTCGGTGGCATTTTTGGACTGCCCCCTGAAGTACTAATAGCTATTGAGCGGCTCGTGGTGATATAATATTAACAAAAATAAATGAATCCGGCCTTGATGCCGCGCTCCCAAAAAACTTGTAGGTACTTCTATTTTGAAACTCTATTTTGAACTCCACTCCAATAAATAAATTTTTATCCAAATTTTCGTTTTGTGAAAAATTTGAAAAATTTCCTACTTGCGGCACAGTACCACAGGTACTGTTTTCGCAAAGTTTGAAGAATCTGCCTCATATCATACTATGATTTGTCAAGTTGTAGAATACATGAGCTGGCACTGTATTAGTGACATTTGGAATTCGCATGATTCAATCAACGACACCACTTTTACTTTTCATGGTCGGTCACGTGGAATTTGTCGAGTCTTGAATCACTACTTTCTGGTGTATCGAAAGTGCAGATGTGGGTCAAGGTAGTCTTATGCACGCGTGCATTCAGCCACATAATAATCAACGAGAAGATATTTAGTTACATCCGAGATTTCTCTTATTCTACATACTCGTAACATATTTAGAAACGCCATTAAAAATTAGAAGGATTTGCAGTTTCAGTAAATTTCCGTTTATTGTGGATGAGGATACCAAAAGTGAATAACATTTACATAATATTTACATTAGTGCAGTTTCACCTTCATTTTAGACTAGTTTTGTCTTAATTTTGAAACGTTTTCAGAAAAAATTCAAAATCCTATAAACCGTGAAGCACCACTAGAAAAACAGTGTACCAATTTGAATATTTCAAAGAAATCAATTCCAAAATCTTTCTAGATTTAGCTGTCGCAACAGAAAAATCATTTTGCTTCTTGTAGTTTTCAAAATCTACCATAGATGGTTTGTGGGAAAGCTCTAACCGTGGGTTTTTTACCCAAGGGTTGTCTGCATCTCAGAAGGATAAATGGGTGTCTATGGGTAGGTGGAGGAAATCTAAAGAAGGTAGAGGAATTTGGAATCGTTTAAGAAAGATCCAATCGAATTCTTAGAGCGGAAGGACTTACCAAAATGAAAGCACTAAGGCCATTCTTCATAAAAAAAAATTATAGTGCATACATGAGTTTTTAAACTAGTTGGACAAGAAAATTACAAAAGCTACCTTCAATGGCGAATAATGAACAAACCTTGTAACTAATTATAAATATCACCGCCACCACAATTAATTTGGTAGATTTTGCAAAAAAATGAACACATTCTAACCTTGAAGGAATGATGCAAAGTTGTCGATGAGCGTGTAGAGATTCGTGCTTGAAAATGGTCATAAAAAAGACATGTTGCTTTTATATATTTATTGTTCTATACTTTGCACATTTGAAAAAATTACAAATTATTGCCAATTATATAAAAAATCACGCCACTCAATTTACGACGAAGCCTAGAAAAAAAATTAATCGGTACAAATTGGTTCATTAGATTCCATTACCCTTGAAAAATATTTAAAAATAGTATACAAATTGTTTCAATTTTATAAATTACAATTATATACGTTTTCCAGAATAAAATGTTTTGTTCTTAACAATTAAAGATTAATAATGATTGCAATTGGTATTAAAAATTTCTTTATGGCATCTAGATGCCCTCTGAATTTTTTTAGAATGTAATTTCAACAAGTCCTCACGAACCTCTGAATATGCTCTAATCATGCGTAATTGGAGTATCTCGCGGCGCCCTTTCTTATTTCCCATGTTTTAACTATGAAACACCCAATGTATTTGATAGATAACAATATTTCCAGAATTTTTTTAAAGTTGTTTATGAAGGTGAGTCAGTGAGAATTATTATTATAGATATTATTATAATTTGCAGCAAATGCTCAAAGGTTGTGACTAATTTATAAAATGTGCAATAATAATAATGAGCTTCGACTCCTTGATATAATTAATCGTTCGTCTTTAAATAAAACATGAACAAAGCAAGCGTGGTCCTAGAGCAGCCACTTGGGGGATACGCAACTACAGGTAAATTCAAAATGGTTCTTTAGAACCACGAAGAAGGTACTTTTGCGGTTCAGATAAATGACAGTCGTTTTGGAAACCAAGCACAGGAGTGACTGTGAACACAATCAAGGTGATCAAGAAATTTGGCGGAAAGGGATTTGGCAAAAGACGAGAAAGGTCAACAAACACCGACAATGCAAAAAACGCAGCGAAATAGCTTGTCCTCGATCTTTTGCAGCTGGTAAAGAATCGAATTCTTCTTTGAACCAACGAAATCAGATCAATTATGTTTGTGGAAGTGAGTTTCGGATAGAAATCGCCTGCAAGATATGCTCTGGTGGTAGATCTCTCACATGGAGCAGCAATGATCGGTGATTGGATTGATTTTTCAAATAACAAGGGTCCAAACTGGGAACCTTGAGGAACACTGCTAAACTATACCTTGCGTCGGTCATTGAATCAACAATTGGAGCGATATTAAGGATGTCTAGAGTGTGACGTAACATAGAAAAAAAACCCTCAATTGGTAGTTGTTGAACTTTGTGCACTGCAGGCAAAATTAATATTCTGAATACCAGTTTAGATCTACTCATGAGCGTCAGAGCATACTTTGTAGAAACGTTTTTGTGCATTTGTGTTTAACTCTTCGACAAAAAAACGAAAGGTTTATTTTCAAAGCCATGACAAAGAAATATTAAAACCTATTTCAATCTTTTTTTTATTGGAACATGGTAGAGTGAAATATGACGTGCAGACAAGCTTTTCTCCCACTTCACAGAAAGCAATTTGTTAAATATTTCTGATCACAGAACAACTCCTAACAGATAAGCAAAGGATACAAAAACATTTTACATTCCTTCCCAGGAGAGCGGTTCGCTGTAGGGATTACTCGTCTTTTCAGCCATATTGGAAAGGAATGATGGGCATGGTGAAGGATGGGTTCGGAAGGACGGTGGTAGAGGGAATACCTTGCCCCACTCTGTGGTATGCACCTATTTGCGCATATCAAGACGTGGGAAAACCCTCAAAAAAACCTACACCTGGTCAGGCGGCCCTGGGATTCGAACCTGGTACTTTCCGGACGCAAAGTGAATGCGCTACAACCTCGGCCACGACGCTCGCATTTTAACAGAAATAGAATCATCTATTTTAGGAAAACATTAAGAATGAGGCGTCCTTTGGTTGTGAGATTGAATATCTTTTTTAAACGTAAATGTGTAAAAATGAAAGATCTCACTGAACTCACTTCAAAGTGCTTCACTGATTTTTTTGGTCAATACAATAGGGACTTGTGGAGGAAAAATGAAAAACAATACATACTATGGAAATAAATATAATATTGTGCTCAAGTTTCCAGTACTTTTCTGTCAATTTTGTTTAATTACAAAATGCCAAAACTAAACAAGGTTAAAGTTTGTTAAAACGAATCACAAGTCATACAACTGTAGAAAGGAAAGGATACATCTTTCATTCCCCCCGAAGGGGGGCGGGCTGCTGAGTCCTTCCAGAGCCTTTTCAGCCACATTGACGGGAAGATTCGGGATGGGTACGGTGTGGATGGGTGTGTGTATGGGTGCAGGGGTTGATACTGACCCAGCATTCGCCTTATCTGTGATATGAGACAGACCACGATGTGATGGTGTGCGGAAACCTCTGAAAAAAAACCCACACTTGGTCAGGGTTAGAACCCGGGACCTCCCGAATGTAAAGTGGCACGCTAGGCGCTTGGCCACAGTACTCGGTGCTCCTCCAACTCTTCAAAAAGATTCTAAATTAACGCTTCTTCCCCAACTGGTTGTTGGCTACATCTTCAAATTCTCTCCAAGATGACTTTTCAGCAGGAAAACGCCAAACTCGACGCATCTCGCCCAACTTTATTCTCGTCTGGCCGGCGAGATCTCCAGATTTATCCCCAATTGAGCACGTGTGGACTTCTCTCAGCCTTTTCCCAACTGAGCATGCGTACAATAAGCCCAGGACCTCTCACCACAAGAACACATTCATCTAGTTCGAAGAGATAATGAGTTGTAATAATAACCAACTGATTATTAACATTTTGTACCACACATTTTTTTTTTGTACAGGCAACAGTTTTCGTATGTTACGGTCTACTATCCACGCTTTAATGGTAGTTTTTTGTGCCATAGATATATGGATACTTTCGACCTACTATTAATATATACCAAATGAAAGTATACATCGAAGTTCAGCTAAATGAAGAAATATGCCTAAGGAATATAATTAACGCACTATGTATCTAGGTTGGTTTTTGCAGTATTTCTAATAAATAATTTTGTTCGCATTTGTAAAAAAAATGATATTCAATGTTGACAAACTGAATTTTGATTGGCATTTATTGGACGTATTTTGGCGTCGTGAATTTAGCTTTGGTGAGTCTTTTGCTGTAAAATTGTTTCATTGGGAAGTTTCGAGTACCAAAAGCTTTCCAAAAACGAGAGGGTAAATTTGCCAGAAATAGACTTGTCAGCTTACTAATGTTGGGAAAAACAGTCGTTTTGAACCTGTTTCCACTTCTTCAGTGTCCTGACCTTGCACCTACTGTTCCAAGCATTTCCAAATTTTTGGCCGGCACTTAAAAAACCACTCTGACTGTATTATCTGACTCCGCCCCAATTTAGAAATCCCTTCGTAGTTGTAAAGTGATGCATCCAAGGCCAGCAGACACCACTTGCGTCATAGGACTTTTGGCCCTGCCCCACTTTTTTGTCTTCCTTCCGTCAGCAAATTTCTAATCGGCCCCCAGTCAGACCAGTACGAATTTGGCGGAAAGCGTAAATTGGAGCCTCCCAAAACCAGTTTGTTTATTGAGCGGGCCGCCTGTCCGTACCTCGAAACCGCCGATCAGTTTCTCTCGAACCATGTTCTTGGAGCAGGCCAACGAGGAGCAGCTGGTCTACGTCCGGCAAGTGCTCAATGAAGACGTCAACACGCGCGATCGCGACCTGCAGGCCATCAAAGACTGGCTCCGGAAAGAACCGCATCTGCCGGACACTTGGGGTGAGTGGGATTTCTTCGTCTTCCGGCGCTAACCGCTGGTTTTAGATGAGGACGCACTGCTGGCGTTCCTGCGCGGGTGCAGCTTTTCCCTGGAAAAAACGAAGAGGAAGCTCGATATGTACTTCACTGTGAGGGCGGTGGTGCCGGAGTTTTTCACCAACAGAGAGGTCAACAGCCCGGATTTGCAGCATATCTTGAGATTAGGGTGAGGAATCAAATTCTATTGTTCTTGATTATTTCGACTAAAAGGTTTTGCGAAAGAGAGAAAGCTGCAAAGCAATTAAACAAACTAGTTCGTTGGGATTCAGATAATTAAATACATAATTTCATTTTTTCATAATTAATGGATCACGTGACATCACCGGACGCTACTGCAATTTTTAGGTTTGCCAACGCAAAAAAAACGCCTTTTTTTCTTGTATTCAGCTTTCTACTTAAACGGTACCAGCTTCATTGCCCAAGAAAATATTGAGAAATTTGCATTTTAACCTTATTTTTATCCAAGACTATTTCTGTCGCGAAATAAAAATGCACAAGAATTCAACTTTCTTCAGACGCACTACCAGCTGTAACGCATTAAGAATTATTGCAACACTGACATTTTGATCTACTTACTTTTAAGCAAAAATTACTGTCGTGACACATAAAATTCTAAAAAATGGTTGAAAAGTGTAGTGATTTTCATTTCCGGTATTAAACGCTATATTTTGGTTGTTAAATAAAACAAATACAAGGAAACATGATACAAATGCATTTATCTATCACCGTGGGTTAAGTTGAACCATATCGCACTCATTTTGGAAGTGTAATAGTCTGCTTACCCCACTGAGCGCGCTAATAAAATTATTACCGCACAAGTATTGTTATTACTATAGTTTCACCCCGAAAAATTTAAAATTTACGTTTTTGTCTCGCGTAACAAATTTTTGTTGTTAAACGACAGAACACGTAGCCTAATAAATTTTTGTTATTATAGTTTATTTATATTTTATCGTAGGAAACATATTTAACTTAAAATATACAATTTGCAAGAAATGTGGACATGCATTCACTCCAATATGTAAATTACGTAACTGACAGCCTTGATATTTTGGTAAACATAATGCAAATGCAAGTTCTTGTTGTTTTCTCCTTTGTTTTCAAACAGTTGCGTTGAACGCGCTATTTCACCAATGTTGCAGTCATAAATGACGAATTCTTTAATTGGACAATATAATCATCACATGACACTTAACACCAATGGTAATAACAGCTTCGTAAACACTTTCACACTTACTTCTTAATGACAATTACAGACAGACCCTTTTGGCAGCAATTATTGTTCCAAATCACTCAGAAATCTAGCACTTCAATTTTGAAAACACCATTTTGAAAATGGTTCTCTCAATTTGGGTGCAGTGAAGGGGTCTCCGCCAAATTAGAATAATTAATATGCTAATGGTCAAAAGTTCATTGCTTCATCGAGGTTGACCCGAAAAAAATCGGTCTTGATAATAATAAAATTTAGTTCATAAAATACAGCTTCCCTGGATTTTCATAATGACTTTTTGCTAGAAAAGCCTTGAAAATATGCCAACAAACAATTTTCAGTATAATTTTTGATATTTTTGTCTTTACACCATTGTAGAAATTTTTCATAAACGACCTCATAACGTTTTCTTGATTTTATTGGCAGTAAATTTTGTATGGCCACATTTGCGGCTTCCCTAATCTCGGGAGGAGTACAAGAAATATCACTATATCACTCATAGGTGGATATTGCACAAATATCTTCGAACAAAACTCACAGATTATTGCAAAAATTGAAATGTCAAGTGAAGCAATTGTTTCTAATAACCAAAGGTCACTGCCTACTTATATAAAAATGTTGTACGAGCCACTTGCGTGAAGACATCTTCCGCTCATTCGCGCATCAATTAAAGGCACTCGCTCCTTCGTCGCTCGTGCTTTAAAAATTGCGCTCATGCGGGAACATCGTATTCCCGCACTTGGTTCCTAAATTGAATTAAAATGTTTTTGTGTTAAACGTCAACAGAAAAACAATTCCAAGTTTACTCATTCGTTTGGATCTCAATTAATTTTTAAATAGGTTAGAGCAATTTCGTGAAAAAAGTGGTTTCTGCGAAAAACCCGAAATGTTCCATAATGCGTTGTTGTTTTTATAGCACATGAGATAAACAAACTAAAATATGCAGATTGGTCCCGAATTCAACCTTGGGCCACGCCAGATTGCTAACGTCAAAGGTTTTTTCTTTGCGGTTGTTGTAAAAATCCCCGACTATTGAGATTATCAAGGATTGCAACTGACGAAAAAATTAAATTTGAGAAACTCTCTTCGTTTGAAACAACTGCGGAATGCAGAAACTGTTTCCACTGGTCAGGTTACATTTTTTGCGTCAAATATGAAATGCGAAGGTCAAGATTGGTTCCCTGCGGGCATTTCCGCTTCCTTGCTGCACTTGGCCACGTTGTATTTTTGTGTTTCCGCAGGAGCGTCGCTATCATGCCTCGCCTCACTCCAGACTTCCGACGTGTCTGCGTGGCCCGCGCCCTCGCCATCGACTTCGACACTCCCGACTTGAACCACTTCTTCAAGCTCGTCTTCATGATAGGCGACGTGCGGATCAAGATCGAAGACGTGGGGATCCTGGGGGATATCTACGTGCTGGACGCCAGCGTCGCCGTCTTCAAGCACTTCACCAAAGTCTCCCCGATGGCTATCAAGAAGTTCTTCGTCTGCGTCCAGGAGGCCTACCCTGTCAAGGTGAAGGAGGTGCACATCATCAACGCCACGCCCTTCGTCGACTTCATCATCAAGCAAGTCTCGTTCTTCCTCAAGGAGAAGATCCGCCGGCGGATCATGGTCCACCCGACAGTCGACTCCCTCCTGGAGTTCGTCCCAAGGGAGATGCTCCCGGAGGAGTTCGGAGGGACGGCCGGCAAGATGCAGAAGTACAGCGACCAGTGGATCAGGATGCTGCAGGAGTACGAGCCCTGGTTCAGGGAGCAGGAGAGGGTCCTGGCGGATGAGTCGAAGCGACCGGGACCGCCGAAGTGTCACGAAGATCTGTTCGGGTTGAATGGGAGTTTCAAACAACTGGCGATCGATTGATGGCGGTTTTAAGATAGGTAGTCTTAAGATAGAGTAGGCAAAACGCGTGGAGTTTTAGACTTAGCAAGAGATGAGCTTCTCTAGGACTGACTTAAGATATCCGACGTTGTTGTCTGGGTTAAGTTATAGTTTTTGCAATTTCCATGTGTTCCTTTAGGTATTTTGAAATAAAGTAAAAATTAAAATTTTTTGAAAATGATTTGGTGGTAGATGAAAGAAAAAAATGTGATTATGAAAAGACTCCATAATGCCAAAGCTACTATTTTGGAGTGATAATGAGAATGTCCTAGTGTTTTTTTTTCTATGAAAGACATGGTATCGCGCGTTCAAATAAAATCCTGGGCTGGGAAGGCGTTGGAAACCGTCAATTGTTGTGCGTAGATTAATTGGATCATGTTGACAGCTAACCTAAAATTTAGAGCCAAAAAATCTTTCTTTGCAATGTTTTACATTAAAAACTAGAAGCTCAGTTCCTTCTCTCTGATATTTTCTTATTGGCCCTTCGATAATAAATGACGTCAAAAGAAGGATAGCGACAGCGTTCCCTTTATTGCTTTCTCTTTCTACGCTTTTTCGCTCGCGCAGCCTACATTGGCAGTCCATATCTATATGTCGATGGTTGGAAACCGTCAATTGTTGTGCTTTTTTAAAGCGTAGATTAATTGGAACATCTTGACAGCTAACCTAAAATTTAGAGCCAAAAAAATCATTCTTTGCAATGTTTTACATTAAAATAGAATAACGTAACGATTCCTATTCTCAAAGCAAATATCTAAGGGCACCCTTACTGAAAACAAACATGTTCAATTATGTCGTGATTAAACATAAACAAATTTCATTCGTGTCAAATGGCGGGAAATTCAAATTTTACACTGTTCTAAACGGTTTAATTTTTCCAACGCCTACTTAGCCAAGGATTTCACTTGAACCCGCGATAGTTATAATATTGTTTTGTGTCTAAATAAAAAGGGTCCAATGGTTGATCTTTGGGGTACACCTGTTTTTAAAATACTAATTTTTTGTCGAGTATCTGAAATACCACAAGGCTCTGTTTTAGGCCCAAGCTTCTTTCCTCCTGACAGCTATTAGTGCAACATAAATAAGTACTTTTTGTTTTATAGTTTTATTTGCAACTTGTATTATCAAAAAACTTTTTCCAGTTTTCTCACAGAAAAATGGACGGTGTAACAGAAATAAATTATAAAATAAGTTACAGTGTTTGACTCTAGATTAACAACTCCTCCAACTGCTATAAAAATAATAGTGTTAAGTTCCGGTGAAACTTAACAAGCGCTGAATCAAATCTAGATCTTCACTTGCAGCTTAGACCTTGACTAGCCATAACCCTACTCAGCCCCGTCAGTCGATCGTCAACTGTTTGAAGCTGCCGTCCAACCCGAACAGTTCCTCGTGACTGGTGGGTTTCCCCGGCCTCCTCGATTCGTCCGCTTTGACACTCTCCTGCTCCTTGAACCACGCCGCCTCGTCCTTCAGCGCTTGGATCCACATGTCCATGTAGCCCTGCACCTTGCCGGCGGTGCCGCCGAACTCCTCCGGGACCATGTCCTTCGGGACGACCTTGAAGAGCGAGTCCAAGTCGGGGTGGACGTGGATCCGCTTGCGGATCTTCTCCTTGAGGAAGGGCGACACCCACTTGATGATGAAGTCGACGAAGGGCGTGGCGTTGATCACGTGCACCTCTTTCACCTTGACGGGGTAGGCTTCCTGGATGCAGACGAAGAACTTCTTCACGATGGTGGGCGACACCTTGAGGAAGTGCTTGAGGAGGGCGACGCTGGCGTCGAGGACGTAGATGTCCCCGGCCACGCCCACTTGCTCCGCTTTGAGGCGGAAGTCGCCTATCATCAGCACGATCTTCATGAAGTTGGCGATGTCGGGGGTTTCGAAGTCGGAGGCGGTGGCGCCCGCCACCGTGACGCGCTTGCCGTCGGCGGTGACCCCAGGCATGACCACAGTGCGCCTGAAGAATAACAAGATCAAGATAACATGATTCTTCAAGGTTTTTTTTTTGGGTAACTTACATCAGCTTGAGGATTTCTTGCAGTTCAGGCCTGGTGATGTCGCGGTCCGCGAAGAACTCCGGAATCGCCGCCCTCATCGTGAAATACATGTCAAGCTTCCTCTTTGTTTTCTCCAAGGAAAAGTTGCAGCCACGCAGGAAGGTCATGATTCGACAGTCGTCTAAAAATAAAACACTATTTTTATTATTACTATTATTATCATGTTCTGATGCTGTGCACCCAGTGACACGGCATTCAGGCCGCACTTACGCATATATGATAATCAAAAAATAACTGAATTTATGAAAAACTGAGCATATTTAGATCAATATTAAATCATTATTATCAGAATTCAACGTGTGATATTGCAACTGATCAAGAGTGCTATGACCCAATAATTGGACAGATATTCAAAGTTGAACGACCCCAATAATTTGAATAAATCTGAATTAATTTTTTTAAGGTTTGAAACAAGAAATTCTAGTTTTTCTTCGCTTCGAGCAGATTCTTTGCACGCATTGTGATCGCTTCTCTACGCAACAATTTTCTCCATCATTCCTAGACTTCCATACTGTCCACTTCTTACTTTCTCCACTTTCACCCTGTCCCAGTTTTACAACAATTTAATAATCGATTACTACGTTTCGAACGTAATGAGAGAAGATTGCAACTAAATGGGTTTCTGAAATAATGGTAATGACGCGGTTAATGTTTCGTAGACTATTAGGTGGTGACTAAGACATTTGAAATTGTTAAAAATTCCGTTGGAAAGGAAGAATGGAATTTACGCCTTACAGCTGATGCCGACTACGCTGTTCTAAATATGAAGAGTTATGTAAGATATAACACAAGATAAAAAGAGAAAGATACTGATATAACGGCTGTTGCGCAACCCAAATGGCAGAGTTTGAGCAATATGTTGCTGAGACTTTGTGAGTGAGATGAAAAGAGGAAAATTGTATTTGCAGGAAACAATTTATACAAAAACCAATAGGTCGATAAGTCTAGATTTATTTATAATAAATTTTGTACCAGAATGTTTGATTTATCAAAAACAAAAAAAAACGTGAGAAAGTTCGTGCAATATGGATTGATTTATTTCGGTACCACCAACAAATTTATACTCAACTGGCTCAACAAATTAAATTGTAATTTAAGACAGAAGGTTTCAACACTTTTTAAGTTTTTTCCTAACACCTGAGCAACACAAGCAAAAGTTTTTCTTCTAAATGTATTAGATTACCTTCTCCATTCGCCAGATTTAGCACTCAGTGAGTTGCTTTAGACATAAAGAAGACAATGAGTAATATAACATAATTCTGCAAGTGAATTAAGAAAAAAAACATGAAGAAAAAATTGTAGTAAAATCAAATAATTTTCTGTAGAAAGATGAAAAAAATCACAAAATGATACAATTATTATGAATTAGAACTATCTTGAAAGTTTTAAGAAACATGGTGTGGTACTTTGTGAGTTTTCGTTTTCCACAGAACGATGGTACCTACTGTGGAAAATTAATAAAGTGTATTTTCTGTTGTACTTTTTCAGTACCACCTACGTACTACTAAAACAAAAGAAACCACAACATTTCAAAATATTTCTAACAATGAGTCAATGAAACAGATCATTTCGTTTTTTATTTAAATTTCATTCCCATTTTTTTGCCTTTAAATAAAAATATGTTTGAAGAAAAAGTCTTATAATGAAGTAGTACCAGCATAAATAAATTCACAGAAAACAATCGTGTATCTAGGATTATTATTACTGAACCCCAAAAAGTAACTCCAAAGCAGTACCCAAAGTACCACAAATTAGAACTGTCCTAAAGCTTTGAGAAGGAATTATGTGGTACTTTGTGATTTGTTTTGTTCCTTATGGTGAAAAACAAAGACGGTACATCAAAATCTTGATGGTACCTTTAAAAATGAAGAAATTGACATTTTCAGTACCACCTTTACCTATATTCTGTCAAATTAAAAATAAAGCAAATAAAGTCTTTCCTTATTAGTGAATCACAACAAGTTTCGAAATGGGTACTATCCAAGGTACTGTAATTTTAAAACAATTCTGAAGGTTTTAAGAGTACGATGCCCCATTCAAACCTTGGCCTTCTTGTGATTCTTTTCCCCGTATTAATATGGATCTATTAAAGAAGTTTGTTAAACTTGTGGACACATCTACAAAAAAAATCAGTCAAAATAAGTGAAATTTCTTCTTAGGATCTAAATCGGTACCACCCAAGTACCGTAAATTTATACCATCGAAGTCTTAAAAGTAAAATCAATCATTCAATTGTGATATGATACATTGTGATTCTTGTTTCCCATACTAAAATTTAAAATATGCTGCTCTGAGTACTACTGGTACTAGTGCAAAATGAAGGATCTTGTTTAGAGAGTGCTTTCGATGCTTTGAAAAGTATAACTGGTATTACTAGATCTCAAATTTGTCACAACAACATGCGTGTGGCCAAATCAAAAATGAAGTACCAATTTGGAATATATCACTTCAATTGACAGTATTCAAGTGAAAAGGGTGTGTGATTAAATTCGTGTGATATTCTAATACACATTTCCTGGTGAAACAAACTGACGTGGACAAGTAGTACTGAGCGGTACTGACACGAATTAATTAATAAAACAGAATAACTCTGTGGTACTTGTTTTGAAATGTTTCTAAGTAAATGATTAAATCATACCAAGTTAATTTCCTGTCTAGATCCTTATCTCAACCGGTACCACCAACCAATCCCGTGCCCAGACCTACCCCACGTGTCTGGAAGATGCGGCTCCTTCCTCAGCCATTCCTTGATCGCTTCCAAGTCCCTGTCCCTGGTGTTGACATCCTCATTGAACGTCTTCCTGATGTGGACCTGCTGCTCCGGAGTCGGCTGTATCAGGTTCATGGCGTACTGCTCGACGACCGCACTACGAATGAACCAGCATTCCGTGGTACTACCAGCCTTGGCGATGCCGACAACGTCAACAGCCTACGTTCCGGAACCGGTCTTCGTCTATTGATTACTCAACAAAGACAGCCGGGACATGGGGCAACCCGGAACGTAGGTACACGTACTCCATCCCAAACCGATCGGGCCCAAATCGGGCCGACTTGGTGAAACTGTGCCACTTTGCCTGGATTTTCACGAACATTTCCCAATTATTTTAATTGGAGGAGGAGTTTCTTGGACGCGTCGGAAGCTGTGATTTACAAAAATTGTAGTTATTTGCTTGTAGTACCCAATCAAGATTAATTAATTGCGAAAATTATAGCTTGCTTGTTTGTTGGAATTAATTTCGGCGTTTCAAAACAAAACAATGATGAAATTCATTCGATAAACATCTCGACAATAACTTTCTTTTCTCTTTTGTATCATTTTCAGATTAGCAATATTTTGTTTGTCAAGATCTGGAATATTTTAACCAAAGTTGGGATTCCACCAATGAGTCTCTAGTGTAAAAACCACACCAATGACGCAAACTCAACACAATTAAAATACAAAGTATCCAAACTGAACAAGCCAGAGATCATCGAGTACCATTATTTTTTGTCCCTAATGGAAGACACAAATTGCTCACAGAAGTTGTAAAAAATGTCATTTTTAATAATATGAGCAATAATTCAAACAAGGAACATGTTAAATAGTATTTCATAAAAAGTAATTTCTTTGCGAGGACAAATTATTATTTTTCCTCATTAAAAACGACTTGTACTATTAATTTTATTGCTTAGTCTTTATTTTCATAATTATTCTGCAAATGTAGCACTAAACCCAATATTTTATCCTTCTAATTACATTTCTTGAAATAAGCAAGGGGCCTGGATCGGTACCTTGTGGGACGCGGGTGACAAAAACAAGATTCGAAAGCGAGGTGCAAGGTCGAGGAGATAAATTATCAAGTGGGTCGACAAGACAATTGCTTGACATGCGTTAAAGAGTCATTTATATTCTTCGTGAGACAATAAATAATAAAGTCAAGGTAAAAATAGTGAAGAAAATGGGAGAGAAAAGGATGTTGACAATATTTTGTGAAGATTTTTGTACCCTTGAGAACAAGATATTGCAACAGTTTTTTATTTTTATTGTCCAGTGTGGACAAGGCTGGACATCATGTTGGTAAATAAAGCAGGGCAGTTTTAGTTAACATCCAGTTGTGGTGAGTGGTGTGAAGAGATTTGGTCCAAAGGTAAATTATCATTATCATTATTATTAATTCTAACGTTTTGACAGCTTCATTTGTCCAATTAGAAACTTTTATCATTAAGGAAAAGGAATACTTATAGTAATAATAATAGATATAGTTATAAAAACAGTTGAAGATATTCGTCATTTTTTCTATGAAATAATTAATCATAGGAAACTGGCGTTTGCAAAAAAAATTGTTTTGCTGTGTTAAAAATCGTCAGCGATTGTAAATTATTTATACTTAATTGGTATTAAAAAAAAATATAGTGTCCAATTATTATCCGGTACGAACTAACGAACGTGTAAGTCACGCGAAACTGAAACATTTCGCGGCGCCCTTGTGGTTTTCATACGGTTGCGACCGATTTGAAGCGTTCTCGATCTAAATCCTCTTCAGCGGAATCCAAATCATGACGCGATTTTAATTTCTGGCTGGTCCAGATTGTCCAAATCCTTTTTTTCTCTTAGACACTAGTTACGACACAAAAACATCTTGTGACCTTGAATTTGCGTCTCAGACACGTCATTATTTACCGTCTCGGTTGCCAGACATGCTTCTAGTGCAGCCGAGTCCGGAACTGCAAAGCTACATCCGAATCACCTTCAACGAGAACCCAGAGACAAGGCAGCGCGACCTTGACTCCATTAAAACATGGCTGCGACAGCAACCGCATCTACCCGACGCTTGGGGTAAGCAAGTGCATTAATTGCAAGGCGAGTAATTAACAAGCGCAGACAGACGAACAGCGGATCATGACCTTCCTCAGAGGCTGCAACTTTTCCTTGGAAACGTGCAAGAGGAAACTGGATATGTACTTCACGATGAAAACTGCAGTTCCGGAGTTTTTCCGGAACAGGGACGTTGCTAGACCGGAGCTGCGACAAATACTCAAACAAGCGTAAGTAAGAAAAAATAGAAATGTAAAGTGGAAGAATGCGTAAAGAAAGAAATGAGGTCGAGTGGTGAGGATAGGCAACCAGTAATGCGCTTGATTTAGAAAGTTATGCAACCAGTAATGACGCCTTCTATAAATTCTAATTCGGTGAAGTACCACTTCCGGTCTTCCTATTTCTTCACTCGCACCTTTCTTCTCCTCTATCGTGTCTTCCAACAGTTCTAGTACCATTTACTTAATTTCTTCTTCTTTGGCTTTCCAGTCACCTGGTGTGCATGCCGGGCCTCACCCCCGACGGCAAACGCGTCTCCATCGCGGGCGCCTCCCCCGACTTCCACCTGACCAACGTGGCCGACCTCTTCAAGCTCCTCACCATGATGGCGGACGTCCGCCTCCACGCCGAAAAATTCGGAGTAGCTGGCGATGTCTACATCCTCGACGCCGCCGCCACCTCGCTCACCAGACAGTTTCTCAAGATGTCTCCAGTCTTGTTGAAGAAGTTCTTCGTTTGTGTCCAAGAAGCCTACCCTGTCAAGATCAAAGAGGTGCACGTGGTCAATGCCGGTCCCGTCGTCGAGATGATCATGGCAGTGGTCAGACCGTTGCTGAAGGAGAAGTTGAGGAGTCGCATCCACTTGCACAGTCGTCTGGAGTCGCTGCATCAGTTTGTTCCGAAGGATCTTCTACCGGAGGAGTACGGAGGGAGTGCCGGGAGGCTCGAGGAGGTGAAGGAGAATTGGACGAGGACATTGGAGGAGTACGGGGGTTGGTTTAAGGAGCAAGAGGGGGTCGGAGCTGATGAGACCAGGAGGCCAGGAAGACCTACCAGTTATGATACCTTGTTTGGAGTAGAAGGTAGTTTTAGACAATTGACAATAGACTAAACAGTTTTGTATCTTTATTTATTTAAATGAATTAAATACTGTTAAGGGAATACATTTTCTTCTTAATTTCTTCAACATCTCATTCTTCTGAAGAGTCTTCAATAGTTTCAATGACTCTGATAAGTCTCATGGTTAGAGCACAAGAAGAGGCCTTCAACTTGCAATTTGTCTGGAATCTTGTACATTTCAATTATTTACTTTCACTTTTCTATTCTTTAACGTAATAATACTTAATGTTTGAAAAGACATAATCAGAACTGATCTCTTTTGGAATTCCTTTCAACTGTTTTGAAAAAGAGAAAGAAGCTTCTAACTGGTAGAGCGTCCAATCAACTCTCCAGATCTGGCTCCCAGTAATTGTAGACCCTTTCCAAACCTCCAAAAATACTTGCATGGCTTAGATAGTTTGGGTAACAGCTTTCTAGGACACCAAAGACGTGCTGAAACCTTCCTGGAACAATTTCTGCTTTCAGAAATTTCTGCCAGAAAAAACTAAAAACAATGTTACCAAAATTGTTTTTAGAAATAACAAAAACTATTTTGGTGTTGTGATTATGCCCCACAGTGGAACCACACAAGGTTTCCCGTTAGGACCACCGTTGCTATCAAACTTCTTACATAATGTACACGTTGAGAAAATAAATTATAATTGAATTGTTATTATTAATGATCCATTGTCATTTATTAATACATTTCTATGGAACATTTTTTGTTGTCTAAATTTTCCACAGCTGTACGTACCTAATTACTTTAGTCTCACTTCTGATATTTTCTGTGAGCGGTTCAGAAGATGGCTCTGTTGGTGTCTTAATAACGCAAGCGATTGCAGCGAGGTTGGGTAACCTTCATGGAAATTTTTCCTTAGGAAAACTGGTACATTAGTTCTTTATAACATAAACAACATGCTAATGCGTCTGATCGAGTCAAAGTTGCGGTAGTTGGACAAGTACGAAGTGCTTCACATAAAAGTGTACATCGACGATATATATTTGTCGCGATTTTGTCAATATTGTGGGTCAAGTGCATCAGTAAAGATTAGAATAGTGAAAAAGTACATGTAGTAAAATTCCAGAACAACTTTCACTCGTGGTGTCTTCTTTCGATCAAGTGGCCTTTGAGGCGACCACAACACTTCATACATTGTAGCGAATCTCGAGTTGTCACAATTCGGGTGGTGATTTCAACGCCGATTTTTGTAAAAAAATTAATAAAAAAACAACCGGATCGAATATTTCAGAAGCAACACCGCACACTAGTAGCCTAGACTGTTCGTTAATTTTTGTGAAATTTGTGTAAAAATCGATCGACTAGTTTGGGAGATTTGGAGGATTATCCCGGAGACTTCAACGCTAGGTAAGCACCCAATTCCAAAATTAATAAAAAAACAACCGGATCGAATATTTCGGAAGCAACACCCCACACTAGTAGCTTAGACTGTTCGTTAATTTTTGTGAAATTGTTGTAAAAATCGATCGACTAGTTTCGGAGATTTCGAGGATTATCCCGGAGACTTCAACGCTAGGTAAGCACCCAATCCCAGTTGCTTAAAAAAGTGCATCCAATGTCAATGTCGCACCAATAGCGCCAACTAGATTAACTCGCGGTCCTTGACTCGTCCACCACCGTGCATATAAATACAAATCAAAGCTCTCGGTGGTCAGTGCATTGGCGCAGTGCTGCAAGTTAATTGCTCGATTAAATCGCCACCTTCGAGTCGAATCACTTTCAGGATGGGAGATCGGATCGCAGAACTGTTCCGAGACCGGACCGTCCTCGTCACCGGCGGGTCCGGCTTCCTGGGGAAGGTGCTGGTGGAGAAGCTGTTGCGGTGTTGCGGGGTGCACAGGGTGTACCTGCTGGTGCGGAGCAAGAAGGGGAAAAGTGCGCAGGAACGGCTCGACGACATCTTCAGCAACGTGGTGAGTGCGGAAATTGAAATTCACTCTGTATATACCACTCAAATTTTCCCAAAGAAAATATCCAACGCAGAGATATACCTAATAATGATAAATTAAAATATTTTGCATAACAATAGAGCATCATCCGGTACATGTTAGATGTTAATTTAATTATGGTAAAGAAACTAAATTTCCAAATTATAAAATAATTAATTAGTCGATGCGTCGTTTTAAAATCTGAAGTAAGAGTTATGTTCGGCGAAACCAGTTGTATAATAAAGTCAAAAGTTGTGTTGGACATTCGATTGTTTACGTAATTGAATCTCCATTAACAAACTGTTGAGAAGTGCTTTTGTTTGTTTGTTAATGTTTAACAATTTTTTGTTTAAATTTATTGACAAAAAACGAAATAAAAAATCAATTTGAATAAAAAAGAGCAAATAAAAAATAGAACAAACGGGTTCTGACTCTTGTCTTTGCAGTATTTATTGTTTTTAATATTATTTTCTATGGTTTGAATTGATAAATTTTGACTTTTTTTCAAATATTAATAATTTCCGTTGTTTGTAATGTGGGTAATGAGTTTGTGAAATCCAATTTTTTCTATGATGGATAACGGTTGACAATTTTACTAAGAGAAAGAGTTCTCCAATTACAATTGATACTTGGTGAGTTTGTGATGATAAGGTAATTGTCACCGTAAAATACACAACAAATTAAAAATAAACCTAGAGGGAGTTTTCAGAATAGGGAAGATGGTTTACAGTGTGTGAGTTTGTGATAAAGTTTAACAATCGTATATTCAAGTTGTTGTATTTGGCGAGTTTGTGACGAGAACAACCAAAGATAAAATTGATTTAAAACTGTAAGACATGTCAGTCAGAGGAGAAAAAGAAGTAGTCCAGATAGTAGATATACTGTTGTTTCAAGTTACGCAAATGTGATGAGTTTGTGACAAGTGTAATGAGTTGGCCATTTTTGGGCAGCAACAACAGCAAAGAATTTACCTTAAAAGTAAGACACCTTAATATAGAAATAATTTCACAATTTGATTTTGAAGTTAGTTAACGAATTTGTGACGAAGAAGTTATTATCACCAAAATGAGCAATTCTGTTGTACCCTGAGCAACGCCGAAAGGTCATTCCAATGTTTCTCGAGTTTGTGATGAGAATAGAATCGAGTTAGTAAAATGCAAAACTGGCTCAAAATTGTTGTTGTTGTGTTGATCATTTTAAAATTAATGCTGTCTGCATTCCGCAGCTTTTTGTTTAACTTACGTAATACAACCTTGACCGCAAAATGTGAATACAAAAGAAATTCATTTAAATAAATGAAAACTTTACAAGACTGTGGAAATATTCTGGTTTATTCCAGTAACCATTCGGAACGTTTACCAATTTGAAAATAAATGATGTAAAAGTAGTTTAATTTCCACAGGAAAGTAAACCGATACACTTGGCAAAGAATAAATGCAACAGAAACGAAACTTGTTTTACCGCAAGTTATGCACTTGATTGCATTACCTCATTACCAAAGTAAATAATGATAATTTGGGTTCGCTGCACAATTAACAACATAATTAAGCAAAGGTTAAAACAAATTAAAAATAAAATTAAATATAAAAATCTACACGAAATAAATATCCTTTTCCTCCGTTCTATTTAGAAAAGTTGTTTTCCAAGGTCCTGATTTTTTTTCTGGTTTTACCAAATTTTTCGACTGCACCATTGACTGACCATGACATTTGATTCCCTAATTCTGCAAAAATGAAACTGCATTTTTTATAAACTGCAATCTGAGCGTGCACTTAAACTGGTAAATTACTGCGGCCTGAATGCCATGTCCGAATTTACAGCTCTTCGGCACGCTTAAATCTCAAGACCCAACCGCCACCTCCAGATGTCGCATCATCCCCGGCGACGTCACTCAGCCCGACCTGGGCGTCTCCCCCGAGAACCGCCGCCTCCTGGTGGACGAAGTCGACTTTATCTTCAACTCGGCGGCGTCGACGCGTTTCGACGATTCTGTCAAAACCGCTGTCAAGGCCAACACCAGGAGTGTCAAGTCGCTTCTGGATCTGGCGGAAGAGTGCACAAGACTGAAGGCGTTTGTCCACGTGTCCACGTCGTACGCCTTCCCCAAGGAGAAGGTCCTGTACGAGAAGGCGTACAAGCCGCCGGTTGACCCCCACGAGGTGCTGGACAAGCTGGAAGTTGGCACAGATGAAGAGATGGAGTTGTTGTTGGGGGACTCGCCTAATACTTACACCTTCAGCAAAGCTTTGGCGGAAGCTCTGGTTGTGGAGAGGATGGGGACAGTACCGGCGATCATCGTCAGGCCGTCAGTTGGTACTGCTTTGGTAGTTGAGTCCAACCGTGTCTAGATTTTGTTGTGTGCAGTGTGTCCCACCTGGAAGGAACCGTTGCCTGGGTGGTGCAACAACCTGCAGGGTCCCATGGGTCTGTTCGTGGGCGCCGGAAAAGGCATAATCCGGTCGATGTACATGGCGGGGGACTCTTACGCCGACTTCATCCCAGCTGACGTCACCATCGACGCGATCCTAACCGGTACTTGGAACTACCTCACCAACTCCGACAAGTAAACTCCTCAAGTGTAACTCCTCCATTCTCACATCCAACCTTCTAGGGAATGTTTCATCAACGCAACTTCATCAGAGTACAACCTGAGTTGGGAGGAAATCATCACGACCGGCAAGGAAGTCATCTACAACCACATTCCTTTCAATGGCGTGGTGTGGTACCCTGGTGGTTCTATAAAAAAATCCAAACTGGTCCACAACGTGTGCTTCTATTTGCTACAACTAGTACCGGCGATCATCATCGACACGCTTTTGGTCATTCTGGGCTACAAACCCATGTAAGTACTTTTCATCCGTTGATAAACTCTATGGTGTCTCATCCAGTCTTTATCAGATCCAGAGACGGATCCAGAAGGGCTCGGAAGTGTTCGAGTACTACACCACCAAAGCTTGGAACTTCAGCAATTTGAAAATGGAGGATATCAGAGGGAGGATGAACGAGACGGAGAAGAAGATTTATACAATTGATGGAGAGGGGTTGGACGTCAAGGAGTACCTAAAGGGGTGCATGTTATGCGTTAGGCGAAACAATCTTAAGGAATTTGATGACACTCTTCCTGCTGCCAGAAGACACATGAAAATGTACGGTGGTACCATCTTTACGAGTGCTTTTTAGTAATGCTTTGTTGCAGAATGTGGGCGGTGGATCAAGTCTGCAAGATTCTACTAGTGGTGGCGCTGTTTTATTATGGGTACCAGAGGATTGTGGTACCACTGTCAACTCTTCTAAGATAACCGTTTATGTGAATTGTAAATATTTTGTTTGTTGTTATTATTTAATTAAGAAATTAGGTTAATCACAATTCTTCTGTTAATAATCGCTCAGAGGTTTCGTTCTGTTGGTACTACTCAATGGTTTGAAGTTTCTAAAGTGAGTACCATGAAGCTCACACTCGAATTCTATTAATTCGGTACTAGTTCTTAAAAAAGTAAAAAGTTTAAGATAAAAGAAAAAATAAATACGTTTTTTTGACATTTGTAAATCAATACTAAAATAAATTTTAGAAATACAAAAAAGGAAATTTTCAGCTTTCTCTGTACTAAATGAATAAAAATAGAATCAAGACGTTTACTGTACGAAATTATCAATAATATTTAATGTTTGATAGAAATGTTTTAAAAAATTTCAATATAAAATTTTGGCTTATGAATGAGCAGATCTGTTTCCTATTGAGCTTGAATGGATATCTAGGTATGGGGTTAAAATCTGAACATATCAATATGAATACAGCACAAAAACTAAAAAAGAAAAAATTAGGAAAAAAGGAAGAAGAAAATTTGAAAAGTTAAAAAAATCTAAAAAACAAAAAACACGTGAAAAATTTAATAATCTTTATTTATTGTTTTGAACTATTTAACTTACAACTTTATCTATAAAATAATAATAATAACAAATTTTTATTGACTCAAACACCATCTATTACCTAACTTTGAATACGTTGTTAGAAAACACCTAGAACTGGTAAAAATATGAATTTCCACACCAGATATATCAATCCAATAATAATCAAAGTCTTGCAAATACGGTCAGCGCAGTACATCCTAAAATAAATAAGAAAAAAATTATTTTGATTTTTTATTTTTTTTTTTCGTGATCAAAATGAACACCCAGTATATTTTTTTGGACTTTTCAATTGTACAAAGTTTTGATATTCTATATTCAAAGTGAAACACAGATACGGAGTATTTGTTAAACTAGTACTAAAAAAATGTAGTACCCTATTTTGTGGAAAAATCTTAATTTTGAAATTTTTGTACTTTTGTAAATTTTTGATTTTGAAGAAGGCTTCCTTCTTTTATCAAAAAACAATAAAGATCGTGGTACTTACACTAGCATATGTCTCTTGGCCGCCGGAATAGTCTCGTCACTCTCCCCCAAGATGTACTTCCTGGACGCTCTTATGCAGTCCTCGACGTAGTCCTCGTACTTGATCCCATCCCCGTCCACTTTATAGACCTCCCTCTCCCTAGCCGTGAGCAAGCCCCTCGCCTTCATCGAAGCGTCATTGTCGAAGTCCCACTGCCTGTTGGCGTAGTACTCGAAGACCTCGTACCCTTTGTGGATGCGCCTCTGGACGCGCTTCAGCACCGGCTTGTAGCCCAGACAGACGAGGAGGACGTCGATGATCACCGCCGGCAACCACTGGTACATGAAGAAGGCCAAGTTGTGCAAGAAACGCGACTGCTTCATGGAACCGCCGGGGTACCAGAAGACGCCGTTGAAGGGAATCTTCTTGTAGACGGTCTCGCGGCCCATCGTCACCATCTCCTCGAAGGTGATCTTGTGCTCGGCGGAGCTGGTGATGTTGTACACCCTACGTACAGCCCTGCACAATTTTTATTTTAATTATCATGCTTGCACCTTCAAAAGGTATCTTGCAAATGATATTTTAGGGCAAAGAGTGGCTCTAAACTGCATCCTTGAGGTACTACGACGTTACGGCAGTAGTAAAGAAGCAAAATCCTTCACTTAGAGAATTCTTAGGAGGAAAGTTGGTTAGTTAGGCTGCATAAGTGAAGTCATGTGATTTGGGTTGCCTAATCTGTGTCACCAATTTTACAAAGCAAAATATTCCTATGTTCTAGCGATAGATGTTACCACTAGTTCTGTCAAAATTAAATTTGACAGAAAAATTTGTAAATTTGACTTTTAGATAACTTTGCCAGGTTTTATTCTAAGAATCTAATTCTTGTAGGTTTGTTTGATGGCTCTAAAATTTGACAGGAAAACATTTCTGTTTCTTTTTTTTTTTGGCTTGTTTTGAGAGTTACAGAATCCGATAGGAATCGTTTTCAAAGTACCATTAGTATGTTGTCAATTTTCCTATAGTCTGTTCGTCTGAGAAGTGGAATCTTAAGACAATAAAAAGAAATGTAAACGTTTTAATTCCTGCAATAATATTGAGTTATTTTCGCATTTAAAATTAGTTTAACAGTGATGATAATAGTAATAGTAGCTGTCTTTCAAGACAAAGCTTAGATACGACAGCTATTACATTTTATGGCAGTTACTCAAAAGGTCCAACTAGAATTGATCATAAAAGTTTCTTTTTTTCCTTTCCTTGAAGAAACATCATCTTGCCCATACAAATATTTTTGTTGTCGTAGTACACCTGTCTCGACCTTGAAACTACATACTATGATTTACAGTAATGCACAACTGTAAACAAATACATTACAAGGTCAAAACACTAACGATGTGGTAACAATTAATGAAAGCGTTTAGATAAGAGAAATATTTTCTTTCGAAAAAGTAAAGCTACTGTTGCACGCATCAACCAGACCTGAATCATACGGAATTTCTGTGGAATTTCTCTGATTTCAGTTAGAATGTAACGTATTTACTGCAATTTTTCGTAATCATGTGATATAATGCTCATATACGTTACAAAACTAGAAATATTAATTGTTAATTATTTCTTTATGCAAGTAGGGCAGTTTCTATGTTTTTATGATATTGTTACGCTAATAAAAAAAATTTCCACTTGTGGAAATTTTAAGAGAAGGTAGCGTTTTTGTCAAGCTGTCAAAGTGCAAATATGTCAATTAAAAATTTTTAAGAATTAATTTATTATGTTGATGTTGGTAATCATTGAAACAGCAAACAATAAATTAAACCACAATTAAGTCTAATTGTTGCGAGTTGACGTTTGCAAGTCCTGGAATAATTCTAAGGTCATGAAACTATTATGGACTACTTTTTCAAGTTCCGATGCAGTCTTTGACGTCATTTTTGAATGAAAAACACATCGATGCAGATAATGCAGTCACCTTGACCGCCAAACGTGTGCTAGAGAAAGTACAAATGTCCAAATCCAAAAAGATCAAGAAACAGAATCGAAAATTTTGAAAAAACGAGTCAAAAACGAGTCTCCAGCCACTTTTGGAACACTCGGTATATACTTTCGCAACGGCTGCATTTGCCCCATTTGGCCTTTTAACAGTTGTGTAAGCAGAGCGTTGCGCGTACCAGACGCGTGAGTCTAGCCGCGTGACGCAACACCAACTTTCCGGTCAGGTGACCACAAGAGAGAGCTGTCGAAATTTCGTCGGGTCGGAGATGGCGCGCCAAGAAAGAAGTGAAAGTGGAAACTGGTACGCTCACCCGAATAGGACGTAATCGCAGACGCAGGCGATCATCGTGTTGGCCACGATGTCCACCGGGAGGTAGTCCGCGTACGCCTCCCCCTGGCAGTACATGGTGCGGAGGACCCCCTTGCCGGCGGCGATCAGCAGCCCCATGGGGCCGTTCAGGTTGTCCGTCCATCCGGGGATGGGCTCCTTGAGAATTGGCATTACTAAAAAATAATACCGATAACAATAATAATAAGTAATACCAGTAATTATTTTTTAATTATTATTTGTAACAAGTAATGATGATAGAAATCATCATAACGCGATAGAAATTATCGGCCTGGATGCCGTGCTCCCATTTTATACGACGCCCCAACTACTCCGACAACAGATCAGTGAGGCGAAGCAACCTCGGACGTGATTAATGTTTGGATGGGTGGCCACCCTTAATCATTATTTATTTTTATTACTTCTTTGTTAACTTACTGACGGAGGGCCTGAGGATGATGACGGGCAGCTTGTCCATCTGCTCGTTGACCAGCCCCTCGCCCAGGGCCTTGGTGAAGGCGTAAGTGTTGGGCATCCCGTCCAGAAGCCTGAAACCCCTATCTGTGAGAGCGCCAGCAGATTCCTACGTTACCGACTTGTCAGTGATGCTGTTGATAACCTCGTTGCTCATCATCTCGCACGTCCTGATGACGCTCTCGGGGTCGGCCGGGGGCGGGTACATCTTCTCGTACAGGATGCGTTCGTTGAGGTGGCAGTAGGCGGTGGAGAGGTGACAGAAGACCACCAGCCGCTTGCACTCTTTGGCCAGCTCCAGCATCAGTTTGGTGCCTCTGACGTTGAGCAGCACGGCGGTCCTGAGGGCCTCGTCGAAGCGGATCGTGGCGGCGCCGTGGAAGATAAATTCGGTCTCTTCGGCGAGCATGGCGCGGTCGTCGTCCGACAGGCCGAGTTTCGGGGCGGCGACGTCGCCCGCCACCAGGTGGATCTTCTTCATCACCGACTCGCCTTTCATCTTCTTCACTTGGTCGAAGAGCTGGAAGGCAAGGTTTAGATCGGGTGGGGTGCGAACAGGGGACTTACGGGGTTGTTGAAGACTTCGGGGAAGCGCTCGGCGGGGTTTTTACCCTTCTTGGTCCGCACCAAGATGAAGATTTTTTTGACGTCGTTGACGCGCAGGACTTTTTCGATCAGGACCTTCCCCACGAAGCCTGTCCCGCCGGTTATTAAAAGCGTGCGGTCCTTCATGGTCTCGTAGAAGCGATCGCGGGATTGGTCGAGGGGCTCGGGGCTGGCGGCCATCTTGGGAGATCTTCAAAATACACGATTTCACAATTAATCAATTAATTGATGCGTTCCAAAAATAGTAAAACTAATTACGAACAACTCTTGAGATCACATGGCTCACAATTATATGTCTCTCAAGACAGATGTGCTCATTATTTATATAATTGGTTAGTTGCTTCCGGAATAAAAACAAATCTATAGAAAATTTTTTAAAACATTGCAACAGAAAATAAAGAATGAGAAAGTAACATTAATCGTTTTTACGTATTTGCACAAATGTTTTCACTTATAATTGTTCAATTATTACATAATTATTACATATCGTATAGATATAAAATGTACAGCGTGTTTCAATTAAAATAATCAAAAAGCAATAATTTTCTGCCAAATCGAAATTTTGACAAGACTGACAAACAAATAAAGGCAATTCACGTTTTCAAAAAATGTTCAAAAATTTGGAATGCTTCCCTCTGTATACAGGGTGTCGCAAAATTAACCTATTCCAAGTCGGGGGTCTTGTAAGAAAAAATCTCAGGAATCTCGAAAAAATAAAATAAAAAATGTAGGGGGGGTCTTTACAAAGATATATGGGTCTGAAGGTTCAAACTTTTCATCATGTTTTCTCGAAAAAATAAAAGTTTTATTTTTCCAATTTTTGTTCAAAGAGGAAGTACAACATAGCTAGAATATTAATCAAGTACTTTTGAACAAATATTGGCAACTTTGATATTTTTTTTAAACATTTTTACTTGGTCAACAGGATGTCCCCTACTAAGCCCCGAACTCGGAATGCGATAATTTTAAGACACCCTGTATATCAGGGAGTTGAAAAATGCAGAACATAATTTGCGATAGTCAATCGAAAGAGGATTCTGAGAGCTTTCATTTTTCCGTTACTTCTCCTTTTGAAATAATATTTTTGTTTACCCTGTATATTTTTTTGCATCAAAGTAATTCATCAACATCATGTCATTACGGTCAAGGTAATCATGTCTGTCGGCCAAGATGCGTTTACAACAGTTTTACATTTTTTTTTTGTATTTTGTGCAACTGTTTGATAGAGCTCCATCCTGTTGCAAAGATCTGTACGGCGGATTTCTTCAAAATTTAGGTTTCAAAAATTTTTTCGAAAAATCTGAACCAAAACGTTTCCACTTAAAATCTAAATCTGGTTCTCGTCCGCTTAATGTTTTCAACAAACATATTAAAAGGACATGATGTAGTCGTTGGTGACAAGTACTTGGTACAAAAAACTTGCAAAAAAAAGTCCTCTCGATGGACTTTATTCTTAATTGGTTGAACAACAAATCCAAAATAATTTAGTCTCTTCAAGATTTTCTCTGTTTTATTTTCTCTTTCTTTTTTCTAATTCCTTAATTTTCCCACATTCATTCATCCACTCGGTCACGGTCGTTGCAGTTTTTATCTCAACTCTTCCACTTACACTCTTGCAGCATAAACCGCAATTTCTCCTTTCCCTCTCTCTCTCTCTGACACGCTTCCCTTTTTTCTAAATGTTTAAAATCCTTCACCCTCGACAGTCCCTTTCCCGCAACAACACTATCAAATCGCCCAACTTTCACCAGTTCTGTCTCCCTCTTCGTCTAAATTAGACCGACCCGACACACTCTCTTACGCAACCCATTTCAAATTGGGATTTACGCGGAAATACCGCACACGCACATAAAAATATTTACAACATATAAAATTCGCTTACGCAAGTCGGGAACAGCTGGTTGCAAGAGCGGCACCGATTACTTCTTCTCTCGGAAGTCTTCGTGACTTTTTGCAAAATTTCGGAAAATGCTCACGCCGGAACACAATCTACACACATTTGGGGAACAGCCGCGGGAGCGCTAGCCAAGAGAAAACTAACGCGATCAACTGAGGCTGTGCTAGAATTTTGCCGGCGTTAGAAGGGAGGAGGGGGGGCTCCTTCCACACAAAAAAATTTTTCGCCTTGAATTTTGATATGTAGGAAGAATAATAATAATAATAGTAAGACATGGAAACATTTAGTTTATTTGTTACTCTCATATACAATAAATAATTTGTCCTATAGTTATTTTTACAGCCTTAGGGCGCAGCCGGACAATACAGAGTCACGTGACCGCGCCAAATACAGGTGTCCCATTTAAATTTTCAAAAATGTCAAAATGTCGATTGCAAACTCCTGTACGGAGATACAGTCGCTATGTACAATACTTAGTCTAGTTTGGCACGTGAATTCACTTGAATCGCTAAACAGGGTCCACCCTGTATACGGGGAGGCAAAAACCGGGTGCGATAAGGGTCCGACCAAGGTATAAGTATTCCTACACACGAAATCTAAACTACATTTTGATTTTTGTTTTTTGATTTTTCTTACACTGCAAAACCGTTTCGTTTTTGACGGTTTTAATTTGAACTGGTTTTAGATGTATCAACCACAAAATTTGGAATGGTTTTGAGTCGGTTTCGTAGCGAAAACAAGTTCAAACTTGTTAAAATGATAAAACCGTTCAAGTTTTTGCGTTTATGAAGTGGTTGGACCCGATTCTTGTCCACCCTGTATATACTTATAATCCCATGTAGAAAATATAACTAGGTAGAAAATCCGATAGACAAATCTCAAAATAATCTCTTCTACACGAAAATGATTGACAGTTTAAGGTACCAAAAACACACGAACATCGATTACAGCGGCTACTTGACCCTAAAGAGCTTCTTCTTGAGGTTGTAGACTCCGATCTCGAAGTCCTGGAAGCCGTCGGTGGTCAGATTGACCAGCAGAAGGAAGACGGTATGTCCCAGGACCAAGAACCGGAACCACTCGACCATCCACAGTACGTATAGTACCAGGAGAGGGAGCAGAGTCCAGAAGACCAGCGCGCTCATCAGCTCGCTCTTGCTTTCCTTCTTGAGGATGCCCCCGTGGAGGAACTGGCCCGTCACGTGGTACTCCCTCAGGGTGCGTTCCTTGTCCAGCCAGCGCTTCTCCAAGAAGTCGCGCAGGCCTTCCTCGCTCCTGGGCAGTACCGAGCTGGGGTACCTGCAACAGCGTCGTCAGAACCTGGGTGCGAAAAAGTTGGGTCAGTGCCTGGCCAGGTGGATCTTCACTTGTTTGGGGAAGTCCCCGCGTAGGAGCACGCTCTCGGTCTGCGGCACCAGGTCGGGGTAGACCAGCGTGACGTCGTAGACGGCGTCGATGGCTCGTCGCACCAGCAGCTGCTGCGCGAGGAAGACGAAGCCGGTGGTGCGAGGGTGCAAGACGTAGTCGTAGCTCTGCAAGCCGTGCTTGCGGGCGTAGTCGTCGCTCTTGCTCTTAGTGGCGGCGGTGAGGTCAGTCCCCTCGGGGAAAACCAACAACGAGTACTTGTACGACAGGTCGGCGAAGTACTCCACCACCCTCTGGAGACTCAGCTTGTCCAACAACCAGCACCGTTTTATGTAGACGAAGCAGGCTAGCTGCATCACCCACCCTCAAATAACAATAATAATAATAACAGTGGTGATGATAATGGTTGTTGGTAGTTACCAGGTCCTGGTATGTGTCTGATGACGTCCTTCAGGACGAACTTGGTCGGATGTCTGTACCTGTTCTTTCCGTAGACGCAATGGTACATCGTGGGCCACAGGAAGTTCCAGTCGGTCCTGGTGCGATGGTTCATCACGATCAGCGACGTTTCGGTCGTCTGTATGGCATCTCCAGAGACTTGAATGTCACAGCCGCACAGGGTCTCCAACAGGACCTGTCGACAGTACTGTTGTGAAGAGTACCAACGTGTGGAGAGCCTTACCGTCGGGTAGTACTGCCAGAAGGTGAATAAAGCGTCCGTACAACAACGATACAGCTTGTTGGAAAAGAAAAGGACAGGCAACAAAGGACAGAAGAGTCCTGCGTAGCCTGGAAACGTTACGTACAGGTTCGTAAAACATGATTTGTTGTTGTTATTATTGTTGTTGTTAATTTAGTTGTTGTACTCACCCGCCAGTATACTGGTGTACCAGAGAAGGCAATACAGCCACCCCTTGAGCAGCCCCATTTAACCAACCGATAAAAAACGAAGCACGCACTACATCCTCTTGATTATTTCGATAACGGGAAAACAGAAAATACGCCGCGAGACGGTGCCGCCCCCGCTTACATGTTGTGCAGCTACTAAGCGAGTAAAATAATAGAGAAATGAGGGATGTTTTCGCCCTAGATGAGATTATTGATTTTTCGCAGCATCCCGAAGGGGCGGGGGCGGCCAGGAGTGCCAACTAAACGTGGAATAATAACAAAATGATGAGGAGCAGGTATTTGAACAGGACGATGTCGCTCGGTTTCATCGTGGACTGGCGGGGGCGGTCAGGGGGTGGATTTATAAAAGCGCCTAATTCAATTAGGACGCTAAACGGATTTAGATAAGTCTATCGATCGGGGGCGGTTGTACGGAATAATTGGAAAATTGATACGAGTGTGTAATTTGAATTAATGGCAATTTGTAATTAATTACACGTTACGTGTAAGAGAAAGCGAATGAAATTATGTTGGCTTGATATTGGATAGCTAGGCAACCAAATATACAAGAGCGAAATCGAAAGAATTGGAAAATCTAATTTTAAACGTTGCGGAAAGCTGAAATTACTAAATAAATACTCAAGAGATGAACAGATCTGTACATTTATTTCAAAATATTGTTACAACAAAATAAAATGTAATAAAGGGGAATCATTATTGATTTGTTACTCTAATTATAAAGAACGACGACCTTGCAGAATCCTACCAAAGCCTCTCATTTTGCCTGTTTTTTTAAGTTATTATTATTGTGTAGTGTATTTTTAGGGATTATGGGTTGTTTTAGTACATCTCTGTACTATTATTAGTCGTTTTCATAAATCAAACTCAATCAAATAAATTCAGTAAAATTAACAAATTTGTACAGTTTCGTTCTTTCATTATTCTGCATCTAGATGCTTCATTGGTTTTACATTTTTGTAATTGCCACTGCGGAAAATTCCTAACCACCAATAAAAAGGCCATACACTTTTTGCAAAAAAAATGCCGTCAAGTGTTTTTCATTTGCACTGATATGTGCGTCTGTTATGTGGAGATGTTCCACAATTAATACCATGCGATCGAAAATAAAAAAAATCGAGATTGCCATGATTAATACACTTCAGTTGGCAGCACGTGAAAATTTAATTCAAATGTCATTACAACGGTAATTAATATTAATTAAGTCATAAATTCAACGTGGAAACGCTGCAAGCATTCGGGGCACTTTTCCAGATTCCGCATTATTATCGTAAATTTTTGCATTGTAAATCAAAAATGTTATGTACTGTCGCGAGCAATAAATTTTGGTCGTCAATGTCATTTCAAAGTTTGGTTAGATTGTCACAAATTAAAAAAAAATCCCTGCCTGATTATGCCCATGTCAACAAAGTGTCAAAAAAATGACAATTAATGTCATACGAAATGATGATAGGTTATGATATTTACGACTGTTTTACAATGGAGCATTTTCGATTGCGTCAAAGAATGACCTTGACGATCAAAATGTAATTCTCGCGACTGTAATTTTGTTATCAATTAATTAAAATAGAATATTTTATTAATGAATTTTATTATTTATGACTTGATATGTCAAAATATAATTTTTTGAATTTTGGCATAAGTTTCCGCGATTTTTATTTTTATCATAGCCAACTTAATCTAGCTTCCGTGGCGCTCCACACGGCCGTAAGATTATGCCAATTTTCATTGTTGAAATTGATTCTGCTAACCTCAAAAAATCATTTGGTAACTAGCTCCGACTGGCGGAGAAAAGTGTTAATAACGATGATTGACGTATCTTTTCAAAAAGTGTCAAGAAGTTTCAAAGAGATGAAAATCAAACGAAAATAATAGTCTTGGAACTCTGGAAAGTATATAACTATAGTCCGTTTCAATTCTAAATTTCCACCAACACTGTATTCTACGTTGGAAATACAACCGGCAACACTGTTTGGTGAAAAATGTCTCAGATTGTATTTGTTAGGTTCTCTGTCAATTTCCGTTTTTACAACTCAAATTTTAGAATAAAGAAAAAGGATGAAAACCCTTTTTTAAAATGCAGCAAGTGAATAGGTAGAAAATAAAATTCTAAAAGCAAAATAAACTTATGAACTAAATTTTAATGTTTTCGAATCATGTTTACAAAATAATTATATTGCCAACTTTGGTTATAAGAATCCCCAATTTAGAAATAATTTTATTTTGCCAACATAATTCAACAGGTGACGGAAATTTAGAATTGAGACAAGCTATACCGGCTGATTTTAAATGAATATGACTTTTTTTCATAGGTTGGTAATATTATTGTTGGTTATTTATGAAAAATGTTCCCAACTTAAGAAAAAAAGTCACAATCATTTAAAATCACCGGGTATATTTAATACATTATTTGGAAAAGGAATAAAACTCGAAAGGAACTTAATTTTAAAAAACATAAAGAAGTGATAACTAAAGAACATAAATGGGTGGATAGGTAGGTACCTCTTTGGTAGTTAGATACGTAGTATTATAATTTTAAAACCTTTCTAAAGTCCGTTCAGAAATCAAAAAACCACCACCTGTTGCTTTAGGTTGGTAAAATTTGAAAAGCCCTAGGTTCTCGGAAACATTTTCGCAATGCTTTTTTAATGAAATGAACAAGCCGGTTATTTTGTACAATACAATTTATAAAATACAGAGTGATCAACAAGAAACCAAATCAAGAGTGCTACCTCATCTTTTATTTTATCGAAACGTACGTCGTATACTAATCAGACACTTTTATATAATTGCTGTGCACTCGTTTTGTTGGTTGCCTACCTCTCAAAAATCTATTATTAATTGCCTTTATAAATTGTTTGTAATTCATGAATAATGGATTTAAAAGGAAGTTATTATTAATTATTATTTATTACTGATTAAGGAAAAAACACACAGTTACATAAAATTCCTTCATAAGGCACGTAATCTTTGGTTACAAAATTTTAAGTCATTATTTTTCAGAATTCTTTGTTTTGTTGTTTTCTGTAAGAAAAGTGCTAAAGTTATTATTCTCACATTTTTGGTTAATTGAGAACTTACTCGTATCTTTTCTAGCAGTTTAATTAAAACATTTAAATTATTCCAAGGTCAAAAAATAAGTTTTCACAAAAACTGCTCCAAATGTTCTCCATTGTGGTCCAGAAAGAGTCAAACTCGCCTCTCATATTTTCCAAAAACATTTATGAAGCTGTCAGGTGAAATGGACTGCCAAAATTCATTTATGGTGAAAATTTCTTTAAGGTAATTTTTTTTTTCTTATTTTTTATTTCTTGCAACACACAAGGGAAACAAATTAATAGCCTCCTTCAAAATGTTTGCAATAAGTGCCATAACTCAATTTAATTTGCAGTCTTAAACGCCTTATGGAAGTTGAGGGATGTTCCTTGATAATTTGTCGAACATTTTGCACCATTTCTAAAATTTGAACTAAGGACTGACCTGACTTCTTCTTAATGATGGATTATGATTCACTAAAATTAGGCATTATAATTTTAAGACATTGATAAACTTGTTAATAACCAATACCATCAGGTTCAGACATTTGGCTTGAAATTCTTCAGTGTAAGGGGGTACAAAGTAAGGCCAGTCTTCACTTTCTTGTTTCACCCTCTTTCGAAAATAATCTAATAAAAATGCCTTCTCTTTAATGGTAAAACCCATTTTACAACTTATTCTGGGATAATTATTGCTTACAATTCCAATAAACGTCTGTAAATATTGCCGAAATCGAAGATTTGTTTTTTAGGTTAAATCACTTAAATTGTCAACAACAACAACCTTGAATTTTGAAATGTGACATTTAAACGAAACATCTCCGTACCAGTGGCGTCGCGTTTGGCAATAAAGCTGATAATTTACTTACTCTTACAAATGTAAAATGTTGCTCTTATTTATCTTATAAATTGTTTCCCTTATCTTATAATAATAATAAAATGCACAATTATAATTCCAACGTCTAAAATTCATGAGGTATGATTTATTATAAACTAGCGTTTGAGACCACAAATTGTCTACGGCCATGCTTTGAACGCTTATTTGCGTATGATTCTGCTACGACGTGACCGATAATTTGCAACGCTTGCTCTGATTTGGATTCTTGTTGATCACTCTGTACAGTCTATTTTGTTAAACGGCGTGTGATAGGCAACCAATATTACAGGACCTTAATGAAGGTAGTGGTAATCGCTTATTATCCAATACAATCTTACTCGTGTCCAATACAGGTGATTCACGAGTAATAATGAGCCCGACGGAATTAAAAATGCAACCCACAATATATTTGGAACGTAAAGCTGGATAGATATGGATGCGGTAAATATCCAGTTTTACCTTTCAAATACTCAGCTAAGACTTTCGAGCCTAATATCTCGGTCATTTGCCAACGGATTTTTATGAAATTTAAAACGCAGATATTTTAGACCGTGAAGGTTCAATTAGTAATAATAAAATTACCTTAAGTTAAAAAATGTAATTTTAACACATGTTTCTTTTATCGAAAATTATGCGCGATTATTATTAGATTGTTAAACATTAAAAAATAGGGGTTTACACAAACAATTCAGTAAATCACTTGTCTGATTCGACGAAAAGATTAGATTTTGTCGTTAAAAATTTAATGTAAAATTTTGAACGTATTTGAGCAGAGTTACCTTTTGAAACAATTGATGATTAATTGCCAAGCAACATCTTGTACACCCTTTAAAGTCTGTCAAAATTGGGCGCGCTTTATTAGAAACGTCAAATTGTGGAAATTTATTGAAAATACTCTAAAAATAGACTACAGCGGCAGAAATTTCAATATTGTTGAAAAACGAAAAATTTTTTACCTATATGGAGAGTGTCGTAAGAACTTCAATGACACAGTTCGTTTTCTCGTGGAACACTATCCCAATGTAGGCTTTACAAAATGTAAGGTTAAGAGAGTCGTCAATTTATTTGAAGACACAGGAAGCGTACGAGAACTAAATTACCTTGCTAAAATATCCCGATCGTGTTTTAGTCCTTTATGGAAGAATTAAAGCATCCAGTATAATAAATTACGTCCAAATGTTGTCTTTAACTTTGTAAGTGTTTGTCAAGTTAGCAAGATAAACGTCAAATATGTCACCTGCGTTTCTGCGAAAAGGGATGACCAAAATTCTGCAAAATTGGGCGTTTGTTTCATACGCGTCTACGTTTTTGCATTTGCAGCTACGTTTAACACAGTTTTTTGCAAACCAGACGTCTTTCAAGGACGAGTTTTTCCCTACAGCATTTTTTATTGACGATAATTTTTTTATGTAAATCTTAATTGAAAAGGCATGTAAAAATTACGTTTTTAAGACTTGGGTGATTGCATTAATGGGATTTTATTCTTCACCGTCTAAAATATCTGCATCTTAAATTTCACAAAAATCCGCTGGAAAATAACTGAGTTATTAGGCTCGGAAGTCTTAGCTGAGACACCCTGTATATTGTGCATTGCATTTTTAATTCGGTCGGGCTCGTATTTACTTGTGAATCACCTTGTATAAGCTATACAGACGGGAATCAGATGGAGTTAAATCAGGCGAACAAGGTGGATGCATTACGCTTCTTTTATGGTTTTCCTCGTCAATCAATCGGGAATATCTCCTGAAACAAATAATAGAAGACCGAATTTATCTTCTCGAGTTTCGAAAAAAATTCGATATACTTTTCCCATAAATTCTTCTTTCTCTTTCTTTGTGTTGTAATTAATTGCCACTGATGTTATCTGCACGACTAATTGTAGAAATTATATCTCAACAAAAAATAAATACCTAGCTGTTAGAGTTATTTCGTTTATAAAATATTAAATGTAAGTTCTGTTCTAATGTTCCATAAAATATTTTACGAATAAAACGAAATGGTCTGGGGACACGCACTTCTCAAACAAAAACCTTTCAACTTTTGAGTGTTTTGCGTAAAGTCGGTGGCATTTCTTGCGTCACGCCAGGTTCATTGAAACTTCTACTTAGGTACATTGTTATTGTTATCGCTTTCATCACCGTAGCAATTAAAAATTGAAAGATAAGATATTAAGAATAAATAAGATTAAGCTGACAAGATGAAAGAAGAAAGAAAAGAGTAGGTAGGTAGGTGTGCTTTACGGCAGTTCATTTTCTGTGTGAGATAACGGTATTAGAAACGAATTTGGTTTCTTGATAACAGTTGCTCTAAAGGGTCCAGATGCGAATTGTCTTTATTTCGTAATTTTTCCAAACAATTCTAAAAAAAAAATAAAATGTTGGACCTTATAACACTAAACACTTTTAAATTATTGTAAATGTACCACTCTACACCTGGAAATTTTTTTGTTTGAAATTAAAAATATACGTCAACATTACAAAACAAAGTACACACAAAAAAATGTGTATAATTAAAACTCGAAATGATACAATTAATTACTCTCATGGATTTTACCGCAGCACACTCATGCAAATTATATTGCGTGACTGCATTTTCCCCGAAGAACACAAACATTAAAAATTTAATTTTTAAGACTTGACAGTACGTTTTCGCAAGCGACGAGAGTCACCTCGTCCATCGATGAGTTTCCATTTGTTAAATATTTTCCTGAAAACGGGAAGACTCCTCGCAATCACCCCAACCTCTACAGAGACCAAAGAAAACAACAGATGTCGCCAGATGCACCAAGTCTTGATGATAGTGGGGATCGTGGTGGGAGTCATCGTATCGACCTACTACAAAAATTTCTACCTCCTGTACAACCTCGCCAAAATCACAGTTTGCCTATTAACAGATTGTGTCTTGTGCGCGTTCTGCTGTCGCATTATAGTGGAGGCCTCGAGGGTGCGCAGTTGGAGGGGGTTGGTCGACGGTCTCGAGGAAACAGCGTCTCTGGTGCAAGATGAAGACGCTCAGACGAGCAAAGTTGTGTTCAAGTTTTTGGGGTTGCAAGTGGTGTTTTGGGGTTGCACCATCTACATCCAGACTTATTGGGTGACGATTTTGGGAATGCTTCAACTCAAACAGTACTCAGTTGAAATTTTGGAAACTTATATACAGTTTTTTTACACGTTCTATATTTGTACCGTTTTGGAAATGATACGAAAGAGATATGAAAGTTTGAGGCGACTCTACGAACACAGATTTGTCCAAAATGGGCCAAATCTGGTCCAGATGAGTCGCTTTGTGTGCTCGTTGAAGAAAATAGTCAACGCCTTCAACGACAACTTCGGCTACTCCCTCATTCTTTTGATCTGCTTCACCACCCTCCAATTCCTCAATTATTTGGACTACAATTTGCAAAGCCACGAATATGGCAAGGAAAATCTGACACAAGTCATTATCACCCAAGTGCTGGCTATTCTCATATCATTTGTGAGTCTTCCTCTTGTTCCTGTTTCTGTTAACTGTAACGCTTGCTACTGTTGAAGGTACCCACATTGATGGCGATACTGAAATGTGATGTCATCGTGGAAGAGTCCCAGAAGATTATCTTCCTCGTCTCTCACAGCACTCTAAATATCGTGGATTGCGAAAAGCACGAAGATCTGGATAGATTTTTTAACATCTTAGCAACAAATCTTCCCGATTTTAGCGCCGCAAGATTTTTCTCAATCAACAGATCGACAATTTTGAGCATTTTTGGAACTGTCACCTCATTTCTTATAGTTCTGGTGACGTTTGACCCCACCCAGCCTAATTGCATTGTGAACTCGAACTTGACCGAAACATAATTAAAAGCGTATTTATCGAATTACATAAAACGATACAAGTGGAGATTACAGAGGAATAAATTCTCGGAACAAAATTGTCGACACGCAACCCCTATAACGCAAACGAGCCTTGTTACGAGAGTTTTGTGTTGTTTAAAGTCATTAAAAAATGTAAAAGTTTGTTCTGATTATCATAATATCAAAGGTCAAACACTTTTGTGTAATTAGGGTTCACGCAATGGCAACCCACGAAGCAGATTCTATAAAATTTGTGAATCCTTCCGCAGGTCCAGCAAAATCTTTGGATTTATTTTAATTTGTACGGAATTTGTTTGTTATCACTGTCATCACATAATAACGATTTCCTGCTGTTCTAACATTGTATTTTTCTTTTTGAATAGCAATGAAAATAGACAACAAATTTAAATAAAAATTATTTTCTTAAATTATTCAAGTTTCAATTGATTGTTGCAATTAGTTTAGGTGTCCTTTCGTTTCAAACAAGTTAGCTCTTGGTGAAAGTGGATCGAGACGATCAGAAACGTTATGGAAACTTCGATGACGAGCGGGATTAGCAATTTATCAACAACAAAGAATCTAGCGCCACTGAAAGATGGTCGATTTTTTCCAAACATTTGTACAACTGATACAACTCTTGTTCGGAATCTTTCAGTTGCAAACGCAACTTGATAATACGAGTGTCAATTTTTCTCAGTTCTTGTATGAAATCCTGAGCTGAGTAGGCGTTGGAAAAATTAAATAGTGTAAAGTTTGAATTTCCCGCCGTTTGGCACGAATGACATTTGTTTATGTTTAATCGGGACATAATTAAACATGTTTGTTTTCAGCAAAGGGTGCCTTTAGATATGTATTGGCTTCGAGAATAGGAATCGTTACGTTATTCTATTTTAATGTAAAACGTTGCAAAGAAAGAAAAAAAAGTAAGATATTTTTGGCTCTAATTTTTAGGTTAGCTGTCAACATGCTTAGATTAATCTACGCTATAGAAAAGCACAACAATTGACGGTTTCCAACGCCTTCCCAGCCCAGAATTTCATTTGAACGCGCGATACCACAGCATCGTAAAACTAGCAATAACAGTTCAAGATATTTTTTTTTTAGTTTCAAATATAGAAGACCTTGATTCGTTTTCAAGAAACGATGTTTGCAAGTTTTTACTGGAAGCGGCGGACCAAGAGTGGATACTTCAGAAATGGGCATATCCGGTGGCTGTCGTTGTAATGATGAATTGTTACAGTTATTGTTAGTTATTAAATTATTTTTCATAAAACCGAATTTCAATTATTCGTGAATGAAAACCAGTGAGCGAAAATGGAGTGAACGAAAGAGGAACCTTCACCCACTGGTAACTATGGATACAGACTCATTTTCTAGGGAGGTATCGAACAAAAGATCTCGACCCGTTATTTTATTGATGATGAACAACTTTCTCACAAATTATAATAAATCGAAAGGTTTTACTGCACACGTGGACGGATTCACCACTTTTAAAAATCTGCTCGGTGGGTTGCGTGAATTGCGTGAATCCAAATTACAAAAAAATAATTGATCTTTGATCTTATGATAATAATTAGAATAAATATTTTACATTTTTTAATAACGAATAAAAAACACTAAACTCGTATGTGTATGAGTTGCGTGTCGACAATTTCATTCCAACGAATGTATTTCTCTGTAATCCCCCGTTGTATCGTTTTATGTCATTCAATTAAAACGCATTTAATTATATCTACCGTGCGATCGAAAATAAAAAAAATCGAGATAGCCATGATTAATACACTTCAGTTGGCAGCACGTAAAAATTTAATTCAAATGTCATTACAATAGTAATTGTCATTATTAATTATTGACTATTAAAATTTGCTATTACAATACATATGTTCACTTTCGAGCAACCCTTGACAATAAGAGCCCCCACAACCGACAACAACCTCTCTGGATAATATCGATTGGTCAATGATCGTTGGATCTTGGATCGATTTATAAACAAGCGGCGTGCGCGTGCTCCGTGCTCACCCTTGACGTTAAATAAAAGTGCGGGAGTTTTAAATCTCATTGTTTCATTGCAGTAGCTGAGGAATTTTTTTCTGCACAACCGACAGGTCACACATAATCCACACCTTTATGAAAATCAAGATTTCAACATTCTCAAAATCACTAACCTAAGAAAAATGTTATGTAATTATGTTATTAATATAAGCTCGTTAATTTTACTAACCTAACTTTTAAGACTGACAACAGATTATTGAAATCTTAACGAATTGCCAACTGAAATTTTTGCTCAGCGCCTACTCTAATTTTTTTTTCGATCTCACTGTATTTCGGATATGTTTGTCTTCACAACGCAATTAGGCTGATCAGGATCAAACGTCACCAGAACTATAAGGAATGAGGTGACAGTTCCAAAAATACTCAAAATGGTCGATCTGTTGATCGAGAAAAATCTTGCGGCACTAAAATCGGGAAGATTTGTTGTTAAGGTGTTAAAGAATCTATCCAGATTTTCACGCTTTTCGCAATCCACAATTTCTAGAGTGCTGTGGGAGACGAGCAAGGTAATCTTCTGGGACTCTTCCAGGATGTCGTCACATTTCAGAATCGCCATTAATGTGGGTACCTTCAACAGTAGCAAACTTTACAGTTAAAAAATAACATTAACAAGAGGAAGACTCACAAATGATAGGACAATTGAAATAATTTGGGTGACAATGACTTGTGTCAGATTTTCTTTGCCATATTCTTCGCTTTGCAAATTATAATCCAAATAATTGAGGAACTGGAGGGTGGTAAAACAGATCAAAAGAATGAAGGAATAGCCGAAGTTGTCGTTGAAGGCGTTGACTACTTTTTTCAAAGAGCACACAAAGCGACTCATCTGGACGAAATTTGGCCCATTTTTGATAAATTTATGTTGGTACAATCGCCTCAAACCTTCATATCTCTTTCGGATCATTTCCAAAACGGTGTAAATGTAGAAAGTGTAAAAAAACTGGATGTAATATTCCAAGATTTCGACTGAGTACTGTTTGAGTTGAAGCATTCCCACAATCGTCATCCAGTAAATATTGATGTAAATGGTGCAGAACCAAAAGATAAATTGTAGGCCCAAAAACTTGAACAACACTTTGCTCGGCCGAAAGTCTTCATCTTGCACCAGCGACGATGTTTCCTCAAGACCGTCGACCAACTCTCTCCAACTGTCAACCCTCGAGGCCTCAACTATAATGCGACAGCAGAACGCGCACAAGACACAATCTGTTAATAGGCAAACTGTGATTTTGGCGAGGTTGTACTGGAGGTAGAAATTTTTGTAGTAGGTCGATACCATCACACCCACCACGATCCCCACTACCATCAAGACTTGGTGCATCTGACGACATCTGCTGTTTTCTGTTGTCTGCGTAGAGGGTGGGGTGATTGCGAGGAGTCTTCCCGTCTTGAGGAAAATATTTAGCAATTGGAAACTCATCGATGGACGAGGTGACTCTCGACACTTGCAAAAACGTACTGTCAAGTCACAGTAATGAAATTTTTAATGTTTGTGTTCTTCGGGGAAAATGCAGTCACGCAACATAATTTGCACGAGTGTGATGTGATAAAAATCCTTCAGAGTAATTACTATAGTGTCATTTCGAGTTTTAATTATCCAAAAATCTTTTGTGAATAATTGTAATGTTGACGTTAATTTTTAATTTCAAATAAACAAAATTAACTAAACTGTAAAAAAGAAGACCAGAAAACAGAAAGAAAAGATTTCAGAACTTTGTTTTCTTTTTTAGAAATTGGTTTTTGGTAAATCTCCTCAGTTTTGAGAAGCATGGATTGTTTTTTAAGACGGATTTTTGTTGTCATTTCAATCGAATTCCTGTCATAATGGTGTAAAAATGATGTAAAGACAAAACGACACACTTTTATTTAAAATAAAGAGTTGTTTAGATACAGATGTGATTTATTGAACATTACCACTACTTCATGAACTAAATCCTACCTCATTTGGAAGAAGAAAAATGCAATCATTTTTTAAAATCCTATCTAGAGGGTTCACCGGTATTGACACACTAATTCCACTTGAATGATTTGGCGTTGAAACTGTATGCATTTGTACAAGTAGTGCGAGCTTAATCCAAAATATTTCTGCCAAATTGGTACCAGCCCCCTTTTGCTTCAAGAATTCAGCGACAGCAAACTGCTTGCAATAGACAGCAAAATATAAGGGTGTTGCTCCTAGATTGTTCTGGGAGTTTATATCAGCACCGAAGTCCAAAAGCAACTTCAAAACTTCCAGATTTCCTGATGATGCAGCCAAGTGCAGAGGACTGTAGCCCAACTCATTTCTTCCATTGACGCTAGCTCCTTTTTGCAACAAAATTTCTAATGGTTTTACAAGAGCGTTAAGTGCTAAGTGGTGTAGCATTGTGTTTCTTCGGGAATCAAGCATACTTTCTATTTTGTCAACTTTTAAAAAATAATTTATGATTTGCGTGTTATTATCAATACATGCTTGCAAAAAGGCATAAAGTGTAGATGTGGCAAAATCTGCAGCACTTTGAAAATTATCCTCACTGTGTAGAAGTTGTAGAATTTCCAGTTGATTGTTTTGTACAGCAGCCCCTAGCACCGACGATTCGTAAAGATCAAGTGAAATACGGGATCCTGTTTCAAGTAAAAATTTTATCATTTCTTTGTTAGTATTTCCCATGAAGGCAAAGTGAAGTTCATTTTGCCTTCTAATGTCATTTACGTTAAGAACAACACCGCTTTTTACCAACAATTTCACAATTTCCAGTTGACCTCTGCTGGCTGCATAATGCAAAGGGTTAGAACCGTTATTGTTCAAAACATTGACGTCGGCTCCATTTTCGATTAAAATTTTAACAGCTTCAAAATTACCAAAAACAGAAGCGATGTGAAGGGGAGTTTCCTTCATCACCAACCAATGAATTACTTTGTCATCTTCATAGAAATATTCACACTCAAAATCATGAAATGAAGAAGTGTCTCCTTTGTATTCAATAATGATAGGCCTCTTAAGATAATTTTTTTTATTAATTATTCGACGATATAGTTTATTTTTTAAAATGGTAACCAAAAACTCACTTCTGTTGTCCCATTGGCATATTTGGTGCAACAAATTAGATTCATCCTTGCTCTCGAAATAAGGTAAATTTTCAATGAATTCAAATAAATTAATATACTCGTAGTTAAATTTAACAGAGTAGAAGACCAAGGTAGCATCGTCGTACATATTTTGAATTATTTCGTGAGAAACAGGGGTTCTTGCAAGAATTGAGTTAACACAAAACAAGGATTGTGCATTGACAGCGTAATTTAGACAGTCCCAGTTAAACAATCGGTCTCTTTCGGAAGGCTTGCATCGTTCAATTAAAAAATTAAAAATATTTGCAAAGACAGAATTTTCTTTATGCACGAAATTACCTTTTTCAAAGTCAATTATGTATTTATCCTCCGACTTGGTTACTAAGAGTGGAGGATGTGCTTGACCGTAAGAACAAGCAAGGTGCAACGGATTTCGACCGTGGTCGTCTCTCACGTCAAGTTCTTTTTCGTACTTGGAGAGCTCGTCAAAATTGTTGTGCAAAACTGCCAAATGAGCTGGATGGTTTTTACTCAACATCATGTCAAACATTCTCCTGATATTTGTGTATCTCTGTTTGAAAAAAATTTTCGCGAGATTTGGAATATCTTTAAAATTTTTGACAAACCAAGTGGCGGCAAAATATTCTCCAAAAATGTTATGAGAAAAATATGATAATTCTGTGTTTTTGACGCAGGTAATTATTCCGAGATTATCTTCAGATATGTCGCTTTTGTCTAAAAATTTTGTTTGTGGTAAACTTTTAAAGTCTTCCACGTCAAGAAAATATTTTAAAGAGAAAATTTCATATTTTTCAATTTTATTCTTTCTATAATCTTTGAAAATGCTCTTAAGATAAGAGTTAACTGAAACGATGTCACCTTTATCTTTAAGATAAAAATTAATCGTTTCCTTGATAAAATAAAAAATCATGCCTGTTAGAGTAAAACTATTATCCATAAATTGACTGTACTTTTCGGAATTATGGTATAAAAGATCCGTTAATATTTTGATCTGCAAAAGAACTCCCAAAATTTCTGAAGATTTGGTTGTGTTCAAGAGATTTGTAATTTTCTCAACAAGTTCTTTTGTTTTATCTGCACCGTATTTGGAACGTTTCGTAGCATAAGTCATTTGTTGTTCTTTGTCTATTTGCTTGATTATTAATGGAAACAAACACAGTTTTTTAATTAAAACTGCTTCCAAATTTCTTCTTGCCGAAATCCAAATGATAAATCCACATTCTGATAAAGTGCGCAAAGCTTTTATGACTTTGGAAATTTCTTCATAGTCCCCAATTTCATCGAGTCCATCTAGCAGAATTGCGATTTTCTTGTTGTTTAAAAATACTTTTGCAATACTTTCTTCAAAAAGATTGTACCTGTTGGCATTACAGTGATGTTGAAAAATGAGACGACAAATTTCTTGAGGATCTTTTGATTCTGTAAAAAATGAAAAATGACTTCGTAAACTGATGCTTAAAACCCAAGAACAAGATGAGTACTGATTTTTCATGAATTTCAACATTACAGATTTTCCCATTCCAGCTTCAGCAGAAATCACATTTATTCTGTTCCAGGAGTTGAAGATTTCCGATTCTTTGATTAATTTAGGTTCCGTTACATACTTTATTAAATCAGTAACATTTCCTGTGCTGGCGATCCATTCTAAATTTTCGTTTGTTAACCGAAAATGATGACAAATTCTTGAAACATTTTTCTCACGAATCATATCAAAATCTTCAACTGTGCATTCGTCTTCAGCTACTACCACGCGTTTGTCGTAATTTATCTCTGAAGGGGATATATTTTTCTGTTCCTTTTCGCGCAGATAGTCGCCGACGGTAACCAAGCTGATTCCAGGAACTAGCTTTTTGAGTGTTGCCAAATTATTCTGGCAACTTATCATTGACAAATCCAAAGTTCTCGTGATGAAACTGACATCAATTGCAAATTTCTTCAAAACCTGGTCAATATATACTTCGGGTAAGTTTTCTTTTTCTTCGCCAATTCTAAACTTGCCACTTAAAATTTGAAGCAATTCACTGGTGGTGAAAATTTTCTCCATTTCTTCGTCATTGGCAATGATTTTTTCCCAAGCAATTGGTTCTCTTCCTTGTAATGATATTTTGTTGTTTTGAATTATGCTTTCGAAAATGTGAATATCGAGGCGCAGATCGAATAGGTTTTCAAATATTTTAAAATTTGAAAAATGTTCTCTTCTAATATTGTCTCCAACCAAGACAAATGTCTTTTTGGTACTGCTCTTATGGATTGTTCTAATCCCTTCGTATACCATTTGCTCATTATCTTGTGTTATTTCAGCAAACCATATATCTTCTTGTTCTAAATCTATCGTGTTATCTTTAAAAAACATGTTCTTGATATTATCTTGGTTAGTATTTACGATGACGACATCAAACAGGACACATGCTTCTTTGAACGGCTGCAATAGTGGATCTTTCAAAATTGACGAATTTATCAAAACTGGTCTTAACAAAATTTCTCCAATTTTAAACTGAACCTGTTTCTTGTCCAAAGAATTTTTTCTGCCTTCAATTTCACTCCAATGTTTTATATATTTATTTACATAATCTTCAAAATGTGCTTCATCACAGTGATACTTTTTTTGAAACGACTTAGATAAATCTTGTTTCATTTCTTCGACATTTTTCTGATTAGCAAACAAGAAAAAATGATCGAAAAACTCTTTGTATTCTTCAATTTCGTCATCTTGATTCCCACATTCATTTTCTACATCAAACTTGTAAACGTTATTTGAAGTGTTTTTTAACTTAACTTCGGAAGTAGTGATTTTGATGTGTTTTTTATTTTCCAGATAAAATTTGGAGCCACCGGTAGCGTTGAACTTTGCAGATGTGAAGAGTATACAGTAGAAGTTAATTTCTAGTTTATTATCAATCTTGATCTTCTTGTAAGATTCTTTGTACTTCTGAATACTAAAATCTCCCTTGCTCGCCGCTAACATATTTTCCGTAATAAGTTTATTCCTCTGGGAATATTTGAGTTGATATGCAATTTGTCGTTTGGTTTTATTCTTATAGTCGACAATTACAACAATATCGTCAAAACTGTCGAAATTCGCATGATTTGAAGCCAAGTGGAAATTTTTGACTTGTTCATTATTCACCAAATTAAAACCTATCAATGCAGTTGTGACATCTTCGTAGTCTCTACCTTTATTGGTAGTGCCAGGTCTTTTAACGAAAGTCTACAAGAAGATGAAAAAAGATATACATGCAAATCAAAAAATGTCTTCTAGATCTAAATTTTACTACGTTTCTTAAAAAAAATAATTTAAACATAATTTGTTTGTATTTATTATAAATGAAGCTTAAGGTGATATTTTTTTTATTTCTCTTTTTTGGCAATAAAAGTAAAAAAAATAATTTTATTCATTCAGGTATTCCTTTCCATCTATATAATTTAGATTAATTTGAAATGAAGAAATCTGAAATAAATTGAATACAGAAAACTACAAATTCGAAAACATAAAACAATGTAAAATGTATCGAAAATATAAAGAAAAAAAGTTTTTGAGTCATGTATGACTAAGAATTTAGTGAGCGTTGTAGGTATGTACTAGATTTCTTTCAGGATAATATCTGTAAATTCTTTAATAAAAATTTTTTCAACGAATTATTTCAAGTTAATTATGCTTCTAAGTTTAGTATCTTATTATATTTTCATATTTTTGCATTTATTATTATTATTATTATCACTTACAGTTATGTCGCCTGAAGAGTTGGAGACACTCATTTTATCACCAAATTGCACTGTTACTGCTATACTTATTTACTACTGAACAAATTCTATTTGATTTGATTTCCATACCAACGTAAGAGATAAGATACGGTGACAATAATCCGTAGATAGAAGCCTTCTATCGTTCTCTAAACCAATATTCATGTAATTTGTTTCAATTTTTACATAAAATATTCCGTCAATCATACAGTAATAATCGAAAGCAGGAATACCAATATATGCTTTTCTTTCTTCTAAATAGCAGAAATGTATTACTATACTACTGTATTTTATAATTATATTTTTTGTCTTTAAATCAGTTGGTAATGCGTTTGATAAGATTGGGACTTTACCTTGAGCCATAAAATAAAATTTAAAATGTGTTTGTGTTCTGGGCGTATACATTAAGAATGAAAATGCTCCACCTTACTGACTGTAACAGTTATTTCAAAAAAATTTGGAAAAATTAACACAAATTCTTTAATTCAATTCGTTTTGGACTTTTTTTCGTAAAATACTTCGTAAGTAGGAGCAACATGAACCAAAAATGAATTTTTTTAAAAATTATGTGGCGTTTTGTAGGGTAAAAGGGTGTTATATCCTGCTGTGAACAGTTGGTACAAATATTTTTCATTAAAACCCACTACTCGAATCGATTAACACGTTATTTAAATTTATTGTAGTCACTGTCAACGTCATGAAGTAAAGTAATGATATGCAATAATTTTCTTTCATTGATTGATTTTTTGGGAAACAGTCTTTATGTGTAATAGAATCAATCAATCCTATTGTTTTCTTCAACAGTTACTTTTCTTACTTACTTATCATCCTTATCTATTTCCTGTTTGCTTCCTCTTATGTCAACGCTAGCGACATTTGTAGAAGGTCATAATAAATTATTCTCCCACCACAGTTGGCGTTGAAAACCCACAAAATTTTTTTTGGATGTGCTGCCAGCCCCGCAACGTTAGATAAACTAGTAAACTGATTTCCACTACCGTCGGTAGCGCCACCTATCGGCGATACTACTCTCACTCATGTTATGAGGCTTGCGTCACCAACGTCACCAACGTCAACCGCGTTGGGACAATTACTTATAATGACCCTGTATTTACACTTTTAAATTGTACTCTTAAATGAACTTGTCGAATGTAAAAAATCTTTTAACAGAACTAACTGTAATGTTAGATTATTCAGTTCTGAAGAGCATTAATTTATTTTTTGAGTGAATATTGTTAAATAGTCTCAACAAAAGTTCTTCAATTTTAAACTGAACCAGTTTCTTGCCTAAACATTGTCTTCTGATTTGAATTTCGCCTCGATGTTTTATATACATGCATAAAGGCACAAATAAATGAAACATTCTTCATATTCTTTAATTTCAATTTCTCTTTAACTTCTTTTAACATTGCTTTTAAGAATAAAAGAAATCAATCAGAAAAAAAAATAACAGATAAAGCACCAAAGTTATATTTGATGTTTTATTAAATTGAATCAATAGTCCTCGATAGATATGAATTCTGACATCCAGATAAGATAGTAATACTTTTAATAAGATCGGGACTTTACCTGGAATGATAACCTCAATAAAAATATAATAAACGTATTTGCGTTACTTTCTCGGAGAGCACAATTCCTAAAGTTTCACCATATTTTATAATTTGTTGTTTCCTCTACTAGAGCAAAGAACAAATTTTATTTTTCTGGTGTGAATCAGTTGGGGTCAATTTCGATGAAATCTCTCCCTGAAGATTTTGGAGCAAAAAGTATATCAATAAGAAGCGAATAACACAGATCAATAACTTTAATGTAACATTTGAACAAAAAACTTTCTATTTTTTAACGTTTTGGTTCATTTATAACATTTTCTTAGCCTGTATAATATAGAGAGTGTTATGAGATAACCAATAAGACTCTACAGATGTCCTTCATCCCCAAATATGACAATCTAATTCGTGATATCATGCTTATGTATTTCCAAAATGATGTCAGGAGTAATTCCATATCTATCAGGTAATGTGGAATCGGCGCCATTTCGTTTCAAAAACTCTGCAAAGTGCAAAGGAGTTCCTCCTAAGTCATTCTGGGCATTTAAGTCAGCACCGAATTTCAAAAACATTGTGAATGGTATCAGGGGTCTTGACCAACAACTGAGAGAAAAAAAAAATGTAACCGTGACCCCTACATACGGTAGTTTTTAGTTACCTTTTGCTTTGCTGCCTTTTTTATTTTCACTTTCTGAGAGTTTTTTCAAGCTGAAAGCTACAGAACAGTTTTTGGTATAAAATCAGGGTCTACGTTATGCTATGCTATGCAAAGATTTCGCGCTTTGACACCCTGCAATCCCGGCACAGTTGCAACACGCAAGAAAATAAATTTGTGAGACTCGTAATGATTAACTTGACTATAAGTTAGAATTTTGTTTCAAAATGATCGTCCCTCTTGCAACTATCTAGAATAAATTTTTTGCAAAGAATTTGAAAAATGTCAATGGGTGTCAATATTGTAAGCAGGAATTATAGAGTAGGAGTAAAATAGTACCGAGCGATCATTTAAAAAAAAATCGAGTTTGCTTTGGAGCCTATGCTATAACATGGGTTGCCATAGGTAACACGCCGACTCGATTTATTTTTTAATTGATCGCACCGTATAAAAAATCATTTCATGTCTACAAAGAAATTAATATTAAGATATACATATACAGGTACAATATAATAATATAATATACAGTGCATTTTTTTTAACTGTTGCCATAGGGAATTGCATGGTAACACTTATACCCCCTGTTAACTTTTGTTCTGATGAAAATATTCAAACTATTTTTGGAACGAAGTTGGAAGATTTTTTAAACTATCGGATAGATTACAATTCAATATCCTAAACTGTCGAAAAAGTTGTGAAAAAATATTTCTAGCGCGTCGGAATAATAGTACGTCGAGCGGCCGCCAGAATAGCGTCCATGTCGGCTCAAGTAGCACCTGAGATCTGACCATCTCCACTTTTGACTTTTGTCACTTTCATTTAAAAAATAAATAGCGAGATCTCCTCGAGGCTATGATTAAAATAAATAATAAATTAAAATATAAAACCTAATTTTTGTTCCCATATCGCCTACTACGTTTTTGTCAAATTATTTACGTTCATTAATTTCAACTTTGAAGAGTAAAATTAGTAAAATAAAACTGTTTGTCGTTCGTTGTTCAAACAGTATGCATTACGTAGCCTTATTAATGATTTATTACAAAAATAAAAATTTGCACCAAATCTGCAGTAATAAGTTAACAGAGGGTATAATTTTTACCATGCAATTCCCTATGGCAACAGTTAAAAAAAATGCACTGTATAATAAGACACTACGTTGTTTCTTAAGGCACAAAATCAACATAATAAAAGCAACCAAGGTTCAACATTCTGGTTAAGGGATCACCTGGAATTGGCACATTCAACATAACGTTAGTCTCTGATAAAGGTTCTAAAATTTGGGGAAATCATTAATTAGACATAAAATACATCAAGCAATAACGCTATACAAACCTTTCGCATTTTCAAGCGTAATACTTCGAGTTATTAAATCGTGCTCGTACTTATATAATTCTAAAATTACATCAGGAGTAATTCCATATTTATCTGCTATAGTTGAATCAGCTCCATTTTGCTTCAAGAAATCTGCCGCAGCAAATCGTTTGTAAAATGTCGCACAATACAAGGGAGTTCCTCCTAGATTATTCTGTGCGTTGATGTCAGCACCGGAGTCCAAAAGTAATTTCAAAATGTTCAAATTTCCAGAGAAGGCAGCCACGTGCAGCGGACTGCATCCGCCGTTATTTTTTCTATTGGCGTTAGCTCCTTTTTGCAACAATAATTTGAATGACTCCACGGCATTAAATAATGGCAAGAAATGTAGAATTGAAGATTGATAAGAATCTTCTATAATTATCGGTACGCCAATGTATAAAAAATAATTTATTTGTTGTGGATTATTACAAGCACATGCGCAAAAATATCCACGGTACATACAATCCTTAAATGAAGTCCAACTTTCGAAATTTTTTATTCTAGTTAAAAGTTGTACAATATCCAGTCGATTTCTCGCCACAGCAATCACTAAAGGTGATAGTTTTTTGCTATCAAATGAAATGAAGCTACCTTCATCGAGTAAAAACGTTATCAATTCTCTATTAATAATTCCCACAACTGCAAAGTGAAGTTCATTTCGCTTTGTAACGTCACTCACGTTAAGAGCAGCACCGCTTTTAAACAATAACCTCGCAATATCTAGTCGACCTCTGCTGGCTGCATAATGCAAAGGGTTAGAGCCATTATTGTTCAGAACATTAACATCGGCTCCATTTTCGATTAAAATTTTAACAGCTTCAAAATTACCGAAAACAGAAGCGATGTGAAGAGGAGTTTCGTTCATCACCAAACAATGAATTACTTTATTATTATTATGGGCAGAGAAAATTTCCCACTTGTGGCTACGGGATGGTAGTCCTGTAGATGCCGTGTTTCCGATAAAGAACGGTTTTTTGAAATAATTTTTTTTGTTAATTACGCCAAGATATTGTCTATTTTTTAAAATGGTAACCAAAAACTTACTTCTGTTTTTCCATTGGCATATTTGGTGCAACAAATTAGATTCATCCTTGCTCTCAAAATAAGGTAAATTTTCAATGAATTCAAATAAATTAATATATTCGTAGTTAAATTTAACAGAGTAGAAGACCAAGGTAGCATCGTCGTACATATTTTGAATTATTTCGTGAGAAACAGAGATTCTTGCAAGAATTGAGTTAACACAAAACAAGGACTGTGCATTGACAGCGTAATTTAGACAGTCCCAGTTAAACAATCGGTCTCTTTCGGAAGGCTTGCACCGTTCAATTAAAAAATTAAAAATATTTGCAAAGACAGAATTTTCTTTCTGCACGAAATTACCTTTTTCAAAGTCAATTATGTATTTATCCTCCGACTGCGTTACTAAGAGTGGAGGATGTGCTTGACCGTAAGAACAAGCAAGGTGCAACGGATTTCGACCGTGGTCGTCTCTCACTTCAAGTTCTTTTTCGTACTTGGAGAGGTCGTCAAGATTGTTGTGCAAAACTGCCAAATGAGCTGGATAGTTTTTACTCAACATCATATCAAACATCCTCCTGATATTTGTGTATCTCTGTTTGAAAAAAAAATTCGCGAGATTTGGAATATCTTTAAAATTTTTGACAAACCAACTAGCGGCAAAATATTCTCCAAAAATGTTATGAGAAAAATATGATAACCTTGTGTCTTCGACGTAGGTAATTATTCCGAGATCATCTTCAAATGTGTCACTATTGTTTAAAAATTTTGCTTGTGGTAAATTTTTAAAGTCTTCCACTTCAAGAAAATATTTTATAGAGAAAATTTCATATTTTTCAATTTTGTTTTGTCTATATTCTTTGAAAATGCTCTTAAGAAAAGAGTTAAGGGAACCGGTATTACCTTTATCTTTGAGATAAAAATTGATCGTTTCTTTGATAAAATAATAAATCATGTCTGTTAGAGTAAAATTATTATCTATAAATTGGCTGTACTTTTTGGAATTATAGTATAAAAGATCCGTTAAAATTTTCATCTGCAAAAGAACTCCCAGAATTGCTGAAGATTTGGTTGTGTTCAAAAGATTTATTAGCTTCTCTACAATTGTTTTTGTTTCATCTGCACCGTATTTCAAACGTTCCATTGCATAAGTCATTTGTTGTTCTTTGTCTATTTGCTTGATTATTAGTGGAAATAAACACAGTTCATTAATTAAAACTGCTTCCAAATTTTTTCGTGTCGAAATCCAGACGACAAATCCACATTCTGATAAAGCGCGCACGGCTGCTATGACTTTGCAAATTACTTTAAAATCCACAATTTCGTCGAGTCCATCTAGCAGAATTGCGACTTGTTTTTTGTTCAAAAATTGCTTTCCAACTTTTTCTTCAAAACGATTGTACCTGTTGGCACTACAGTGATGTTGAAAAATGCGGCGACAAATTTCTTGAGGATCTTGTGTTTCCTCAAAAAACGAAAAATGACTTCGTAAACTGACGTCTAAAACCCAAGAACGAGATGGGTATCGGTTTTTCATAAACTTCAACATTACAGATTTTCCCATTCCAGCTTCAGCAGAAATCACATTTATTCTGTTCCAGGAGTTGAAGATTTCCGATTCTTTCACTAATTTAGGTGGGGTTGCATAATTTCTTAATTCTCCGACGTTTCCTCTGCTGGCGATCCATTCTAAATTTCCGTTTGTTAATCGAAAATGATGACAATTTCTCCCAAGGTTTTTTTTACAAAATATATCAAAGTCTTTTGCTGTGCATTTGTCTTCAGCTACGATCACGCGACGGTGGTAATTTATCTGTGAAATTAATTCATTCTCCTGGTCTCTTTCTTGCAGATAATCTCCGATTGTAACCAAGTTGATAGCAGGAACTAGTTTTTTGAACGTTGCCAAATTATTTTCGCAACTTATCACTGACAAATTCAATGTGTTCATGAGGAAACTGATATCAATTACAAATTTAATTAAAACCTGGTTAATGTACGGTTCGGGTAATTTTTCTTTTTCTTCGCCAATTCTAAATTTGCCACTTAAAATTTGAAGCAATTCACTGGTGGTGAAAAGTTTCTCCATTTCTTCGTCATTGGCAATGATTGTTTTACAAGCAATTGATTCTCTTCCTTGTAATGATATTTTGTTTTTTTGAATGATGCTTTCATAAATGTGAATATCGAGGCGCAGATCGAATAGGTTTTCAAATATTTTAAAATTTGAAAAATCTTCTCTTCTGATATTGTCTCCAACCAAGACAAATGTCTTTTTGGTACCGCTCTTATGAATCGTTCGAATTCCTTCGTATACCATTTGTTCATTATCTCGTGTTATTTCAGCAAACCATATATCTTCTTGTTCTGAATCTATCGTGTTATCTTTGAAAAACATGTTCTTGATATTATCTTGGTTAGTATTTACGATGACGACATCAAACAGGACACATGCTTCTTTGAACGGCTGCAATAGTGGATCTTTCAAAATTGACGAATTTATCAAAACTGGTCTTAACAAAATTTCTCCAATTTTAAACTGAACCTGTTTCTTGTCCAAAGAATTTTTTCTGCCTTCAATTTCACTCCAATGTTTTATATATTTATTTACATAATCTTCAAAATGTTCTTCATCACAGTGATACGTATTTTGAAACGACTTAGATAAATCTTGTTTCATTGCATCGACATTTTTCTGATTAGCAAACAAGAAAAAATGATCGAAAAACTCTTTATATTCTTCAATTTCGTCATCTTGATTCCCACATTCATTTTCTACATCAAACTTGTAAACGTTATTTGAAGTGTTTTTTGACTTAAGTTCGGAAGTAGTGATTTTGATGTGTTTTTTATTTTCCAGATAAAATTTGGAGCCACCGGTAGCGTTGAACTTTGCAGATGTAAAGAGTATACAGTGGAAGTTAAGTTCTAGTTTATTATCAGCCTTGATCTTCTTGTAAGATTCTTTGTACTTCTGAATGCTAAAATCTCCCTTGCTCGCCGCTAACATATTTTCCGTAATAAGTTTATTCCTCTGGGAATATTTGAGTTGATATGCAATTTGTCGTTTTGTTTTATTCTTATAGTCGACAATTACTACAATATCGTCAAAACTGTCGAAATTCGCATGGTTTGAAGCCAATTGGAAATTTTTAACTTGTCCATTATTCACCAAATTAAAACCTATCAATGCAGTTGTGACATCTTCGTAGTCTCTACCTTTATCAGTAGTGCCAGGTCTTTTAACGAAAGTCTACAAGAAAATGAAAAAAGATAAACATGCAAATCAAAAAATGTCTTCTAGATCTAAATTTTATTACGTTTCTTCAAAATAATAATAATTCTTAAGTTCATGATTTTATTACTTTACTTTTTTTAGCAGTAAATATAAAAAATTTAAATTTATTAATTCAGGTGTTCTTTCATTCTAAGTACATAATTTAGATTAATTTGAAATGAAGAGATCTGATAAAGATTTAGTACAGAAAACTACAAATAGGAAAACATGAGATAAAATAAATAGAATTTTATAGAAAATAAAAACATAAAAAAATTTGTGAGTCATGAGTAACCAAGAGCGCTTAATCTATGTCGTCAAAATATTTTATCAAACGATACCGTTATCGATTCGCTTGTTTATTAGTTTCTTTACTTATTTTTATTTGTTTGTAACTGGTTTTTTTCTGGATAATAGAAACTTTTTAATGCCCTAAAATGAAAACATAACAATTTTGAAATACTGATTTCAACGAATTCTTCCAAGTTTAGTATCATATCATATTTTCATATTTTTCCCTTTCGTGTTGTTTTATGTTATATCAGCATATTCTTGCATTTATTATTATAATAACCATTATTATCAATATCACTTACAGTGCTGTCGCCTGAAGAATTATTGGAAACACTCATTTTATGATCATTGCACTGTTACCGTTATTACTGATTTACAATGAACAATTTTTATTTGCTTCCAGTTTTATACCAATGATGCAGATAAGATATAGCGATAATAAATCGATAGGCAAAAATCTTCTTTAAACGAATAATTAATTATATGTTTCTGTTTCAAATAAAATATTTTATCAAATGTACAAGAACCTGAAAGTGCTTTTTATACTCCTGGAAAGCAGAATTTGTTGCTGCAATAGTTAATTTTATGATTATAATGCTGGCGTTCAGTAAAAACAATAATGCTTTCGATAATAACGGGACTTTACCCAGAACAATTATTAAAAAAAGATGTAAATATTTTAGCATTCGCAGCAAACGTGGACAACTCTGACAATTTCTAGGAAAAATTTTTGGTGTAGAATATTTTGTGAGAAACTTTAATGGAACTGAAAAGTGCTGATACCTGAAGACAAACGAGGTAAAATGTGTGGGGTTTTGTAGGATAAGAACGCGTAATATCCTGCATTGAGCTGTTGGTAGAAATATTGGAAAGAAGAGTATTTTCAAAAGCATTAAAATTAAGACAAAGAGCGACAAATGACAATAAATTAATAGTTCCTGGAATTAGATTTTTTCACCGACGACCGTAACAAGATAATAACTGATCAGCAATTGTTTGGATAATAGATTTTTTGAAAAATGGTATCAATCTTATCTTTTCTTTTTGAATAACGTAAACACTTGTCTTGTCTTTTGTAGTGACTAGTTAAAATATTCTGAAAAAATGTTTCACCTCTGTTAGGGTAATCGTCTTTCTTGTATTTATTTTATTGGGTAACAAATTTTATCACACTAAACTTTATTTTTACGCTACCTCGTTACTATTCCTCGATAAAGGCTTCAAAGTGTGTAATTAAAAAATCCCATTAAGTACTGTTTCCTAGCTAATGAAGTAAAAATAGATTAGATAATTAAAATTATGCCAACAAACAATATTCTTCCTGCTTTACAGAAGTCAATTCATCCCGATTAAAGAAATCACTCCTGTTGTGTGTATAAAACTTTTAAAACTACAAAAATTACGTCATGTTAAGTAATTTACAAGTTTACCATATTTCTGTTACATTTCTTCCTTTGGAGAACTTCCAGTACCAATTCAGGAGGTTCGCTGCAAAATTTTAACTGATTGTTTTAAACAACTGTGATTCTTCATTCTGATGATGAAGAAAAGAATATCTGAGCAAAATAATAAATTCATTGAAATTTTAGTAAATTGCTTTTGCTTCGACGAGGTCATAAAAGCACCAAACACGATACTTATTGACAACGTTCCTGGAATCAGCCTTGACTGAACCCATTTGGTAACTTTTAATTGCAAATTTTACTCGGTTTTTATCAAACATTAAGTTCATAGATAACAGTACGGTCTGACCTTTCTGATAACGAAAGGACTTGCTAGTTGAAAATATTGTAATTTACAAACAAATAAATTACCAGTCAGCTACGCTGCTACTAGAAGAAAAAGTCTCTTCAAATGTTGTACACCAGCTAATCTCGATAAAAATGGAAAGTAAAGAATCAGAAAAATCTCGAGGAGGTGGTTTAAAAACTCACCCCAAGAAACGCGCAAATTTCTTGGCTCACCTCTTCTTCTGGTAAGATCGAAAAATCGTTTTAGTCGGAATCATTAAAGATTTGTACCAGCTGGGAGATCCCGATATTTGTGAAAGGATGGAAGAAGGAGTTGGCCGAAGAAGATCTCTACGCCCCTCTCAAGGAGTACAGTTCGAAACGTCTCGGAGACAAATTGGAAGAGTACTGGACGCACGAAGAGCTCTTTAGCAAAGATCCGTCTTTGATGAGAGCTTTGGCAAAACAATTCGGACCAGAACTTTGCATCTACGGCATTCTGTATTTTCCTTGTGAGCTGAGTTTTGCGTAAGTCTAGACACACTCGAGTCGTGTCAGTACTGTGACAACTTCCAGCTTCTTGCAACCGTACTTTCTGACGAAACTGCTGAGATACTACACAGACAACCGGACGGAAACCCCCCAGCAAGAGGCGTACGTCTGTGCTGGCATCCTGGCGACGCTGTCACTATTGCGAATTTTTCTGATCCACTGGTTCCTGATGAATTTGACTGTCTTGGGAATGAAGGTACGAATTGCTTGCTCGTCGCTGATCTATCGCAGGTCTCTAGATTTGACGAGGAGTACTTTGCAAAAGACCACGATGGGTCAACTGATCAATCTGCTCTCCAACGACGTGGGCAAATTCGATGTGGTCTTCTCCTTCATTAATACTTTGTGGATCGCTCCTCTTGCAATTGTTGCGCTTTTCTATTACATCGATGCCACAATCGGACCTGGAGCTATGGCTGGGCTTTCGATTGTGTTCTTATGTTTGGTGGCACAAAGTCAGTTCTAGCAGTTGCTTGACGATGGAGTTAATTTGTGGTTGCAGTGTGCTTCTTCAAGAAATTTGCAGATGCAAGGGAGAAGGTAGCTTCCAGAACTGACTACAGGATCCGTCTGATGAACGACATAGTCGGTGGAATCCAAGCTATCAAGATGTACACCTGGGAGAAACCTTTCATGAAGCTGACCCAAGAAGCCAGAAAGTAAGAATTTTTTTGACTAAAAAAAATAAAAAAAAAAAATCTTGTAGCCTCGAGATCCAGCAGACAACTCGCGCGACAAGTCTTCGTTTGTTTAACAGCACCTTCAAGTCCTACATCACAAAAATGTCCATTTTCGTGGCGATTGCAGTCTCAGTCGCGACAGGAGTACCTTTGACCTCACAATTGGTGTTTGCTATCTCTTGCATCTACGAAAATTTCAAATTTATGCTGATCATCTTTTTCCCAATGGCTGTGATTACTGTCGCTGAAGCGAAAATCTCGGTCCAAAGGATTCAACAGTTTTTGCTCCATTACGAAAAGAAGACAAAAAACGTGGTGGGCAACAAGAAAAACAAATTTGTGAATGGTTGCGTTCTCAAGTTCCAAAGCAACCTAGACAAGAAGGCTCCTGGAGTCTCTTTGCAAAACCTCACTGCTAGATGGGATGCGGATTTGAGCAGCCACGTCCTGAGCGATGTCACTTTTGAGGCTCGTTTTGGGGAGCTGGTGGGGGTGATAGGTGCTGCGGGTAGCGGCAAGTCTACTCTGTTGCAGGTGGTACTAAAAGAACTGGAGGTGACGAAAGGGAATCTCTACGTCGAGGGTACCATCTCGTACGCCTCGCAAGACCCGTGGATTTTTTCGGCGAGTATCAAACAAAACATCTTGTTTGGCCACGAGTGGGACGCCGACAAGTACCAAGAAGTGATAGAGGTGTGCGCTTTGGGGTACGACTTGTCGCTCTTGCCCTACGGGGACCAGACACTGGTCGGTGAAAAGGGCGTGATGTTGAGTGGGGGGCAGAAAGCTAGAGTCAACCTGGCTAGGGCGGTCTACAGAGACGCCGAGATTTACCTCTTGGACGATCCTTTGTCAGCAGTAGACGCCCACGTGGCTCGACACATCTTCGAACGGTGCATCTCAGGGTACTTGAAAGGGAAGTGCGTAGTACTAGCCACGCACCAGTTCCAGTACTTGCAAACTGCCGACAGAGTGTACTATCTCGAGTCGGGAAAAATTTTCGAAAAGCAAGATTTTCTAGGTTTGAGAGAGAAGTTAGTAGACGACAACAAAGACGAGACCAAGGCGACGCCGTTGCTTAAGCACGATCTGCCATGCCAAGTGAAAGAGCACCGAAGTACCGGTACCAGCGATATGAAGATTTACAAGAGCTATTGTTCGGCAGCTGGGCACTGGTTGCGCACGTGTTGGGTCATCTTTCTTTTCCTTTTTGCCCAAATAGTCAGCAGTTTTTCAGACTATTTCGTCACGTTTTGGGTCAATCTGGAAGAAACATCTTCCGATAGTCATCCACCATATTGGAATTTTTTCACCACCAATCGCTGCTTGCTCATCTACGCCGCCCTGATGATTTTTGTTGCCTTGACAAGCCACGCAGCTTCCCTCGTGTTCGCTTCTTATTGCATGAGAGCGTCGAAAAGTCTGCACAACAACATTCTGGACAAGGTAGTACATCAGACTATGACGTTCTTCAGCCATCACTCCTCCGGTCGAATCCTGAACCGCTTTTCCAAAGACATTGGTACCATCGACGACTTCGTTCCTCTTAATCTGATGAACATGTTGATTCTATTTTTCACGATAGTTGGCTCCGTGGTTGTCATAGTAATAATGAACTTCTGGATGATAGTTCCCACGGTAGTACTTTTCGTACTTGTTTTCTTGTTTGCTCTAGTCTTCAAACCTACAAACAGGAACATCAAAAGAACTGAAGGGATCAGTAAGTGTCCAAGACTTTGTTTCCTCTTAGTGTATGATGACGTTTCAGCCAAGAGTTCAGTTTTTGCACACGTTTCCGCCTCGATTCAAGGTCTACCAACTGTGAGAGCCTCAAACGCCAAAAAAATCCTAATCCAAGAGTTTGACAATCACCAAGACCTTCACACTTCAGCTTATTACATGTTCACAGCGATGTTCACAGCTTTCGGTTTTTGGACAGACGTGATCTGTGGCATCTACTGTGGCCTAGTGATCTTCAGCTTCTTGCTGCTTGATTTTGGTAAGTTTTGGACAAACTAGACAAGCTTGGGTTTAATCTAGAGTGCAGAAACTTCCGGTGGGAATGTTGGACTGGCCATTACTCAGTCGTTCGTTATGTTGACAATCGTCCAGTTTGGGTTGAAGACTTGGGGCGAGCTTGATAGCCAAATGACATCAGTAGAACGTGTCACAGAGTACTCCAAACTGACCCCCGAAGCTGACGACGGAACTGTCACACCTCCAAAATCATGGCCAGAGTCGGGACAAGTCACTTTCGAGTCAGTCTGCCTGCAGTACTCTCTGGACAGCCCACTAGTACTCAAAAATGTGTCTTTTGAGATCAAACCAGGAGAAAAAATTGGGATTGTTGGTAGAACCGGTGCTGGCAAGACTTCTCTAGTTTCAGCTCTCTTCCGTTTGTACCCGTTCGAAGGGGCAATCTTCATCGACGGCGTCAACACCAAATCCATGCCTTTGAACAGTCTCAGATCCAAGATCTCCATCATTCCTCAAGACCCGGTTCTCTTCCTGGGAACCATTCGCAGGAACCTGGACCCGTTCAAAGAACACAGCGACGACGAGATTTGGAGAGTTTTGGACCAACTGGAGCTCAAGAGACTGATCTCGGAGCTTCCGTCAGCCCTCGAGAGCGTGGTCTCTGAAGGAGGTTCAAATTTCAGCGTGGGACAGCGACAGTTGTTGTGTTTGGTACGCGCGATGCTCAAGAACTCCAAGATAGTGGTTTTGGACGAGGCCACAGCCAACGTTGATCTGAAATCGGACGAGCTGATCCAGTCTATTATCAGACGAGAGTTCGGGAACTGTACGGTTTTGACCATAGCGCACAGGCTGCACACCGTCATCGACTCTGACAAAGTCTTGGTCATGGACAATGGAGTTGTTGCGGAGTTTGGGAGTCCGTACCAGCTGCTCCAAGACCACGATGGTATCTTCTCGGGGTACGTTCGTGAGAATGGAGACAAGGTGATGAACGAGCTGACGAAAATCGCGGAAGTTGTAAGTTTTTGCTGTGTTTGAGGGCGATAACAGTAATGGTTGAGTTTCAGTACGCGGAACAGGCTACACAGGCGAGTACTCTAAAGATCAGCGAACTATAACGTACCTGTTAGATTTGCCAAAATAAATCGTTGTTATTTTTGCAAGTATTTTTATTGTTATTTAGAATTGATAAGTTTTCCACAAGCGCTTATTGTTGCTTTCGTGCGCTGTTGCCAAACTGGATCATGATAATCAGGAAGGTGATGAGGGTCTCGAACAGGTCTAGGATCGTCCACCTTCCTACGTTGAAGAAATTCGCCGCCGTAAACTTGGGCAGATTCTTCTCCAAAAAATTCGTGAACTTCTTCAACTTCAAGTCGTCCAAGAACTGGGCAGTCTTGAGGCAGCACCGCAGGTCGTACCCGAGCGTGACAACCGCGCCGGCTTCTTTCACCACCGAGTCGCACGCCAGGATCAAAACGATGGTACCACTCTGAAAGAAGAGTTGCCAAAACGAGTTTCGCAAAGTTTTGGGAGTACCACCAGAGCCGTGGTGACGAGGAAGGTGTTGACCAAGAAGCTGTCAAAAGGCTCCAAGCGCTCGTTGTGGTAGAATATTATGAAATCTATAGTGTTCAGGACTTGGATGATGGTGGAGGCGATCATGAGGAGCAAGGGCCAGCCGAAGAGCTCGTTGAAAACGTCGACGGTTGTCTTCAGTTGGGACATGATGTACTCGAATCTCTTCAGATCGTTCGAAAATTGTCGATTCTGATTTTTTTGCTTGTAAGCTGAAAGGAGAGATTTGAGGCCTTTGTAGCGCGCCAACACCATTTTGATGATGACCCACTGGATCAGTTTTTGGTACAAGTCCAAATAACCTTGCACATGGTTCAAGTACCTCCACCCCATGGACTTGTACCGAACGTACACCATATATGAGATGGACGCGAAATAGTACAAATTAGCAAGTCCAATTCCCAAACAGTACCAAATCCTGTTTCTCTTTTTATTTTGGAGCCGAACCAGATACTCGGTACTTTCCAGATTTTCCATTAGATCTTTCCAGGACTTCTTGGCCAATCCCAGAACAATAATCGAGTAGAAGTTTAGAATGTAAATGATTAAGTCTCCAAATATGCACACCACTTTCTTCACGAAGATAAGCTCCGAGTAGAAGTTTTTTTGGGAAATTTCTACAAACACGCCGCCTGTTAACAAGCTGAAAATCAACACGTTGTACAGTTTTGAGATGACTGATTCAGGCTTCATTGTGAGGGACGAGGGGGTCAAGGCCAACATTTTGCCCAGTTTAAAAACGAACGACAACACTTGCAGAGCCATCGTCACAGTCTCAACACCGTGATGACACAACAATCGATCCAAAACTTTTTATTCGAAGATATTAATAATAAATGAGCTTCGGAACATGCAACAGTCGGAACAAGTGACAAAATTTAAAAAAACATATTATTATAAATTACACGTGGTAGAGCCTTGACATAACTAGTTACGTGTCTAGGAATCTTTTTTTTTGTTCAGCTTTCTGCTCCATTTGCCTAAACTGTATCAGAACGAAGAAATGTCATAACGGTTTCAAAAACTCCCAAGAAAGTGGATGCAAGACGCAAAACCTGGCAACATCAAATTGTGGAGTACTGACTGCCAAAATTTTGGAAAACTTGTCCATATTGTCGCCATCTTGCTTGTCTAGTTTGTTCGAATTCGACAAGCAATCGATTGCAATTCTTCCATTCTTGCTCACGTCACTATTAAAGTACCAGTGAGTACCTTAAAGAACTGCAATGTAACTGGGCCAATATAGAGAGAGACTCACGTATGAAATGTACACTAAAAGATATTTCGAGATAACGGAATGTCTCACGTTAAAGGAAGGTACTACAATATTAAGCAGTACTTTATCATTCTGTAACGCAGAATCATAAGTCCATAAAGAAGTACCTACCAATTATCGAACGATAAATACTTAAGTTTTGGCAAGGAATTACAGTACTTTCAATTTTCGTGGTACTAAGAGTTCTATGGCCATGATAAATTGGAAAAAATTACAATACACGTAAAAAGAGCACCATATTGTTCAAGACAATCTTAGAATGGGTTTATTTATTAAACAAACTCAATTGGAATTTTCCTCGATTGTCTCATACAACAAAAATAATTCTTTATCACTTGAGTGGTTTTGGTACAAACAGTAATTCGCATAAGCAGTCAGAAAGCCAAACAGTATCTTACGAGAGATTGAACTGGCAAGATGTCTAAAGTGCGTCTCTTTTCGCTATTTATCCTACTTCAGATTGGTATTTCAGTGAGTACTTTGATTTTTTTTCCAAATGTGACACTAACCGGCACTTCAGCTAGCAGTTCCGGAAGTACAGTTGCCAGATGGACCAATAAGAGGACGTGAAGGGTCGACTTTTACAAACAAGCAGTACTACATTTTTGAAAAAATTCCCTACGCAGCACCCCCAATAGGAGAGTTGCGATTCAAAGCACCCATTCCACCTTCAAGTTGGGACGAACCCCTCGACACTGTAAATCTAGATGTGACCTGCTACCAGCAAAGCAGAAATGTCAAGGAAGAATCTGAAGACTGTCTGTATATCAACGTTTACACTCCACAGGTATATACGTAGTCTACAAAATTCAGTACATCCTGCTAGAGTACCCTTTCAGCTTCCTACCGAAGACGAACCTGTTGCGCTGCCCGTCATGATATACATTCACGGTGGCGGATTTGTTGGTGGTACCGCTAGAGGTGCGTATGCTGAACGCATCATAAACGAAGACGTTGTTTACGCTGCTATCAACTACAGACTCGGACCTTTCGGTATTTGGTACCACTTCATTCTAGTACTTGTCTTACAAGGTAAATCGTAGGATTTATGTCGACTGAAGATGACGTCATACCCGGAAATAACGGCCTCAAAGATCAACACTTAGCTTTCCAGTGGGCCCATGACAACATCCACTTGTTCGGAGGAGATCCCGACAAGATAACAATTTTTGGCGCAAGCGCAGGGTCGGCTTCTGTTGCCTATCACCTCATCAATCAAAACTCGAAAGGTGACAGCAAAAAAAACAAAACACTCCACTATTTTTACACACAGTTGTAGATCTATTTCGAGGTGGGATTTTGCAAAGTGGTTCCTTCTTGAGTCCTTGGGCTTTCCAGAGAAAGCCCAAAGAGATTGCTTTTGCCACTGCAGCTTTCCTCAATGACACATTCCAAACTAACACTGATTCCAACGCTCTGTTAGAGTTTTTGCAAAGTGTTGACGCGAAAAGTATAGATGTAGCGTCGGAGAAGTACGCCAGTTCTGTAAGAATGTTTGGTATTTATTATTGTTTTCTAAATGAAGTTGTGCAGGTGGCAACTCTTCAAACTGAAGAGATTCTGCAAGGTTACTATTGGGGTCCATTCGTAGAAGTAAAAAATCCTGATGCTTTCCTCACCAAGAAAATGTATGGCTTGCTCGAAGCTGGTAATGTTATTGGAGTACCAATACTCATAGGAATAACATCCGAAGAAGGAATACTGTGGAATAAAGGTGACTTACAATTTCAAAAGTATAGTATAGCAATACTGTATTAAATTGTACACAGATGCGGCTACCACTAAATCCCGACTGGCATTGTTCGATGAGCACTTAGACTGGTTGGTACCAAACGACATGCAAATCACTGACCAAGATAAACGCACCGAAATGGGGCGCGCTATTAGAGATATCTACACTGGTGGTGAAGACCTAGCTGACCACGTCGGCGACGGAGTCAGAGTAAGTACTCAAACAGTTATGAGTAAAATCTGGCAAGTCTTTGTAGTACTGGAGTGATCAATCCTTCACACGATCACTAATCAAACACGCAGAACTCTACTCCAACTTTGCTGAAACGTACTTTTATCAATTTTCCTATGATGGAAAATTGTCGAATGCCAACGTTCATTACGAGGGTGCTGACGACGTTGCCCATTCTGCCGACAATGCGTACATCTTCTGTGCGGGTTCCGGATGCGACATCAGCGGAAATCCGGAAGGTGATCAAATCACAGTTGACAGAATTATCAAAATGTGGACCAATTTTGCCAAGTATCAGTAAGTTGTCTAGAACATCGTCAGTTGCTTATTTTGAATTTAGGAACCCGACTCCAGAACCGTTAGAGCTTTTGCAAAACCTCACTTGGCCACAGCTTTCCACAAAAGATGGGGATTTCTATTATGTGAATATCAAAGATGATCTGGAAATCAAGAATCACCCGAAAGAAGCAACTTACAGCAAATGGGTCGAGCTCTATGACAGCCTTGGGTTCAGTGATTTTGACACCTATTAAATACAAAATGAAAGCAATATATCGCATTCATTGATCAATACTAATACAGAAACTTAATAAAGACTACTCACTACACCTTTCTATCTAAGCCTTGCTCGATGCGGCTCTGGGATGTTGACGTGAAGCCCCGCGGCGTTTCTAGACCTCGTGATTTGTCGCTAAACGGTGGGTTGGCGAAGGCGGATCTAAGCCTTGCTCGATGCAGCTCTGGGATGTTACATGAAACCACCGGGACGGTTCTAAGTATCACTCCTTATTTGTCGGTAAACATAGTCCGACATTTTTTTGAACAAAATATACAATCACTATCTAATTAAAGTCTATTTTTTCCTGGTAGGCGCGTGCGTGCGCATCTCCGAAAGGTAGAATCACATAGCTAAGATTTTTAGCAGGATGCAGGAATTGTTAGTATTTTTGGTTGCATATTATCTAGGGGGATCAGTATTTGGGGTTGCATATTAAAACTCATGTTTACGATTTAATTTTTGTATAATTTGTAAAATGTAAACAAAACTCGTGGAAAAATTGATAACAAATATTATATGTACATTTTTTATTTTTTACACACAGGAGTTAAATTGGGTACAAAACAATTAAAAAAAAAAAAAAAACAAAACAATCAACACCGCACTTTTCACCTAAAAAAAATTACAGTGACGTCGACAAAAATTGACAGTTCACATGAAAGCGGCAAAAATTTCATAACATGGACATGGCCTGCTTTGACTACAATCATTTATAATAACCATTATCTTGCAAGAGAAAAGGTCTCCCTTCTTGGCGTATTGTTTTTATTTCCCGTAAATATCTTTTTCGCCAGTTATGTCTTCTCTTTCTATTAACAGGCTTTTTCTGTTTCGTTATTTGTGCTATTTGAAATAAAACATAGATTTCAATGTTTACAGTTAATTGAAAACAATGTATGTACTTACTTGAATTTTTTAAATCTTAGAACGACTGATGTTTGGAATTTCTTCATTGTTTTGCACTTCCCTGTACACAGAGAGAAAAATGAGTGCACTGTTTTTCGAATGAGATATTTTTGATGTTCATCCAATTGAATCATACATTTCCTATCAGGTTTCTTCGGTGCCTGTAATTGCCCACACTTCTTTTCTTCCGCCAAGTATCATTGAATGGTTTTAAATCCACAACCTTCAACACAAAGTAATTAAGCTGTGATACAACAAAAAATTCAGAAATCAATACCAGTATAATCTGCAGTTTTTTCCATTTGAGCCGTCTTGGTTAACTCGGCAAAATCCTTGGAGATCCCACGAAATACTTTAACGATAATTTCTTTCTCGGTTTGTGAGAAATTTGCTATAAATATGCATTAATAAAAAACTGTTACTTGATGTTAGCATAAATCCAACTTACGCGATTTATTTGGTGATCGAAATTAAGACATCTTGTTGACATATAAAAACTTCTTAACCACTAAGAACTGTTTTTTTAATAAATAAACGGACACAACACAAAACACGAAAGGAAAACTAAGACACGATGAAACAAAAATGGCAGCTTGGACCTGATTGACAGTGACAGTACAGAAAACTGCAATATTGCACATTTCTCTAGTGTAAGTAGAAAAATAAAGTAACCAATAGGAAAGTCGCATTTCGTTGCAGGATTTTGTAAATGCGCACGCACGCGCCTACCAGGAAAAAATAGACTATAGTAAAAATGAAATCCGGTCTAATAGAGGGGACTTTGGCAGAATAGAAGTAAAAACAATTTTCGAATGGGTTGAGACAATATAAAAAAAGTCGATACCACAAGGCTTTTTTTTAGTATACGATGGAAACATCAACAATTCTTATCATTTGAGAGTTTTTGATACAAAGAGTAAATCAGATAACTAGTCAGAACAGCAAACAGTATCTTACGAGTCACTGAATTGGCAAGATGTCTAAAGTGCGTCTGTTTTCGCTGTTTATTCTACTTCAGATTGGTACTTTAGTGAGTACTTTTATTTTTTTCCAAATGTGACACTAACAGCCACTTCAGCTAGCAGCCCCGGAAGTACAGTTGCCAGATGGACCAATAAGAGGACGTGAAGGGTCGACTTTTACAGACAAACAGTACTACATTTTTGAAAAAATACCCTACGCAACACCCCCAGTAGGAGAGTTGCGATTTAAAGCACCCATTCCACCTTCAAGTTGGGACGAACCCCTCGACACTGTAAATCTAGATGTGACCTGCTACCAACAAAATGCCAACAGCGACGCAGAATCTGAAGACTGTCTCTACATCAACGTTTACACTCCGCAGGTACTACACATAGTTTACAAAATTGGGTATTGCTGAAGTACTACTTTCAGCTTCCTTCTGAAGACGAACCTGTTGCGCTGCCCGTTATGTTATACATTCACGGTGGCGGATTTATTGGTGGTTCCGGTAGAGGTGTCCATGCTGAACGTATCATAAACGAAGACGTTGTTTTCGCTGCCATCAACTATAGACTAGGACCTTTCGGTATTTGGTACCACTTCTTTCTAGTACTTGTCTTACAAGGTTAATCGTAGGATTTATGTCGACTCAAGATGAGGTCATACCAGGAAACAACGGTCTCAAAGACCAACACTTAGCTCTGCAGTGGGCCCACGACAACATCCATCTATTCGGAGGAGATCCCGATAAGATAACCATTTTCGGTCAAAGCGCAGGGTCCGCTTCTGTTGCCTATCACCTTATCAATCAAAACTCGAAAGGTGACAGCACAAAAATAAAACACTCCACTGTTTTCACACAGATTTGCAGATCTATTTCGAGGCGCGATCTTACAAAGTGGTTCCTTCTTGAGTCCTTGGGCTTTCCAGAGAAAATCCAAAGAGATTGCTTTCGCCACTGCTGCTTTCCTCAATGACACGTTCCAAACTAACAGTGACTCCAACGCTCTGTTGGAGTTCTTGCAAGGTGTTGACGCCAAAAGTCTAGATGTAGCGTCGGAGCAGTACGCCAATTCTGTAAGAGTCTCTGGTGTATATTTATTATTTCTAAATGAAATTGTGCAGGTGAGAAATCTCCAAACTACAGAGATCCTGCAAGGTTTCTATTGGGCCCCAGTCGTAGAAGTCAAAAATCCTGATGCTTTCCTCACCAAGAAAATGTACGGCTTGCTCCAAGCCGGTAATGTTGTAGGAGTACCAATACTCATGGGAATGACATCCGAAGAAGGACTTGCCTACAATCAAAGTGACTATAGCTTCAAGAGTATACTATAGCAGTACTGTATTAAAATGTACCCAGATGCCGATACTACTCTCTCCCAACTGACATCTTTCGATGAGCACTTAGACTGGTTGGTACCAAACGACATGCAAGTACCTGACGAAGACAAACGCATCGAAGTAGGTCGCTCTATTAGAGACATCTACACTGGTGGTGAAGACCTAGCTGACCACGTCGGCGACGGAGTCAGAGTAAGTACTCAAACTGTTACCAACAAAATCTTGCAAGTTTTTGTAGTACTGGAGCGACCAATCCTTCACACGATCAATAATCAGACATGCGGAGTTCTACTCCACCTTTGCTGAGACATACTTTTATCAATTCTCCCATGATGGGGAATTGGGAAAATCCAAGGTTCACTACGACGGTGCCGAGCATGTTGGTCATTCTGGTGACAACGCTTACATCTTCTGTGCGGGCTCAGGATGCGACGTTAGCGGTTATCCCGAAGCTGACCAAATCACAGTTGATAGAGTTATCAAAATCTGGACCAATTTTGCCAAGTATCAGTAAGTTGATAGAACATTGTCATTTTTTTCATTTGAATTTAGAAACCCGACTCCAGAACCGTCAGAGCTTTTGCAAAATGTTACATGGCCACAGGTTTCCACAGAAGATGGTGATTTCTATTATGTAGATATCAGAGACGGCCTGGAAATCAAGAATCATCCGAAAGAAAAGACTTACAGCAAGTGGGTGGAGCTCTATGACAGTCTTGGGTTCAGCGATTTTGACACATTCTAGATATTGATATAAAATACAAAAAGAAAGCGTTGTGTCGCTTTTGTTGATCAATGTCAATGCAGAAACTAAATAAAAACTACTCGTTGTAATTTTCTACAGTTTTTTCTTAACCCAACGACATTTCTTCACGATAATCTAGAAGGCAGAGCGCTCTCAAAATTGGTACCGTTGGCGATTGTATGGAATTGGCACAAAACAGAGAAATATTTTTTCGAGCAAAAAATATTATATCTAGATCCTGTCCAATAGAAGGAGCTTTGGTACAAAGTAGTAAAAATAATTCTTCAATGAATTGAGGAAATATTTGTACAAGTCAATGCCACAAGGATTTTTTTTTGTACACGGTGAAATCAGGAACATATTGTGTTACTTGAGTGTTTTCATTATGAGTACTTCAGATAACTGATCGAAACAGCAAACAGTATCTTACGAGTCACTGAACCGGCAAGATGTCTAAAACGCGCCTGTTTTCAATATTCTTAATACTTCAGATTGGTACTTCAGTGAGTACTTTAATTTCTTTCCAGATGTACCATTAACTTATTGCCTAGCAAGCAGATCCGGAAGTGCAGTTATCCAATGGACGAATTAGAGGCCGTGAGGGTTTAACTTACACCAATAAACAATTCTACATTTTTGAAAAAATTCCCTACGCCGCACCTCCAGTAGGAGAATTACGATTCAAAGCACCTATTCCTCCTCCGAGCTGGGATGAAACCTTAGACACTGTCAGTCTAGACGTCATCTGCTACCAAGTAGGCAGCAACTCTGAGGACGAATCTGAAGACTGTCTGTACATCAATGTTTACACTCCGCAGGTAGGTTTCACAGTTTCTACAGTTGAGTACTCCTCCAGTACCACTTTCAGCTTCCCAGTGATGACGAACCGGTGGCACTGCCTGTCATGTTATACATTCACGGTGGTGGTTTTGTTGTTGGATCTCCTAAAGGGGCGTACGCTGAACGTATCATAAACGAAGACATTGTTTACGCTACGATCACCTACAGATTGGGACCATTCGGTATTTGGTACCACTTTTGTCTAGTATTTGTCTTACAAGATTAATCGCAGGATTTATGTCGACACAAGATGATGTCATACCCGGAAACAACGGCCTCAAGGACCAACACTTAGCTCTGCAGTGGGCCCATGACAATATCCACCTCTTCGGCGGAGATCCCGATAAGATAACAATTTTTGGTCAAAGCGCAGGATCGGCGTCTGTTGCCTATCACCTCATCAATCAAAACTCGAGAGGTAACAGCTCAAAAACAAAACACTCGATTATTTTGACACACGGATGCAACAGATCTGTTTCGAGGCGCTATTTTGCAAAGTGGTTCCTTCTTAAGTATTTGGGCCTTCCAGAGGAACCCCAAAGATATTGCTTTTGCTACAGCAGCTTTCCTCAATGACACTTTCCAGACAAACACTAACTCCAATGATCTGTTGGAGTTCCTGCAAAATGTTGACGCCAAAGATATAGATGTAGCGTCAGAGCAGTACGCCAGTTCTGTAAGAATATCCGGTACTTGGTTTTTTTGCTTTAACGGAAAGTGTGTAGGTGGCAAGTCTTCAAACAGAGCAGGTTTTGCAAGGTTTCTTTTGGGCTCCAGTAGTGGAAGCCAAAAATCCTGATGCTTTCCTCACCAAGAAAATGTACGGTTTGCTCCAAGCTGGTAATGTGGTAGGAGTACCTATAGTCATAGGAATGACATCCGAAGAAGGACTCGCCCACAATCAAGGTGAGTACAAGTTCAAAGGGTGATACGGTAGTACTGTGCCAACCTGTACACAGATCCGGATCTTACACAATCTCAGTCGACATCTTTTGACGAGCACTTGGACTGGTTGGTACCAAGCGACATGCAAATCACTGATCAGGATAAACGTACCGAAATGGGACGCGCCATTAGAGAAATCTACACTGGTGGTGAGCCTTTAGGTGACCACCTCGGCGACGCAGTTCGAGTAAGTACGCAAAGTAGTACCAACGCACTCTCACAAATCAATGTAGTACTGGACCGACACTTCCTTCACTCGTCCTGTGATCAGACACGCGGAATTCTATTCCAACTTTGCCGAAACGTACTTTTATCAATTCTCCCATGATGGGGAGTTGGGAAAATCCAATGTCCACTACGATGGTGCCGACCATGTTGGTCACAGTGCTGACCTTAGCTACGTTATGTGTGGGGGTTCAGGATGCGACTACAGTGGTTATCCGGAAGCTGATCAAATCACAGTTGAGAGAATGATCAGGCTTTGGACCAATTTTGCCAAGTATCAGTAAGTTGTCTAGAACATTGTCAGTTGCTTATTTTAAATTTAGGAACCCGACCCCAGAACCGTCAGAGCTTTTGCAAAATATCACGTGGCCACAGCTTTCCACGCAAGATGGTGATTTCTACTACGTGGACATCACAGATGATTTGGAAATCAAGAATCATCCGAAAGAGGCAGTGTACAGCAAGTGGGTTGAGCTATATGACAGTCTTGGCTACAGCGATTTTGACACTTTCTAGTTTTTATATTTTCTAAGTAGAATAGTTTCACGATATATTGATCCGTATTTTTAATGGAAAATAAACAATAAGTAGGTCTCAACTAACTTCTGACATTAATATAAACGAATTGTTGACAAATTACTGGACCTCATTAATGCTGCATGTATCATTGATTTTCGTATTTATGTTACAAATCCAGTACATTTAAGTCATGTTTCAACTTCTGAAGGTAGTCTTTGCTGTTGGTAAATTTTTGGCATTAACGCCAGCATTCATCGGACCGAATTTAAAAATCGCCACAACAAAAACCTATCCGATTTTGCTACTGTCATCGTTGACGATAGCGGTACCATTCTCGCTTTTTTGGAGACAATCCTACTACCAGAACTTCATCCACATTAAGCTAATCTCTTTTTTGATGGACATCAGTTTGTATCTCTTCAACTTTGTAACAATCGCAGGAGTACCGTTTTTGAAAAGGAAAAAATGGCAAGAACTACTGGACAATTTGGAAAAATTTCAAAGAATTGTGCCTGCAAGCACCATTAACTGGACACTCCATTCTATTGGCTGTATTATGGTCAATTTAATATTTTTGGGTACTAAATTCTCAAACTTTTACATCTTTTACAAGATCGTTGGTGATGAATATCTTCAACACTATCTAGTGGAAATCATACAGACCTACATGCTCTTCTACTATTACTATGTCCTTTACTCTGTTATAAAATTAATAAGAAGTTACTACAAGCATGTGCGTCTCCTACTTGAAGAGAATCTCAGTTATTCTCACCAGGTCGGTACCAACTTAACCAAGAGACATTTCAACGTATTAAACAAAGCAGCATATCTTCTTGGTCTTCTCCGGAGTACTGTTGAAGTTTTTAACGACCTCTTCGGCTGGCCAATTCTTCTAATGATTCTCTACACCAGCATGATGATGATCAACTACCTAGACGATACGTTCCGACATTCGGACCACTTTGACAATGACGATTTATACAATGCTGTCATTTCCACCATCGTCTTAGTTCTTCTATTTTTTGTAATCACTCCGGCTTTAGCTTCAATTTTTTAACGACGATTTTGTAGAGCAACACCTTGATCCTGATTTGGATGTGCGATTCTGTCCTTCAAGAATCTGAAAGAATTGTCAGACTGGCTTGGCGGTTACAAATCCGTTCCTCATCGGGAAATCGAGACGTGAAGAAATTCGTTGATGTCGTTTTAGCTGCGACGCCCAGATTTTGCGCGTCAAGATTTTTCTTCATCACTAGATCAACTATTTTTAGTACGATGAGTACCATCACAACATTTCTCATCGTGTTTTTCCAGTTTAAACAACAGTAGTTCCTTTCATGACAAATGTAATCATCCAACAATGGGTACAATTGGAAATAAATGGGCATCAATGAAGAACAAAATTGTTGTTTTATCAATCTTTTTATACCAGGACACCATTAAAAGTACGGGGAGCCATTTTGTAAAATTTCATTTGTTTTGTATTGGAAGAATAGATATTTTTCTGTCTAAATGTACACCTACTCGTAGATTTATTTAACAAAAGGTCAATAAAAAGTTTTTTGTACAAAAATTTCGATAGTATCCTCAGAGTACCACTCTAAAGTTTTTATTAACTGTATGACAACATAACAATTGATTTTTATTTTCTTACCGTATTTATCAAAAGAGAATTGTCTCACACTTGGTACTGAATGTGCTTAACCTAAGCAATTGCAAAACCATTTGGAGCTTGTTGAAATAAGTCATCACTGAGTACCTACATGACAACAAAAAGTATAAGTGGGGTTACAGTCTCATCAGAAGCAATGAGTTGCGAAATTTATAATAATTCCAAAATAAATACCAATCAATAGGAAATTTTCTTGAGTACCTGTTGGAAACAGGAACCCATTTTATCATTCAAGTGTTTGTTGCAGTCACGACTACATGAGATAAATGGCAACAGACCAAGCAGTATCTGACAAGTCACTGAATTGACAAGATGTTTAGAACGCTCCTGTTTTCACTTTTCTTAATACTCCAGCTTGGTACTTCGGTGAGTACTTTAATTTGCTTCTAGATGTGACATTAACCTACTCTCCAGCTAGCAGATCCGGAAGTACAGTTACCAGATGGACGAATTAGAGGCCGCGAAGGTACAACCTTCACAAGCAAACAGTACTACATTTTTGAAAAAATTCCATACGCTACACCTCCTGTGGGAGACCTGCGATTCAAAGCACCCATTCCTCCGGCAAGCTGGGACGAAACCTTAGACACTACAAGTCTAGATGTGAACTGCTACTTAGCTGACAGCGACAATGATGCAGAAACTGAGGACTGTCTCTACATCAACGTTTACACTCCGCAGGTATATTTTATAGACAGAAGAGTTGGGTACTACTTTGGTATTACTTTCAGCTTCCCACTGAAGACGAACCGGTAGCACTACCCGTCATGTTATACATTCACGGTGGCGGTTTTGTTGGTGGTTCCGCTAGAGGGGCGTACGCTGAACGAATCATAAACGAAGACGTTGTTTACGCTGCCATCAATTACAGACTCGGACCATTCGGTATTTGGTACCACTTCTTTCTAGTACTTCTCTTACAAGGTTAATCCTAGGATTTATGTCGACTCAAGATGAGGTCATACCAGGAAACAACGGCCTCAAGGACCAACACTTAGCTCTACAGTGGACCCATGACAACATCAATCTATTCGGAGGCGACCCTGATAAGATAACAATTTTTGGCCAAAGCGCAGGGTCGGCTTCTGTTGCCTATCACCTCATCAATCAAAACTCGAGAGGTGACAGCTCAAAAATAAAACACTCCACTCGTTTCACACAGAGTTGCAGATCTATTCCGAGGGGCGATTTTGCAAAGCGGTTCCTTCTTGAGTCCTTGGGCTTTCCAGAGGAACTCCAAAGAGATTGCTTTTGCGACTGCTGCTTTTCTCAATGACACTTTCCAGACGAACACTGACTCCACTGCTCTATTTGAGTTCTTGCAAGGTGTTAACGCCAAGGATCTAGATTTAGCATCACAGCAGTACGCATCTTCTGTAAGAACGTGCGTTACTTAATTACGTTCTCTAATTAGAATTGTGTAGGTGGCAAATCTTCAAACTGAAGAGATTCTGCAAGGTTTCTATTGGGCTCCAGTGGTAGAAGTAAAAAATCCTGATGCTTTCCTCACCAAGAAAATGTACGGCTTGCTCGAAGCCGGTAATGTTATTGGAGTACCAATACTTATGGGGATGACGTCAGAAGAAGGAATTGCTTGGAATCAGAGTGAGTACAACTTCAGGCCATACCGTGACAGTACCATGTAAAATTGTACTCAGATGCGGATGGTACTAAATCTCAATTGGCAACGTTTGACGAGCACTTGGACTGGTTGGTACCCAACGACATGCAAATCACTGACCAAGACCAACGCACCGAAATGGGGCGCGCTATAAGAGAGATCTACACTGGTGGTGAAGCTTTAGCTGACCACGTGGGCGACGGAGTTAGAGTAAGTACGCAAAGTGGTACCAACACAATCTTACAAGTTTTTGTAGTACTGGAGCGACGATTCCTTCAACCGACCGATAATCAGACACGCAGAATTCTACTCCAACTTTGCGGAAACGTACTTTTACCAATTCTCCTATGATGGAACTTTGTCGAATGCCAATGTTCATTACGATGGTGCCGATGACGTTGGCCATTCAGCCGACAATGCGTACATCTTCTGTGCGGGTTCCGGATGCGACGTCAGCGGATATCCGGAAGCTGATCAAATCACAGTTGATAGGGTTATCAAAATCTGGACCAATTTTGCCAAGTATCAGTAAGTTAACTAGAACATCGTCAGTTGCTTATTTTGAATTTAGGAACCCGACTCCAGAACCGTCAGAGCTTTTGCAAAACATCACATGGCCCCAGGTTTCTACACAAGATGGTGATTTCTACTACGTGGACATCACAGACAATTTGGAAATCAAGAATCATCCGAAAGAGTCGACTTACAGCAAATGGGTTGCACTGTATTATGGTCTTGATTCAAGCGATTGGGACACCTTCTAAATTTTGATGCTGTGTAAATACAAGAAAAGAAATTTTACACTATCAAAGTTATGCAAAAATATAATTATCAAATGATTCCTGTATTTACCTAAACCTTATTAATCCTGCATTTAAATAACAAATCTTTATATAAATTCCTACAAAATGTCCATAATGTATCTATAATGGAAAACAAGTATTAACAAACTTTTAACATTAATGTAGGTACTTGTAAACGAATTGTCCACAATTTATGGATTTCGTTAATCCTGCACGTACTATTGATTTGTGTATCTGTGTGACAAATCCAGTACATTTAAGTCATGTTTCAACTTCTGAAATTAGTCTTTGCTGTTGGTAAATTTTTGACAATAAGTACGGGAAACCATTTTGTAAAAATTCTCTTATTTGAATTGGATCAACAGATATTTTTCTGTGGATTGCTCTTGTCAAGGCGCTTCTTCTGAGTCAAAAAAAGTTTACCTGGATTTTTCCGTTTTAGGGAAATTCGCAAAAAAACAAAAAATCCAAATTTTTGGCTCCCACAGCAAAAAATGGGTTCAATGGCCGGAACTTTTATTATACCTGAATTCGACTCATCTTATACAATAACTGACAGCAATTTGGTTCGAATCGGCGACAAGAAATTTTTCGAAAAAAACCTACGTTCCATCGAATTTTCACTTCGGAAAATCATTTAAACGCCCATAGCTCCCTTATTGGGCAACATATGGGATGTACACATACTCGTATTTAACAAAAAGTGAATAAAGATTTTTCTTGTTTACCAATTTTAAAAATTTCTATAGTACCCTCTCAGTACCACTCTATAAAGTTTTTATTAACCATATGTCAACATGACAATTGATATTTATTTTCTTATCACAGTACACAAGACAGAATTATTTCACAATTGGTACTGAATGTACTTAACCTACGCAGCTGCAAAACTATTTGGAGCTTGTTTCAATTATCACTGAGTATCTGGATGACAAAAATAAATATATATGTGGGGGCAAGGGTTTTATCAAAAACAATGACTTGCGAAAATTATAATAAGCACAAAATCAATATCAATAGGAATTTTTATGAGTACCTGTTGGAAACAGGAACACATTTCATCATTTGATGTTTGTTGCAAACGCGAGTACCTGAGATAAGTGGCAACACAACAAGCAGTATCTTGCGAGTCACTGAATTGACAAGATGTTTAGAACGCGCCTGATTTCACTGTTCTTAATACTCCACGTTGGTACTTCAGTGAGTACTTTAATTTGTTTCTAGATGTGACATTAACCTACTCTCCAGCTAGCAGATCCGGAAGTACAGTTACCCAATGGACGAATTAGAGGCCGTGAAGGTTCAACCTACACTAACAAACAGGTTTACATTTTTGAAAAAATTCCCTACGCCACACCTCCAGTAGGAGAACTGCGATTCAAACCTCCCATCCCTCCTCCGAGCTGGGACGGTACCTTAGACACTACAAGTCTTGACATCATGTGCTACCAGCAAAATGGCAACGATGACAGTGAAACTGAAGACTGTCTCTACATCAATGTTCACACCCCGCAGGTATTTAGTGCACATTCTAAAATAAAGTACTACCCTAATTGCAATTTCAGCTTCCTGGTGATGATGGAACTGAAGGGTTGCCCGTCATGGTATTCATCCATGGTGGCGGTTTTATTGGTGGTGGTGCCAGAGGCGTATACGCCGATCGCATGGTCAACGAAGATATCGTTTACGTTGCTTTCAACTACAGACTTGGACCTTTTGGTATTTGATACAACTTCTGGGTAGTACTTGTCCTGTAAGACTATTCGTAGGGTTCATATCGACTCAAGACGATGTCATTCCCGGAAACAACGGTCTGAAAGACCAACAGCTAGCTCTTCGGTGGGTCCATGACAACATCCAACTGTTCGGAGGAGATCCTGATAAGATAACAATTTTTGGACAAAGCGCAGGGTCGGCTTCAGTTGCGTATCAACTTATCAATCAAGACTCGAGAGGTAACAACTCAAAAACAAATCACTCGATTGTATTTACACCTAATTATAGATCTGTTTCGAGGGGCGATTTTACAAAGTGGTTCCTTCTTGAGTCCTTGGGCTTTCGAGCGAAAATCCAGAGAGATTGCTTTTACCACCGCAGCTTTCATCAATGACACTTTCCAGACCAACACTGACTCACAAGCGCTACTAGAGTTCTTGCAGAGTGTTGACGCCAAAGCTATAGATGTAGCCTCAGAGCAGTACGCCAATTCTGTACGACTTTGCATTACACCAGTACTTTTTTTAAATTAGAATTTGAGCAGGTAGCAAATCTCCAAACTAGAGAGATTATGCAAGGTTTTTACTGGGCCCCGGTGGTGGAAGCCAAAAATCCCGATGCTTTCCTCACCAAGAACATGTACGGTTTGCTGCAAGCCGGTAATGTGGTGGCAGTACCTATAATCATTGGAATAACATCAGAAGAAGGAATTGCCTGGAATCAAGGTGAACGCAACTGTAAAAAAAAAGAATTGTTGTAGAATGTAAAATCATACACAGATGCCAATGGTGCTCAGGCAGACATGACATCCTTCGACGAGAACCTCGATTGGTTAGTACCAAATGATATGCAACTGACAGATCCTGACCAGCGTACAGAAATGGGACGCGCCATTAGAGAAATCTACACTGGTGGTGAACCTTTAGCTGAGCATGTCGGCGCTGGTGTTAGAGTAAGTACGCAAAATAGTACCTGTACACTTTTACAAGTTTTTGTAGTACTGCAGCGACACCGCCTTCAGCCGATCTGTAATCAGACACGCAGAGTTCTACTCCAACTTAGCCGAGACGTACTTTTACCAGTTCTCCCACGATGGAGAGTTGGGCAAATCCAACGTTCAGTACGATGGTGCAGATCATGTTGGTCATGGTGCCGACATTAGTTACGTGTTGTGTGGGGGTTCAGGATGCGACTACAGCGGTTATCCGGAAGCTGATCAAATCGCAGTTGAGAGAATGATCAAGCTTTGGACCAATTTTGCCAAGTATCAGTAAGTTGACTAGAACATCGTCAGTTGCTTATTTTGAATTTAGGAACCCGACTCCAGAACCGTCAGAGCTTTTGCAAAACATCACTTGGCCACAGCTCTCCACACAAGATGGTGATTTCTACTACGTGGACATCACAGATGATTTGGAAATCAAGAATCATCCGAAAGAAGCGACTTACAGCAAGTGGCTGGAGCTATATGACAGTCTCGAGCTTAGCGACTTTGACACTTTCTAGATATATTGTTTGCAAACCAAATAATAAAATTGTTTCGTAGTTTATTGATCCGCGTTACACAAAAATATGAAAATATAAATATGTATTAAATCGTGACGTTAATACAAACAATCGTAAACATTTTTAGAACCTCATTAATTTTCCATCAATAATTCACAAGTCCTATTAGTATGAAAAAAACAACACACTTAGGTACAAACATTTTTCCAAACATGTTCCGTTTGTTGAAATTAATTTTTTCCATTGGTAAACTTTTTGCAATCACGCCATCAATCACCGGTCCCGATTTAAAAATCGCCACGACAAAGATCCACTCTGTTTTGGTACTATCAGGATTGACAATAGCGGTACCATTTGCTCTTGCTTACAAACAATCGTATTACCACGACCTCATCCATATTAAACTAGCCGTGACTGTGTTGATGGACGTCAGTTTATACCTCTTCAATTTGATAACAATAGCAGGAGTACCGTTTTGGAAACGCCAACAGTGGGAAAGTCTTCTGGGCAATTTGCAGAAAATCAAGTCAGGGGTACTGGCAGGTGGGACTAGTTTGACATCGTACTACATTGGTTATTTTGTGGCTAATTTGGTATTTTGCGTCGCTACTGTATCAGATTTCTACATTTGGTACCAAATCGTTGGTTACGAGTACTTTCGACAGTATCTAGTGGAAACCATACAAATTTACATGCTTTTCTACTACTACCTCGTACTCTTTGCTTTTGTAAAAATGCTTAGAAGGTACTACACAAATCTGCGCCTTTTTTTGTGAAGAGAAACTCGTGCATTGTCACCACATCGGTACCACCTTCACTGGCAAAAACCTAAACTTCTTGGCGAACATTGAACATCTACTTGCTCATTTGAGAGACACTGTTGACCTCTTTAACGATCCCTTCGGTTGGCCGATTGTCCTGATGATTGTCTACACCAGTCTGATGGTGATCAACTACATAGACGATACCTTCAAAAATTCGGACAACCTTGACGACGAAGACTTCTTCAAAGTTGTCATTTCCAACATAAACCTTGTCCTTCTGTTTATCGTAAACAACTTTTCCCAAGTTTCAATTTCCTTTAATGACGATTTTGCAGGTCAACACTTTCGTACTGATCTGGATGTGCGACTGCGTCCTTCAAGAATCCGAAAAAATTGTCAAATTGGCTGACAACTTGCGAAGACTCTCGACAACAGAAAGTCCAGATTTGGAAAAGTTTACTTATGTTGTTTCCACCACCCTGCCCGAGTTTTGCGTGGCAAGGTTTTTTTGCATCACTAGGTCCACTAATTTTAGTACCACGAGTACCATCACAACGTTCCTTATCGTCTTTTTTCAATTCAGACAATAGAATTGAAAAGAAATTGAATAGATCCACACTCGTTATTTCTAAACCACTTCTGTAATTATATTTTGTGTAGCAACTATAAAATCTGGCAATTGGTTTTATATTTATTGATTTTGTATCAAAGTCTGGAACCAACAACACATAATAGAAACTAAATCTTGACATTACACGAACAGCGACTGACCCTCATTCATTCTGCATCAAAAACTCATACATTTGATTGATTTTTAATATTTAGGTAAATATCAAATCGTACAAAATCCCAAGGGCATATTCCTGCTGCCTCCGAAATTAATTTTCCCCTTGGTAATACTTTGGCAATTATATCTTGGTCATTTGGCGTATCCAAAGTTGGGAAAACTTACTCATTTTTAGTACTACTCTCCTTGACGACGGTGGTACCAATTAAGTTTGCTTATAACAATCCTACTACCAAAATCTCATTAATTTTATTCCAAAAATCTAACTGTTGATGAATATCAGTTAACATGGAAAAATGTTAAATTTTTGAGCAACATTGAATATCTTCTTCGCCTCTCAGAGACACTGTTGAATTGTTTAACAGTCTCTTCGGTTGGCTCATTCTTCTGATAGCTTTCTACACCAGCTCAGCTTAGCAAAAATTAATTACCCTTAAAAAAAAGAACAACTTTGACAATGACGATTTCTACAATGCTGCCTTCTCCAACATTGTTCTTCTGCTTTTGTAATCAAGCCTGTTCTAGTTTCTGTTTTCTTTAAATTTGTGTATATAAAAAATCTGATTAGGATGTACGACAGCGGACTTCAAGAGACCAAAATAATTATTACCAGCTGGCTTGGAATTTATAGAGATGTTCGACTACACAAAGATTACATTCTTAGAAATAGTTTTTTCAAATTTGTTTTTGTTAAGTACGATGAATACCAACAAAACATTGCATATAGTCTCTTCTCATTAGGAATTTTTTTAAAGTATTGAGTGGGAAAAGGCACATATTTTATCAACTGAGAGTTCATTGTTATAACGAGTACTTCAGATAAGTGGCCAAAACAACAAGCAGTATCTGATGAGTAATTGCACTGGCAAGATGACCAAATCTCGCCTGTTTTCACTGTTCTTAATACTTCAAATCGGTACTTCGGTGAGTACTTTACTTTGTTTTTAGCTGTGACATTAACCTACTCCCTAGATAGCAGATCCGGAAGTACAGTTACCCGATGGACGAATCAGAGGCCGTGAAGGTTTAACCTACACTAACAAACAGTTTTACATTTTTGAAAAAATTCCCTACGCCGCACCTCCAGTAGGAGAATTACGATTCAAAGCTCCCATCCCTCCTCCTAGTTGGGACGGAACCTTAGACACTACAAGTCTTGACATCATCTGCTACCAGCAAGGTAGCAACGATGACACTGAAACCGAAGACTGTCTGTACATCAATGTTCACACACCCAAGGTATTTTGCCAACATTCTAAAATATAGAACTATCCCAGTACTAAATTCAGCTTCCTGATGACGATGGAACCGAAGGGTTGCCCGTCATGGTATACATCCATGGTGGCGGTTTCATTGCAGGTAGCGCAAGAGGCCAATATGCCGATCGTATCGTCAACGAAGATGTCGTTTACGTTGCTTTCAACTACAGACTAGGACCTTTCGGTATTTGACAAAAATTCTTAGTAGAACTTGTCCTGCAAGACTAATCGTTGGATTTATGTCGACTCAAGACGACGTTATTCCCGGAAACAACGGTCTGAAAGACCAACAACTAGCTCTACGGTGGGTCCATGACAACATCCACCTGTTCGGAGGAGATCCCGATAAGATAACAATTTTTGGTGCAAGCGCAGGGTCGGCTTCAGTTGCCTATCAGCTTATCAATCAAAACTCGAGAGGTGACAGCTTAAAAATATAACACTCCACTCTTTTCATACAGAGTTGCAGATCTATTTCGAGGAGCGATTTTGCAAAGTGGATCCTTCTTGAGTCCTTGGGCTTTCCAGCGAAACCCCCGGGAGATTGCTTTTACCACCGCAGCTTTCATCAATGACACTTTCCAGACCAACACTGACTCACAAGCGCTTCTAGACTTCTTGCAGAGTGTTGACGCCAAAGCTTTAAAACTAGCGTCAGAACAGTACGCCAGTTCTGTAAGACTTTGCATTACACAAGTATTTTCTTTAATTTGAATGTGAGCAGGTATCAAATCTCCAAACTAGAGAGATTATGCAAGGTTTCTACTTGGCCCCGGTGGTAGAGGCCAAAAATCCTGATGCTTTCCTCACCAAGAACATGTACGGTTTGCTGCAAGCTGGTAATGTGGTGGCAGTACCTATAATCATTGGAATAACATCAGAAGAAGCACTTGCTTGGAATCAAGGTAAGTGCATCTGTAAAAAAAGGATTGCATTAGAGTGTAATATCTTGCACAGATACTAATGGTACTCAGGCAGACATGATATCCTACGACGAGAATCTGGACTGGTTAGTACCAAATGATATGCAACTGACAGATCCAGACCAGCGTACCGAAATGGGACGCGCCATTAGGGAAATCTACACTGGTGGTGAACCTTTAGCTGAGCATGTCGGCGCTGGTGTCAGAGTAAGTCCGCAAAGTAGTACTGGTACACTTTCACCAGTCTTTGTAGTACTGCAGCGACACCGCCTTCAGCCGATCTGTAATCAGACACGCAGAGTTCTACTCCAATTTAGCCGAGACGTACTTTTATCAATTCTCCCACGATGGAGAGTTGGGGAAATACAATGTTCATTTCGATGGTGCAGACCACGTTGGTCATGGTGCCGAAGTCAGTTATGTGTTGTGTGGGGGTTCAGGATGCGACTTCAGCGGTTATCCGGAAGCTGATCAAATCGCAGTTGAGAGAATGATCAAGCTTTGGACCAATTTTGCCAAGTATCAGTAAGTTGACTAGAACATCGTCAGTTGCTTATTTTGAATTTAGGAACCCGACTCCAGAACCGTCAGAGCTTTTGCAAAACATCACTTGGCCACAGCTCTCCACACAAGATGGTGATTTCTATTATGTGGACATCGCAGATGATTTGGAAATCAAGAATCATCCGAAAGAAGCGACTTACAGCAAGTGGCTGGAGCTATATGACAGTCTCGAGCTTAGCGACTTTGACACTTTCTAGATATATTGTTTGCAACCAAATAATACAATTGTTTCGTAGTTTATTGATCTGCGTTACACAAAAATATGAAAATATAAATATTTATTAAATCGTGACGTTAATACAAACGAATCGTAAACATTTTTAGAGCCTCATTAATTCTCCATCAATAATTCACAAGTCCTATTAGTATGAAAAAAATACCACACTTAAGTACAAACATTTTTCCAAACATGTTCCGGTTGTTGAAATTAATTTTTTCCATTGGTAAACTTTTCGCGATCACGCCATCAATCACCGGTCCCGATTTAAAAATCGCCACGACAAAGATCCATTCTGTTTTGGTACTATCAGCATTGACAATAGCGGTAACATTTGCTCTTGCTTACAAACAATCGTATTACCACGACCTGATCCATATTAAACTAGCCGTGACTGTGATGATGGACGTCAGTTTGTACCTCTTCAATTTGATAACAATAGCAGGAGTACCATTTTGGAAACGCCAACAGTGGGAAAGTCTTCTGGGCAATTTGCAGAAAATCAAGTCAGGGGTACTGGGAAGAGGGACTAGTTCGACATCGTACTACAGTGGTTATTTTGTGGCGAATTTGGTATTTTGCGTCGCTACTGTATCGGATTTTTACATTTGGTACCAAATCGTTGGTTACGAGTACTTTCAACAGTATCTAGTGGAAACCATTCAGGTCTACATGCTTTTCTACTACTACTTCGTACTCTTTGCTTTTGTAAAAATGTTGAGAGGGTACTACACAAATCTGCGCCTTTTGTTGGAAGAAAGACTCGTTAATTGTCACCACATCGGTACCATCTTCACTGGCAAGAATTTGAACTTCTTGGCGAACATCGAACATCTCCTTGCCCATCTCAGAGACACTGTTGACCTCTTTAACGATCTCTTCGGCTGGCCAATTCTCCTGATGATTGTCTACACCAGTCTGATGGTGATCAACTACATAGACGATACCTTCAAAAATTCAGACAACCTTGACGACGAAGACTTCTTCAAAGTTGTCATTTCCAACATAAACCTCGTCCTTCTGTTTATCGTAAACAACTTTTCCCAGGCTTCAATTTCCTTTAATGCCGATTTTGTAGATCAACACTTTCGTACTGATTTGGATGTGCGATTGCGTCCTTCAAGAATCCGAAAAAATTGTCAAATTGGCTGACAATTTGCGAAGACACTCGACAACACAAAGTCCAGATTTGGAAAAGTTTACTTATGTTGTTTCCACCTCCGTGCCCGAGTTTTGCGTGGCAAGGTTTTTCTGCATCACTAGGTCTACTATTTTTAGTACCACGAGTACCATCACAACTTTTCTTATCGTCTTTTTTCAATTCAGACAATAGGTAGTTCAGAAATTGGATATATCCATACTCGTTATTTCTAAACCGGTTGTGTAATTATATTTTTTGTAGCAATTATACAATCCGGCAACTGTGTTTATATTTATTGATGTTGTGTCAAACTCCGGAAAAAAATAACACATAATAGGAACTAAATCGTGACATTACACGAATCGTGAACAGGGACTGACCCTCATTATTTCTACATCAAAAATTCATAACTTTTATTGATTTATTAAAATGACAAAATCCTTTACACTTAAATGTGAAAATTCACCCAATCATGTTTCACTTTCTGAAAATAATTTTCTTCATTGGTAAATTTTTGGCAATCACGCCTTCACTCACCGGACCCAATTTGAAATCCAACTCGACTAAAATATATCCAGTTGTGATAGTTTCGTCGTTGACGATAGGAGTACCTTTCGCGTTGTTTTACAGACGATTAGACTACCAAGACCTCATCCATATAAAGCTGGCCAGCACTGTGTTGATGGACGTGAGTTTGTACATCTTCAATTTTGTAACAATCGCAGGAGTACCATTTTGGAATCGAAATCAATGGGGAAAAATTGTCAACAATTTGAGAAAAATCGAAGCTAGACTACCACTAGGTACCACCAACGTGATACCCTTTTATTTTGGTTATTTCGTGGTCAATGCAGCATTTTGGTTTGCTGCGATAACCGATTTCTACATCTGGTACCACATCGAGGGTTGTGGCTACTTCCAACAATATTTACTGGAAGCTATACAAACCTACATGCTTTTCTACTACTACATTGTCGTCTACATTTTCACAAAAATGTTGGCTGGGTACTATGCGAAATTGTGTCTCTTGTTTGAGAAAAAAATCGCTTGTTGCCACCACCTCGGTACTACTTTTACTGGGAAAAATTTGAACTTCTTGAGCAACATCGAGCAGCTTCTGCGTCTTCTTCGAGACACTGTTGATTTATTTAATGATCTCTTTGGCTGGCCGATTCTGCTCATGATCGTCTACACCAGTCTGTTGGTGATCAACTACTTGGACGACACCTTCAAAAATTCCGACGACCTTGACGATGACGAATTTTTTATTGTTATCATCAACAACGTGAGCTTTGTACTTCTATTCTTTGTAATCAACGTTTCTCTAGTTTCCATTTTCTTTAATGACGATTTTTTAGATCAGCACTTTGGTACTGATTTGGATGTGCGACTCTGTCCTTCAAGAAGCCGAAAGAGTTGTCAGACTGGCTTGCACCTTGCAAAAGTTTTCGCTAACAGAAAGCCAGGATTTGAAGAAATTTTCTCATGTTGTTTTTACCACCGTGCCTAAGTTTTATGCAGCTAGATTTTTTTGCATCACCAGATCCACCATTTTTAGTACGATGAGTACCATCACAACGTTTCTCATCGTCTTTTTCCAATTTAAACAGTAATGGTTCTAAATTTATCGTTTATGAGGAAGTAACAACAAATTAGACATGTTCACACAAATCAATAGCACAATTATAATGACAATTTCTTTTATGACAACTGTCTTCTTTAACGAGCATACCTGGAAATAAATTGGTAACAAGATTGAAAATTTAGTTGTTCAATTGATGGTTTGGAGCCATGGGCGGCTCTGCAATTATGTTATTTGTTATAATAATTGTACCCAAATTTTTACTTCTCAACACTTGTCCAATAAATTTCAATCATTTATCTTCACACTTTAAATATGTGAAATCAATTAGAGTAGTCATGTTGGAAAACGACGACCTAGCTAATTGGATAATAAAGCATCTACACGAGGGCAACGTGACAATCACTCTAGAACAAAAAAAATTGGTCAAGAATTACGAAAACACACACCACACCACCAATACATCCAGATTTGATCCAATTAAGCTGGACACAGTTTTACGATTTCTGCGAACAGATTCAGTGAATGGGCATCTCATTATCGCACGGAGTGAAGAGGTATTGCAACGCTTCCTCGAAGAGAACCACACAGTGATAGTACCGCAGCCTCGTGATTATTATTCAATTGTTTTGGTTGATTCGTACTCGAACCTCTTGAATCAATTTTGGCTACAGTACCAAGTGTCGAACATTATTCTTCAGTCTTGTGCCAGCGGTACTACTTACATTTTCTCCCCTTTCGTCAACAGTACCTACATTTTGGGAGGCAACTATACTCGTGGTACTAATCTGATGAATTTCAATCAACACGAAATCAGAATTTCCATGAAGACCAGACCCCCAACTTCCGTTACCAAATTCCCTAAACTTCTCAAAGTCAATCCTGTTTACGCCAATGTAGACCCATCGAAACACTTTGCTGGAATAGATGGGTCTCTCTTGAGAACCATATTGGACCGTTTGAATTTCAAATTTGAAGTTTTTGACAAGGACATGAGTTATGGGGAAATATTAGAAAATGGTACCGTCACGGGACTTCTTGGTTTGGTTGCCAACAATCAGGTGCAAATTAGTGCCAATGGTCGCTTCATTATGGACTACGGGATCCACAATATAGAGTTTACAGTACCGTACAGCTCCGATCAAATTTGTGCTGTGGTACCGAAAGCCCCAAAAGTACCAGAGCTGGTGGTGCTCGTCCATTGTTTCAGTTTGTCGTCGTGGCTCATGATCGGCTTTATTTTTATAGTTTCTACACTTATTTGGTACTTGATGGGCGACTGTGGTACTGATTGGTGGCAAATATACGCGATTCTACATGGAATCCCTGTGAAAATAGTTCCCTCGTCTCATCAGATGTTCTTCCTGATGTCGTGCATGGGTTTGAATATCATCATCGTGGGACTCATCGAAGGATCTTTCTATCAAGTCTTCAGTACCGTGACGTACTACAAAGATATTGATTCTCTGAAAGAACTAGACGAATCAGGACTACCAATAGCACCAACTTTATTTTCGTTTGCAGCCGACAAGTCGAAAATCATGACCAGTTTCGAGCGGAAAAAGGTACCACCGACCAAACTAAATGTGCTACCCATGGTGGCGTTCCACAGAAATATGACCAAGTTTGAAAGAAAGAGAGACCTTCAATTGTTACTGAAAACAGATTATCTGGACAAAAACGGCGAACCACTTCTACATATGCTCAACGAGTGTCTTATTACATTTTTTGTCAGCTTTGTGGTACCACGGAACTCGGTTTTCTTGCCTACGCTGAACGAGATTATCAGCAGAGCCTTTGAAACTGGCTTGAGTTTAAAATGGTACCAAGATGTTGAGTTTAGTACTTTTTTGGAAAAAATACAGAAGCGTCCAAGACCAGAAACACCTGTGAGGTCTTTTTCAATCCATGACATCAAAGCCGCTTTCTACGTACTACTCTCAGGACTTTTAGCATCTTTTGCAGTTTTTTCCTTGGAGGTAGTACTCAAGATGAAGTGGAGGCGTTTTGTGAAGATAATGTTATTTCGGAAATAAAGTTTACTATTATATATTGAACGTAAAAAACTAAGATTTCTCCGTAGGTACTACCCGTACGATACACAAATTGCTTTCCAGCCACTGTTAAATTTTAAAACAATTTTTTAACAAATAAAATAATAAATAAACAAACGAAATTTGCTAAATTTTTGTATTTATTGCTGTACACAAAATTCAACAAGGGTCTTCAAGTGGCGCCTTGAGGGTAGCACTATCAAGCAAGTCCATTCAATAAGTGTCAAAATCGTTGAAGTCCAAACTTTCGTAGAGAGAGTTCCACCCCTTGTAAGTATCTTCCTTGGGGTGGTTCTTGACTTGTAAATTTTCCCCGATATCTAAATAGTAAAAATCTCCATCTTCAGTTGACACCGCAGGCCACGTTATATTTTGCAGCAGTTCCGAGGTGCTTGGAGTGGGATTCCTAAAATTTACCACGTCTACATTGTAGTACGCAAGGAGTACCCAACATACTGATACGTAGCGAAGTCGATCCAAAGCTTCAAAAGGCGACTTCTGGTGATTTGATCTTGTTCCGAGAAAGCACTAGCATCGCAACCTTCCCCGGAACAAAACAGATAAAAAGTTTCTTCACCATGGCCCACATTTTCTGCACCATCATAGTGTACGTTGCCATTACCGAGGGCACCGTCATACGAGAAGATATAAAAATAAGTTTCTGCGAATTGTGAATATAACTCAGCGTGTTTGATCACGGACCTGGTGAACGAAGTGTCGCTGGTGAACTGAAGAAATGATTAGATCAAGCGGCGGTACCGGAAAGGACTTACTCTGACGGTGTCTCCTAAATGGTCAGCAAACGGTTCGCCACTTGTGTACAGCTCTCTAATCATTCGTCCCATTTCTGTGCGATTGGTCTGGTCAGAAATTTGCATATCATTGGGTACTACCCAGTCTAGTTGTTGGTCAAATGCTTCTGCCATCGACTGTAGCGTCGCAGGATCTAAAATGAAAGTATGTATGGACCATTCGTATCGCCTGAATCGACTCACCTGAATTAAATAACAAGTTCTCTTCTGACGTTATTCCCACAAGAGTAGGTACTTTGATCACATTTCCTGCTTGGAGCAGTCCGTACATATTTTTGGTTATGAAGGCGTCAACATTTTTCACTTCTACAACCGGTGCCCAATAGAAACCTTGCAGAATTTCCACGTCCTCAAAACTGTACTCCTACAAGCGCTAATTAATTGCACGAATTTCTAACTGGTACCACTCACCATATTATGGTACTTTTCTGCAGCGGCATCTAAATCTCTAGCGTCTACGCTCTGTAAAAATTCTAGCAAAGCTTGAGAATCGTCGCTTGTCTCAAAAGTCGAATTCAAAAATGCTGCTGTGGTGAACGCGATCTCTCTTGCTCGTCTTTGGAATGCCCAAGGACTCAGGAAAGTACCGCTTTCCAAAATCGCTCCCTGGAACAAATCTGGATGGAGGAATGAGTATTGCTCTGTTGCATTTGGTACAAACCCACTGATTTTTGATTCAAAAGCTGATAAGCGCACGAAGCCGAGCCTGCACTTTGCCCAAAGATTGTTACTTTTTCTGAGTCACCTCCGAAGAGGTAGATATTGTCGTGGATCCATTGTATGGCAAATTGTTGGTCTTTTAGACCGTTGTTCCCAGGAATTATTTCGTCTTGTGTCGACAAGAAGCCTAAAAATTAATTTTTACAATAGTGGTACTGGTTTGAAGAGGAACCATCTACCAAATGCTCCTATTCTGTAATTTATGGTGACTAGGATGACCTCATTATTGATAAAGAGATCTGGTTGGAAAGATTCGCTCGCACCATCCACGAATCCTCCACCATGAATAAATGCCATGACGGGTAGAGGCCCAGTTGCCAATTCTGGAGTGTAAACGTTGACATAGAGACAGTCCTCTGATTCTCTATCGTCATTGCTTGCCGTTTGGAAACATTTGACTGCTATCTGGGTGGTGTCAAGTACGTCGTCCCAGTTTGGAGGTGGTTGAGGCGCCTAAAACACACCTTCTGCATTTCAGAATCGAGCAGATGTGATCTAACCTTGAATCGAAGAGGTCCAATTGGGGCAGCTGCGTATGGTATTCCCTCAAAAGCGTAGAAGGTTCTATTTTCCAAGGTGACAGCTTCACGTCCCCTAATTTGGCCGTTGGGGAGTTGCATCAATGGTTCTGCTTCCTATGGTTTACAATTTTGGTCATGTTAAAAAACTTTTGGAAATATTCAAAATCTTACCAAATCCTTGATTTGGGATAGAGTTGCCAGAGCAAGCAAGATTTTTCGCCACATGCTGCTAAGGTGTTGCCAATAAATTAAATTAAATTTTAAGTAGGTACTTTCTTATCATTTTTAAGATAACAAATGCTACCGCAGAATGAGTACACTACTCATTCAAAGGAAAACAAATCATTGCAGAAGTGCTTGGAGTACAAAGGTACTCATTTCAGTACGCACGACTCGAGATAAAGTAGAAAGGTTTCATAAAGTTTAAATTTTCTTGATAGTAATCTTCATTATGGATAGTGCACTTTCGCTATAAAAAGAATAAGATTTTTCTTTTGGTACCGCTAGTACGACGCACAAAGTTTTCCACAGTCACTGCTATGTTGCAAAAATAAACAAGATTTTCTATCAAAAAAAAGGAAAAAATAAATATTCAAAATTCGTAAATATTTTCATTTTGTATTTGCATCTAAAAATATGTGTTCCTAAATGGTCCATTGAGGGTAACAACACTAGGTCAACTACTTTCAATAAGTGTCAAAGTCGTTGAAGCCTAAACTTTCATAGAGCGAGTTCCATCCTTGGTAAGTTTCCTCTTTGGGGTGGTTCTTGATTTCTAAATTTTCGCCAATGTCGACATAATAAAAGTCGCCCTCTTCAGTTGACACTACTGGCCAAGTTATATTTTGTAGCAATTCCGATGTAGTTGGAGTTGGATTCCTACGATTTGCTTCAACTGTATTCTAGTACTCGAGTACTACCTAACTTACTGATATTTCGCAAAGTCGGTCCAAATCATCAACAGACGATCTCGGATGACTTGGTCCTGTTCCGGATATCCACTAGCATCGCAATCTTCCCCGGAACAAAACAGATAATAAGTGTCTTCACTATGACCTACACTTTCTGCACCATCATAGTGTACGTTGCCATGACCGAGTGCACCGTCATATGAGAAGATATAAAAATAAGTTTCTGCGAATTGTGAATATAACTCAGCGTGTTTGATCACGGATCTGGTGAACGAAGTGTCGCTGGTGAACTGAAGAAATGATTAGATCAAGCGGCGGTACCGGAAAGGACTTACTCTGACGGTGTCTCCTAAATGGTCAGCAAACGGTTCGCCACTTGTGTACAGCTCTCTAATCATTCGTCCCATTTCTGTGCGATTGGTCTGGTCAGAAATTTGCATATCATTGGGTACTACCCAGTCTAGTTGTTGGTCAAATGCTTCTGCCATCGACTGTAGCGTCGCAGGATCTAAAATGAAAGTATGTATGGACCATTCGTATCGCCTGAATCGACTCACCTGAATTAAATAACAAGTTCTCTTCTGACGTTATTCCCACAAGAGTAGGTACTTTGATCACATTTCCTGCTTGGAGCAGTCCGTACATATTTTTGGTTATGAAGGCGTCAACATTTTTCACTTCTACAACCGGTGCCCAATAGAAACCTTGCAGAATTTCCACGTCCTCAAAACTGTACTCCTACAAGCGCTAATTAATTGCACGAATTTCTAACTGGTACCACTCACCATATTATGGTACTTTTCTGCAGCGGCATCTAAATCTCTAGCGTCTACGCTCTGTAAAAATTCTAGCAAAGCTTGAGAATCGTCGCTTGTCTCAAAAGTCGAATTCAAAAATGCTGCTGTGGTGAACGCGATCTCTCTTGCTCGTCTTTGGAATGCCCAAGGACTCAGGAAAGTACCGCTTTCCAAAATCGCTCCCTGGAACAAATCTGGATGGAGGAATGAGTATTGCTCTGTTGCATTTGGTACAAACCCACTGATTTTTGATTCAAAAGCTGATAAGCGCACGAAGCCGAGCCTGCACTTTGCCCAAAGATTGTTACTTTTTCTGAGTCACCTCCGAAGAGGTAGATATTGTCGTGGATCCATTGTATGGCAAATTGTTGGTCTTTTAGACCGTTGTTCCCAGGAATTATTTCGTCTTGTGTCGACAAGAAGCCTAAAAATTAATTTTTACAATAGTGGTACTGGTTTGAAGAGGAACCATCTACCAAATGCTCCTATTCTGTAATTTATGGTGACTAGGATGACCTCATTATTGATAAAGAGATCTGGTTGGAAAGATTCGCTCGCACCATCCACGAATCCTCCACCATGAATAAATGCCATGACGGGTAGAGGCCCAGTTGCCAATTCTGGAGTGTAAACGTTGACATAGAGACAGTCCTCTGATTCTCTATCGTCATTGCTTGCCGTTTGGAAACATTTGACTGCTATCTGGGTGGTGTCAAGTACGTCGTCCCAGTTTGGAGGTGGTTGAGGCGCCTAAAACACACCTTCTGCATTTCAGAATCGAGCAGATGTGATCTAACCTTGAATCGAAGAGGTCCAATTGGGGCAGCTGCGTATGGTATTCCCTCAAAAGCGTAGAAGGTTCTATTTTCCAAGGTGACAGCTTCACGTCCCCTAATTTGGCCGTTGGGGAGTTGCATCAATGGTTCTGCTTCCTATGGTTTACAATTTTGGTCATGTTAAAAAACTTTTGGAAATATTCAAAATCTTACCAAATCCTTGATTTGGGATAGAGTTGCCAGAGCAAGCAAGATTTTTCGCCACATGCTGCTAAGGTGTTGCCAATAAATTAAATTAAATTTTAAGTAGGTACTTTCTTATCATTTTTAAGATAACAAATGCTACCGCAGAATGAGTACACTACTCATTCAAAGGAAAACAAATCATTGCAGAAGTGCTTGGAGTACAAAGGTACTCATTTCAGTACGCACGACTCGAGATAAAGTAGAAAGGTTTCATAAAGTTTAAATTTTCTTGATAGTAATCTTCATTATGGATAGTGCACTTTCGCTATAAAAAGAATAAGATTTTTCTTTTGGTACCGCTAGTACGACGCACAAAGTTTTCCACAGTCACTGCTATGTTGCAAAAATAAACAAGATTTTCTATCAAAAAAAAGGAAAAAATAAATATTCAAAATTCGTAAATATTTTCATTTTGTATTTGCATCTAAAAATATGTGTTCCTAAATGGTCCATTGAGGGTAACAACACTAGGTCAACTACTTTCAATAAGTGTCAAAGTCGTTGAAGCCTAAACTTTCATAGAGCGAGTTCCATCCTTGGTAAGTTTCCTCTTTGGGGTGGTTCTTGATTTCTAAATTTTCGCCAATGTCGACATAATAAAAGTCGCCCTCTTCAGTTGACACTACTGGCCAAGTTATATTTTGTAGCAATTCCGATGTAGTTGGAGTTGGATTCCTACGATTTGCTTCAACTGTATTCTAGTACTCGAGTACTACCTAACTTACTGATATTTCGCAAAGTCGGTCCAAATCATCAACAGACGATCTCGGATGACTTGGTCCTGTTCCGGATATCCACTAGCATCGCAATCTTCCCCGGAACAAAACAGATAATAAGTGTCTTCACTATGACCTACACTTTCTGCACCATCATAGTGTACGTTGCCATGACCGAGTGCACCGTCATATGAGAAGATATAAAAATAAGTTTCTGCGAATTGTGAATACAACTCAGCGTGTTTGATCACGGATCTGGTGAACGATGTGTCGCTGGTGAACTGAAGAAATGATTAGATCAAGCGGCGGTACCGGAAAGGACTTACTCTGACGGTGTCTCCTAAATGGTCAGCAAACGGTTCGCCACTTGTGTACAGCTCTCTAATCATTCGTCCCATGTCGGTGCGATTGGTCTGGTCAGAAATTTGCATGTCGTTGGGTACTACCCAGTCTAGTTGTTGGTCAAATGCTTCTGCCATCGATTGCAGCGTTGCAGGATCTAAAATGAAAGTATGTATGGACGATTCGTATTGGTGGTATCGACTCACCTGAATTAAATACCAAGTTTTCTTCAGACGTTATTCCAAGAAGTGTAGGTACCTTGACCACATTTCCTGCTTGGAGCAGTCCGTACATATTTTTGGTTATGAAGGCGTCCTCATTTTTCACTTCTACAACCGGTGCCCAATAGAAACCTTGCAGAATTTCCACGTCCTCAAAACTGTACTCCTACAAGCGCTAATTAATTGCACGAATTTCTAACTGGTACCACTCACCATATTATGGTACTTTTCTGCAGCGGCATCTAAATCTCTAGCGTCTACGCTCTGTAAAAATTCTAGCAAAGCTTGAGAATCGTCGCTTGTCTCAAAAGTCGAATTCAAAAATGCTGCTGTGGTGAACGCGATCTCTCTTGCTCGTCTTTGGAATGCCCAAGGACTCAGGAAAGTACCGCTTTCCAAAATCGCTCCCTGGAACAAATCTGGATGGAGGAATGAGTATTGCTCTGTTGCATTTGGTACAAACCGACTGATTTTTGATTCAAAAGCTGATACGCGCACGAAGCCGAGCCTGCACTTTGCCCAAAGATTGTTACTTTGCCTGGGTCACCTCCGAAGAGGTAGATATTGTCTTGGATCCATTGTAGCGCCAATTGCTGGTCTTTTAAACCGTTGTTCCCAGGAATGATCTCGTCTTGTGTCGATAAGAAGCCTGAAAGTTAATTCTTACCATAGTGGTACCGGTTTAAAGAGGAACCTTCTACCAAATACTCCGAGTCTGTAGTTTATTGTGACCAGCATAACCTCGTGATTGATGAAGAGATCAGGTTGGAAACCATAGCTGGCACCATCCACAAATCCTCCACCATGAATAAATACCATAACGGGTAGATAGTCAGTTTCCAACGCTGGACCGTAAACATTGACGTAGAGGCAGTCCTCTGATTCGTTATCGTTATTGCTTGACGTTTGGAAACATACGACTTCTACATGGGTGGTGTCAAGTACGTCGTCCCAGTTTTCAGGTGGTTGAGGCGCCTAAAACTCACTACTTTTATTTGTCAATCGAGCAGATTTGATCTAACCTTGAAGCGAAGAGGTCCAATTGGAGGAGCTGCGTATGGTACTCCTTCAAAAGCGAAGAAGGTTCTATTTTCCAAGGTCACAGCTTCCCGTCCTCTAATTTGGCCGTTGGGGAGTTGCAACACTATATCTGCTAGCTATGGTTCACAGTTTTGGTCATGTTGTACGACTTTTGGAAGTTTACAAAATCTTACCAAATCCTTGGCTTGCGATAGAGTTGCCAGAGCAAGTAAAACTTTTCGCCACATATTGCTAAGATGATGCCCAGTTACGAGTGATAATGTTATTAAGAGGACAATTCTTTTTTCCTTAACTTATATTATATTTTAAGTACTTTCTTATCAATTTAAAGATAATAAATGCGAACACAGAATGATTATATTGTAACAACAGTTTTAAGAAAAACGAATCATCGCAGAAGTGCGGATCGTACAAAGGTACTATCATGTGAGTGTTGCATGCTAGGTACTAATTTCAGTACGCTGTCACCCTTGGTTTTTCGCCCAACATACCTCTTCAGGAATCGTTGGTTGCCTACAAAATTCCCTTTTTTGCTGGCGCGAAGACAAGCGCGCGCGCGACTCCTTCGAGAATATTCCATCTTATAAGGAGAATCTTCACTCACGTTTTTTTCTCTTCTGAATCTACCGTGCCACGTGCCTTTGCGGACCGTTTCGTTCGAGTGAAATCAATTTATTACCTGGTGCCAGGGATCTTCGTATTCGCCGAAACCTTGTGGATGGTGTGCTGTATCGTCTCCGTGTGGAAAATTTGAGCGCACCCTTCCAACTCCGCTTAGGGAGGATTTTGGTCCAAACGCTAAGGCTCGTGACGCAATCGAAGTAGACTTCTGCGAGGCATTTCCCTTGCCTGAGGGTATAGGTGAGTCTTCATGTAGACAATGTGCTACACGTAGTACTCCTCTAGGGAACCTCCATCTCCACCCCCTAGACTTCGACCTCAACCGTCTTACGTCGAGGTCAAGAGAAAACCGTGCGTCGGGCTCATCGTCGACGCGCCCGAGACCTCTGTGGCTCCAGTCTCGTCTCTAGAACCGTCAGCTCCGCTCAAAGGACTTTGCCACCACATCCCCGAACGACTGGGAAAGGACACGCTCCTCTACGGCCCCTGAGCGCGGACTGCTCCTGGAGACCGGCAAGCCACCCCTCTTATTCGACTCAATTTCATTTTATCTAACCTTTTTTTAACATCTTATTAACCATATCATAATTTACAAACTAACTCAATCTAGCAAGTGAAATAGCTCACTTACTTTTGTTATATAAAATATATCACATTATAACCTTGTTAACATCTCCGCGTAGACATCAGCGAGATTCGCTTGTTGTAAAGCTCTGCGGAAATAGCTATTTCGGCCGGATTGCTGGAACCGAGTTTCCACCCCTTTTTATTGTACATTTTCATATTTATATTTATATCAATTCACATTTATATATTTATATCCATTCATATATTTATCAATTCAAATATTTACAGTCATTTCAATTATATTCAATTTTTCACTTACATAGTGTGTATCAATACTACCCCCCTCAGCTCGCCCGTCTGTATTTTTTGGTTTCGCCCGTTTGAATAGCGCCTAGGTCCAGCCACGTACACTTTGTGCGTATCTTTTCGTTCTCGCGAACTTCAAACACCTCTCCTGGCCAGGTCAGCAGGCTACTTGCGGGGCCTGCTACCAAAAGAACCCTCGACTTCGCCGCAAGTGGCGCCCTGAGATCGAACTAGCCCAAGTATTGTGCCCTCTGGCCAGTTTGAACCGTGGCATAATATTTTGGCGCCCAACGTGGGGCTCGAGGCGATTATTCTCAGTTTTCGATTTTCAATTTTGATTTACCTTACTTCAGGCGAATAAAAGTGACGAGCTGATAGGGTGTTTGATACTTACTATCATTGATATTCAGTTCGATTTCTAACTATCTCCATTTTCTCTTGGCTCTGACGTGACTCTGTCACTTTATTTACTTCGGTTCGGGAAACGGAGCCAAACTTCCGTTGAACATGGCTAGTCTGCAGTACGAAGTGAACCGTTTGGCTCAAGACGAGCTGGTTTACGAATTAGCTGTTAGAGGGTTAACCGAAGTGGGAACCGTAGAACAGATGCGGAAAACCTTGCGGAACTTGTTGCGTATGGAGCGTGGTCCCAATCCACTCAGTTATCCGGCTCATCCGTTTACCGTCGCGGAAGATCTTGCCGCCCTCACTCAGAAAGCGGAGGAAATTAAAGCTCTCGTGGACGATTTCGACGGAATTTCAGAAACCGGTCGCAAGAAAATCCTGTCAAAATTAGCGTGTGCTTTGGGACGGGCGAATACGGTTAGGTCTGCCGAGACCGTTAATCAGTCAGCCATTTCGAAGATAGTAGTGTCCTTACTCAACTCGAATTCCGACATGGAATACAAGGTTAGACATGCTACCGCCGATCAGTCTCTAGGAGCGTTAGATGTCAGTTTGCTAAACGTTGATAGCGGAGAAGACTCCGATGTCGAGACATCACCTACCGCCGCTACTTCTTTCGCGCGAGGCGACACCTCGTTTAGGGCACCTAGTGTTCCGGTTTACAAGTGGAACCTCAAATTCTCCGGTGAGGACTCTCGCCTTTCGTTAAGCGCTTTCCTAATGAGAGTCGAAGAGTTGCGTGTCTCGCGAAACGTCACGGAGGAGGAATTATTCCAATCGGCAAATGACTTATTCGAAGGACGAGCTTTGACGTGGTTCCGCTCCGTTCGCCGAAACGCTTACGACTGGCGCTCCTTGGTAGCTTTGTTGCGGAATCAGTTTCAGCCCGCTGATTATAACGACAGACTGTTTGAGGAAATTCGTCGCCGAACTCAGGGTCCGGATGAGAGCATCGCGATGTTCGCTGCAGTGATGGACAACATGTTTGATCGGGTGACAGTCAGAGTTCCGGAGGCCACGCGTCTTAAAATCATCTTAAAGAATCTGGCCCCATATTACCAAAATCAACTGGGTCTCTCTCCGATCACGTCTCGCGAGCAGTTGCTCGAGGCGAGTAGGCTATTGGAAGCCAGAAAAGCATCCGTCGAGTGCTACGTTCAGCCAACGCGCCGCCGCGGACAGATTTGTCTAGAACCTGACCTCGCATACGTCCAAGTGGAGGCCTCTTCGGCGAAGAGCTCCACCCCCAATTCTCTCGACGTCCGGCCCGTGAAGGTCATATCGGGAAAGTGTTGGAACTGCGGCAAGCCCAACCATTCTTTCCGTTCGTGCGCTGAACCCCGGAAGAAGTTTTGCTACCGATGTGGTGCTCCGGATTGCACCGTTGCCACGTGCGGTAAGTGTTCGGGAAACGGGATACGGAGGAAGTAGATGGTCGTGAGCATTCCTCCGGTTCTCCTTCTAATATCGACCGCACCGGAATCATCCTCGACTACGTCCTCTCGCATTTACACGGCGACGAGCGTCCATACCTAAGAGTAAAAATCGCGGGAACTCCTTTTCTCGGGTTGCTCGACTCTGGCGCTTCGCGTACCGTCATGGGCGGTGTCGGTTGGAGAAAATTGCAGAACTTGGGTTTACCTCTCCAACCAAGCGTCGTTGACTGCACGGTCGCCGACGGTCGAATTTGCAAAAGCCTAGGTTCTGTTCGGGCTCCGATTGATCTGTTGGGGAAAGTTCGACTCGTAGAGATACACGTAGTACCCGATCTGACAGAAGGGTTGTTGTTGGGAAAGGATTTCTGGAAGACAATGGAGGTCGTCCCCGACTTAAGCAAAGACGTCTGGTATTTTTCCTCGGACTTGAGCCAGACCGTAAGAGTTGCACCTCTGGGAGACGTCTCCGGATTGCTCGACCAGTCATCTCTGACCCCGGAACAAAAGTCCGTGCTGGGATCGTTGATCCGGACACGTTGGTATCTTCAAGACCTTTCAGAAAATCCGGGCTAGGTACTATTGGCCTAAAATGAAAGCCGACGTAGTGCGTTACGTTGTCGGTTGCAAAGACTGTGCTCAGCACAAAGTGGAGCAGAAACCTCCAGCTGGTCTGATGGGAAAACGTGTCGCCCCTACCGCGCCATGGGAATTGATAAGCTTGGATTTTATCGGCCCATTTCCGCGTTCTGCGCAGGGTTACGTGTACGCGCTGGTCGTCACCGATTATTTCACGAAGTATGTCATGACATTTCCTATGCGATCGGCGACAGCCAAAGCGCTCACCAAATGCGTTGAAGAACAAATCTTCTTGGTATACGGCACCCCCCGAATGTTGATTTGCGACAACGGCACGCAATTGAGAGGCAGATCTTTTCGAGCGTTGTGCGAGAGGTACGAAGTCAAAATACAGTATACGCCCCATCACTATCCCCGTGCCGATCCGACCGAACGAACGAATAGAGTGGTCAAGACCATGATCGCCACGTACATCAAGTCCGATCATCGCCACTGGTCCGACCATTTGGCCGCAATCGGTTGTGCGATTCGCACAGCATGCCACGAAACCACCGGATACAGTCCGTACTTCGCAAATTTCGGGCGTGAGCACAAAGTCTTGGGTAGCGAACACTATCATCCACTATCTCCCGCGGACCCGCGATTAGAGGACTTTGTTCAAAAGCGTCAGCTAGGTTTTCAGAAACTCTTTGGAGAAATCGCAAACCGACTCCAAACTGCGCACGAGAAAAACAAACGAGTCTATGACTTACGCAGGCGTCCCGTGGACTACCAGCCCGGACAGTTGGTATGGCGCCGAGACAAAAGTCTCTCAGACGCGGTTGGCCACTACACCGCCAAATTAGGTCCGAAATTCGTTGGCCCGTTCAAAATCGCCCGGAAAATCGGTTACGGAACGTATGAGCTGACAGACGATACCGGTACTAAAAGAGGCCATTGGCACGTCCAAGACCTAAAACCTGTTCGAGATCCCTATGATGATGTCACATAAGTAAATTTCACATTGTGTTAGGGCTGTAATGACCACACCCCTGGCGCATCCTAAACCACATAAATAGGGCAAGCTCCCCTATGGTCATAGACGAATCAAACGCGTCCTCTGTCGACTCAGTCGACTCTAAGAGCTAAACTTCGTTTTGAATTTTTGTTTTTTTAAATCTCGGATTTATCCCCCTTGCCGTGGTGCAGTAAGATCGTGGTCGGTATGGTTGTCATTATCGTTATCGTTTGGTTTTGGCCGTTAGTCGGTCCTCGCAACCCTAACCCACCACCTTCAAGTTTCTCAATCTCGACATTCCTTTTTGTTACCGATTTCGTCTTTGTTGTTGTCTTGACATCTAGCTGGTTTTGGGGAGCAATCCACCACAAAACCAGGCTAGACCCAAGTGTTTTCTTCCAATCGCGAGGTCCACGAGACCGAAAAATTCCTGGCAGTTGGCGCAGGTCGGAGAAGATTTTGCAGTGGAACATGGCAGGTGGACACGACCGTCGTTGAGGGATCTTCTTTCAATTCATCTCTATGTTTCTTTCCCCACATTTCCGTTCCTCTTGCGAGTGTGTCGCTCGACCGCCATGTGCACCGCACCTCTTCTTCGAGATATTTTGTTTTATAGACTTTGTTACCGGAGTAGTCATTCGCTCTGCTTAAGCGTCGAAGCGGCTATACGGCTTCACATCAATTTCAGGTTGGTACGTCTACATTGTACTGGGTCAGTGGAAACCCCGGGCTTCACCCCAAAAAGTCCATCCCGCTTCTCATTTTTTTTTTGTTTTTTTTGTTGGCAGAGGTTCAAAGAAAAATTTTCTTCAAAAATTTTTCTTTTGGAGGAAAAGAGGGCCTTGTCACCCTTGGTTTTTCGCCCAACATACCTCTTCAGGAATCGTTGGTTGCCTACAAAATTCCCTTTTTTGCTGGCGCGAAGACAAGCGCGCGCGCGACTCCTTCGAGAATATTCCATCTTATAAGGAGAATCTTCACTCACGTTTTTTTCTCTTCTGAATCTACCGTGCCACGTGCCTTTGCGGACCGTTTCGTTCGAGTGAAATCAATTTATTACCTGGTGCCAGGGATCTTCGTATTCGCCGAAACCTTGTGGATGGTGTGCTGTATCGTCTCCGTGTGGAAAATTTGAGCGCACCCTTCCAACTCCGCTTAGGGAGGATTTTGGTCCAAACGCTAAGGCTCGTGACGCAATCGAAGTAGACTTCTGCGAGGCATTTCCCTTGCCTGAGGGTATAGGTGAGTCTTCATGTAGACAATGTGCTACACGTAGTACTCCTCTAGGGAACCTCCATCTCCACCCCCTAGACTTCGACCTCAACCGTCTTACGTCGAGGTCAAGAGAAAACCGTGCGTCGGGCTCATCGTCGACGCGCCCGAGACCTCTGTGGCTCCAGTCTCGTCTCTAGAACCGTCAGCTCCGCTCAAAGGACTTTGCCACCACATCCCCGAACGACTGGGAAAGGACACGCTCCTCTACGGCCCCTGAGCGCGGACTGCTCCTGGAGACCGGCAAGCCACCCCTCTTATTCGACTCAATTTCATTTTATCTAACCTTTTTTTAACATCTTATTAACCATATCATAATTTACAAACTAACTCAATCTAGCAAGTGAAATAGCTCACTTACTTTTGTTATATAAAATATATCACATTATAACCTTGTTAACATCTCCGCGTAGACATCAGCGAGATTCGCTTGTTGTAAAGCTCTGCGGAAATAGCTATTTCGGCCGGATTGCTGGAACCGAGTTTCCACCCCTTTTTATTGTACATTTTCATATTTATATTTATATCAATTCACATTTATATATTTATATCCATTCATATATTTATCAATTCAAATATTTACAGTCATTTCAATTATATTCAATTTTTCACTTACATAGTGTGTATCAATACTACCCCCCTCAGCTCGCCCGTCTGTATTTTTTGGTTTCGCCCGTTTGAATAGCGCCTAGGTCCAGCCACGTACACTTTGTGCGTATCTTTTCGTTCTCGCGAACTTCAAACACCTCTCCTGGCCAGGTCAGCAGGCTACTTGCGGGGCCTGCTACCAAAAGAACCCTCGACTTCGCCGCAAGTGGCGCCCTGAGATCGAACTAGCCCAAGTATTGTGCCCTCTGGCCAGTTTGAACCGTGGCAACGCACTACTCAAGATAATTATTTTCTGCACTTTCGTCTTAAAGAGTGTAAGATTTTTCTTTAGATATCGTTAAAATGACGCACAAACTTTTCCACTGTCGTTGTTATATCGCAAAAATAAACCAACTTTTTTATAAAAAAAGAAGCAAGAATAGTCAAAATTCTTAAATAATTTCATTTGTATTTGCATCCAACAATATGTGTTTCTAAATGGTTCATTGTTGGCAACAACACTAGATAATAAAAGTCACCCTCTTCAGTCGACACTACTGACCAGGTTATATTTTGTAGCAATTCCGAAGTATTTGGAGTTGGATTCCTATGATTCGCTTGATCTGTATTCTGGTACTTGAGTAGTACCTAACTTACTGATATTTTGCAAAGTCGGTCCAAAGCTTCAAGAGACGATTTCGGGTGACTTGGTCCGGTTCTGGATAGTCACTGGCATCGCACTCTTTCCCGGAACAAAACAGATAAGAAGTTTCTTCACTATGGCCTACACTTTCTGCACCGTCATAGTGTATGTCGCCATGAGCGAGTTCACCATCATATGAGAAGATATAGAAATAAGTTTCTGCGAATTGTGAATACAACTCAGCGTGTTTGATCACGGATCTGGTGAACGATGTGTCGCTGGTGAACTGAAGAAATGATTAGATAATATGGCCCTATCGGGAAGTACCTACTCTGACGGTGTCTCCTAAATGGTCAGCAAACGGTTCGCCACTTATGTACAGCTCTCTAATCATTCGTCCCATTTCTGTACGATTGGTCTGGTCAGAAATTTGCATGTCGTTGGGTACTACCCAGTCTAAATGTTGGTCGAATGCTTCTGCCATTGTCGTGAATCCATTTTATCGCCATCTGCTGGTCTTTTAAACCGTTGTTCCCCGGAATTGTTTCGTCCTGTGTCGACAAGAAGCCTAAAAGTTAATTCTTACAATAGTGGTACTGATTTAAAGAGGTACCATCTACCAAATGCTCCAATTCGGTAATTTATGGTGACTAGGATGACTTCATGATTGATAAATAGATCTGGCTGGAAAGCTTTGTTCGTACCATTCACAAATCCTCCACCATGAATAAATGCCATGACGGGTAGAGGCCCAGTTGCCAATCCTGGAGTGTAAACGTTGACATATAGACAGTCCTCTGATTCACTATCGCCATTATATGACGTTTGGAAACATACGACCCACATTGACAACATTGACGAAACTGTTGGACGTCAGTACCATAATAAGGTAGGGTTGTAGGAGTTGACGTTTGAAAAATTCTTTCGTCATTTTGACCTAAAAATGCAAAAAAGAAGGTATTAAAGTCATTAAGAAACATTAGTAGTACTGAACTGGTACTAAAAGATTTCTGAAAATCAAATTTCAAAGAAGTGAATTTCAAAAGTTATGTTAGAATATGTTACATTAAAACAACACTGTCAATTGGGTAGTACTGAAAAATTACGCTTCCTAACTTTCTGAACTGGAAACAGCATCAAGGAACTTATCAAAAATGTCAAAATGAGTTTTAAAATCGACTTAACTTATGTTGGCGTCGGAAGAGCGATTACTTGTAATGTGTTTTTTAAATTTTCATGTGGTGGTACCAACCCATAAATAAAACAAACTGATAGTAAGGCCATTTGCAGTCCCGTTAAAAAAGTAAGCAAATTATTGTTATTAAAAATCGTGGTTCTAAAAGCGAAACGTTTAAATGCCTGGTATCAGTATAATTTTAAAAGAAGTTGTTTCACTACATAGAATTTCTAAAGGTGAAATATTCATTCTAAAAGTTTGGATAAGAAGCAAAGTACCTACCTACAACTTTCAAGAATAGTACCACATTTATTTATCTTCTTGGACAAGTAGCACTTTGCGTTTTCGTCTAATGGCACACCTAATTAGTCTGTAGTACCAATTAAAACTTTTAATGAAAAATTTAATGGGTAGTTGTCACAAGGTAATAAAGAAACTTCAAAAATTCAACAAAAAAATCATGAAAACATTAATTTTCTCATTAAAAATATTGTTTATTGGGTAACGATGACATAATTTTAATTTGAGGAGAGAAGTTGTAAAATACTTGTTAGTAAAATACAATATCGACAATGATTTGGTACTAGAAATAGAGTACTTAATATTCTCTGTTATGCGAATTTAGGAATGACCATGATATAAGAGAACTCTAACTGGGACCAAAAGACCAAGTCTCTATTACCATTTCAAACATCTCTTTGAGGTACTGCCGTCCACGAGGACCCAAGAAGAAATGAAGAACCAAGCGAAGGAAGAACCTTTTGATTTTTCAGGAAGTATTATAGGTACTTATTCATATTTAAGTTCAAAATTTCGAAAAAAGATTTGGTGATTACTGATTACTGATTAGGTACGGTTTAGTACCTAGCTTGTAATTAACTGTAAGATTTCGGGTACTAATTAAACTGTAAAACGAGCGTTTTACCTTAAGAAGTGCTATTTAGTAAAATAGTTTCTTCTAAATTTATTATGGTACCAAACAATGTAAAATTTCGCTTTTAGTACCAACATTCAAGAACAACAATTTGTTGGAACACCTAATAGAAACGAAATAATTTAAGACATTTATTAGACATCAGAAGAAACAAAATATTAGTAAGTATCAAAATCACTGTAGCCCAAACTGTCATAAAGGTCAGTCCATTTGCTGTAAGTACCTTCCTTTGGATGATTTTTAACCTGCAAATCTTCGTTGATGTCAAGATAAAGAAAATCTCCGTCGTCGATAGAAACCAGGGGCCAAGTAACATTTTGTAAAATTTCTGAAGGTTCCGGTGTTGGATTCCTATTGGGCAAAAATGTAATATATTTAGTACTTTTGGTACCACTTACTGATATTTGGCAAAGTCAGTCCACAGTTTAACGAGACGGTTCCTTGTAAGTATGTCATTTTCTGGATAAAGACTGTCATCGCAACCTGCCCCAGAACAAAACATATAAAGGGCTTCCTCACTGTGACCAACACTTTCAGCCCCATCGTAATGGACACTGACATTTCCAAGTACTCCATCGTAGGAAAACTGATAGAAATAGGTTTTCGTATATTTGGAAACGAGTTCGGCGTGTTTGATTATAGATCTTGTATAGGAGTTGTCACTAGAGTACTGGAGAGACAGTCACGATTTAGGCGTGGTACGTGGTAGTACTTACTCTAATGCCATCTCCTAAATGATCGGCAAAAGGTTCACCTCCTGTGTAAATTTCCCTAATTGAACTTCCCATTTCAGCACTATCTGTTTCATCAACAATTTGCATATCGTTTGGTACTACCAAAGCAAGATTCTCATCCCAAGCTTCCGCTGAAGTTTTAAATACTTCTGGAACTGGAACCACACAAATAGTACTTATTTCGTTCAAAGCAATTAATAGTTAGCATACCTTGATTAAAAAGTAAACTCTCTTCAGAATTGAATCCCATCAGAGTCGGTACTGCCACGACATTGCCAGCTTCGAGCAATCCATAAATTTTTTTAGTGAAAAATGCATCTGGGTTTTTTACTTCAATAACAGGTGACCAAAAAGAAACCTCCCACGGTAGACGCACCTGAAATCTCTCATTGTATCAATATCAAAATTTAGTACAAAGTCGCTCTTACAGAGAGATAGTACTGCGTGGCCGCTGCAATTAACTCCATTGCATCAACATTCTGCAGAAACTCTAGTAGGACTTTAGAATCGTTATTGCTCTGGAAAGTAGAATTCAAAATTGAAGCAGTACCAAACGCGTTATTTCTTGCGGTTCGTTGAAACGCCCATGGACTCAGAAACGTACCACTTTCTAAGATAAGACCTTGAAATAGTCCTGAAACAGAAGGTTCCAGTTACGAAATAATCTGATAATCTGAGTACCACCTTTGGAATTCTGATTCAGTATTTGGTAAGCGCAGCAAGCTGACCCAGAGCTTACTCCAAAAATAGTAATCTGCTCCGGATTGCCGCCAAACAAGTGAATGTTGTCACGTGTCCACTGAATTGCGAGTAGTTGGTCTTTCAGACCATTATTACCAGGAATGACATCATCCTGGGTTGAGAGAAATCCTGCGAGTACCATTGGTAGTAGAAGTACCAACGTGATAATCTCTTACCGAAAGGTCCCAACCGATAGTTGATCGTAACCAGTACTATATCAGTGTTGACAAAAAGATCAGGTGGGGCGAACATACTCGAGCCACCCATAAATGCTCCACCGTGTATATAAAACATGACGGACAAAGACACATTGTTATCATCTTCAGGCAACTAGAAATGGTACCAAAGTAGAATATAAACAATGATTAATAAATGAGTACTTACCTGTGGAGTGAAAACGTTGATAAAGAGACAGTCTTCTGAGTCGGATGCATTGGTTGGCAGCTGGATACAGCTCACATCTAAATGGGTTGCGTTGAGAGTACCGTTCCAGTTTTGAGCCGGTTGAGGTGCCTAGAGTACCATTTTATTGTCCACAACATATTAAAATGAAAATACCTTGAATCTCAAAGGTCCAAGTGGTGGAGTGGCGTACGGGATTTTTTCAAAAGCAAAGTACGACTTGTTTGCAAACGTTGTAGCTTCACGTCCCAGTACTAACCCATTGGGTAGTTGTACCAGTGGGTCGGCGATCTGTGCGTTAATTTGGCAAATATAAAAAACGATTTGTTTCAAAACTTACCAAGAAATCAATCTGGAATAGCACTACAACGAAAACGAGAAATTTGTTAGACATTTTACTTGTCAATAGTAGAGCTGCCAGTACCGGAATGATCATTTTAAAGTGGCAAGATTTAGCCACGATAAATTTACGTGATCCTACACCAGAGCAGATAATTTTCGAGAGGCTCCGGATAGGCAGCTTATAAAAAGAGTACCCACTTAAGATGTGGTGTTTGTTCAAAACAAAATGTTTTCACATAAAACATACTAGGGGAGGTACTACCATTGTTTTTTCGCGTTGTATGTTTTTTTTGTTAATGGAAGTACCAAAGTACTGCTACCACATTTGCAACATTCTTATATTTGTTAGGGTACTGACCCTATGGGGAAAGTATTAAGCGGTCAAGGTCACACTCCTTCAGGCAACACGTACCATGTCTTGCAATAAGCAAGAACATCAGCAGAAAAACTTGGTTTTTATTTTCTCTACAGCTCAAATATTTTTTTGTATTTCGGCATAAAACTGTCAGATCGTGTTGATGAAATTATAGTACCAAAGCACTGCTTTAGATACCAATCTAGTAAGTACCTCAGCACACATGTATTAAATAATATGTCAAAGATATTTAGCAATAATTGTGTGATATATGAAATAGTACGATTAAGTACTAAACAGCACTTGAGCATTGTCTGAATTTTTACGGTCTTTACGCACCAAGAAACATGAACACGTTATAGTATAGTACCACAGGTGTATTTATTTAATTTTTACATAAAAGTTCTAATTATCAGATTGTTAATCTAAAGGAAATGAAAACATCAACACCTTGGAAAACATTTTAAGATGTTAGTACGTATCAAAATCACTGTAGCCCAAACTGTCATAAAGTTCAGTCCATTTGCTGTAAGTACCCTCTTTTGGATGGTTTTTAATTTGTAGGTCTTCATCGATGTCAAGATAAAGAAAATCTCCATCGTCGGTGGAAACTTGGGGCCAAGTAACATTTTGTAAAATGTCTGATGGTTCCGGGGTAGGATTCCTGAAATAACAAAAATTGGAATTATTGCGGCACCTTTGGTACCACTTACTGATATTTAGCAAAATCAGTCCACAGTTGGATGAGACGATTCCTAGTAATTACGTCACTTTTTGGATAAAGACTCTCATCGCAATCTGTCCCAGAACAAAATAGATAAGCCGTCTCTTCACTGTGACCAACATTCTCAGCCCCATCGTAATGCACATCGATATTCCCAAGTACTCCATCGTACGAAAACTGGTAGAAATAAGTTTTGGCATATTTGGACAATAGTTCGGCATGCTTGCGTATGGGTCTCGTAAACCAGTTGTCACTACCGTACTAGAGAAACGTTCATTACGGACAGTAGTAGGTACGTGATAGTACTTACTCTGATACCGTCTCCTAAATGGTCCGCAAAAGGTTCACCTCCTGTGTAAATTTCTCTAATCGAGCCTCCCATTTCAGCAAGAAATGTCTCGTCATTTATTTGCATATCTTCTGGTACTATTAGACTTAGATCCTGATCCCAAACTGCCGCTACTGATTTAAAAACGTCCGGATCTACTCACACAGTTGGTACTTAGTTATTCAGCACTTAATCATTTCACTTCAAATACCTTGACTAAAAGATAAACTTTCTTCAGAATTAAATCCTATTAGAGTAGGTACTGTCAAAACATTGCCGGCTTGAACCAGTCCAAACATTTTCTTAGTGATGAATGCATCTTGGTTCTTGACTTCGATAACGGGCGCCCAAAGAGTAAGTTCCCATGGTGTAGTCACCTGTAATATCTCGTAGTACCCAGATACTCTAATTAGATTAAACGTACCGATTGAAAGTACTGACTTGCCGCCATGTTTAGCTCTTTGGCATCAACATCCAGTAGGTAGTCTAGCAGATCTTGAGAGTCATCATTACTTTGGAAAGTAGAGTTCAAAATTTGGGCAGTACTAAACGCGTTATTTCTTGCGTTTCGTTGTAACGCCCACGGATTCAGAAAAGAACCACTTTCAAGAATAATGCCTCGAAATAGTCCTAAAAAATAGTGTCATGATAAGTTCGATTTTTAATAGTACTACCTTCGGAATTTTGATTGAGCTGTTGGTACGCGCAGGATGCTGAACCTGCACTTCCTCCAAAAATAGTTATTTGGTCAGAATTGCCTCCAAATAAGTGAATATTGTCGTGAGTCCATTGAATTGCGAGCAGTTGATCCTTTAAACCGTTGTTCCCAGGAATTATATCGTCCTGAGTGGAGATAAATCCTACAAGAATCGTGTGTAAAGTGGTACTAACATGCATAGATTTTACCAAAAAGTCCTAGTCGATAATTAATTGTGACCAGTACTACATCGTTGTTGACAAAAAGATCAGGAGATGCAGACATGCTCGATCCTGTCAGAAATGCTCCACCGTGTATGAAAAGCATGACTGGCAACGAGGCATTGTTGTCATCGTCAGTTAGCTAGAAACGATACCGGAGCAGATTATAAAATAAATTACTAACAACTGCGAACCTGTGGAGTAAAAACATTGATAAAGAGACAGTCTTCTGAATCGGATGCCTGGGTTGGCAGCTGGATGCAGCTCACATCTAAATGAGTAGCGTTGAGAGTACCGTTCCAGTCTTGAGCCGGTTGGGGTGCCTAAAGTACCACTTTATTCTCCACACGTTCTCAAAATGACAAAATACCTTGAATCTCAAAGGCCCAAGTGGTGGAGTGGCGTACGGGATCTTTTCAAAAGCAAAGTACGACTTGTTTGCAAAAGTTGTAGCTTCGCGTCCCATTATCAGCCCATTGGGTAGTTGTACCAGTGGATCTCCTATCTGTTTGTTATTTTTGCACATAAAGAGAATCACACAGTTGTTTCCAAAACTTACCAAAGAATCAATCTGGAAGAAGATCATGATAAAAAACAGAAAATATTTGTTGTTAGCCATTTTGCTGCTTACTAACAAATTTATCACTATTGGAATGCTAAAAATTGTAAGATAAACAAGATTGTATTACAATATTACGTGATATTATATCAGTGCAGATACTTCTCAAGTGGTTCATGATAAAGTATAATAACGTAGTAGTAACATTTATAATATCATAGGTGTTTATCAGAAATTACTAGTTATAAATTTTTTTGGAAAAAATGGTGTTATGGAAGGTGTAAATATGTAAATGAAATTAAAAGAATAAGTGGTCATGTAAGAAAGTCCATTTGCGAGTAGTCGGCACTCTAGAACTTCTTTAATCAAAAGAAGAAAGTCTAAAAATTCTTGTAAAATTCGTTTCACTGAAACAGATAACTTTGACGAACTTACGGAGGTTCCAGGTTGGTACTAATGTTTTTCCGACAATTTTAATAATTTGTTTAAAACAGAGATACCAAATACAACGGGATAGTACTCAACAGTACTTGAACAGTAGCTCAATATTTTTGTGTTGTTAGAACACCAAGACAAATAAAGAGAATCCGTTTGTTAGAGTCACAACACATGTTAGAATTAAAATCAATTGGGATTTTTGTTTATTGAGTGTCTGTAAATATAAAAGTACTAATTACTAAATAGTACATGCAACGTTTTAGTAATTAAATAAAATAAACAACACTTTGGAATACATAAATTAGGATATGATATAAGATATTAATATGTATCGAAATCAAGGTTGCCCAAACTGTCATAAAGGCCAGTCCATTTGCTGTAAGTTTCTTCTTTTGGATGATTCTTAATTTGTAAGTCTGTATTGATGTCAAGATAAAGAAAATCGCCTTCATCTGTGGAAAGTATGGGCCAGGTAATATTTTGTAAAATGTCTGAGGGCTCCGGCGTTGGGTTCCTAGAGGACAAAAATGTAATACATCTAGTACCTTTGGTACCACTTACTGATATTTCGCAAAGTCAGTCCAAAGTTTAATGAGACGATTCCTAGTAATCAGGTCATTTTCTGAATAAATACTGTCATCGCAACCATTTCCAGAACAAAATAGATATCTCAGCTCCTCACCGTGACCAACATTTTCAGCACCATCGTAATGAACGTTGATATTTCCAATTTCTCCATCGTAAGAGAATTGGTAGAAATAGGTTTGGGCATATTTGGAAAATATTTCGGCGTGTTTGATTATGGATCTCGTGAAGCAGTGATCACTGGAGTACTAGAGAAACAGTCACCACTAGTCGTGGTACATAATAGTACTTACTCTAATACCACCTCCCAAGTTATCAGCAAACGGTGCACCTCCTGTGTAAATTTCTCTAATCGAAGCTGCCATTTGGGCATGTTCGGATTCATCAACAATTTGCATATCGTTTGGTACTATCAAATCAAGATCTTCATCCCAAGTTTCCGCAAACGATTTAAATAGATCTGGATCTGTTCACACATGTTGTAGACATTGTAATATAGTAGACATTCAGCTACCTTGATTGAAGGTTAGAACCTCTTCAGAGTTTATGCCCATCAGTGTAGGTACTGCCAAAATATTACCAGCTTGCAGCAATCCAAACATATTTTTGGTGATAAATGCGTCTGGATTCTTCATCTCAATAACAGGCGCCCACAATTTCCCTTGGGCAATATCATACTCCCATGGTGGAGTCACCTGTAATACCTCGTCGTACCAGCATTCTGTTTCTGTGCCAAATCGATCTTACCAAATCATTGTACTCGTCTGCAGCCGTAATTAGCTCTTCAGCATCAACACTCTGCAACAACTGGAGTAAAGCTTCAGAATCATTATTACTCTCAAAAGTAGAGTTCAAAAGTGCTCCAGTACCAAAAGCGATGCTTCTTGCGTTTCGCTGCAACGCCCAAGGACTCAAAAAGGACCCACTTGCTAGGATGACACCTCGGAAGAGTCCTACCACAAAAACGGTTTCTTCCAAATATTCAGTTGTTAATGGTACCAACCTTTGGAATTTTGATTGAGGAGTTGGTAAGCGCAGGACCCAGAGCCTGCACTTTGTCCAAAAATGGTTATTTGGTCAGGATTGCCTCCAAACAATTGAATGTTTTCATGGGTCCACTGAATTGCGAGTAGCTGGTCCTTCAAAGCATTATTACCAGGAATTACGTCATCTTGGGTCGATAGAAATCCTGCAAGCATCTTTAGTAAAGTAGTAGGTACTCATATGATAATTTTTACCAAAAGGTCCCAATCGATAGTTGATTGTGACCAGTACTACATCGTTGTTGACATAGAGATCAGGTGGGTAGGCCATGCTGCCGCCATTCAAAAATCCTCCACCGTGTATATAAAACATGACTGGTAAAGACACATTCTCTCCATCTACGGGCAGCTGAAATTTTTACTACGAATAGTTTGAAGATATCAGTAAGCAAGTACCTCTGGGGTAAACACATTGAGAAAGAGACAGTCTTCTGAGTCGGATGCATTTGGTGGCGACTGGATACAGCTGACATCTAAATTTGTTGCGTTGAGTGTACCGTCCCAGTTTTGAGCCGGTTGAGGTGCCTAAAGTACCATTTTAATTTCCACCACATACTCAAAATGATAAATACCTTAAATCTCAACGCACCGACGGGTGGAGTTGCGTAGGGAATTTTTTCAAAAGCAAAATACGATTTGTTTGCAAATGTTGTATCTTCACGTCCCAGAATCAGCCCATTAGGGAGTTGTACCAGTGGGTCGGCGATCTGTTTGTTAATTGGGCTGATAAATAGAATCTCGACTTTTTTCAAAACTTACCAAGAAATTAACTTGGAATAGAATTACACCAAAAAACAACAAGTTGTCAAACATTTTGTCGCTGATTGACATATTTCTTAGTACCAAAATGGCAATTTAAATGTCGACAGTGTTAAACATTTTGTTACGTGGTGTTGTAAATATATAGAGAGATTCAAGTGGTCTATGATAAGATAAAATAAAATACAAGTACCTCTCAAGATGGAATATTGGTTTGTCATGGTTCTAAAATCCCATTCCGCTGGTTTCTGGATTTTTACGAACGATGGCGGGACTGGAAGGTCAATGGATTTCACTAATGCTTGGGGATATGCCATCGTTACTCGAATACCTTAAAAGTGTTCAACTCAGTAAACACTCGCTCACAATTTGGCCGAGAGACAATTTTCAGAATCTTAGTCTCCGTTGGCGGGTTGTTGGTCGCAGGAGACATCTTGATCAACGGTACCGCCGTTACCATCCCAAGATTCGGGAGGTTGTTGCGCCTGGACAGTCTTAGTGGTACTCGTTTCAACCAAACTAAAACTCACCATGAAGCAAAGCTCTCCGATTGATGGTGCCACACATGGTACTTTCTCAAAAGCATAGTAGGTGTTGCCTTGTGAGGTCTCACCTTAGCGGCCACGTATCTTTCTATTTGGGGGTTGTACTGTAGGGTCCGCACCCTTGCTAAATCTTGTAAATTACAACCTTGTCAGCAGTACCTAACTACATACGAAAGTACACAATTTTGATACGGATAGGTACTCCTATACCGAGTCTATTTTCACACGGACAATATCCTCTGCCAAGATAAATTTTCTCTTTAGGTCGGCTGCTGGCAACTGTCGCCGGTAATCTTGGAACAGCGTAAAGGAAAAAAGGACTTAAGCCGACACATAGTCCATTGGGAAAAGGAAGCGAGTACGTTCAGATTGCTTTACCAACTCTGATAAACTCAAGGTTGTAAAGAGAGAAGTAGAGAGGAAGGAACGAAATGTTTCTCGCATAGGGCTAAGACAAACCTGGGGCTAAAAGGTAAAGGGAATCTTTTAAGCCAACAATAAAAACATTTCAAACGAAAACAAGGCGAAAAAGGATTGACGGCAACTACCAAACGAACGAGAAGAATCGGGAAAGAAATGGAACATAAATGACTGGTTTGGGCAGTCGGGATAACATGTGGTTACTCTCGGCCTAATTGTAAACCAGCGTTTACTAAGTACTAAGTTGGTACCCATTCGAGTAACGCATTAGTGGAACCCATGGGCGTTCCATTCCCGCAATTGTTCGTAAAAATCGAGAGACCAACGGAATGGGATTTTCGAACCATGACAAACCAGTATTCCATCTTGAGAGGTACTTGTATTATTTTATCTTATCATGGACCATTTGAATTTGTCTGCATTGTTACAACATTACGAGTAACGATACCAAATCTCCAAGCATTAGTGGAACACGTGGACCTTCCACTCCCGTCATCGTTCATAGAAATCCAGAAACCAAGGGAACTGGGTTTTCGAACCATGACAAACCAATATTCCATCTTGAGAGGTACTTGTACTTGTATTTTATCTTATCATGGGCCACTTGAAGCTGTCTGCATTGTTACAACATGATGTAGCAAAACGGTGTTTAATCTTGTCCCCATATAAATAGCCATTATGGTACCGAGTCTGTCAATCAGCGACAAAATGTTGGGCAACTTGTTGTTTTTTGTTGTAATTCTGTTCCAAGTTGATTTCTCGGTAAGTTTTGAAAAAAATCGAGATTTTATTTATCTGCCCAATTAACAAACAGATCGCCGACCCACTGGTACAACTCCCTAATGGGTCGATTCTGGGACGTGACGCTACAACATTTGCAAATAAGTCGTATTTTGCTTTTGAAAAAATTCCCTACGCAACTCCACCCGTCGGTGCGTTGAGATTTAAGGTATTTATCATTTTGAGTATGTGGTGGAAATTAAAATGGTACTTTAGGCACCTCAACCGGCTCAAAACTGGGACGGTACACTCAACGCAACATATTTAGATGTCAGCTGTTTCCAGTCGCGACAAAATGAATCGGACTCAGAAGACTGTCTCTTTGTCAATGTGTTTACCCCAGAGGTACTTGGTTACTGATAATTTCTTTAAACAATTCTGTAATAACAATTGTAGCTGCCCGCAGATGGAGAAAATGTGTCTTTACCAGTCATGTTTTATATACACGGTGGGGCATTTGTGATGGGCAGCAGCATGGCCTACCCACCTGATCTCTTTATCAACAACGATGTAGTACTGGTCACAATCAACTATCGATTGGGACCTTTCGGTAAAAAATTATCATGTTAGTACTACTTTACAAAAGGTACTTGCAGGATTTCTATCGACCCAAGATGACGTAATTCCTGGTAACAATGGTTTGAAGGACCAGCTACTCGCAATTCAGTGGGCCCATGAAAACATTCAATTGTTTGGAGGCAATCCTGACCAGATAACCATTTTTGGACAAAGTGCAGGCTCAGCGTCCTGCACCTACCAACTACTCAACCAAAATTCCGAAGGTCGGTACCATTAACAACAGAATATTTGGAAGTAACCGTTTTTGTTGTAGGACTCTTCCGAAGTGTCATCCTAGAAAGTGGGTCTTTTTTGAGTCCTTGGGCGTTCCAGCGAAACGCAAGAAGCATCGCTTTTGGTACTGGAGCAGTTTTGAACTCTACTTTTGAGAGTAGTGATGATTCCCAAGCTCTGCTACAGTTGTTGCAGAGTGTTGATGCTGAAGAGCTAAATACGGTTTCAGGAGAATACAGTAGTTTGGTAAAATTGATTTGGCACAGAAACTGAATGCTGGTACGACGAGGTTATTACAGGTTACTCCACCATGGGATTTTGATGTTTCACAAGGGAGCATTTGGGCGCCTGTTATTGAGGTGAAGAACCCAGACGCATTTATCACCAAGAATATGTTTGGATTGCTGCAAGCTGGTAATATTTTGGCAGTACCTACACTGATGGGCTTAAACTCTGAAGAGATTTTAACCTTCAATCAAGGTAGTTGAATGTTTACTATATGAAAGTGTTTTCAACATGTGTGAACAGATCCAGATGTATTTGAATCGTGGGCGGAAGCTTGGGATGAAGATCTAGATTTGATAGTACCAAACGATATGCAAATAGTTGATGATTCCGAACATGCCGAAATGGCAGCTTCAATTAAAGAAATTTACACAGGAGGTAAACCGTTTGCTGATGATTTAGGAGCTGGCATTAGAGTAAGTACCTGCCTATTATTACGTACCACGACTACTACTGACCGTCTCTCTAGTACTCCAGTGATAACGGATTCACGAGACCCATAATCAAACACGCCGAAATATATTCGAAATATGCCAAAACCTATTTCTACGAGTTCTCTTACGATGGAGAAACTGGAAATATCAACGTCCATTACGATGGTGCTGAAAGTGTCGGTCACGGTGAGGAGCTGAGATATCTATTTTGTTCTGGAAATGGTTGCGATGATAGTATTTATCCAGAAAATGACCTGATTACTAGGAATCGACTCATTAAACTTTGGACTGACTTTGCGAAATATCAGTAAGTGGTACCAAAGGTACTAGATGTATTACATTTTTGTCCTATAGGAACCCAACGCCGGAACCCTCCGAGATTTTACAGAATATTACCTGGCCCTTGCTTTCCACAGACGAAAGCGATTTTCTTTATCTTGACATCAACACAGACTTACAAATTAAGAATCATCCGAAAGAAGATACTTACAGCAAATGGACTGGCCTTTATGACAGTTTGGGCAACCGTGATTTCGATACATATTAATATCTAATATCACATCCTAATTTATCTATTCCAAAGTGTTTTTAATTTTATTTAATTACTAAAACGTTGCAGGTACTATTTAGTAATTGGTACTTTTATATTACAGACATTCAATAAAATCTCTTTATTTTTCTTGCTGTTCTAACATCACAAAAATATTACAGCTACTTTTCAAGTACCGATTAATAATAGCCGTGATATTCCTTATCTAACATCTGGAATTTTTAGATTTGTTAGGTAAACAAATTATTAAAATTGCCGGAAAAAAATAAAAGTATTAGTACCAAACTGGAAACTGCACAACTTGCTCAAAGTTGTCTGCATCAGTAAAACAAATTTTACCAGAATTTTCTAGACTTTCTTCTTTTGATTATAAAAGTTCTAAGAGTACCGAGAATTTTCCATTGTCCAGTTGTTCATTTTACTTTATTAGTACCAAATCTTGTTTCACTCTCTTTCTCGCAATTGGGCTTTCTTATATAACTACTTTTTTTCATTTATCTACACCCACTATTACGCTATTTTGTCTAAAAGTTTTTATAACTAGTAATCTTTGATAAACACCTATAATATTATAAATAGCATTACTACTTTATTTTAAGATTTTCAAGTATTTTAAACTGTTATCATGAACCACTTGAGAAGTATTTGCACTGATATAGGGTGACGTAACATTGTAGTACAATCTTGTCTATCTTACAATTATCATTTCGGTACTGATAAGTCTGTTAGTAACCAGCAGAATGACTAATAACAAATGTTTTCCATTCTTTATCATAATTCATTTCCAAATTAATTTTTTGATAGGTTTTGGAAACAACTGCGTGATTCTTTTGGAGAGCTCAATTACCTCTTTGAAGACATTGACTACCATCAATATGCAGAAGCTGATCAACTCACGCAACAACGCCTCATGAAGTTCTGGACCGATTTTGTTAAATGCCAGTTCGTAATTTTTGATTGGAAATGTTGGCTCTGTTGATGGTAATGTTTCAGGAACCCAGCTCCGGAACTTGCTGAGCTGTTGCCAAATAACGCGTTGCCTTTCGTGTCCTGGTCTTGAGCGGGTTGATGTGCCTAAAGTACCACTTTATTCTCCACTACACACTCAAACTGATAAATACGTACCTTGAATCGCAAAGTATCTCTCCTGCAACCATATTTAGTTCTTCAGCATCAATACTCTGAAACAACTGAAGCAGAGCTTGGGAATCATTACTACTCTCAAAAATAGAGTTCAAAAGTGTTGCAGTACCAAAAGCGATTTTTCATGAAAAGCCCGCGGACTCAAAAAAGAATCACTTACTAGAATAGCACCTCGGAATAGTCCTATACTTTGTTTTCCAAATATTCTATTGTTAACGGTACCACCTTCGGAATTTTGATTAAGTAGTTAATAAGGGCAGGACGCTGAGCCTGCACTTTCTCCAAAAATGGTAATCTGGTAAGGATTGCCACCAAACAAATGAATGTTGTCATGGGTCCACTAAATCGCGAGTAACTGGTCCTTCAGAACATTGTTACCAAGAATTACGTCATCTTGTGGAGATAGAAACCTTGCAAGTACCTTTAGTAAAGTAGTACTAACATGATAAATTTTTTACTGAAAGGTCCCAATCGATTGTTGATTGTGACCAGTACTACATCGTGTTTGACAAAGAGAGGTGGTGGTGCGGTCAGTACCACACGATAGTACTTACTCTGATACTGTCTGCTAAATGATCTGCGAAAGGTTCACCTTCTGTATAAATTTCTCTAATCGAAGCTCCCATTTCAGCAAGATGTGTCTCGTCATCTATTTGCATGTCCTTTGGTACTATTGGACTTAGATCTTGATCTCAAGCCTCCGCGACTGATTTAGAATCGTCCGGATCTATTCGTACAGTTGGTACCTAGTTATTCAGCGCACAATCATTACGCTTCAAATACCTTGACTAAAAAATAAACTTTCTTTAGAATTAAATCCCATTAGAGTAGGTACTATCAAAACATTGCCGGCTTGAACCAGTCCAAACATTTTCTTAGTGATAAATGCTTCTTAGTTCTTGGCTTCGATAACGGGTCCCCTGAGACTAAGTTGCCATGGTAGAGTCGTATTATCTCGTAGTACCCATATTTCGATTCTATATCAGATTGAGCGTACCGATGCAAAGTACTGACCTGTCGCCATGTTTAGCTCTTTAGCATCAACAACCTGTAGATACTGTAGCAGATCTTGAGAATTATCATTATTCTGGAAAGTATAGTACAAAATTTGAGCAGTACCAAACGCGTTATTTCTTGCGTTTCGTGGTAACGCCCACGGATTCAGAAAAGAACCGCTTTCAAGGATGATATCTCGAAATATGTAGTCCTAAAATATACTGCCATGATATGTTCTATTTTTAAAAGTACTACCATCCGAATTTTGATTGAGTCGTTGGTAAGAGAGTAGTAATAATATTTATGATGTTATAAGTTTGATCGGAAATTACTAGTTAAAAAAAATTGTTGTTTATTGTGTGTACCTAATATAAAAGTACCAACTATTAAATTGTGCTTGCAATGTTTTAGTAGTCACGCAAAATCAAAAACACTTTGGAATACCTACATATTAAGACATATTATAAGATATTAATAGGTATCGAAATCACTGTAGCCCAAACTGTCATAGAGGTCAGTCCATTTGCTGTAGGTATCATTTTTTGGATGGTTTTTAATTTGTAAGTCTTTGTTGATGTCAAGATAAAGAAAATCGCCTTCATCTGTGGAAAGTATGGGCCAGGTAATATTTTGTAAATTGTCTGAAGGTTCCGGCGTCGGGTTTCTATCGGACAAAAATGTAATACATCTAGTACTTTTGGTACCACTTACTGATATTTAGCAAAGTCAGTCCAAAGTTTTATGAGACGATTCCTAGTAATGAGGTCATCTTCTGGATAAATTCCATCATCGCAACCATTTCCAGAACAAAATATAGACCTGATGTCCTCACTGTGACCAACACTTTCAGCACCATCGTAATGAACGCTGATATTTCCAAATAGCCCGTCGTAAGAGAACTGGTAGAAATAGGTTTTGGCATATTTGGAAAGCATTTCGGCGTGTTTGATTATCGGTCTCGTGAATGAGGTATCACTGGAGTACTAGAGAGAGAGTCACCACTAGTTGTGGTACGTAATAGTAGTTACTCTGATGCCACCTCCCAAGTTATCAGCAAACGGTTCACCTCCTGTGTAAATTTCTCTAATTGAAGCTGCCATTTTGGCATGTTCGGATTCGTCAACTATTTGCATATCGTTTGGTACTATCAAATTTAGATCTTCGTCCCAAGCTTCCGCCCACGATTTAAATATATCTGGATCTGTTCATACATGTAGACATTTTAACATTGTAAACACTCAACTACCTTGATTGAAGGCTAAATTCTCTTCAGAGTTGAAGCCCATCAGTGTAGGTACTGCCAAAACATTACCAGCTTGGAGCAACCCAAACATTTTCTTGGTGATAAATGCGTCTGGGTTCTTTACCTCAATAACAGGCCCCCACAAGACCCCTTGGGAAACATCAAAACTCCATGGTGGAGTCACCTGTAATACCTCGTCGTACCAGTATTCTGTGTCTGTTCAAAATCAATCTTACCAAATTGCTATACTCTCCAGAAATCGAATTTAGCTCCTCAGCATCAATACTTTGCAACAACTGAAGCAAAGCTTGGGAATCATTACTACTCCCAATAGTAGAGTTCAAAAGTGCTGCAGTACCAAAGGCGATACTTCTTGCGTTTCGCTGCATCGACCACGGACTCAAAAAGGAACCACTTTCTAGGATGGCACCTCGGAAAAGTCCTACAACAATATTTTTTTTCTCAAGCATTCTATTGTTAATGGTACCACCTTCGGAATTTTTGTTGAGTAGTTGGTAAGCGCACGACGCTGAACCTGCACTTTGTCCAAAAATGGTTATCTGGTCAGGATTGCCTCCAAACAAATGAATGTTTTCATTGGCCCAGTGAATTGCGAATCGCTGGTCCTTCAGACCATTGTTACCAGGAATTACGTCATCTTGGGTCGATAGAAACCCTGCAAGTACCCTTAGTAAAGTGGTACTCATATGAAATTTTTTTACCGAAAGGTCCCAGTCGATAATTGATTGTGACCAGTACCACATCGTTGTTGACAAAGAGATCAGGTGGTGCGGCCATGCTGCTGCCTTGCACAAATGCTCCACCGTGTATATAAAACATGACTGGTAAGGACACATTGTCTTCATCTACGGGCAGCTACAATTGGTACTACAGAACAGTTTGAAGAAATGATTAGTAATGAAGTACCTCTGGGGTAAACACATTGATAAAGAGACAGTCTTCTGAGTCGGATGGATTTTGTTGCGACTGGAAACAGCTGACATCTAAATATGTTGCGTTGAGTGTACCGTCCCAGTTTTGAGCCGGTTGCGGTGCCTAAAGTACCATTTTAATTTCCACCACATACTCAAAATGATAAATACCTTAAATCTCAACGCGCCGACGGGTGGAGTTGCGAAGGGAATTTTTTCAAATGCAAAATACGACTTGTTTGCAAATGTTGTTGCTTCGCGTCCCAGAATCAGCCCATTAGGGAGTTGTACCAGTGGGTCGGCGATCTGTTTGTTAATTGGACAGATAAATAAAATGTCGATTTTTTCCAAAACTTACCGAGAAATCAACTTGGAACAGAATTACAACAAAAAACAACAAATTGTCTAACATTTAGTGGCTGATTGATAGACTGATTAGTACCAAAATGGCAATTTAAAAGTCGACAAGATTAAACCACGTTTATCTTACGTGATGGTATAACTATACAAACAGATTCAAGTGGTTCATGATAAGAAACAATAACAATACAAGTACCTCTCAAGATAGAATATTTGGTGTGGAAAGGATACTGTCCGAATGAATATCGACTCAGTATAGGGGTACCTACCAATTTCAAAATGTGTACCTTTAATTTCATTCTTACTGCATCAATAATTTTTCAGCTCACGGTAAATAGTAAGGTACTGCTGACAAATTTGTAATATACAATATTTTACTAGGTTGCGGACCCTATAGTACAACTCCCAAATGGAAAGATACGCGGCCGCCAAGGTGAGACCTCACAAGGCAACACCTACTATGCTTTTGAGAAAGTACCATATGCGGCACCACCAATCGGAGAGCTTCGCTTCATGGTGAGTTTAAATTTTTCTTAAACTAGTACCACTAAGGGTGTCCAGGCCCCACAACCTCCCGAATCTTGGGATGGTATCCGCGATACCATTGGTCGAGACGTCTCTTGCTACCAACAATCCGCCAACGGAGACTATGAATCGGAAGATTGTCTCTTTGCAAACATCTTCACGACGATTTTACCAGACGACGACCAAAACGGTACTGCCTTGCCAGTGATGTTCTTCATGCACGGTGGAGGCTACGTCGGCGGGTCCAGCATGTGGGAAGAACCGGAAAACCTCCTCGACCATGGAGTTCTACTCGTGACCATCAACTACCGTCTAGGTCCATTCGGATTCATCTCGACCCAAGACGAAGTCATTCCTGGGAATAACGGTCTGAAGGACCAGCAACGCGCAATACAGTGGACCCACGACAACATCCACCTCTTCGGAGGCGATCCCAACAAAATCACCATTTTGGGGCAAAGTGCTGGATCTTCTTCAGTGACGTACCAGTTGCTGAACAGAGGAATCGAAGGTCTAATCGTTGGAGGAATCTGCGAAAGCGGTACTTATCTCAGCGCGTGGTCGTACCAAAGACGCGCAAGAGAGATCGCTTTTGCCACCGCAGCTCTCATGAACGATACGTTCCTCACCAACAACAACTCTCAAGATCTACTGGAGTACTTGCAGAGCGTACCGGCGAAAGATCTAGACGAGGCTTCTGACAGGTATCACGATCGTGTAAGTTTCTTTACCACCTCCAAACAAAATTATAGAGACATTTGTTGCAGGAAACTCCGCAAGATCTTGAATTGTCTCAAGGGTTCTACTGGGCTCCGGTGGTCGAAGTGAAAAATAAAGATGCGTTCATGACCAGAAAAATGTACAGTTTGCTCAAGGCTGGTAATTTTATAACAGTACCGATTCTGATCGGGATAAATTCCGAAGAAATGCTCTTCATTAATAGAAGTAAGTTCAAAGAAGCCGCAGGGCAGGGCTGGATAATCCTTTGTTCCATAGATGCAGACAACTTGAAGGCTACCATGGGGGTCTATGATGAGCACCCAGACTGGTTGGTACCCAACGACATGCTGATTACCGATCCCGACAAGCTTACCGAAATGGGACTCGCGATTAAAGATTTGTACACTGGAGGGGAACCACTAGCCGACCATTTAGGCGACGGTGTTAGAGTCAGTACCAGAAGTACTCAACTCGCTTAAAACTCATTTTGTCACAGTTTTACAGCGACAACTCCTTCACCAGGTCTGTCATCAAGTATGCAGACATTTCTTCCCAGTTCACACCAACGTACTTCTACGAATTTTCCTACGACGGTGAGATCGGAGGTAATGATATAGAGTACGAAGGGGCAGAACACGTAGCTCACAACGAAGAGCTAAATTACCTCTTTGGAAATACTGACTACCATCAGTACTCAGAAGCTGATCAACTCACGCAACAACGCCTCATGAAGATTTGGACCGATTTTGCCAAATACCAGTTAGTAATTTTTGATTGGAAATGTCGGCTCTATTGATGGTCACGTTTCAGGAACCCAACTCCGGAACCTTCTGAGCTTTTGCAAAATATCACCTGGCCCTTGGTGTCTACAGAAGGTGGTGACTTCTTGTACGTCGACATTAATAACAACTTGGAAATCAAGAACCATCCGAAAGAAGTGACTTACGATGGTTGGAACAAGCTGTATGACAGTTTGGGTTATGATGATTTTGATACTTGGTAGAAGTTGTTTGAGTTGAGTAGATGATTTGTTTAAAAAATTAGAAATAAAACGCCAAAGAAATATTTTTTTGTATTACTTCAAACAGTTCAAACCCAATCTGTTTCAAGTGGGGACAAATCAGGTGATCGATAAGATCAGAATAACACTTGAAACGTTAGATCTCGTACATCACTTGATACCAAAACAATTAATTTGTAAATATACAAGAGCATTGTATTCTATGAAGTTTTGAATTCTTCCATTTCCTTTATTAAGGATCTAAACTGCACCATGAGGATCACGAAAGTCGTCAACGTATTCAAGATAGCGAAGATCGTCGATCTGTCAATGTCAAAAAATCTCGCGGCAGAAAATCGCGGAAGAATATCTTCCGTGATTAAAATCATCTTGCGCATTTTTTCGTTCTGATTTTCGTGTTTGTGACAGAATTGCAAAATCGTTTCGGCTTCCTTCGAGATAAAGTCGCACAAAATGATAACTCCAATCGTACCAACCTAAAACAAGAAGGGTAAAATCTGGTCGACAATATTGACAAAAGTAGTACCAGGTGGAGGGAGATGATTGCGATGTTAGTTACCAACAACGAGACCCTTGAACTTACAGAATCTCTCAAGATGGCTTCGAAAGAGTACAAAATGCGAAGTACCGAGTAGGAAATGATCAGAAATAAGGGCCAACCGAAGATATCGTTGAAAACATCGACGCTTTCCTTAAGGCGATAGATGTCACACTTGCATTGCTTCAAAACGCAAAGATTATCGTTCTGTTTTGTGACCATACCTTTGATGTGTCCGTATCTAGAGAGAATCATTTTCAAAACAACGCCGATCAAAATGTTGTAGAAGAAAAACATATAAAATTGGCTCAGTTCAAAAACAAAGTTCTTGAAGTAAGCAGCTTTTAAAATTCTGAACCAAAGCCAAGACGTGTAGAGTATAATGGGGCAATACACCAGGTGCGCAACGATCACCGATCTGGTGTAACTTCTTTTGCTGGTCTGGATGCTCTTCAGGTTGGAGATCAAGTGTGACCACTCCTTCTTTCTAAAATGAACGCCAATCAAGATGTAGTAGCTCAACACCCACAAACAAAGATCTAGAAGGACTCTAATGACCAGCTTAAATATGTTGAGTCTCGTGTAAAAAGATGAGCGGTTGTACAAAGAATACGAGATACCAACAGTGAACACAGTCAAAACAGCAACATCGTAACATTTCTTGGTAAAAGTTTTCTTGGTGGTGATGAGAGAAGGTGTGATCGCCAAGATTTCTCCGACGCGCAACAGATTTTCAAGAGTTGTCAGATCCATAGAAAGCGACTACAAACACTCAAATCATGTTTTCCAGGTAGGAACGATTAAAAAACAAGCTTTTACAACTACTCGAAATAATTGCTGTGTCAGTGATACTAATGCGTGACATGTTAATTTGTTTGATGTCGATAAAAAAAAGTTTCAAAGTCTTTTACACCGTTCAGTTGTAATTATAATGCACCTTATATTAGAACTAAGTGACTGTTTAATCAGACAAAGTCTTAAATCCGAAGGTGCGTTCGGAAACCCAAAAGGCATCCGACAAAAGCATCTCAAAGAACGAATTATGTAAATTTTCGACATCGTAGACTTAAACTTGATCGTCACAGTGAGCTAGTTGGTAGATTTTTGGTTGTATTGAATAAGGAGGTACTGAAAGTGTGATGCAAAAAAATAGAAAAAGAAACAAAGAGGGACGGATAAGATTTAAATGCAATGACAATTGCCAAAGTGATTCAGTATTCTGCTGATGGTGGAAGAAACAAAGAAGTCAAGATTTTGAGTGGATTGATTGAAGAAAATTTTCCGGAATTTTCGGCAGCAAGGTTCTTCTGGATTGACAGAACCATGATTTTAGGTACTCTCCATTCCATCACCGCGTTATACATAATTTTAATGCACCAAAACGTGTACATTTAATCACTTTGATAATCTGATTCAGTCCAATTGGTTTCCCCAACGCTCAAATAACTCCAACCAAGTATAGAGCAAATATCAAAAAAGTTTGGTATCTTTGTAAATGGTTTAACTTCTTCTTTTTGGTGTAAAGCGAAGTCAGTGCAGATATTTTTCCAAATTTGTAGAGAATTTTAAGTATTTCTAAATCCATAATTTTACCATTGCAACTGGTTTTAGTTTTAAATCTAAAGTAAGTTTCTTTCCTTCGTAAATACCAGTACATTTTGTACTTTAATTCCGATTCTGGAAAGATCGTGGTCATGGCACTAATATAATTTCTTCATGCTTCTTGGTGAAATCCTGGTAACCTTTTTCTTCAACTGGTCTTTTTGAGGAGAAATGCGAAACAAAAAAATTGCAAAAGAAAAACATTATTTACTGATCAAACGTTGTGTTGTGTTACTTAATTTTATTACTTATTCAAAGTTCTACGAGAGGCCGTACTTTTATTTAAACGACAAGTAACAAGTAATAGTGTCGGGTGCCCAAATGAAATAAAAAATCTTGAAAATGAAAAACTGTCGATACTCTTAGTACTTCTGCATGGAGTAATCCTTATAAATAAATTTTCAGATCCTTAAACTGGTGTTTTTTTGAAAACAATTATTTTATTTAAGGCCGAGCCTGGCTAGAACCCAGCAACGATTGAAGGGCCGCGTGCAGGTATAATTGTCAAATCCGCCCAGTATTTTCTATTGATGTCCTCATTATGAGCCATTAAATTTTATAGAGGGGCAAATTTTGTGCTGGAACTATATGTAATAGTAGCAATTATCAAAGCGTGCTTGCAACGTTTGAGTAATTGCACAAAATAAAAAAAAACACTTCAGAGTACATATTTAATGAGGGCATAAAAAACAAAATTAATAAGTATCAAAATCACTGTAGCCCAAACTGTCATAAAGGTCGGTCCATTTGCTGTAAGTATCTTCTTTTGGATGATTTTTAATTTGCAAGTCTTTGTTGATGTCGAGATAAAGAAAATCACCTTGATCTGTGGAAAGTACGGGCCAGGTAATATTCTGCAAGATCTCTGATGGTTCCGGCGTGGGGTCCCTATCGGACAAAAATGTAATACATGTGGTACCTTTCTTACCACTTACTGATATTTTGCAAAATCCGTCCAAAGTTTTATGAGACGATTCCTAGTAATTATGTCATCTTCTGGATAAATAGCTTCATCGCAACCGTATCCAGAACAAAATAAGTACGCGAGGTCCTCACCATGGCCGACACTTTCAGCACCATCATATTGGACGTTGATATTTCCAGCTTCTCCATCGTAAGAGAACTGGTAGAAATAGGTTTTGGCATATTTCGAAAAGACTTCGGCGTGTTTGATTATGGATCTCGTGAATGAGGTATCACTGGAGTACTACAAAGAGAGCACTACTAGTCGTAGTACGTAATAGAAGGTACTTACTCTAATGGCAGCTCCTAAATTATCAGCAAACGGTTCACCTCCTGTATAAATTTCTCTAATTAGACGTCCCATTTTGGCATGATCGTCTTCATCAACAATTTGCATATCATCTGGTACTATTAAATTTAGATCTCCATCCCAAGTTTCCGCAAAAAATTTAAATGTATCTCGATCTGTTCACGAATATCGTAGTTATTTTAATATCTTAATATCCGCCTACATACCTTGATTGAAGGCTATATTCTCTTCAGAGTTTATGCCCATCAGTGTAGGTACTGCCAAAACATTACCAGCTTGGAGCAAACCATACATTTTCTTGGTGAGAAATGCACCTGGGTTCTTCCCCTCAATAACAGGCGCCCACACGAGCCCTTGTGAAACATCCATACCATATGGTGGAGTCACCTGTAATATCTCGTCATACCACACATCTATTTTCTGTGCCAAATCAATCTTACGAAATTATTGTATGTGTTTGCAGCTGTAATTAGCTCTTCAGTATCAACACTCTGCAAAAACTGGAGTAAAGATTCAGAATCATTACTACTCTCAAAAGTAGAGTTCAAAAGCGCTGCAGTTCCAAAGGCGATGCTTCTTGCGTTTCGCTGCAACGACCACGGGCTCAAAAACGAACCGCTTTGTAGAATGACACCTCGGAAGAGTCCTACAACAAAATTTTATTTTTCCAAATATTGGGTTATTAATGGTACCACCTTCTGAATTTTGGTTGAGTAGTTGGTAAGCGCAAGACCCTGAGCCTGCACTTTCTCCAAAAATGGTTATCTGGTCAGGATTGCCACCAAACAAATGAATGTTGTCATGAGTCCACTGAATTGCGAGTAGCTGGTCCTTCAGACCATTGTTACCAGGAATTACGTCATCTTGGGTCGATAGAAATCCTGCAAGTACCTTTAGTAAAGGAGTATGAACATGATAATTTTTTACCAAAAGGTCCCAATCGATAGTTGACTGTGACCAGGACTACATCGTTACTAATATAGAGATCAGGTGGTGCGTCCATGCTGGAGCCTATAGTAAAACCTCCACCATGTATATAAAACATGACAACTAAAGACACATTGTTTCCATCAACGGGCAGCTAAAAATGGTACTTCAGAATAGTTGGAAGAAACGATTAGTAACCAAGTACCTCTGGGGTAAAGACATTGACAAAGAGACAGTCTTCAGAATCGAATAGACCTGGTTGCGCCTGGAAACAGCTGACATCTAACTCTGTAGCGTCCAGAATACCTTCCCAGTCTTGAACCGGTTGAGGTGCCTAAAATACCACATTATTTTCCACCACATACTCAAAATGAAAAATACCTTAAATCTCAAAGCACCGACGGGTGGAGATGCGTACGGAATTTTTTCAAAAGCAAAGTACGACTTGTTTGCAAATGTTGTAGCTTCACGTCCCTGTATCAGCCCATTAGGTAGTTGTATCAGTGGGTCGGCGATCTGTTTTTCAATTGTGCGGATAAATAGAATCTAGATTTTTTTCAAAACTTACCAAGAAATTAACTTGGAGCACAATTACAACAAAAAACAACACGTTGTCCAACATTTTGGCGCTGATTGACTTAAATTATCAGTAGCAAAATGGCAATTTAAGTGTCGATAAGATTAAACAACGGTTATGTTATGTAATGTTGCATCTGTGCAGAAAAATTGAAGTGGTCATGATAAAAAAAAATATAATAATACAAGTACCTCTCAAGATGGAATATTTCTTTTGAAAAGGATAACGTATATCACGTAGGTATTGGGAAAATTTTCATCGGCTTAAAAATAACTGTAAAAACTTTCAATCTAGTAGCAACGATAAACAAATACTCAATTGTCATAACATATTTTAGATGTAGATTTATTTAATATAAGTGTAGAGTAAAATGTTGGTAAAGTGGTAATTTAAGTAAATTTTAAAGAATTTATTTTTTCAGCTCACGGCAAATAGTAAGGTACTGCTGACAAGTTTGTAATATACAAGATTTTGCTAGGATGGACCCGATTTGGAAGGCAAATGGAAAAATACGTGATCGCCAAAGTGAAACCTCCCAAGGCAACACCTACAATGCTTTTGAGACAACTCCTTCACCTGATCTGTCATAAAGTATGCAGACATTTCGTCCAATTTCACACTAACGTACTTCTTTCTACTTATTGTCTTACGACGCTGAGATCAGAGGTTATGAAATAGAGTAGGAACACATAGCTCACAACGAAGACCTCAATTACCTCTTTGGAAATACTGACTACCATCAATACCCAGAAGTTGATCAACTTACGCAACAGCGCCTCATGAAGATCTGGACTGATTTTGCCAAACACCAGTTGTAATTTTCGATTGGAAAGGTTGACTCTATTGATGGTCACGTTTCAGGAACCCAACTCCAGAACCTTCTGAGCTTTTGCAAAATATCACCTGGCCCTTGAAAATGGCGACTTCTTGTACGTCGACATTAATGACAACTTGGAAATCAAGAACCATCCGAAACAAGTGACTTACGATGGTTGGAACAAGTTGTATGACAGTTTGGGTTATGACGATTTTGATACTTGGTAGAAGTTGTCTGAGTTGAGTAGATGATTTGTTTAAAAAATTAGAAATAAAACGCCAAAGAAATATTTTTTTGTATTACTTCAAACAGTTCAAACCCAATCTGTTTCAAGTGGGGACAAATCAGGTGATCGATAAGATCAGAATAACACTTGAAACGTTAGATCTCGTACATCACTTGATACCAAAACAATTAATTTGTAAATATACAAGAGCATTGTATTCTATGAAGTTTTGAATTCTTCCATTTCCTTTATTAAGGATCTAAACTGCACCATGAGGATCACGAAAGTCGTCAACGTATTCAAGATAGCGAAGATCGTCGATCTGTCAATGTCAAAAAACGCGCGCCAGAAAATCGCCGAAGAATATCTTCCGTGATTAGAATCATCTTGCGCATTTCTTCGTTCTGATTTTCGTGTTTGTGACAGAATTGCAAAATCGTTTCGGCTTCCTTCGAGACAAAGTCGCACAAAAGGATAACTCCAATCGTACCAACCCAAAACAAAAAGGGTCAAATCTGGTCGACAGTATTGACAAAAGTAGTACCAGGTGGAGGGAGATGATTGCGATGTCAGTTACCAACAACGAGACCCTTGAACTTACAGAATCTCTCAAGATGGCTTCGAAAGAGTATAAAATGCGAAGTACCGAGAAGGAAATGATCAGAAATAAGGGCCAACCGAAGATATCGTTGAAAATATCGACGCTTTTCGTTCTGTTTTCTCGGCATACCTTTGATGTAGTCGTATCTAGAGAGAATCATTTTTAAAATGTTGTTGAAGAAAGACATGTAAAATTGGCTCAGTTTAATAATAAAGTTTTTGAAGTATGCAGCTTTCAAAAGTCTGAACTAAAGCCAGAACGTGTAGAGTATAATGGGGCAATACACCAGGTGCGCAACGATCACCGACTTGGTGTAAGTTCTTTTACTGGTCTGGACGCTTTTCAGGTTGGATATCAAGTGTGACCACTCTTTCTTTCTAAAATGGACGCCAACCAAGATGTAGTAGCTCAACACCCACAAACAAAGATCTAGAAGGACTCTAATGATCAGCTTAAATATGTTGAGTCTCGTGTAAAAAGATGAGCGGTTGTACAAAGAATACGAAATACCAACAGTGAACGCAGTCAAAACGGCGACATCGTAACACTTCTTGGTAAAAGTTTTCTTGGTGGTGGTGAGAGAAGGTGTGATCGCCAAGATTTCTCCGACGCGCAACAGTCTTTGAAGAGTTGTCAGATCCATAGAAAGCGACTATAAACACTCAAATCGTGTTTTCCAGGTAGGAACGATTAAAAAACAAGCTTTTACAACTACTCGAAATAATTGCTGTGTCAGTGATACTAATGCGCGACATGTTAATTTGTTTGATGTCGATAAAATAAAAGTTTCAAAGTCTTTTATACCGTTCAGTTGTAATTATAATGCACCTTATATTAGAATTAAGCGACTGTTTAATCCCAATAATGTCTTAAATCCGAAGGTGTGTTCGAAACCCCAAAAGGCATCCGACAAAAGCATCTCAAAGAACGTATTATGTAAATTTTCGACATCATAGACTTAAACTGGATCCTCACAGTGAGAAACGCCATTGGAGCTAGTTGATAAATTTTTACATGTATTGAATAAAGAGGTACAGAAAGTGTGATGCAAAAAAATAGAAAAAGAAACAAAGAGGGACAGATAAGATTTAAACGCAAAGACAATTGCCAAATTGTTTCAGTATTCCGCTTATGGTGGAAGAAACGAAGAAGTCAAGATTTTGAATGGATTGATTGAAGAAAATTTTCCGGAATTTTCGTCAGCAAGGTTCTTCTGGATTGACAGAACCATGATTTTAGGTACTCTCTAATCCATCACCGCGTTATTCATAATTTTAATTCAGTTTAACTTCGCCTAGACAGTTTCTTCACTGAAACGTCTACATTTAACCACTTTGATAATCTGATTCCGTCCAGTTAGTTTACCGAAAGCTTAAGTAACTCCAACCAAATATAAAGCAAATATCAAAAAAGTTTGGTATCTTTGTAAATGGTTTAACTTCTACTTTTTTTTGGAAAGCGAAGTCAGTGCAGATATATTTCCAAATTTGTAGAGAATTTTAAGTATTTCTAAATCCATAATTTTACCATTGCAACTGGTTTTAGTTTTAAATTTAAAGTAAGTTTCTTTCCTTGGTAAATACGAGTACATTTTGTACTTTTATCCGATTCTGGGAAGATCCTGGTCCTCCGAGTGAAGGGCCGCGTGCAGGTATAATTGTCAAATCCGCCAAGCATTGTCTATTGATATCCTCATTATGAGCCACAAAAATTTTATGGAGGGGCAAATTTTGTATTAGAACTATATGTAGTAACTATAATAGTACCAATTATCAAATCGTGCTTGCAACGTTTTAGTAATTGCACAAAATAAAAAAAACACTTCAGAGTACATATTTAATTAGGGCATAAAAAACAATATTAATAAGTATCAAAATCACTGTAGCCCAAACTGTCATAAAGGTCGGTCCATTTGCTGTAAGTATCTTCTTTTGGATGATTTTTAATTTGCAAGTCTTTGTTGATGTCGAGATAAAGAAAATCGCCTTGATCTATGGAAAGTACGGGCCAGGTAATATTCTGCAAGATCTCTGAAGGTTCCGGCGTGGGGTTCCTATCGGACAAAAATGTAATACATATAGTACCTTCCTTAGCACTTACTGATATTTTGCAAAATCCGTCCAAAGTTTTATGAGACGATTCCTAGTAATTATGTCATCTTCTGGATAAATAGCTTCATCGCAACCGTATCCAGAACAAAATAAGTACGCGAGGTCTTCACCATGGCCGACACTTTCAGCACCATCATATTGGACGTTGATATTTCCAGCTTCTCCGTCGTAAGAGAACTGGTAGAAATAGGTTTTGGCATATTTCGAAAAGACTTCGGCGTGTTTGATTATGGATCTCGTGAATGAGGTATCACTGGAGTACTACAAAGACAGCACTACTAGTCGTAGTACGTAACAGAAGGTACTTACTCTAATGGCAGCTCCTAAATTATCAGCAAACGGTTCACCTCCTGTGTAAATTTCTCTAATTAAACGTCCCATTTCGGCATGATCGTCTTCATCAACAATTTGCATATCATTTGGTACTATCAAATTTAGATCTCCATCCCAAGTTTCCGCAAAGAATTTAAATGTATCTCGATCTGTTCACGAATATCGTAGTTATTTTAATATCTTAATATCCGCCTACATACCTTGATTGAAGGCTATATTCTCTTCAGAGTTTATGCCCATCAGTGTAGGTACTGCCAAAACATTACCAGCTTGGAGCAAACCATACATTTTCTTGGTGAGAAATGCACCTGGGTTCTTCCCCTCAATAACAGGCGCCCACACGAGCCCTTGTGAAACATCCATACCATATGGTGGAGTCACCTGTAATATCTCGTCATACCACACATCTATTTTCTGTGCCAAATCAATCTTACGAAATTATTGTATGTGTTTGCAGCTGTAATTAGCTCTTCAGTATCAACACTCTGCAAAAACTGGAGTAAAGATTCAGAATCATTACTACTCTCAAAAGTAGAGTTCAAAAGCGCTGCAGTTCCAAAGGCGATGCTTCTTGGGTTTCGCTGCAACGACCACGGGCTCAAAAACGAACCGCTTTGTAGAATCACACCTCGGAAGAGTCCTACAACAAAATTTTATTTTTCCAAATATTGGGTTATTAATGGTACCACCTTCTGAATTTTGGTTGAGTAGTTGGTAAGCGCAAGACCCTGAGCCTGCACTTTCTCCAAAAATGGTTATCTGGTCAGGATTGCCACCAAACAAATGAATGTTGTCATGAGTCCACTGAATTGCGAGTAGCTGGTCCTTCAGACCATTGTTACCAGGAATTACGTCATCTTGGGTAGATAGAAATCCTGCAAGTACATTTAGTAAAGGAGTACGAACGTGATAATTTTTTACCAAAAGGTCCCAATCGATAGTTGACTGTGACCAGGACTACATCGTTACTAATATAGAGATCTGGTGGTGCGTCCATGCTGGAGCCTATAGTAAAACCTCCACCATGTATATAAAACATGACAACTAAAGACACATTGTTTCCATCAACGGGCAGCTAAAAATGGTACTTCAGAATAGTTGGAAGAAACGATTAGTAACCAAGTACCTCTGGGGTAAAGACATTGACAAAGAGACAGTCTTCAGAATCGAATAGACCTGGTTGCGCCTGGAAACAGCTGACATCTAACTCTGTAGCATCCAGAATACCTTCCCAGTCTTGAACCGGTTGAGGTGCCTAAAGTACCACATTATTTTCCACCACATACTCAAAATGAAAAATACCTTAAATCTCAAAGCACCGACGGGTGGAGATGCGTACGGAATTTTTTCAAAAGCAAAGTACGACTTGTTTGCAAATGTTGTAGCTTCACGTCCCTGTATCAGCCCATTAGGTAGTTGTACCAGTGGGTCGGCGATCTGTTTTTCAATTGTGCGGATAAATAGAATCTAGATTTTTTTCAAAACTTACCAAGAAATTAACTTGGAGCACAATTACAACAAAAAACAACACGTTGTCCAACATTTTGGCGCTGATTGACTTAAATTATCAGTAGCAAAATGGCAATTTAAGTGTCGATAAGATTAAACAACGGTTATGTTATGTAATGTTGCATCTGTGCAGAAAAATTGAAGTGGTCATGATAAAAAAAAATATAATAATACAAGTACCTCTCAAGATGGAATATTTCTTTTGAAAAGGATAACGTATATCACGTAGGTATTGGGAAAATTTTCATCGGCTTAAAAATAACTGTAAAAACTTTCAATCTAGTAGCAACGATAAACAAATACTCAATTGTCATAACATATTTTAGATGTAGATTTATTTAATATAAGTGTAGAGTAAAATGTTGGTAAAGTGGTAATTTAAGTAAATTTTAAAGAATTTATTTTTTCAGCTCACGGCAAATAGTAAGGTACTGCTGACAAGTTTGTAATATACAAGATTTTGCTAGGATGGACCCGATTTGGAAGGCAAATGGAAAAATACGTGATCGCCAAAGTGAAACCTCCCAAGGCAACACCTACAATGCTTTTGAGACAACTCCTTCACCTGATCTGTCATAAAGTATGCAGACATTTCGTCCAATTTCACACTAACGTACTTCTTTCTACTCATTGTCTTACGACGCTGAGATCAGAGGTTATGAAATAGAGTAGGAACACATAGCTCACAACGAAGACCTCAATTACCTCTTTGGAAATACTGACTACCATCAATACCCAGAAGTTGATCAACTTACGCAACAGCGCCTCATGAAGATCTGGACTGATTTTGCCAAATACCAGTAGTAATTTTTGATTGGAAAGGTTGGCTCTATTGATGGTCACGTTTCAGCAACCCAACTCCAGAACCTTCTGAGCTTTTGCAAAATATCATCTGGCCCTTGGTGTCCACAGAAGGTGGCGACTTCTTGTACGTCGACATTAATGACAACTTGGAAATCAAGAACCATCCGAAACAAGTGATTTACGATGGTTGGAACAAGTTGTATGACAGTTTGGGTTATGACGATTTTGATACTTGGTAGAAGTTGTCTGAGTTGAGTAGATGATTTGTTTAAAAAATTAGAAATAAAACGCCAAAGAAATATTTTTTTGTATTACTTCAAACAGTTCAAACCCAATCTGTTTCAAGTGGCGACAAATCAGGTGATCGATAAGATCAGAATAACACTTGAAACGTTAGATCTCGTACATCACTTGATACCAAAACAATTAATTTGTAAATATACAAGAGCATTGTATTCTATGAAGTTTTGAATTCTTCCATTTCCTTTATTAAGGATCTAAACTGCACCATGAGGATCACGAAAGTCGTCAAGGTATTCAAGATAGCGAAGATCGTCGATCTGTCAATGTCAAAAAACGCGCGCCAGAAAATCGCCGAAGAATATCTTCCGTGATTAGAATCATCTTGCGCATTTCTTCGTTCTGATTTTCGTGTTTGTGACAGAATTGCAAAATCGTTTCGGCTTTCTTCGAGACAAAGTCGCACAAAAGGATAACTCCAATCGTACCAACCCAAAACAAAAAGGGTCAAATCTGGTCGACAGTATTGACAAAAGTAGTACCAGGTGGAGGGAGATGATTGCGATGTCAGTTACCAACAACGAGACCCTTGAACTTACAGAATCTCTCAAGATGGCTTCGAAAGAGTATAAAATGCGAAGTACCGAGTAGGAAATTATCAGAAATAAGGGCCAACCGAAGATATCGTTGAAAACATCGACGCTTTCCTTAAGGCGATAGATGTCACACTTGCATTGCTTCAAAACGCAAAGCTTTTCGTTCTGTTTTGTGAGCATACCTTTGATGTGGTCGTATCTAGAGAGAATCATTTTTAAGACAACGCCGATCAAAATGTTCTAGAAAAAAGACATGTAAAATTGGCTCAGTTCAATAATAAAGTTCTTGAAATATGCAGCTTTCAAAATTCTGAACCAAAGCCAAGACGTGTAGAGTATAATGGGGCAATACACCAGATGCGCAACGATCACCGACCTATTGTAAGTTCTTTTACTGGTCTGGACACTCTTCAGGTTGGAGATTAAGTGTGACCACTCCTTCTGTCTAAAATGGACGCCAACCAAAATATAGTAGCTCAGCACGCACAAACAGAGATCTTGAAGGACTCTAATGATCAGCTTAAATATGTTGAGTCTCGGGTAAAAAGATGTGCGTTTGTACAAAGAATACGAGAGACCAACAGTGAACACAGTCAAAACGGCGACATCGTAACACTTCTTGGTAAAAGTTTTCTTGGTGGTGGTGAGAGAAGGTGTAATCGCCAAGATTTCTCCGACGCCCAACAGATTTTGAAGAGTTGTCAGATCCATAGAAAGCGACTATAAACACTCAAATCGTGGTTTCCAGGTAGGAACGATTAAAAAACAAGCTTTTGCAACTACTCGAAATAATTGCTGTCAGTGATACTAATGCGTGACATGTTAATTTGTTTGATGTCGATAAAAAAAAGTTTCAAAGTCTTTTACACCGTTCAGTTGTAATTATAATGCACCTTATATTAGAACTAAGCGACTGTTCAATCAAATAAAGTCTTAAATCTGAAGGTGCGTTTGGAAACCCAAAAGGCATCCGACAAAAGCATCTCAAAGAACGAATTATGCAATTTTCGACATAGTAGACTTAAACTGGATCGTCACAGTGAGCGTTGGATCTCGTTGATACATTTTTGGTGGTACTGAATAAGGAGGTACTGAAAGTGGGATGCAAAAAATAGAAGAAAAAAACAAAGAGGGACACATAAGATTTAAACTTTAATTTAAACTTTCACTTATGGTGAAAGAAACGAAGAAGTCAAGATTTTGAGTGGATTGATTGAAGAAAATTTTCCGGAATTTTCGGCAGCAAGGTTCTTCTGGATTGACAGAACCATGATTCTTGGTACTCTCCATTCCATCACCGCGTTATTCATAATTTTAATTCACCGAAACGTGTACATTTAACCACTTTGATAATCTGATTCAGTCCAGTTGGTTTCCCCAACGCTCAAATAACTCCAACCAAGTATAGAGCAAATATCAAAAAAGTTTGGTATCTTTGAAAATGGTTTAACTTCTTCTTTTGGGTGGAAGGTGAAGTCAGTGCAGATATTTTTCCAAATTTGTAGAGAATTTTAAGTATTTCTAAATACATAATTATACCATTGCAACTGGTTTTAGTTTTAAATCAAAAGTAATTTTCTTTCCTTCGTAAATACGAGTACATTTTGTACTTTTATTCCGATTCTGGGAAGATCCTGGTCATGGCACTAATATAAATTCTTCACTCTTCTTGGTGTAATCTTGGTAACTTTTTTCTTCGACTGGTCTTTATTGGGGAGAAATACGAAACAAAAAAAATTGCAAAAGAAAAACATTATTTACTGATCATACGTTGTGTTGTGTTACTTAATTTTATTACTTATTCAAAGATCTACGAGAGGCGGTACCTTTATCTAAACGACAAGTAACAAGCAATAGTGTCAGGTGGTGTTTGGTCCCAACAAAAAGGAAACAAGACTTAGTAATGCCCAAATGAAATAAAAAATCTAGAAAATGGAAAACTGTCGATACTCTTAGTACTTCTGGACGGAGTCTATCCTTATAAATAAATTTTCTGATCCGTAAACTCGTGGTTTTTTTTTAACAATTATTTGATTTGAGGCCGAGCCTGGCCAGAAGCCAGCAACGAATGAAGGGCCGCGTGCAGGTATAATTGTCAAATCCGCCCAGCATTATCTATTGATATCGTCATTATGAGCCATAAAATTTAATAGAGGGGCAAATTTTGTGTTGGAACTACTCGTATGTATAATAGTACCAATTATCAAATCGTGCTTGCAACGTTATAGTAATTGCACAAAATAAAAAAAGACTTCAGAGTACATATTTAATTAGGGCATAGAAAACAATATTAATAAGTATCAAAATCACTGTAGCCCAAACTGTCATAAAGATCGGTCCATTTGCTGTAAGTATCTTCTTTTGGATGATTTTTAATTTGTAAGTCTTTGTTGATGTCGAGATAAAGAAAATCGCCTTGATCTGTGGAAAGTACGGGCCAGGTAATATTCTGCAAAATCTCTGAAGGTTCCGGCGTGGGGTTCCTATCGGACAAAAATGTAATACATATAGTACCTTTCTTACCACTTACTGATATTTTGCAAAATCCGTCCAAAGTTTTATGAGACGATTCCTAGTAGTTATATAATCTTCTGGATAAATAAATTCATTGCAATCCCATCCAAAACAAAATAAGTACGGGAGTTCCGCACCATGGCCGACACTTTCAGCACCATCATAATCGACGTTGATATTTCCTCCATCGTAAGAGAACTGGTAGAAATACGTTTTGGCATATTTCGAAAAGATTTCGGCGTGCTTGATTATGGATCTCGTGAATGAGGTATCACTGGAGTACTACAAAGACAGCACTACTAGTCGTGGTACATAATAGAAGGAACTTACTCTAATGGCAGCTCCTAAATTATCAGCAAACGGTTCACCTCCTGTGTAAATTTCTCTAATTAGACGTCCCATTTCGGCATGATCGTCTTCATCAACAATTTGCATATCATTTGGTACTATCAAATTTAGATCTCCATCCCAAGTTTCCGCAAAGAATTTAAATGTATCTCGATCTGTTCATGAATATCGTAGTTATTTTAATATCTTAAATATCCGTCTGCATACCTTGATTGAAGGCTAAATTCTCTTCAGAGTTGAAGCCCATCAGTGTAGGTACTGCCAATACATTACCAGCTTGGAGCAAACCAAACATTTTCTTGGTGAGAAATGCGTCTGGGTTCTTCGGCTCAATAACAGGCGCCCACACGAGCCCTTGTGAAACATCCATACCATATGGTGGAGTCACCTGTAATATCTCGTCATACCACACATCCATTTTCTGTGCCAAATCAATCTTACGAAATTATTGTATGTGTTTGCAGCCGTAATTAGCTCTTCAGTATCAACACTCTGCAAAAACTGGAGTAAAGATTCAGAATCATTACTACTCTCAAAAGTAGAGTTCAAAAGCGCTGCAGTTCCAAAGGCGATGCTTCTTGGATTTCGCTGAAACATCCCCGAAGACAAAAAAGAACCGCTTTGTAGAATGACACCTCGGAAGAGTCCTGCAACAAAATTTTATTTTTCCAAATATTGGGTTGTTAATGGTACCACCTTCTGAATTTTGGTTGAGTAGATGGTAAGCGCAAGACCCTGAGCCTGCACTTTGTCCAAAAATAGTTATCTGGTCAGGATTGCCACCAAACAAATGAATGTTGTCATGGGTCCACTGAATTGCGAGTAGCTGGTCCTTCAGACCATTGTTACCAGGAATTACGTCATCTTGGGTAGATAGAAATCCTGCAAGTACTTTTAGTAAAGGAGTACTAACATGATAATTTTTTACCGAAAGGTCCCAATCGATAGTTGACTGTGACCAGGACTACATCGTTGCTGATGTAGAGATCAGGTGGTACGTCCATGCTGGAGCCTACACTAAAAGCTCCACCATGTATATATAACATGACAGCTAAAGACACATTGTTTCCATCAACGGGCAGCTAAAAATGGTACTACAGAATAGTTTGAGAAAACGATTAGGAACCAAGTACCTCTGGGGTAAAGACATTGACAAAGAGACAGTCTTCAGAATCGAATATACCTGGTTGCGCCTGGAAACAGCTGACATCTAACACTGTAGCGTCGAGAGTACCTTCCCAGTCTTGAGCCGGTTGAGGTGCCTAAGGTACCACTTTATTTTCCACCACATACTCAATAGATGATAAATACCTTAAATCTCAAAGCACCGACGGGTGGAGATGCGTACGGAATTTTTTCAAAAGCAAAGTACGACTTGTTTGCAAATGTTGTATCTTCACGTCCTTGTATCAGGCCATTAGGTAGTTGTACCAGTGGGTCGGCGATCTGTTTTTCAATTGTGTGGATAAATAGAATCTAGATTTTTTTCAAAACTTACCAAAAAATTAACTTGGAGCACAATTACAACAAAAAGCAACAAGTTGTCCAACATTTTGGCGCTGATTGACTTAAATTATCAGTAGCAAAATGGCAATTTAAGTGTCGATAAGATTAAACAACGGTCATTGTCCAAAATTTTGGTGCTGATTGACTTAACTTATCAGTACCAAAATTTATTTAAAGTCGATAAGATTTAACAAGGGTTATGTTATGTGATGTTGCATCTGTGCTGAAAAATTGAAGTAGTCATGATAAGAAAAAATAATAATACAAGTACCTCTCAAGATGGAGTATTTCTTTTGAAAAGGATAACGTATGTCACGTAGGTATTGGGAAAATTTTCATTGGCTTAAAAATAACTGTAAATAACTTTCAATCTAGTAGCAACGATAAACAAATATTCTATTGTCATAACATATTTTAGATGCAGATTTATTTAATATAAGTGTAAACTAAAATGTTGGTAAAGTGGTAATTTAAGTAAATTACGTTATTCTTATTTTATTTTTTTTCCAACACTAATGTGACTTACGTTATTGTCCTAGTGAAAATAAACTCAGTCTAGGATTACCTTATCACTTTCAAAAGTGTGTACTTTCATATACACTCTTGGCGCGGCTATAATTTTTTTGGTAAATAGTAAGGTGCTACTCACAAGTTTGTAATATACAAGATTTTGCTAGGATGGACCCGATTTGGAAGCCAAATGGAAAGATACGTCGCCGCCAAGATGAAACCTCCCAAGGCAACACCTACTATGCTTTTGAGACAACTCCTTCACCAGATCTGTCATAAAGAATACAGAGATTTCTTCCGATTTCACACCAACGTACTTGTACTCATTGTCCTACGACGGTGAGATCAGAGGTTATAATATAGAGTACGAAGGGGCAGAACGTGAGCTCAGTTATCTCTTTGGAAATACTGACTACCATCAGTACCCAAAGTTGATCAACTCACGCAACAGCGCCTCATGAAGATCTGGACCGATTTTTCCAAATACCAGTTAGTAATTTTTGATTGGAAATGTAGGCTATGTTGATGGTGACGTTTCAGGAACTCTACTCCGAAACCTTCTGAGCTTTTGCAAAATATCACCTGGCCCTTGGTGTCCACAGAAGGTGGCGACTTCTTGTACGTCGACATTAATGACAACTTGGAAATCAAGAACCATCCGCAACAAGTGACTTACGATGGTTGTATGACAGTTTGGGTTATGACGATTTTGATACTTGGTAGAAGTTGTCTGAGATGAATAGATAATTTGTTCAAAAAATTAGAAATAAAACGCCAAGGAAATATTTTTTGTATTACTTCAAACCCAATCTGTTTCAAGTGGCGACAAATCAGGTGATCGATAAGATCAGAATAACACTTGAACCGTTACATCATTTGATACCAAAACAATACATTTGTAAATATACAAGACCATTGTATTTTATGAAGTTTTGAATTCTTCCATTTCCTTTATTAAGGATCTAAACTGCACCATGAGGATCACAAAAGTCGTCAAGGTATTCAAGATAGCAAAGATCGTCGATCTGTCAATGTCAAAAAATCGCGCGGCAGAAAATCGCGGAAGAATATCTTCCGTGATTAGAATCATCTTGCGCATTTCTTCGTTCTGATTTTCGTGTTTGTGACAGAATTGCAAAATCGTTTCGGCTTCTTTCGTGATAAAGTCGCACAAAAGGATAACTCCAATCGTACCAACCTAAAACAAGAAGGGTCAAATTTGGTCGACAGTATAGACAAAAGTAGTACCAGGTGGAGGGAGATGATTGCGATATCAGTTACCAACAACGACACCCTTGAACTTACAGAATCTCTCAAGATGGCTTCGAAAGAGTATAAAATGCGAAGTACCGAGTAGGAAATGATCAGAAACAAAGGCCAACCGAAGATATCGTTGAAAACATCAACGCTTTCCTTAAGGCGATAGATGTCACACTTGCATTGCTTCAAAACGCAAAGCTTTTCGTTCTGTTTTGTGAGCATACCTTTGATGTGGTCGTATCTAGAGAGAATCATTTTTAAAACAACGCAGATCAAAATGTTGTAGAAGAAAGACATGTAAAATTGGCTCAGTTCAATAACAAAGTTCTTGAAGTATGCAGCTTTCAAAATTCTGAACCAAAGCCAAGACGCGTAGAGTATAATGGGGCAATACACCAGGTGCGCAACGATCACCGACCTGGTGTAAGTTCTTTTACTGGTCTGGACACTCTTCAGGTTGAAGATTAAGTGTGACCACTCCTTCTGCCTAAAATGGACGCCAACCAAGATGTAGTAGCTCAGCACGCACAAACAGAGATCTTGAAGGACTCTAATGATCAGCTTAAATATGTTGAGTCTCGGGTAAAAAGATGTGCGGTTGTACAAAGAATACGAGAGACCAACACTGAACACAGTCAAAACGGCGACATCGGAACACTTCTTGGTAAAAGTTTTCTTGGTGGTGGTGAGAGAAGGTGTCATCGCCAAGATTTCTCCGACGCGCAACAGACTTTGAAGAGTTGTCAGATCCATAGAAAGCGACTATAAACACTCAAATCGTGTTTTCCAGGTAGGAACGATTGATAAACAAGCTTTTACAACTACTCGAAGTAATTGCTGGGTCAGTGATACTAATGCGTGACATGTTTATTTGTTTGATGTAGATAAAATACAAGTTTTAGTCTTTTAGACCATTCAGTTGAATTATACTGCACTTTATATTAGAACTAAGCGACTGTTTTATCAGATACGATCTTAATGCGGATGGTGCGTTCGGAAACCCAAAGGGCATTCGAGAAAATCGTCTCAAAAATGGAGTATGTCAATTTTCGACGTCGTCGACTTAAAATGGATAGTTTTAGTGAAAAATGGCGTTGGAGTTTATACATTTTGGTTGTAGTGAAGGAGGAAAAGAAACACTGTTATAAGAAGAATATAAAAAGAAACAAAGAGGCACAGATAAGATTTAAATGTAACAACAGCAATTGCGAAAATATCATTGTGATCACCATAATAATAGATTTTTTTGTCGTGCAGTACCACAAGGGTCGGTTTGGGGACCAGTCTTTTTGGCGCATTTGTCTTCTTAAAATTATTTTCTAATCTAAATTAAAATAAAACGTACTGGTCTAGTTGAAGCCTTCGTTGCACAAATCGATACACCTCTGACGCCCCCGACACGTAAACAACTCACAAAAAGAACATGAAAGTTACTAATAATTGACAAATAATGTACATTTATTAAACTCATGTCAATTAACTATCGTACAAGCCTAGATCCAATTTCCTGTTGTTTACTAAACGAGTACAATCGATGGAATCAATCACAGTCGCCTCGACTGCTCTATTGTGGTGTCTCGTCATGGAAATTTCTGACTTGAACATTTTGAGTGTTTCATTCGCAATAGGAAAACTTTTGGCGGTGACGCCGCACTCGTTGGATGTGAAGCAAAACCGTCGCTGCCAAAAAATCTACTCCCTGTTCATGTGCACCGCGATCACAGTCGGCTTGTCCGTCACGTACTGCTACCGAATCCCCTTCTACAAGAAGTTTGATTTGATCAAACTGACCATTCACGTACTCTTGGACATTTGTCTTTACGCCTTCAATTTCTACACGACGATCGTGGTCACCTTTTGCAGGGAGCAGCAATGGCAAGTCTTGGTGAGCAACTTGCAAACCATCGAGTGCACCACTCCCAAGCACTTCTTTATCAAGTGGTTCGCCGTCGCCAACGTGCTCTATTGGGCGCTGATGCTCGGTACGATATGGACGTGGATTGTTAATTTTGGTGTGGAGTACTACAAGCAGTACGTCATGGATGCTGTACAACTCTATTCTAAATTTATCTACATTTATCTGATTTGCGCCATCTTGAACATGTTCCTCAAACGGTACAGGGAGATAAGACGCTTGATTAAAAATATCTTCAGCGAGAACGACAACCATCTTGTGTTCATAAAAGTGAAATACAATATCTTGGGGTTGAGACAGTCTGTAGAAGCTTTTAATCAGATCTTCGGCTGGCCAATACTCTTCGTAATCTTGTACAGCTGCTTGCGCATCCTCATCTACATGGATCTGTTGATTGACAGTCAAAAGAATCTCGGGATTGGCATCACCATTGTCAATGTCGGCATACTAGTCGTACTCTTTGTAAGATTTGACCTCGCGATTTTGTCTAGATTTATTTTGTAGATTGTAGGTTGGCAGCGTTGTTATAATAGTGTCGTGCGACGCCATCCTCGAAGAGGGGGAGACGATTGTGAGGTTGCTCAGCAAGTATCGGTATTGTGCAAATGGTGGAAGAAACGATGAAGTGAAGATGTTGAGTGGAATGATGAAAGACAATTTTCCAGAATTCTCGGCAGCAAGATTCTTCTGGATTGACAGAACGACGATTTTTGGAATCCTGCAATCCATCACCACGTTCTTTATCATCCTAATCCAGTTTAACTTCGCTTAGATAGTTTCTTCATCGAAACTAAACCGTCACGGTTCATTTAATTTCTCTCACGCCATCAAAAAATGGAATAAAAATCGAATCATCGTATATATTTCATCGAGTAGCGTAATTTTATCACCGATTTCAAAGATAACAAATAAAAGCATTGCTAAATCGATATCTTTCAGTTCTTGCGCTTTTGGTTGATACTGGTTACTAACTTTAAGTGTCTCAATACATGACTGACCTGTTTCAAAATGAACTTGAACATAATCCATGTGTCACCGGCATCGGTGATTCTCGACGGCGACGGTGGCGATTCTTCTCCGGGAAAGGAAAGGATACATCTTTCATTCCCCCGAGGGAGGGCGGGCTGCTGGGGCTTTCCAGAGCCTTTTCAGCCACACTGACGGGAAGATTCGGGATGGGTACGGTGCGGAAGGAAGGTGGGGGTTAATACTGACCCAGCATCCGCCTTATCTGTGATATGAGACTCATGCTCATACCACGATGTCATGATGTGGGGAAATCTCTGAAAAAAAGTCCACACCAGGTCAGCCGGCACCGGGGTTAGAACCCGGGACCTTCCGAATGCAAAGTGGCGCGCTAGGCGCTTGGCCACAGTGCTCGGTCCTCTCTCAGGGACGGTTGGGCCTACTCTTGTGCATCGACGAGTGACAACGAAGGAGTCTTTTTCGCGCGCCGATTGGTCGGTTGACCCTAGGGGCGGTCCTATCGTTGGTACCAAAGATAGGCCAATCGCAGCAGAGCTCGCGGAAACGTATGTCACAAATGCAAGATCTCATAACTATTTCAAGTGATGGGATAGCCATCCTCAGTATGTTGTTTCAAACAATTATTTCTTCCATAATTTGAGTATTAAAACTTTTAGGGTGGCGTCTTAGCTAAAACGTGATTTTGTGTGATTCTCTTGTGAAGAAGTATGTACATACAAAAATTGGTTTCGTTCCTGGTTCACATTATTTTCCATACCCAAATGACAAACATAAATGAATAAACAAAATAAACATAAAACCATTATTATTCATTCTCTTGTTGTTTTTTAACCTATCTAAAAGACGACATGCAAAGTATTATTAGATCAATATCTTCCATTTTCTACGCTTTATTTCCATTTGCTGGATTTGTAGTTCCTAAGTTTTAAGTATGTCAAAACATGACAGGCTAGTTTTGAAGTGAACCAGAATGGACACAAAAATAATTGACGTGCTTTTTCGACTTGGAAATTTGTTATTGATAACCCCCAAATCTGTCAGAACAAACAGAAAATTAACCAAGTGTGAAAAAATTAATGGCTTAATGATGTTTATCTTCTCGCAATTATGTGTTCATATTTATCTGTTTGGCATTTTGACTACGTCGCCACTATCTACTGTTCAAAAAATTTTAATGGCGTCACTGACCACTACATTCTTAATTCACAACTTCTACATTTTGATCGTTGTCCAATTCAGCAAGCGTACCAAATGGTGCAGGTTAATAAAATACCTTGAAAGTATTCCATGCCAGAAATGCAAATTTCGATTATACTGTTTCCAATATGCGGTGCCACAATTGATTGTAGTTGCCGCTGTAATCCTTAGAATTTTGTACGATCGAAATTCCACGATTGTTGTTCTAATTATGGGCATAGAAATCTCCTTGCAAATATTTTACGTAGTTTTGGGTTGTATCGTCCTAGAAATGTTGCTGTCCAGGTACCACTAGCAGAATCAAGTATTGCTGAAAATGTGGTCACAAAGAATGCAGCTTCAAGAGATTCTCAAAGTTTCAAGAGAAGCAAAACAGAGTTTATTTGTGTTGAAAAGTTCAGTGGACATTTTTAACGATATTTTTGGATGGACCACTCTCATGAATATTTTCAACGCTTCCATCAGAACTTTAATCTATGTTGATAGTTTTATTAAAAAACAAGGTTCGTTTTTTGTTTCAAATGATGCAGGAAATACCATTGCTACGTTGATCCAAGTAACATTCCTTTTCATAATGTGGGTCCGAATCTGTAGACTGTTCTAGACAACTCACCAAAAATGTCGTTCTAGGGAAGCGTTAGAAGAATCGTGCTTTTGTGTAATTCCATCGTGAGCAAGTACACACAAATATTGGTTTCGTTGTGCAAATTGGAGGCTGCAAATGACAGCGTGGTGATCGTAAATCATCACTTGAAAGCGCTGATAGATGCAGTAGTGTATTTTCGTCCAGAGTTTACAGCTGCAAGATTTTTTCTTATTGACAAGAGCACATTGTTCAGTATTGTGAACTGCACCGTCACGTTCTTGATTGTGATCGTCCAGTTCAAAATAAGTTTGTAAAGGGTAATTTGTGAAATAAAAGTTGACAAATAAAATCTCATGAAATGAATAAACTCTTCAGAATCTTCTAATCAAATCTACTAAAAGAAGCTAGAAGGATGTAGTTTGACAAGAAAGTATTAAATCGTGATATCAATAAGCATGAGCGAAAATATCTTTGTTCGATACCTCTCTAGAAAGTGAGTCTGTATCCGTAGTTACGAGTGGGTGAAGGTTTCTCTTTCGTTCATTTCGCTTTCGCTCATCGGTTTTCGCTCACTGAATTTGAACATTTATAAATTCTGTCATTAAAACAGTCGTTCTTGCGTCATTTTATTTTCCAGATCCAATTGATAAACATCGAAGCATTAATATTTACTCCCTTCCAATAATGTTTTATTTTCAACCATCTAGAAAACAACATTAAAAGCATTAATAAATCGATATCCTTCATTTCCTACACATTTATTTCTCTTTATTCCTACACATTTATTTCCCTTTATTGGATTTCTGGTTGCTAGCTTTTAAGCGTGTAAAGACATGACCGACCAAGCTTTCAAGCGAACCAGAATGGACACAAAAATATTTGGTGTAATTTTTCCAGTTGGAAATTTATTATCACTAACTCCCAAATCTGTCAAATCAAACAGAAAATTAACCAAATGTCAAAAAATCATTGGTTTATTGATGTTCATCTTCTTGGAGTTATGGTTTTATTTTTATCTTTTTGGAATTTTGACTAATTCGGAAGTATCTACTGTTCAAAAAATTTTGTTGGCGTTGCTGACGACTACATACGTAATGCACAACTTCTACATTTTAATTATTGTTCAATTCCGAAAACGTAACCAATGGTTCAGGTTGATAAAATACCTCGAGCGTATTCCATGTCACAAATCCAAATTTAGATTATACTGCTTCCAATATGTGATGTCACAATTAATTGTATTTGCCGTTTTAATTTTTAGAAGTATAAATAATCAAAATTCCATTATTGTTGTTTTTAGTATTGGCATCGAAATCTACTTGCAAATATTCTATGTAGTTTTGAGTTGTATCGTACTAGAAATGCTATTGTCCAGGTACCACCATCAGAATCAAGTGTTATTGGACATGAGGGCGCAGAGAGTGCAGCTTCAACACATTGTCAAACTTGTACAAAAAACGAAACAGAGTTTGTTTGTTTTGAAAAGTTCAGTGGAAATTTTCGACGACATTTTTGGATGGACCACTCTTTTGAATATTTTCAACGTTTCCATCAGAACTTTAATCTATGTTGATAGTTTTATTAAAAAGCAAGGTCCGCTTCTTATTTCAAATGATGCAGGAACTATCATCGGTACGACGTTCCAAGCAATTGTTCTTCTCTTAATGTGGGTGCGAATCTGTAGACTCTTCTTAATACATAATTCACTAAAAATGTGTTTCTAGGGCTGCGTCATCAGAATCGTGTTTTTGTGTGATTCTATCATCAGAAAGTACTCAGAAATAGAGGCTTTGTCGTACAAACTGGAGGCTGCTAATGACAGCGTGGTGATCATAAATGATCATTTGAAATCGTTGATAGATGCTATAGGGCAGTTTCGTCCAGAGTTTACAGCTGCAGGATTTTTTTTTATTGACAAGAGCACATTGTTCAGTATTGTGAACTGCACCGTTACGTTCTTGCTTGTGATCGTTCAGTTGAAAATAAATTTGTAAAGGGTAATTTGTGAAAAGAAAGTTGACAAATAAAATTTCATGAAATGAATTAACTCTTCAGAATCTTCTAATAAAACCTACTAAAAGAATCTAGAAGGATAGTTTGACAAGAAAGTATTAAATCGTGATATCAATAAACATGAGCGAAAATATCTTTGTTCGATACCTCTCTATAAAGTGAGTCTGTATCCATCGTTACCAGTGGGTGAAGGTTTCTCTTTCGTTCACTTCGCTTTCGCTCATCGTTTTTCGTTCACTGAACTTGAAAATTTATAAATTCTGTCATTAAGACAGTCGCTCTTGCTTCATTTTATTTTCCAAACCCAATTGATGATGAACATAAATGAAATAAACATCGAAGCATTTATATTTACTCTCTTCCAATTATGTTTTATTTTCAACCATCTACAAGACAACATTTAAAAGCATTAATAAATCGATATCTTTCAGTTCCCACACATTTATTTCCCTTTATTGGATTTCTGGTTGCTAACTTTTAAGCCTGTCAAAACATGACCGATCAAGCTTTCAAGTGAACCAGAATGGACACAAAAATATTTGGTGTGATTTTTCCAGTTGGAAATTTATTATCACTAACTCCCAAATCTGTCAAATCAAACAGAAAATTAACCAAATGTCAAAAAATCATTGGTTTATTGATGTTCATCTTCTTGGAGTTATGGTTTTATTTTTATCTTTTTGGCATTTTGACTAAGTCTGAAGTATCTACTGTCCAAAAAATTTTGTTGGCGTTGCTGACGACTACATACGTAATGCACAACTTCTACATTTTAATTATTGTCCAATTCCGAAAACGTAACCAATGGTTCAGATTAATAAAATACCTCGAGCGTATTCCATGTCACAAATGCAAATTTAGATTATACTGCTTCCAGTATGTGATGTCACAATTAATTGTATTTGCCGTTTTAATTTTTAGAAGTATAAATAATCTAAATTCCATTATTGTTGTTTTCAGTATTGGCATCGAAATCTACTTGCAAATATTCTATGTAGTTTTGAGTTGTATCGTACTAGAAATGCTATTGTCCAGGTACCACCATCAGAATCAAGTGTTATTGGACATGAGGGTGCAGAGAGTGCAGCTTCAACACATTGTCAAAGTTGTGAAAGAAACGAAACAGAGTTTGTTTGTTTTGAAAAGTTTAGTGGAAATTTTCGACGACATTTTTGGATGGACCACTCTCTTGAATATCTTGGACGTTTCCGTCAGAACTTTAATCTATGTTGATAGTTTTATTAAAAAGCAAGGTCCGCTTCTTATTTCAAGTGATGCAGGAACTACCATCGGTACGATGTTCCAAGCAATTGTTCTTTTCTTAATGTGGGTACGAATCTATAGACTCCTCTTAATAATTCACTAAAAATGTGTTTCTAGGGCTGCGTCTTAAGAATCGTGTTTTTGTGTAATTCAATCGTCAGAAAGTACTCAGAAATAGTGGCTTCGTCGTACAAACTGGAGGCTGATAATGACGTGGTGGTCATAAGTGACCATTTGAAATCGCTGATAGATGCTGTAGGGCAGTTTCGTCCAGAGTTTACAGCTGCAGGATTTTTTTTTATTGACAAGACCACATTGTTCAGTATTGTGAACTGCACCGTTACGTTCTTGCTTGTGATCGTTCAGTTGAAAATAAATTTGTAAAGTGTAATCTGTCAAATAAGAGTTGAGAAAAAAATAATCAATTTCAGAAAGAAGTACGTAAACAGAATTCCATGAAAGCACCAAAACAATTTGCTACCGTTAATAACTGTTATTATAACAAATCTGATATATTTCTATTTTCAAATACATATCAATTTCCCTTGTTTTTGTCCAGTGTGATCCATCATTCGAACCCTGTAAATCTAGTGCAAGCCAAACCAGCGAGTACCAAGATGGACCTAAAATTTATCGAAACGTTTTTCAAATTTGGAAAATATTTTGCGCTCACGCCGTCGTCTCTTTCTGACCGAAAACCAAGCAAATTCCAATATTTTTACACACTTTTTGTTGTTTTTCTTTACCTAGTCGCTTACGCTGCAGTCATGTACTACAGCTGGACAGTCTTCAAAAAATTGACAATTGCACAATTTGTTCTAGCGATACTTTCATCTGTGGCATTCTTCACACACGATCTTTACATTTTCCTCGGTCTAAAAATGTACAAAAGAAAGCAACTCTTCCAACTTCTAGACAATCTCCAAGCTACATCCAGAATCGGAAGCGGTACCAAATTGTACCACTTCATCTTCCTGATGTCACAGTTGGTACTAATTCTTGTTGGTAACTTCGGAAATTATCTCTACTTAACGTTTCTGGGCGTCGATAATTTCATCCTGAACATGTTCAACTTCACCCAGATCTACCTCCAAAGCGCTTTCGTTCTTCTACGTTGTATAGTACTTGACATGGTACTGTCAAGGTATCAGCGCCAGAGCCGGTTACTCTTGGTACTGACGTTGCGCAACAAACCACCAACAGACTTGTCACAGGTCGTCAAAGCCATCGCAAACAATATCAATGTTTTGAAGTGTTCCGTGGACATCTTCAACGAGATTTTTGGAGTACCCATTCTTTTGCACATGTTTAGTCAGTCTAGATGTGTTCATCAAGAGCGACGGTACTTTCAATGCGGGAAGTACCATGCTTAATTTTTTAAATCTTGTGTACCAGATGACCCTCTCTGTGATATTTTGGGTAAGAGGAGCTCAATTTATGACGATTTGTTAGTTGTTTTGACTGCAGATTGGAATTGTGTTGAATATTGTAATGTGCGATGCGGTCTTGACGGAATCGGAGAAAATTCTAATGAAGGTCTACAAACTGAAAAGTATGGCGGCAGATTCCATGTCGTGGAAATGTGACGAAGTGGACTTTCTTGTTCAGATGATTTTGCATCGTCCTTCTCAGTTCAAAGCTGCAAGATTTTTTGCGGTTGACAGATCCACACTGTTTAGCATGTTGTACTCCGTGACCTCCTTTCTCCTCGTCATGGTCCAATTTAAATCGAACTAGTACCAGAGAAAGATTTAGACAAACAATCAAAACATTTTTTCAATTTGGATGGTAAAGAAGATTCAAAAAATGTTAATGGCAGTAGAGAAAATGGTACTACGTAATGGTAATACCAGAAGTACCGACCAAGAGGTCTCATTTAAGACTGAACTTGAAAGAATAATAACCAAAGCTATAACCAAGAAGGTTACGATAAATATTTTGTAACTGTCATTTTACAGAGTGTTGTACCAAGACACATGTACAATAATTGTAACTAGTTGCTGTATTATGTTTGTTATAAATAGCTGAAACACTACAACAAAACTCTTCATACCTGAATCCAATTAACCCCTATTGTACCAATTTTGAGCATTTTGTAGCACTTTTCTTTTATTTTTTTTTAGACTGAGGCACCACTAAGATCCTAACTATTTACGAATTTAATTTTACAAAAGAAAATATTTCTTAATTTAGTCAAACTGAATTACAACTAACAGGAACGCATCCAAAATTCTCAACAGTGTTGATCTTTCGAGAGGAAAAAAAAATACAGCAAAATCTAACAAATGGAAGATTGCAAGCAGCGAAAATGGAAATATATTCAAATTCTCTATTTTTAGTAGTATTTTTTCAAACTGTTTGGCTTGGAACTGTTTGGTGAAAATGGTGTCAGAGCAAAGAATTTTACAAATGTACAAAGGGTTTTGATTATTTTTAATTCCTTGACCAGGACAGTTGGTTTTGGATTGCAGGGTGAAGTGAAGTGATAATTATCGTTTTTGTTCAATGCCCATGAACAACGCAAAATGAAATTCTATTTATAGATTAATTACAAATGATTCAAAACAAAGACAACTAAAGGAATATTTATTGAAAGTGTCTCCAGATGAAATTCCATTTGTAGTTATCAGGCTTGCAAATCAGGGCTAGTGTCAGCTTTCAGTCAAATTGAATAATCACTAAAAGAAAAGTAATCGACGTGTTTAACATTTTGAAAAGTGTTGATTTGTCAATTGTGAAGAATCGAGCTGCCACAAATCTAGGAGGATTGCCTTGGAGAAAATTGATGAACATTTTGATTTCTCTGGTTTTTTGTGAAGTTGAAGTAGAGAGAGAAGCTTCCAGTTTCCACGCCAAGTCCAACAGCTGGTCATATTCTTTCAATATTTGATCACACAACAGAATCGCAATTGCGAGGCCCACCTACAACCAAAAGTGAGATTGTGAGGCAGCATCAAGCAGAAATATTACCCAAAGTAGAAGGAGAAAAGCTATTTCCGCAAAGAAATACAACCTTAACCCTGGATCACGCCAAAGATAGGCAAAATATGTTTCGTCTTTAACGGCGAGATCTATGTACACAAAACTGCTGAGGGTACCGCTGAAAGTGCTGCCGAGGATCGTCCATCCGAAAATGCTGTTGAAAACGTTCACGCATCTCTTCAGAGTGAGCACTCCTTGTTTGATTTGTTTCAACACTTTGACCAACTCCTTTGAATCTACAGCTTGCACCAACATGTTCTTGTGCTGTTGATATCTCGTGAGTAAGACTTTTAGAACCGTACAAGCACATAGTGAATAGATAAATTGTGAATAGGTGGAAAGAGTTAACGGCATAAGCTTCACACAACTCCTGATGTTGAAATTATAGGAAATGGCAGATTGTTCAAAAATGGTTATCAACAAAAATAAAAGTAGTATCAGTTTGATTATTATTAAAAGTTTTTTGTTTGTTTGTGGTGTTTTTATAGAGTTTAGACCAGAAATCAATCTGTGCCATCGATCGCTGTTCAAGCCCATCACAACAACTAAAATATAAAAATTCAGGAAATAACATGTGAGGATGTACAGAAGTGTTAAAAAGGCTTGGAGGCGTCTCATTGTAGAATATTCTGAGCTGGCAAAGTACCGAACAATGACAAATCCAGCTGTGTACAATGTAAAAACCAGGGAACTGTGACATCTTTGAAAAGTGTTGGTCCCTCGATGGTTGGACGAGTACGGTGTAATTGCGAAGAATTTTCCAAATCTAAAAAGGATTTCTATTGTTTCTAAGTCCATCGTTTAGTTGGTTGCGTGATCAAACACATTCAATACTTATCTTGATCGTTCAGTCTTTGTAAACGACGGAAACTTGACCTAGAAGCGTGGACATTTTACGACAAATATTTCACTGAAAAATTTATGATGTTGTTGGGTACAGCTACTACTGATTCGTAACGAAGTAGAAAAATAGAACTAGGTGCAAAAAACGGTACAATGCACATGTCTCTATTATTGAAATGAATAAATGGGGGAAAATATCTAGAACTTGTGAGGGAAATTAATTTTGTAAATCACTGATAGAGTTTCATTTCCGTTCAACAAGTATATTTTTCAATTTTTCCTTGGCCTTGACTTTATTCCAGTCGTTATTAAATAATAAAATTAAAAATAATAACAACAATCGTTGGCTGAATAAAGGAATGCAATGAAACAAGCGAGTTTTATAATTTTTTGAAAAGTAAATACCCTGGAATGGCACCTTGGGGTATACTTCGATTTACAACCATCAATCTAAGTGCTAGGTGGCAAGTATTCTTGAAAAGTCCCCACACGTAAGAAAGCAATCCTTTGATCTCATATGAATAAATCACAATAAAATTTACAGAGGAAGGTTATACAGAATCATTATAAATGAGTGTTCCATCGCAGTAGGCGTTGGTGAGGTATTTGGATGTGCCGCAAGCCTCATAACATGAGTGAGACCATTATCGCCATTATAGGTGGCGAGGCTGCCGGCACATTCAAAATTTATCTGGGTTTTCAACGCCAACTGCGATGTGATGGGTCATTTATAATGACCCTGTGCATATTATAACCTTCGTTTAAGTAATCTTGCAGCTGTAAACCGTGGCCAAAACATCATACATTTTTCAGTGAACTACAGGTGATTCTGAAATAAGTTTGGAAAAAAGTGGAGTATCCTTGACACAAAATAATTCTGCGTAAATGACTTTTGGGGGTGAAATCAATTGAATGTTTATTTCATTAGCAATCATTTTTACATAACCTCCACAATAAAGTTGTAGATGCAAGCACATTGCTTTGTAAATGTAAAAATTTTCAAATTTTTTTTTTGTCAATGACTTCTTCTCATCATCACCGATTACCGAGTTTTTCCAAATTTGTTTCTGAATCACCCTGTATTTGCCGGAAAACGTCATATTGATTGTGACAATTTTCCGCGCACTACATCTCTTGGAAAGTCCAATTGATTTACCAACTGTAGTTTAGTAGTAGTAGTCTTGATAGTTTAAGTAGAAATACACGTGATGTTCTTTTTGGAACAAGCGATTAGTGTCAAGTTTAATCTATATCTACTCATTAGTCATTATACATTAGTGTGGCGTAAAGCATTCTGTGTAAACACTGCTGACCCATGGTAAACTGTTTCACTTTGGGTTTAAATGATGTCCCATCGCTCTTAAATTCTACTGCACCAGTACTAATATATTGTTGCGTCATTACACTTTTTTCAGTGACTTGTTGGAATAAAATAGGTATATCCTAACAATTATCTGCGTAAAGCTTTATTTTTAAATTTACAAAATTTGACATCAGAAAAGTATTTCTAAATGTAAAGCAAAGTGCACCCAAGGTTTCATTCTTGGTCCCTTACTATTGCAAATTCCCTACCAACTCGTAAGTTTGACTTCTTTTATTCAATCACCATCAACGACTATTATTATTTATTATTATTACCTATTCTACTTTGTTTTAATTAAATAACGAAAATAAAAATCAATTATCGAACCTCCTTGTGTACAGGGTGAGCGAAACTCGATGAATCAGCTCTATTAAAAGAAAAGGAAAGACGATAGAAAAAATCTGAAAAGAGGTTGTTAAATGGAATTGAGTAAGGTCCATTTTAAACCAAATTTGCATAGTTTTCCGTATTTGGAAACTGAAATAATGACGTCATTGAATTTTTTTTCCCCAGAAACATACTTATATTTTGGCATATTTAAAAAGAGCTAATTTTCTGAACAAATTTTGTAAAAAAAAAAAATTTTGCTATCTTGTTTAAATCGTGACGATTGCGAATTTTTGATAATACTTTTTTTTTACAAATTTGCTTATAATTTTTTAACGGAAAAAGATTGCAAATGTTTTTTTTCTTTACAAAATTTGTTCAGAAAAATTAGCTCTTTTTAAATATGCCAAAATATAGGTATGTTTCTGGAAAAAAGAATTCGATGAATAGAGCTGAGACATCGAGTTTCGCTCACTCTGTACACAGCAATTAATTACAAAATTAATTTCCCTCCAAATTTTTATATTTTCCCCAATTTATTGATTCAAATATCTAATCTTATCATATTCTCTTCTAATTAATGCAATTTTTTTTATTTAATTTTTACACTTATTATACAGGGTGTATCCGAATTCGACCGACAAACTTTCAGGGCAGATTCTACGATCAAAAATAAGCATAAAACTTTTAATACAAATGGGGTCAAAAACGCTTAGTTTGCGAGATAATCAACAAAAACGTAAAAACAATTACGATCTGAATTCCTTGGATTTTATAGGGTTGTCTGTGCATTGAACAGGGAGGCGAAATTTGGACAATTTTTGTAAATTGTTCATATAATCTGTTTCAAAATGAAAAATCCACCACCTGTTGAATAATGTTGGCAGAAAAAAAGAAATCCCTAGAATAAGTTTCATTTTTTTGGGTTGGCCCAACTTCCCGTCAAAATTTGACTGAGAACTGTTGAGTTTACTTAGGTAATACAAAATAATTATTACGTACTGAAGGTGGTAGCTACGGTATCATACCTTTTGAGTGAAGTAATAAAATGAGAACAAAAAAACACGATGAACTACGACCAAAACTACTGTCAACAGTTTTCTTTCATAACCCCACTTTTTTCTAACATTTGCAGATACACTAAAAACAAAAGTTGGCGACGTTGTCGGTTCTATTTTCGAGGTAGAATGCAGTGTTGGTGGATTTTTGATTTTGAAACAGATTATAGCTCCTTTTTATTTTTGTACATTTCATCAAAAAATTCCACCCGATTCTTTTTGTTGCTGGCAGAATTTTTAGGCGATTATCTTGCAAACTAAGCATTTTTGACCCCATACGTATTAAGAATTTTATGCTTATTTTGGATCATAGAATCTGCCCTGAAGGTTTGTCGGTCGAATTCGGATACACCCTGTATATTGTTGTATACCTATATTGTACTACTTTATTAACACTCTGTTGCAGCTGAAAGCATCAAAAAATTTTCACAGCAGCGACTATTACAACAAATAAACGATGGACTTAGAAACGATAGAAATGCTTTTTAGATGTGGAAAATTCTTGGCAATTACACCGTACTCGTGTATCCGTCGAGGCACCAACACTTTCCAAAGATGCCACAGTTTCCTTGTTTTCACATTGTACACAGCTGGATTTGTCAATGTTTGGTACACTTCCAGATCACGATATTCTACAATGAGACGCATTCAAGCCTTTTTAACAGTTCTGAGCATTCTTACATCTTATTTCCTGAATTTTTACATTTTCATTGTTGTGATGGGCTTGAACAGCGATCGATGGCACAGATTGATTGCTGGTCTAAAATTTATAAAAATACCACAAACAAACAAAAAACTATTAAGAATACTCAAACTGGTACTACTCGTATTTTTGTTGATAACCATTTTTGGACAGGCTGGCATTTTCTATGATTTCAACGTTGGGGGTTGTCTGATACTTCTGCCGTTCACTCTTTCCACCTATTCACAATTTATCTATTCACTGTGTGCTTGTACCGTTCTAAAAGTCTTACTCACGAGATATCAACACCACAAGAACGTGTTGGTGCAAGCTGTAGACTCAAAGGAGTTGGTCAAAGTGTTGAAACAAATCAAGCAAGGAGTGCTCACTCTGAAGAGATGCGTGAACGTTTTCAACAGCATTTTCGGATGGACGATCCTCGGTAGCACTTTCAGGGGTGCACTCAGCAGTTTTGTGCACATAGATCTCGCCATTAAAGACGAAACATATTTTGCCAATCTTTGGAGTGATCTAGGGTTAAGGTTCTATTTCTTTGTGGAGATAGCTTTTCTCCTTCTACTTTGGGTAATATTTCTGCTTGATGCTGCCTCACGATCTCACTTTTGGTTGTAGGTGGGCCTCGCTATTGCGATTATGTTGTGTGATCAAATATTGAAAGAATACGACCAACTCTTGGACTTAGCGTGGAACTTGGAAACTTCTCTCTCCACTCTAACTTCACACAAAACCAGGGAAATCACAGTTTTCATCGATTTTGTCGAACGCAGTCGTCCAAGATTTGTGGCAGCTCGATTCTTCGCAATTGACAAATCAACACTTTTCAAAATATTAAACACGTCGATTACTTTTCTTTTAGTTATTATTCAGTTTGATTGAAAGCTGACAATTCTGATTCGCAGGACTAATAAATAAACACATTCCTCCATATAATTTTGTTTTCAATAATAGAACTGAAAAGTCTGACAGCTGATTCCATGTCGTGGAATTGCGACGAAGTAGATTTTTCTCATTGAGATGATTCTGCATCGTCTTCGTCAGTTCAAGGCTGCGAGAGTTTTTCAGTTGACAGATCCACAGAGCATTGTATTCCATGACCTCCTTTCTCCTCGTCATGGTCCAATTTAAATCAAATTAGTACCAGAGAAGGATGTAGACAAACATTCAAAATATTTGGAAGATAAAGAAGATTAAAAAAATGTTAATGGCAGTAGAGAAAATGGTACTACGTAATGGTAATACCAGAAGTACCGACCAAGAGGTCTCATTTAAGACTGAACTTGAAAGAATAATTACCAAAGCTATAACCAAGAAGGTTACGATAGATATTTTGTAACTGTCATTTTACAGAGTGTTGTACCAAGGCACATGTACAATAATTGTAACTAGCTGCTGTATTATGTTTGTTATAAATAGCTGAAACACTACAACAAAACTCTTCATATCTGAATCCAATTGACCCCTATTGTACCAATTTTGAGCATTTTGTAGCACTTTTCTTTTATTTTTTTTTAGACTGAGGCACCACTAAGATCCTAACTATCTAAGAATTTAATTTTACAAACGAAAATATTTCTTAATTTAGTCAAACTGAATTACAACTAACAGGAACGTATCCAAAATTTTCAATAGTGTTGATCTTTCGTGAGGAAAAAATTTTACAGTAAAATCTAACAAATGGAAGATTGCAAGGAGCGAAAATGGAAATCTATTCAAATTCTCTATTTTTAGTAGTATTTTTGCAAACTGCTTGGCTTGAGACTAGTTGGTGAAAATGGTGTCAGAGCAAAGAATTTTACAAATGTACAAAAGGTTTTGATTATTTTTAGTTTCATGACCAAGACAGTATAGGTTTTGGATTTCAGGGTGAAGTGAAGTGTTAATTATCGTCTTTGTTCAACGTCCATGAACGACGCAAAATGAAATTCTATTTATTGATTAATTACAAATGATTCAAAACAAAGACAACTAAAGGAATAATTGAAAGAGTATCCATTTGTAGTTATCAGGCTTGCAAATCAGGGCTAGTGTCAGCTTTCAGTCAAATTGAATAATAACTAAAAGAAAAGTAATCGACGTGTTTAACATTTTGAAAAGTGTTGACTTGTCAATTGTGAAGAATCGAGCTGCTTCGAATCTTGGACGATTGCCTTGGAGAAAATTGATGAACATTTTGATTTGTCTGATTTCTTGTGAAGTTGGTGTGGAGAGAGAAGCTTCCAGTTTCCACGCCAAATCTAGGAGTTGGTCATATTCTTTCAATACTTGATCACACAACAGAATCGCAATTGCGAGGCCAACCTACAACCAAAAGTGTGAGCGCTAGGCAGCATCAACAAGACATATTACCCAAAGTAGAAGAAGAAAAGTTATTTCTCCAAATAAATACGACCTTAACGCTAGATCATTCCAAACTAATTGAAAATATTTTTGGTCTTGAACGGCGAGATCTATGTAAACAAAACTGCTAAATGCCCCGCTAAAAGTGCTGCAGAGCATCGTCCATCCAAAAATACTGTTGAAAACGTTCACGCATCTCTTCAAAGTGAGCACTCCGTGCTTGATTTGCTTCAACAATTTGACCAACTCCTTTGAATCTCCAACTTGCGCCAACACGTTCTTGTGGTGCTGATATCTCGTCTGTAAGACTTTTAGAACAGTACAAGCACACAATGAATAGATAAATTGTGAATAGGTGGAAAGTGTTAACGGCAGAATTATCAGACAACCCCAAATGTTGTATTTATAGAAACCTGCAGACTGTTCAAAAATGGTTATTAATGAAAATATGAGTAGTATCAGTTTGACAGTTATTGACAGTTTGTTGTTTGTTTGTGGTATTTTTATAGATTTTAGACCAGCAATCAATCTGTGCCATCGATCGCTGTTCAAGCCCATCACAACAACGAAAATGTAAAAATTCAGGAAATAAGATGTGAGGAGGTACAGAAATGTTAAAAAGGCTTGGATGCGTCTCATTGTAGAATAGTCTGATCTGGAAATGTACCGAATAGTGGCAAATCCAGCTGTGTACAAAGAAAAAACGAGGAAACTGTGGCATCTTTGGAAAGTGTTGGTGCCTCGTTGGTTGCACGAGTACGGTGTTATCGCGAAAATTTTTCCACATCTGAAAAGGATTTCTATCGTTTCTAAGTCCATCGTTTAGTTGGTTGATGGTCGCTTGCGTGATCAAATACATTCAGTGCTTATCTTGATAGGTCTTTATAAACGACTGAAATTACACGTGGAAGCATGGAATTTTTACCACAAATATTTCACTGAAAAATTTATGATGTTTTTGGGTGCAGCTACCACTGATTCTTTATGAAACAGAAAAGCAGAACTAGGTACAAAAATGTTTAAAAATGTAGTGAACAAACAAAGAGAGTACACAATACATGTCCCAGTTACTAAAATGAATAAATGGGGGAAATTAATTTTGGAATCACCGCTGTGCAAACAAATTACAAAGAGCTGATTGATTTTCGTTTCCCTTCAACAAATATATTTTTTGTTTTCCTTGGCCTTAAATGTAAATTTTTTTGGGCACAATTAATTACCTAATCTCATTTTTTAATGTCTTCTCTATTGTTAAAATATTTCGAAAAAACAAGAGCAAATGATAGTCATAATAATGGTTTTTATTGCAGATTACAATATTATCGTGATTCATATTTTTCTCAGCACGAATTCAAAAATACCAATTTTTCCATTATCAGTGAATTTTAGTGGTTTTTACTCACTGAAAATAGTTGGCAAAGATGGCAGTTTAATCACTAGTGAGGAAATAATATTTTCTCACTAGTGAGCAAAGTGCATGTTTTGCGAGTTCTTTGAGTTTGTCGAAATGTTGTACTGAAGGTTTTTTTAATCTGTCTTTTAAAATACCTTCTGAATATTAATAACTAAAGCTTGTCTTATTTTTGACTTATTGAAATGTGAACTGGACCATCACGAGAAGGAACGTGGTTAACGAATTGATAATGCAGAAGAGAGTGGACCTATCGATGGAAAAAAATCTTGCGGCTGTAAATTCTGGACGGTTAAGCCTTACTACATCGATAAAAACTAGAATTTCTTCGATTCCGTAAAAAGTAAACGCCGTTTGTAATCTATAAGCTTGTAGCAAAATTTCTTCGCCCTTTCTCAAAATAGAGTCACACAGCAGAGTCGTCGACAAGATCCCAGTCTGAAAACAGAAAGACGTATTACCACGAAATGCATGGCTGGATTGCATTACCCAAGCAATCAGAATGCAGCAAGCCTCACTGTATACCAGCAACGCATCCCACGTCGTCCACCTTCCATCCATTTTGATGAGTATGTCAAGGAAATTTAAACCCTTAGACACACAGCAGAAAATATTGAAGAGAATCATCCATCCAAAGATCTCGTTGAAAATCTCCACGACTTCTTTTAGTGTAAAAATATTATTTCTGATTTTTTTCAAAATCTGAGTCAACTCTCTTGAGCGGAGTTGACTGTTGGTTTTGATTACTTGTGACAGAGTTTCGCTGAGACTCTGATACTTCGAGAGTATCAAAATGAGAACAGCTGAAGTAACAACAAGGTAGAAGAATTGAATGTAGTGTTGGTACCACTGGAGTACGCTGTACGAGACAAAAGGTAGACCGGCATATTGAACCCCGGAATATACTCCGCAAAAGAACAAGAAAAAGTAGACGAGTTGTAACACTACGAATATTAACTTGAATGGATACTTTTGAGACGTAGATTTGACAGTGGCAAGAGTGTCGATCAGTCGGAACCAGAGACTCCTTCTAAATCTCATCATCACGATCAGAATGTAGAAGACGTGGCAGAATTGGTTCAAATCGGTGAAAATTGCCAACACCAACTGCATGGATGTCAGAAATTGATACTGCTGCTTGTTGATATAAGAAGTAACGACGAAACCCACCACATACACAACGAAAACCAGTATTTCGTAGAGTTTTTGGAACCAGTGCGGATTGTGGTTCTTCGTCGACGACGGAGACAGCGCCGCAAACTTACCAAAAGTGAAAACTGTCTCGACTATTTCGAGATCCATTAGGACTGACTGGCGGTTGCTAGAAATGTGGTGGACGAATGAAGAAATCAAATTTATTAGATTTTATGACAGTTCCACAGGAAATTGACAATCGAACCAGAAGGAATACATTCGTTTCCGTTCAACGAGGATATTTTGTTTTTATTTTTCCTTGGCCCTGAGTTTAATCAAATCGTTATTAAATAATATTGGTATTTTTTGTATAGTAATGGTCCGGGAATGGATCCTTGGGGTGTACCTGCTGCTGCTGAGCCTTTCCATAGCCTTTTCAGTCACTGACGGGAAGATTCGGGATGGGTACGATGCGGAAGGAAAGTGGAAGGTACTGAGGGGTTAATAGTGACCCAGCATCCACCTTATTGTGATATGAGACCCATGCTCATACCACGATGTCATGATGTGGGGAAATCTCTGAAAAAAACCCATATCAGATCAGGCAGCACCGGGGTTAGAACCCGGGACCTCCCGAATGCAAAGTGGCGCGCTAGGCGCTTGGCCACAGTGCTCGGTTGGAACCTTGCGGTACATTTACAAATAAGTTTCTGATGCAAATTAATTTGCAAATTTGAATGTTTTCGTGGCGTTGTTTTCTTGACAAGATGAGACTAATCGTTTATTAAAAAAAGTCACGTCTATTTCTCCTTAAACTGTATCAAGATCAACACAAAAGTGATTGCGCAATTTAGTACTTTGAATAAGATTGATCTGTCGATGGAAAAAAATCCGGCGGCTGTAAATTTGGGACGGTTGCACTCTAGAAATTCGATAAATATCTGAACTTGTCTATATTGCTGGGAATTCCATTTTGCCGCTGACACTTCCAGTTTCCAAGCCAAAGCTAGAACTTGATCTGATTGTTTCAATATTTGATCACACAGCAAAATCGTAGACACCAGTGCGATCTAAAATTCAAATGATTGTGAAAATGACAATTACAAAAGTAATATTTACCCAAATTGTCGTAGTGAAGCTGAGTTCATGGACAAAATGCAACAATTCCAATTCGCTGAGGAACAGATCCTTGGGGTTTTGTCTAAGGGACTTCTCGATGTAGACAAAACATCTGAATGTCCCGCTGAGGATGCTACAAAGAATTGGCCACCCAAAAATATCGTCAAAAGCGTCGGTACTTCTTTTCAGAGCGAGCACTCTTCGCTTGAATTTTATCAAAATTCTTATCAGCTCCTTCGAGTCAAGACGCCCATGCGTTAGTCGTGATAATATATTTGTCTGGTATCGGTACCTTGTCAGTACCATTTTGAGAACCAGACAAGCAGAGATTAGGTACAAATATTGTGAGTACTTGTCGAAATGTGGCGATAGGATAAATACGAACCTTACCCAACCCGCATACTTTAAAAAAGCAAAAAAATCAATAACTGTTATAAGGAAATAAACCACAAGTGATGCTACGAGCGTCGTCGAGTACCAGAAGTACTCTCTACCCGCAGGTCCAGCATCGACAGATTGAATACTGTCGATCAAGGTGAACCATCGACGTTCATTGAGAACCATGACAACTATCAAAACGTAAAAACTAAAGACGCCTAGGTTGATGATTGTCAAAAACGATAAAACTGTTTGCATGAGAGTTAATTGGGAAAATCTCTTACTTGCAAGATAGGTTAGTGTAACTATTCCCAAAGAGTACAATGTAAACGTGAGACAACTGCGACATTTTTGAAAATTGTTTGAATTTCGATTTTTGTTGGAGTTCGGAGTCAGCCCAAAAAAATTTCCACATTTGAAGACAGTTTCGATTATTTCTAAATCCATGCTTGCATTGCCGATTTGTTGTAGTTGTAACTAGGTGAACCGGGAAATTTATCTTGATTATTAATTTTTGTAAACAATGGAAACAATGCGTGACGTTAATGGGAATGTTCTGTCAATAAACATGATAAACAAGTAACCAAGCAACTTATTTACGTATAAAGAATTAAACAATTTTGTGAATACTTTCTGAATTGTTAAAAAAGACAAAAGCAAGTGATAGTAATAATAATACATAGTTTTATTTGCAACATTTATTACAACAATCAAAGTGAGAAAAAGAGAAGTAATCGTTATTTACGGTAAGAGTGAGGAAGACAAAACTTTCGTTCACGCGAATTGCTTGGATGGTGCAATTCAAGTGAACGAAAGCGGCCTTACTCTTGTGAATTAAACACCCATAGCTCCCTTACTACGCAACGTATAGCAATGAATTCTGCATCGTTGGATTCCCCTTGTCAACGCGCTTCCTCCGATACCAAAAAAATTTCCCTTGCTTTTTGCATTTTAGAGAAATTCGCAAAAAATAAAAAAACTCATATTTTTGGTTCCCACAATAACAAATAGGGTCTATGGACGGAACTTTCCCTATACCTGAATTCAACTCATCCTATACAATAACTGACCGCAATTTGGTTTGGATTCGCGCCAAAAATTTTTTCGAAAAAATCATGAACCTATCGAATTTGCACCTCGGAAAAACATTTAAACCCCCATAGCTCCCTTATTAAGCAACATACGGCGATGAATTCTACACCGATTGATTCCCTTAGTCAACGTAATTCTTCTGAGCCGAAAAAATTTTACCTTGCTTTTTCCATTTTAGAGAAATTCGCTAAAAATCAAAAGCTCATATTTTTGGCTCCCACGATAACAAATGGGGTCTATGGCCGGAACTTTCCCTATACCTGAATTCAAATCGTCCCATTTTAATTTCTGGTTGGTTCTAAATGGGAAAAAGAGAAGTAGTCGTCATTTACCGTAAGAGTGAGGAAGGCAAAGCTTTCGTTCACGCGAATTACGTGTTCGTCCACGAAGCGGAGCTGAGTGAATGATGCAATTCAAGTGAATGAAAGCGGTGTTAATCTCGAGTGATGTATTTGGTTTTGTTCCATATCACCTTAGAAATTGAGTCCGTAACTTTGTATTAAAAATTTTAAATAAAAATAAATCTCATTTTTGGACGGATCAGTTGCTATGGGAAAAAAATAAAATACAAAATGAACGAAGTTTTGTAACGTCAATAAAATTATTGTCTCACGTTGTGGAAATGTAAAAATGGAAGATGAAGAGTTATATGGAAGAGCTATCAAAAAGAATTGGAAAGATTTACGAGTGAGTTGAAACCAGGGAGTAAAAGACAGTGAGCGAAAGTGAAGTGAAGGAAAGAGAAACATTCACCCACTGGTAACTATGGAAACAGACTTACTTTCTAGGGAGGTATCGAACAAAAAATACTTCTTTGAATTGGATCATTTGGAGAGGAAACGTTGTCAATGAATTCAAGCACGCTGAAGAGTCGATTGATTTATCGATGGAAAAAAATTTAGGAAAGATTTGTAAACTGCTCTCGCAAGATCAAAAATGCTCTGAAAGTGAAGAGGATAAGAGCAAATGATAGTGATAATAAAAGTCTTTATTACACATTACAACATTCTGGTGGCTCATACGGTTCTTACTATGAATTGAAAAATATCAATTTTATTTAAATGAAACAATGACATAAAACAAATGTTCACTTTTCTTTGAACTGGATCATGACGAGAAGAAACGTAGTTAATGAGTTGAGCACACTGAAAAGAGTGGACCTATCGATGGAAAAAAATCTGGCAGCTTTAAATTCTGGACGATTATGCAGCACAGCATCAATGAAAACTTGGATTTCTTCGTTTTCATGAGAAGTCAACACCGCTTCCAATGTATAAGTTTGATCCAAAATTTGGTCGCACTTTTTCAAAATGGAGTCACAGAGAAGAATCGTCAACAGAATTCCACTCTGAAATCACAAAAACGTAACACCACGAAATCGATTGGTACCTGAAATGCCTTACCCAAGTAATCAGAATGAAGCAAGCGTCGTAGAAGAGCGACGCGTTCCCCACCATCGATCTATCAATTTTTTTGATAATTACGTCAAGGTAAATCAAACTTCTGGACGAACCATTGACAATAGTGAATAGAATTGGCCATCCGAAGATGTCGTTGAAAATCTCCACTCCCTCCTTCAACGTAAAAATGCTATTCTTTAACTTCTTCACAATGTCAACAATCTGCTCCGAGTGGAGTTGACTTCTAGCTTTGGTCACTTGCCAGAGAGTCTCCCTGAGATGCTCGTACCGCGACAGTAGCAAGACGAGAAGAATCAATGTGAAAACCACGTAGAAGAATTGAGTGTACTGTTGGTAACATGTGACTGCGCCCAATATAGCACGAGGAAAATCAGCCTGTTGAAGTCCTGTGTACATTCTCAAAGTAATCAAACAGCAGTAGATGAGTTGTGACATTGCAAAAATCAACTTGAGTGGGATCCTTGGGGAGCCAGATTCAACTCCATCGAGGCACTCGATCAGCCGGAACCAGAGACTTCTTCTCACTCTCATCATCACGATCAAAATGTAGAAGATGTTGATGAATTGAGCCAGTTCGTACAAAATTATTAACACGAATTGTATTGACGTCAAAGTCGCACGCACAGAGTTGTTGCCAAAAGCAGTCAAAACGAAACTTACTACGTAGATGATGAAAACGCTGACTTCGTAGAGTTTTTGCCACCAGTGCGGATTGTGGTTCTTCGTCGACGACGGAGTCAGCGCCGTGAACTTACCAACAGTGAAGATTGCTTCGATTATTTCCAAATCCATCTGTACAGACGGCCGACCACTAGAACTTTAATCCGTGAGGGTAGAAATCAAATCAAATCAATTCTACAGGAAGTGTGATTGATTTTTAATTTTTAATTTCCTTTAAAGCAATTATTTTTGCTTCTTTTCACCAACCATAACGTGGTCGTGACTGTGTTAGTATTGTTAAATTGTCCCCATTTCGACCATTAGCTCTGAATGTGGGCAAACAACAATAAAGAAAACATCCTTGCTTTATTATCACTTGTTTACAATACTGTCAATCATTCAAAACAAATTGGCGTCACATTTAATGACAAAAACTAACATAAACTCAACGTTTTAAAAGTTTTACGAGATATAGAGGCTTCACTTGGCCACATAATGACAACAACAGAAATGACAACAAAAAAATATTAAGAATGATTATAATATTAGAGGTTAAGCAAAACCCGGTGAGGTGAGGATTTGGATGGGTGGCCGTTGGCATCACCGCAGTTTGTTAATAGTTATTTTCAATACAAATGAGCAAAGTAGTGCATTTAATCACGAGTACGTAAGTTGGGCGTCTGAGCCGAAGGCGAGGACTCCAACCCTACAATTGATCTATGCTTAAAAAAAAATTCAGTACGACATATTTGGCGCCCTATCCACAAACTCACTCTCAAAACATTCACTTTGCTCACTAGTGAGAAAATATTATTTTCTCACTAGTGATTCAATTGCTATCTTTGCTAACTATTTTCAGTGAGGAGAAACCAGTAAAATCCATGATGATCATGGAAAAAATAATTTTACAAATTTGACTTTAGTTGGATGATTACGAGCAAAAACGTGACAATGGTGTTCACAATCTTAAACAACGCGGTCTTGTCGAGAGCAAAGAACCTCGCAGCTTCAAATTCTGGGCGATTTTGGCAGACCATCTGCTTCAGCGAAACTGATTCTTCCTTCTCCAGTGAACCTGCATCACTCATCGAAATTTCCAGTTGGCATGCCGCCATTACGATTTGGTCGTACCGTTCCAGTATGGAGTCGCACAGGCAAACATCTACCAAAATATAACCCTGAAAGCGCAGTGTTAGTAACACACTGTAGAAATGGTTCAATCTAGTACCCAGCACAGGAGAAGAATTGTAATTCCGAAGAGTGCTGCGAGAAAATCTAGATGAATCTCGTTTCTGACCAAGAAGTCCAGATGTATGAGCGTACCAAGCGACGCCGACAAGATGTCCAGGAGAGAGGCCCATCCAAAAATGTCGTTGAATGTTTTGATGGCATTCTTCAAGGTGAGCAAGTCGTGTTTGGTCTTTTTGGAAATTTTCAAAATGTTTTGGACGGTGGCGCGCTCTAGAACTTTGTTTTGATGGTGGTACCGCGAAAGCAACATCTCTAGAATGATGCAGCGCAAAACTAGGTAGAAGAGTTGCAGATACATTTCAATGCAGAATATCAAGTTGAACAACGCTAGAGGTGTATCGTAATAGATACAATAAAAATAAACATCGACCACGATTACAGATAATGTGATCAAGTGTGACATCACAAACTGCAAGCAGTACAAGTTTTGGTTGTTTTTGTAACATTGAGTATTTTTAAGAGATGCTAATAATTTGAACCATTTACAATGCTTCTGCAAGTTGACGACGACGAGAACGTACAAGCTGTGTGATATGTATGTGAAAATTATTGCGACAGCCAGGATACACTGGGTCCTTGACAAACATATTTTTAATACTTCAGTCCAACACAAACTATAGCAAATAAAAAATGTCAACGTGGCAAACATCAAACATCCGTGGAGTTTCTCAAAACCGTTCAAATTTCGCATCTTTTTTGTCGACGAAGGAGTTAATGACAAAATTTTTCCAAATTTAAAAATGAGATTTATAATTTTCAAATCCATTCTTGCTCAGTTAGTTTGAATCGACAACACCACCTTGACTACAGTTTGGTTTAAAAATTCAAAAACAGGAAATTAAATCTGCAGGTTGTTGATCGATGAGATATCAAATAATATTATTGGATTAATTATCTGGAATAAGTTCTGTTTTGAGACATGTGGAAATAAATACATTTTTTCAATGATCATTGGATTTTAGTGGTTTTTGCTCAGTGTAAATAGTTAGCCAAGATGGAAATTTAATCACTAGTGAGGAAATAATATTTTCTCACTAGTGAGCAAAGTGAATGTTTAGAGAGTTTGTCGATAGAGGGCGCCAAATATGTTGTAGTGAAAATGTTTTTAATCTGTTTTAAAAATACTTTCTAAATATTAGTACATAACTAAAGCTTACAATCACAAACACGCAACGCATAACAACATAACCTCTTTTGTTTTGAATGTTGTTGATCTACGTTTTTTTGTGAAAAACTGTTTTCTTGGGAACTCACGTTGGGCTAATTTTGTAGAAGTTATTGTTTCAGGAATTAGTTATGTAAAATAGTGATGCAGCCAGATAATGTATGTAAGGTTTACGTTAATATAACCTCATTTTTTATTCTTGCTATGTTTTTGTCATTTTGATTTCTTTACATTAAAAAAATAATGATTTGCGTCATAATAAGGGGTAGGCAGCAGGTAAAACTGATGATTCAATTACACTCAATGCAATTAACCCAATATTCAAAAAGTGACAAAAAAATGCTTCCCGAAATTTTGATTCCGCGACTCTTTTTTATGATCATGGGAAAAATCAGATTCAACACGCATGAGCAAATGTGCATTTAATCACTAGTACGGTTGGGGACCTCACCTTCGGTTCAGACGCCTAACTTCCGTACTCGTGATTAAATGCACTACTTTGCTCACTTGTATTGAAAATAGCTATTTGATGGAAGAGGAAATAATACATATTTTTATCTCTTTAATGGAGCTAAATTTTACAAATTTAATTTGAATTGAATTATCACAAGCAGAAACGTGACGATGCTGTACAAAACAGTGAACAATATGGTTTTGTCAACGGAGAAAAATCTTGCGGCTTCGAACTTTGGACGAAGATGATCGATGGTATTCAGAAGCGAATTCAACTGTTTGTTTGCCGACGACACACCTTGATAGTTAGTTTCCAGTTCGCTCACCAGAACCAAAAGTTGAGCATGCTTTTGTACGACGGAATCACACAATAACACATTCGCTAAAACTCCGCTCTGGAAAAAGACCGTCAGTAAAATATTTTCAAAATATAGAGCTCCACACCCAAATTATAAGAAGGAGAGTAATTTGGTACAACGTATTCAAAATACTTGCTGTATTGGTTGTCAAATATAAGGAACTACCCTTTGTGATGAAAATATCAATATGAATCAGAGTCCTGACGGAAATGGAGAAAATATTCAAAAGGGTGGTCCATCCGAAAATATCGTTGAAGAGGTCAATCGCAGTTTTCATCAGTAACAAATTTCGTTTAATTTTTGTTAGAATCTTGAACAGGTTGTGAAAGCGTGCTTGTGATCCAGCTTTTAGTACCAGATAATTCTGATGTTGGTACCTGCACAGCAACATTTCTAATATGATGCAACGGAGTACCACGTAGAACAGTTGCGAATTGATTTCAATACAAATCAGGAGAACACCAAACGCGTAGGTTATTGTGAAGAAAAATGAATAAATACAGATGCCAACAATTGTGAAAGAAACTGTTACTAGTTGTGACATCACAAATTGTAAGTGGTACAATGTAAATCTGTTTTTGTGGCAAGGCAAACGTTTGAGACATTGTATCATCTGGAACCATTTGGCACCCTTGCAGAATTTAACAATTATGAAAACGTAGAAGTCGTGCGTGACGTATGTAAGCATTAATAAAACGATCAAAATGTATTGTGTACTGAGTGGTCTAATGTTATATGTTAAATCAAAAAAATAAAAACTGAGCAAACTTGCTAACAGTGTAAATATCAGAAAGCTGTAGAGTTTCTGCAGACAGATTAATTTTTCACTCAGTCGTTTAGAATGAGGAGTCAACCCTAAGATTCTTCCGTATCCAAAAATCACATCTATTATTTTTGTGTCCATCTTAACCGACTCAACAAGATCAATTTTTTTCATTTTCTTCCACATTTGAAGAAACCCTAACGGCCTACTCGTTGATACTTGGAGAAAGAACACATTCTTGCTTCGTCAAAACGTTTACATCAATTGACAAGTTGTAACAAAAATACGTCTAAACCATTTCCATTATTAATTACTGTTTACGCTACGATCCGATTTTATGAAATCCGAAAAACAATTTTTTTTACGTTGAGTGCAGTGTCTACATACTCAAGGACACTTAGCGGTTTAGCTTTTATCCCACGACTTCCTGTTGCTGTAATATCGATTATGACACAAATACTATTAGCAGCTATTTAAATTCAAAAAGGTATAGTATTTTATTCGCGGATAATAGCTATTACTTGCTCGGGTGAATTACGGCCCTCGCCTGCGGCTCGTGACACAAAAACATCCTCACCATGAATAATATTCTATTATTTTTTATCTTGCACGATTGCTATTATTGAATATTTGCAAATGTATTTCTGTGCCATTATGGAGTTGATGTTCGTCTGTTTCTGAATAACATCTTTCCAAGTCGTTAGATAGCACGTCGGGGATCTATTGAATGGTCTGCCAGGTCGCCTGATTTGAGTCCCCTAGATTTTTTTTCTGGGGTCATTTAAAAAATAAAATTTACAAAGAGAAACCACAAAATTTGTAACGTGGAAGCCAAAATCAGGCATGAAATTGAAGAAGTACCACCTAACTGGTTTCGTTACGTAATTTTTGTGATATATTAAGGGCCAGTTTATAGAAAGAAAATTAAATATTTAATTCGAATTAAATTTTAACGCGTGATTAATAACAGAATTATTCCTCCCCAAAGAAAATTTAACATTTTAATTGGATTAAATTAGGCAAAAGAATTCGAAAAAAAAATCAAATCAATCCTGGTGGTATTATTTTGGTCCGCCAGTTCTGAAAGACCCTGTATTAATTATCAAAATATTAACAATTTTTAAAAATCATTTAAACAATCGTATGAGTAATTCCGCGGGTGCAAATTATATTACTCATGTTTTTTTTTTTGTAATCTTATAATTAAAGCAACAGAAGCTTTAATTTTACTAAACTAAAACCAATTAAAACGAAAGAATATTAATTTTCATTGAAACAAAAACACCGCGTGCGGGAAATCGTTGTTTCCGCACTCCGAGGAGAACTGGGAAATACCGATTTTGAGGCTATGAGTGCAAAAAACTACGAGTATATGCGCCAAAATGTGGACAGGGAAAAACAAAAATTGACCTATTTCGGATTTTTTTTACAAAAATCGCCAGTGTCAAGTTATTAATTTTATTCCAGTTAAAGTTTCCACACTGCATATGTAATTGTACCACCAATTACCAAATCGTGCTTGGAACATTTAAGTAATTGCACAAAATAAGAAAACACTTAAGAATACATATTAGAGCATAAAAAACGATATTAATAAGTATCAAAATCACTGTAGCCCAAACTGTCATAAAGGTCGGTCCATTTGCTGTAAGTACTCTCTTTCGGATGATTTTTGATTTGTAAGTCTTTGTTGATGTCGAGATAAAGAAAATCGCCTTGATCTGTGGAAACCACGGGCCAGGTAATATTCTGTAAGATCTCTGAAGGTTCCGGCGTAGGGTCCCTATCGGACAAAAATGTAATACATATAGTACCTTTCTTACCACTTACTGATATTTTGCAAAATCTGTCAAAAGTTTCATGAGACGATTTCTAGTAATGAGGTCATCTTCTGCATAAATATCATCATCGCAACCATTTCCAGAACAAAATAAGTACGAGAGTTCCGTACCATGACCGACATTTTCAGCACCATCATAATGAACGTTGATATGTCCAATTTCTCCATCATAAGAGAACTGGTAGAAATAGGTTTTGGCATATTTAGAAAATATTTCGGCGTGTTTGATCATGGATCTCGTGAATGAGGTATCACTGGAGTACTAGAGAGACAGTCACTACGAGTCGTGGTACGTTATAGAAGGTACTTACTCTAATGCCAGCCCCTAAATTATCAGCAAACGGTTCACCTCCTGTGTAAATTTCTCTAATTAGACGTCCCATTTCGGCATGATCGACTTCATCAACAATTTGCATATCATTTGGTACTATCAAATTTAGATCTTCATCCCAAGTTTCCGCCCAGGATTTGAATACATCTGGATCTGATCCCAAACATCGTAGTTATTTTGATATCTTAAATATCCGACTACATACCTTGATTGAAGAATAAACTCTCTTCAGAGTTGAAGCCCATCAGTGTAGGTACTGCCAAAACATTACCAGCTTGGAGGAGACCAAACATTTTCTTGGTGAGAAATGCGTCTGGGTTCTTCGCCTCAATAACAGGCGCCCACATGACCCCTTGTGAAACATCCCAATCCCATGCTGGAGTCACCTGATAATACCTGGTCATGCCACACATTTATTTCTGTGCCAAATCTATCTTACCAAATTATCATACTCTCCTGCAGCCGTATTTAGCTCTTCAGCATCAACACTCTGCAAGAACTGGAGTAAAGCTTCAGAATCATTACTACCCTCAAATGTAGAGTTCAAAAGCGCTGCAGTTCCAAAGGCGATGCTTCTTGAATTTCGCTGAAACATTCCCGTACACAAAAAAGAACCGCTTTCTAGGATGACACCTCGGAAGAGTCCTACAACAAAAATTATTTTTCCAAAGCTTCTGTTGTTAATGTTACCACCTTCTGAATTTTGGTTGAGTTGATGGTAAGCGCATGACCCTGCGCCTGCACTTCCTCCAAAAATGGTTATCTGGTCAGGATTGCCACCAAACAAATGAATGTTGTCATGGGTCCACCGAATCGCGAGTAACTGGTCCTTCAGACCATTGTTGCCAGGAATTACGTCATCTTGGGTCGATAGAAATCCTGCAAGTACCTTTTGTAAAGTAGTACTAACATAATGTTTTTTTACCGAAAGGTCCCAATCGATAGTTGATTGTGACCAGGACTACATCGTTGTTGACAAAGAGATCAGGTGATGCGTCCATGCTGGAACCTACACTAAATGCTCCACCATGTATATAAAACATGACAGTTAAAGACACATTGTCCCCATTCATGGGCAGCTACAAATGGTACTATATAATAGTTTGAAGAAATTATTTGTAACCAAGTACCTCTGGGGTAAAGACATTGACAAAGAGACAGTCTTCAGAATTGGATGCACTTGGTAGCGACTGCAAACAACTGACATCTAAATGTGTAGTGTTGAGAGTACCGTCCCAGTCTTGAGCCGGTTGAGGTGCCTAAAGTACCACTTTATTTTCCGTCACACACTCAAAATGATAAATACCTTAAATCTCAAAGCACCAACGGGTGGAGATGCGTACGGAATTTTTTCAAAAGCAAAGTACGACTTGTTTGCAAATGTTGTAGCTTCACGTCCCTGTATCAGGCCATTAGGTAGTTGTACCAACGGGTCGGCGATCTGTTTTTTAATTGTACAGAAAAATAGAATCTCGATTTTTTTCAAACCTTACCAAGAAATTAACTTGGAGCAGAATTACAACAAAAAACAACAAGTTCTCCAACATTTTGGCGCTGAATGACTTATCAGTATCAAAATGGCAATTATTTTTATGTCGACAAGATTAAACCAGATTTATGTTACCTACGTGATGTTGCACCCAGGGAGATAGATTGAAGTGGTTATGATAAGAAACAATAATAATACAATTACCTCTCAAGATGAAATAATTGTTTTGAAAATGATAACGTATATTGGGAAAATTTTCGTCGGCGTAAAAATAAGTGTAAATGACTTTCAATCTAGTAGCAAAGATAAATAAATATTCATTTGTCATTACATGTTTTAGATGTAGATTTATTTAATATAAATGTAAAGTAAAATGTTCGTAAAGTGGTAATTTAAATAAATTTAAAAATAGAAAGATACGTGGCCGCCAAGGTGCAAACTCCCAAGGCAAGATCAACCGATTATGCTTTTGAGAAAGTACCATGTTTTAGTTTTTCTTAAACGAGTTCTACTAAGACTGTCAAGGCCGCACAACCTTCCCAATCTTGGGATAGTATCTGCGGTCCCATTGGTCGAGACGTCTCTTGCTACCAACAATTCGCCAACAGAAACTACGAATTGGAAGATTGTCTCTTCACAAACATCTTCAACGCGAATTTTCCAGACGACGGACGACGAAAACTGTACTGAATTATCAGTAAAGTTTTTCGTGCACGGTGGAGGCTACGTCGGCGGATTAAGAATCTAGAAAAACCGGAAAATTACTTCGACCTTTAATCGTGACCATCAACTACCAACTAGGTCCATTTGGATTTATATCGACCCAAGACGAAGTCACTCCTGGGAATAATGGTCTGAAGGATCAGCTACGCGCCATACCGTGGACCCACGACAAGGTACACCTCTTCAGAGGCGATCCCCACAAAATTTACTATTTTTGGGCAAAGTGCTGGATTTCCTTCGGTGCTTTTTAAAATTTTGTGATCAAAGATTACGACGTTATAAAATAATATTATCCTTCTAGTTTGAATAAGTTCTATTTTGAAACATGTAGAAATAAATAGGCTTTGTGATGGAACAGGAAATAATAAATATTTTTTTGTTATTTAGGGTGAAAAAATATTCCCAATGGTGGTACTACCCGAGGGAAATTTTACAAATTTCATTTGAATTGAATTATCACAAGCAGAAACGTGACGATGCTGTACGAAACAGTGAACAGTATGGTTTTATCAACGAAGAAATATCTTGCGGCTTCGAACTTTGGACGGAGGTGTTCGATGGTCTCCAGAAGCGAATTCAACTGTTGGTTTACTGACGGTACATCGTGATGGTTAGTTTCCAGTTCGCTCACCAAAGCCAAAAGTTGAGCGTGCTTCTGGAGAACGGAATCACACAATAGCACATTCGCTATAACTCCGCTCTGGAATAACACCATCAGTCAAATATTTTCAAAATCTGGAGCTCCTCACCCAAATTAAAAGAAGGAAAGTAATTTGGTACAACGCACTGCAAATATTTCCCGGATTGGTTGATAAATGGAAGGTACTCTCCTTTGTGATCATACTATCAATATGAGTCAGAGTCCTGACGGAAGCGGAGAAAATATTCAAGAGGGTGCTCCATCCGAAAATATCGTTGAAGCGGTCGATCGCAGTTTTGATCAAGAACAAATTGTGTTTAATTTTTGTGACAATCTTGAACAGGTTGTGAAAGTGTGCTTGCGATCCAGCTTTCAATATCAGAGATTTCTGATGTTGGTACCTGCACTTCAGCATTTCTAATATGATGCAACGGAGTACCACGTAGAAGAGTTGCAAATTGATTTCAATACAAACCACGAGAATACCAACCGCGTGGTTTAGTGAGAAGAAAAATAAATATATGCAGATGCCAACAACTGTGAAAGAAACTCCCACTAGTTGTGACATGACAAATTGTAAATGGTACGACGGAAATCTGTTTTTGTGGCAACGAACACGTTCCAGACATTGTACCATCTCGAACCATTTGGCACACTTGCAGAATTTAACTATTATAAAAACATAGAAGTCGTGCATGACGTATGTAACTAATAGTAGAGCCACCAAAATATATTCTGCACTGAATGGTGTAGTATTAACTAATCTGATACCAAAAAAGTAAAAGTTCACACAACTTGCTAACAGTGTAAATATTAGAAAGCTGTAGAATTTCTCCAAACGAGTTGGTTTTAAATTCAGGCTGTCAGAATGAGGAGTTAACCATAACTTTCTTCCGTATCTAAAAATCACATTTATTATTTTTGTATCCATCTTATCCGCTCCAACACTAGCAAAATATTTTTGTTTTTCATATTTGGACAAACCCTAATGACCTACATCTTGATAGTCCGAGAAAAAAACAAACTTGCTTTGTGGAAACGTTAAAACATCAATAGACAAATTTAAAAAAAATACGTCTAAACCATTATTAATACGAAAATTGTATTTAGAATATTGTATTATATAAGGTTCTAATTGCATATAAATTATTGTTTACGCTACGATCTGATTTTATCAAATTCGACAAACAAAAATTGTTTGCCTAGGTGCAATGTCTACATCCACAACTTCCTGTTTTTGCAATTGCGATTATGGCCTAAACACTATTAATAGCTTGGATTTAATTAATTATTAGGAAAGAATCAAGAAACTCCATTGATACATACTGTGCAACCTACAGGTAAAACATAATGCACACCTTTATGAAAATCAAGATTTCAACGTTCTCAAAAGTACCTAACCTAACTTTTAAAACTAACATTTGTTAATTGATTAATCTCACGGTACATCAACAGTGAAGAATAATAAGAATAATCAAATAAACTGTGTTGCAGTTACAGTTTGTTCAAATAATTTTACAAATTTGACTTGAGTTGGATGATTACGAGCAAAAATGTGACAATGGTGTACAAAGTCTTAAACAACGTGGTCTTGTCAAGAGCAAAGAACCTCGCAGCTTCGAATTTTGGGCGGTTTCGGCAGACAACTGTTATGAGTGAAATCGATTTTTCACCGGCGAATATATACACATCATTCATAACACTGTGTAGTTTGCACGCCGCCATTTCGATTTGTTCATATCGTTTCAAAATGGAGTCACACAGGTACACATTCACCAAAACGCAACCCTTAAAGCGAATTATTAGTAATACACTTCAGAGATAGTCCACTTCGGTACCCAACACAGGAGAAGAAATATAAATTCGAACAGGACCTGGAAAAACTCAAAACGAAGTTCGTTTTTAATCACGATGTCCAGGAATATAAGAGTTTTAAGCCCCGTCGAGATGATTTCCAGAAGAGAGGCCCATCCGAAGATGTCATTGAAGATTTTGACTGCATCTTCCAAGATGAACAAATCTTGTTTGGTCCTTTTGGGAATTTTCGGAAAGTTTTTGAGCGCGGCTCGCTGCAAAAGGTTGTTTTGAAGGTGGTACCGCGAAAGGAACATCTCTAGTATGATGCAGCGCAAAACTAGGTAGAAAAATTGCAGATAAAGTTCAATGCACATCACCAAACTGAACAGCATTTGGGCTGTGTCAATGTAAATTAAATAAAGATATTTGTAGACCACAATTATAGATAATGCGATCAAGTGGGACATCACAAACTGCAAGTGATACAACTTTTGGTTGTTTTTGTAGCATTGAGTATATTCAAGACGTTCTAGCAATCTGAACCATGCAGAATGCTTCTGCAACTTCATGATGACGAAAATGTAAAAGTTGTGTATTGTAAATGTGAAAATTGCTGCCAGGGCCAGAATATATTGACTCTGTGTCAAATTCGACTTGGATACACCAGTCAAAAAAATGTTGTACCAGGTAAAAGATGTCAGTGTGGCAAATATAACATATCCGTAGAGTTTTTCAAAATTGTTCAAATTTCTCTGCCTGGTAGATGAGGGAGTTATTGATAAAATTCTTCCACATTTGAAAATAAGGTTTATTATTTTTAAATCCATTCTTGCTCAGTTAGTTTGAATCGACAACACCACCTAGTCAAGGTGGTGACTACAATTTGGTTTAAATATCTGAATAGCAGGAAATTGAACAACAAAAAGTTGATGGATAAGATCAAAACGCTAATGGAAAGAAATATACAGTGAGCGGCAAAAGTATGGAATAAATTCTTTAAAAATTAAACACAATTTTTTTCAAAAAAATCTTTGGACAGGTCGATTTTAGTTTATAAAAATACATATTTTAATAGAAAATAAAATTCCAAGCAGTCATTTGTTTTCGAGCTATGACGTCATCGATTGTTTTTTTAAATAGAAACCCCGTATTTTTTTTTCTTGATTCTGATAGCCCCTTTAATTGTCTAAATCAGAGTATAAAAATTTTATTATCTTACATAAGGAAATTTTTGAGAAAATAAATGATAAACTTGGAAAAAATAAATTTTATAATGAACAAAAACAAGTCAAAAAATCAAGTAGGTAAATCAAACAGTCAACTGTTACTGTCAATTTCATTCGTATGTGTTATTTGTTTTACAAAACGTTTTCGAAAATTACTCATTTAACAGAAACACAACGTATAGAAATTTTAATTTTGATTGGGTGCGGGGATAAAACAAGATAAAACTAAAACAGGGGAAATTTCTTTATAAACTTGCTTATTGTCAAAAAGCTGGGGGATGGCAATTCGAACATTTAATTCCATAATTTTAAGTGCTTAGTAACACAGTTTTTGACTTGTTTTTGTTCGTTATAAAATTTATTTTTTCCAACTTTTTTTTTTTTTTTCTCAAAAATAAGGTAACAAATTTTTATACTGGCGTTTAGACAATTAAAAGGGCTATCAGAATCAAGAAAAAAAATAGGGGGTTTCCATTTAAAAAAACTGTCGATGACGTCATAACTCGAAAACAAATGACTGCTTGGAATTTTATGTTGTATTAAAATATGTATTTTTATAAACTAAAATTGACCTGTCCAAAGATTTTTTTGAAAAAAATTTTGTTTAATTTTTAATTAATTTATTCCATACTTTTGCCGCTCACTGTATTTTGTGATGGAACAGGAAATAATAAATATTTTTCTCTCTTTAGTGGAGTTGTTTTCCTAAGAACCAATTGTTTCAGAAATAATACTAGATTATATCATTAAGAGTAAAATTGAGTCTAAGGCAACTGGGCCAAGCACCAAAAGACCTTCTACTCTGAATGGATATTACTATACTATCTTCAAGGGGATCACAAAAAATATTGGATTTGCATTAGTTTATTTCTTTTTGCTACACTTACAGTAAAATGGCAATTTTCAAAGATACAATTTTCAAACATGAAGGCACCAGAGATTCTTAGTTCTCTTATTAGTACATGATATTAATAAGCATCAAAATCACTGTAGCCCAAACTGTCATAAAGGTCAGTCCACTTACTGTAAGTACTTTCTTTTGGATGATTTTTAATTTGTAAGTCTTTGTTGATGTCAAGATAAAGAAAATCGCCTTGATCTGTGGAAAGCACGGGCCAGGTAATATTCTGTAAGATCTCTGTAGGTTCCGGCGTGGGGTTCCTATCGGACAAAAATGTGATACATGTGGTACCTTTCTTACCACTTACTGATATTTTTCAAAATCCGTCCAAAGTTTTATGAGACGATTCCTAATAATTAGATCATCTTCAGGATAAGTACCATCATCCCAGCCATTTCCAGAACAAAATAAGTACGAGAGTTCCGCGCCATAACCGACACTTTCAGCACCATCATAATGGACTTCCAAATTCTCCATCGTAAGAGAACTGGTAGAAATAGGTTTTGGCATATTTAATTATGGATCTCGTGAATGAGGTATCACTGGAGTACTAGAGCGACAGTCACTACGAATCGTGGTACGTAGTAGAAGGTACTTACTCTAATGCCTGCTCCTAAATTATCAGCAAACGGTTCATCTCCTGTGTAAATTTCTCTAATTAGACGTCCCACTGCGGCATGGTCGACTTCATCAACAATTTGCATATCATTTGGTACTACCAAGAATTATATTTGCCATTTGGCCTCTGCCGAAGTAAACTTCAATAAAATTCAAAATGCCCAAAGCGAATCGTTGTTTTATCAGTATCAAAATGGCAATTATTTATATGTCGACAAGATTAAACCAGATTTATGTTGCGTGATGTTGCATCCACGCAGATAGATTGAAGTGGTTATGATAAGAAACAATAATAATAGAACCACCTCTCAAGATGGAATATTTGTTTTGAAAATGATAACGTATGTCACGTAGGTATTGGGGAAATTTTGGTCGGCCTAAAAATAAATATAAATGACTTTCAATCTAGTAGCAATGATAAATAAATATTCATTTCTCATTACATATTTTAGATATAGATTTATTTAATAATATAGTCTTTATTTTAGAACGATAAAGAACTAAATGCTGTTTGACTAATTAAATCACGACTACAAATATAATGTAAGTACAAGAATTAGAGAAATAATTTACCTTGTAAATGTAAAGAACGTGGTCACAAAATGGCTGCTGGAAGGACTGAACGTACCTCCGGCTACAGAATTAAACAGGAACACTGAATTACCGACTCTATACAATAATAAAATCAGCACCAAAAATTAAACAGAATTAAAATTAAACAACAGAATTAAAATAGAACAAACAGAATTAAAATAAATCAACAGAATTAAAATGAATTCACAGAATTAAAATGAAACAAACAGAACTAAAATGAAACAAACAGAATTAAAGTGAAACAAACAGAATTAAAATGAAACAAATTAACCTTATTTTGAAACCTAAATTGGGCTTGAAACGCTGTTACGTAAGTGTCATATCATGCAACTAAATTCCATTGACCTGCTATTTCTAAAAATTGTTCTACATTGGTTTGATTCCCCAAAACTGTTCTAATTAATAATTAATTCGTAATTTTCATTCTCTCTCTCTCACTCACACCTCTGATTTCTACGACTACCTGGTTTTACCGTTACCCGGTCCTCTGTGTTTTCTACCCACTTCCTTTCTACTTTGCCTTGTTGCTTTTTTAACTAAAAGTGCAAACGATTCTAGTTATTTTCTACGATAAAGCGCTCTGTTTCTTTTTGTTGTTCTTCCTTAAAAATTGACCTTCTAGAAAATTACTTCACTATTGATTCCACGTCTGTTATACAGATAATGTGTTTACAGAAAAAAAGAGACTTACTTTAGAAGAATCTCAAAATTGTCAATTGAAACTCTCGCAATTTTTCTATACGATTTGTGCTTACGTGGTTCTCAAAATATTACTATCCCGGTACCACTATGCTGTTGTATGTAACAAATATTCACAATCCCACCCATTTGAAACCGACTTTGCAAATCTTCAAACGTACACTGTTTGTCTTGAAAAGAACTGTAGATGCTTTCAACGACCTCGTCGGGTGGACGATTTCTACCAGCAATTTGTGTGGAGTAACCAGAACTCTCGTCTATCTTCCACCAATTTACAATCAAAATTGAAGCAGAGCTTGTCGCATGTCGCGAATTTCTTGTATTTCATTTACGAACTCGGCTTCAGCGTGACAGTTGTGATATTGGTAAAGTCCTCGTCGAAAAATAGTCAATTTTGACTTAAATTGTAAATCATTTTACAATAGGAGAGAACTACCATAACTACCATAAATAATTCCATAAATAAATAGGGGCTGTTACTTTACCTGATGTTTGCTCTTCCTTGAGTCGGCACTGCACAACAAAGGGGCAATAAAGTTAGAGGGTATTATGGTAGTTATAAGACGGTTTGCTGTCCTATTGTAAAATGATTTACAATTTAAGTCAAAATTGACTATTTCTAGACGAGGACTTTACCTCGGTAGTACCATTCGTATTGGATGATAGGTACACCGCAAAGTTGCATCGAAATATTGTAGGGCGAAATTTACGTCGCAAACAAGTGAGACAATGTAAATTTGTGCCACTAAAATAGTTAACAGAACCAGTTGCGATGCCACAAATTGCAAATACCTACTATGGTTTTGATGTTGTGAAAATTAGTCTGTCGAAAATATTTTGGCAATTTAAACCACTTGATGTCCGTGTAGATTTTTATTGTGACAAAGATATAAAAGATATAAGGGTTGTAGAGGCATCGGTAATAATTGACAAGATTATCGTAGACAACTGCGTAAAGCCAAACTTCGAATTTTCCGATTGCGACTTTAACTTCTCTTTATTATCGCTGAGAGTGGAGTTAGCGCAAAGTCGAAAAATCAAATGGAAGTCATGGGTTAAAACCTGGGCAGCTAAGTGTCGTTAAGTATACAAATAATTTTCGTGTTTTGGCTTTGATAAAATCAAATCGTAGCGTAAATAATAATTTACTCTCATATCATAATAATAATAATCGATTAGAGTATGTCATTTTCTTTCTATCAAAACGTAGCTCATTAGGGTTTCTCCAAACGTGAGGGAAAAATACTGTGATAGTTTTGAGTCGGCCAAGATGGACACAAAAATAATTGATGTGATTTTTGGATACGGAAGAATCTTAGGGTTAACTCCTCATTCTGACCGACTGTGTGAAAAAACAACTCGTTTGCAGAAATTCTACAGTTTTCTAATATTTACACTGTTAGCAAGTTTGCTAAACTTTTATTTTTTTGGTTTGGCATTGGATAACACTAGACCACTCAGTACACAATATATTTTGATTGTATTACTAATACTTACGTACGTCACGCACGACTTCTACGTTTTGATCATTGTTAATTTCAGTAAGTGTGCCAAATGGTACCAGATGGTACAATGTCTCAAACGTGTGCCTTGCCACAAGAACAGATTTACGTCGTACCATTTACAATTTGTGATGTCACAAATAGTAGGATTTTCTTTAACAATTGTTGGTATCTGTATTTGTTCATTTTTCTTCACAATAACCTACGCGTTTGGTATTCTCATAAATTGTATTGAAATCAATTTGCAACTGTTCTACGTGGTACTCCGCTGCATCATATTAGAAATGCTGCAGTGCAGGTACCAACATCAGAAATATCTGGTACTGAAAGCTGGGTCACAAGCACACAGTCACAAACTGTTCAAGATTCTAACCAAAATTAAACACAATTTGTTTTTGATGAACAATGCGATCGACCTCTTCAATGATATTTTCGGGTGGACCACCCTCTTGAATATTTTCTTAGGTTCCGTCAGGACTCTGCTGCATATGGATAAAACCATCACAAAAGATACTTCCGTTTATCTGTCAAACAATCCAGCAAGTATTTGGAATATGTTGTACCAAACTACTCTCCTTCTTATAATTTGGGTGAGGAACAATTTTTTTGAAAATATTTTACTTACCGTCTTTTTCCAGAGTGGAATTATAGCAAATGTGTTATTGTGTGATTCCGTCGTACAGAAGCACGTTCAACTTTTGGTGCTGGTGACCCAACTGGAAACTAACTATCAAGGTGTACCGTCGGCAAACGAACAGTTGAATTCTCTTCTGAATACCATCGCACACCTTCGTCCAAAATTCGAAGCTGCAAGATTTTTCTCCGTTGACAAAACCACATTGTTCACTGTTTCGTACAGCATCGTAACCTTTCTGCTCGTGCTAATTCAATTCAAATTAAATTTGTAAAATGTCCTGGGGATAGTACCACCATTGGAAAAAGAAATCTTCAAGCAGCCGTCATTATCTGGTCAAGTAAAGCCTCCATATCTAGTAAAACTTTCTAAACGTCGAATTTATGTTAGCTCTTGTCATTAAATTTGACGTTAATTTGTTTTGAAAGATTGACTGTATTGTAAATAATCAATATATATAAAACTGAATGTCTGTTGGTTTGTATATTTTGTATGCAAATCTACAGTTTTACTCCGATCTTGATGAAATTTTGTACACTTGATCTTCAAAACAAGAAGAAAATTACTGTCTACTTTAATTTTACAAAAACCAACCCCTACTACCATTTTCAACCCTGTTAAGAAAAAAAGACAGTTTTTTCGAGTTGGAAATACCCTCACCTTCGCCGCTTCACCCCTATTTCATCCTCTGAGTATATCGTCACCTTCGCCGCTTGACACCAATAAAAATCAACCCCTATTATCATTTTTAACCCTGTTAAGCACAAAAAAAAATTTCGAGTTGGAAATCGCGTTTGCATGATATGTTCAGGTGTCATAGTTACATTTGGTTGTTTATAAAAGTAGCAATTTCGCAAAATGTGTTTGAATAATTGTGTTTTACCGGAAGATGTCTTAAATAAAGCAGAACAAGCTTCAAATAGCTTAATACCGGAAAAATCAAAAGGCAGGTATCTGAAATCAAACGAGACAATCAAACAATAGGAGGATTTAAATAAGGTTACAACTGAAAATAAAAGTGTTATGTTGGCGTATTTTCATGAATTGGTAAGTGATCATAGTGTTAGTTTCTTATTGTATTGATCTTTTTGTTTATGTAGTCGAAGAAAACAGTAGTCTACAGTAAAGTTTTAATAATTCTTCGTAAAAAGACAAACTTCATATTGAAATTACTGCGTTTATAGCAATACATAAAAGTAGAAACATAATTTTAAAACATTCTGAAATTTGCGGGCGAAGCCGCGGGTAAAAGCTAGTTAATAATAAAGAAAGGATGTTTTTGTCATTGTTGTTTGCTCACATTTACACTTAATCCATGGAAAATTCTACAGTGCTAAACAAACAGTCGCAGCCACGTTTTTGCTGAAACAGTAATACCACCAAAGGAAATGAAAAATGAAAAATCGATCTGTTGTTTCCGATAGAAAACCTACGCAATAGAAATAAATTTGACTTCTAGGGTCACGGATTAAAATTCTAGTGCAGTCTGCACAGATGGATTTGGAAATAATCGAAACAATCTTCTCTGTTGGAAAGTTCACGGCGCTGACTCCGTCGTCGACGAAGAACCACAATCCGCACTGGTGGCAAAAACTCTACGAAGTCAGCATTTTCCTCGTCTACGTAGTGAGTTTCATTTTGACTGCTTCTGGCAACAATTCAGTGCGTGCGACCTTGACATCCATCCAATTCGTGTTAATCATTTTGTACGAACTCAACCAATTCATCAACGTCTCGTACATTTTGATCGTGATGATGAGAGTGAGGAGAAGTCTCTGGTTCCGCCTGATCGAGAGTCTCGCTGGTGTTCAATCCGGCTCCCGAAGGATCCCACTCAAGTTGATATTCGCAATGTCGCAACTCATCTACTGCGGTTTGATTACTTTGAGACTGTACACTGCACTTCAACACGCTGATCTTACCCGAGCCATATTGGGCGCAGTCACATGTTACCAGCAGTACACTCAATTCTTCTACTTGGTAGTCACGCCTATTCTTCTCATCTTGCTGCTGTCGCGGTATGAGCATCTCAGAGAGACTCTCTCGCAAGTGACCAAAGCTAGAAGTCAACTCCACTCAAAGCAGATAGTTGACATTCTGAAGAAGTTGAAGAACAGCATTCTCACGTTGAACGAGGCAGTGGAGATTTTCAATGACATCTTCGGCTGGACCATTCTATTCAATATTGTCAACGGTTCGTCCAGAATTTTGATTTACCTCGACGTGATCATCAAAAAAATCGATATATCGACGTCGCTCTTCTACGACGCTTGCTTCATTCTAATCACTTGGGTAAGGCAGTTCAGGTATCGATTTTGTGGTGTTATCTCTTTGTGATTTCAGAGTGGAATTTTGTTGACGATTCTTCTCTGTGACTCTATTTTGAAAAAGTGCGACGAAATTTTGGAACAAACTTATAGATTGGAAACGGTGTTGACTTCTTACGAAAACGAGGAAATTCAAGGTTTTATTGATGCTTTGCTGCATAATCGCCCAGAATTTAAAGCCGCCAGGTTTTTTTCCATCGATAGATCTACTCTCTTCAGCGTGCTCAATTCATTAACCACGTTTCTTCTCGTGATGATCCAGTTTAAAGAAACGTGAACAGTTTTTACTTCTCGCTTTATCATTTAGAACCAAAAATCAGATTGTTGTAATAACTGTTACAAATAAAACTATGTGTTGAGATAACCGTTTTTGAATTCGAACCTGTGTGATTTTCGGTGCCTTCCGAACGATATTAGATGTTGTTGTTGTCCACGCTTTTACCATTTGTAAGCTTGCGAAGGAGCGTAAGGCAGCCTGGTTCTAGTTTCGCTCAATTTATAAAATTATAAGAACCACGTTTTTTGTGAAATCAGGTTTAACAATTGACTAGCTTTCCAAAAAGAAAAGGGCACCAAGTTTTAGAGTTGGTCTGTGGTTTTCACGATTTATAAGCGCACTCTTTCTTTTTAATCTTTGGATGGGTGATTCTCTTCTACATCTTCTGCTGTGCGTCTAGAAGTTTAACTTTCATTGATATAATAATGAGACTGGGTGAAAGGTGGACAACGTGGGATAGGTTGCTGCTGTACAATGAGACCTGTATAATAGGCCTTTTATGGAATCAATAATGAAATAATTTTCTAGAAGGTCAATTTTTAAGTAAGAACAACAAAAACAAATTGAATGATTTATTTTGACGTAATTTATATTAAGTGACGCTTTGAGAATTCAGTTTGCTGCTAAGCTTAATGGTATGTTTTTAGAAACATGATACATTGGAATGCCTAGTTATCAACAAGAAATCAAATTTACATTAAAAAATCATGAAAGCTTTTCGATGATATAAATTATTGAATAATAATGGAGTAAATATAGATTCAATATGTAATAGCATTTATTAAATTAATATATAGGCGCGACTTTGCAAGTTGTTGGAATGATAATAATAAAACCAATAAAAAGAATGATCTTAATAAAGGAGATCAAGCAACACCCGATGTGATCAGCATCTAATTGGGTGGCCCTTGGCAAAACCGCCATTTGTTCACATAATTTCAAAAATTTGACTTGAGTTGGATGATTACGAGCAAAAATGTGACAATGGTGTACAAAATCTTAAACAACGTGGTCTTGTCGAGAGCAAAGAACCTCGCAGCTTCGAATTTTGGGCGGTTTCGGCAGACAACTGTTATGAGTGAAATCGATTTTTCACCCTCGAATATGTACACATCATTCATAACAGTTTGTAGTTTGCATGCCGCCATTACGATTTGGTCGTACCGTTCCAATATGGAGTCACACAGGTACACATTCACCAAAATGCAAACCTAAAAGCGAATTATTAGTGATACACTTTAGAGATAGTCCACTTCAGTACCCAACACAGGAGAAGAAATACAAATTCAAACAGAATCTGGAACAACTCAAAACGAAGATCGTTTTTAACCACGATGTCCAGGAATATAAGAGTTCTAAGCCCCGTCGAGAAGATGTCTAGGAGAGAGGCCCATCCGAAGATGTCGTTGAAGATTTTGACTGCATCCTCTAAGATGAACAAATCTTGTTTGGTCCTTCCGGGAATTTTCGGAAAGTCTTTGAGCGCGGCTCGCTGCAAAAGGTTGTTTTGATGGTGATACCGCGAAAGGAACATCTCTAGTATGATACAGCGCAAAACTAGGTAGAAAAATTGCAGATAAAATTCAATGCCCAGCACTAAACTGAACAGCATTTGAGCTGTGTTGCAATAGATTAAATACAGATAATTGTTGACCACGATTACAGATAATGCGATCAAGTGGGACATCACAAACTGCAAGTGATACAAATTTTGTTTGTTCTTGTAGCATTGAGTATGTTCAAGACATTTTAGCAATCTGAACCATGCAGAATGCTTCTGCAACTTCATGCTGACGAAAATGTAAGAGTTCTGTATTAGATATGTGAAAGCTACTGCCAGGGCCAGAATATATTGACTGTATGTCAAATTTGAATTGGATACACCAGTCAAAATAATGTTGCACCAAGTTAAAGATGTCACTGTGGCAAATATAAGATATCGGTAGAGTTTCTCAAAATTGTTCAAATTTCTCTGCTTGGTAGATGAGGGAGTTATTGACAAAATTCTTCCACATTTGAAAATGAGGTTTATAATTTTCAAATCCATTCTTGCTCAGTTAGTTTGAATCGACAACACCACCTTGACTACAATTTGGTTTAAATATCTCAATAGCAGGAAATTGAACATATAAAAGGTTGATGGATAAGATCACAACGCTAATGGAAAGAAATAGATTTTGTGATGGAACAGGAAATAATAAATATTTTTCTCTCTTTAGTGGAGTTGCTGTCCTAAGAACCAATTGCTTTAGAAATAATAGTAGATTATATCATAAAGAGTAAAATTGATTCTTTTTGTGCTTGAAGACCGAGACGAAGTCTAGGTCACAACTGGGCGAAGCTCAAAAAGACCTTCTACTCTGAATGGATTTTACTATACTATTTTATCTTCAAGCGGATCACAAAAAAAAATCAGAATTAAATTAATTTATTTCTTTTTGCTGCAGTTACAGGAATAATATAACAATTATCAAAGATACAATTTTCAAATATTAAGGCACCAGATATTCTTAGTTCTCTTAATGCAATATTATTAATACTTGATATTAATATGTATCAAAATCACTGTAGCCCAAACTGTCATAAAGGTCAATCCACTTACTCTAAGTATCTTCTTTTGGATGATTTTTAATTTGCAAGTCTTTGTTGATGTCGAGATAAAGAAAATCGCCTTGATCTGTGGAAAGCACGGGCCAGATAATATTCTGTAAGATCTCTGTAGGTTCCGGCGTGGGATTCCTATCGGACAAAAATGTAATACATGTGGTACCTTTCTTAGCACTTACTGATATTTTGCGAAATTCGTCCAAAGTTTTATAGGACGATTCCTAGTAATTAGATCATCTTCTGGATGCTAAGGCTCTCGGGTCTAACCCAGAATAAAAATGGCGAAATTCAACTCGTAAAATTATCAAAGCAAAAAGTTTTCGTAAAATTGAAAAATTAATCCGATAAAAAAAAATTCAAATCCATTTGAAGGAATTCAGCGTCTGAAACGGTTCCAATGGCTCGAAAAATCTTACAGTTATCAGCAAATAGCAATAATTTGGATCCGCGCAAAATTGTTTCAATGTCATTGACAAATACCGAAAACAGAAAAGGCCCCAGATGGGAACCTTGTGGTACCCCCGATGTCACCGAGATCCGTTTCGAGATAAAGTTTTTATATTTTACATATTGCGAGCGTCCTGACAAATAGGTGGATAACCATTGATATTACTGGATCAAGTATTGGTGTAATTTTGTCTTTCAAAATAGACTCAAAAATCTTAGGAATAATATTTAGAATTTTAAAACATACATAGGTCTATAATTTTCGGCATTAGATTTATGCCCGGATTTGTGGATGAGTGTAACGTAACTGACCCTCCAAGCGGCTGGGAATTCGCTTGTTCTTAAGGATTTGTTAAAGAGTATGAAGAGTGGGGGAGTTAGGGCCGCTGCGCAAAATTTCAACAATGTTCCAGGCAATCCATCGGGACCACCACCTTTATGTGTCTACTAAGTTCTCTGAGTTTTGTGTGGATTTCTTCTTTTGTAATCTCTATCCCCTTTCGTAATGTTCTCTGAGCAATATCTTCTAATTTAGGATCAATGAAATTATTATCCCGTACATGTGTTGTTACTACGTTCGAATATACTGCTTGGAAGCAATTAGCCAATAAATCAACCACGTCCTTGCCTCCTCTACCCCATTAATCCCCGCAACGCATCACCCCCGGTAGGCCGTGGCCAATTTTCTTTGAATTAATGTGATTCCAAAATGCTTTGACATTGATTTTTATATTTGCTTTTACTGTTCTTAAATATTTATTGTGGTTAGAGCGTTGCATGTCCTTAATTTTGATCTCAAGGCGGCAAAGATTGTATGATCTCTGTGACTTAACGTTTTCTTATAAGTTTTATGCGCATGATATTTATATTTCACAGAAAGCACGTCCCTGTATCAGCCCATTAGGTAGTTGTAGCAGATTTTTTTCAAAACTTACCAAGAAATTAACTTGGAACAGAATTATAACAAAAAACAACAAGTTGTCCAATATTTTGGCGCTGATTGACTTATCAGTATCAAAATGTCAATTATTTATTTGTCGACAAGATTAAACCAGATTTATGTTGCGTGATGTTGCATCCACGCAGATAGATTGAAGTGGTTATGATAAGAAACAATAATAATACAACCACCTCTCAAGATGGAATATTTGTTTTGAAAATGATAACGTATGTCACGTAGATATTGGGGAAATTTTGGTCGGCCTAAAAAAATATATAAATGACTTTCAATCTAGTAGCAATGATAAATAAATATTCATTTGTCATTACATATTTTAGATATAGATTTATTTAATATAGAAGTAAAGTAAAATGTTAGTAAAGTTTAAATAAATTTCCAAATGGAAAGATAAGTGGCCGCCAAGGTGCAATCTTCCAAGACAAGATCTACTAGTATTTTTGGGCAAAGTGCTGAATTTCCTTCGGTGACGTGCCAGGTGCTTTTTAAAATGTTGTTATCAAAGATTACGACGTTATAAAATAATATCATTCTTCTAGTTTGAATAAGTTCTATTTTGATACATGTAGAAATAAATATTCTTTGTGATGGAACAGAAAATAATAAATATTTTTTGTTATTTAGGGTGAAAAAATATTCCCAATGGTGGTAATTTTACAAATTTAATTTCAACTGAATTAGCACAAGCACAAAGCTGACGAGGCTGTACGAAATAGTGAACAATGTGGTTTTATCAACAAAGAAATATCTTGCGGCTTCGAACTTTGGACGGAGGTGTTCCATGGTATCCAGAAGGGAATTCAACTGTTTGTTTGCCGACGGCACACCTTGACAGTTAGTTTCCAGTTCGATCACCAAAGCCAAAAGTTGACCGTGCTTCTGTACAACGGAATCACACAATAACACATTCGCTATAACTCCGCTCTGGAATAAAACTATCAGTCAAATATTTTCAAAATTTAGAGCTCCACACCCAAATTAAAAGAAGGAAAGTAATTTGGTACAACGCATTGCAAATACTTCCTGGATTGGTTGATAAATGGAAGGTACTCTCCTTTGTGATCAAACTATCAATATGAATCCGGACGGAAGCGGAGAAAACATTCAAAAGGGTGGTCCATCCGAAAATATCGTTGAAGAGGTCGATCGCAGTTTTGATCAAGAACAAATTGTGGTTGATTTTTGTTACAATTTTGAACAGGTTGTGAAAATGTGCTTGTGATCTAGCTTTCAATATCAGACATTTCTGATGTTGGTACCTGCACTTCAGCATTTCTGATATGATGCAACGGAGTACCACGTAGAAGAGTTGATTGATTGATTTCAATACAAAGCAAAAAAAAATACCAACCGCGAACTTTATTGAGAAGAAAAAGGAATAAATGCAGATGCCAACAACTGTAAAAGAAAGTCCCACTAGTTGTGACATCACAAATTGTAAGTGGTACGACGCATATCTGTTTTTGTGGCAACGCACACGTTCCAGACATTGTATCATCTCGAACCATTTGGCACACTTCCTACATTTAACAATTATAAAAACGTAGAAGTCGTGCATGACGTATGTAACAAATAGTAGAGTCACCAAAATATATTTTGTACTGAGGGGTGTAGCATTAACTAATCTGATTCTAAAAAAGAAAAAGGTCAGACAACTTGCTAACAGTGTAAATATTAGAAAGCTGTAGAATTTCTGTAAACGAGTTGGTTTTTCACTCAGCCTGTCAGAACGAGGAGTTACCCAAAACATTCTTCCGTATCCAAAAATCACATTTATTATTTTTGTATCCATCTTATCCGATTCAACACTATCAAAATATTTTTGTTTTGCATATTCGGAGAAACCCTAATGACCTACATCTTGATAGTTCGAGAAAGAAAGAAACATACGTGCATCGTGGAAACTTTTAAACATGAATAAACAAATTTAACAAAAATATGTCTAAACCATTATTAATATGAAAATTGTATTTATTTAGAATATTGTATTGTAAAAGGTTCTAATTGCATATAAATTACTGTTTACGCTATGATCTGATTTTATCAAATTCGAAAAACAAAACTCGTTTGCCTGGAGTGCAATGTCTACGTCCACAACTTGCTGTAGCTGAAATTGCGTTAACAGCTTGAATTTAATTAATTAGTCGGAAAGAATCAAGAAACTTTATTGATAAATATATCAACAGCGACGAACTTAGCGTTATCAAATAAACTGTGTTGCAGTTTGTTCAAATAATTTTACAAATTTGACTTGAGTTGGATGATTACGAGCAAAAATGTGACAATGGTGTACAAAATCTTAAACAACGTGGTCCTGTCGAGAGCAAAGAACCTCGCAGCTTCGAATTTTGGGCGGTTTCGGCAGACAACTGTTATGAGTGAAATCGATTTTTCACCCTCGAATATGTACACATCATTCATAACAGTTTGTAGTTTGCATGCCGCCATTACGATTTGGTCGTACCGTTCCAATATGGAGTCACACAGGTACACATTTACCAAAATGCAAACCTGAAAGCGAATTATTAGTGATACACTTTAGAGATTGTCCACTTCGGTACCCAACACAGGAGAAGAAATACAAATTCAAACAGAATCTGAAACAACTCAAAACGAAGATCGTTTTTAACCACGATGTCCAGGAATATAAGTGTTCTAAGCCCCGTCGAGAAGATGTCTAGGAGAGAGGCCCAGCCGAAAATGTCGTTGAAGATTTTGACTGCATCCTCCAAGATGAACAAACGTTGTTTGGTCCTTTCGGGAATTTTCGGAAAGTTTTTGAGCGCGGCTCGCTGCAAAAGATTGTTTTGATGGTGGTACCGCGAAAGGAACATCTCTAGTATGATGCAGCGCAAAACTAGGTAGAAAAATTGCAGATACAGTTCAATGCACATCACTAAACTGAACAGCATTTGGGCTGTGTCAAAGTAAATTAAAGACAGATAATTATGGACCACGATTACAGATAATGCGATCAAGTGGGACATCACAAATTGCAAGTAATACAAATTTTGTTTGTTCCTGTAGCATTGAGTATATTCAAGACGCTCTAGTAATCTGAACCATGCAGAATGCTTCTGCAACTTCATGATGACAAAAATGTAAGAGTTGTGTATTGTATATGTGAAAGCTACGGCCAGGGCCAGAATATATTGACTGTGTGTAAAATACGAATGGGATACACCAGTCAAAAACATGTTGCACCAAGTAAAAGATGTCAGTGTGGCAACTATAACATATCCGTAGAGTTTCTCAAAATTGCTCAAATTTCTCTGCCTGGTAGACGAGGGAGTAATTGACAAAATTCTTCCACATTTGAAAATGAGGTTTATAATTTTCAAATCCATTCTTGCTCAGTTGGTTTGAATCGACAACACCACCTTGACTACTAGTTGGTTTAAATATTTCCAACAGCAGGAAATTGAACATACAAATGTTTGATGGATAAGATCAAAACGCGAATGGAACGAAATAGATTTTGTGATGGAACAGGAAGTAATAAATATTTTTCTATCTTTAGTGGAGTTGCTGTCCTAAGAACCAATTGCTTCAGACATAATAGTAGATTATATCATTAAGAGTAAAAGTGTCAAAGGCCAGAGATTGAAGACCGAGACGAAGTCGAGGTCGCAACTGGGCGAAGCACGAAAAGACCTTCTACTCTGAATGGATATTACTATACTATCTTCAAGCGGATCACAAAAAAAAATCGGATTTGAATTGATTTATTTCTTTTTGCTACAGTTACAGTAAAATGACAATTTTGAAAGATACAATTTTCCAATATTAATGCACCAGAGATTCTTAGTTCTCTTATTAGTACTTGATATTAATAAGTATCAAAATCACTGTAGCCCAAACTGTCATAAAGGTCAGTCCACTTGCTGTAAGTACTTTCTTTTGGATGATTTTTAATTTGTAGGTCTTTGTCGATGTCCAGATAAAGAAAATCGCCTTGATCTGTGGAAAGCACGGGCCAGGTAATATTCTGTAAGATCTCTGTAGGTTCCGGCGTGGGGTTCCTATCGGACAAAAATGTAATACATGTGGTACCTTTCTTACCACTTACTGATATTTTGCAAAATTCGTCCAAAGTTTTATGAGACGATTCCTAGTAATGAGATCATCTTCTGGATAAATACCATCATCGCAACCATTTCCAGAACAAAATAAGTACGAGAGTTCCGCACCATGACCGACACTTTCAGCACCATCATAATGGACGGGGCTACTTCCCAATTCTCCATCGTAAGAGAACTGGTAGAAATAGGTTTTGGCATATTTGGAAAATATTTCGGCGTGTTTGATTATGGATCTCGTGAATGAGGTATCACTAGAGTACTAGAGAGACAGTCACTACTAGTTGTGGTACGTAAAAGAAGGTACATACTCTAACGCCAGCTCCTAAATTATCAGCAAACGGTTCGCCTCCTGTGTAAATTTCTCTAATTAGACGCCCCATTTCGGCATGATCGACATCATCAACAATTTGCATATCATTTGGTACTATCAAATTTAGATCTTCATCCCAAGTTTCCGCCCAGGATTTAAATACATCTGGATCTGATCACAAACATCGTAGTTATTTTAATATCCCAAATGTTCGACCACATACCTTGATTGAAGAATAAACTCTCTTCAGAGTTGAAGCCCATCAGTGTAGGTACTGCTACAACATTACCAGCTTGGAGCAGACCAAACATTTTCTTGGTGAGAAATGCGTCTGTGTTCTTCGCCTCAATAACAGGCGCCCACATGACCCCCTGTGAAACATCCATATCCCATGCTGGAGTCACCTGTAGTACCTCGTCATGCCACACACATTTATTTTCTTTGCCAAATCAATCTCACCAAATTATCATACTCTCCTGCAGCCGTATTTAGCTCTTCAGCATCAACACTCTGCAAGAACTGGAGTAAAGCTTCAGAATCACTACTACTCTCAAATGTAGAGTTCAAAAGCGCTGCAGTTCCAAAAGCGATGCTTCTTGAATTTCGCTGAAACATCCCCGTACACAAAAAAGAACCGCTTTCTAGGATGACACCTCGGAAGAGTCCTACAACAAAAATTTATTGTTCCAAATATTCTGTTGTTAACTGTACCACCTTCTGAATTTTGGTTGAGTAAATGGTAAGCGCAAGACCCTGAGCCTGCACTTTCTCCAAAAATGGTTATCTGGTCAGGATTGCCACCAAACAAATGAATGTTGTCATGGGTCCACTGAATTGCGAGTAGTTGGTCCTTCAGACCATTGTTACCGGAAATTACGTCGTCTTGGGTCGATAGAAATCCTGCAAGTACCTTTTGTAAAGTAGTACTAATATAATGTTTTTTTTTACCGAAAGGTCCCAATCGATAGTTGACTGTGACCAGGACTACATCGTTGTTGACAAAGAGATCAGGTGGTGCGTCCATGCTGGAACCTACCGCAAATGCTCCACCATGTATATAAAACATGACAGCTAAAGACACATTGTCTCCATTCACGGGCAGCTACAAATGGTACTACAGAATAGTTTGAAGAAATGATTAGTAACCAAGTACCTCTGGGGTAAAGACATTGACAAAGAGACAGTCTTCAGAATGGGATCCACCTGGTAGCGATTGGAAACAACTGACATCTAAATGTGTAGTGTTGAGAGTACCGTCCCAGTCTTGAGCCGGTTGAGGTGCCTAAAGTATCACTTTATTTTCAACCACATACTCAAAATTATAAATACCTTAAATCTCAAAGCCCCGACGGGTGGAGATGCGTAAGGAATTTTTTCAAAAGCAAAGTACGACTTGTTTGCAAATGTTGTATCTTCACGTCCTTGTATCAGCCCATTAGGTAGTTGTACCAGTGGGTCAGCGATCTGTTTTTTAATCGTGCGGATAAATAGTATCTCGGTTTTTTTCAAAACTTACCAAAAAATTAACTTGGAACAGAATTACAACATAAAACAACAACATTTTGGCGCTGATTGACTTATCAGTACCAAAATATCAATTTATATGTCGACAAGATTAAACCTCAGTTATGTTACGTGATGTTGCATCTATGCAGATAGATTGAAGTGGTCATGATAAGAAAAAATAATAATACAGCTACCTCTCAAGATGGAGTATTTGTTGTGAAAATGATAACGTATGTCACGTAGGTTTTGGGAAAATTTTCGTCGGCTTAAAAATAAATATAAATGACTTTCGATCTAGTAGCAATGATAAACAAATATCTATTTGTCATTACATATTTTAGATGTAATCTAATTAATTAAACTAATTTATGAATAATTTGTGCTTTGTTAAAACGTGTCAAGTAAGCCAAGGACAAACGACATTGATGACATTTATTACAAGATTCTGCTGGTTCATTATAAATTTTTACAACGACAAGAAAGAGATGTTCATATTTCTTTGAACTGGATCATGACGAGCAGAAACGTGGTCAACGAATTAAGCACGCTAAAAAGAGTAGATCTATCGACGGAAAAAAATCTGGCGGCTTTAAATTTTGGACGATTATATGTCACAACATCGATAAAAACTTGAATTTCTTTCTTTTCGTAAGAAGACAACATCGTTTCCAGTCTATAAGCTTCTGCCAAAATTTCGTCGTACTTTTTCAAAATATAATCACACAGCAAAATAGTGGACAATGTTCCAATCTAAAATCAGCAGGATGTAACACAACCAAAAGGACAACAAGATTGCTTTACCCAAGTTGTCAGAATGTAGCAAACGTCGTAGTAGAAGAGCGAAATGCTCTTCGTCACCAACATATCCAGTTGTTTGATCATGACGTCTATGTAAACCAAGGTTTTCGACGCACTACTAAATATATTGAACAGAATCGTCCATCCGAAGGTGTCGTTGAATATGTTGACACTTTTCTTCAATGCGACGATGCTGAACTTGATCTTCTTCAGAATCTTTTCCATCTTCTTTGGGTGCAACTGTCTTCTAGCTTTCGTTACGTCTGAAAGAGTTTGTCTGAGATGCTCCTACCTCGCCAGCAACAAGAGAAGAAGAATCGTGACGAAAACAAGATAGAAAATTTGAATGTAATTTTGGTAAAACCCGGGGCCACTCATTGCGAAGTAAGCAAGACCGACTCTTTTGAGACCAACGTAAAGGCCGAAACAAAACAAACAACAATAGATGAGTTGTGAAGCAATGAAGATCAACTTGAGTGGGACTCTTTGAGATGTAAATTGAACATCACCAAGGCCCTCGATCAGGCGGAAGAAGTTACTTCGTCTTAGTCTCATCACCAAGACCACAACGTAGAAGACGTAGAAGATATAATTCAATTGGAACAAAATGGCCAACACCAATTGTATAGGTGTCAAGATGGCGTACTGCGTTCTGTAGACAAAAGCACTCAAAATGAAACTTACAACGTAGACGACAAAAACACAAAGTTCGTAGAGTTTTTGCAAACAGTGCGGATTGTGGTTGTTCATCGACGATGGAGTCAGCGCCGCGAACTTGCCGAAAGTGAAAATTGTTTCGATTATTTCCAGATCCATCAGTACAGACCAGCGGTTTCGAGAAATTTAGGGCACGCGTGATAATATCAGATCATAATTCCGTAGGAAATTACCAGAAAAAAATATGTTGACAACAAAGCTATCTAATTAGTTTATTTTCGAAAACACAAAATATTAGACCTGGAATTGTACTCCCACAACTTCTAGATTATAGCGATGAAGGGTTTCTTTCCATCTTGATATGAGCTTTCATTTGTTGATTATCAACAAACTATAGATCAGTTTACGTGATAGATAATTGGTACTGGAATGACGAAAGCGTTCATATTTTGGATCTTTTCTAAATAAAAGATAAGACCACGTCGCTATACCCAACACAGGAGAATACTTTTCTGTCTTAAGTGGAGTTGCTCTCCTAAGATCCAATTGCTTTAGAGATAATACGTAGTAGATTATATCATTAAGAGTAAGTCTTTTTGCGTTAAGGCCAGAGATTGAAGACCGAGACGAAGTCGAGGGCGGCAACTGGGTGAAACACAAAAAGACCTTCTACTCTAAATGACATACAGTGTGTCCCCGGATAGGTGAAATGATTCTTGTAAAAGATAAAAAATTCTCGAATTAAATTTTCATTTTCTGGGGTTCAACCCTGCTTGGTTAAAGACTAATTTCTATCATAATTTTAGTTTTGAAAAATTAAGTATGCCTTGGAAATTTTCAAAAAAAACTATTTTTCTGTAGAGAAGTGCCTTTTATGTGACAAATACGACAAAAAGTTATTAAGAAGATTTGTTTATAATCAATATCTAGGCGCCTATATCAAATTTCAAAATCATCGGCCATCTATGAATTTTCTTTTTTTTTTTTAATGTTTATTTCACAAATCAAAGAAATTTATTTTTAACACTTCTCTTATTATTAGTAAAAAAAAATTCACACTTAGTTACTACAAGTTACTAGCTTAACACTAATAAGTTATAATTAAATAAAAGTAAATTAAAACCTTAGAGTAAATGGAAAAAAAATGAAAAATCATAATTGGCCGATGATTTTTAAATTTTGTCTAGGGACCTATATGTTGATTCTAAACAACTTTTGTTAATAACTTTTTGTCGTATTTACCACATAAATGGCACTTTACTCTACAGAAAAATAGATTTTTTGAAAATTTCCAAGGCATACTTGACTTTTCAAAACTAAAATTATGTTAAAAGTTAGTCTTTAACCAAGCAGGGCTAAACCCCACACTGTATACTATTTTATCTTCAAGCAGATCACAAAAAAATATCGGACTTAAACTAAACTGAAGTCTAAAGTTTACTTTTTAACGTTGAACGGCCATCATGTTATTTTTGATTTTGAGGATTTGAAGTGTTTCAAGTCCTGTTAAAAAAAAAAAAATACTTCAACCGTTTCCATAAAAATACAAAAAAAGGGGCGATTTTTCAGCGCTTGAATATAGAAAACCTATTTCTAACGGGGGTACTATACCGAGGAAATTTTACAAATTTAATTAGAACTGAATTAGCACAAGCAGGAACGTGACGATGCTGTACAAAATAGTGAACAATATGGTTTTGTCAACGGAGAAAAATCTTGCGGCTTTGAACTTTGGACGAAGATGTTCGATGGTGTCCAGAAGCGAATTCAGCTGTTCGTTTGCCGACGGCGCACCCTGATTGGTTGTTTCCAATTCGCTCACCAGAACTAAAAGTTGATCGTGCTTCTGTAGAACGGAATCACACAATAACAGATTTGCTAAAACTCCGCTCTGGAAAAAGACCGTCAGTAAAATATTTAGAAAATCTAGAGCTCCACACCCAAATTATAAGAAGGAGGGTAATTTGGTACAACGCACTGCAAATACTTGCTGAATCTGTTGACAAATATAGGGAAATACCCTTTTTGATAACATTATCAAGATGAGTCAGAGTCCTGACAAAAGTGGAGAAAATATTCAAGACGGTGGTCCACCCGAAAATATCGTTGAAGAGGTCAATCGCATTCTTCATCAAGAACAAATTGTGTTTGATTTTTGTTACAATCTTGAACAGGTTGTGACAGTGTGTTTGTGATCCAGCTCTCAAAACCAGATATTTCTGAAGGTGGTACCTGCACAGCAGCATTTCCAATATGATGCACTGGAGTGCCACGTAGAACAGTTGCAACTCGATTTCAATACAAATCAGGAACATACCAATCGCGATCGTTGTGTTGAAGAAAAATAAATAAATACAGATGCCAGCAAGTGTGAAAAAAAATCCTGCCAGTTGTGACATCACAAATTGTAAATGGTACGACATATATCTGTTTTTGTGGCACGGTACGCGTTCGAGACATCGTACCATCTGGAACCATTTGGCACACTTGCAGAATTTAACAATTATCAAAACGTAGAAGTCGTGCATGACCTGTGTAACTATTAGTAAAACAGTTAAAATATATTGAGTACTGAATGGTCTACTGTTATCTAATCGTAAACCAAAAAAATATAAGTTAACACCACTTGCTAATAGTGTAAATATTAGAATGCTGTAGAATTTTTGCAAACGAGTTGGTTTTTCACTCAGTCTGTCAGGATGAGGAGTTAACCCTAAGATTCTTCCGTATCCAAAAATCACATCTATTATTTTTGTGTCCATTTTATCCAACTCAACACAATCAAATTTTTTAAAACTTTTTCTCACATTTGGAGAGACCCTAATGGCCTACGTTTTGATAGTTCAAGAAAACAAAAAAGATACTTGCTTCGTGGAAACGTTTAGACATCAATAGCTAAGTTCTAACGAAAATACGTTTGACCCATTGATTATTATTATTAATATGAAAATGTGATTAGAACACCGTATCGTAAATCGTTCTAATTGAAATTAAATTACTGTTTACGTTGCGATCCGATTTTATCAAATCCAAGAAACAGTAGTATATGGAGAACGGTAAAGACAATATACCGATCGAAGACAATTCTTTGGAGCCCAGCAACGACTCCAATTATTGTCTGAGATCTAGAACAGGCAATGCGATATGTGTTATCCTTCACATCATGTTGCCATATGTCGATTTTTGTATTGCGTTTCTATTGCAATCTGCAAACACAAACAAAAACAATTTTATCGATAATGACGATACACAGGGCTTTTAGATAGTCCATTACAAATGCATCAAAAAGTAATTTCTTCATTGGCCAACTCCAGTCGTTGTAACTGCATTTAAAACATAGAAAATAGCATTTTATCAAATACAAAAGCACAAAAACTGAGCAACTTTATGCAGTTAACTGCGTACATTTTAACAGAAGACTTCCTGTTGCTACGATCCATATTATCAAGACATCAGTGCCAACAACTGGCAAAAGATGGATCTGAGTGCAATTAATTTTATTTTCCGATTTGGAAACATCTTTTCATTAACTCCACATTCCACAAGATTGAAAAGAAATTTACCTCGTCATCTGAAAATTCGAAGCGCTTTCGTATTCACCTTGTTAACAATTTTTGTTTGTTGCATCCTCTCTGTCAGGAGGGTCCATTTCGGCAGATTGAGTCTTACGCAGTTGTCTATGATAGTCTTGTCAATTGCTACCGAGTGCCTCTACAACGCTTACATCTTTATCATAGTAAAAATCTACAAGCACATCAAGTGGGCTAAATTGCTAAAATATCTTCAACAGACTCATTGTCACAACAACAAAATCAAGACATATTATTTGCAATTTGTGACATCGCAACTGGTCGTGTTAAGTATTTTAATAGCAGAAATCTGTATTGCCTTGCTTATTTTCGAAGGAAGTGTCATCTTGCCGATCATCTGGATCTGGATTTCGACTTATCTTCAAATTTTCGATGCAACTTTGCGGTGCATCATCCTGCAAATGGTACTGTCGAGGTACCAATATCAAAACTTTGTATTTAAACGCGCTTCATCCCATAAATTGGACTACTACTCCTTGTTAAAAATCTTAAGGGGAACCAAGAAGAATATGTTTATTTTGAAAAATGCAGTCGAAATCTATAACGACATGTTTGGCTGGACGACACTTTTTAACATCTTCGTCGCCTCCTTCCGAACTCTCTTCAACATCGATATACTTCTGAGACGTGACGGTACTTTCCGTTTAGCCAATGGTTCCGGGAATACTTTTAATGTAATTTTTCACTTGACGGTAATTTTCATTGGTTGGGTAAATCATCTTGTCTTTTATCTTGCACAATTCTTTAATTTCATTTTTTAGGTTGGAATATTTACAAATGTATTTCTGTGCGATTCCGTGGTGCAAGAATATGAAGATATTTTGGGGTTGGCGCGTAAAGGGGAAGACATCTGCGAGTGTGTCTTGGGTGGTAGCAAGGAGTTTACATCCCTAGCTGAATTTATTCTGCAAAATCGTCCAGAATTTAATGCGGCAAGATTTTTCCCCATTGATAAGTCTATGTTATTCGGGATTTTGAACGTTGGTATTACATTTCTGCTTGTAATAATTCAATTTAAGCTAAATCCATAAAAATAGCTCAATAGGTTTTGTAATACAAAGGAATGCCAGAAGCTAAAACAAAACTTGAGTCGAAAATCGCGCCTTTGTGTATCTCCATAGAGACGATTAAAGTTTCATTTTTTTTGAGCGGAGTAGAAGTGTCTCTCTTTCTGCTTCGCCCAGTTGTCTCTGGGCTTGGTACAAAAAGAGACACTTCTACTCTTAATGATATAATACTATTATTTCCTTACACTACTTGTTCAATGTTTGTAAACCTGTAATAAAACTAAGAAGAATGCAATCGAAGAATCCAGCATTTTAAATAAGACAGATCTATCAACTGAGAAGAATCGGGCAATTCTAAATCTTGGTAGATTATTCTGCACAAAATCGATAAAAGCTTCCAGTTCTTCGCATTCGCTCAAGCTCAAATTTGCAAGAGCTTCCAGTCGATACGTCAGGGTCAACACTTCATTTGACTGTTTCAAAATGTCATCGCACAACAAAACCACAGATACCACACCCATCTGAAATGATTTGTTTGGTAACTTGGTAAATATAATGTGGAATTTTACCCAAAGTGTCGCGGTGAAGCCAAGTTCGTAAACGAAGTACAAGAAGCTCTCGTCCTGCGCCAAGCTCTGCTTCAATTTTTGATTGTAAAGTGGCTGAAGACAGAATAGAATTCTGGTTACTCCACACAAAATGGCGCTAAGAATCGTCCACCCGAAGAGGTCGTTGAAAGCATCAACAGTTCTTCTCAAGACAAAGAGTGTACGTTTTAAGTTTTTCAAAGCCGGTTTCAACTGGGTGGGATTGGGGTGTTTGCAAATTTTTGTTACATGCAAGAGCATAGTGGTGTGGTGTTGGTACCGTGACAGTACCATTTTGAGAACCACGCAAGCACAAATCGTATAGAAAAATTGCGACAGTTTCTCAAAATGTGCCGGTATTGCCAAGGCAAATTCGTACAAACCAAAATAATTAATTAGTCGGAAAGAATCAAGGAACTCCATTGATAAATACGTCAAGAGTGACGAGCTGAGCATTATCAAGTAAACTGTGTTGCGGTTTCGGGGTATTTTGACATTTCTGAGATTCTGGATCAATGTGAACCAGCGCTTTCGATGCAGGCCCATGACAATTATCAAAATGTAAAATTGGACCATACAGTTGTAGAAGAATATATAAATTGTCAAGGTCAAGCGGCTGGGGCTTAGTACAGTATGATAAGATATGATATTGTAGTTGTGAATTGTAACCCCAACCAAGTATAGAGCAAATATCAAAAAACTGTAGTATCTTTGTAAATGGTTTAACTTCTTCCTCTTGGACGAAGGCGGAGTCAGCGCAAATATTTTTCCAAATTTGTAGAGAATTTCAATTATTTCCAAATCCATGATTATACTGTTGTAACTGGTTGTAGTTTTAGATGTAAAGTAAGATTCTTTTTTTTTGTAAACACATTGTCTGCATAATAGACCTTTTATGAAATCAATAATGAAGTAATTTTCTAGAAGGTCGGGTTTTAAGTAAGAACAACAAAAACAACTAGAATGATTTATTTTGTCAACGTAATCGTTAGAACTTGTTCGTAACAATACAATACTTTAATAGAGATCGTCAACAATATTGAAAACCAATGGGGGACATATAAAATCGATGTTTAAATAGATGACAACAAAGGTAGCTCGGTGGCCGCATGGCTGTCGGAGACAGTGCTCCGAGGTCGCGGTCCCGGCGCTAGTGGGTTCGAATCTCACCGAAGGGGGAGGATTTTTTCCAAGGAAGGAACCTCCGCCGGGCCATGGATGTGTGTGTATGTCTTTCAGGGGCTGACGGTATGGTGGTGGAAGGAAGAGCGACACTCTTCCGACACCACCGCGAGGGCAGCAGGGTTCAAATCCCAGGCTGGATGGGCCTCCCATGGATGTAGTGCTGTCCAGGAAGGAAAAAGGAGAAGAGAGGGTGGGCGTGGGTGGCCGGGGAAAGTACCCCGGAGCCCCGCCGCACATAGGAAAAAAAAGAGAGGAAAAAACAAGCTGACCGCAAGGTACCTGAGAGGTCAATGGTGAAAAGGGAAGGGCTAACAAAAAAAAAATAGATGACAACAATTGGAATGATAATAAAAACAATACAAAGAATAATTTTAGTAATAGAGATTAAGCAACATCCGATGCGGTCAGCATTTGGATGGGTGGCCGTTGGCAATACCCCAGTCTGTTAAAATAATTTTACAAATTTGACTTGAGCTGGATGATTACGAGCAAAAACGTGACAATGGTGTACAAAATCTTAAGCAACGTGGTCTTGTCGAGAGCAAAGAACCTCGCAGCTTCAAATTTTGGGCGGTTTCTGCAGACCACTGTTACGAGTGACCTTTCACCCTTCAATATGTACACCTGGCTCATCACACTTTCCAGTCTGCACGCCGTCATTACTATATGATCATAGCGTTTCAATATGGAGTCAGCCAGGCACACATTTACCAAAATACAACCCTGAAAGCGAATTATTAGTAACACACTTAAGAGTTGGTTCAATTTGGTACCCAGTACAAGAGAAGAAACATAAATTGGAATATGACGACGAATAACTCAAAATTAAGATCTTTTTTAACCGCGATGTCCAGGGTTATAAGAGTTCTAATTGCCGTCGAGAAGATGTCCAGAAGAGAGGCCCATCCGAAGATGTCGTTGAAGATTTTGACTGCATCTTCCAAGATGAACAAATCTTGTTTGGTCCTTTTGGGAATTTTCGGAAAGTTTTTGAGCGTGGCTCGCTGCAAAAGGTTGTTTTGATGGTGGTACCGCGAAAGCAACATCTCTAGTATGATGTAGCGCAAAACTAGGTAGAAATATTGCAGATAAAATTCAATACACATTATTAAATTGAACAGGATTCGGGTTGTGTCGTAATAGATTAAATAAAGATAATTGTTGACCACGATTACAGATAATGCGATCAAGTGGGACATCACAAACTGCAAGTGATACAAATTTTGGTTGTTTTTGTGGCACTGAGTATATTCAAGACGTTGTAGCAATTTGAACCATTGAGAATGCTTCTGCAATCTAATGATGATGAAAACGTAAAAGTTATGCATTGTGTATATAGAAATTCCTGCCACGGCCAGAATGTACTGGCTGTATGTCAAATACGAATTGGATACTCCAGTCCAAAACATGTTGTACCAAGTAAAAGATGTCACTGTGGCAAATATTAAATATCCGTAAAGTTTCTCAAAATTGTTCAAATTTCTCTGCGAGGTAGATGAGGGAGTTATTGACAAAATTCTTCCACATTTGAAAATGACGTTTATTATTTTCAAGTCCATTCTTGTTCAGTCAGTCTGAATCGACAACACCACCTTGACTACAGTTTCGTTTAAATATCTCAACAGCAGGAAATTAAAGCAACGGAAAGTGAGTAAAAATAATATCATTGGAATGAGTTCTATTTTGAAACATGTGGAAATAAATACATTCCTTGGTGGAACAGGAAATTATACATATTTATTTCTCTAGTGGAGTTGCTTTCACTTCTAGACATTTTGTTGGTACCTTCGCAGCAGTAGGTATTTATAAGGTGGTGCCATGGAGTACCACGTAGAACAGTTGCAAATTGATTTCAATACAACTCAGGTTCAAATAATTTTTACGAGGGCCGCCTAATATCTATTGTTTACTGTTGCGACGCAGAGCACATGCGAGCCACCTCACAAATTACAAATAATAATTTCAAAAAATATCAGTTGACAACTTCTTTCAAAATTACAGTGTGTAGATGATTATTGGTATGAAAATCAGTACAGTAAAGAAAAACTCCAACAATTCTAACTGCATTTAAATTATTGTTTACTCCACACTGCCCTTAACGATATAAACATTCAACAACTTTACACAATCAACATTTACTTGTTTTCTTTCAAAACAGCTTTCTGTTGTCACGATTTCTTTTTTGGTCACAACTTGAGTCAACCTGACGAAAAATGGATCTGAGCGCAATGAATTTGATTTTCCGATTTGGAAACATCTTTTCATTAACTCCACCCTCGACAAGATTGAAGAGAAATTTACCTCTTCATCATAAAATTCGCAGCTTCTTCGTATTCACCGTTTTAATGATCAATATCTTTTACAATATCTACGCCAGGAGGGTATCTTACAGCAAGCTAAGTATCACGCAAGTGTCTATGGTCGCCTTGACAAACATCATCGACTGCCTCCACAACTCTTACATATTCGTAATCATAAAAATCTACAAGCAGATCAAGTGGGTTAAATTGCTAAAATATCTTCAACGCACTCCTTGCCACAAGAACAAAACCAAGACGTATTATTTGCAGTTTGTGACATCACAACTTTTCGTATCATCTATTTTGATAGCACAAAACAGTACTGCCTCATTATTCTTCGATTTAAATGTTCTCCGAGCCACTATCACAATTTGCATTAAGACTTATCTACAGTTTTTTGATGCGACCTTGCGGTGCATCATCCTGCAGATGGTACTGTCGAGGTACCAATATCAACATTTTGTACTGACGCGAGCGTCATGCCACAAACTCAACTACCACTCCTACTTACAAATCTTAAGGAGAACCAAGCGCGATGTGGTTGTTTTGAAATGCGCCGTCGAAGTCTTCAACGACATATTTGGCTGGACCACGCTTTTGCACATCTCCACTGCGTCCATTCGAACTCTTGTCAACATTGACATATTCATGAGACGGGATGGTACCTTCAGTTCGGGCAGCGGGTTTGTTCGAATCTTCAACATAGTTTTCCACTTGACGGTACTTCTCCTGAGTTGGGTACGACATCTTGATTTTCATCACAAGTGTTTCACAAAAGACTTTGTTTTAGTTTGGTGTATTCGCAAATATGTTCCTGTGCGATTCTATTGTGAAGGAATATGAAGACATTTTGACCTTGATTTGTAGAGTGAAAGTGCGCATGCGGGAGTATGTCTTGCAGACCAGCCAAGAGCTGAAGTCCCTGGGGGAATTTATGGCGCAAAATCGTCCAAGATTCGAGGCAGCAAGTTTTTTCACAATTGACAAGTCCATGTTGTTCAGTATTTTATACGTCATTATTACTTTTCTGCTTGTAATAATTCAGTTCAAGATAAATATGTAAACATTTATGCAAAAATAAAAATACAAATGATGCTTTATTACAAATTGTATTGTTTTCTTCATTGCGTTCTTGCACTGCTACCTTCAGTGTGATTTGAATTGAATTATGACTAGGAGAAAGGTGATCGACGAATATAGTATTTTGAACAGAGTTGCTACATCAAGAAGAAAAAAATCTGCAGCTGTGAAGCTCGGGCGACAATGTTGGACAAAATTTGTAAACATCTTTAGTTTTCTATTTTTCCTTCTAGAACTGTTCACTTGTAACGCCAAACCTACGAGTGCCTTTGATTCTTTTGAAATTTCATCACACAAGAACAGAATCGCTGCAATGCCAATCTACAACAGACAGTGTTGGTCTAGAGGAACAAATAAGAAGTAAAGAATTTGTACCCACATTAGTAGAATGGAGGCCACTTCGAAGAGCAAATCTAGTCGTCTTCCATAAGCGTCCCAGATTTCTTGAAACGCCTTCTTGTCCTTGAGGAAAATGTCGATGTAAACGAGGCATTTAAACGCAACAGTGAAGATGCTGCTAAGAATCGTCCATCCGAAAATGTTGTTAAAAGCGTCGACACATTTTTTCAAGCCCAGCACTTCTCGTTTGATTCTTTTGATTATCAGCAACTCTGCATGCTTCACTTGCAGCATGTTTGTCAAGTGTCGATACCTCGTCAGCAACATATTTAGTACTGCGCATGCGCACAGCGAGTAAAGAAACTGCGCCCATCTGTAGAAGTTTAACGGCAGAAAGAGAACAAGGGAGTAGAATCCGAAGTAAGATTTGATCACGAAGGTGTGACAAATCAATACTGATAAATACGTGACCAGGGTAACACTTACTACAATCGGTTGTCTGGTTGGTACAGTTTGTGTGGATTTCAACCCGTGGATTAATCTAGACCATTGGTTTCTTTTTAGTCCCATCACCACTACCAAAATATAAGAACTGAAGAGGTAGTAGTTGGCGTTGATCAAAATCGCCAAAATGAGCTGGATGTGAGTGAGGCTGAGATAAATCGGAACAAGAGCGTGGTGAACGTTGATGACTCCGGCTATGTAGATGGCAAAGACGAGAAAATTGTGGCATCTGTGCAAGCAGCTGGGGTTCTTGTTTTGGCACGAGTGAGGTGTCAATGCCAACCATTTGCCAAATTTGCAAAACGTTTCTATCGTTTCGAAGTCCATAACTGTGTGGCTTGTTTATGGCTTTCTGGGCAATACTCGTTTATCTTGCTCAATCGTCAAAAACAACAGAAAACAACCATATAATTAAATAACAATTTGACGTCAGCACAAAACACTCATTGTTTATTTCCGGAATACATAAAAAAATATATCACGGAACAGGATTATCGGAAAAGATTTTTATTTGGATACGATTTCGAAGAAGTGTCATTAGGGTTTACCATTGTGGATAATTTAACAGAGTTTTCACAACGTTGCACGTAATCCAGTTTTAATCTCGTAACTCGTAACATCTGGATAAAATTTGATTTTCTACTTTTCCAAAAATTAAAACTATTGCTAGTTCTTGGTTTACTTAAACTGAATCGCAACCAAGAGAAACGTTATCAGCGAATTGAGAATTTGAAGCAAAGTGGACCTGTCAAGTGAAAAGAATCTGGCGGCTTTAAATCTAGGACGATTATGCTCAACAAATGTGACAAACATTTTGAATTCCTTGGTTTCGAGAGGCGTCAAACCAGGTCCAAGTGCTTGCAGTTGTGATGCCAAACCAGAAACTGTGTGTGACTCTTTCAAAATGTCATCGCAGGTCAATATCGTCCCGACGAGACCAATCTGAAAGATAGAATATCAGTCAAGTTGCAAAAAAAGCAAGAACTTTACCCAAGTGATCAGAACAAAACCCATTTCAGGAATCAGGTTCAGTCTGTTTTCGAAACTTCCCCACATATCTTCGAAGGCCTCTTTCTGCTTAACTGCGATATCTATGTGGACCAGAATCTTGAACGTCCCGCAAAAAATGCTGCTGAGGATCGTCCACCCAAAAATACTGTTGAAAGAGTGCACACATTTGTGCAGAGTGAACAATCCTTGCTTGATTTTGTACAAAGGTTGAATCGATTGTCCACGTTTAAAAGTGTCCACCACTTGGGACAACATGTTGGTGTGGTGTTGGTACTTCACCAGCAACATTTTCAAAATGGTGTAGGCACAAGTTGAGTACGTAAAGTGCGAATACCTGTAGAAATTTGACGGCAAAAACAGCACAAAAGAATAAAAGTTGAAGTAATAAACCAGCAAGAACACGTGAAAAGTGAGCAAAGCTAAGAATAGAAACAGTGTTACTCGTAGTGTGGTGAGCTGTTTGCTGCTGGTAGGAGCTTCGATGGATTTCAAGCAACCAACCAGTCTGAACCATTGACTCCTCTTTGGTCCCATCACGACTACCAGAATGTAAAAATTTGAAAGGTAGAAGTTGACGTTCAACAAAATTGCCAAGACGAGTTGGATGAAAGTGAAGTCGAAGTAAGTTGGTAGAAGAGTTTGCTGAATTTTAACAAATCCAACGGTGTATATTGAAAATATGAGGAAATTGTAGTATCTCCAAAAATAATTGGTGTTTGAGTTGGTACAAGAAGGAGGAGTCAGCGCGAAGACTCTTCCAAACTTGCAAAGAGTTTCTACCATTTCTGAATCCATAGCGTGGTCACTGCAGTTGTTGGTGGTTCGGGTTGAAATGTTTTGAAATCGTTGCAATTAAGCTCAAATTATAGACATTGTGTTTTCAATACGAAAAGCTCGTCATAGATATTAAGTACTATGTAAAAGACCAAAACATATCATTACCTAACAATACAAATGATTAAGTTAATGATTTGGCATTCAGGACTCGATTGTAAATAAAATTTTGTCAAGTGTCAGGTGAAATCGGGGAAAAACATGGTGCCCGTGTGGCGTGGCGTCAACTAACGCTTTCAATAAGACTGAATCATAACCAGGAAGAACCCGATCGACGAATTAATTATCTTGAACAAGGTCGATCTGTCAATTGCAAAAAATCTAGCAGCCGTGAACCGTGGACGATTGCATTCGACAAAACTGACGAACAATTTGAATTCCTTGTCCAGGTGAGGATTCAAACCCTTCCGTTGCCAAGCCAGATCCAAGAGATTGTCAAATTCGTTTAAGATCTTGTCAGACAGGAAAATCGTCAGCACGATGCCAGTCTGGAACAAAGCGATTACCGAATTGTCCAAATATGGTGCCAAAACACTGACCCACATGACCGCGATGAAACCTATTTCACAGAGGAAGTGTAACTGGTCTCCTTCAGTTCCCCACCACATTTCAACGACTTCGCTGTGCTTGCTGGCGACGTCGATATAAACGAAACACTTGAAGGTACTACAAAAGACGCTGCCAAGTGTAGTCCATCCGAAGATATCATTAAAAGCGTTGACACATTTTTTCAAAGTAAAAACTCCCAGTTTGACTCTTTGCAAAACTGTGAACAACTCGTCAGTGTGATTGAGTACTGCTTTGGTGTAGTGTTGGTACCGGGTCAGTACCATTTGCAGAACTACACAAGTACAAATCGAATAGGTGAATTGTGAGTAGGTGTAGATGTTGGTGGGTAGAAACAAGAGAAATGTGACAAGACCAAAGTAATAGAAGGTTACAAAAAGTTCAAAAGCGCATAGTGATAAAAATATGACAAGTGACAGTTTCAGAATCGTGAATTGTTTCGTGTCGAGTCTGATTTCAATTGATTTTAACAAATCGATTAACCTGACCCATCGGTTTTGATTTAGTCCCATCACCACTACCAGAATGTGCACATTGGTGAAATAGAAGTTGGTGTAAGTCACAGCTGACAGTACTAGTTGAATGTGAGTCAACTGCGAATATTGTGGTGCTGCGACGTACTGGACGCCAAAAAATGTGACCGTGTAGATCGCAAATACCAAGCAGATGTGGCATCTTTGGAAAAAACTTGGGTGGCGATTGTTGCACGAGTATGGCGTGAATGCGAATATTCTTCCGAATTTACAGAGAAATTCTATCATGGCTAGATCCATAATTTTGTCTGTTGCGGTGGAAAAATGAGCCCACGAGTTATCTTGATCTTTTATAAACAACGGAAATTACAGGCTTGGACGTACAGTTTTACTAGGAATATTTGCTCGATAATTAATTATGGCTTACAGGGTACAGATTCCTAATCGAGTGAATGTGGAACAAATAAAAAAATAATGTGGGCAGGATGGTGCCCGTGTGGCGTGGCATTAACTAACAATCTGTAATATTAGTAGTAGATAGTGGGAGTGGTGGTGGTAGTTGTAGAAATATAGTAGTAGAAGCAGTACCACCAGTTAGTACTACCCTACTGGCAGTAGTGATGTTGATATATAATTCGTTTCAATCTTAATCAATTTGAATCATCACCAGAAGGAAAGTGATTGCGGCATTTAATATTTTGAACAAGAGTGATTTGTCGATGGAGAAAAATCTGGCTGCTCTGAATTTGGGACGGTTGTGTTCCAGGAATTCGACAAATGTCTGGAGTTGTTTGTATTGTTGCGAATTCCAATTAGTTGCAGACGCTTGCATTTTGCAAGCCAAATTCAAGATTTGGTCCGATTGTTGCAAAATCTGATCACACAGCAAAATGGCAGCCACCAGTCCGACCTAAAATTGAAACAACTTAAGACGTGACATTCCAAGAGAAAGCAGTACCCAGAGTGTGACGGAGAAGCCGATTTCGTGAATGAAATGCAGCAGTTGCCATTTCAAGACGTAAAAATTGAAATTGTGTCTCAGAGATGCCTCGGTGTAGACAATAATTCTGAAGGCGCCGCTGAAAATGCTACAAAGCATCGTCCATCCAAAAATATCGTTGAAAGCTTCGGTACTCCTCTTCAGAGCAAGCATTGTTTGTTTGAAGCTTTTCAAAGCTTCTGTGATTCCTTTGGGGTCAAGACCATTCGGAGCATTCACTAGTTGTGCCAAGATATTCGCGTGGTGTTGGTACCTTGTGAGTACCATTTTAAGAACCAGACAAGCAGAGATGGTGTACAAGTACTGCGCGTACTTGTCGAAATGTGCCGGTAGGATCATGATGGCACTGACCCAGCCCAAGTAGTCGAGAGCGGCAACACAGTCGATAATTATTATCAACAAAAGTGTCAGGTGTGATACCACAAGTGTTGTCAAGTACCAGCAATACTGTTTATCCTGAGGTCCAGTTTTGACAGATTTTACACTGTCGATCAAGACAAACCACCGCTTTTCGTCGAAAACCATCACGACTATTAAAACGTAAAAATTATAGATGCAAAGGTTGCCGACGGTCAAAACCATTAAAACGAACTGCATCAGAGTGAAATTGGAAAAAGTTGCACTTGAGATGCAGCTGGCTGTAACTACTCCCGCCGTGTATAGTGCAAATGTGAGGAAACTGAGACACTTTTGGAAATGGTTTGATTTTCGATTTTTGGAGGAAGTGGGAGTGAGTCCAAAGGGTCTACCACATTTGAAAATGGTTTCAACGATTTCCAAATCCATGCTTGGGTTGTGGATTTGTCGGAGTTGTAACAAATTAAATCGGAAATTAAGGATATTGATTGTCAATATCGTCAACTATGAAAGTTATGCATGACTAAGGGGAAATGTCTGTCGATAAATACGATGAACAAATAAACTGTTGAAAGAACCAAACAAGAAAATTATTTCAGAATTATTAATTAAACATGCTTTTGATTGGTTTCTGTCTTTGATGTGGGAAAACGTATCAAACAGACGAGAGGATAAAAAAGCTTTATCATTTATTTCATAAAGGTATATTATGAATTTATGAAGAACAAGAAATAACTTAGATGATATGCATAGTCGTATGAAGAAATTGAAATATTACGTAAAATGAAGGGAATTCTTGCTTTGTTTCTAGATCTCAATGACGAAAATACAAAGTAAGAATGTTTCACATTTCCTTGAACTGGATCAAGACGAGGAGGAAAGTGGTCAAAGAATTGAGCACGCTGAAGAGGGTGGACCTGTCAATGGAAAAAAATCGCGCAGCTTTAAATTCTGGGCGATTGTGCAGCACAACATCGATAAGAACCTGAATTTCTTCGATCTCGTAAGAGGTCAACTTCACTTCCAACCGATAAGTTTTCGCCAAAATTTCGTCGCACTTCTTCAAAATGGAGTCACAGAGAAAAATCGTCGACAAGATTCCTACCTGAAATTATAAATATGTAACATCACGAAGCGGACATGTGTACTCTTTTACCCAAGATATCACAACGCGGCAAAAATCGCAGTAGAAGAGCAACGTGTCCTGACCTTCCCATACTTCACTGTGCTTGATGATAATGTCAAGGTATATTAATGTTCTGGACACACAACTAAAGATAGTGAAGAGAATGCTCCATCCGAAAATGTCGTTGAAAACCTCCACGCCCTCCTTCAACGTGAAAACACTGTTCTTGATCTTTTGCAGAATATCAACAACCTGCTTGGAGTTGAGTTGGCTCCTGGCTCTGATTAGTTGCGAGAGAGTCTCGCTGAGATGCTCGTACCGCGACAGCAGCAAGATGAGAAGAATCGTGGTGAACATGAGGTAGAAGAACTGAGCGTAGTGTTGGTAAAACTCGCCAATATAGAATGCAGCCACAGTAAGACCGGCGTGAGCTATGTAAGCGTAAACTCCAAAAAAAGTCAAACAGCAATAAACCAATTGTGACGCTACGAAGACTAACTTGAGCGGAAGAGTCTTCGGCGCAGAATGGACAGCAGCAAGACTCTTGACAAGTCGGAACCAGCTGGTTCTTCTCAGTCTCATCACCACGACCAAAATGTAGAAGATGTAGCAGAACTGATTCAATTCGCACAAAGTGGCCAATACGAATTGTACAAATGTCAAGGCCTGATACACCGGGGATTTGGCGTAAGCACTCACGATAAAACCCACGACGTACAAGAGGTAAACGCAGATTTCGTAGAGTTTTTGCAAGCAGCGCGGATTGTGGTTGTTCGTCGATGACGGAGTCAGCGCCACAAACTTGCCAAAAGTGAAAATAGTGTCGATTATTTCGAGATCCATCTGTCCAAAACACCAGTTATTTGAATTTTGATGGAAATAAAATTTCTTCGATCGTATCGTGGTGCAGGAAATTACCAATCTAACAGAACGAACGTGTCAACAAATCTAATTGGTCCATTTCATTTACTTAAGTAATTCATCAATTTATTTTGATTTCCTACAAGGAATTTTCTACGTTTCTTTGATTTAAAATTGTGACCGTATTTATGTCACGACTGAGAAATGTTTTTCATTTGCTCAATTACACCCAAATATCGACAAACAACAATAATACAAAACGACCAATTTTATTTTATTTACTAAGATATTAAGCTGCCAAGTTACTGTCACTTCTAAATGGAAAGGATTTATTGTAGATAATGAGTTCAGTCAAGCATGATAAACCAGAGATAATAAAGAGGGTGTCGCAAAATTAACGTATCCCAAGCTGGGGGTCTTGTAGGGAAAAATCTCAAGAATCAAGAAAAAATAAAATAAAAAATATAGGGGGGTCTTTACAAAGATATATGTGTCTGAAGGGTCATAATTTTTATCATGTTTTCTGGAAATAAAAAATATAAATGGTTGACATTCACTTTGAAATATGGTGAGGATGATTATGTAAAAATTCCATCCGTTGTACTTTCTGCAAATATCCACGTAAAACTTTCTCAAAATAGCGAATGATCTTCGATATATCTCATTGCATCGAAAGCGGTCACACTTAGTGACAAGTAAGTAACTTACAATAATAATTTATAATTCTCCTTACCTATGTAGCCAGAAACTTTTCATCAGGAGCCATTATGTAGAAATCATACACTTTTCGCCCGGGACTGTGGTCGGATTAGATCTACATTGAGTTTGCCGCGATCTGCATCAATTTTGGAGCCGTCGCCGTGCATTTCGTTTTGTAACAGTACATACTTACTTCAGACGTTCGCTAAATTCAACACAACGTCGCCATTAGACTACTTTTTATGGGGGTGCTTAAAAAGTAAACTGTACGACAATCGACCTAATAATTTAGAAAATCTCAAGCAAAGAATTCAACATGAGATTAGGTTAATATCATATCGAGCTATCCAGAATATTAGAAATGAATTTAATAATCGCCTTGGGTGTTGTCAGATGGTACATGGTCGTCACTTCGAATATTTACTGCAAATATTATTTAAAAAATGTTATTTCTGTGCTTATTTTTGTGTTTGAAGTTATTGTTAGAACTTTTTCCTAGTTAATCAATTAAGTCCACTTTTATTACAATGTTTGCCTCACGAAGTCATCGTTTTTACCAACTTTGAATTGAGCAGATAATAAATTTCTAGTTCGATTTTCAAATATTTTTATAATTTTAAAATAAAAAGGAATGTGCCGTCGATAACTCTCCGTCAAATTTACAAATTTAAGGAATTTTCAGTATTTGAAATTTAACACTGTTTTTCTCGATTATTTTGAAATATAACATTAAAAATTTTATACAGTTGGAAACGGAATAAAAAGTTCTACCAAAATTAACCATAAAAAAATATAGGTTGTTATGAGAAACAAATGGCATAAGAAACTGAATATAGGCTGAAGATATTTGCTGAAGTTAAAATTGCTATATTCCTTGGAGTTATTTTCCAAAAAAATAATATCAACTGATTTACTGAATTTATGCGTTACTTAATTTCCACACGGTATATGTAATTAAAATAATTTCTTTGGTTGGAACTAAGCATTTGGTTAGTCACGTCACTATCTTTTTAAAAGCGCAGACGAAGGACCCGAAGAGCCAACATTCAACTCCTTCACATTCCCTTGAACTGGATCAAAACGAGGAGGAAAGTGGTCAAAGAATTGAGCACGCTGAAGAGGGTCGACCTGTCAATGGAAAAAAATCTGGCAGCTCTAAATTCAGGGTGATTGTGCTGCACAACATCGATAAAAACTAGAATTTCTTCATTCTCGTAAGAGGACATCATGCCTTCCAATTGATAAGCTTTCGCCAAAATTTCGTCGCACTTCTTCAAAATGGAGTCACAGAGAAAAATCGTCGACAAGACTCCAAACTGAAATTAAAAATATGTGACATCACAAAGCGGACATGTGTACTCTTTTACCCAAGATATCACAATGCGGCAAAAATCGTAGTAGAAAAGCAACGCGTCCTGACCCTCCAATACTTCACTGTGCTTGATGATAACGTCAAGATATATTAATGTTCTGGACACACAACTAAAGATAGTGAAGAGAATGCTCCATCCGAAGATATCGTTGAAGAACTCCACGCCTTCCTTCAACGTGAAAACGCTGTTCTTAATCTTTTTCAGAACTTCTACAACCTGCTTCGAGTGCAGCTGACTCCTGGTTTTGATTAGTTGCGAGAGAGTCTCGCTGATATGCTCGTACCGCGACAGCAGCAAGATGAGAAGAATTGAAGTGAAAACTAGGTAGAAGAACTGAGCGTAGTTTTGGTAAAACTCGCCTATGTTGAGTCCGGCTAGATCAAGATTGGCGTGCTCAATGCTGCCGTAAATTCCGACAGAAGCCAAACAGGTATAAACCAGTTGTGACGCTACGAAGATTACCTTGAGTGGAATTTTTTTCGGCGCAGATTTCACAGCAGCGAGACTCTTGATCAATCGAAGCCAGCGACTCCTTCTCAGTCTCATCATCACAATCAAAATGTAGAAGACGTAGCAGAACTGATTCAAATCACACACAATACCCAACACGATTTGTACAGTAGTCAAGACCTGATACACACAATAATTGATGTAAATACTCGCGATGAAACCGACCACATATAGGAGGTAAAGGCAGATTTCGTACAGTTTTTGCAAGCAGTGCGGTTTGTGGTTGTTTCTCGACGACGGAGTTAGCGCCGTAAACTTGCCATAAGTGAAAATAATGTCGATTACTTCGAGATCCATCAATCCAAAACACCAGCTATTTGAATCTTGATGGAAATAAAATTCATTCCATAAAATCATTGCGCAGGAAATAACCAATCGACAGAACGAACGTGTCAGCAAATTTAGTCGATCTCTTTCATATATTTCGTCAATTCATTTTTATTTTCTCCATGGAACTTTCTACGCTGCTTTGATTTAAATGTGTGACTGTATTAATGTCAACAGTAAGAAATGTTTTCCACTTGTTCAATTACCCCCAAATATGGACAAACAACAGAAACACAAAACATCCAATTTAATTCTACTTACAAAGATATTAATTTGCCAAGTTACTGTCACAGTTAAATGGAGAGGATTTACTGTGGATAATGAGTTCAGTCATGCATGACAAACCAGTAAATAAGTATAATTGATACTCAGAGTACTGCTAGATCTTGACTTGTACGCCCACAACTTCTTTTCTATAATCATTATCATTATTTTATCAATATATTCAAGCAACTTAAATGGTCCACCTTAATCAAAAATCTGTACGTTGTCAAGAACGAGCTAGTCAGTGAAGAATCTCCACATTTGATATTCATAATCTGTCATGTATCATCAACTGTCTCGAGTATCATCATTTTGAAAATGGTACTGTGAAGGTATTGGCACCAAACTGCTCAAAATCAAACACAATTTCCTCGTTTGGAAAGAAACCTTCAACACTCTCAGCGAGATATTACGGTGGACCATTTCCTTCAACCTACCTTTCGCAGCCTTGACATTGTAGTGGTCCGAATAGGTTCCATAAATTAACAATTTTAATTTTTAAATGATTTCAACAAAATACCCTAAGACCCGTTCATTCGGGGCGGAAATTATTGTCAGTTGTAAATTTTGTATTGCTTTTGTCGTAACTTGAATCCTTAAAAGTGGTACTGAATCCCTCAAGTGAATTCTGCCGGCATATCTTGAAAATGCAGGTACGCGGCAGGGCTAAGAGGAAGAGATGGTCATGGGAAAAGAAAAATTGCACTAAATTACTGGTTGGACAATTTAGGAAGACCAGTTAAAATCAGGGAATAATTGAATTAATGAATTTGATGTTAGCAGATTTCAAATTGAGAGAACCTTGGGGCTCTCGAGGTTCGGGAAGCTACCGCCAGTGTCCGTCGCACTAAATTAGCTGTGCTCCGGCGTACGAGCACAAAATTGGCCGCGTCACCCATAAGTGGGACAATAGCCAAATTAGGCCAGCTGACTCGTGAAGAGGGGTACCCTTTGGGCCTGTTAGTATCTAGATCCCTTTTATTTTCAACCGCCGGAGTAGACCTGGCGGAACAGCGAGGTTGGTATTGCTATGAAAACTTGTGTTGTGTTCAATATCATCGTCAAGAAAATAAAACTTAAACATCCAAACCTAACCTCACAAATTTTGCTAGAGCGCTAAAAGTGGACTCTAAAGCAGTTTCTATTGAAAAATACAGATTTATGGTGTTTATTTAAAAACAGCATTGGATTTAAATAATATTAATTATTTATGCCTTGCTCCTATTCCTCCAAGTCATCTATAATGATATATTTTTTATAGAATAGGTAGATAATTGGTGCAATTCTGTTTTAAAATTTACCAATATTGCTATATAACAATGTTGTAGTTGCTATGATATGAAGCTGTTGATTGGTTAGATCTATACAAAATCAGTATTGTTCAATAACAATATTGCTAAATTTTGAAACAGAATCGCACTAATTACTTAAAATCAGTAACGAGCATCATTGAAGTTTTCACTTCTGTCGTGCGCTCTTAAGCACACACTCTTTTTTTTTACTATTTCTTGCGAAGAGAATATATTCTCTACTCTTTCCAAACTGAAGGGTACAGTGAGTTTCTCTGTGATTTGCCAAGGCAAGCTGGATATAGGCAAGGCCGAGATCTCCCCAATTCATTTCTCCGGCGGTCTCCTTAGCGCTAGCCTTTAGACCGCCGGTCCTTTAAGATCATTGTATCGATACGATTCTTAGCAGGTCCGTCGAGTGACTATCCATCACAATAATTTTAAAAGCGCATGAAGACGTAGAATAACATTTAATTACTGTTTAACATAATAACAATAATAATAATAGTAAAGGAAATACTTGCTTTGATTCTAGATTTTAATGACAAGAGTACAAAGCGGGAATGCTTCACATTTGCTTGAACTGGATCATGACGAGGAGGAATGTGGTCAAAGAATTGAGCACGCTGAAGAGGGTCGACCTGTCAATGGAAAAAAATCTGGCAGCTCTAAATTCTGGGCGACTGTGCAGCACAGCATCAATAAAAACTTGAATTTCTTCGATCTCGTAAGAGGTTAACTTCACTTCCAACCGATAAGCTTTCGCCAAAATTTCGTCGCACTTCTTCAAAATGGAGTCACAGAGAAAAATCGTCGACAAGATTCCAACCTGAAATTATAACGTTGTGACATCACAAAACGGACATGTGAACTGCTTTACCCAAGATATCAGAATGCGGCACAAATCGCGGTAGAAAACCAATGCGTTCCGACCTTCCCATATTTCATTATGTTTGATAACAGTGTCAATGTAAACTAAAGTTCCCGACACACAATAAAAAATAGTGAAGAGAATGCTCCATCCAAAGATGTCGTTGAAAACCTCCACGCCCTCCTTCAACGTGAAAACACTGTTCTTGATCTTTTGCAAAATATCAACAACCTGCTTGGAGTTGAGTTGACTCCTGGCTCTGATCAGTTGCGAGAGAGTCTCGCTGAGACGCTCGTACCGCGACAGCAGCAAGATGAGAAGAATCGTGATGAAAACTACGTAGAAGAACTGAGCGTAGTGTTGGTAAAACTCGCCAATGTAGAATGCGGCTACAGTAAGACCAGCGTCAGCTATGTAGGTGTAAACTCCGAAAGTAGTCAAAGAGAAGTAAACCAATTGTGACGCTACGAAGATCAACTTGAGTGGAATCTTTTTCGGTGCAGATTTGACACCAGCGACACTCTTGATAAGTCGCAACCAGCGACTCCTCTTTAGTCTCATCATCACGATCAAAATGTAGAAGATGAAGCAGAACTGATTCAAGTCGCGCAAAGCGGCCAATACGAATTGTACAGATGTCAAGGCCTGATACACCGGGGATTTGGCGTAAGCACTCGCGATGAAACCCACAATGTACAAGAGGTAAAGGCAGATTTCGTAGAGTTTTTGCAAGCAGTGCGGATTGTGGTTGTTCGTCGATGACGGAGTCAGTGCCACAAACTTGCCAAAAGTGAAAATCATGTCGATTACTTCGAGATCCATCTGTCCGAAACACCAGCTGTTTGGAAATAAAATTTATTCGATTGTATCGTGGCGCAGGAAATTACCAATCCAACAGAACGAACGTGTCAGCAAATCTAATTAATCCATTTCATGTACTTAAGTAATTCATCAATTCATTTTTATTTCCTACAACGAATTTTCTACGTTTCTTTGATTTAAAATTGTCACCGTATTTATGTCACGCCTGAGAAATGTTTTCCGTTTGCTCAATTACACCCAAATATCGACAAACAACAATAATACAAAACGACCAATTTAATTTTATTTACTAAGATATTAAGCTGCCAAGTTACTGTCGCTACTAAATGGAAAGGATTTATTGTGGATAATGAGTTCAGTCAAGCATGATAAACCAGAAATAATATACAGTGTGGAAATTAAGTAAGGCATAAATACAATGATTCCGTTGATATTAATTTTTTGTAAAAAATCTCTAAGCGGATAGCGATTTTAAACTTCAGCAAATATATTCAGCCAATTTTCAGTTTCTTGTGTAATTTATTTTTCATTTTATGACGTCATCTACTTTTTTTTAAATAACAATCTATATTTTTTATCATTGGTTTTGATAGTATACTTTTTACTCCGTTTCCAACCGTATAAAACTTTCAAAGTTACATTTCAAAAAAATCGAGAAAACAGTGTTAAATTTCAAATATTAAAAATTCATTAAACTGGGAAAATTTATCTAGTTGCCGGTGTATAAAAACAAAAAATAGTTATGGCTGTCAGAATTACACAATTTGTAAATGTCACAACAAAGTAAGTGTTAATATTTTGCTTTTTCTAAATCAGAAAATAGTATATTATATCATTAAGAGTAGAAGTGTCTTATTTTGTGCTAAGCCCAGAGATTGAAGAACGAAACGCAGTTGAGGCGACAACTGGGCGAAGCACAAAAAGAGTTTCTACTCTATATACTACTTTATCTTCAATCGGATCTGAAAAAAAAATCGGACATGAACTCGCTTAATTGTTTTTCTTTTCCTGCAGTTACAACCTTAAAATTTTAAGGTACTAGTGATTTCTACTTCTTTTGTTATTGGCACTTGAAGTTTCGATAATATTAGTAAAGTCTATAATGCTATCCATTCTTCCGATGTACTTCCTGCAAATTTCCACGTAAAACTTTCCCAAAATGGTGAAAGATCTCGATTTGTAATTTTTAGTATCCTGAACTTTTACTACGACAGCAGAGCCTAAATCTTCGATATATCTCATTGTTAAATTGGTGATTCCATTGCATTGAAAGCGGTCACACTTAGTGACAAGTAAGACCTAACCTACAATAATGATTTATAATTCTTCCTCTAGCGAACTCAGAAATTATACCTATGTAACCAGAAACTGTTCATCAGGAGCAATTATGTAGAAATCATACACTTTTCGCCCGGGACTGTGGTCGGATTAGATCTACATTGAGTTTGCCGCGATCTGCATCCATTTTGGAGCCGTCACCGTGCATTTCGTTTTCTAACAGTACACACCTACTTCAGACGTTCCCTAAATTCAACAAAACGTCGCAATTAGACTACTTTTTATTGGGGTGCTTAAAAAGTAAACTGTATGACAATCGACCTAATAATTTAGAGAATCTCAAGCAAAGAATTCAACATGAGATTAGGTTAATATCATATCGAGCTATCCAGAATATTAGAAATGAATTTAATAATCGCCTTGGGTGTTGTCAGATGGTACATGGTCGTCACTTCGAATATTTACTGTAAATATTATTTTTAAAATGTTATTTCTGTGCTTATTTTTGTGTTTGAAGTTATTGTTAGAATTTTTTCCTGGTTAATCAATTAACTTCTTTTTTATTACAATGTTTGCCTCACGAAGTCATCGTTTTTACCAACTTTGAATTGAGCAGATAATAAATTTCTAGTTCGATTTTCAACTACTTTTATAATTTTAAAATAAAAAGAAATGTGCCGTCGATGACTCTCCGTCAAATTTAAAAATTAAGGAATTTTCAATATTTGATATTTAACACTGTTACTCTCGATTTTTTTGAAATATAACATATTAAAAATTTTATACGGTTGGAAACGGAATCAAAAGTACTACCAAAATCAACCATAAAAAATATAGGTTGTTATGAAAAACAAATGACATAAGAAACTGAAAATAGGCTGAAGATATTTGCTGAAGTTAAAATTGCTATACTCCTTGGAGTTATTTTCCAAAAAAATAATATCAACGGATTTACTGAATTTATGCGTTACTGAATTTCCAGACTGTATATGTAATTAAAATAATTTCTTTGGTTGGAACTAAGCATATGGTTAGTCACGTCACTATCATTTTAAAAGCGCAGACGAAGGACCCGAGGAGCCAACATTCAACTCCTTCACATTCCCTTGAACTGGATCAAAACGAGGAGGAATGTGGTCAAAGAATTGAGCACGCTGAAGAGGGTCGACCTGTCAATGGAAAAAAATCTGGCAGCTCTAAATTCTGGACGATTGTGCAGCACAACATAGATAAAAAGTTGAATTTCTTCGTTCTCGTAAGAGGACAACACGCCTTCCAATTGATAAGCTTGCGCCAAAATTTCGTCGCACTTCTTCAAAATGGAGTCACACAGAAAAATCGTCGACAAGACTCCAAACTGAAATTAAAAATATGTGACATCACAAAGCGGACATGTGTACTCTTTTACCCAAGATATCACAATGCGGCAAAAATCGTAGTAGAAAAGCAACGCGTCCTGACCCTCCAATACTTCACTGTGCTTGATGATAACGTCAAGATATATTAATGTTCTGGACACACAACTAAAGATAGTGAAGAGAATGCTCCATCCGAAGATATCGTTGAAGAACTCCACGCCTTCCTTCAACGTGAAAACGCTGTTCTTAATCTTTTTCAGAACTTCGACAACCTGCTTCGAGTGCAGCTGACTCCTGGTTTTGATTAGTTGCGAGAGAGTCTCGCTGATATGCTCGTACCGCGACAGCAGCAAGATGAGAAGAATTGAAGTGAAAACTAGGTAGAAGAACTGAGCGTAGTTTTGGTAAAACTCGCCTATGTTGAGTCCGGCTAGATCAAGATTGGCATGCTCAATGCTGCCGTAAATTCCGACAGAAGCCAAACAGGTATAAACCAGTTGTGACGCTACGAAGATTACCTTGAGTGGAATTTTTTTCGGCGCAGATTTCACAGCAGCGAGACTCTTGATCAATCGAAGCCAGCGACTCCTTCTCAGTCTCATCATCACAATCAAAATGTAAAAGACGTAGCAGAACTGATTCAAATCACACACAATACCCAACACGATTTGTACAGTAGTCAAGACCTGATACACCCAAGAATTGATGTAAATACTCGCGATGAAACCGACCACATATAGGAGGAAAACGCAGATTTCGTACAGTTTTTGCAAGCAGTGCGGTTTGTGGTTGTTTCTCGACGACGGAGTTAGCGCCGTAAACTTGCCATAAGTGAAAATAATGTCGATTATTTCGAGATCCATCAATCCAAAATACCAGCTATTTGAATCTTGATGGAAATAAAATTCATTCGATAGTATCATTGCGCATGTAATTACCAATCGACAGAACGAACGTGTCAGCAAATTTAATCGATCTCTTTCACATATTTCGTCAATTCATTTTTATTTTCTACGTGGAACTTTCTACGCTTCTTTGATTTGTGACTGTATTTATGTCAACACTAATAAATGTTTTCCACATGCTCAATTACCCCTAAATATGGACAAACAACAGTAACACAAAACGTCCAATTTAATTCTACTTACAAAGATATTAAGCTGCCAAATTACTGCCACACCTAATTGGAGAGGATTTATTGTGGATTATGAGTTCAGTCATGCATTACAAACCAGTAAATATGTATATGTAGTTGGTACTCAGAGAACCGCTAGATCTTGACTTGTACGCCCACAACTTCTTTTCCATAATCATTATCATTATTTTATCAATATATTCAAGCAACGTAAATGATTCACTTTAATCAAAAATTTGTAAGTTGTCAAGTACGAGCCAGTCAGTGCAGGATCTCCACATTTGATTCATAATCAGTCATGTGGTACTCTGGATGGTGACAGCGTTCGCATTTTAGGTCTGGATTAATGAATTTGATGTTAGCAGATTTCAAATTGAGAGAATCTTGGGGCTCTCGAAGTTCGGGAAGCTACCGCCAGTGTCCGTCGCACTCAATTAGCTGTGGTACTGCGTAAGAGCACAAAATTAGCCGCGTCACCCATAAGTGGGACACTGACAAAATTAGGCCAGCTGACACGTGACACACACCCTTTGGGCCTGTTGGTATCTTTAGCCCTTTAATTTTCAACCACCGGAATAGACTAGGCGGAACTACGAGTTTCCAGGCTTATCGCGTCAGGTTCAATTTGGATTGGACATTTTGTCTCATATTGCCGTCATAATCTCTTTTACTTTTTTTACTATATTTTGCGAAGAGAATAGATTCTCTAGTTTTTCCAAACTGAAGGGTACAGTAAGTGTCTCTGAGATTTGCCAAGGCAAGCTAGATGTAGACAAGGCTGCCATCTCCCTAATTCATTTTACCCGGCGGTCTCTTTAGCTTTAGGCTTTAGACCGCCGGTCCTTTAAAATCATGGTATCAATACTCTAACCTAACCTGACCTAACCCAAGTTGAGCTTTCAACCACTGCCCCCTCGAGTACAGCCCAGGTTGAGCTGGAAAGGAGGGGAACCACCGTGCGCTCCCCTTATCCTCCACTGAAAGATTTGATGTACAAAGAAGGACAGGGAGAAGAGCACGCAACACAAGTTGGTTTACATTGACAGAAAGTCTTTTGAAAAATAGATAGAACTAGGAGTAATAAGCTATTGTTAGTCTCATGCACTGAGTAATTTTGATTGAAATTTATAAAATCGAGCGACTATCCATCACAATATTTTTAAAAGCCCAAGACGTAGAATAACATTTAATTGCTGTTGAAAATAATAACAATAATAATAAAAGGAAGAATTATATTATTATACTATTATAAAAATAAAAATTTATTTTTATAATAGTATAATAATAGAATTCTTCCTTTGATTTTACATTTTAATGACAAGAGTACAAAGCAGGAATGCTTCACATTTGCTTGAACTGGATCATGACGAGGAGGAATGTGGTCAAAGAATTGAGCAAGCTAAAGAGGGTCGACTTGTCAATGGAAAAAAATCTGGCAGCTCTAAATTCTGGGCGATTGTGCAGCACAGCATCAATAAAAACTTGCATTTCTTTGTTTTCGTAAGAGCTGAACTGCACTTCTAACCGATAAGTTTTTGCCAAAATTTCGTCGCACTTCTTCAAAATGGAGCCACAGAGAAGAATCGTCGATAAGATTCCAACCTGAAATCATGCCGGTAAGACATCACAAGGTGAATATGTGAACTGCTTTACCCAAGATATCAGAATGCGACAACAATCGTGGTAGTAACTCAAAGCGACCTGACTGTCCCGTACTTCACTATGTTTGATGATTATGTTAATGTAAATTAATGTTCTGGACACACAACTAAAAATTGTGAAGAGAATGCTCCATCCGAAGATGTCGTTGAAAACTTCCACGCCCTCCTTCAACGTGAAAACGCTCTTCTTGATCTTTTGCAGAATTTCAACAACCTGCTTTGAGTGGAGTTGACTTCTGACTCTGATTAGTTGTGAGAGAGTCTCGCTGAGACGCTCGTACCGTGACAACAGCAAGATGAGAACAATTGAGGTGAACATTAGGTAGAAGAATTGAGCGTAGTTTTGGTAAAGCTCGCCCATGTAGAATGCGGCCTCAATGAGATCGGTAGACCATACGTTGGCGTAAACTCCGAAAGTTGTCAAACAGTAATAACCCATTTGTGACGCTCCGAAAATTAACTTGAGTGGAATAGTCTTTGGCGCAGACTTGACAGCAGCGAGACTCTTGATAAGTCGGAACCAGCGACTCCTTCTCAATCTCATCATAACGATCAAAGTGTAGAAAACGTAGGAGAACTGATTCAAATCGTACAGAATGGCCAACACAAATTCAATAGGCATTAAATTCGGATACAGCGGAAGCTTGGCGTAAATACTCGCTGAGAAGCCCACCACGAACAGGAGGTAAACACAGATGTCGTAGAATGTTTGCAAGCAGTGCGGATTGTGGTTGGTCATCGACGACGGAGTCAGCGCTATGAATTTGCCAAATGTGAAAATGGTGTCGATTACTTCAAGATCCATCTGTCCAAAACACCAGTTACCTATTTGAATTTTGATGGAAATACTGTTTTTCGATCGTTTTGTTGCGCAGGAAATTACCGATCGAACAGAATGAACGTGTCAACAAATTTAATTGTTGTCTTTGACGTAATTCATCAATTCACTTTTATTTCCTTCGCGGATTTTTCAACGTTTCTTTGATTGAAATTTGATTGTAACGATTGGGATTTGTTTTCCACTTCCAAACATCGACAAACAATGATGACACCAAATGTCCAATTTAATATAACTTACACAGGAAAACAACAGGTAAATTATTAGCGTCACTTCTAAAGGGAAGCGATTTGTTTTGGACGATACGTTCCTTCAAGCATGACAAACCTGAAAATCTGGTTCTACAATTAATGAAAATCATTTCTTTCTTTGGAAAGCCTGTTGCTCTGACTCCTCAATCGAGAACCCCAAATTGTTTGCGAAAACTGTACACACTTTTAGTGTTTCACTTGTACAAGAGTAACTCTTGTCAACAGAAAGTCACATTATGTAAAATTGATCACAATGCAATTATTACCGAGGGTACTACTAGAGCACGACATTTAAGCGCCCACAACTTCTTCATCATAATCATCATTAGCATGTTTAAGCAATGGAAATTGACCATCTCGATCAAAAATCTGAAAACTGTTGGGTACCTCCAAGTCAACGAGAGATCTCCATGTCTGACATTCATAATCTCCCATCTGGTACTACGGACGGTGACAGTGTTCGCGTTTTATGTCTGGATCGACTTTTTCAGCGTCAGTTTATTAAAGCTCTACTGCGGCGAGTACTTGCTCCTGTACTCGCAGTTTTTTTACACACTTCTTGCTTGCATCATCTTGAAAATGGTACTGTTAAGGTACCGACACCAAACAGTTTTTCTAAAGGAACAGGTTACGAGCAGAAGACGGTACCAACGGTACCTGACGCTCATCAAAACCCAACTCAATTCCTTCGTTTGGAAAGAAACAGTTTCGATCAAGGCGACAATATCGCATTAAGAATCGACCAGTAAATTTTTCAGTCCATTCAGTTTTGTGTTGATACTGTACCGGTCCGAATAGGTTCCATAAATTAAGAATTTTAATTTTTTAAATAATTTCAACGAAATGTTTTAAATACCGTTCATTTGCGACATTTGTAAATTTTATTCATGCGTTTGTCGGCAAGAGTGGTACCACATTCCTCAAGTGAAATCTGCCAACCTGTCTTTGAAAATGCAGGTACGCGCCCGGTCCGAACACAACACAAAGATAACAGTTTTCATTCGAAAATAAACATTGCAAAATTTACTCGTTGGATAATTTGGGGAGTCCAGTTAAAATCAGGGGATAATTGAATTAATGAATTTGATGTTAGCAGGTTTCAAATTGAGAGATTCACCAAATCAATGTTCATTAGGTTAATTTACCTTTTTTAGCATTCTCAAATTTGTGGCATATTTGTAATTAAAGGGCGAGAATTGCAAATTAGAAATAGAGCGCTTTATCGTAGAAAATAACTAGAATCTTTTTGCACTTTTAGTTAGAAAAGTAACAAAGCAACGTAGAAAGGGAGTCGGTAGAAATAAGAGACAACAGGGTAACGGTAAAGCTAGGTAGTCGTAGAAATCAGAGGTGTGAGTGAGAGAGAGAGAGAGAGTGAAAATTATGAATTGATTAGAACAGTTTTGGGGAATCAAACCAATGTAGAACAATTTTTAGATGTAGCAGATCAACGGAATTTAGTTACATGACATGGCACTTGCGTAACAGCGTTTCAAGCCCAATTTAGGTTTCAAAATAATGTTAATTTGCTTCATTTTAATTCTGCTTGTTTCATTTTAATTCTGTTTAATTCTTGGTGCTGATTTTTATTATTGTATAGAGTCAGTAATTCAGTGGTCCTGTTTAATTCTGTTTGCTCCATTTTAAATTGTGTTTGGTGGAAAACGGACTCTGTAATTGCAAAAGTTCTAGAGATATCGAACAGGTGTCGCGATCGGCGTAAAGTAGAACCGAGCTGATTGTTCACTCTGGTCAAGTAGGGGTTGCGAAAGTGGGGTGCGCCAGAAATGATAAAACCGAATGCGGAACGGGAAACAGGCTTTTTTGATTCACTCGGGGTTTGATTTCCAAAGTAGTCGGAGGTACGTTCGGTACCTGCAGCAGCCATTTTGTGACCACGTGCTTTATATTCACAAGGTAAATTATTTCTCTAGTTCTTGTACATTATTTGTAGTCGCGATTTAATTGGTCAAAGGGCATTTAGTTCTTTATCGTTCTAAAGTAAAGATTATATTATTTTCTTTGAGCATTTGACGACCATGTGAGTCTTTAGAATCTTGAATTAAATTCTTTATCGCGAAGTATGTGATCTTTTTGCATTTACCGATTGGGGAAACGTGTTCTCGCCAAGGCAATCTATTACAAACTTATTATAAAATAGTTTCATTAATTATTCATTATTTGGGAGCTTTCTGCGTCGGGGAAGCTACCGCCAGTGTCCGTCGCACTCAATAAGCTGTGGTCCGGCGTAAGTGCACAAACAGTTGCGTCACCCGTAAACGGGACAGTGACCAACTAGGCCAGCTGACATGTGAAGAGAAGTACCCTATAAGTCTGTTAGAACCTTTTTGGCTTTGACTGAAAATTTCCAGGGCATCGCGTCAGGTTCAATTTAATTGGGGAAAACCTAAATCGGATCACATAGTTCGCATCTCAAACTCGTATAATGCTGGTCACTGCAGAAACTTCTGAATTTGCCCAGCTTAGTCATTTATTCATGAGTCAAATCTTAATTCGCGAGCCGCGAGTCAAATCTACCTGAGTCAAATTTCCACCAACGTCTTTATTAAACTCATTAGGCCAGCTGACATGTGAAGAGAGGTACCCTTTGGGCCTGTTAGTATCGTGTGTTCCACTCGCAGCAAGCCATGACAAAAGTGAAGTATGTCTTAGTACCAGATGTGAAATGAACTACTAAAGGAAATTTATAGGTTATCTGTCACTCACAATATGATGAAAATTTGTAAGTAACAAATGAACTACTTCCAGTGATTCTAAAATCGACATGACCAGTCTATCTATCTCTATAGTCATGGCTTACTGCGAGTGAGTTTTTATTGGAACACACGATATCTTTTTCCCTTTTATTTTCAACCACCGGTTCCAGGGTTATCGCGTCGGGTTCAATTTGGATTGGGCATTTTGTCTCATATTGTCGTCATAATCTCTTTTCCTTTTTTACTATCTCTTGCGAAGAGAATATAATTCTCTACTCTTTCCAAACTGAAGGGTACAGTGAGTTTCTCTGAGATTTGCCAAGACAAGCTACGAGTAGATGTAGGTAAGGCCGACATCTCCCTAATTCTTCATTTTTTCCGGCGGTCTCCTTAGCGTTAGCCTTTAGACCGCCGGTCCTTTAAGATCATGGTATCAATACTCTAACCTAGCCTGACCAAGTATTGGGCCGAACTAGATTTTAATGAAAGTCAGAAAATGACAGGTAATCGAAAAGCGAAAATACTTGGGCAGTATCTTAATAGACAAAAAGCAATGGCGTCAGATCTGAGTGTCATTTTTTTTTCTCTTCTGTAGAGCAATATTCACCTAATGTCCACTGAAACATTCGATAAACAAAGAAGGGCAGGGAGAAGAGGACGTAACACAAGTTGATTTACATTGATAGAAAGTCTTTTGAAAAATAGATATAACTAGGTTTAATAGTCTATTATTAGTCTCATGCCCTGAGTAATCTTGATTGAAATTTATAAAATCGAGTGATTAACCATCACAGTATTTTTAAAAGCGCAAGTCGTAGAATAACATTTGATTGCTGTTTAAAATAATAATAATAGTAGATTCTAGATTTTAATTACAAGAGCACAAAGCAGGAATGCTTCACATTTGCTTGAACTGGATCATGACGAGGAGGAATGTGGTCAAAGAATTGAGCAAGCTGAAGAGGGTCGACCTGTCAATGGCAAAAAAACTAGCAGCTCTAAATTCTGGGCGATTGTGTTGCACAGCATCAATAAAAACTTGAATTTCTTTGTATTCGTAAGAGGTCAACTGCACTTCTAACCGATAAGCTTTTGCCAGAATTTCGTCGCACTTTTTCATAATGGAATCACAGAGAAGAATCGTCGACAAGATTCCAACCTGAAATCATACAGGTGTGACACCACAAGGCGAACATGTGAACTGCTTTACCCAAGACATCAGAATGCGACAACAACCGTGGTAGTAACTCAAAGCGACCTGACCCTCCCATACTTCACTGTGTTTGATAATTATGTCAATGTAAACTAATGTTCTGGATACACAACTAAAAATTGTGAAGAGAATGCTCCATCCGAAGATATCGTTGAAGACCTCCACGCCCTCCTTCAACGTCAAAACGGTCTTCTTGATCTTTTGCAAAATTTCAACAACCTGCTTTGAGTGGAGTTGACTCCTGGCTCTGATTAGTTGTGAGAGATTCTCGCTGAGACGCTCGTACCGTGACAGCAGCAAGATGAGGATGATTGTGGTGAAAATTAAGTAGAAGCACTGAGCGTAGTTTTGGTAAAGCTCGCCCAGGTAGAATGCGGCTACAGTGAGATTGGTAGACCATACATTGACGTAAACTCCGAAAGTCGTCAAACAGTAATAAACCAGTTGTGACACTACGAAGATTAACTTGAGTGGAATTTTCTTCGGCGCAGGCTTGACAGCAGCGAGACTCTTGATAAGTCGGAACCAGCGACTCCTTCGCAGTCTCATCATGACGATCAAAATGTAGAAAACGTAAGAGAACTGATTCAAATCGTACAGAATGGCCAACACAAATTCAATAGGCATTAAATTCAGAAACAGCGGAAACTTGGCGTAAATACTCGCTGAGAAGCCCACCACGTACAGAAGGTAAACACAGATTTCGTAGAGTTTTTGCAAACAGTGAGGATTGTGGTTGTTCGTCGACGACGGAGTCAGCGCCGCAAACTTGCCAAAAGTGAAAATAGTGTCGATTACTTCGAGATCCATCTGTCCGAAACAGCAGTTACTTGAATCTTGATGGAAATAAAATTTGATCGTATTGTTGCATCGGAAATTACCAATCGAAGAGAACGAACAACAATAATACCAAACGTGTAATTAAATTGTATTTACAAAGATATTGATCTGCTAACTTAACGTCACACACGGATTTATTGTGTATATTAAGTTCAGTCAAGCATCACAAACCGAAAAATAATGAAGACAATTTCTGTAGTTGGAAAACCTGAAGCTCTGATTCTTCGATCGAGATCGCAGCACCAAATTGTTTTCCAAAATTCTTCGCATATTTATTTACTGTTTCTTTTGTACATGATTGGTGCCATTAATTGTAACTCATGGTAACACAAAATGTCATAAAGAGAGTTTTCGCTCATGGGATAGTCTATTGAAAGGAAAGAGTGAACTCGAATATGATTCTCCATGCCTTTTTGTACACAACAATAATATTCACTGAGGTCACTTCTCATAAATTACCTAAAAATTAATAGTATACACACTGCATGTATCATAAATTTCTTATGTCCATTGTGAATAAGCACTAAGGTATCTCTTATGTATTTCTTATGTCTTACGTCTATTGTGAACAAGCACTAACAGATAATAAAATTCAAACTAATAATGGTATATCAAATATAAATGAAATTAAAGAATTCTGGTCAAACAAGGTGACCAAATTAATAACTTTTGGTTAAAAAAATTTACTTGTATTCATAAATGCTTACCTGATCACTTTAACGGATTTATTAGGCAACCTAACACATTTCTTGAGTTTTTGGCCCGATACTAAAAATCCATCAAAATATACGCCAATCACATGTGTGCCTAAAATTTATAAAATTATGACATTCATCATGCATTAAAGTAGATAGAGAATAGATACGAGAATGATGGAACAAGCTTGAAAAAATAATAGAAATACTTATACCGCATTCATAGACTACAAAAAAGTCTATGATTCAGTACCACATTCTTAAAATTAATTTGGATTTAATTAACTTTTTATCACATGTTATGACATTTTGGAGAAGTACTTTAAATTTATCAATAAACAATACTAAATTAAAATCGGAGCCTGTTCAAATTAAACGGGGAATTTATCAAGGAGATCCTTTAAGTCCTTTATGGTTTTGTCTAGCCATTATTTTTTTGACAAATCTATTAAATAGCACTGGATATGGTTTTAATATTAGACTTATAATAATACCACACTATTCAAATCAAATCACCTTATATAAATGGATGACATAAAACTTTATGCATCTAAAAAGAATCACATTTTATTTTACTAACAATAACTGAAAATTTTTCAAATGATATTGGGATGAATTTTGGTATTGATAAGTGTAAAACGCAATCAATATGTCGTGGTCATTACGAAAATTTAGAATATATAACTCAAGAAGGAGAAATCATTAAAAATTTAAATAAAGGAGAATTTCATAAATATTTAGGTATTAATCAATCAAATTATATTCAACACTCAATTATAAAACAAAATTTAGAAAAGCAATTTTATTTAAGAATTAAATCTATTTTAAAATCAAAATTAAACGGTAATAATTCAATTAAAGCAGTTAATACATATGCTGTTCCATTGTTGACCTATTCTTTTGGTGTTATAAAATGGTCCAAAACTAATTTACAGACATTAAAACCAGAGTTCTTTTTACCAAATTTAGTAACCATCACCCCAGATCTGCTATTGAAAGATTCAATTTACCACGCGAAAACGGTGGTAGGGGTTTTTCAAATCTAGAAATACTGCAGCACAATCAAATTGCTTCAATAAAAAATTATTTCCTCAATATAGCTCCTGATAACACCTTTTTTAATGCTTTGGTTTTAGCCAATAAAGATTACACACCTTTAAATTTAAGTGATACAAAAATTTCAGATATTGTTGAGCCAAATACAGGGTGTCTCAAAAATGGCGCCTAATCTCTTGAGGGGTTAAACTATTTGAAGACTTGAGTTCAATTTCGTTGTGAATTTTTTTTCCTTTGACTATTTTCTAAGTTATACACATTTTAAAATAAGCAAATTTGGCAACATCGGTTGGTACGCACAATCAACTCCTTTGAGGTCAATGTTGCCTCTGTTATTTTAGCGTATTTTGGTAGGTCATTACTCTAAAAAGAATTACTTCGGTGTTGTTCCACTACCTAAAGAGGTCTTGGAAAAAGTAACATTGTAAAGTAATTTATAATTCAGCTGTAAAATTTGGTAATAAAGGAGATACATCTCTTTGAAATTACCATATTTAAGAGCAAGTTATACAAAATCTGTTGGTCCGATCAAATTTTGTATTGAGATTTACCTTCCCAGGCTTCTATTCTTTAAGACCCTTAGGAGATTGGGCGCCATTTTTGAGACACCTGTATACCTGATAATTTAATTCATGTATAAAAAATCCCATAAGCCGCGATGCATTTGTCACTTTGACATCCGATAAAGTTAGCCCTAACTTTGCACCTGGATAAAATGTGCTTAAACTTCCATGGCAAACTTTTTCGAATCTGATTATTGTTTGTTGTTATGATAACGAACCAACAATCTTAAACATTGACACAGCTTGTAATAAATTGAAGTGCAAAATGGTCAATTCAATTTTTCATGATTATTTTTTATTATTCATTAAATTATCTTATCGAATTACGCTCGAGGTTTTTTTCGTCCAGGATAAAATTTCATTTTTTAAACTCTAATTTGGTTTCTTTTTGGTAAATTGAATCCACAAACCACCAGATAAAATAACTCGTCCTTCGGACTCGTTTTTTTATCGGGTGGTTTGTGTCGTCAATTTACCAAGCAACCAAATTATCGTAAAAAAATTCAATTTTATCCGGACAAAAAAAAACCTCTCGTGTAATTACAGTCGACACTATAGCAAATATAAAACAGAAATCTCTACATGGGAGATACTTTAAAGAACTGGAAGAACCCGAAATTAATATTCAGGCTTCTCATGCATAGCTTAAAAAATCAAATATTCATCCTGATACTGAGGGTTTTATACAGGGTGTTTTCGAAGTTGAGGCGTTCCTCGTAACACGAGATACTATACATTATTCTTAAGAATTTTAGCCAAAATCTTCTTAGTAAAATGTTTGTATTAACGGAGATAATTGATTGCATATTTTTATTGTTTTCTAAAATTTTGAGTCCGGTCTTGTCTATTTCTCCGCTGTACTAGATTAATAACTGACGTGGCCCAGGATGGTGTTTTTCTGGAAATCGCTCTGCGTACTCTCTGGAACTCTCTGGACGCCGCAGCTGCATTCTGATAACGTGATAACCTTGCCCATACATTAGCAACATATCTGTGAGCTCATTATTTTCGTAATAATAAAGCCATTCCGACTAATTAGATGACAACTCTGACAGTATTTTTGATTAACGTCCAATTCTAATTTCTAACAAATCAGCGCAAATTTGAGCAGGACCGGTTTCAAAAATCTTCATTGCCGTACACATTTTACTAAGGTGACTTTGGCTAAAACTCTTTAGAACAACGCTTACTATCACATGTTAAAAGGAACACCTCAACTTCGAAAACACCCTGTATTTGTAATACAAGATCGTGTTATAAATACAAGAAATTATAAAAAACACATATGCGGTTTGCAATCGATCATTGATAAATGTAGGATTTGCGGAGCTGAAGGAGAAACAATTGAACACATTATTTCTTTTTGCACCGCTTTGACTCAAGCGAATATAAGAAACGTCATGACGTTTCGCGATATATTCGCTAAAATTATACGCATGAATTTAGCTGTTAAATTCAATTTATCAAAGGATACAC